>NW_026262679.1:66486891-67726774 GCF_021869535.1 Mytilus californianus | reverse complement strand
CATTTTTGTCCATCCTTCAAAAATCGAAATAATAAATGCATGCAATAATTTCTGAATTTACAGTATCAAACAGTACATGAATGCTATGAACAGAACTTTGTAATCAAACCTGTCTTGAATAAGTTTGTAAATTGAAACTGATTGTTTACCTACAAGGTTGGGATATCTACCTTCTTGAGGAAAAGTGCATATAGTCATAGCAAAACATTGATTTTTTTTACTCCTACTTTTCTTTTCTATAAAGATACACACCTGACAAGCTGTCATATGCTTTTCCACTTCCCCTTTTCCGCCAACCAGCATCCACTGAAACCGCTAACTGGTCAACGCCTGTTTGTCTAAAAATTGTAAATAAAAATAAAAATAAATTATGTGTGATTTTTAATAGGATATCATCATGATTGTGTAAACTAAAACTATGAATCTGTGCCCCTTTTTTTAAGGCCAATCAGGTGTACAGGTACTTTTTCAGCAAAGGGGTCTTAGTTCTTATTTGATCTAGTATCATGCACTGACCATTTAATTTGAAGGGAGAGGCATGTTGTTTTAGATTTCTTTTTTGCATAAAAAAAAATAATCTAAATACAGGGCTAGATTCAGCATATCAAAGAACCCCAAGAATTAAATTTTTCTTTTTTAAATCAAACAAAATTTAATTTTGGACCCTTGGACTTTAAAGTGGACCAATTTGAAAACAGACCCTAAAATTATTAATCTAAATACTTGGTAAGATTCGGCATTATTATTATATTAATTTAGGCTCAATAGCTTCAAATAGGCTCATGTAAGTCCTTTCAGAAAGAATATATTGGCATACTGGGTTTTTTCACAATACTTCAAATACAGTGTAACTGTTCTTGTATGTACACTTTTTAGATAATCTTAGGAACTTTGAGTGTAATACCAGACAAGATTTTATAAGTGCATTCTCCAAATGGTGAATCAGTCATTATAGCCGGTGAAAGTATGAACTCTAAAAAGTTTTCTATCTGTTGAACAGTAGCCTTTTTTCTTAATTATTTTTTCTGTAAAACTGGCTTGCCAATACCAACAACCTCAGCATGTTTGCGAGCAGCAGAAAATTTGTATCGTGATAAACCTGGAATACAGTCTTTGAGTTGATTACAACTGTAATCTTGTACTAGCAGAGAGAGAATTTGTCTCTATGTTCCCCAACTTGACATACTACTATATATGCTTCTGAAAATGACTCAATAGTCTTATCTTTGCATGCATTAGATTCATATAGAGCCTCTTCTAATAGTGATTCCTGTTGTGGAACCAATATACCTTTTTGCTTTCCTGACATAATCATTTTTGTCCTCTCAGATGCAAGATCAAAGTCAACAGTTAAAGTCATTTTCACAGGACTTATATCTAATGTTTCTATAAATGTGTTCCGTGCAATTTTCCTTTTTCTAGATGGACTTTCCTGTGAATCTTGCCACTCTGAATATTGAGATAACTGTGAATACACAGTTTCTGATATGCATTCATCCATGCTACCCTTGCTAATGCAGTCTGTTTGCAAATATTCCTGAAACATAGATATAAATAATTTAATTTCCAATTTCAAACATATCAAACTCCTAAAGGAGACTATAAATCTGATAGAATTGATGATTAGAAACACACTCAGTTGCAAACCACTTTGATAATTGCATGCCTCTATAAAGATCAAACTCAATTAGTTTTGAAGCAGAAAATCTTATCACAACATATTAGCTGCTGTTAAAAGTTACTGTTTGTTTCAAATATAGTATGATCAACATGATTTAATTGTTACTTATTTCAATAAACAGTAGAAAACATTGAAATTGTTAAAACAAGAATTTTCATTTCATATGGTTGAAGAGTAAATCATTTGAGAAAGTTTTCTTTCTGGCATGTTTTTTATTTCAAGTCTAATAATATTTTTGTGATCATTAATTAGATTTCCTCTGGTATAAAAACTAGAGGCTCTAAAGAGCCTGTGTCGCTCACCTAGGTCTATGTACATAATAAACAAATGGACTCTCTCCAACATTGCAGATAAGAATAGAATTCATGACATCTATCTATTATAGTTTTCAAGATAAAAGGCAAAAATGAAAAAAATGGTAGAATTTGTCATTTATGGGCAATAACTCCTATAATAGATTACAGTTTTGAAATAAATTAACAATTGGTAGAGCTCAACATTCTGAACATTTTAACCGTCAGATTTTCTCTATTTGTAAAGGTTTTCAAAATAATAGACAAAACTTGCATATTTTTAGCCATGTCACCAAATTGGTTGGCAGGCGGGATCATAGGGCACATATTTTAAACTAGATACCCAAATAAGGATTGTGGCTAAGTTTGGTTAAAGGAGTATGGCCATGAAGTGCCGATATTGGCCCTGTGAGGTGACAAAAAAATAAAAGAGAAATAAGGTGGATCCTTTATAGCTAAAAAATATCTACGTATATCGTTATTTGTTATTATAGTATAAAATCATATTTTTGTGATGTCATTAATGTGACGTAATACCCGGAATCAAACCGGAATGCTCAAAATGTCCAAGTTCTTAAAGAATTTCACACTTCCTGGTTAAATTTCCCATTGGCCATAGGCCTCGACCAAAGTAATTTTACTCTTATTTGATTGTTTGACACTTTGACTCAGTTTGCAACAATATTTAGCGTGGTCGAGGCCTGTGGCCACATCGAAAATTTAACTTTTGCTATTTTAAAAACATTGAAAAACATAAAAAAATGATTGTAACAGGATGCTGTTACGAAGTCTCCCAAACGAAGCTCCCATCATTCGTAATTCCAAGGGTCGCCTGACATTGGGCAAAGTCCAGTGAAAATGGGTTTGGTCCAGTAAAGTTATATGCATTAGTGATGCCTGGGGACTAACACTGTATATCATTCAAATCATCTTGGCATGACAAACCAGAATATATATGGTTTAGGGGTGGGGATCTCCACCATTTACAAGATACTAGAACATTGGGGGTGGGGTGAACCCCTGGGGACTGACCCTATACGCCATTCAAATGTTCGAGACATGACAAACAGGAATATATATGGTTAAGGGATGGGAAACTCGACCATTTACAAGATATTAGAACATTGGGGGTGGGGGGAACCCCTGGGGACTGACCCTATACATCATTCAAATGTTCGAGACATGACAAACAGGAATATATATGGTTTAGGGGTGGGGATCTCGACCATTTACAAGATACTAGAACATTGGGGGTGGGGGGAACCCCTGGGGACTGACCCTATATGTCATTCAAATGTCGAGACATAGCGAACAGGAATATATATGGTTTAGGGGAGGGGATCTCGACCATTTACAAGATATTAGAACATTGGGGGTTGGGGAACCCCTTGGGACGGACCCTATATGTCATTCAAATGTTCGAGACATGACGAACAGGAATATATATGGTTTAGGGGTGGGGATCTTGACTATTTACAAGATATTAGAACTTTCTCATATGGCAGGGGGTCGGGATGACCCCTGGGGACTAACCCTGTATATCATTCAAACTATCTTCGCATGACAAACCAGAATATATATGGTTTAGGGGTGGGGATCTTGACCACTTACAAGATATTAGAACTTTCTTAAATGGCAGGGAGTGGGGGTGACCCCTGGGGACTAACCCTGTATTTCATTTGATGTGCTTTATCATGACAAACCAGAATATATGGTTTAGGGGTGGGGATCTCGACCATTTACAAGATATTAGAACTTTCTCAAATGGCAGGAGGTCAGGATGACCCCTGGGGACTAACCCTGTATATCATTCAAACCATCTTAGCATGACAAACCAGAATATATATGGATTAGGGATGGGGATCTTGACCACATACACGATATTAGAACTTTCTTAAATGGCAGGGGGTGGGGGTGACCCCTTGGGACTAACCCTGTAATTCATTTAATGTGCTTTATCATTTAGAATTTAAAAAAATAAAATCCCATAGGGTTCTATAGTAAAACCCTCCTTTCTTTTTGCCCCTCAAAGTACCCTTTATAAACCCCATTGTACAAACAAAACCCTGATTGCACCACTAGACATGTTAGTCTAACATATTGTGAAACCCTAAGTTAATCTGACCAGCGGTTTTGGAGAACGGGTGCGGACAAGTTCAAATTTAAAAGCGGCTGAAGAGGAAGAGGAAGAGGAAGAGGAAGAGGAAGAAGAAGAAGAAGAAGAAGAAGAAGAAGAATAATTATAATAATAATAATAATAACTGAGCAAAAACGTTAAGTCTCCCAAACGAACCCAAACTTCGTTTGGGTGACTTAACAAGCAAATCCTGATTCAATGCCGCCATTTCCGAGGTACGATAGATTCTGTGACGAAATAATTATACAATTGCTATAAATAGAATAATTTCTATAATTTATTATTTTCTTATTTATAACAAACAAAAAAGAAGAAAATGGATAACAAGTCTTTGTTTCTAGCGATCCAGCGAGGTATTTAACACGGATAGATACGTCCTCATAACTGTTTTTATTAGAAAACAAGACTAATAAATTGGTGGAAATAAAAATTATGAATTTGCAAATTATTTTAAAGTTCATTTCCACGTTATTTTGAAATAATGAGCCCGGCCTGTGCTATGCAAACAAAAATATGACAGTTTTAAATTAGAGCCGTAGTTTTTTTCCGTAAAATTCTACATCCAGCAGATCGATATGGGTGCCAACATAAAAATTTAATACAAATTTCCTTTTAGATACACGTATTTTGTTTTTTAAAGATGAAATCGTCGAAATGTAACCTCCGTGGAATGTAATCTCATGTTGACGCTTTGATGAAGTGCTTTCTTGCACGTCCGCATTTTTCTATCATGTATGGCATGAAGTTAACATTTTAAATTTAAATAATTACTTCGGATGGTGTAAATAAATTACAGAACTATGACAATAATATACATAGAAAATCATAGGACTTAAGAAGAAACCACGTGAGAATTTTGATATCATATTGCACAGTGGTTAAATAAGCTTTTCAATATTCCTTTAATTAAAATAAAAATTACGAAGCCATGAGAGGGCATGGTGTATACTGTCCGTGACATTCAACCAGAACAATTATTTGTTTTCAATGAAAACTGAAATAAAGATGAAACAAAACTATCCGACACAATCATGTAGCTTGGATAACTTCAAATAAATATCTGATATTTACGTGGTATAGCATGCATAATTGGTCAGAATGCATACAAGGAGTAATTGTTTATTTGATCCCTTTTTGGTGGTCTCTATTAAATTTGAGTGAGACTATGTTACAAGCGACCAACAAATATGGCTGCTTACTATGAATAAATTATCTATGAGATATTTTTATATTTTTGATTCTTTTGTTTCTTGTGGTGGCCCATGTTCAATCTGTAGTTACCTGTTTTATATTTATGTCACCCGATCGACAATGTCGGGTGACATATTGCTTTTCCTCTGTTTCTTTTTCCTTATTATTATGTCACCCGATCGACAATGTCGGGTGACATATTGCTTTTCCTCTGTTTCTTTTTCTGTATTATTATTATTATTATTATTATACTTCCACCTAATTTTGTCCGGGAGTTTTCTCAGAGCCAATGGAACCAATCCAAACGATTGTTCACTATAACAAGGATCACCAACTTTTTGGAAACCAGCAAAAATGTAAAAAATTCAACATGCTCCAAACTTAATGAAACTTATGATGATTGTTGACTGGCAAGTATAGATGAGACTTTTGACTTTAGAATTTCCAAAATGGCTGCCGTTGCCATGGAAACGACATGAATGTGAAAAATTCCCAAATGCTCTAAATGTAATGAAAATTTACAGAAAGATGTATAGCAATGCATGTATGTGCATTCACTTATTAAAATTTTCGAAATGGCAGCCGCTTAGTGTCAATGGGGGAAGGGTGACATCCGCTATTGCTTGCAATGGCAAATCTAGTTATTATTATTTTTCTTCCACCTAATTTTGTCCGCCCTTTTTCTCGGAGCCAAAGGAACCAATCTAAATGATGGGGCACTATAACAAGGAACCATGACTTTCGAGTTGCAGTGCAACTTTGGAACTAAAAAATGGCTGCCGTTACTATGGAAACAGAAAAAATGTGAAAAAAAAATAAAAATTGCAAATCCATTAAATCTTTCATTATGAGACCCAACTGGATGAAACTTTAGTGGAATGTAGCCTGGCATTCCAAGATGTGCTGACCATATTTAGAAATTCCAAAATGGCTGCCATTACCATGGAAACTGAAGAAACATTTACCATTAGCCCCTATGGGAAATTCTTAAAAGTAGCATTTACTCACTTATAATGGGAGGTCAAATTCCATGATTCTTTCATGGTATATTCCTGGTCATCTGCCAAAGTGGCATCTGTCTTTAAAAGGAGGGGGGAGATCAAAGACATTGACTTTGGTACACTCAAAATGGTTGCTGCTACTGTGACAATGTCAAGTACAGGGTGACATCCTCCGCTATTGCTTGCAATAGCAAATCTAGTTTTTATTGCTGTTTTTATTTATCACCTCTATATGTTCATGGTGTGTAGGATTTTATTGGTCTTATGATTCTTTAGGAGAATTTTCTCTTTGATATAGTTTCTCTAAATTGCTCTCCGTCATAAATATGCATGAAGTATTTGCCACTGGACGTTCGTCAAACAACTATCAATCATATCTCCTCTAAAGTTATAGTACAATAATGACTTTAAACATTATTAAATAAATGATTAAAGATTTTTGGGAAAAAAAGAAAAAAAAAGGAATATTGAATATCAAAGAAACACACCATTTTACTACACGAGTTGTTTGTCGCATGATGAATGATGACTGTTTAACGTCCAGAGGCAAGTTAGATGCATATTCCGGACGAGAACATGTTAATTTGCGCACATTGCCTCTAGACTCTGGTATCTTGGGTATACAAGACATAATCTGGACATCACACATGGAGTCCAGAATTGAGGAGCTTCTCTTGAAGATGCAGCATTTATCTCACATGCCATGGACGAAAGTGACAGTGAGCAGAGTGTAGTTGAAGAATAGAATATTAATTTTATCACTGTTAGGTAGCTGTCACATTGACGTTTATCTCAGTATTCCTCTTGCTCGTCTTTTTGAAACCTATTTATATCATACTTTTTGCAACTAAGCAAACTTTTTGAAAACTTTTAAAACATTTTTATCCATGAGAAATAGTTCACATTTCATTCACTTTATAGAAAACAAACATTGTGGAGAGTTGTCTCATTGGCAATCATACCACGTCTCCTTTTAGACAAAAATAATTGATCTTGTATATTAATTATAGTTATAGATAATACATTACTCAAATGGACGCAGCTTACATACATTTATATCGTTACAATAAATGCTAAATAAAAAAAAAAATGATATTCAAGGATTTCTATTAGTTTTAAAACGAATCCATGCACGTCATTCGGTATCTGGTTGAAAGTTGTCTTCTTTGCAATAATATCACATCTTTTTTTTTTCATACGGAATTGAGGCATGAATCTGTTTAATTTGACCAAATGATAATAAAAATAATAACAAAGTACACTCCAACTTTTTTCGAGATAAGAATGATAGTTGTATGTGGAATATCGGAACACTTTAACCACAAGCAAGACTAGTTAAGATTACAAGAAAAAGCTAATTAAGAATAAATTGACAAACTTAAAGGGGCATTAGCTGTCAAATTCATGTTCACTGGTTTTACTCAAATTCTCATATTCGACTTATAACATACTAAAACGTATATCCAAATTAAAAAAAGTATAAAACAAACAATTTACGATGCATAAACTCGATAGTCTGTATCAGCATTTCGTGTGTATTTTAGTCTAGACGCCATCTAATTAACCATTGAGGCGACCTTCTGAAGACTGCTGACGGTCATCTTACCTGATATTAACATAAACAAAGATAGAAATAGATAGAAAACTCGTGCAATTGGATTTTTCTAGGTCTGTTTGATTTGATATTGTAGGTTAAATCAGTATGTTAATAATCGTTTTTACCTGTATAAGAATGAGTTTTTGTAGATCCAATCAGTCAACCAAAGAGTTTACCCTTGTTTCACTTCCAATGTTGACATTCTTTTTCTTTTAATACCTGAACACGCCTAGTTCACGCGTAACCCATCTCTAGCTAAGGGGTTTAATTGAACTTCACATGAATACGGATTTTATGAGGTCGAATTATCCACTTGCAAGTGAATAATTCATTAGCGTTGTTTCTTTAGTTATTTTGACAAAACTGAATCAAACTGGCTTCTAAAAGCGAATTATTATTTCACTATTACATTTCAGTAATGATTGAACAAAAAAAAATCTTTTTTTTTTCTATATCTAGTACCTAATGCCCCTTTAACGAGAACACGAATCATACAATAAAGAAGTATTTGTTCTTTTAAAACGTAATTGATAGAAACATGCAAAAGTCGGATAAATTTAATTGAATATAGCTAAATCGCTAAATGAAATCGTCCACAATGGACAACTGAGAATGAGTATTCTGTCAAATTTTTGAGTTTTTTAAACTAGGCAGTTGCCGACAAAATAGAAAATATGCTATTTAGTCGTCTTTGATTAGAATATCTTAATTAAAACAAGCAAAATAGCATATTTCGATAGCAATCACTATTTTGCTGGCGCCGGCAATATAGTGAATTTGTTATTTTGCCAATTCTTTGTAAAGAGTGAAGTTTAGTATTTACTTGTGAAAAATACTACGAAAATGTGCATTGTCAACATAAAAGAATCAAATTATTATTCTACATATAGTTGAATAAGATAAATGTCACAATATTTAAGATACATATAATCTTTTAAAAACATATATGAGTCCAAGTTGAAATAAGAATTTGTAAAAAGGAATGAAAATAAAAACTATTGAGCATCCATTTGTAGCAATGAAATCATATCAAAACATGTAGTTGAAATTACTTCTAAAATCAGTCTAATGCTACATGTATGCATAAGAATAAAATCTCAGATTTTTAAACTATGCTGTAAAAAAAATGAAAGACAAAAATCTCATAGCATATCGATTTGATAAAAATGTTATAGTCTAAAAAATCAATGACATAGCTTCAAAATCAAATATGTTTAAATTAAATTTAGTTTTGAAATAATAGTCAGTTTTGAATTGCATATCTGTTAACAAAATCTTTTTTACTGGCATGCTGGCTTCCGCTTACCGAGAGTTGGCAAAATAGCATATTTTCAATTTTGGCGGCGCCGGCAAAATAGCCATTGCCTTTAAACTATTACTTTGACTAGTAAAAAAGTTCTGGGAAAATATAAAAAGGATTCATTGAACCATTTGAAAGAATTATATTTCAATTTTTACAGGTGACTACATATTTCATGTGCTTTAGGTACAAATAGAGAGAGCAGTACTATGTAATGTGGACAGTGACGTATGAATGGCAGTATTATATGAAATTATTGTTCATTCAAGTGTTTAATTCTGAATGTTGCTTTGAGAGTAAGCATGTAATCCTCTGGAATGAGAATGATGTTTATAAGTGCACGTGTGGATCTGGTGTCTGATGACTTTTGTACAATTATAATGTGTTCTATGTTTTTTGAAGTACATGCAATGCTATGTACTGTATATACACAATGTTTATCTTTATCTGTGTTTTCATCTTTTACTTCTTTACTATAAAATAAACTTATCTGTGTTTAAGTGAATCACGGTTTTCTTTCCATATACAAATAAGATGATGTGGTGTGATCAACTATCCTCATACTTTTTTACGACTGTACTTCACTCACCAAGATATTTTACAGCTTTCAATCTAAATTCCTTTATTCCAATAGAAGACATTCATTGCTTATGTTTTAAAATCCTTTATGACTTTTAATTCAATCTATGCTATAGAATTATGTATGTTTACATAGTCTCTGCAATTTCTATTTCGTGAATATCAATACAGAAAGCGAGTTTTTGGGCCACTTATACAAAATTTAATTGAAGCGCTTATGTGCAGCTTAAACCTTAATATTAGTAAGTTTCTGTTAATAGAGTGAAAAAAAAAAAAAACAAGATATATGGACGAGATTCATGAAATATTTTGTAAAAAAAATCTTGTGGTAAAATGATTATGAAGTTACTAGAACGTTAATGAAAATAATTTTTTAACATTACATGCAAATCATGGCGAAATGGCTAAAATACCATTGTACATTGGTCTTTTCTGACGCCCTGGAAAATTATACAAACACAGTTACAAGTCTAATGGTTATCGTTTTATGAACTACACTAGTTAGTGATCCTTCTGCAGTAATTTCGTCAATTTCTGAGACAGGGCCGTTTTAACCCTTCGTGGCCCTACTCCTTTGGTGCAGTAGTTTCAAAGGAGAATATTGTTGCAAAAGTTAACAGACGGCGGATGCCAAGTAATGAGAAAAGCTCACTTGGCCCTGTGGGCCAGGTGAGCTTAAAACAATAGCAAATTATATAACCATGGACATTTTTACTAGCAATTTGTGTCCAGCAAGACAAAAGTCTAATTTTTCAACAATTGCTCCTGCTTCCTGTTTTAATGTCAATCATTTAGCAGACAACCTGGTGTAAACAGTTGCAAGCAGTCTTCCGTCAAAATGGTTTATCATATATATGACTACCTAAATGTGATTGAACACATTGACTATTTAACCTCATCAATCTGAATATTTCCAGCTTCTTTTGCACCCCTGGCTGTCTGTTTGCATTGTGTTACTTCTCCATGAGCTTCATTTTGTGAAATCTGTAAAAGAAAACATTTTCAACTATTTTATTACCATATACATGCAATTCTTATAGGATTTATATGTATACCTTCATCTCAGCTTTAAGCTATTAAAGTCAGAAGATATTGTATGAGATATAAGACTAATTACCGAAAAAAAACAATTTCATAAGTTTAGTTTTTTTACCCTTCATAAAAAAAAGAGAGAGGTCGTCTATCTACTTTTTAAAGGTGTTTCACCTTTTAAAATTATGGTCACTTAATTTTTAGTGAAATATGGAAAACTCAGAAAAAAATATTTTCAAAGTTTTGCTCTTGATACTATCATTTGATCCTGAAGAAGCTTCTGTCAAAATTTCGTAAAATTCCATGAAGGTGTATCAAATTCATTGATGTCTAAAAGAAAGAAAAAATATGTCGCAATTGTAGCATTAACCTTTCATAATTTTAAAGTCAAGTCATCATGTTTTGCTATCTATATTAAAACTAAATTTACCAATAAAGATGATTTTTTATGTCAAAGAATTGAAACAAGTTCCATTATGACATGTATCCAGTAGGAAACTGTATGAAGGAGCACACCTACAAATCTAATATAGGTGGTATAGTTTACTATTGTAACATAAATATCAATTTATAAAGATAAACTGATATTTATGTTGCTTCCAATAATCAAAAGCAGGCCAATATTTTTGGGTGATTTCTACTAGAAAAAATAATGACTTAAAGGTAATGATTATAAGCAAAAGAGCACAGAACATTCTTTTTTCTGATAGGAATAGAACTTAAGCAAATTTTCTTGTCCTTGTTTTTACTTACATGTGGTTCAAATCTTTTTTCCTTCTCTGCCATTCTTTGCACAAGTTCTTTTCTGCATCTGGAATACATCCCTGTAAAATTGAAAGTGAAAATTTTTAAAGAAGAATTCTCTGTAAGGACCAGAATTTTAATGAGGGGGCCAGACATGCATAGTCTCTGAATTGGGTCATACTTGTAGACAGAATCTATAACCAACCTACAATAACTTAAACGATATAAACATTCAAAGTTTCAGTATGGTTGCCATGGTAACCACTCATGCTTATTTTCGTCCATTTTACATGGAAAAATACCTTTTTTTTTGCCATTTTCTGTAATTCAATTCTCATTATGCATAACTGATAGGGCAGTAACAAAGAAAACATGAACTTAATGAAGTTTAATCATGACATAAATATATCTATTGATAAATTTCAATATTTCCTTACGATAAAAAAAATATAGAAGGTCACCCCCTTTTTCATTTTTTTGAAATGTTAAATTTTGAATGGTTTTCTAGGGCTGATATATAAAAATGCACCAAATCAGTGATAAAGTTATTACTCTTTTTAAAGAAAATTATTATTATGCTGTCCAAAATAAAAAAAAATATAGTGGGGTAAGAAGTATTTATAGTGAAACATGAACCCCAAAAAGCCCCCACCCAGTTGCAAATTTTCTGCATTTGACACATATCAAAGTAATGTTTTTTTTAATTTTTTTACTTTCAATTATTAACCAAAATGTTCAAAAAGGATAGGCAAATGAGTGATATGAAAAGCAAAAGATTGATAAGGAATTTAAGATCAATACTCCAAAGGTCAAGGTCAGAGGTCAATGTCAAAGATCTAAAATATTTACAATTTTGACAAAATTTGTAGATTTCCAATGATATTCCTGGCTGTTGTTTAATGTTAATAATATATATTTACATTGTTTATTGCTATAAAGAAAGAAATCCAAATAAGACTTGCCAGATTCAAAAAATCAAGATCGAAGGTCAAGGTCAAAATAAAAAAAAAAATAACTAGAAAAAAATTACTCCACTTCCCGATATGTTTTAACTTTCTTCATGTTACCTTCAATTAATAGGATAATATTAAGGATAACTTGAAGGACATTATATATTAGTTTTTATTAATCAAACTGGTCAAATACCAAGGTCATTTCCACAAAATTCAAGGTCAAGGGTTAAGGTGAAATTACATGATCAAATATAGAAAAATAATATTTTGTCTTGTCTTAGTCTAGTATTATAACAGGTCTTATTGAATTGTTTTCTTTAATTCAGCTAGTCAGTAAATCAGGATATGTCATTTAGAGGTTAAGAAAGGTTCAAAGCGTACTTTCAGGTCAACTTTTAAAGGTCAAGGTCAAATTTTCAACAAGTTTTTGCCTTGACAAAATGAGATTTGGCTTTAAATGTTCATACTAGAATTAACAAAAAAACATAAAAGTACATATATTAAAACTGAATTATATATATGTGTTATCTAAAAACATGTGATACAATATTTGCTGATTGAAAATAGATGATTGAGCATATATATAATTCTAGGGAGAAACTGTTCATTGTCGTGATTGATCACAGTTATAAAGAAACACTGTCCAAAATCTCTTGTTTAAGGCATCTTTTGTTAGTTTCCTCTTCGGCAGATCTGAAATCTTCAAGGTCGGTCTTTCTGTCTTTAAGTGCCAACCTTGAAAAATAGGCTGTTATCTGCTGCCCAGTTAAATAATCCTTCCTGGAAAATACATATTTCCCCTCCTCTTGCAACTGTCTCATCTCATCAGCTGCTTGAAATGGATCCACTTTTCTACCCGATACCTTCCCAATATCAAATTTTTCCTTCATGTAGTTCACTTTGGATTGACTAAAAACTGTTCTTTTCTTTTTACTCTTCAGTGCCCATCCACTTCCCGATTCTGAAGTACGGCAGTCACTTAAGTTGCAATCAAGTTGAACCCTTGTTCCTTCAAACAAAGAATTAACCTTTTGCCCATACATTGATTTTGCTTTATCTTGAGTTGTTTTTTCATTGTGATAATCACAATTACCAACAATGATGTGTTGCTCCAGTGCACATTGAGTTTTAAAAGCTCTTGTGCAGCCATCTTTTGGGCAATCATATGGCTGATTTATGGAGTTCTTTTGTTTTTTCGTATTGGTTCAACAAGTTCTTCTTCTTGTGCCATAACTGAAATTGTTAAAAAAAATACTTATTATTTTCAAACAGAATTTTATAATTTTATTTAGTGTATAAATATGATGAAATTCTAAAAATAAATAATCACAGTCAACTGCATTAATTCTCTTACTGAGAAACATGCAAAATGTGTAGCCTTTACTTTTACTGTTCAGTCCAACCTTCCATAGAAAATACAGATTAAGAAATCATAAGCATGCAAAATGCCCGCTGTTGTCTGGATCATTTTCTGTTCTGACTCTTCCACAATATTACATTTTTTTGCTTGAATTTGAGGTTACATTTGTGTTTATCTTGTAATTATTAGTTAACTCTTTTACAAGTACAATAAACAGGTGATGTATCATGTCCAGTACTACAGAAAAAATTTCACATAACATTTCATTGCATATAAGAAAATAACCATCACTGGAAGTTAACCAATCAAATTTTCACCCTTATTCTTCCTGTGTACAAGCTTTAATAACCATGTAACCTCAAGTTTCCAAAATATTCTATAAAAACACCAAATAAAAAAATAATGTTACTTTGAAACACCCAAGATATATGTCTATGACACAGATTGTATATTGGTATGACGTTGGCGTCGTCGTCCGAAGACACATTGGTTTTCGCACTCTAACTTTAGTTTAAGCGAATGGATCTCTATGAAATTTTACCATAAGGTTCAATACCACAAAAGGAAGGTGGGGATTGATTGTGGGGGTTATGGTACCAACAGTTAAGGAATTAGGGGCCAAAAAGGGGCCAAAAATAAGCATTTTTGTAACTTCCAGACATAACTTGTGTGTAAGTGTATGGATCTCTCTGACATTGTACCACAAGGTTCCATATCACAAAGGGAATGCTGGGATTGATTTTGAGGGTAATTGCCTCCAAATTTTAGGAATTAGGGGGCAAAAAACAAGCATTTTTCTAGTTTCATGACAATAACTTGTGTGTAAGTGTATGGATCTTTATGAAATTGTACTACAAGGTTCCATATCACAAAGGGAATGCTGGGATTGATTTTGGGGGTAATTGCCTCCAAATTTTAGGAATAAGGGGCCAAAAAGGGGCAAAAAACAAGCATTTTTCTAGTTTCATGACAATAACTTGTGTGTAAGTGTATGGATCTCTCTGACATTGTACCACAAGGTTCCATATCACAAAGGGAATGCTGGGATTGATTTTGAGGGTAATTGCCTCCAAATTTTAGGAATTAGGGGGCAAAAAACAAGCATTTTTCTAGTTTCATGACAATAACTTGTGTGTAAGTGTATGGATCTTTATGAAATTGTACTACAAGGTTCCATATCACAAAGGGAAAGCTGGAATTGAGTTTGGTGGTAATTGCCCAAAACCAAAACGTTTAGGAAGAAGGGGCCAAAAAGGGGCCAAAAATAAGCATTTTTCTAGTTTCCAGACAATTACTAGTGTTCAAGTGTATGGATCTCTCTGAAATTGTACTGCAAGGTACTATACCACAAAGGGAAGGCTGGGATTGATTTTAGGAATTAGGGGCCATAAAGGGGCAAAAAAACAAGCATTTTTTTAGTTTCAGGACAATAACTTGTGTGTAAGTGTATTGATCTTTATGAAAAAGGGAAAGCTTGGTTTGAGTTTGGGGGTAATTGCCCTAAACGTTTAGGAATTTTGGGCCAAAAAACAAGCATTTTTCTAGTTTCCAGACAATAACTTGTGTTCAAGTGTATGGGTCTTTCTAAAATTGTACTGCAAGGTACCATACCACAAAGGGAAGGCTGGGATTGAGTTTGGGGGTGATGAATCATAAGGGGGTTCAAAAAATTTTGGGTGGGAATTTTTTTCCCTTTTTTTTCTTTAAAATTTTCCATTTTAAATTGGTTATTTCTGATTTATATATAAAAGCAAATAATAATGATATGGTTTGAATAGGTAAATTAAAAATTTTTAAGTTCTTAGACCACATTCATTCTGTGTCAGAAACCTATGCTGTGTCAAATATTTAATTACAATCCAAATTCAGTGCTGTATCAAGCTTGAATGTTGTGTCCATGCTTGCCCCAACTGTTTAGGGTTCGACCTCTGCGGTCGTATCAAGCTGTGCCCCAGCGGAGCATTTTATTTTTACTGCAATGAAATGTAGGATAAATTTCCTACAACTGTCAAATTCAAATGAATATTTGTTTTTTACCCTTTTTTGTATGCAACCGGACTATGATTTGGTGGTATTACACCTAAAAGAACCAAAAAAATCATGTTCCAAATATGCAACTCTTAGGTTTAACAGTTAATTACTGTGGCTACTGAGTTAATTTAAATTGTTTAAATGAATTGTAAAAAATAAAATGAAATTTAGCTGGAAGTTGAATAACTGGTTATTTTTAAAACTTTGATTACCTTCTATTTCCAACAACTGAGGAGCAGCAATTGTCCAATCAACTTTAACCAACAGATTGGTTCTTTGCTCTGTGGTTCCAATGTTGTCCCATGAAATTCGCTTTCCTACAAAAAATTATATACTAATTAATCACCATTTCCAATTGTCAAATTGTTACAATCTCATTGTATTGCAACAACTAGTTACAGAAATACTGTGACAAAATTTGTGAAAATCACGCATGAAAGACACTTTATATTTGAACAGTTACTTCATAGTTATCAAGATGAAAACCAAGTAACCACTTTAGTTGACATTACTTTAAAAGTATAATAAACTGCTTCGCTGAGTGCAGCTGGATACGCCCACAGAGGTCCAACCCTGAACAGTTGGGGCAAAAATGGACACAATATTCAAGCTTGATACAGGTCTGAAATAGGATTGTATTAAATATTTGACATATTATAGGTTTCTGAATAAATATAGTCAAAGAACTTGGACTTGAAGTTGAAAATTTATATTCAATTAAAGATTTCTTGCTGTTGTGCAATACACTGTGCTGTTGCGCAAAACTTAGTAAATCTGTTGTCAGACTATAAACAAATAAAGTTCAATTAATTCTCAATGTCATATTAAAATTTATGAAAATGTAAAGGGAGTTTACATCAATAGATATAAACAACTCACCAAAGTTTCATGAGAATTGCTGACAGCATTTTTGAGTTATTGTCCGAAAACTGGAAAATCCCCCCTTTTTTAATGAATAAAACCCCATAACTCAGAAATGTAAAATGTAAAATTTATAAAATTCTAAACGGAGCTTACGTCAATAGAAATAAACAATTCACCAAAGTTTCATACAAACTGCTGAAAGCATTTTTGATTTTTTGTCCGAAAACTGGAAAATCCCCCTTTTTTTATTAATAAAACCCTGTAACTCGTTTTTTTTATTAATAAAACCCTGTAACTCGTTTTTTTTATTAATAAAACCCTGTAACTCGGAAACGTAAAATCTAGAATACATAAAAATCGAAAGGGAGCTCATGTCAATAGATATAAACAATTCACCACAATTTCTTGCACGTTGGTGAAAGCATTCTTGAGTTACTGTCCGAAAACTGGAAAATCCCCCTTTTTTTAATGAATAAAACCCCATAACTCGGAAACGTAAAATCCAAAAATTTATAAAAAACAAAAGGGAGCTCACATCAATAGATATAAACAATTAAACAATTCACCAAAGTTTTATGCAAATTGGTTAAAGTGTTTTTGAGTTAATGTCCGACATGTTGACGACGGACGGACAGACATACAACGGTATACCATAATACGTTTCGTAAACGGGCGTATAAAAAATAGATCAAATTGTTGCAAGGGCTTTATCAGAACCATGCTTACACTGATAAGTTTCATAACCTAATGTTGTTTTGGTATTGAAGAAATTGACACACAGGAGCAGTATACTGATTTTGATTTAATTTTTGATTGTTGGTATTTCAACGCCACTTTAAGCACCACTTTAGGGCTATTTTGGGGCGACCAGGTTTTATTGATGGACAAAGCAGGGGTGCCCTGAAAATACCACTGACATTTGATAGGAAAACTGACGATCCTATTCAATAGATTGGTGTCTAATGCATTCCTGTATGATCGGGGTATGAACTCACAACCTTAGTGATGACTGGCTAGTGATTACAGTAGCAACCTAGACCAATTGGCCACCGAGGTCCAAGCAGTAAACTGATGAAGTTTCATCACTCTATTGTGTTTAAGCATGAAAAATTACAATTAACTAAATGTACACCTTAACCATGTTAACAATGGTAAACAAGCAGATAATATCCTTTGGGACACAAAACTCCACTTGTTAGTTTCATAGTTCTGATTCATAATTCTGGTTAATACCTTCTCCTATTCCATATGCCTTCAAAACTGTTATTCCATTGACATCAAAGGAAAAATTATGCAATTGTGTAATTCCAGTAATTGGTTTAATCTTTGACTTCTCTTCTCCAAATTAGTTACAATGTCAACGACTCTAACCCTAAATGATCCTTTCTGTTTAACCTCTATAGCCTGTAAAAAGCAGAAATGAAAAATAGAATTGCTATGCTTATAACTGTTCATAACTTCTTGGGTTTGCCTAATGAATACCAATTCTCTTATCACATAACTATGCATAACGTCTTGGCTAAAATTAATGCATACCAAATCTCAAATGATACTTTGTGTCCTTAGTAAATTGTTTGTCGTTCATTATGTTGTTCTGATGAGGTATGTCCTTTTTAATTGATTTTTACTGTAGCTAGTGTACACACTTTTGATGAGCTGTGTTATATACGAGCTGTAACAGGTTAAGGAATGAACTCACACTAGCAAGCAATGTTAAACCTTGCTACATACTATTTGTGCCTGTTCCAAGTCAGATTCATTGTTATTTTGCTATTTTTGTGTTGTGCATTAATTAGGTTGTAAGTTTTCTTAAGGTGTTTATAAAATGTTTTTATACTAGCTTCAGCCCTGTTAAAGCATGCAATACAGTAATGGCTTTTGCTCTCTTTTGAAGGTCATAGTGACTTTAGTTGCTTATATATCTCTGGTGGAGAGTTGTCTCATTGACAATACAATCACAACACATTATATTTCTTTGTAATTGATATACTTCTTACTCTTTAGCTTTGCATATAAATTGTCATATACTAAATTTAAACTCTTTTATTCAGACTTACCTTTTTCATCTCCTCTGCAGATGTGCCATCATGACCCTCATTAATGTATCTTCTAACATATGCCTTGATATGTGAAGCCCTGCGGTCACATGGACCTGCAAAAATGTGTAAACTGTCACTACATAGAATGCAATGGTTGCAATATCAATATTTATATACATTAATTGTGTATGTGAGAAACTACAAAAAAAGAGTTTTTCTGCATACTAGCCAATTTATACAAATGCAATGATCTGAATATCAGAAACAGAGGGCAACCTTTAAAATTGCTTTAAAATAATTGCCATTATACATGTATACCATTTGGACAATACAAAATTCATTTGCAGGTTACAAAAATTAAATTTTGATTATTCTTTTCCCATCTGAGGACAACAAAAAACACAAAAATCCTTCAATCAAAAGCTGACTTGAAAGATTTTTCTTTTGAATAACTGAGTTGCAAACTATGACATTTTACCTTTGCCATCCTGTGCTTCACTGAAGTTGTACGTTTTCAACTTATCCCCCAGTTCAGCTCTAAGGGCTACCATCATCATTGTGTTCTTGTAGCATCCTGCATTATCTGAGAAGAAGTTCACCTCCTGTATGTTTGGTACTTGTTTTGTCAGATCATGGACTACATCACACACCACAGAAGCAGTAACAGAACCATCTTGAGATATCTAAAATAGATCATGACAATGTTATATTACTTGTAACAAGCCATTTGAATCAAACTTAATCTGTGTTGTACAGGGGTTCAAATTTGGTATTTTAAATAAGTTAAAAGAATGCAACTTTGATACAGAAATAAAGAAAAGGGAAATCAGGGTTTATAATTGATTGCAGCAAAAATGATTTATTGTAAATTCAGAAAGTAATTGCCTGCTTTTATTATGAATTATTGTGATAAATCAACACAGTCACATTTTTGTAATAATTTCTGAATTTACAGAAATTAAAATAGATTACAAAATTTATTTGAAAGTTTTGATATTGAAATTAAATATCAATTAGCCTAATTTATATGCAATGAATATTTTTCCAATTACCAAAAAATTTCTGAAAGTTAATAAAATATCTGAAGGAATTAATTTTCAAAAGCTAAAAACTTGAAATAATAGATAATTATCTCCCTTAATAGTTTTGTTCTTTACAAACCTAGCAATATCTTTTTATTACCTGGGATGAAAAAATGTGTACATGTGTTATTGTCTTTAGTTCTTCCCCTTGTTTGTACAAAGTTACTGAAATGTGCCAGTTGATTCCACGTTTGGCGAACCAGTCACACTGTCCTTCTCTAAACTTGCATGGTAGAAATTTCATTGCCCAGTCACATGTGATAAGTGCTTGATTTTCATTCAAATTCTTTAATAGATCTAGCCTTGCACCTTCTTGATTCCTAGCTCTCATAGCATGACTTTTCCAATCTTTTATAGCTTCTACAGCATTTTCAACCTGAAAATTTAATTATGGTATAAAGAAAAGTAGTTAATTCTTAATTTACACACAGTCTTCCTTTTTTAATACAATTCAACAACCTAAGCCCTTACATACATGTATACTATTAATGTCAGGGCAATTCCACTGATCACATATTTTTTTCATGTCTATCAAGGGAGGTAACTGAATTTTATGATGGCTATTTGGAGAAAAAGGAATTTTTAAATTATTTTTGGTACTAAAATGTATTTGTTTTGGCCAAAGTATTGAATAATTTGCTAAGTCAAATTAAAATTCCTTAGTATACTTCTCCATTTAGTCAATGAAGTTGAAATTAATTGATAAAAATCACCTGGAATACAATGGAATCTTTATTGTCCCATGTACCATCCTGTGTTAGAGTACTTATTTCAGCTAACAAATCTGCCAAGTCAATACACTGTACACAACTGTGTTTATGTTGGGTGTAACATTTTTGGGAGAAGCACTTTTCACTATCATTTAGAGCAAACATTTGGCAATGATCTGGAACAGCATTCTCTTTTTGAATATGTACCTTTTGATTAAATAAAATCTAAACCATTAGAAAGATTTGTCACAAACTGAAGAAAGAAAAAGGATAAACAGAAACATCATAAATCTGTTGTCCCATGCACAACATACAAATAGATCATCATTTGAAAACTGATGAGCATTTAACATAAATGAAATAAATGCATATTAGGAATTGAGATGACATTATCCTGAATACATGTACTTGTTTGAAAAATAAAAATTTGTCTCATAAAGCAACAATAACTATATAAAAATACACAACTTTACATGACATTTATAAATCTTGTGATGTTTAATTTAGTATCTATAGCATTGATACATCAAAAAAAATAAAGAGATCACATGTAAATTACTAAGTAACATATGGGTTAAATTATAAAACACATAGATCATCAATAGCGAAAACAGGAGTCTCTATTGCTCAACTGAACAATGCTTTGGGTAAAAGTCCTAGTTATTTTCAATCCTACCAGTTGAAGTGAACTTGGAAATTTTTTATTTTTCAAAGAAGTAATTCCATCCAACATTGGTTCAAATGTGCCTTATGGTATCAATATATAGACAGTGAGGGGTGACAATTACAGCTAGCTCACACTGTAGTTCACTTAAGCTAAAATGTCACAGACAATTTGTTTAATTATAACGTTTCCAATAACATAATTTAGACATTCAATGTGTTTTAAAATACCTTAAAATCTGACTTTATGTATCGCTTCCCATTCAGCAATTTTGACTTCAACTCTTTCTTCTTTTCACTTGATGCACTAAGCTTTCCTATGATTATTTCAAGATCTTGAAATGCCTTTCCACCCTCTGCAACGTAATAATCAAGTCCTTCAACACATTTTCTAACGGAAGCAGCACAGTCATTAAGTATCTTATACATTGTACTTCTTCCTACAATTACAAATTAGTCATGTACACTTTTAATTGATATACACATATAAATTTCAATTTGATAACACACCAATTTTTTTAATGTTATTATGAATAAAATCATATATTAATGACTGCGACATCATTATTTTCTGTGAAAAATCTATATTATGTGTGCAATGTCTTTTTCAAATCAGCACACATTAGCTGTCAAGGTTTCCCCATTTTTCTTGTAGCCACCAATACTAGAGTACTATAGATACATGCATATGCAATTTACTTTTCTATGACTGTCAATTTCTTTTCAGCCCTTTATTTTTAATTTTTTAACAGCTGTATCTGTGTTAAATACTTATCAAGGGTACCAGGCTTATAATTTTTCCTACGCCAGATGTGAGTTTTATCTATACAAGACTCATCAGTGACACTCAAATCAAAATAAATTGTATGTTTAAAAGTGTTTATTTATCTTGATAATCTTACCTAAATGACCAACATTTTCTGAATCACAGAACTGGATGTACTGGTTAACAAGGGATGACGGTGCAAGGCTTGATATCAAATTTGGAACATTGACTATTTCTCCAGATGTTAGCTTCATAGTCTTCATACCAAAAGGCAGATCTTTTACAACATCTGAGCTGATGATGAAATCTATGAAGTGTTCCAACTCTGCTATGTCTATCTTGTTTCTTGTTAGTTTTTCTCTGGACACTGGGAGGCCACAACCTACTTTATCACTGTGCTGTTTGGCAGCATAAAATCTGTACTTTGTCAGATCCGGTATCATCTAAAAAAAATAAAAATTAAATAGATATAAAAGCAACAAAAATTTTATCAATAAAAAAATATCTGAAAAATTTGGTGATAACTGTATTGTATCTTAAGCTTGGCCTTCGTAAAATGTAGATTTTACTGTTGCAAATTGAGTTTGCCTAGCAAGGTGTAGAGGAGCTAGGTAAACAGATATTTGCGACAGTAAAATTAAGTTTTACGAAGGCCAAGCTTAAAATACAATGCAGTTATCTCCATTCTAATGCCACATATTAAAATAAATTACATGTAATAAATATTTTGGCTTTAAATGACATAAATTACTTGCAAAAAAGATGCAACATACCTCTCTGACCTCATCAAAGCTGTAATTTCTGGATAAGACTGATATAATTTGTCTTCTTAATGTCCATGTTTCTGCAGAATTATATGTGTCCTTTAGTATTAGTGCTGTTTCATCAAGCGTAGAGGACTTTTCAGGTTTATGTGCCGAAAATACAGACTTAAACATCAAATCTTTCAAAGTGTCTCCCTCTCCAGGGCAGATGGTTTCACATATTAAGGACATACACTGCAGTGTTTTTGACACGCATCTCTGCTTTGTTTTATGTGTAGATTCTAATAATGGAATCAATTTTCCTTCACATGTGATACATCTGATGTTGCCAGGAAGGAATTCAGCCTCTGTAATTTGTCCATCATACAAACTGATGCCTCTGAATATTGACTGTCACCTGTCTCAAAGCACATACTTTCACTCTCTGTTTGACTATTACCATCTGTTGTTGTTTCCTAAGAAAAATATGCTTTACGTTATATATTCTGGATTGGTTGTCTAATCATACATAAATTACAACTCAACAGATAACTCACCTTGAAACACTTTTGCAAATGCCATATAACAAGAAAAATATGTCCACAGTACACTGATGCCCAATTGCAATTTCATTTTTTATTTTCATGATAAGGGAGCCAAAACATTTGGGTCAAAACCCTTATTTGGCATACATTTAAGGAAGAACACATCATTAGGAACATACTGTCTTTACCTAAAACTGAATCTGGTTGGACAGACAGACAGAAGGACAAACAAACAAACAGACAGATGAACAAACGAATGAACGGACAGACTGATGCACAGACCAAAAAACATAATGTCGGCCTCTACTATCATATGCAGGACATAACAATCAGTGTAGATTGATAATGTTCATAATAATTAAAGACACATGAAATATATTCACAAAATCGAAATTCTATTAATTTAATGACTGCCATTGCTAGTGGTCTAAAAATTACATTTCATTTTTTTTTAATATTCTAGCTTTAAAAGTTTATATACTCAGACTTCTTTTAAACTGAGTTTTACTGTGCATATTGCTATGTGTTTCTTTATTCTACATTGGCTAGAGGTATAGGGGGAGGGTTGAGATCTCACAAAACATGTTTAACCCCGCTGCATTTTTTGCGCCTGTCCCAAGTCAGGAGCCTCTGGCCTTTGTTAGTCTTGTATGTTTTTTAATTTTAGTTCATTTATATGTTTTGGGGTTTAGTGTGACATCCATTTTCACTGAACTAGTACACAATTTTATTTAGGGGCCAGCTGAGGACCACCTCCGGGTGTGGGATTTTCTCGCTGTGTTGAAGACCCATTGGTGGCCTTCGGCTGTTGTCTGCTCTTTGGTCGGGTTGTTGTCTCTTTGACATATTCCCCATTTCCATTCTCAATTTTATGCAAGAGAAAACTTCTGGAAACTTATAATATGAATAGACTGACAATCATAAAATCTTAAATAAGTATTGTTTATATATATGTCTGTTTATTTTTCTTCTTCTCTGTAATGGTTATGTAGTCTCATTGATATGACTTCATCTTATTGTGTTAATCCAATACACCTCCATTCAATATTTTAAAATTTATTTGTTAATGTTAAAGATTAGATAATCTGTAATAATGTTAAAATGAAAAGTACCTTTTGGTGATCATTCAAAAGTTTTTTACATGAATCTGAACTATAACATTTGTCTTCTCTTTTCTCTCCATTAATGTTTAAAGCTAAATTGTTGTCATAGTCAATCTGAAACGATAAAATTACATATAACAGTGATAATGAAATGAGAGCTTCATTAACATAATTGAACTAAAAACTCTACCATATTTGTACTCAAAATTTTATTCACATATTTGTTTTGCTATTGGTATTGTTCATGAAAAACTTGACTTGGCTGCATGTGACAAGGAACCTTTTTGCCTTGGGTTTCTAGAAGGTCTGTGCTATATTCATTTTTTCAGTTTTCATTATTATTTATGTTAAATGCTATTGATTTCTACATTAAGGTAGCTCGGGTGTCTTCCTCCATCTTGGATTTTGAAGAAGCAGATAACAATTGGTCTAGATCTTTAATGAAATGTGCAAATTTTGAGAGTAGTATGTAATTCATGTGTAAGACTTTTAATGTAAATATAGAAAATTATGTGTTTTATCATATTTACGGGCTATATAATTTCTTAAAAAAACACCATATTTGTGTTTGATTCATTTTTTTTTCAACTTTGCCAAATAAGGGGAGATAACTCAGATAGTAGGAAGATAACTCAGATAAAGTAGTTTTATAATAGAAAGTGTTGTGAATTTACCTATTTTAATATGTAGCAAGAAAACAAGTTCGGTGACCCCATTTTTTCGTTTTCTTATCTGAAAGCATGTTATAAGAGCTATCTTCTCACATTTTATCTTAAAATTCTATGGTGTAGTTTTCTTTTTATCACACAAAATTGGATTTTCCATGCATAATCTATACAAAATCTGACAATTATGCACAACCTGTAGCATGAAAAAAAGTCCGGTGACCCATACTTTTATTATATTTTTGAAAAAAGCATGATAAAAACTTCATTTTGACAAATTATTAAAATATTCTATGGATTTTAATTAAGACGCCCCAGCCACCTTAACTAGTTTAATGGTATAGAGTAAAATCAGCCAAACATAAAACATTTATATATAATATATATATATATATATAATAATTATATATATTTAAATCTGTCTATTGTTCTTGTATGTAATATTTTGCTCTGTGTTGAAAGCCTTATAGTATAACCTTTACTAAATATAATGTTCTTATCAGACATTTGGTTTGAAATGTTGAGTTTTCTCATTTGCAATCCTATCACAATTCTATTTATTTTTTTTTCAAGATTTTTTGTACTGTTACTGTAATACTTTTGAAGCAAAGATACTTTAAGCAATATATATATATTAATAAGAAGATGTGGTATGATTGCCTTTTTGAATATCTACATCAATTCATTCACTAATTCTTTCAAGTTCCAGATGAATTCAAATATCAGGATTATTAAGTAAATAAATATCAAAGGCGAAACTGATACAACCAAATACTGAGTTTTTGTCATTATGTCTGGTATAAAAAATTGATAACATTATTCAGTATTTTTAAAGCTCATCCATATTTTTTACTATATGTTTTGGTCTAATAATAATACTTAATCAGAAGGGTTTCTAATTGAATTAATGTTGTCTTAATAGCATAAAATGCAATTAAATATCAAATTAAAAATTATTTATCAATATATATAATATACTATAATAATAATATACAAAATACCTCTAACAATGGCTCTACAGGGATTTGCTCATTTGGCACTGAAACTTCAACATGTTCATCTGGTTTGCCTGATGATAAGTGTTTTCTGCAGTTTGAACAGATAGCTGTTTGTAAAAAAAAAAAAACACGTTACACTCAATAATTTAAGAAATATATATAATATATTCTGATACATTTTATTGAAAGTTAATAAATATAAGCAATAAAACTCAGCAGTGTTGAAAGTTGACTTGATAAATTGTTGCTTCTTATTGTATTAAAGTTCAAAATATTATATGCACATACATAAAATTGCTATAAAAAAATCAAAAAGTAAAAGCACTATTTAAAGTAGGTTAATGATTTAAAATTATTTAATAAGGGAATTTGTTTCCTTAATGGTGATTTACCAAAAAATATCTGGACTTTACACATTTTTTATCAAAATATTTCATAAAATATAGGGGGGGGATTAGCCCAAAAGTAACAGTATGTCAGGAGGCACAACAAATAAATATAAATTAGGCTTTTTGTGTTTCAGTAAATAGTTGAGTGCATTTATACTAACTCTATAAAGAATTATTCATTCTATAATACAGAGGACAGATTAATTGCTTGATGGCTTTGCCAAATGTTATTGTAAAGTTAGCAATTATATTGTCAATCACAGTGAAACTCACCAACTGACTGATATGTGATGCAGATAATGATATTTTTCATTAGAATTGCACATAATACTTCTATATGGATGTTTAACTATAATATACTTTTTATCTGAAACTATTTTAAGGTAAATTATATTTGCATGCTAGAATATTTTATTCTAGCAAAATTTTCTATAAAAATAATTTTTTTTTATCAAATGCAATGGTTTGAAGTGTGCTTAATATCTTTTATGTCACTTAAAAGTCAGAATATTTTTATAAATATAATATTCTCAAATATTATCAGTGAAACGCAAGAAGAGCTTATTCCTCACAAAGAAATCAAGCCAAGGAAACATCAAAAACCATGCTGGTGGGATAGTAATGTAACATCTGCTAAAAAACACCTTAATCACTGCCAGAAACAGTTTAGAATGAGAAATATCCCACAGAATAAACAGAGACTTATAATTGCTGAAGACAACCTTAATAAAGCAAAAGAAGAAGCACAAGATAACTGGAGTAACAAGCTGGTAAACGAACTAAACAATTCCAAAAATTCAAAAGACTTCTGGAACACATATAAAAAAATAACCAGAAAAACAGAGGATAACTCTGTATTACCGCTGATAGCTGCAAATAAGGATCCAATATTCGATAATC
The DNA here is from genome assembly GCF_021869535.1 of Mytilus californianus. Taxonomy (NCBI): domain Eukaryota; kingdom Metazoa; phylum Mollusca; class Bivalvia; order Mytilida; family Mytilidae; genus Mytilus; species Mytilus californianus. Next base: position 67,699,408 of record NW_026262679.1, on the reverse strand, counting down.
AGGGCAAAGTAGAAATCCTGCAAAACGTTTTTTTCGGAGGCAGTCATCTAAATGCAGACTCTTTTGATAACGACTTCTTTGAAGAAATCAACAAAGAGTATACTAACATAAGTAACCAGTACAAAGAAGAAACAAGATCACAACAGGAGAGGGATGGGCCTGACAGAGAAATCAGCAAAGAAGAAGTAGAGGCGGCAGTATATCGCTTACGGACTGGGACAGCTCCAGGGCCAGACCAACAATTTGCTGAATTCTTTAAAAATGCAGGTGAAAATTTCATAGAGGCTTTGGTAGTTATGTTGAACATCATATGGAAAAAAGGCGAAATCCCAACAGAATGGAAAAACGTAGATGTAAAATTCCTGAGAAAGCCTGGAAAAACAAGCTACTACTCCACCGCTTCATACAGGCCAATTAGTCTTACATGCATTATATGCAAACTTATGGAAAGAGTAATATTAGAACGAATAGTTGCATATTTAGAGGGACACAGACTGATTGACTTGAACCAAGAAGGATTCAGAAAAAATCATTCAACAACTAATGCCCTTCTTAGACTAGTTCAAACAATAATAGATGCTCTGAATAGTAATGAATCGGTTCTGGCTTGGCTAGTAGATCTGGAAAAGGCATATGACTCAATATGGCGTGAGGGATTGATGGTTAAACAACATAAGTTTGGAATAAAAGGAAAAATCTGGATTTGGATAAACAGCTTCCTCACAAATAGGACAGCCAGATGCATACTGAATAATTTCTCTGGGAGTCAATTTGAAACAAAAATTGGCTTACCACAAGGGTCAGTTCTGTCACCTACCCTTTTCAACATCTTTATAGCAGACATTATGGATAACACCGCAGGACAAAATTGCAAATTTGCTGATGACGGCACATTGTGGCACAAAGGACACGATGTTAAAGAACTAAAAGAAAAAACATCAAAGGACGTTAATACAGTCTTAGAATGGACTAAACAATGGAGGATAAATGTCAATATGGGCAAATGCGAAGTATGTCTTTTCTCTAAAGAAGATCTAGATATAACACAAAAAACTCTGACTGTCAACTCCTTCAACTTCAAATACAGTCCTACACCCAAACTACTTGGTGTAACATTAGATGAAAAAGTCAAATTTGATATACACACGGATACAGTACAGAAAAGGGCAAACAATGCATTAAATGTTATACGAGAAATAAAAGGCATAGGAAAAATCTCAAGAACAAAACTTCTGCAGATACATAACAGCATGGTGAGATCTATCATTGAATATGCATGCCCAGTTTGGCAGATAACATCAATGGAAAGTGTGAAAAAACTGGAAGCAATACAAAGAAAAGGATTATCAGTCTGCCTCGGATTACCAGGAACAGCAAGTAGAGAAGCAATGGAAGTAGAGGCAAAGATGCAACCAATCGACCTCCGAATGGAAGAAATCTCAGTCTGAGAAATAGCAAAAATCCAATCCAAAAATATAGCCGAAAAAAATATAGAACCCGAGTTTACCTACAAGGCAGGAGTAGACTTTATGCTGATGAGAGCGCCAAGCTACTGGAGCCAATTAGGAAGCTCGAAAAACAGAACTGCAGAACAAACTGCCCAAAGTAAACAAGTAGTACAAGAACTGATAGGAGAAAGCTCAGAGTCAACAGCTATCGCATTTACAGATGGCTCCTGTCAGGTAAATCCAGGACCATGTGGAGCAGGAGCAGTTATTTATACTAGTAACTGACAAAAATGATGCTTAATTGAAAGATTTCAATGGTTATTGTAAATAAAATAATGTTTACCCCACCAATTTTTTTTTTTAATTGATTGTCTTTGGTTGCTTATTCTAAAATATCTATACTACAGTTAATGATGTTTGGTGCAATTAATATATTTTTCCTGTGAAAATTCCTAAGTTTTTTAAGAAAAACATCGAAGGGTCCTATACAATGAGCTCTCATACTACCAATCGGACCTCCAAGGTAAATGAAGACAAATAAATATTTTCATATGACCATTTCAATATTATTTATTTAGTGCATATTCATTTAATTGAACAATGTCTTTGCAATTTGTATCTTTTATCAAGAAACTGATTTTTTAGTCTAAATTACATTATTAGAAATATGACATGCTGTTTCCATAGCAACCATAGCAACTCTTTTAGATCTGAACACATTTTTGAATTACTATTGCCAGATGAAGTGTCCCTACAAAATTTTTTAAAAATCTGTGAACATTCATGTCTTCATGAGTTTGATCCTTAGGGAGAACTGGTGTTTAAAAATTGTAACAAAAAAGCATGTATCATAACATTTCTTTTTATTTCAAAAATAAAAATGCTCATTGGACGGATTCACTACTCCATGTACTCAGGGCCTGTAAATTACTTCCTGGCTCCTTGCCCTAATTGGCTTACAATAGTAAAAAAGGGAAGTTTTGATTTTTTTTAACTTGTTTGAATTTGCAACTTTTTTATATGCATGTCCCAAGTCAGGAACATTGTCTGAAGTTTTTGCATGTCATTTCTTTTATGTTTTGCCTACTTTGGAGAATTGGGTGATTTGTGTTAAATTTATATACTTGTATTTTGATGAAGATTGTATGTTGTCCTCAAGATGTATTTGTTTACATTTGTTATTGGGTTTCTGTCTCATTTACCTAGGGTACTTTATTTTATTCAATGACACATTCTATAAAAACCAAATTTATGTCTGTATTAGGATCAAAATGACATGTACATCAGATTTTTTGTGAAAAGAGCCACAGACACCCAAGTTATTGGTACTAGCTCACATGAACATTTGATCCAGGTGAGCTGGTAATTTGAACAACAAAAAAATAAGCAAACCTGATCCAATTCCAAGCAGAACATGATATTTCTTGAGGAAAATAGACTGCTCCTTTGTGATAGTTCCTTTCAAGTTGCTCTTACTTTTTGTAAATTTCCCATCGTATCAAACACAGCTTACTAGGTCTCCAACCAACACCAAGAGCAAACCTTTAAAAAATCGAAAGGCAATAATTATAAAAACTTGTGATAGAAGAAATGAAATACATGTACAAATCACAATAAAAAACAGCCATAATCTTTCTTTGCAAAAGCCACAAAAAATCCAATCCTGTAATTACTTAGGTACAGATTCTTGACTTATTTTATAAAAAAATAAATGTGGATAGTGTCCAAATGTGGACACAAATGATGCCCCCGCTTGCATATCATATAGTTATAAAGGGACATAACTGAAGAACGGTAAAAGTGACGCTACCCAAATTTGAACTTGATCTGAGTTTTGTGGTAATAAGCATTGTGTGTAAGTCTCATAACATTTGGTTGAGGCTAACTTAAGAAGAGAACAGAAACTAAAAATTCAGCAATTTTTCTATTTGTAAACACACATAACTCTAGAACAGTTGTGTATAAGTTTTATAACATTTGGTTGAGACAAAATTAAAACTTCAGCAATTTTTATGTTTATAAAGGGACATAACTCAAAAATGGTAAAAGTGTCGCCACCTAATTTCGTACTTAAACTGTATTATGTAGTAATAAGCATTGTGTATAAGTTTCATAACATTTGGTTGAGGCAAACTAAAGTTAGAAAACGGAAACAAAAAATTTGTACTTGATCTTAGTTTTGTGGAAATGAATATTGTATATAGGTTTCATAATGTTTGGCTGGGGCAAACTTAAGTTACAGAATGGAAACCCAAAATTTTGCAATCTTTCGATTTATAAAGGGGTATAACTCAATAATGGTAAAAGTGACACTACCCAAATTCAACTTGATCTGTGTTTTATCAGTGGAAGTCAAAATTAAACATTGCATTGTATAAAGCATTGATTGTAGTTGATTCAACTATAATCATGGACAAAAGAAGGTAACTCCAATTTTAAAAATAACTTGATATTCAGAAGAAAATAAAAATTTTGCGATTTTTTCGTTTATAAAGGGACATAACTCTAGAACAGTTAAAGTGACGTGACCAAAATTCAAACTTGATCTCTGTTTTTTGGTGATAAGCATTTTGTATAAGTTTCATAACATTTGGTTGAGATAAACTTAAGTTAGAGAACGGAAACTAAAAATTTTGCAATTTTTCCTTTTATAAAGGGGCATAACTCTAGATCCGTTTAAGTGACGCCACCAAAATTCACACTTGATCTGTGTTTTGTGATAATAAGCATTGTGTATAAGTTTCATAACATTTGGTTGAGGCAAACTTAAGTTAGAGAACGGAAACTAAAAATTTTGCAATTTTTCCATTTATAAAGGGGCATAACTCTAGAACGGTTAAAGTGACGCCACCATAATTCAAACTTGATCTGTGTTTTGTGGTAATAAGCATTGTGTATAAGTTTCATAACATTTGGTTGAGGCAAACTCAAGTTAGAGAACGGAAACCAATTTCGGGACGTACGTACAGACTGACAAGGGTAAAACTTAATGCCCCCACCGCAACGGCGGGGGCATAAAAAGTGTTTTGGGAATCCCTAGCCAAATACCCTTCGTTTTAGATCTGTTAAGTTTTAATCCTGAAAGTGAACCACATGTTTCAATCATGTTAAGAGCTTTTGAAATATCTAGTTTTGATTTAAGAAAAAGTGTAGTGTCATCTGCTAGTTGACTTATCTTTATATAGAATGAAATAATAACAATAACATTTTCTTGTTGTTGCACAATTATCTCCCCTTAACCTAACACATTCTGTGTAAAAATATTTTTCTATAGTATAATGGCCCGAGAACACAGTTATTTTCCCTTTTTGTCTATCAAAACATAATGGCAGTTAAAAAAAATTCCACCTGCTCTATTCTATTAAGATTTGGTGTGCATTAAGTTTGACTTTTATCCCAAAACATATCAAAAATTCAGAAAAGTCTACCAGCTCATTCTCTCCTGGTAACCCCAAACATAAGGACACTGGTAAGAATGAAGCCAGAGAGCTTCCGAGAAGAGGAAATTACACCTTTATTTACCTGACCAAATCACTCATTTCTACAGAAAATTTCAAAAAGATTTTTTTCAGACAGTATATTTGAAGTCTTATCTTTCACCTAAATACAAACAAATAATGAAAAATTCCCCAAAAAAGAGGGGAAAAAAAACACTGAAATTAAAAGGAACTACATTAGTGGACAAAGAAAATTGAAGGTAGACAACTGTGTCCTCGGACCTAATAATCATAAATGGGTTTATATGTCTATGGTATAATACAATATGAGTTTGATCTATTCATATAATTTCTTTTCCCAAAAGCAATGATAGAGTTTCATTAATCAATGTCTGATATATGTGTACCTCAACTTGATCATTAGAATAAAGTACAAGGAATCTACTTCAAAGCTGTTATAAAAAAAGAGTTATCCCCCTTCTGTAGTCAAGTATTCCTTTTAAAAAAAAGTTATTTGCTTATCAAATTGAAGGCAGTAAATATAAATGAAATAGATGTATTTGAGCTAAGCATTTTACCTGATTCCTTAATATATGTTTTATATATTAACAAATTATGGAACAGCTATTAAAAGGTGTTAGTTGTCTTATTACTACTGATTAACAATGATAACAAACATAGAAAAATGACATCAGTCAGACTCACCCTGTCGGCATTTAAGATTATTGTAGAGCAACAAAATATTTTCCACTGAACTTAAAGAAAAATTTAGCAAGCAATATTCTATTATAATGCACTAGTGCAAATATAGCTTCAAATTATACATGTAATAAGTGACAAATTATATTCTACACTTATTTTCAAGCTTTACTATACGATAAAAGAGTTGTAAGCTTATGCAATATAAAAATGTAATCTGGACAATATTCACAAATATTCCTGTAAATCCTTATTTCTATTTATATTGCAACAGTTTAATTTGTGCAGTCAAATTGCATAGGGCATATTAATGTTTAAACACTGACTGTATAAGGCCTTGTTTGTGACATTGATAATGTTTTATTTTTTTAATTTTGATCTATAAGGATTTTGCAGAATATTTACATCTTTCACATCTTATTCAATATTGTTGTTGTTTTCTTTAAAACAGTTTATAGTTGCAGTATAAAGAAAAAAACAGACATTGTCTAAAACAGATATTATGTGTTTACCTATTATATTGTTACTTCTAGTTAATTGCTATTATTTCTAGAATCAATGAGACTCTCAGATTTATGTTAGAAAAAAATCCATTACATGTAGTGTTAAATTAGTTTCAATCCAGTTACCAGTGGCTACAAAACAATTGATTTGTCAACTTTCTTGGTCTTAAAAAAAAAAAATTCTTTAACTTAATTGTCGTTAGTATTATTTATAAATGAATTATCTCCCCTTGTGAATTTTTTTTCAACATACTATCATAATTCATATGTAACTTAGTTATGTTAAGCAACCAACAATCAATCAATGTAAGGCCAACAAAAATTAATTAGATTTTCATCCAGATTTTGGAAAAATGGGGCGGGTGGTAGGATTTTATTTTTTAATTTTATTTCCTCCTAAACCCTTTTGCAACGTGTTGTTCATATACTAGGGTAATAATAAGCTTATATATCATGTATATATGAGGAATTCTACATTATTATCAAATTCATAAATCAATATTTCTGATTGGCAACCACTGATCTACATGTAATGGCTGCTTTAGAAGCCTATTTTTAATAAAAAGCAAAAAACGTGGAGAAATGTTCTCTTTTAGACTACCTACATCAAATTCATTTTTCTTTTAAGCTATGATTTGTAGTGCTCATAAAATAAAGCATATGCATTGGTATGCAATACAAATATTACAAGTACAGAGTGAAATGAAAACTAAAACTGTGTTGAAAATACTAGGGTTGATGCTTTGAAGATTCTTATACAAGGTGCAAATATAATTACAATCTAAAACATGAACTGAACCAAAAAAGTTGTTTAATGACTCTATTAAGGGGCTGGGGACAGAGGGAGTTTGCTGTTTGTCAACAAAAACGACAGCCTTGGGTTATGTATGTATGTATGTACGTAGATCCCTCCGTTTATGGAGCACCCCTCGAGAGCTGCGAGGGTACAGTGGAATCCGTGTACACTCCCTATCGGGATTAATGGAGATGTGTCACTAACGTATTTACAATGTTCAATATTTACAAGGACAATCCCCACCCCAACACCAGGGAGTGTTAGTACACCGGGCGGATCTGTTATTATGGTGGAGGATGCGGAAGTACATGGAGAGAACCACAGGGCTGCTCAACGGGAACAGACAAACCGAAGAGATATCAACAGATTGATCTCCAGGTCAAAGTCGGGAGCAACTTTGACCAACCGAGGCCCCCATAGTACCCATTCTAGTTTAAACACCGGTCTGGGTACCAGAGATGTGTGTGAGAGGGTGAAAATCACCCTTCTGATGTACTGATATTTTAAGCACCCCGAGTGAGAATCAAACTCGGGACCTTCAGCACTGTAGCCATCGGTCTTAACCACTAGACCACGAACTCACATGACTAAGACTCTTTGTACTCGAAATATACGGTCATAAATCGCACAAGTTCGTGCTTGTGTCAATTAACTTATTCCAGTCATGTTTTTGTACCAATGTGTTCCACGATTCTTGCGCTTTGGGTATTATTCACAGTCCAAATTCCCTGACACATAGTCATTGTATAAATAAAAAAATCAACGGTTTTTTAATCACTGAAATTTGTGACATACCGCGATTAGCGTTCTTGGGACACCGCCTATTACTCGTAACCCGAATATTTCATGCCCTTCTAGTAATCAATCTATATTCTCAGAAGATAATGTTGTCATCATTAAGCAGCAGAATATGTCGAATTAATCATTTTGGTTATACATGTATTATCATATTACTCGAAAACTGAAATTTGAAACAGGAAGTTTTTCAATGAAACGAAATTATCGCCGGTTACAGGTAACGGAAATGAACAAAATACGGAAATCGTAAATCTTTAAAAAATCAAAAAAATCGGGGCGGGACGATTTCAGAGGGGCGGGCGGGGATGAAAATCTATCAATTTATTTTAATTGGCCTAACTTTATTATCTCCCCTTTTTTATTTTTCAAGTGAAACCTTTTATGACATAATTTTTGAAAAATTCTATCAACAGCTTTAAAATTTAAAAAATTTGGTTGGACCTCATTTTCCAGGTTATTTGAATTATTCATATATGTGAAGTTATCTAACTTAAAATAGTTTACTGCGACTTTGACTATTTACCTTTACCTATTGTTCAATTGACAATACAACTGGGACATTTAAATTGACCAGTTGGTATTGTTAGAGTTGAGTCTACCTTGATGCTCACCTGTACTGTTTTTTTTTATTCACCTAACTCAACCTTGCAGCATGCTTTTTTCCTGAAGTTTTTCTTCACCTAGGGTTATTCTATTATAAAATTGATAGGGAAGAACATATTATTGGTTTTCATTGTTTTAAATCCCCAATATAAATGATTAATTTAATTTTGACCCAAAAATCTAAATCAGTAAGAGATTTTCTTAACTGCATGCTAACATGTATGAAAATGAAAACTGTTTTTACATAATATATGAATCTTTAAATTTTTAACCCTTATACATGGTATTGTCCTAAGTTGTCAGTGAAACAAGAAGTAGCTATTCAGGTGTTTTCAGTTTAAGTTTTCAGATGGATATGTTATGCATTACTACAAATATCCGTTCAAATTTTTCATTTGGAATATTATTCAAAGTGTTTGAAATCTTTTGGAATCAATGTGCATAATATATTGGGATTTATTTTATTTGAATTCACTTCTTAAGATGCCATATAATTTTGCTTCTTAAAATGTGACTTGTTTTTTTTAGAATGGATTGTCATGAATTTATCAAGGAGGAAATGATTCATTCAAAATGTGTTGTGTGGCTTATACATGAAAAAGGTGGAATTTAGTTAATCTAAAAGGTAAAAATATTCAAAACTGGAATGCAAGTAGAAGAAATAAGTTTATCCAACATGTTTCTGTGGCTTTTAAATGTGATTTTGAAAATAATCATTAAAAAATTCTGCACCTAATATGAAGATGATTCACCTGTTTAAATGTGATATATATATTAGAAAATGAAGTAAAATATGAATACAGTGAATCTAGTGATAAAGTGAAAAATAAAAGTAAAATATTCTGAAAAATTCATAATGTGAGAATAACAATTTTGAATGTGATATTGGAAATAATCATTATAAAATCCTGGATCTTATATTGTTTAATTGGGACATATTTCATGGAAAATGCAATAAAAACTGAATACTGTGGATCTAGTAAAATCAAGTGATATAGTGCAAAATCAAAAAAAAAAATATTCCAAAAAATGTGTAAAGTGAGGACACTATTTTGAATGTGATATTGGAAATTATCAAAAATCACAAATTTCTGGATCTAATATAAAGACTCAGCACATGTTTAATTGGGATATATATCGTGGGAAAGTAAACAGAATTATACTGTGGATATAGAAAAAAATCTAGCGATACAGTGAAAAATGTTAGAAAATATTCTAAAAAGTTAATAAAATTAGGAAAATATTTTAAAATGATTTCAAATAGTAAAACTGGAATACTGGATGGGATATCAAATATCAGTGTCAATAAATAAAAGTTTATTCATAACTATTATTTTTACCTTCACTATTTTTAAACACTTTGTACAAGGCTCATGTCAATAAGAATGGAACAAATGTCTAAATGAAGGAATGCACACATTTGTTCTGGTGTTTATTAATACTGGAAAACTATGGAAATTATGAAATAATTAAGATTTCCACAAGAGTAAAAAAAATATTTTGAGTTATCTCCCATTAGAAAAGGCAAAGAGATAAAGAGGTCTTTTCAACAAAATAAAGGAAATCCAAGCACTCATAGTATTTGGCTATTAAAACATTAAGAGGAAATGTAGTGCATTATATGACCACTGTGTATCATCACCACCGGATATAGGAAGCGGTGGAAAACAAATGTGAAGTCAGGTAAGGTCAAATTCTTCTTATTTTCATTATATTCTACGTTTTGCTGACAAGTAAAGTTTTTTTGATAGTGATTATATATAATGTAGCTACTATTTAGTGCTGATTATGATCCTTAATTGTCGGTCTCTCTCTTCAAATTGTCAGAATCAGATATGGTGGTTCTTTACATAATAGTCATGACAGTGCTACAACTGTACAATTACAAATATAGGATGTAACATATGGTCCGGGAACACAGTTATCGTCCATTGACTTTCGTTGTCCATGAATATAGTCCCTAGTGTGGACAATGTGCTACTTACAATTTTGTTTTATACCCTTTCCAAATTTATTTCTTCATGTTTTATGCCTCAAATAGCAAGTAAGGGGATGAAATTACACTGTAAAAAAATTTGGGTCATGAATTTTAAAGTAAAGTAGTGATTTGGTCCAGCTAAAAAAGGTTAAAAATTAGTATTTCGGAAGCTGTCAAAAGAATTCAAGACCACCCTTAACATAAAATTGTCCATATTTTGAGTTAAGAGCTGATGAAGTTTTCTATAATTTTGATATAATTTGTCCCAAAAGTAGTACACCACACTGTAAAAATATTATTGAGAAAGCACAGGTGGGATTTTTTAAATTTTCATTTATTGTCTAAAAGAAATGCACTACGAAATAACTGTGTTCGCCTAAGAGATGAAATCAGTAAATATAGAATCTGTACTTTGGCATCTTCCCTGAATGATTTTATGGTGCCAATTTGTCAAATAGCATGAAACTAAAGGATTTAAACTTTTATTTGATAGAAATTCTGCAAAAATGTCCCATTTTGGCATTATATGGTCAAAATAAGCATTTCAAAGCCTTTTCAATTTTTATGCATAAGTGGCATTCTGACTTTCTATCTGACAGGTTTTCGTGTGTCAATATTTGTGTTTCTAGGCTTTAATCATATGTGAACTCTGAATCTAGAGAAAAGTAGATTATCACAGACAAAATGTGTTGTGTGAATGGTCCTCGTCTAACGGCCTGTTTGAAGCAAGTAAAATGTGAGGAGCTTGGTACATAAAAGTTGAAGTCCATAATGAACATTACACTAAATTTGTATAAAAAGCACTTTACAATGTCTTTTGTACCTGTTTCATTTCACATACTATCTTTCTTTTCTTCTGTAGGATAGCAAGTGGTTCAAATATATGCCTGTTGAGACTAAAATTGTATGCAAGTTTTTCACTGAAAAGTGAAAAATCTTTGTATCAGACCATATAAATGTCTGCAAAAAAAGTTGAATGCAAGAGTCCTTTTGACTTCTTGTATCATGTCACCTGAGTATAGAAATGAGCAAAAAGAAACAAATTTTTATTTCCTATAGTATGAATTTTTAAATGTAAACATGTGCTACGGCCTAAATTGACCCTAAATTATTTTCAGTCTTACTTGGCCTAAGACCATTTTATACTCATATGATATGCTATTTGTAATTTGTCTTTCCATTAAAAGTATATTTAATACATATGGCAGGATTATTTATAACAAAAAAACTTCACAAATTTAAAATTGCTGGAAAATATTACATCTTCATGTAAGGCTCCTCTTCATTCTAAAACCTCTATTTTCAGGTACAGGCTCATATAAATTTGACTTTTGAATAATTGTAATAAATCTGATACATTAAATGAGTATTCTATTGCTTTTAATACATGAAATATTAAAAATAAGGGCATTTAAAAAGTTTTTTTTCGCAACATTTGAATTTTTAAAGTCCCAAATGTTGATAGTTGAAATTCTTAAATTTTAACGTCAAAATTTAACACGCAAAGTTGAATATAAAATTAATCATATTGTCTATCATATATATTCTATTGCCATGAAACTTAATCAACAGTCGTAAAATTCTTTAAGATTTGGTCATACCAAGTTTTATTAAGATTGGTTAAGTCTTTCTATCCTATTAGGTCCGGGATCACAGTTATCGCCCTTTGATTTTCGTTGTCCATGAATAAAGTCTCTAGTTTGGACAGTGTGCTACTTGCAATTTTTTTTATTCCCTTTCCAAATTTATTTCTTCATGTTTTATGGTGGTACTCTGAAAGAAAAACAAAAAGTATATATTAGTTTCATATTGACAACACCGATGGTGGGGGGCACTGCAAGTAAAAAAAAATACTCATCTTTTGGTGTTCTGGCATCTGTCCCTTGGCTTGGTCCGTGGCGTCCACATCCAGGTGGTACTCTGAAAGAAAAACAAAAAGTATAAGTTTCATATTGACAACACCGATGGTGGGGGGCACTGCAAGTAAAAAAAAATACTCAACTTTTGGTGTTCTGGCATCTGTCCCTTGGCTTGGTCCGTGGCGTCCACATCCGGGTGGTACTCTGAAAGAAAAACAAAAAGTATATATTAGTTTCATATTGACAACACCTATGGTGGGGGGCACTGCAAGTAAAAAAAAATACTCATCTTTTGGTGTTCCGGCATCTGTCCCTTGGCTTGGTCCGTGGCGTCCACTTCCGGGTGGTACTCTGAAAGAAAAACAAAAAGTATATATTAGTTTCATATTGACAACACCGATGGTGGGGGGCACTGCAAGTAAAAAAAAATACTCATCTTTTGGTGTTCTGGCATCTGTCCCTTGGCTTGGTCCGTGGCGTCCACATCCGGGTGGTACTCTGAAAGAAAAACAAAAAGTATATATTAGTTTCATATTGACAACACCGATGGTGGGGGGCACTGCAAGTAAAAAAAAATACTCATCTTTTGGTGTTCTGGCATCTGTCCCTTGGCTTGGTCCGTGGCGTCCACATCCGGGTGGTACTCTGAAAGAAAAACAAAAAGTATATATTAGTTTCATATTGACAACACCTATGGTGGGGGGCACTGCAAGTAAAAAAAAATACTCATCTTTTGGTGTTCTGGCATCTGTCCCTTGGCTTGGCCCTTGGCGTCCACATCCGTGTGGTACTCTGAAAGAAAAACAAAAAGTATATATTAGTTTCATATTGACAACACCGATGGTTGGGGGCACTGCAAGTAAAAAAAAATACTCATCTTTTGGTGTTCTGCCATCTGTCCCTTGGCTTGGTCCATGGCGTCCACATCCGGGTGGTACTCTGAAAGAAAAACAAAAATATATATTAATTTCATATTGACAACACCAATGGTGGGGGGCACTGCAAGAAAAAAAACATACTCATCTTTTGGTGTTCTGGCATCTGTCCCTTGGCTTGGTCCCTGGCGTCCACATTCGGGCGGTACTCTGAAAGAAAAACAAAAAGTATATATAAGTTTCATATTGACAATACCGATGGTGGTGGGCACTGCAAGTAAAAAAAAATACTCAACTTTTGGTGTTCTGGCATCTGTCCCTTGGCTTGGTCCGTGGCGTCCACATCTGGGTGGTACTCTGAAAGAAAAACAAAAAGTATATATTAGTTTCATATTGACAACACCTATGGTGGGGGGCACTGCAAGTAAAAAAAAATACTCATCTTTTGGTGTTCTGGCATCTGTCCCTTGGCTTGGTCCGTGGCGTCCACATCCAGGTGGTACTCTGAAAGAAAAACAAAAAGTATATATTAGTTTCATATTGACAACACCGATGGTGGGGGGCACTGCAAGTAAAAAAAAATACTCATCTTTTGGTGTTCTGGTATCTGTCCCTTGGCTTGGTCCGTGGCGTCCACATCCGGGTGGTACTCTGAAAGAAAAACAAAAAGTATATATTAGTTTCATATTGACAACACCGATGGTGGGGGGCACTGCAAGTAAAAAAAAATACTCATCTTTTGGTGTTCTGGCATCTGTCCCTTAGCTTGGTCCGTGGCGTCCACATCCAGGTGGTACTCTGAAAGAAAAACAAAAAGTATATATTAGTTTCATATTGACAACAACGATGGTGTTGGGCACTGCAAGTAAAAAAATATACTCATCTTTTGGTGTTCTGGCATCTGTCCCTTGACTTGGTCCGTGGCGTCCACATCTGGGTGGTACTCCGAAAGAAAAACAAAAAGTATATATTAGTTTCATATTGACAACACCGATGGTGGGGGGCACTGCAAGTAAAAAAAAATACTCATCTTTTGGTGTTTTGGCATCTGTCCCTTGGCTTGGTCCATGGCATCCACACCCGGGTGGTACTCTGAAAGAAAAACAAAAAGTATATATTAGTTTCATATTGACAACACCGATGGTGGGGGGCACTGCAGGTAAAAAAAAATACTCATCTTTTGGTGTTCTGGCATCTGTCCCTTGGCTTGGTCCCTGACGTCCACATTCAGGTGGTACTCTGAAAGAAAAACAAAAAGTATATATAAGTTTCATATTGACAACACCGATGGTGGTGGGCACTGCAAGTAAAAAAAAATACTCAACTTTTGGTGTTCTGGCATCTGTCCCATGGCTTGGTCCGTGGCGTCCACATCTGAGTGGTACTCTGAAAGAAAAACAAAAAGTATATATTAGTTTCATATTGACAACACCGATGGTGGGGGGCACTGCAAGTAAAAAAAAATACTCATCTTTTGGTGTTCTGGCATCTGTCCCTTGGCTTGGTCCGTGGCGTCCACATCCTGGTGGTACTCTGAAAGAAAAACAAAAAGTATATATTAGTTTCATATTGACAACACCGATGGTGGGGGGCACTGCAAGTAAAAAAAAATACTCAACTTTTGGTGTTCTGGCATCTGTCCCTTGGCTTGGTCCGTGGCGTCCACATCCTGGTGGTACTCTGAAAGAAAAACAAAAAGTATATATTAGTTTCATATTGACAACACCGATGGTGGGGGGCACTGCAAGTAAAAAAAAATACTCAACTTTTGGTGTTCTGGCATCTGTCCCTTGGCTTGGTCCGTGGCGTCCACATCTGGGTGGTACTCTGAAAGAAAAACAAAAAGTATATATTAGTTTCATATTGACAACACCAATGGTGGGGGGCACTGCAAGTAAAAAAAAATACTCATCTTTTGGTGTTCTGGCATCTGTCCCTTGGCTTGGTCCGTGGCGTCCACATCCAGGTGGTACTCTGAAAGAAAAACAAAAAGTATATATTAGTTTCATATTGACAACACCGATGGTGGGGGGCACTGCAAGTAAAAAAAAATACTCATCTTTTGGTGTTCTGGCATCTGTCCCTTGGCTTGGTCCGTGGCGTCCACATCCGGGTGGTACTCTGAAAGAAAAACAAAAAGTATATATTAGTTTCATATTGACAACACTGATGGTGGTGGGCACTGCAAGTAAAAAAAAATTCTCATCTTTTGGTGTTCTGGCATCTGTCCCTTGGCTTGGTCCGTGGCCTCCACATCCGGGTGGTACTCTGAAAGAAAAACAAAAAGTATATATTAGTTTCATATTGACAACACCGATGGTGGGGGGCACTGCAAGTAAAAAAAAATACTCAACTTTTGGTGTTCTGGCATCTGTCCCTTGGCTTGGTCTGTGGCGTCCACATCCGGGTGGAACTCTGAAAGAAAAACAAAAAGTATATATAAGTTTCATATTGACAACACCGATGGTGGTGGGCACTGCAAGTAAAAAAAAATACTCAACTTTTGGTGTTCTGGCATCTGTCCCATGGCTTGGTCCGTGGCGTCCACATCTGGGTGGTACTCTGAAAGAAAAACAAAAAGTATATATTAGTTTCATATTGACATTACTGATGGTGGGGGGCACTGCAAGTAAAAAAAAATACTCATCTTTTGATGTTCTGGCATCTGTCCCTTGGCTCGGTCCGTGGCGTCCACATCCTGGTGGTACTCTGAAAGAAAAACAAAAAGTATATATTAGTTTCATATTGAAAACACGGATGGTGGGGGGCACTGCAAGTAAAAAAAAATACTCAACTTTTGGTGTTCTGGCATCTGTCCCTTGGCTTGGTCCGTGGCGTCCACATCCTGGTGGTACTCTGAAAGAAAAACAAAAAGTATATATTAGTTTCATAATTATAACACCGATGGTGGGAGGCACTGCAAGTAAAAAAAAATACTCATCTTTTGTTGTTCTGGCATCTGTCCCTTGGCTTGGTCCCTGGCGTCCACATCCAGGTGGTACTCTGAAAGAAAAACAAAAAGTATATATTAGTTTCATAATGACAACACCGATGGTGGGGGGCACTGCAAGTAAAAAAAAAATACTCATCTTTTGGTGTTCTGGCATCTGTCCCTTGGCTTGGTCCGTGGCGTCCACATCCGGGTGGTACTCTGAAAGAAAAACAAAAAGTATATATTAGTTTCATATTGACAACACCGATGGTGGTGGGCACTGCAAGTAAAAAAAAATACTCATCTTTTGGTGTTCTGGCATCTGTCCCTTGGCTTGGTCCGTGGCCTCCACATCCGGGTGGTACTCTGAAAGAAAAACAAAAAGTATATATTAGTTTCATATTGACAACACCGATGGTGGGGGGCACTGCAAGTAAAAAAAAATACTCAAATTTTGGTGTTCTGGCATCTGTCCCTTGGCTTGGTCTGTGGCGTCCACATCCGGGTGTTACTCTGAAAGAAAAACAAAAAGTATATATAAGTTTCATATTGACAACACCGATGGTGGTGGGCACTGCAAGTTAAAAAAAATACTCAACTTTTGGTGTTCTGGCATCTGTCCCATGGCTTGGTCCGTGGCGTCCACATCTGGGTGGTACTCTGAAAGAAAAACAAAAAGTATATATTAGTTTCATATTGACATTACTGATGGTGGGGGGCACTGCAAGTAAAAAAAAATACTCATCTTTTGGTGTTCTGGCATCTGTCCCTTGGCTCGGTCCGTGGCGTCCACATCCTGGTGGTACTCTGAAAGAAAAACAAAAAGTATATTTTAGTTTCATATTGACAACACCGATGGTGGGGGGCACTGCAAGTAAAAAAAAATACTCAACTTTTGGTGTTCTGGCATCTGTCCCTTGGCTTGGTCCGTGGCGTCCACATCCTGGTGGTACTCTGAAAGAAAAACAAAAAGTATATATTAGTTTCATAATTATAACACCGATGGTGGGAGGCACTGCAAGTAAAAAAAAATACTCATCTTTTGGTGTTCTGGCATCTGTCCCTTGGCTTGGTCCCTGGCGTCCACATCCGGGTGGTACTCTGAAAGAAAAACAAAATGTATATATTACTTTCATATTGACAACACCGATGGTGGGGGGCACTGCAAGTAAAAAAAAATACTCATCTTTTGGTGTTCTGGCATCTGTCCCTTGGCTTGGTCCCTGGCGTCCACATCCGGGTGGTACTCTGAAAGAAAAACAAAAAGTATATATTAGTTTTATAATTATAACACCGATGGTGGGGGGCACTGGAAGTAAAAAAAAATACTCATCTTTTGATGTTCTGGCATCTGTCCCTTGGCTTGGTCCGTGGCGTCCACATCCGGGTGGTACTCTGAAAGAAAAACAAAAAGTATATATAAGTTTCATGTTGACAACACCGATGGTGGGGTCACTGCAAGTAAAAAAAAAAACTCATCTTTTGGTGTTCTGGCATTTGTCCCTTGGCTTGGTTCCTGGCGTCCATATCCGGGTGGTACTCTGAAAGAAAAAGAAAAAGTATATATAAGTTTCATATTGACAACACCGATGGTGGTGGGCACTGCAAGTAAAAAAAAATACTCAACTTTTGGTGTTCTGGCATCTGTCCCTTTGCTTGGTCCGTGGCGTCCACATCCGGGTGGTACTCTGAAAGAAAAACAAAAAGTATATATTAGTTTCATATTGACAACACCGATGGTGGGGGGCAATGCAAGTAAAAAAAAATACTCATCTTTTGGTGTTCTGGGATCTGTCCCCTTGGCTTGGTCCGTGGCGTCCACATCCGGGTGGTACTCTGAAAGAAAAACAAAAAGTATATATTAGTTTCATATTGACAAGACCGATGGTAGGGGGCACTGCAAGTAAAAATAAATACTCATCTTTTGGTGTTCTGGCATCTGTCCCTTGGCTTGGTCCGTGGCGTCCACATCCGGGTGGTTCTCTGAAAGAAAAACAAAAAGTATATATTAGTTTCATATTGACAACACCGATGGTGGGGGGGCACTGCAAGTAAAAAAAAATACTCATCTTTTGGTGTTCTGGCATCTGTCCCTTGGCTTGGTCCGTGGCGTCCACATCCAGGTGGTACTCTGAAAGAAAAACAAAAAGTATATATTAGTTTCATATTGACAACACCGATGGTGGGGGGCAATGCAAGTAAAAAAAAATACTCATCTTTTGGTGTTCTGGGATCTGTCCCCTTGGCTTGGTCCGTGGCGTCCACATCCGGGTGGTACTCTGAAAGAAAAACAAAAACTATATATTAGTTTCATATTGACAACACCGATGGTGGGGGGCACTGCAAGTAAAAAAAAATACTCATCTTTTGGTGTTCTGGCATCTGTCCCTTGGCTTGGTCCGTGGCGTCCACATCCGGGTGGTACTCTGAAAGAAAAACAAAAAGTATATATTAGTTTCATATTGACAACAACGATGGTGTTGGGCACTGCAAGTAAAAAAATATACTCATCTTTTGGTGTTCTGGCATCTGTCCCTTGGCTTGGTCCGTGGCGTCCACATCCGGGTGGTACTCTGAAAGAAAAACAAAAAGTATATATTAGTTTCATATTGACAACACCGATGGTGGGGGGCACTGCAAGTAAAAAAAAATACTCATCTTTTGGTGTTCTGGCATCTGTCCCTTGGCTTGGTCCGTGGCGTCCACATCCGGGTGGTACTCTGAAAGAAAAACAAAAAGTATATATTAGTTTCATATTGACAACACCGATGGTGGGGGGCACTGCAAGTAAAAAAAATACTCAACTTTTGGTGTTCTGGCATCTGTCCCTTGGCTTGGTCTGTGGCGTCCACATCCGGGTGGTACTCTGAAAGAAAAACAAAAAGTATATATAAGTTTCATATTGACAACACCGATGGTGGGGGTCACTGCAAGTAAAAAAAAATACTCAACTTTTGGTGTTCTGGCATCTGTCCCATGGCTTGGTCCGTGGCGTCCACATCTGGGTGGTACTCTGAAAGAAAAACAAAAAGTATATATTAGTTTCATATTGACATTACCGATGGTGGGGGGCACTGCAAGTAAAAAAAAATACTCATCTTTTGGTGTTCTGGCATCTGTCCCTTGGCTTGGTCCGTGGCGTCCACATCCTGGTGGTACTCGGAAAGAAAAACAAAAAGTATATATTAGTTTCATAATTATAACACCGATGGTGGGAGGCACTGCAAGTAAAAAAAAATACTCATCTTTTGGTGTTCTGGCATCTGTCCCTTGGCTTGGTCCCTGGCGTCCACATCCAGGTGGTACTCTGAAAGAAAAACAAAAAGTATATATTAGTTTCATATTGACAACACCGATGGTGGGGGGCACTGGAAGTAAAAAAAAATACTCATCTTTTGATGTTCTGGCATCTGTCCCTTGGCTTGGTCCGTGGCGTCCACATCCGGGTGGTACTCTGAAAGAAAAACAAAAAGTATATATAAGTTTCATGTTGACAACACCGATGGTGGGGTCACTGCAAGTAAAAAAAAAAACTCATCTTTTGGTGTTCTGGCATTTGTCCCTTGGCTTGGTTCCTGGCGTCCATATCCGGGTGGTACTCTGAAAGAAAAAGAAAAAGTATATATAAGTTTCATATTGACAACACCGATGGTGGTGGGCACTGCAAGTAAAAAAAAATACTCAACTTTTGGTGTTCTGGCATCTGTCCCTTTGCTTGGTCCGTGGCGTCCACATCCGGGTGGTACTCTGAAAGAAAAACAAAAAGTATATATTAGTTTCATATTGACAACACCGATGGTGGGGGGCAATGCAAGTAAAAAAAAATACTCATCTTTTGGTGTTCTGGGATCTGTCCCCTTGGCTTGGTCCGTGGCGTCCACATCCGGGTGGTACTCTGAAAGAAAAACAAAAAGTATATATTAGTTTCATATTGACAAGACCGATGGTAGGGGGCACTGCAAGTAAAAATAAATACTCATCTTTTGGTGTTCTGGCATCTGTCCCTTGGCTTGGTCCGTGGCGTCCACATCCGGGTGGTTCTCTGAAAGAAAAACAAAAAGTATATATTAGTTTCATATTGACAACACCGATGGTGGGGGGGCACTGCAAGTAAAAAAAAATACTCATCTTTTGGTGTTCTGGCATCTGTCCCTTGGCTTGGTCCGTGGCGTCCACATCCAGGTGGTACTCTGAAAGAAAAACAAAAAGTATATATTAGTTTCATATTGACAACACCGATGGTGGGGGGCAATGCAAGTAAAAAAAAATACTCATCTTTTGGTGTTCTGGGATCTGTCCCCTTGGCTTGGTCCGTGGCGTCCACATCCGGGTGGTACTCTGAAAGAAAAACAAAAACTATATATTAGTTTCATATTGACAACACCGATGGTGGGGGGCACTGCAAGTAAAAAAAAATACTCATCTTTTGGTGTTCTGGCATCTGTCCCTTGGCTTGGTCCGTGGCGTCCACATCCGGGTGGTACTCTGAAAGAAAAACAAAAAGTATATATTAGTTTCATATTGACAACAACGATGGTGTTGGGCACTGCAAGTAAAAAAATATACTCATCTTTTGGTGTTCTGGCATCTGTCCCTTGGCTTGGTCCGTGGCGTCCACATCCGGGTGGTACTCTGAAAGAAAAACAAAAAGTATATATTAGTTTCATATTGACAACACCGATGGTGGGGGGCACTGCAAGTAAAAAAAAATACTCATCTTTTGGTGTTCTGGCATCTGTCCCTTGGCTTGGTCCGTGGCGTCCACATCCGGGTGGTACTCTGAAAGAAAAACAAAAAGTATATATTAGTTTCATATTGACAACACCGATGGTGGGGGGCACTGCAAGTAAAAAAAATACTCAACTTTTGGTGTTCTGGCATCTGTCCCTTGGCTTGGTCTGTGGCGTCCACATCCGGGTGGTACTCTGAAAGAAAAACAAAAAGTATATATAAGTTTCATATTGACAACACCGATGGTGGGGGTCACTGCAAGTAAAAAAAAATACTCAACTTTTGGTGTTCTGGCATCTGTCCCATGGCTTGGTCCGTGGCGTCCACATCTGGGTGGTACTCTGAAAGAAAAACAAAAAGTATATATTAGTTTCATATTGACATTACCGATGGTGGGGGGCACTGCAAGTAAAAAAAAATACTCATCTTTTGGTGTTCTGGCATCTGTCCCTTGGCTTGGTCCGTGGCGTCCACATCCTGGTGGTACTCGGAAAGAAAAACAAAAAGTATATATTAGTTTCATAATTATAACACCGATGGTGGGAGGCACTGCAAGTAAAAAAAAATACTCATCTTTTGGTGTTCTGGCATCTGTCCCTTGGCTTGGTCCCTGGCGTCCACATCCAGGTGGTACTCTGAAAGAAAAACAAAAAGTATATATTAGTTTCATATTGACAACACCGATGGTGGGGGGCACTGCAAGTAAAAAAAAAATACTCATCTTTTGGTGTTCTGGCATCTGTCCCTTGGCTTGGTCCGTGGCGTCCACATCCGGGTGGTACTCTGAAAGAAAAACAAAAAGTATATATTAGTTTCATATTGACAACACCGATGGTGGTGGGCACTGCAAGTTAAAAAAAAATACTCATCTTTTGGTGTTCTGGCATCTGTCCCTTGGCTTGGTCCGTGGCCTCCACATCCGGGTGGTACTCTGAAAGAAAAACAAAAAGTATATATTAGTTTCATATTGACAACACCGATGGTGGGGGGCACTGCAAGTAAAAAAAAATACTCAACTTTTGGTGTTCTGGCATCTGTCCCTTGGCTTGGTCTGTGGCGTCCACATCCGGGTGGTACTCTGAAAGAAAAACAAAAAGTATATATAAGTTTCATATTGACAACACCGATGGTGGTGGGCACTGCAAGTAAAAAAAAATACTCAACTTTTGGTGTTCTGGCATCTGTCCCATGGCTTGGCCGTGGCGTCCACATCTGGGTGGTACTCTGAAAGAAAAACAAAAAGTATATATTAGTTTCATATTGACATTACCGATGGTGGGGGGCACTGCAAGTAAAAAAAAATACTCATCTTTTGGTGTTCTGGCATCTGTCCCTTGGCTCGGTCCGTGGCGTCCACATCCTGGTGGTACTCTGAAAGAAAAACAAAAAGTATATATTAGTTTCATATTGACAACACCGATGGTGGGGGGCACTGCAAGTAAAAAAAAATACTCAACTTTTGGTGTTCTGGCATCTGTCCCTTGGCTTGGTCTGTGGCGTCCACATCCTGGTGGTACTCTGAAAGAAAAACAAAAAGTATATATTAGTTTCATTATTATAACACCGATGGTGGGAGGCACTGCAAGTAAAAAAAAATACTCATCTTTTGGTGTTCTGGCATCTGTCCCTTGGCTTGGTCCCTGGCGTCCACATCCGGTTGGTACTCTGAAAGAAAAACAAAAATTATATATAAGTTTCATATTGACAACACCGATGGTGGGGGGCACTGCAAGTAAAAAAAAATACTCATCTTTCGGTGTTCTGGCATCTGTCCCTTGGCTTGGTCCCTGGCGTCCACATCCGGGTGGTACTCTGAAAGAAAAACAAAAAGTATATATTAGTTTTATAATTATAACACCGATGGTGGGGGGCACTGGAAGTAAAAAAAATTACTCATCTTTTGGTGTTCTGGCATCTGTCCCTTGGCTTGGTCCGTGGCGTCCACATCCGGGTGGTACTCTGAAAGAAAAACAAAAAGTATATATTAGTTTCATATTGACAACACCGATGGTTGGGGGCACTGCAAGTAAAAAAAAATACTCAACTTTTGGTGTTCTTGCATCTGTCCCTTGGCTTGGTCCGTGGCATCCACATCCGGGTGGTACTCTGAAAGAAAAACAAAAAGTATATATTAGTTTCATATTGACAACACTGATGGTGGTAGGCACTGCAAGTAAAAAAAAATACTCATCTTT
The DNA here is from genome assembly GCF_021869535.1 of Mytilus californianus. Taxonomy (NCBI): domain Eukaryota; kingdom Metazoa; phylum Mollusca; class Bivalvia; order Mytilida; family Mytilidae; genus Mytilus; species Mytilus californianus. The sequence continues at coordinate 67,676,554 of NW_026262679.1, read as the reverse complement.
TGGTGTTCTGGCATCTGTCCCTTGGCTTGGTCCCTGGCGTCCACATCCGGGTGGTACTCTGAAAGAAAAACAAAAAGTATATATTAGTTTCATATTGACAACATCGATGGTGGTGGGCACTGCAAGTAAAAAAAAATACTCATCTTTTGGTGTTCTGGCATCTGTCCCTTGGCTTGATCTGTGGCGTCCACATCCGGGTGGTACTCTGAAAGAAAAACAAAAAGTATATATAAGTTTCATGTTGACAACACCGATGGTGGTGGGCACTGCAAGTAAAAAAAAATACTCAACTTTTGGTGTTCTGGCATCTGTCCCTTGGCTTGGTCCGTGGCGTCCACATCCGGGTGGTACTCTGAAAGAAAAACAAAAAGTATTTATCAGGTTTTATAATGACAACACCGATGGTGGAGGGCACTGCAAGTAAAAAAAAATACTCATCTTTTGGTGTTCTGGCATCTGTCCCTTGGCTTGGTCCGTGGCGTCCACATCCGGGTGGTACTCTGAAAGAAAAACAAAAAGTATATATTAGTTTCATATTGACAACACCGATGGTGGGGGGCACTGCAAGTAAAAAAAAATACTCATCTTTTGGTGTTCTGGCATCTGTCCCTTGGCTTGGTCCGTGGCGTCCACATCCAGGTGGTACTCTGAAAGAAAAACAAAAAGTATATATTAGTTTCATATTGACAACAACGATGGTGTTGGGCACTGCAAGTAAAAAAATATACTCATCTTTTGGTGTTCTGGCATCTGTCCCTTGGCTTGGTCCGTGGCGTCCACATCCGGGTGGTACTCTGAAAGAAAAACAAAAAGTATATATTAGTTTCATATTGACAACACCGATGGTGGGGGGGCACTGCAAGTAAAAAAAAATACTCATCTTTTGGTGTTTTGGCATCTGTCCCTTGGCTTGGTCCATGGCATCCACACCAGGGTGATACTCTGAAAGAAAAACAAAAAGTATATATTAGTTTCATATTGACAACACCGATGGTGGGGGGCACTGCAAGTAAAAAAAAATACTCATCTTTTGGTGTTCTGGCATCTGTCCCTTGGCTTGGTCCGTGGCGTCCACATCCGGGTGGTACTCTGAAAGAAAAACAAAAAGTATATATTAGTTTCATATTGACAACACCGATGGTGGGGGCACTGCAAGTAAAAAAAAATACTCATCTTTTGGTGTTCTGGCATCTGTCCCTTGGCTTGGTCCATGGCGTCCACATCTGGGTGGTACTCTGAAAGAAAAACAAAAAGTATATATTAGTTTCATATTGACAACACCAATGGTAGTGGGCACTGGAAGTAAAAAAAAATACTCATCTTTTGGTGTTCTGGCATCTGTCCCTTGGCTTGGTCCCTGGCCTCCACATCCGGGTGGTACTCTGAAAGAAAAACAAAAAGTATATATTAGTTTTATAATTATAACACCGATGGTGGGGGGCACTGGAAGTAAAAAAAATTACTCATCTTTTGGTGTTCTGGCATCTGTCCCTTGGCTTGGTCCGTGGCGTCCACATCCGGGTGGTACTCTGAAAGAAAAACAAAAAGTATATATTAGTTTCATATTGACAACACCGATGGTTGGGGGCACTGCAAGTAAAAAAAAATACTCAACTTTTGGTGTTCTTGCATCTGTCCCTTGGCTTGGTCCGTGGCATCCACATCCGGGTGGTACTCTGAAAGAAAAACAAAAAGTATATATTAGTTTCATATTGACAACACTGATGGTGGTAGGCACTGCAAGTAAAAAAAAATACTCATCTTTTGGTGTTCTGGCATCTGTCCCTTGGCTTGGTCCCTGGCGTCCACATCCGGGTGGTACTCTGAAAGAAAAACAAAAAGTATATATTAGTTTCATATTGACAACATCGATGGTGGTGGGCACTGCAAGTAAAAAAAAATACTCATCTTTTGGTGTTCTGGCATCTGTCCCTTGGCTTGATCTGTGGCGTCCACATCCGGGTGGTACTCTGAAAGAAAAACAAAAAGTATATATAAGTTTCATGTTGACAACACCGATGGTGGTGGGCACTGCAAGTAAAAAAAAATACTCAACTTTTGGTGTTCTGGCATCTGTCCCTTGGCTTGGTCCGTGGCGTCCACATCCGGGTGGTACTCTGAAAGAAAAACAAAAAGTATTTATCAGGTTTTATAATGACAACACCGATGGTGGAGGGCACTGCAAGTAAAAAAAAATACTCATCTTTTGGTGTTCTGGCATCTGTCCCTTGGCTTGGTCCGTGGCGTCCACATCCGGGTGGTACTCTGAAAGAAAAACAAAAAGTATATATTAGTTTCATATTGACAACACCGATGGTGGGGGGCACTGCAAGTAAAAAAAAATACTCATCTTTTGGTGTTCTGGCATCTGTCCCTTGGCTTGGTCCGTGGCGTCCACATCCAGGTGGTACTCTGAAAGAAAAACAAAAAGTATATATTAGTTTCATATTGACAACAACGATGGTGTTGGGCACTGCAAGTAAAAAAATATACTCATCTTTTGGTGTTCTGGCATCTGTCCCTTGGCTTGGTCCGTGGCGTCCACATCCGGGTGGTACTCTGAAAGAAAAACAAAAAGTATATATTAGTTTCATATTGACAACACCGATGGTGGGGGGGCACTGCAAGTAAAAAAAAATACTCATCTTTTGGTGTTTTGGCATCTGTCCCTTGGCTTGGTCCATGGCATCCACACCAGGGTGATACTCTGAAAGAAAAACAAAAAGTATATATTAGTTTCATATTGACAACACCGATGGTGGGGGGCACTGCAAGTAAAAAAAAATACTCATCTTTTGGTGTTCTGGCATCTGTCCCTTGGCTTGGTCCGTGGCGTCCACATCCGGGTGGTACTCTGAAAGAAAAACAAAAAGTATATATTAGTTTCATATTGACAACACCGATGGTGGGGGCACTGCAAGTAAAAAAAAATACTCATCTTTTGGTGTTCTGGCATCTGTCCCTTGGCTTGGTCCATGGCGTCCACATCTGGGTGGTACTCTGAAAGAAAAACAAAAAGTATATATTAGTTTCATATTGACAACACCAATGGTAGTGGGCACTGGAAGTAAAAAAAAATACTCATCTTTTGGTGTTCTGGCATCTGTCCCTTGGCTTGGTCCCTGGCCTCCACATCCGGGTGGTACTCTGAAAGAAAAACAAAAAGTATATATTAGTTTCATATTGACAACACCGATGGTGGGGGGCACTGCAAGTAAAAAAAAATACTCATCTTTTGGTGTTCTGGCATCTGTCCCTTGGCTTGGTCCCTGGCGTCCACATCCGGGTGGTACTCTGAAAGAAAAACAAAAAGTATATATTAGTTTCATATTGACAACACCGATGGTGGGGGGCACTGCAAGTAAAAAAAAATACTCATCTTTTGGTGTTCTGGCATCTGTCCCTTGGCTTGGTCCGTAGCGTCCACATCCAGGTGGTACTCTGAAAGAAAAACAAAAAGTATATATTAGTTTCATATTGACAACACCGATTGTGGTATGCACTGCAAGTAAAAAAAAATACTCATCTTTTGGTGTTCTGGCATCTGTCCCTTGGCTTGGTCCGTGGCGTCCACATCCGGGTGGTACTCTGAAAGAAAAACAAAAAGTATATATTAGTTTCATATTGACAACACCGATGGTTGGGGGCACTGCAAGTAAAAAAAAATACTCAACTTTTGGTGTTCTTGCATCTGTCCCTTGGCTTGGTCCGTGGCATCCACATCCGGGTGGTACTCTGAAAGAAAAACAAAAAGTATATATTAGTTTAATATTGACAACACTGATGGTGGTGGGCACTGCAAGTAAAAAAAAATACTCATCTTTTGGTGTTCTGGCATCTGTCCCTTGGCTTGGTCCCTGGCGTCCACATCCGGGTGGTACTCTGAAAGAAAAACAAAAAGTATATATTAGTTTCATATTGACAACATCGATGGTGGTGGGCACTGCAAGTAAAAAAAAATACTCATCTTTTGGTGTTCTGGCATCTGTCCCTTGGCTTGATCCGTGGCGTCCACATCCGGGTGGTACTCTGAAAGAAAAACAAAAAGTATATATAAGTTTCATGTTGACAACACCGATGGTGGTGGGCACTGCAAGTAAAAAAAAATACTCAACTTTTGGTGTTCTGGCATCTGTCCCTTGGCTTGGTCCGTGGCGTCCACATCCGGGTGGTACTCTGAAAGAAAAACAAAAAGTATTTATCAGGTTTTATAATGACAACACCGATGGTGGGGGGCACTGCAAGTAAAAAAAAATACTCATCTTTTGGTGTTCTGGCATCTGTCCCTTGGCTTGGTCCGTGGCGTCCACATCCAGGTGGTACTCTGAAAGAAAAACAAAAAGTATTTATCAGTTTTATAATGACAACACCGATGGTGGGGGCCACTGCAAGTAAAAAAAAATACTCATCTTTTGGTGTTCTGGCATTTGTCCCTTGGCTTGGTTCCTGGCGTCCATATCCGGGTGGAACTCTGAAAGAAAAATAAAAAGTATATATAAGTTTCATATTGACAACACCGATGGTGGTGGGCACTGCAAGTATAAAAAAATACTCAACTTTTGGTGTTCTGGCATCTGTCCCTTTGCTTGGTCCGTGGCGTCCACATCCGGGTGGTACTCTGAAAGAAAAACAAAAAGTATATATTAGTTTCATATTGACAACACCGATGGTGGGGGGCAATGCAAGTAAAAAAAAATACTTATCTTTTGGTGTTCTGGGATCTGTCCCCTTGGCTTGGTCCGTGGCGTCCACATCCGGGGGTGGTACTCTGAAAGAAAAACAAAAAGTATATATTAGTTTCATATTGACAACACCGATGGTGGGGGGCACTGCAAGTAAAAAAAAATACTCATCTTTTGGTGTTCTGGCATCTGTCCTTTGGCTTGGTCCGTGGCGTCCACATCCGGGTGGTACTCTGAAAGAAAAACAAAAAGTATATATTAGTTTCATATTGACAACACCGATGGTGGGGGGCACTGCAAGTAAAAAAAAATACTCATCTTTTGGTGTTCTGGCATCTGTCCCTTGGCTTGGTCCGTGGCGTCCACATCCAGGTGGTACTCTGAAAGAAAAACAAAAAGTATATATTAGTTTCATATTGACAACACCGATGGTGGGGGGCAATGCAAGTAAAAAAAAATACTCATCTTTTGGTGTTCTGGGATCTGTCCCCTTGGCTTGGTCCGTGGCGTCCACATCCGGGTGGTACTCTGAAAGAAAAACAAAAGTATATATTAGTTTCATATTGACAACACCGATGGTGGGGGGCACTGCAAGTAAAAAAAAATACTCATCTTTTGGTGTTCTGGCATCTGTCCCTTGGCTTGGTCCGTGGCGTCCACATCCTGGTGGTACTCTGAAAGAAAAACAAAAAGTATATATTAGTTTCATATTGACAACACCGATGGTGGGGGGCACTGCAAGTAAAAAAAAATACTCATCTTTTGGTGTTCTGGCATCTGTCCCTTGGCTTGGTCCGTGGCGTCCACATCCGGGTGGTACTCTAAAAGAAAAACAAAAAGTATATATTAGTTTCATATTGACAACAACGATGGTGTTGGGCACTGCAAGTAAAAAAATATACTCATCTTTTGGTGTTCTGGCATCTGTCCCTTGGCTTGGTCCGTGGCGTCCACATCCGGGTGGTACTCTGAAAGAAAAACAAAAAGTATATATTAGTTTCATATTGACAACACCGATGGTGGGGGGCACTGCAAGTAAAAAAAAATACTCATCTTTTGGTGTTTTGGCATCTGTCCCTTGGCTTGGTCCATGGCATCCACACCCGGGTGGTACTCTGAAAGAAAAACAAAAAGTATATATTAGTTTCATATTGACAACACCGATGGTGGGGGGCACTGCAAGTAAAAAAAAATACTCATCTTTTGGTGTTCTGGCATCTGTCCCTTGGCTTGGTCCGTGGCGTCCACATCCGGGTGGTACTCTGAAAGAAAAACAAAAAGTATATATTAGTTTCATATTGACAACACCGATGGTGGGGGCACTGCAAGTAAAAAAAAATACTCATCTTTTGGTGTTCTGGCATCTGTCCCTTGGCTTGGTCCATGGCGTCCACATCTGGGTGGTACTCTGAAAGAAAAACAAAAAGTATATATTAGTTTCATATTGACAACACCAATGGTAGTGGGCACTGGAAGTAAAAAAAAATACTCATCTTTTGGTGTTCTGGCATCTGTCCCTTGGCTTGGTCCCTGGCCTCCACATCCGGGTGGTACTCTGAAAGAAAAACAAAAAGTATATATTAGTTTCATATTGACAACACCGATGGTGGGGGGCACTGCAAGTTAAAAAAAATACTCATCTTTTGGTGTTCTGGCATCTGTCCCTTGGCTTGGTCCCTGGCGTCCACATCCGGGTGGTACTCTGAAAGAAAAACAAAAAGTATATATTAGTTTCATATTGACAACACCGATGGTGGGGGGCACTGCAAGTAAAAAAAAATACTCATCTTTTGGTGTTCTGGCATCTGTCCTTTGGCTTGGTCCGTGGCGTCCACATCCGGGTGGTACTCTGAAAGAAAAACAAAAAGTATATATTAGTTTCATATTGACAACACCGATGGTGGGGGGCACTGCAAGTAAAAAAAAATACTCATCTTTTGGTGTTCTGGCATCTGTCCCTTGGCTTGGTCCGTGGCGTCCACATCCAGGTGGTACTCTGAAAGAAAAACAAAAAGTATATATTAGTTTCATATTGACAACACCGATGGTGGGGGGCAATGCAAGTAAAAAAAAATACTCATCTTTTGGTGTTCTTTGATCTGTCCCCTTGGCTTGGTCCGTGGCGTCCACATCCGGGTGGTACTCTGAAAGAAAAACAAAAGTATATATTAGTTTCATATTGACAACACCGATGGTGGGGGGCACTGCAAGTAAAAAAAAATACTCATCTTTTGGTGTTCTGGCATCTGTCCCTTGGCTTGGTCCGTGGCGTCCACATCCGGGTGGTACTCTGAAAGAAAAACAAAAAGTATATATTAGTTTCATATTGACAACACCGATGGTGGGGGGCACTGCAAGTAAAAAAAAATACTCATCTTTTGGTGTTCTGGCATCTGTCCCTTGGCTTGGTCCGTGGCTTCCACATCCAGGTGGTACTCTGAAAGAAAAACAAAAAGTATATATTAGTTTCATATTGACAACAACGATGGTGTTGGGCACTGCAAGTAAAAAAATATACTCATCTTTTGGTGTTCTGGCATCTGTCCCTTGGCTTGGTCCGTGGCGTCCACATCCGGGTGGTACTCTGAAAGAAAAACAAAAAGTATATATTAGTTTCATATTGACAACACCGATGGTGGGGGGCACTGCAAGTAAAAAAAAATACTCATCTTTTGGTGTTCTGGCATCTGTCCCTTGGCTTGGTCCATGGCGTCCACATCTGGGTGGTACTCTGAAAGAAAAACAAAAAGTATATATTAGTTTCATATTGACAACACCGATGGTGGGGGGCACTGCAAGTAAAAAAAAATACTCATCTTTTGGTGTTCTGGCATCTGTCCCTTGGCTTGGTCCGTGGTGTCCACATCCGGGTGGTACTCTGAAAGAAAAACAAAAAGTATATATTAGTTTCATATTGACAACACCGATGGTGGGGGGCACTGAAAGTAAAAAAAAATACTCATCTTTTGGTGTTCTGGCATCTGTCCCTTGGCTTGGTCCGTGGCGTCCACATCCGGGTGGTACTCTGAAAGAAAAACAAAAAGTATTTATCAGTTTTATAATGACAACACCGATGGTGGGGGGCACTGCAAGTAAAAAAAAATACTCATCTTTTGGTGTTCTGGCATCTGTCCCTTGGCTTGGTCCCTGGCGTCCACATCCGGGTGGTACTCTGAAAGAAAAACAAAAAGTATTTATCAGTTTTATAATGACAACACAGATGGTGGGGGGCACTGCAAGTAAAAAAAAATACTCATCTTTTGGTGTTCTGGCATCTGTCCCTTGGCTTGGTCCGTGGCGTCCACATCCGGGTGGTACTCTGAAAGAAAAACAAAAAGTATATATTAGTTTCATATTGACAACATCGATGGTGGTGGGCACTGCAAGTAAAAAAAAATACTCATCTTTTGGTGTTCTGGCATCTGTCCCTTGGCTTGGTCCGTGGCGTCCACATCCGGGTGGTACTCTGAAAGAAAAACAAAAAGTATATATTAGTTTCATATTGACAACACCGATGGTGGGGGGCACTGCAAGTTAAAAAAAATACTCATCTTTTGGTGTTCTGGCATCTGTCCCTTGGCTTGGTCCGTGGCGTCCACATCCGGGTGGTACTCTGAAAGAAAAACAAAAAGTATATATTAGTTTCATATTGACAACACCGATGGTGGGGGGCACTGCAAGTAAAAAAAAATACTCATCTTTTGGTATTCTGGCATCTGTCCCTTGGCTTGGTCCGTGGCGTCCACATCCGGGTGGTACTCTGAAAGAAAAACAAAAAGTATATATTAGTTTCATATTGACAACACCGATGGTGGTGGGCACTGCAAGTAAAAAAAAATACTCAACTTTTGGTGTTCTGGCATCTGTCTCTTGGCTTGGTCCGTGGCGTCCACATCCTGGTGGTACTCTGAAAGAAAAACAAAAAGTATATATTAGTTTCATAATTATAACACCGATGGTGGGAGGCACTGCAAGTAAAAAAAAATACTCATCTTTTGGTGTTCTGGCATCTGTCCCTTGGCTTGGTCCCTGGCGTCCACATCCGGGTGGTACTCTGAAAGAAAAACAAAAAGTATATATTACTTTCATATTGACAACACCGATGGTGGGGGGCACTGCAAGTAAAAAAAAATACTCATCTTTTGGTGTTCTGGCATCTGTCCCTTGGCTTGGTCCCTGGCGTCCACATCTGGGTGGTACTCTGAAAGAAAAACAAAAAGTATATATTAGTTTTATAATTATAACACCGATGGTGGGGGGCACTGGAAGTAAAAAAAAATACTCATCTTTTGGTGTTCTGGCATCTGTCCCTTGGCTTGGTCCGTGGCTTCCACATCCGGGTGGTACTCTGAAAGAAAAACAAAAAGTATATATAAGTTTTATAATGACAACACCGATGGTGGGGGGCACTGGAAGTAAAAAAAAATACTCATCTTTTGGTGTTCTGGCATCTGTCCCTTGGCTTGGTCCGTGGCGTCCACATCCGGGTGGTACTCTGAAAGAAAAACAAAAAGTATATATTAGTTTTATAATTATAACACCGATGGTGGGGGGCACTGCAAGTAAAAAAAAATACTCATCTTTTGGTGTTCTGGCATCTGTCCCTTGGCTTGGTCCCTGGCGTCCACATCCGGGTGGTACTCTGAAAAAAAAAAAAAAAGTATTTATCAGTTTTATAATGACAACACCGATGGTGGGGGGCACTGCAAGTAAAAAAAAATACTCATCTTTTGGTGTTCTGGCATCTGTCCCTTGGCTTGGTCCCTGGCATCCACATCCGGGTGGTACTCTGAAAGAAAAACAAAAAGTATTTATCAGTTTTATAATGACAACACCGATGGTGGGGGGCACTGCAAGTAAAAAAAAATACTCATCTTTTGGTGTTCTAGCATCTGTCCCTTGGCTTGGTCCGTGGGGTCCACATCCGGGTGGTACTCTGAAAGAAAAACAAAAAGTATATATTAGTTTCATATTGACAACATGGATGGTGGTGGGCACTGCAAGTAAAAAAAAATACTCATCTTTTGGTGTTCTGGCATCTGTCCCTTGGCTTGGTCCGTGGCGTCCACATCCGGGTGGTACTCTGAAAGAAAAACAAAAAGTATATATTAGTTTCATATTGACAACACCGATGGTGGGGGGCACTGCAAGTTAAAAAAAATACTCATCTTTTGGTGTTCTGGCATCTGTCCCTTGGCTTGGTCCGTGGCGTCCACATCCGGGTGGTACTCTGAAAGAAAAACAAAAAGTATATATTAGTTTCATATTGACAACACCGATGGTGGGGGGCACTGCAAGTAAAAAAAAATACTCATCTTTTGGTGTTCTGGCATCTGTCCCTTGGCTTGGTCCGTGGCGTCCACATCCGGGTGGTACTCTGAAAGAAAAACAAAAAGTATATATTAGTTTCATATTGACAACACCGATTGTGGTATGCACTGCAAGTAAAAATAAATACTAAACTTTTGGTGTTCTGGCATCTGTCCCATGGCTTGGTCCGTGGCGTCCACATCTGGGTGGTACTCTGAAAGAAAAACAAAAAGTATATATTAGTTTCATATTGACAACACCGATGGTGGTGGGCACTGCAAGTAAAAAAAAATACTCAACTTTTGGTGTTCTGGCATCTGTCCCATGGCTTGGTCCGTGGCGTCCACATCCGGGTGGTACTCTGAAAGAAAAACAAAAAGTATATATTAGTTTCATATTGACAACACCGATTGTGGTATGCACTGCAAGTAAAAATAAATACTCATCTTTTGGTGTTCTGGCATCTGTCCCTTGGCTTGGTCCGTGGTGTCCACATCCGGGTGGTACTCTGAAAGAAAAACAAAAAGTATATATTAGTTTCATATTGACAACACCAATGGTAGTGGGCACTGAAAGAAAAAAAAAATACTCATCTTTTGGTGTTCTGGCATCTGTCCCTTGGCTTGGTCCCTGGCCTCCACATCCGGGTGGTACTCTGAAAGAAAAACAAAAAGTATATATTAGTTTCATATTGACAACACCGATGGTGGGGGGCAATGCAAGTAAAAAAAAATACTCATCTTTTGGTGTTCTGGGATCTGTCCCCTTGGCTTGATCCGTGGCGTCCACATCCGGGTGGTACTCTGAAAGAAAAACAAAAAGTATTTATCAGTTTTATAATGACAACACCGATGGTGGGGAGCACTGCAAGTAAAAAAAAATACTCATCTTTTGACGTTCTGGCATCTGTCCCTTGGCTTGGTCCGTGGCGTCCACATCCGGGTGGTACTCTGAAAGAAAAACAAAAAGTATTTATCAGTTTTATAATGACAACACCGATGGTGGGGAGCACTGCAAGTAAAAAAAAATACTCATCTTTTGACGTTCTGGCATCTGTCCCTTGGCTTGGTCCGTGGCGTCCACATCTGGGTGGTACTCTGAAAGAAAAACAAAAAGTATATATTAGTTTCATATTGACAACACCAATGGTGGGGGGCACTGCAAGTAAAAAAAAATACTCATCTTTTGGTGTTCTGGCATCTGTCCCTTGGCTTGGTCCGTGGCATCCACATCCGGGTGGTACTCTGAAAGAAAAACAAAAAGTATTTATCAGTTTTATAATGACAACACCAATGGTGGGGGGCACTGCAAGTAAAAAAAAATACTCATCTTTTGGTGTTCTGGCATCTGTCCCTTGGTTTGGTCCCTGGCGTCCACATCCGGGTGGTACTCTGAAAGAAAAACAAAAAGTATTTATCAGTTTTATAATGACAACACCGATGGTGGGGGGCACTGCAAGTAAAAAAAAATACTCATCTTTTGGTGTTCTGGCATCTGTCCCTTGGCTTGGTCCGTGGCGTCCACATCTGGGTGGTACTCTGAAAGAAAAACAAAAAGTATATATTAGTTTCATATTGACAACACCAATGGTAGTGGGCACTGAAAGAAAAAAAAATACTCATCTTTTGGTGTTCTGGCATCTGTCCCTTGGCTTGGTCCCTGGCCTCCACATCCGGGTGGTACTCTGAAAGAAAAACAAAAAGTATATATTAGTTTCATATTGACAACACCGATGGTGGGGGGCACTGCAAGTAAAAAAAAATACTCATCTTTTGGTGTTCTGGCATCTGTCCCTTGGCTTGGTCCGTAGCGTCCACATCCAGGTGGTACTCTGAAAGAAGAACAAAAAGTATATATTAGTTTCATATTGACAACACCGATTGTGGTATGCACTGCAAGTAAAAAAAAATACTCATCTTTTGGTGTTCTGGCATCTGTCCCTTGGCTTGGTCCCTGGCGTCCACATCCGGGTGGTACTCTGAAAGAAAAACAAAAAGTATATATTAGTTTCATATTGACAACACCGATGGTGGGGGGCACTGCAAGTAAAAAAAAATACTCATCTTTTGGTGTTCTGGCATCTTTCCCTTGGCTTGGTCCCTGGCGTCCACATCCGGGTGGTACTCTGAAAGAAAAACAAAAAGTATATATTACTTTCATATTGACAACACCGATGGTGGGGGGCACTGCAAGTAAAAAAAAATACTCATCTTTTGGTGTTCTGGCATCTGTCCCTTGGCTTGGTCCCTGGCGTCCACATCCGGGTGGTACTCTGAAAGAAAAACAAAAAGTATATATTAGTTTTATAATTATAACACCGATAGTGGGGGGCACTGCAAGTAAAAAAAAATACTCATCTTTTGGTGTTCTGGCATCTGTCCCTTGGCTTGGTCCCTGGCGTCCACATCCGGGTGGTACTCTGAAAGAAAAACAAAAAGTATTTATCAGTTTTATAATGACAACACCGATGGTGGGGGGCACTGCAAGTAAAAAAAAATACTCATCTTTTGGTGTTCTAGCATCTGTCCCTTGGCTTGGTCCGTGGCGTCCACATCCGGGTGGTACTCTGAAAGAAAAACAAAAAGTATATATTAGTTTCATATTGACAACATCGATGGTGGTGGGCACTGCAAGTAAAAAAAAATACTCATCTTTTGGTGTTCTGGCATCTGTCCCTTGGCTTGGTCCGTGGCGTCCACATCCGGGTGGTACTCTGAAAGAAAAACAAAAAGTATATATTAGTTTCATATTGACAACACCGATGGTGGGGGGCACTGCAAGTTAAAAAAAATACTCATCTTTTGGTGTTCTGGTATTTGTCCGTTGGCTTGGTCCGTGGCGTCCACATCCGGGTGGTACTCTGAAAGAAAAACAAAAAGTATATATTAGTTTCATATTGACAACACCGATGGTGGGGGGCACTGCAAGTAAAAAAAAATACTCATCCTTTGGTGTTCTGGCATCTGTCCCTTGGCTTGGTCCGTGGCGTCCACATCCGGGTGGTACTCTGAAAGAAAAACAAAAAGTATATATTAGTTTCATATTGACAACACCGATGGTGGTGGGCACTGCAAGTAAAAAAAAATACTCAACTTTTGGTGTTCTGGCATCTGTCCCATGGCTTGGTCCGTGGCGTCCACATCTGGGTGGTACTCTGAAAGAAAAACAAAAAGTATATCTTAGTTTCATATTGACAACACCGATGGTGGTGGACACTGCAAGTAAAAAAAAATACTCAACTTTTGGTGTTCTGGCATCTGTCCCATGGCTTGGTCCGTGGCATCCACATCTGGGTGGTACTCTGAAAGAAAAACAAAAAGTATATATTAGTTTCATATTGACAACACCGATGGTGGGGGGCACTACAAGTAAAAAAAAATACTAATCTTTTGGTGTTCTGGCATCTGTCCCTTGGCTTGGTCCGTGGCGTCCACATCCAAGTGGTACTCTGAAAGAAAAACAAAAAGTATATATTAGTTTCATATTGACAACACCGATGGTGGGGGGCACTGCAAGTAAAAAAAAATACTCAACTTTTGGTGTTCTGGCATCTGTTCCTTGGCTTGGTCCGTGGCGTCCACATCCGGGTGGTACTCTGAAAGAAAAACAAAAAGTTTATATTAGTTTCATATTGACAACACCGATGGTGAGGGGCAATGCAAGTAAAAAAAAACACTCATCTTTTGGTGTTCTGGCATCTGTCCCTTGGCTTGGTCCGTGGCGTCCACATCCGGGTGGTACTCTGAAAGAAAAACAAAAAGTATTTATCAGTTTTATAATGACAACACCGATGGTGGGGGGCACTGCAAGTAAAAAATAATACTCATCTTTTGGTGTTCTGGCATCTGTCCCTTGGCTTGGTCCCTGGCGTCCACATCCGGGTGGTACTCTGAAAGAAAAACAAAAAGTATTTATCAGTTTTATAATGACAACACCGATGGTGGGGGGCACTGCAAGTAAAAAAAAATACTCATCTTTTGGTGTTCTAGCATCTGTCCCTTGGCTTGGTCCGTGGCGTCCACATCCGGGTGGTACTCTGAAAGAAAAACAAAAAGTATATATTAGTTTCATATTGACAACATCGATGGTGGTGGGCACTGCAAGTAAAAAAAAATACTCATCTTTTGGTGTTCTGGCATCTGTCCCTTGGCTTGGTCCGTGGCGTCCACATCCGGGTGGTACTCTGAAAGAAAAACAAAAAGTATATATTAGTTTCATATTGACAACACCGATGGTGGGGGGCACTGCAAGTAAAAAAAAATACTCATCTTTTGGTGTTCTGGCATCTGTCCCTTGGCTTGGTCCGTGGCGTCCACATCCGGGTGGTACTCTGAAAGAAAAACAAAAAGTATATATTAGTTTCATATTGACAACACCGATGGTGGTGGGCACTGCAAGTAAAAAAAAATACTCAACTTTTGGTGTTCTGGCATCTGTCCCTTGGCTTGGTCCGTGGCGTCCACATCCTGGTGGTACTCTGAAAGAAAAACAAAAAGTATATATTAGTTTTATAATTATAACACCGATGGTGGGGGGCACTGCAAGTAAAAAAAAATACTCATCTTTTGGTGTTCTGGCATCTGTCCCTTGGCTTGGTCCCTGGCGTCCACATCCGGGTGGTACTCTGAAAGAAAAACAAAAAGTATATATTACTTTCATATTGACAACACCGATGGTGGGGGGCACTGCAAGTAAAAAAAAATACTCATCTTTTGGTGTTCTGGCATCTGTTCCTTGGCTTGGTCCCTGGCGTCCACATCCGGGTGGTACTCTGAAAGAAAAACAAAAAGTATATATTAGTTTTATAATTATAACACCGATGGTGGGGGGCACTGCAAGTAAAAAAAAAAACTCATCTTTTGGTGTTCTGGCATCTGTCCCTTGGCTTGGTCCCTGGCGTCCACATCCGGGTGGTACTCTAAAAGAAAAACAAAAAGTATTTATCAGTTTTATAATGACAACACCGATGGTGGGGGGCACTGCAAGTAAAAAAAAATACTCATCTTTTGGTGTTCTAGCATCTGTCCCTTGGCTTGGTCCATGGCGTCCACATCTGGGTGGTACTCTGAAAGAAAAACAAAAAGTATATATTAGTTTCATATTGACAACATCGATGGTGGTGGGCACTGCAAGTAAAAAAAATACTCATCTTTTGGTGTTCTGGCATCTGTCCCTTGGCTTGGTCCGTGGCGTCCACATCTGGGTGGTACTCTGAAAGAAAAACAAAAAGTATATATTAGTTTCATAATGACAACACCGATGGTGGGGGGCACTGCAAGTTAAAAAAAATACTCATCTTTTGGTGTTCTGGCATCTGTCCCTTGGCTTGGTCCGTGGCGTCCACATCCGGGTGGTACTCTGAAAGAAAAACAAAAAGTATATATTAGTTTCATATTGACAACACCGATGGTGGGGGGCACTGCAAGTAAAAAAAAATACTCATCTTTTGGTGTTCTGGCATCTGTCCCTTGGCTTGGTCCGTGGCGTCCACATCCGGGTGGTACTCTGAAAGAAAAACAAAAAGTATATATTAGTTTCATATTGACAACACCGATGGTGGTGGGCACTGCAAGTAAAAAAAAATACTCAACTTTTGGTGTTCTGGCATCTGTCCCATGGCTTGGTCCGTGGCGTCCACATCTGGGTGGTACTCTGAAAGAAAAACAAAAAGTATATATTAGTTTCATATTGACATTACCGATGGTGGAGGGCACTGCAATTAAAAACAAATACTCATCTTTTGGTGTTCTGGCATCTGTCCCTTGGCTTGGTCAGTGGCGTCCACATCCGGGTGGTACTCTGAAAGAAAAACAAAAAGTATATATTAGTTTCATATTGACAACTCCGATGGTGGGGGGCACTGCAATTAAAAACAAATACTCATCTTTTGGTGTTCTGGCATCTGTCCCTTGGCTTGGTCAGTGGCGTCCACATCCGGGTGGTACTCTGAAAGAAAAACAAAAAGTATATATTAGTTTCATATTGACAACACCAATGGTGGGGGGCACTGCAAGTAAAAAAAAATACTCATCTTTTGGTGTTCTGGCATCTGTCCCTTGGCTTGGTCCGTGGCGTCCACATCCAGGTGGTACTCTGAAAGAAAAACAAAAAGTATATATTAGTTTTATATTGACAACACCGATAGTGGGGGGCACTGCAAGTTAAAAAAATACTCATCTTTTGGTGTTCTGGCATCTGTCCCTTGGCTTGGTCCGTGGCGTCCACATCCGGGTGGTACTCTGAAAGAAAAACAAAAAGTATATATTAGTTTTATAATTATAACACCGATGGTGGGGGGCACTGCAAGTAAAAAAAATTACTCATCTTTTGGTGTTCTGGCATCTGTTCCTTGGCTTGGTCCCTGGCGTCCACATCCGGGTGGTACTCTGAAAGAAAAACAAAAAGTATTTATCAGTTTTATAATGACACCACCGATGGTGGGGGGCACTGCAAGTAAAAAAAAATACTCATCTTTTGGTGTTCTAGCATCTGTCCCTTGGCTTGGTCCGTGGCGTCCACATCCGGGTGGTACTCTGAAAGAAAAACAAAAAGTATATATTAGTTTCATATTGACAACATCGATGGTGGTGGGCACTCCAAGTAAAAAAAAATACTCATCTTTTGGTGTTCTGGCATCTGTCCCTTGGCTTGGTCCGTGGCGTCCACATCCGGGTGGTACTCTGAAAGAAAAACAAAAAGTATATATTAGTTTCATATTGACAACACCGATGGTGGGGGGCACTGCAAGTTAAAAAAAATACTCATCTTTTGGTGTTCTGGCATCTGTCCCTTGGCTTGGTCCGTGGCATCCACATCCGGGTGGTACTCTGAAAGAAAAACAAAAAGTATATATTAGTTTCATATTGACAACACCGATGGTGGGGGGCACTGCAAGTAAAAAAAAATACTCATCTTTTGGTGTTCTGGCATCTGTCCCTTGGCTTGGTCCGTGGCGTCCACATCCGGGTGGTACTCTGAAAGAAAAACAAAAAGTATATATTAGTTTCATATTGACAACACCGATGGTGGTGGGCACTGCAAGTAAAAAAAAATACTCAACTTTCGGTGTTCTGGCATCTGTCCCATGGCTTGGTCCGTGGCGTCCACATCTGGGTGGTACTCTGAAAGAAAAACAAAAAGTATATATTAGTTTCATATTGACATTACCAATGGTGGGGGGCACTGCAAGTAAAAAAAAATACTCATCTTTTGGTGTTCTGGCATCTGTCCCTTGGCTCGGTCCGTGGCATCCACATCCTGGTGGTACTCTGAAAGAAAAACAAAAAGTATATATTAGTTTCATATTGAAACACCGATGGTGGGGGGCACTGCAAGTAAAAAAAAATACTCAACTTTTGGTGTTCTGGCATCTGTCCCTTGGCTTGGTCCGTGGCATCCACATCCTGGTGGTACTCTGAAAGAAAAACAAAAAGTATATATTAGTTTTATAATTATAACACCGATGGTGGGGGGCACTGGAAGTAAAAAAAAATACTCATCTTTTGGTGTTCTGGCATCTGTCCCTTGGCTTGGTCCCTGGCGTCCACATCCGGGTGGTACTCTGAAAGAAAAACAAAAAGTATATATTACTTTCATATTGACAACACCGATGGTGGGGGGCACTGCAAGTAAAAAAAAATACTCATCTTTTGGTGTTCTGGCATCTGTTCCTTGGCTTGGTCCCTGGCGTCCACATCCGGGTGGTACTCTGAAAGAAAAACAAAAAGTATATATTAGTTTTATAATTATAACACCGATGGTGGGGGGCACTGCAAGTAAAAAAAAAAACTCATCTTTTGGTGTTCTGGCATCTGTCCCTTGGCTTGGTCCCTGGCGTCCACATCCGGGTGGTACTCTAAAAGAAAAACAAAAAGTATTTATCAGTTTTATAATGACAACACCGATGGTGGGGGGCACTGCAAGTAAAAAAAAATACTCATCTTTTGGTGTTCTAGCATCTGTCCCTTGGCTTGGTCCGTGGCGTCCACATCTGGGTGGTACTCTGAAAGAAAAACAAAAAGTATATATTAGTTTCATATTGACAACATCGATGGTGGTGGGCACTGCAAGTAAAAAAAATACTCATCTTTTGGTGTTCTGGCATCTGTCCCTTGGCTTGGTCCGTGGCGTCCACATCCGGGTGGTACTCTGAAAGAAAAACAAAAAGTATATATTAGTTTCATAATGACAACACCGATGGTGGGGGGCACTGCAAGTTAAAAAAAATACTCATCTTTTGGTGTTCTGGCATCTGTCCCTTGGCTTGGTCCGTGGCGTCCACATCCAGGTGGTACTCTGAAAGAAAAACAAAAAGTATATATTAGTTTCATATTGACAACACCGATGGTGGGGGGCACTGCAAGTAAAAAAAAATACTCATCTTTTGGTGTTCTGGCATCTGTCCCTTGGCTTGGTCCGTGGCGTCCACATCCGGGTGGTACTGTGAAAGAAAAACAAAAAGTATATATTAGTTTCATATTGACAACACCGATGGTGGTGGGCACTGCAAGTAAAAAAAAATACTCAACTTTTGGTGTTCTGGCATCTGTCCCATGGCTTGGTCCGTGGCGTCCACATCTGGGTGCTACTCTGAAAGAAAAACAAAAAGTATATATTAGTTTCATATTGACATTACCGATGGTGGAGGGCACTGCAAGTAAAAAAAAATACTCATCTTTTGGTGTTCTGGCATCTGTCCCTTGGCTCGGTCCGTGGCGTCCACATCCTGGTGGTACTCTGAAAGAAAAACAAAAAGTATATATTAGTTTCATATTGAAACACCGATGGTGGGGGGCACTGCAAGTAAAAAAAAATACTCAACTTTTGATGTTCTGGCATCTGTCCCTTGGCTTGGTCCGTGGCGTCCACATCCTGGTGGTACTCTGAAAGAAAAACAAAAAGTATATATTAGTTTCATAATTATAACACCGATGGTGGGAGGCACTGCAAGTAAAAAAAAATACTCATCTTTTGGTGTTCTGGCATCTGTCCCTTGGCTTGGTCCATGGCGTCCACATCCGGGTGGTAGTCTGAAAGAAAAACAAAAAGTATATATTACTTTCATATTGACAACACCGATGGTGGGGGGCACTGCAAGTAAAAAAAAATACTCATCTTTTGGTGTTCTGGCATCTGTCCCTTGGCTTGGTCCCTGGCGTCCACATCCGGGTGGTACTCTGAAAGAAAAACAAAAAGTATATATTAGTTTTATAATTATAACACCGATGGTGGGGGGCACTGGAAGTAAAAAAAAATACTCATCTTTTGGTGTTCTGGCATCTGTCCCTTGGCTTGGTCCGTGGCGTCCACATCCGGGTGGTACTCTGAAAGAAAAACAAAAAGTATATATTAGTTTCATATTGACAACACCGATGGTGGGGGGCACTGCAAGTAAAAAAAAATACTCATCTTTTGGTGTTCTGGCATCTGTCCCTTGGCTTGGTCCGTGGCGTCCATATCCAGGTGGTACTCTGAAAGAAAAACAAAAAGTATATTTTAGTTTCATATTGACAACTCCGATGGTGGGGGGCACTGCAATTAAAAACAAATACTCATCTTTTGGTGTTCTGGCATCTGTCCCTTGGCTTGGTCAGTGGCGTCCACATCTGGGTGGTACTCTGAAAGAAAAACAAAAAGTATATATTAGTTTCATATTGACAACACCAATGGTGGGGGGCACTGCAAGTAAAAAAAAATACTCATCTTTTGGTGTTCTGGCATCTGTCCCTTGGCTTGGTCCGTGGCATCCACATCCGGGTGGTACTCTGAAAGAAAAACAAAAAGTATATATTAGTTTCATATTGACAACACCGATGGTGGGGGGCACTGCAAGTAAAAAAAAATACTCATCTTTTGGTGTTCTGGCATCTGTCCCTTGGCTTGGTCCGTGGCGTCCACATCCGGGTGGTACTCTGAAAGAAAAACAAAAAGTATATATTAGTTTCATATTGACAACACCGATGGTGGTGGGCACTGCAAGTAAAAAAAAATACTCAACTTTTGGTGTTCTGGCATCTGTCCCATGGCTTGGTCCGTGGCGTCCACATCTGGGTGGTACTCTGAAAGAAAAACAAAAAGTATATATTAGTTTCATATTGACATTACCGATGGTGGGGGGCACTGCAAGTAAAAAAAAATACTCATCTTTTGGTGTTCTGGCATCTGTCCCTTGGCTCGGTCCGTGGCATCCACATCCTGGTGGTACTCTGAAAGAAAAACAAAAAGTATATATTAGTTTCATATTGAAACACCGATGGTGGGGGGCACTGCAAGTAAAAAAAAATATTCAACTTTTGGTGTTCTGGCATTTGTCCCTTGGCTTGGTCCGTGGCGTCCACATCCTGGTGGTACTCTGAAAGAAAAACAAAAAGTATATATTAGTTTCATAATTATAACACCGATGGTGGGAGGCACTGCAAGTAAAAAAAAATACTCATCTTTTGGTGTTCTGGCATCTGTCCCTTGGCTTGGTCCCTGGCGTCCACATCCGGGTGGTACTCTGAAAGAAAAACAAAAAGTATATATTAGTTTCATATTGACAACACCGATGGTGGGGGGCACTGCAAGTAAAAAAAAATACTCATCTTTTGGTGTTCTGGCATCTGTCCCTTGGCTTGGTCCATGGCGTCCACATCCGGGTGGTACTCTGAAAGAAAAACAAAAAGTATATATAAGTTTCATGTTGACAACACTGATGGTGGTGGGCACTGCAAGTAAAAAAAAATACTCAACTTTTGGTGTTCTGGCATCTGTCCCTTTGCTTGGTCCGTGGCGTCCACATCCGGGTGGTACTCTGAAAGAAAAACAAAAAGTATATATTAGTTTCATATTGACAACACCGATGGTGGGGGGCAATGCAAGTAAAAAAAAATACTCATCTTTTGGTGTTCTGGGATCTGTCCCCTTGGCTTGGTCCGTGGCGTCCACATCCGGGTGGTACTCTGAAAGAAAAACAAAAAGTATTTATCAGTTTTATAATGACAACACCGATGGTGGGGAGCACTGCAAGTAAAAAAAAATACTCATCTTTTGACGTTCTGGCATCTGTCCCTTGGCTTGGTCCGTGGCGTCCACATCCGGGTGGTACTCTGAAAGAAAAACAAAAAGTATTTATCAGTTTTATAATGACAACACCGATGGTGGGGGGCACTGCAAGTAAAAAAAAATACTCATCTTTTGGTGTTCTGGCATCTGTCCCTTGGTTTGGTCCCTGGCGTCCACATCCGGGTGGTACTCTGAAAGAAAAACAAAAAGTATTTATCAGTTTTATAATGACAACACCGATGGTGGGGGGCACTGCAAGTAAAAAAAAATACTCATCTTTTGGTGTTCTGGCATCTGTCCCTTGGCTTGGTCCGTGGCGTCCACATCCGGGTGGTACTCTGAAAGAAAAACAAAAAGTATATATTAGTTTCATATTGACAACACCGATGGTGGGGGGCACTGCAAGTAAAAAAAAATACTCATCTTTTGGTGTTCTGGCATCTGTCCCTTGGCTTGGTCTGTGGCGTCCACATCCGGGTGGTACTCTGAAAGAAAAACAAAAAGTATATATTAGTTTCATATTGACAACACCGATGGTGGGGGCACTGCAAGTAAAAAAAAATACTCATCTTTTGGTGTTCTGGCATCTGTCCCTTGGCTTGGTCCGTGGCGTCCACATCTGGGTGGTACTCTGAAAGAAAAACAAAAAGTATATATTAGTTTCATATTGACAACACCAATGGTAGTGGGCACTGAAAGAAAAAAAAAATACTCATCTTTTGGTGTTCTGGCATCTGTCCCTTGGCTTGGTCCCTGGCCTCCACATCCGGGTGGTACTCTGAAAGAAAAACAAAAAGTATATATTAGTTTCATATTGACAACACCGATGGTGGGGGGCAATGCAAGTAAAAAAAAATACTCATCTTTTGGTGTTCTGGGATCTGTCCCCTTGGCTTGGTCCGTGGCGTCCACATCCGGGTGGTACTCTGAAAGAAAAACAAAAAGTATTTATCAGTTTTATAATGACAACACCGATGGTGGGGAGCACTGCAAGTAAAAAAAAATACTCATCTTTTGACGTTCTGGCATCTGTCCCTTGGCTTGGTCCGTGGCGTCCACATCCGGGTGGTACTCTGAAAGAAAAACAAAAAGTATTTATCAGTTTTATAATGACAACACCGATGGTGGGGGGCACTGCAAGTAAAAAAAAATACTCATCTTTTGGTGTTCTGGCATCTGTCCCTTGGTTTGGTCCCTGGCGTCCACATCCGGGTGGTACTCTGAAAGAAAAACAAAAAGTATTTATCAGTTTTATAATGACAACACCGATGGTGGGGGGCACTGCAAGTAAAAAAAAATACTCATCTTTTGGTGTTCTGGCATCTGTCCCTTGGCTTGGTCCGTGGCGTCCACATCCGGGTGGTACTCTGAAAGAAAAACAAAAAGTATATATTAGTTTCATATTGACAACACCGATGGTGGGGGGCACTGCAAGTAAAAAAAAATACTCATCTTTTGGTGTTCTGGCATCTGTCCCTTGGCTTGGTCCGTGGCGTCCACATCCGGGTGGTACTCTGAAAGAAAAACAAAAAGTATATATTAGTTTCATATTGACAACACCGATGGTGGGGGCACTGCAAGTAAAAAAAAATACTCATCTTTTGGTGTTCTGGCATCTGTCCCTTGGCTTGGTCCGTGGCGTCCACATCTGGGTGGTACTCTGAAAGAAAAACAAAAAGTATATATTAGTTTCATATTGACAACACCAATGGTAGTGGGCACTGAAAGAAAAAAAAATACTCATCTTTTGGTGTTCTGGCATCTGTCCCTTGGCTTGGTCCCTGGCCTCCACATCCGGGTGGTACTCTGAAAGAAAAACAAAAAGTATATATTAGTTTCATATTGACAACACCGATGGTGGGGGGCACTGCAAGTAAAAAAAAATACTCATCTTTTGGTGTTCTGGCATCTGTCCCTTGGCTTGGTCCGTAGCGTCCACATCCAGGTGGTACTCTGAAAGAAAAACAAAAAGTATATATTAGTTTCATATTGACAACACCGATTGTGGTATGCACTGCAAGTAAAAAAAAATACTCATCTTTTGGTGTTCTGGCATCTGTCCCTTGGCTTGGTCCCTGGCGTCCACATCCGGGTGGTACTCTGAAAGAAAAACAAAAAGTATATATTAGTTTCATATTGACTACACCGATGGTGGGGGGCACTGCAAGTAAAAAAAAATACTCATCTTTTGGTGTTCTGGCATCTGTCCCTTGGCTTGGTCCCTGGCGTCCACATCCGGGTGGTACTCTGAAAGAAAAACAAAAAGTATATATTACTTTCATATTGACAACACCGATGGTGGGGGGCACTGCAAGTAAAAAAAAATACTCATCTTTTGGTGTTCTGGCATCTGTCCCTTGGCTTGGTCCGTGGCGTCCACATCCGGGTGGTACTCTGAAAGAAAAACAAAAAGTATATATTAGTTTTATAATTATAACACCGATAGTGGGGGGCACTGCAAGTAAAAAAAAATACTCATCTTTTGGTGTTCTGGCATCTGTCCCTTGGCTTGGTCCCTGGCGTCCACATCCGGGTGGTACTCTGAAAGAAAAACAAAAAGTATATATTAGTTTCATATTGACAACACCGATGGTGGGGGGCACTGCAAGTAAAAAAAAATACTCATCTTTTGGTGTTCTGGCATCTGTCCCTTGGCTTGGTCCGTGGCGTCCACATCCGGGTGGTACTCTGAAAGAAAAACAAAAAGTATATATTAGTTTCATATTGACAACACCGATGGTGGGGGCACTGCAAGTAAAAAAAAATACTCATCTTTTGGTGTTCTGGCATCTGTCCCTTGGCTTGGTCCGTGGCGTCCACATCTGGGTGGTACTCTGAAAGAAAAACAAAAAGTATATATTAGTTTCATATTGACAACACCAATGGTAGTGGGCACTGAAAGAAAAAAAAAATACTCATCTTTTGGTGTTCTGGCATCTGTCCCTTGGCTTGGTCCCTGGCCTCCACATCCGGGTGGTACTCTGAAAGAAAAACAAAAAGTATATATTAGTTTCATATTGACAACACCGATGGTGGGGGGCAATGCAAGTAAAAAAAAATACTCATCTTTTGGTGTTCTGGGATCTGTCCCCTTGGCTTGGTCCGTGGCGTCCACATCCGGGTGGTACTCTGAAAGAAAAACAAAAAGTATTTATCAGTTTTATAATGACAACACCGATGGTGGGGAGCACTGCAAGTAAAAAAAAATACTCATCTTTTGACGTTCTGGCATCTGTCCCTTGGCTTGGTCCGTGGCGTCCACATCCGGATGGTACTCTGAAAGAAAAACAAAAAGTATTTATCAGTTTTATAATGACAACACCGATGGTGGGGGGCACTGCAAGTAAAAAAAAATACTCATCTTTTGGTGTTCTGGCATCTGTCCCTTGGTTTGGTCCCTGGCGTCCACATCCGGGTGGTACTCTGAAAGAAAAACAAAAAGTATTTATCAGTTTTATAATGACAACACCGATGGTGGGGGGCACTGCAAGTAAAAAAAAATACTCATCTTTTGGTGTTCTGGCATCTGTCCCTTGGCTTGGTCCGTGGCGTCCACATCCGGGTGGTACTCTGAAAGAAAAACAAAAAGTATATATTAGTTTCATATTGACAACACCGATGGTGGGGGGCACTGCAAGTAAAAAAAAATACTCATCTTTTGGTGTTCTGGCATCTGTCCCTTGGCTTGGTCCGTGGCGTCCACATCCGGGAGGTACTCTGAAAGAAAAACAAAAAGTATATATTAGTTTCATATTGACAACACCGATGGTGGGGGCACTGCAAGTAAAAAAAAATACTCATCTTTTGGTGTTCTGGCATCTGTCCCTTGGCTTGGTCCGTGGCGTCCACATCTGGGTGGTACTCTGAAAGAAAAACAAAAAGTATATATTAGTTTCATATTGACAACACCAATGGTAGTGGGCACTGAAAGAAAAAAAAATACTCATCTTTTGGTGTTCTGGCATCTGTCCCTTGGCTTGGTCCCTGGCCTCCACATCCGGGTGGTACTCTGAAAGAAAAACAAAAAGTATATATTAGTTTCATATTGACAACACCGATGGTGGGGGGCACTGCAAGTAAAAAAAAATACTCATCTTTTGGTGTTCTGGCATCTGTCCCTTGGCTTGTTCCGTAGCGTCCACATCCAGGTGGTACTCTGAAAGAAAAACAAAAAGTATATATTAGTTTCATATTGACAACACCGATTGTGGTATGCACTGCAAGTAAAAAAAAATACTCATCTTTTGGTGTTCTGGCATCTGTCCCTTGGCTTGGTCCCTGGCGTCCACATCCGGGTGGTACTCTGAAAGAAAAACAAAAAGTATATATTAGTTTCATATTGACAACACCGATGGTGGGGGGCACTGCAAGTAAAAAAAAATACTCATCTTTTGGTGTTCTGGCATCTGTCCCTTGGCTTGGTCCCTGGCGTCCACATCCGGGTGGTACTCTGAAAGAAAAACAAAAAGTATATATTACTTTCATATTGACAACACCGATGGTGGGGGGCACTGCAAGTAAAAAAAAATACTCATCTTTTGGTGTTCTGGCATCTGTCCCTTGGCTTGGTCCCTGGCGTCCACATCCGGGTGGTACTCTGAAAGAAAAACAAAAAGTATATATTAGTTTTATAATTATAACACCGATAGTGGGGGGCACTGCAAGTAAAAAAAAATACTCATCTTTTGGTGTTCTGGCATCTGTCCCTTGGCTTGGTCCCTGGCGTCCACATCCGGGTGGTACTCTGAAAGAAAAACAAAAAGTATTTATCAGTTTTATAATGACAACACCGATGGTGGGGGGCACTGCAAGTAAAAAAAAATACTCATCTTTTGGTGTTCTAGCATCTGTCCCTTGGCTTGGTCCGTGGCGTCCACATCCGGGTGGTACTGTGAAAGAAAAACAAAAAGTATATATTAGTTTCATATTGACAACATCGATGGTGGTGGGCACTGCAAGTAAAAAAAAATACTCATCTTTTGGTGTTCTGGCATCTGTCCCTTGGCTTGGTCCGTGGCGTCGACATCCAGGTGGTACTCTGAAAGAAAAACAAAAAGTATATATTAGTTTCATATTGACAACACCGATGGTGGGGGGCACTGCAAGTTAAAAAAAATACTCATCTTTTGGTGTTCTGGTATTTGTCCCTTGGCTTGGTCCGTGGCGTCCACATCCGGGTGGTACTCTGAAAGAAAAACAAAAAGTATATATTAGTTTCATATTGACAACACCGATGGTGGGGGGCACTGCAAGTAAAAAAAAATACTCATCCTTTGGTGTTCTGGCATCTGTCCCTTGGCTTGGTCCGTGGCGTCCACATCCGGGTGGTACTCTGAAAGATAAACAAAAAGTATATATTAGTTTCATATTGACAACACCGATGGTGGTGGGCACTGCAAGTAAAAAAAAATACTCAACTTTTGGTGTTCTGGCATCTGTCCCATGGCTTGGTCCGTGGCGTCCACATCTGGGTGGTACTCTGAAAGAAAAACAAAAAGTATATATTAGTTTCATATTGACAACACCGATGGTGGTGGACACTGCAAGTAAAAAAAAATACTCAACTTCTGGTGTTCTGGCATCTGTCCCATGGCTTGGTCCGTGGCGTCCACATCTGGGTGGTACTCTGAAAGAAAAACAAAAAGTATATATTAGTTTCATATTGACAACACCGATGGTGGGGGGCACTACAAGTAAAAAAAAATACTAATCTTTTGGTGTTCTGGCATCTGTCCCTTGGCTTGGTCCGTGGCGTCCACATCCAAGTGGTACTCTGAAAGAAAAACAAAAAGTATATATTAGTTTCATATTGACAACACCGATGGTGGGGGGCACTGCAAGTAAAAAAAAATACTCAACTTTTGGTGTTCTGGCATCTGTTCCTTGGCTTGGTCCGTGGCGTCCACATCCGGGTGGTACTCTGAAAGAAAAACAAAAAGTTTATATTAGTTTCATATTGACAACACCGATGGTGAGGTGCAATGCAAGTAAAAAAAAATACTCATCTTTTGGTGTTCTGGCATCTGTCCCTTGGCTTGGTCCGTGGCGTCCACATCCGGGTGGTACTCTGAAAGAAAAACCAAAAGTATTTATCAGTTTTATAATGACAACACCGATGGTGGGGGGCACTGCAAGTAAAAAATAATACTCATCTTTTGGTGTTCTGGCATCTGTCCCTTGGCTTGGTCCCTGGCGTCCACATCCGGGTGGTACTCTGAAAGAAAAACAAAAAGTATTTATCAGTTTTATAATGACAACACCGATGGTGGGGGGCACTGCAAGTAAAAAAAAATACTCATCTTTTGGTGTTCTAGCATCTGTCCCTTGGCTTGGTCCGTGGCGTCCACATCCGGGTGGTACTCTGAAAGAAAAACAAAAAGTATATATTAGTTTCATATTGACAACATCGATGGTGGTGGGCACTGCAAGTAAAAAAAAATACTCCTCTTTTGGTGTTCTGGCATCTGTCCCTTGGCTTGGTCCGTGGCGTCCACATCTGGGTGGTACTCTGAAAGAAAAACAAAAAGTATATATTACTTTCATATTGACAACACCGATGGTGGGGGGCACTGCAAGTTAAAAAAAATACTCATCTTTTGGTGTTCTGGCATCTCTCCCTTGGCTTGGTCCGTGGCGTCCACATCCGGGTGGTACTCTGAAAGAAAAACAAAAAGTATATATTAGTTTCATATTGACAACACCGATGGTGGGGGGCACTGCAAGTAAAAAAAAATACTCATCTTTTGGTGTTCTGGCATCTGTCCCTTGGCTTGGTCCGTGGCGTCCACATCCGGGTGGTACTCTGAAAGAAAAACAAAAAGTATATATTAGTTTCATATTGACAACACCGATGGTGGTGGGCACTGCAAGTAAAAAAAAATACTCAACTTTTGGTGTTCTGGCATCTGTCCCTTGGCTTGGTCCGTGGCGTCCACATCCTGGTGGTACTCTGAAAGAAAAACAAAAAGTATATATTAGTTTCATAATTATAACACCGATGGTGGGAGGCACTGCAAGTAAAAAAAAATACTCATCTTTTGGTGTTCTGGCATCTGTCCCTTGGCTTGGTCCCTGGCGTCCACATCCAGGTGGTACTCTGAAAGAAAAACAAAAAGTATATATTACTTTCATATTGACAACACCGATGGTGGGGGACACTGCAAGTAAAAAAAAATACTCATCTTTTGGTGTTCTGGCATCTGTCCCTTGGCTTGGTCCCTTGCGTCCACATCCGGGTGGTACTCTGAAAGAAAAACAAAAAGTATATATTAGTTTTATAATTATAACACCGATGGTGGGGGGCACTGGAAGTAAAAAAAAATACTCATCTTTTGGTGTTCTGGCATCTGTCCCTTGGCTTGGTCCCTGGCGTCCACATCCGGGTGGTACTCTGAAAGAAAAACAAAAAGTAT
The DNA here is from genome assembly GCF_021869535.1 of Mytilus californianus. Classification (NCBI taxonomy): domain Eukaryota; kingdom Metazoa; phylum Mollusca; class Bivalvia; order Mytilida; family Mytilidae; genus Mytilus; species Mytilus californianus. Next base: position 67,648,107 of record NW_026262679.1, on the reverse strand, counting down.
ATATTACTTTCATATTGACAACACCGATGGTGGGGGGCACTGCAAGTAAAAAAAAATACTCATCTTTTGGTGTTCTGGCATCTGTTCCTTGGCTTGGTCCCTGGCGTCCACATCTGGGTGGTACTCTGAAAGAAAAACAAAAAGTATATATTAGTTTTATAATTATAACACCGATGGTGGGGGGCACTGCAAGTAAAAAAAAAAACTCATCTTTTGGTGTTCTGGCATCTGTCCCTTGGCTTGGTCCCTGGCGTCCACATCCGGGTGGTACTCTAAAAGAAAAACAAAAAGTATTTATCAGTTTTATAATGACAACACCGATGGTGGGGGGCACTGCAAGTAAAAAAAAATACTCATCTTTTGGTGTTCTAGCATCTGTCCCTTGGCTTGGTCCGTGGCGTCCACATCTGGGTGGTACTCTGAAAGAAAAACAAAAAGTATATATTAGTTTCATATTGACAACATCGATGGTGGTGGGCACTGCAAGTAAAAAAAATACTCATCTTTTGGTGTTCTGGCATCTGTCCCTTGGCTTGGTCCGTGGCGTCCACATCCGGGTGGTACTCTGAAAGAAAAACAAAAAGTATATATTAGTTTCATAATGACAACACCGATGGTGGGGGGCACTGCAAGTTAAAAAAAATACTCATCTTTTGGTGTTCTGGCATCTGTCCCTTGGCTTGGTCCATGGCGTCCACATCCGGGTGGTACTCTGAAAGAAAAACAAAAAGTATATATTAGTTTCATATTGACAACACCGATGGTAATGGGCACTGCAAGTAAAAAAAAATACTCAACTTTTGGTGTTCTGGCATCTGTCCCATGGCTTGGTCCGTGGCGTCCACATCTGGGTGGTACTCTGAAAGAAAAACAAAAAGTATATATTAGTTTCATATTGACATTACCGATGGTGGAGGGCACTGCAAGTAAAAAAAAATACTCATCTTTTGGTGTTCTGGCATCTGTTCCTTGGCTCGGTCCGTGGCGTCCACATCCTGGTGGTACTCTGAAAGAAAAACAAAAAGTATATATTAGTTTCATATTGAAACACCGATGGTGGGGGGCACTGCAAGTAAAAAAAAATACTCAACTTTTGATGTTCTGGCATCTGTCCCTTGGCTTGGTCCGTGGCGTCCACATCCTGGTGGTACTCTGAAAGAAAAACAAAAAGTATATATTAGTTTCATAATTATAACACCGATGGTGGGAGGCACTGCAAGTAAAAAAAAATACTCATCTTTTGGTGTTCTGGCATCTGTCCCTTGGCTTGGTCCATGGCGTCCACATCCGGGTGGTAGTCTGAAAGAAAAACAAAAAGTATATATTACTTTCATATTGACAACACCGATGGTGGGGGGCACTGCAAGTAAAAAAAAATACTCATCTTTTGGTGTTCTGGCATCTGTCCCTTGGCTTGGTCCCTGGCGTCCACATCCGGGTGGTACTCTGAAAGAAAAACAAAAAGTATATATTAGTTTTATAATTATAACACCGATGGTGGGGGGCACTGGAAGTAAAAAAAAATACTCATCTTTTGGTGTTCTGGCATCTGTCCCTTGGCTTGGTCCGTGGCGTCCACATCCGGGTGGTACTCTGAAAGAAAAACAAAAAGTATATATTAGTTTCATATTGACAACACCGATGGTGGGGGGCACTGCAAGTAAAAAAAAATACTCATCTTTTGGTGTTCTGGCATCTGTCCCTTGGCTTGGTCCGTGGCGTCCATATCCAGGTGGTACTCTGAAAGAAAAACAAAAAGTATATTTTAGTTTCATATTGACAACTCCGATGGTGGGGGGCACTGCAATTAAAAACAAATACTCATCTTTTGGTGTTCTGGCATCTGTCCCTTGGCTTGGTCCGTGGCGTCCACATCTGGGTGGTACTCTGAAAGAAAAACAAAAAGTATATATTAGTTTCATATTGACAACACCAATGGTGGGGGGCACTGCAAGTAAAAAAAAATACTCATCTTTTGGTGTTCTGGCATCTGTCCCTTGGCTTGGTCCGTGGCGTCCACATCCAGGTGGTACTCTGAAAGAAAAACAAAAAGTATATATTAGTTTTATATTGACAACACCGATAGTGGGGGGCACTGCAAGTTAAAAAAATACTCATCTTTTGGTGTTCTGGCATCTGTCCCTTGGCTTGGTCCGTGGCGTCCACATCCGGGTGGTACTCTGAAAGAAAAACAAAAAGTATATATTAGTTTCATATTGACAACACCGATGGTGGGGGGCACTGCAAGTAAAAAAAAATACTCATCTTTTGGTGTTCTGGCATCTGTCCCTTGGCTTGGTCCGTGGTATCCACATCCGGGTGGTACTCTGAAAGAAAAACAAAAAGTATTTATCAGTTTTATAATGACAACACCGATGGTGGGGGGCACTGCAAGTAAAAAAAAATACTCATCTTTTGGTGTTTTGGCATCTGTCCCTTGGCTTGGTCCGTGGTATCCACATCCGGGTGGTACTCTGAAAGAAAAACAAAAAGTATTTATCAGTTTTATAATGACAACACCGATGGTGGGGGGCACTGCAAGTAAAAAAAAATACTCATCTTTTGGTGTTCTGGCATCTGTCCCTTGGCTTGGTCTGTGGCATCCACATCTGGGTGGTACTCTGAAAGAAAAACAAAAAGTATATATTAGTTTCATATTGACAACACCGATGGTGGGGGGCACTGCAAGTAAAAAAAAATACTCATCTTTTGGTGTTCTGGCATCTGTCCCTTGGCTTGGTCCGTGGCGTCCACATCCGGGTGGTACTCTGAAAGAAAAACAAAAAGTATATATTAGTTTGATATTGACAACACCGATAGTGGGGGGCACTGCAAGTAAAAAAAAATACTCATCTTTTGGTGTTCTGGCATCTGTCCCTTGGCTTGGTCCGTGGCGTCCACATCCGGGTGGTACTCTGAAAGAAAAACAAAAAGTATATATTAGTTTCATATTGACAACAACGATGGTGTTGGGCACTGCAAGTAAAAAAAAATACTCATCTTTTGGTGTTCTGGCATCTGTCCCTTTGCTTGGTCCCTGGCGTCCACATCCAGATGGTACTCTGAAAGCAAAACAAAAAGTATTGATCAGTTTTATAATGACAACACCGATGGTGGGGGGCACTGCAAGTAAAAAAAAAATACTCATCTTTTGGTGTTCTGGCATCTGTCCCTTGGCTTGGTCCGTGGCGTCCACATTCGGGTGGTACTCTGAAAGAAAAACAAAAAGTATACATTAGTTTCATATTGACAACACCGATGGTGGTGGGCACTGCAAGTAAAAAAAAATACTCATCTTTTGGTGATCTGGCATCTGTCCCTTGGCTTGGTCCGTGGCGTCCACATCCGGGTGGTACTCTGAAAGAAAAACAAAAAGTATATATTAGTTTCATATTGACAACACCGATGGTGGGGGGCACTGCAAGTAAAAAAAAATACTCATCTTTTGGTGTTCTGGCATCTATCCCTTGGCTTGGTCCGTGGCGTCCACATCCGGGTGGTACTCTGAAAGAAAAACAAAAAGTATATATTAGTTTCATATTGACAACACCGATGGTGGGGGGCACTGCAAGTAAAAAAAAATACTCATCTTTTGGTGTTCTGGCATCTGTCCCTTGGCTTGGTCCGTGGCGTCCATATCCAGGTGGTACTCTGAAAGAAAAACAAAAAGTATATATTACTTTCATATTGACAACATCGATGGTGGTGGGCACTGCAAGTAAAAAAAAATACTCATCTTTTGGTGTTCTGGCATCTGTCCCTTGGCTTGGTCCCTGGCGTCCACATCCGGGTGGTACTCTGAAAGAAAAACAAAAAGTATATATTAGTTTCATATTGACAACACCGATGGTGGGGGGCACTGCAAGTAAAAAAAAATACTCATCTTTTGGTGTTCTGGCATCTGTCCCTTGGCTTGGTCCCTGGCGTCCACATCCGGGTGGTACTCTGAAAGAAAAACAAAAAGTATTGATCAGTTTTATAATGACAACACCGATGGTGGGGGGCAATGCAAGTAAAAAAAAATACTCATCTTTTGGTGTTCTGGCATCTGTCCCTTGGCTTGGTCTGTGGCGTCCACATCCGGGTGGTACTCTGAAAGAAAAACAAAAAGTATATATTAGTTTCATATTGACAACACCGATGGTGGGGGGCACTGCAAGTAAAAAAAAATACTCATCTTTTGGTGTTCTGGATTCTGTCCCTTGGCTTGGTCTGTGGCGTCCACATCCAGGTGGTACTCTGAAAGAAAAACAAAAAGTATATATTAGTTTTATATTGACAACACCGATGGTGGGGGGCACTGCAAGTAAAAAAAAATACTCATCTTTTGGTGTTCTGGCATCTGTCCCTTGGCTTGGTCCGTGGCGTCCACATCCGGGTGGTACTCTGAAAGAAAAACAAAAAGTATATATTAGTTTCATATTGACAACAACAATGGTGTTGGGCACTGCAAGTAAAAAAAAATACTCATCTTTTGGTGTTCTGGCATCTGTCCCTTTGCTTGGTCCCTGGCGTCCACATCCGGGTGGTACTCTGAAAGAAAAACAAAAAGTATATATTAGTTTCATATTGAAAACACCGATGGTGGGGGGCACTGCAAGTAAAAAAAACTACTCATCTTTTGGTGTTCTGGCATCTGTCCCTTGGCTTGGTCCGTGGCGTCCACATTCGGGTGGTACTCTGAAAGAAAAACAAAAAGTATACATTAGTTTTATATTGACAACACCGATGGTGGTGGGCACTGCAAGTAAAAAAAAATACTCATCTTTTGGTGATCTGGCATCTGTCCCTTGGCTTGGTCCGTTGCGTCCACATCCGGGTGGTACTCTGAAAGAAAAACAAAAAGTATATATTAGTTTCATATTGACAACACCGATGGTGGGGGGCACTGCAAGTAAAAAAAAATACTCATCTTTTGGTGTTCTGGCATCTATCCCTTGGCTTGGTCCGTGGCGTCCACATCCGGGTGGTACTCTGAAAGAAAAACAAAAAGTATATATTAGTTTCATATTGACAACACCGATGGTGGGGGGCACTGCAAGTAAAAAAAAATACTCATCTTTTGGTGTTCTGGCATCTGTCCCTTGGCTTGGTCCGTGGCGTCCATATTCAGGTGGTACTCTGAAAGAAAAACAAAAAGTATATTTTAGTTTCATATTGACAACTCCGATGGTGGGGGGCACTGCAATTAAAAACAAATACTCATCTTTTGGTGTTCTGGCATCTGTCCCTTGGCTTGGTCCGTGGCGTCCACATCTGGGTGGTACTCTGAAAGAAAAACAAAAAGTATATATTAGTTTCATATTGACAACACCAATGGTGGGGGGCACTGCAAGTAAAAAAAAATGCTCATCTTTTGGTGTTCTGGCATCTGTCCCTTGGCTTGGTCCGTGGCGTCCACATCCAGGTGGTACTCTGAAAGAAAAACAAAAAGTATATATTATTTTTATATTGACAACACCGATAGTGGGAGGCACTGCAAGTTAAAAAAATACTCATCTTTTGGTGTTCTGGCATCTGTCCCTTGGCTTGGTCCGTGGCGTCCACATCCAGGTGGTACTCTGAAAGAAAAACAAAAAGTATATATTAGTTTCATATTGACAACACCGATGGTGGGGGGCACTGCAAGTAAAAAAAAATACTCATCTTTTGGTGTTCTGGATTCTGTCCCTTGGCTTGGTCTGTGGCGTCCACATCCAGGTGGTACTCTGAAAGAAAAACAAAAAGCATATATTAGTTTTATATTGACAACACCGATGGTGGGGGGCACTGCAAGTAAAAAAAAATACTCATCTTTTGGTGTTCTGGCATCTGTCCCTTGGCTTGGTCCGTGGCGTCCACATCCGGGTGGTACTCTGAAAGAAAAACAAAAAGTATATATTAGTTTCATATTGACAACAACAATGGTGTTGGGCACTGCAAGTAAAAAAAAATACTCATCTTTTGGTGTTCTGGCATCTGTCCCTTTGCTTGGTCCCTGGCGTCCACATCCGGGTGGTACTCTGAAAGAAAAACAAAAAGTATATATTAGTTTCATATTGAAAACACCGATGGTGGGGGGCACTGCAAGTAAAAAAAACTACTCATCTTTTGGTGTTCTGGCATCTGTCCCTTGGCTTGGTCCGTGGCGTCCACATTCGGGTGGTACTCTGAAAGAAAAACAAAAAGTATACATTAGTTTCATATTGACAACACCGATGGTGGTGGGCACTGCAAGTAAAAAAAAATACTCATCTTTTGGTGATCTGGCATCTGTCCCTTGGCTTGGTCCGTTGCGTCCACATCCGGGTGGTACTCTGAAAGAAAAACAAAAAGTATATATTAGTTTCATATTGACAACACCGATGGTGGGGGGCACTGCAAGTAAAAAAAAATACTCATCTTTTGGTGTTCTGGCATCTGTCCCTTGGCTTGGTCCGTGGCGTCCACATCCGGGTGGTACTCTGAAAGAAAAACAAAAAGTATATATTAGTTTCATATTGACAACACCGATGGTGGGGGGCACTGCAAGTAAAAAAAAATACTCATCTTTTGGTGTTCTGGCATCTGTCCCTTGGCTTGGTCCGTGGCGTCCATATCCAGGTGGTACTCTGAAAGAAAAACAAAAAGTATATTTTAGTTTCATATTGACAACTCCGATGGTGGGGGGCACTGCAATTAAAAAAAAATACTCAACTTTTGGTGTTCTGGCATCTGTCCCTTGGCTTGGTCCGTGGCGTCCACATCTGGGTGGTACTCTGAAAGAAAAACAAAAAGTATATATTAGTTTCATATTGACAACACCGATGGTGGGGGGCACTGCAAGTAAAAAAAAATACTCATCTTTTGGTGTTCTGGCATCTGTCCCTTGGCTTGGTCCGTGGCGTCCACATCCGGGTGGTACTCTGAAAGAAAAACAAAAAGTATATATTAGTTTCATATTGACAACACCGATGGTGGGGGGCACTGCAAGTAAAAAAAAATACTCATCTTTTGGTGTTCTGGCATCTGTCCCTTGGCTTGGTCCGTGGCGTCCACATCCGGGTGGTACTCTGAAAGAAAAACAAAAAGTATATATTAGTTTCATATTGAAAACACCGATGGTGGGGGGCACTGCAAGTAAAAAAAACTACTCATCTTTTGGTGTTCTGGCATCTGTCCCTTGGCTTGGTGCGTGGCGTCCACATTCGGGTGGTACTCTGAAAGAAAAACAAAAAGTATACATTAGTTTCATATTGACAACACCGATGGTGGTGGGCACTGCAAGTAAAAAAAAATACTCATCTTTTGGTGATCTGGCATCTGTCCCTTGGCTTGGTCCGTTGCGTCCACATCCGGGTGGTACTCTGAAAGAAAAACAAAAAGTATATATTAGTTTCATATTGACAACACCGATGGTGGGGGGCACTGCAAGTAAAAAAAAATACTCATCTTTTGGTGTACTGGCATCTGTCCCTTGGCTTGGTCCGTGGCGTCCTCATCCGGGTGGTACTCTGAAAGAAAAACAAAAAGTATATATTAGTTTCATATTGACAACACCGATGGTGGGGGGCACTGCAAGTAAAAAAAAATACTCATCTTTTGGTGTTCTGGCATCTGTCCCTTGGCTTGGTCCGTGGCGTCCATATCCAGGTGGTACTCTGAAAGAAAAACAAAAAGTATATTTTAGTTTCATATTGACAACTCCGATGGTGGGGGGCACTGCAATTAAAAACAAATACTCATCTTTTGGTGTTCTGGCATCTGTCCCTTGGCTTGGTCCGTGGCGTCCACATCTGGGTGGTACTCTGAAAGAAAAACAAAAAGTATATATTAGTTTCATATTGACAACACCAATGGTGGGGGGCACTGCAAGTAAAAAAAAATACTCATCTTTTGGTGTTCTGGCATCTGTCCCTTGGCTTGGTCCGTGGCGTCCACATCCAGGTGGTACTCTGAAAGAAAAACAAAAAGTATATATTAGTTTTATATTGACAACACCGATAGTGGGGGGCACTGCAAGTTAAAAAAATACTCATCTTTTGGTGTTCTGGCATCTGTCCCTTGGCTTGGTCCGTGGCGTCCACATCCGGGTGGTACTCTGAAAGAAAAACAAAAAGTATATATTAGTTTCATATTGACAACACCGATGGTGGGGGGCACTGCAAGTAAAAAAAAATACTCATCTTTTGGTGTTCTGGCATCTGTCCCTTGGCTTGGTCCGTGGTGTCCACATCCGGGTGGTACTCTGAAAGAAAAACAAAAAGTATTTATCAGTTTTATAATGACAACACCGATGGTGGGGGGCACTGCAAGTAAAAAAAAATACTCATCTTTTGGTGTTCTGGCATCTGTCCCTTGGCTTGGTCTGTGGCATCCACATCTGGGTGGTACTCTGAAAGAAAAACAAAAAGTATATATTAGTTTCATATTGACAACACCAATGGTGGGGGGCACTGCAAGTAAAAAAAAATACTCATCTTTTGGTGTTCTGGCATCTGTCCCTTGGCTTGGTCCGTGGCGTCCACATCCAGGTGGTACTCTGAAAGAAAAACAAAAAGTATATATTAGTTTCATATTGAAAACACCGATGGTGGGGGGCACTGCAAGTAAAAAAAACTACTCATCTTTTGGTGTTCTGGCATCTGTCCCTTGGCTTGGTCCGTGGCGTCCACATCCGGGTGGTACTCTGAAAGAAAAACAAAAAGTATATATTAGTTTCATATTGACAACAACGATGGTGTTGGGCACTGCAAGTAAAAAAAAATACTCATCTTTTGGTGTTCTGGCATCTGTCCCTTGGCTTGGTCCGTGGCGTCCACATTCGGGTGGTACTCTGAAAGAAAAACAAAAAGTATACATTAGTTTCATATTGACAACACCGATGGTGGTGGGCACTGCAAGTAAAAAAAAATACTCATCTTTTGGTGATCTGGCATCTGTCCCTTGGCTTGGTCCGTTGCGTCCACATCCGGGTGGTACTCTGAAAGAAAAACAAAAAGTATATATTAGTTTCATATTGACAACAACGATGGTGGGGGGCACTGCAAGTAAAAAAAAATACTCATCTTTTGGTGTTCTGGCATCTGTCCCTTGGCTTGGTCCGTGGCGTCCACATCCGGGTGGTACTCTGAAAGAAAAACAAAAAGTATATATTAGTTTCATATTGACAACACCGATGGTGGGGGGCACTGCAAGTAAAAAAAAATACTCATCTTTTGGTGTTCTGGCATCTGTCCCTTGGCTTGGTCCGTGGCGTCCATATCCAGGTGGTACTCTGAAAGAAAAACAAAAAGTATATTTTAGTTTCATATTGACAACTCCGATGGTGGGGGGCACTGCAATTAAAAACAAATACTCATCTTTTGGTGTTCTGGCATCTGTCCCTTGGCTTGGTCCGTGGCGTCCACATCTGGGTGGTACTCTGAAAGAAAAACAAAAAGTATATATTAGTTTCATATTGACAACACCAATGGTGGGGGGCACTGCAAGTAAAAAAAAATACTCATCTTTTGGTGTTCTGGCATCTGTCCCTTGGCTTGGTCCGTGGCGTCCACATCCAGGTGGTACTCTGAAAGAAAAACAAAAAGTATATATTAGTTTTATATTGACAACACCGATAGTGGGGGGCACTGCAAGTTAAAAAAATACTCATCTTTTGGTGTTCTGGCATCTGTCCCTTGGCTTGGTCCGTGGCGTCCACATCCGGGTGGTACTCTGAAAGAAAAACAAAAAGTATATATTAGTTTCATATTGACAACACCGATGGTGGGGGGCACTGCAAGTAAAAAAAAATACTCATCTTTTGGTGTTCTGGCATCTGTCCCTTGGCTTGGTCTGTGGCATCCACATCTGGGTGGTACTCTGAAAGAAAAACAAAAAGTATATATTAGTTTCATATTGACAACACCAATGGTGGGGGGCACTGCAAGTAAAAAAAACTACTCATCTTTTGGTGTTCTGGCATCTGTCCCTTGGCTTGGTCCGTGGCGTCCACATCCAGGTGGTACTCTGAAAGAAAAACAAAAAGTATATATTAGTTTTATATTGACAACACCGATAGTGGGGGGCACTGCAAGTAAAAAAAAATACTCATCTTTTGGTGTTCTGGCATCTGTCCCTTGGCTTGGTCCGTGGCGTCCACATCCGGGTGGTACTCTGAAAGAAAAACAAAAAGTATATATTAGTTTCATATTGACAACAACGATGGTGTTGGGCACTGCAAGTAAAAAAAAATACTCATCTTTTGGTGTTCTGGCATCTGTCCCTTTGCTTGGTCCCTGGCGTCCACATCCAGATGGTACTCTGAAAGAAAAACAAAAAGTATTGATCAGTTTTATAATGACAACACCGATGGTGGGGGGCACTGCAAGTAAAAAAAAAATACTCATCTTTTGGTGTTCTGGCATCTGTCCCTTGGCTTGGTCTGTGGCGTCCACATCTGGGTGGTACTCTGAAAGAAAAACAAAAAGTATATATTAGTTTCATATTGAAAACACCGATGGTGGGGGGCACTGCAAGTAAAAAAAAATACTCATCTTTTGGTGTTCTGGCATCTGTCCCTTGGCTTGGTCCGTGGCGTCCACATTCGGGTGGTACTCTGAAAGAAAAACAAAAAGTATATATAAGTTTCATATTGACAACACCGATGGTGGTAAGCACTGCAAGTAAAAAAAAATACTCAACTTTTGGTGTTCTGGCATCTGTCCCTTGGCTTGGTCCGTGGCGTCCACATCTGGGTGGTACTCTGAAAGAAAAACAAAAAGTATATATTAGTTTCATATTGACAACACCGATGGTGGGGGGCACTGCAAGTAAAAAAAAATACTCATCTTTTGGTGTTCTGGCATCTGTCCCTTGGCTTGGTCCGTGGCGTCCACATCCGGGTGGTACTCTGAAAGAAAAACAAAAAGTATATATTAGTTTCATATTGACAACACCGATGGTGGGGGGCACTGCAAGTAAAAAAAAATACTCATCTTTTGGTGTTCTGGCATCTGTCCCTTGGCTTGGTCCGTGGCGTCCACATCCGGGTGGTACTCTGAAAGAAAAACAAAAAGTATATATTAGTTTCATATTGAAAACACCGATGGTGGGGGGCACTGCAAGTAAAAAAAACTACTCATCTTTTGGTGTTCTGGCATCTGTCCCTTGGCTTGGTCCGTGGCGTCCACATTCGGGTGGTACTCTGAAAGAAAAACAAAAAGTATACATTAGTTTCATATTGACAACACCGATGGTGGTGGGCACTGCAAGTAAAAAAAAATACTCATCTTTTGGTGATCTGGCATCTGTCCCTTGGCTTGGTCCGTTGCGTCCACATCCGGGTGGTACTCTGAAAGAAAAACAAAAAGTATATATTAGTTTCATATTGACAACACCGATGGTGGGGGGCACTGCAAGTAAAAAAAAATACTCATCTTTTGGTGTTCTGGCATCTGTCCCTTGGCTTGGTCCGTGGCGTCCACATCCGGGTGGTACTCTGAAAGAAAAACAAAAAGTATATATTAGTTTCATATTGACAACACCGATGGTGGGGGGCACTGCAAGTAAAAAAAAATACTCATCTTTTGGTGTTCTGGCATCTGTCCCTTGGCTTGGTCCGTGGCGTCCATATCCAGGTGGTACTCTGAAAGAAAAACAAAAAGTATATTTTAGTTTCATATTGACAACTCCGATGGTGGGGGGCACTGCAATTAAAAACAAATACTCATCTTTTGGTGTTCTGGCATCTGTCCCTTGGCTTGGTCCGTGGCGTCCACATCTGGGTGGTACTCTGAAAGAAAAACAAAAAGTATATATTAGTTTCATATTGACAACACCAATGGTGGGGGGCACTGCAAGTAAAAAAAAATACTCATCTTTTGGTGTTCTGGCATCTGTCCCTTGGCTTGGTCCGTGGCGTCCACATCCAGGTGGTACTCTGAAAGAAAAACAAAAAGTATATATTAGTTTTATATTGACAACACCGATAGTGGGGGGCACTGCAAGTTAAAAAAATACTCATCTTTTGGTGTTCTGGCATCTGTCCCTTGGCTTGGTCCGTGGCGTCCACATCCGGGTGGTACTCTGAAAGAAAAACAAAAAGTATATATTAGTTTCATATTGACAACACCGATGGTGGGGGGCACTGCAAGTAAAAAAAAATACTCATCTTTTGGTGTTCTGGCATCTGTCCCTTGGCTTGGTCCGTGGTGTCCACATCCGGGTGGTACTCTGAAAGAAAAACAAAAAGTATTTATCAGTTTTATAATGACAACACCGATGGTGGGGGGCACTGCAAGTAAAAAAAAATACTCATCTTTTGGTGTTCTGGCATCTGTCCCTTGGCTTGGTCTGTGGCATCCACATCTGGGTGGTACTCTGAAAGAAAAACAAAAAGTATATATTAGTTTCATATTGACAACACCAATGGTGGGGGGCACTGCAAGTAAAAAAAAATACTCATCTTTTGGTGTTCTGGCATCTGTCCCTTGGCTTGGTCCGTGGCGTCCACATCCAGGTGGTACTCTGAAAGAAAAACAAAAAGTATATATTAGTTTTATATTGACAACACCGATAGTGGGGGGCACTGCAAGTAAAAAAAAATACTCATCTTTTGGTGTTCTGGCATCTGTCCCTTGGCTTGGTCCGTGGCGTCCACATCCGGGTGGTACTCTGAAAGAAAAACAAAAAGTATATATTAGTTTCATATTGACAACAACGATGGTGTTGGGCACTGCAAGTAAAAAAAAAATACTCATCTTTTGGTGTTCTGGCATCTGTCCCTTTGCTTGGTCCCTGGCGTCCACATCCAGATGGTACTCTGAAAGAAAAACAAAAAGTATTGATCAGTTTTATAATGACAACACCGATGGTGGGGGGCACTGCAAGTAAAAAAAAAATACTCATCTTTTGGTGTTCTGGCATCTGTCCCTTGGCTTGGTCTGTGGCGTCCACATCTGGGTGGTACTCTGAAAGAAAAACAAAAAGTATATATTAGTTTCATATTGACAACACCAATGGTGGGGGGCACTGCAAGTAAAAAAAAATACTCATCTTTTGGTGTTCTGGCATCTGTCCCTTGGCTTGGTCCGTGGCGTCCACATCCGGGTGGTACTCTGAAAGAAAAACAAAAAGTATATATTAGTTTCATATTGACAACAACGATGGTGTTGGGCACTGCAAGTAAAAAAAAATACTCATCTTTTGGTGTTCTGGCATCTGTCCCTTTGCTTGGTCCGTGGCGTCCACATCTGGGTGGTACTCTGAAAGAAAAACAAAAAGTATATATTAGTTTCATATTGAAAACACCGATGGTGGGGGGCACTGCAAGTAAAAAAAAATACTCATCTTTTGGTGTTCTGGCATCTGTCCCTTGGCTTGGTCCGTGGCGTCCACATTCGCGTGGTACTCTGAAAGAAAAACAAAAAGTATATATAAGTTTCATATTGACAACACCGATGGTGGTAAGCACTGCAAGTAAAAAAAAATACTCAACTTTTGGTGTTCTGGCATCTGTCCCTTGGCTTGGTCCGTGGCGTCCACATCCGGGTGGTACTCTGAAAGAAAAACAAAAAGTATATATTAGTTTCATATTGACAACACCGATGGTGGGGGGCACTGCAAGTAAAAAAAAATACTCATCTTTTGGTGTTCTGGCATCTGTCCCTTGGCTTGGTCCGTGGCGTCCACATCCGGGTGGTACTCTGAAAGAAAAACAAAAAGTATTTATCAGTTTTATAATGACAACACCGATGGTGGGAGGCACTGCAAGTAAAAAAAAATACTCATCTTTTGGTGTTCTGGCATCTGTCCCTTGGCTTGGTCCCTGGCGTCCACATCCGGGTGGTACTCTGAAAGAAAAACAAAAAGTATTTATCAGTTTTATAATGACAACACCGATGGTGGGGGGCACTGCAAGTAAAAAAAAATACTCATCTTTTGGTGTTCTAGCATCTGTCCCTTGGCTTGGTCCGTGGCGTCCACATCCGGGTGGTACTCTGAAAGAAAAACAAAAAGTATATATTAGTTTCATATTGACAACATCGATGGTGGTGGGCACTGCAAGTAAAAAAAAATACTCATCTTTTGGTGTTCTGGCATCTGTCCCTTGGCTTGGTCAGTGGCGTCCACATCCGGGTGGTACTCTGAAAGAAAAACAAAAAGTATATATTAGTTTCATATTGACAACACCGATGGTGGGGGGGCACTGCAAGTTAAAAAAAATACTCATCTTTTGGTGTTCTGGCATCTGTCCCTTGGCTTGGTCCGTGGCGTCCACATCCGGGTGGTACTCTGAAAGAAAAACAAAAAGTATATATTAGTTTCATATTGACAACACCGATGGTGGGGGGCACTGTAAGTAAAAAAAAATACTCATCTTTTGGTGTTCTGGCATCTGTCCCTTGGCTTGGTCCGTGGCGTCCACATCCGGGTGGTACTCTGAAAGAAAAACAAAAAGTATATATTAGTTTCATATTGACAACACCGATGGTGGGGGGCACTGCAAGTAAAAAAAAATACTCATCTTTTGGTGTTCTGGCATCTGTCCCTTGGCTTGGTCCGTGGCGTCCATATCCAGGTGGTACTCTGAAAGAAAAACAAAAAGTATATTTTAGTTTCATATTGACAACTCCGATGGTGGGGGGCACTGCAATTAAAAACAAATACTCATCTTTTGGTGTTCTGGCATCTGTCCCTTGGCTTGGTCCGTGGCGTCCACATCTGGGTGGTACTCTGAAAGAAAAACAAAAAGTATATATTAGTTTCATATTGACAACACCAATGGTGGGGGGCACTGCAAGTAAAAAAAAATACTCATCTTTTGGTGTTCTGGCATCTGTCCCTTGGCTTGGTCCGTGGCGTCCACATCCAGGTAGTACTCTGAAAGAAAAACAAAAAGTATATATTAGTTTTATATTGACAACACCGATAGTGGGGGGCACTGCAAGTTAAAAAAATACTCATCTTTTGGTGTTCTGGCATCTGTCCCTTGGCTTGGTCCGTGGCGTCCACATCCAGGTGGTACTCTGAAAGAAAAACAAAAAGTATATATTAGTTTCATATTGACAACACCGATGGTGGGGGGCACTGCAAGTAAAAAAAAATACTCATCTTTTGGTGTTCTGGCATCTGTCCCTTGGCTTGGTCCGTGGTGTCCACATCCGGGTGGTACTCTGAAAGAAAAACAAAAAGTATTTATCAGTTTTATAATGACAACACCGATGGTGGGGGGCACTGCAAGTAAAAAAAAATACTCATCTTTTGGTGTTCTGGCATCTGTCCCTTGGCTTGGTCTGTGGCATCCACATCTGGGTGGTACTCTGAAAGAAAAACAAAAAGTATATATTAGTTTCATATTGACAACACCAATGGTGGGGGGCACTGCAAGTAAAAAAAAATACTCATCTTTTGGTGTTCTGGCATCTGTCCCTTGTCTTGGTCCGTGGCGTCCACATCCGGGTGGTACTCTGAAAGAAAAACAAAAAGTATATATTAGTTTTATATTGACAACACCGATAGTGGGGGGCACTGCAAGTAAAAAAAAATACTCATCTTTTGGTGTTCTGGCATCTGTCCCTTGGCTTGGTCCGTGGCGTCCACATCCGGGTGGTACTCTGAAAGAAAAACAAAAAGTATATATTAGTTTCATATTGACAACAACGATGGTGTTGGGCACTGCAAGTAAAAAAAAATACTCATCTTTTGGTGTTCTGGCATCTGTCCCTTTGCTTGGTCCCTGGCGTCCACATCCAGATGGTACTCTGAAAGAAAAACAAAAAGTATTGATCAGTTTTATAATGACAACACCGATGGTGGGGGGCACTGCAAGTAAAAAAAAATACTCATCTTTTGGTGTTCTGGCATCTGTCCCTTGGCTTGGTCTGTGGCGTCCACATCTGGGTGGTACTCTGAAAGAAAAACAAAAAGTATATATTAGTTTCATATTGACAACACCAATGGTGGGGGGCACTGCAAGTTAAAAAAAAATACTCATCTTTTGGTGTTCTGGCATCTGTCCCTTGGCTTGGTCCGTGGCGTCCACATCCAGGTGGTACTCTGAAAGAAAAACAAAAAGTATATATTAGTTTTATATTGACAACACCGATGGTGGGGGGCACTGCAAGTAAAAAAAAATACTCATCTTTTGGTGTTCTGGCATCTGTCCCTTGGCTTGGTCCGTGGCGTCCACATCCGGGTGGTACTCTGAAAGAAAAACAAAAAGTATATATTAGTTTCATATTGACAACACCGATGGTGGGGGGCACTGCAAGTAAAAAAAAATACTCATCTTTTGGTGTTCTGGCATCTGTCCCTTGGCTTGGTCCGTGGCGTCCACATCCAGGTGGTACTCTGAAACAAAAACAAAAAGTATATTTTAGTTTCATATTGACAACTCCGATGGTGGGGGCACTGCAATTAAAAACAAATACTCATCTTTTGGTGTTCTGGCATCTGTCCCTTGGCTTGGTCCGTGGCGTCCACATCCAGGTGGTACTCTGAAAGAAAAACAAAAAGTATATATTAGTTTCATATTGACAACATCGATGGTGGTGGGCACTGCAAGTAAAAAAAAATGCTCATCTTTTGGTGTTCTGGCATCTGTCCCTTGGCTTGGTCCGTGGCGTCCACATCCGGGTGGTACTCTGAAAGAAAAACAAAAAGTATATATTAGTTTCATATTGACAACACCGATGGTGGGGGGCACTGCAAGTAAAAAAAAATACTCATCTTTTGGTGTTCTGGCATCTGTCCCTTGGCTTGGTCCCTGGCGTCCACATCCAGATGGTACTCTGAAAGAAAAACAAAAAGTATTGATCAGTTTTATAATGACAACACCGATGGTGGGGGGGGCACTGCAAGTAAAAAAAAATACTCATCTTTTGGTGTTCTGGCATCTGTCCCTTGGCTTGGTCCCTGGCGTCCACATCCGGGTGGTACTCTGAAAGAAAAACAAAAAGTATATATTAGTTTCATATTGACAACACTGATGGTGGGGGGCACTGCAAGTAAAAAAAAATACTCATCTTTTGGTGTTCTGGCATCTGTCCCTTGGCTTGGTCCGTGGCGTCCACATCCAGGTGGTACTCTGAAAGAAAAACAAAAAGTATATATTAGTTTCATATTGACAACACCGATTGTGGTATGCACTGCAAGTAAAAATAAATACTCATCTTTTGGTGTTCTGGCATCTGTCCCTTGGCTTGGTCCGTGGTGTCCACATCCGGGTGGTACTCTGAAAGAAAAACAAAAAGTATACATTAGTTTTATATTGACAACACCGATGGTGGTGGGCACTGCAAGTAAAAAAAAATACTCATCTTTTGGTGTTCTGGCATCTGTCCCTTGGCTTGGTCCGTGGCGTCCACATCCAGGTGGTACTCTGAAAGAAAAACAAAAAGTATATATTAGTTTCCTATTGACAACACCGATGGTAGTGGGCACTACAAGTAAAAAAAAATACTCATCTTTTGGTGTTCTGGCATCTGTCCCTTTGCTTGGTCCCTGGCGTCCACATCCGGGTGGTACTCTGAAAGAAAAACAAAAAGTATTTATCAGTTTTATAATGACAACACCGATGGTGGGGGGCACTGCAAGTAAAAAAAAATACTCATCTTTTGGTGTTCTGGCATCTGTCCCTTGGCTTGGTCTGTGACGTCCACATCCGGGTGGTACTCTGAAAGAAAAACAAAAAGTATATATTAGTTTCATAAATTCATATTGACAACACCGATGGTGGGGGGCACTGCAAGTAAAAAAAAATACTCATCTTTTGTTGTTCTGGCATCTGTCCCTTGGCTTGGTCCGTGGCGTCCACATCCGGGTGGTACTCTGAAAGAAAAACAAAAAGTATATATTAGTTTCATATTGACAACACCGATGGTGGGGGCACTGCAAGTAAAAAAAAATACTCATCTTTTGGTGTTCTGGCATCTGTCCCTTGGCTTGGTCCGTGGCATCCACATCCGGGTGGTACTCTGAAAGAAAAACAAAAAGTATATATTAGTTTCATATTGACAACACCGATTGTGGGGGGCACTGCAAGTAAAAAAAAATACTCATCTTTTGCTGTTCTGGCATCTGTTCCTTGGCTTGGTCCCTGGCGTCCACATCTGGGTGGTACTCTGAAAGAAAAACAAAAAAGTATATATTAGTTTCATATTGACAACACCGATGGTGGTGGGCACTGCAAGTAAAAAAAATACTCAACTTTTGGTGTTCTGGCATCTGTCCCTTGGCTTGGTCCGTGGCGTCCACATCTGGGTGGTACTCTGAAAGAAAAACAAAAAGTATATATTAGTTTCATAATTATAACACCGATGGTGGGGGGCACTGCAAATAAAAAAAATACTCATCTTTTGGTGTTCTGGCATCTGTCCCTTGGCTTGGTCCGTGGCGTCCACATCCGGGTGGTACTCTGAAAGAAAAACAAAAAGTATATATTAGTTTCATATTGACAACACCAATGGTGGGGGCACTGCAAGTAAAAAAAAATACTCATCTTTTGGTGTTCTGGCATCTGTCCCTTGGCTTGGTCCGTGGCGTCCACATCCGGGTGGTACTCTGAAAGAAAAACAAAAAGTATATATTAGTTTCATATTGACAACACCGATGGTGGGGGGCACTGCAAATAAAAAAAATACTCATCTTTTGGTGTTCTGGCATCTGTTCCTTGGCTTGGTCCGTGGCGTCCACATCCGGGTGGTACTCTGAAAGAAAAACAAAAAGTATTTATCAGTTTTATAATGACAACACCGATGGTGGGGGGCACTGCAAGTAGAAAAAAATACTCATCTTTTGGTGTTCTGGCAACTGTCCCTTGGCTTGGTCCGTGGCGTCCACATCTGGGTGGTACTCTGAAAGAAAAACAAAAAGTATATATTAGTTTCATAATTATAACACAGATGGTGGGGGGCACTGCAAATAAAAAAAAATACTCATCTTATGGTATTCTGGCATCTGTTCCTTGGCTTGGTCCGTGGTGTCCACATCGGAGTGGTACTCTGAAAGAAAAACAAAAAGTATATATAAGTTTCATATTGACAACACCGATGGTGGTGGGCACTGCAAGTAAAAAAAAATACTCATCTTTTGGTGTTCTGGCATCTGTCCCTTGGCTTGGTCCCTGGCGTCCACATCCGGGTGGTACTCTGAAAGAAAAACAAAAAGTATATATAAGTTTCATATTGACAACACTGATGGTGGGGGGCACTGCAAGTAAAAAAAAAACTCAACTTCTGGTGTTCTGGGATCTGTCCCGTGGCTTGGTCCGTGGCGTCCACATCCGGTTGGTACTCTGAAAGAAAAAAAAAAAGTTTATATTAGATTCATATTGACAACACGGATGGTGGTGGGCACTGCAAGTAAAAAAAAATACTCATCTTTTGGAGTTCTGGCATCTGTCCCTTGGCGTCCACATCTGGGTGGTACTCTGAAATAAAAACAAAAAGTATATATTAGTTTCATAATTATAACACCGATGGTGGGGGGCACTGCAAATAAAAAAAAAATACTCATCTTTTGGTGTTCTGGCATCTGTCCCTTGGCTTGGTCCCTGGCGTCCACATCCGGGTGGTACTCTGAAAGAAAAACAAAAAGTATATATAAGTTTCATATTGACAACACCGATGGTGGTGGGCACTGCAAGTAAAAAAAAATACTCAACTTTTGGTGTTCTGGCATCTGTCCCTTGGCTTGGTCCGTGGCGTCCACATCCGGGTGGTACTCTGAAAGAAAAACAAAAAGTATATATTAGTTTCATATTGACAACACCGATGGTGGGGGGCACTGCAAATAAAAAAAATACTCATCTTTTGGTGTTTTGGCATCTGTTCCTTGGCTTGGTCCGTGGCGTCCACATCCGGGTGGTACTCTGAAAGAAAAACAAAAAGTATTTATCAGTTTTATAATGACAACACCGATGGTGGGGGGCACTGCAAGTAAAAAAAAATACTCATCTTTTGGTGTTCTGGCAACTGTCCCTTGGCTTGGTCCGTGGCGTCCACATCTGGGTGGTACTCTGAAAGAAAAACAAAAAGTATATATTAGTTTCATAATTATAACACAGATGGTGGGGGGCACTGCAAATAAAAAAAAATACTCATCTTTTGGTATTCTGGCATCTGTCCCTTGGCTTGGTCCGTGGCGTCCACATCGGAGTGGTACTCTGAAAGAAAAACAAAAAGTATATATAAGTTTCATATTGACAACACCGATGGTGGTGGGCACTGCAAGTAAAAAAAAATACTCATCTTTTGGTGTTCTGGCATCTGTCCCTTGGCTTGGTCCCTGGCGTCCACATCCGGGTGGTACTCTGAAAGAAAAACAAAAAGTATATATAAGTTTCATATTGACAACACTGATGGTGGGGGGCACTGCAAGTAAAAAAAAAACTCAACTTTTGGTGTTCTGGGATCTGTCCCGTGGCTTGGTCCGTGGCGTCCACATCCGGTTGGTACTCTGAAAGAAAAAAAAAAAGTTTATATTAGATTCATATTGACAACACCGATGGTGGTGGGCACTGCAAGTAAAAAAAAATACTCATCTTTTGGAGTTCTGGCATCTGCCCCTTGGCGTCCACATCCGGGTGGTACTCTGAAATAAAAACAAAAAGTATATATTAGTTTCATAATTATAACACTGATGGTGGGGGGCACTGCAAATAAAAAAAAATACTCATCTTTTGGTGTTCTGGCATCTGTCCCTTGGCTTGGTCCCTGGCATCCACATCCGGGTGGTACTCTGAAAGAAAAACAAAAAGTATATATAAGTTTCATATTGACAACACCGATGGTGGTGGGCACTGCAAGTAAAAAAAAATACTCAACTTTTGGTGTTCTGGCATCTGTCCCTTGGCTTGGTCTGTGGCGTCCACATCCGGGTGGTACTCTGAAAGAAAAACAAAAAGTATATATTAGTTTCATATTGACAACAACGATGGTGGGGGGCACTGCAAGTAAAAAAAAATACTCATCTTTTGGTGTCCTGGCATCTGTTCCTTGGCTTGGTCCGTGGCGTCCACATCCGGGTGGTACTCCGAAAGAAAAACAAAAAGTATTTATCAGTTTTATAATGACAACAACGATGGTGGGGGGCACTGCAAGTAAAAAAAAATACTCATCTTTTGGTGTTCTGGCATCTGTCCCTTGGCTTGGTCCCTGGCGTCCATATCCGGGTGGTAGTCTGAAAGAAAAACAAAAAGTATATATTAGTTTCACATTGACAACACCGATGGTGGGGGGCACTGCAAGTAAAAAAAAAATACTCATCTTTTGGTGTTCTGGCATCTGTCCCTTGGCTTGGTCCCTGGCGTCCATATCCGGGTGGTTCTCTGAAAGAAAAACAAAAAGTATATATTAGTTTCATATTGACAACACCGATGGTGGGGGGCACTGCATGTAAAATAAAATACTCAACTTTTGGTGTTCTGGCATCTGTCCCTTGGCTTGGTCCCTGGCGTCCACATCCGGGTGCTACTCTGAAAGAAAAACAAAAAGTATATATTAGTTTCATATTGACAACACCGATGGTGGGGGGCACTGCAAGTAAAAAAAAAATACTCAACTTTTGGTGTTCTGGCAAATGTCCCTTGGCTTGGTCCCTGGCGTCCACATCCGGGTGGTACTATGAAAGAAAAACAAAAAGTATATAAAAGTTTCATATTGACAACACCGATGGTGGGGGGCACTGCAAGTAAAAAAAAAATACTCATCTTTTGGTT
The DNA here is from genome assembly GCF_021869535.1 of Mytilus californianus. Lineage (NCBI taxonomy): Eukaryota > Metazoa > Mollusca > Bivalvia > Mytilida > Mytilidae > Mytilus > Mytilus californianus. Next base: position 67,626,446 of record NW_026262679.1, on the reverse strand, counting down.
TTCTGGCATCTGTCCCTTGGCTTGGTCCCTGGCGTCCACATCCAGGTTGTACTCTGAAAGAAAAACAAAAAGTATATATTAGTTTCATATTGACAACACCGATGGTGGTGGGCACTGCAAGTAAAAAAAATACTCAACTTTTGGTGTTCTGGCATCTGTCCCTTGGCTTGGTCCGTGGCGTCCATATCTGGGTGGTACTCTGAAAGAAAAACAAAAAGTATATATTAGTTTCATAATTATAACACCGATGGTGGGGGGCACTGCAAATAAAAAAAATACTCATCTTTTGGTGTTCTGGCATCTGTCCCTTGGCTTGGTCCGTGGCGTCCACATCTGGGTGGTACTCTGAAAGAAAAACAAAAAGTATATATTAGTTTCATATTGACAACACCGATGGTGGGGGGAACTGCAAGTAAAAAAAAATACTCAACTTTTGGTGTTCTGGCATCTGTCCCTTGGCTTGGTCCGTGGCGTCCACATCCGGGTGGTACTCTGAAAGAAAAACAAAAAGTATATATTAGTTTCATATTGACAACACCGATGGTGGTGGGCACTGCAAGTAAAAAAAAATACTCATCTTTTGGTGTTCTGGCATCTGCCCCTTGGTGTCCATATCCGGGTGGTACTATGAAAGAAAAACAAAAAGTATATATTAGTTTCATAATTCTAACACCAATGGTTGGGGGCACTGCAAATAAAAAAAAATACTCATCTTTTGGTGTTCTGGCATCTGTCCCTTGGCTTGGTCCCTGGGGTCCACATCGGGGTGGTACTCTGAAAGAAAAGCAAAAAGTATATATAAGTTTCATATTGACAACACCGATGGTGGTGGTCACTGCAAGTAAAAAAAAATACTCAACTTTTGGTGTTCTGGCATCTGTCCCTTGGCTTGGTCCGTGGCGTCCACATCGGGGTATTACTCTGAAAGAAAAACAAAAAGTATATATAAGTTTCATATTGACAACACCGATGGTGGTGGGCACTGCAAGTAAAAAAAAATACTCAACTTTTGGTGTTCTGGCATCTGTCCCTTGGCTTGGTCCGTGGCATCCACATCCGGGTGGTACTCTGAAAGAAAAACAAAAAATATATATTAGTTTCATATTGACAACACCGATGGTGGGGGGGCACTGCAAGTAAAAAAAAATACTCATCTTTTGGTGTTCTGGCATCTGTTCCTTGGCTTGGTCCGTGGCGTCCACATCCGCGTGGTACTCTGAAAGAAAAACAAAAAGTATTTATCAGTTTTATAATGCCAACACCGATTGTGGGGGCACTGCAAGTAAAAGAAAATACTCATCTTTTGGTGTTCTGGCATCTGTCCCTTGGCTTGGTCTCTGGCGTCCATATCCGGGTGGTACTCTGAAAGAAAAACAAAAAGTATATATTAGTTTCATATTGACAACACCGATGGTGGGGGGCATTGCAAGTAAAAAAAAAATACTCAACTTTTGGTGTTCTGGCATCTGTCCCTTGGCTTGGTCCCTGGCGTCCACATCCGGGTGGTACTCTGAAAGAAAAACAAAAAGTATATATTAGTTTCATATTGACAACACCGATGGTGGGGGGCACTACAAGTAAAAAAAAATACTCAACTTTTGCTGTTCTGGCATCTGTCCCTTGGCTTGGTCCCTGGCGTCCACATCCGGGTGGTACTCTGAAAGAAAAACAAAAAGTATATAAAAGTTTCATATTGACAACACCTATGGTGGGAGGCACTGCAAGTAAAAAAAAATACTCAACTTTTGGTGTTCTGGCATCTGTCCCTTGGCTTGGTCCGTGGCATCCACATCTGGGTGGTACTCTGAAAGAAAAACAAAAAGTATATATTAGTTTCATAATTAAAATACAGATGGTGGGGGCCCGGGGCACTGCAAATAAAAAAAAATACTCATCTTTTGGTGTTCTGGCATCTGTCCCTTGGCTTGGTCCGTGGCGTCCACATCCGGGTGGTACTCTGAAAGAAAAACAAAAAGTATATATTAGTTTCATATTGACAACACCGATGGTGGTGGGCACTGCAAGTAAAAAAAAATACTCATCTTTTGGTGTTCTGGCATCTGCCCATTGGCAACCACATCTGGGTGGTACTCTGAAAGAAGAACAAAAAGTATATATTAGTTTCATAATTATAACACCGATGGTGGGGGGCACTGCAAATAAAAAAAAATACTCATCTTTTGGCGTTCTGGCATCTGTCCCTTGGCTTGGTCCCTGACGTCCACATCCGGGTGGTACTCTGAAAGAAAAACAAAAAGTATATATAAGTTTCATATTGACAACACCGATGGTGGTGGGCACTGCAAGTAAAAAAAAATACTCAACTTTTGGTGTTCTGGCATCTGTCCCTTGGCTTGGTCCGTGGCATCCACATCCGGGTGGTACTCTGAAAGAAAAACAAAAAATATATATTAGTTTCATATTGACAACACCGATGGTGGGGGGGCACTGCAAGTAAAAAAAAATACTCATCTTTTGGTGTTCTGGCATCTGTTCCTTGGCTTGGTCCGTGGCGTCCACATCCGGGTGGTACTCTGAAAGAAAAACAAAAAGTATTTATCAGTTTTATAATGCCAACACCGATTGTGGGGGCACTGCAAGTAAAAGAAAATACTCATCTTTTGGTGTTCTGGCATCTGTCCCTTGGCTTGGTCTCTGGCGTCCATATCCGGGTGGTACTCTGAAAGAAAAACAAAAAGTATATATTAGTTTCATATTGACAACACCGATGGTGGGGGGCATTGCAAGTAAAAAAAAAATACTCAACTTTTGGTGTTCTGGCATCTGTCCCTTGGCTTGGTCCCTGGCGTCCACATCCGGGTGGTACTCTGAAAGAAAAACAAAAAGTATATATTAGTTTCATATTGACAACACCGATGGTGGGGGGCACTGCAAGTAAAAAAAAATACTCAAACTTTTGCTGTTCTGGCATCTGTACCTTGGCTTGGTCCCTGGCGTCCACATCCGGGTGGTACTCTGAAAGAAAAACAAAAAGTATATAAAAGTTTCATATTGACAACACCTATGGTGGGAGGCACTGCAAGTAAAAAAAAATACTCAACTTTTGGTGTTCTGGCATCTGTCCCTTGGCTTGGTCCGTGGCATCCACATCTGGGTGGTACTCTGAAAGAAAAACAAAAAGTATATATTAGTTTCATAATTAAAACACAGATGGTGGGGGCCCGGGGCACTGCAAATAAAAAAAAATACTCATCTTTTGGTGTTCTGGCATCTGTCCCTTGGCTTGGTCCGTGGCGTCCACATCCGGGTGGTACTCTGAAAGAAAAACAAAAAGTATATATTAGTTTCATATTGACAACACCGATGGTGGTGGGCACTGCAAGTAAAAAAAAATACTCATCTTTTGGTGTTCTGGCATCTGCCCCTTGGCAACCACATCTGGGTGGTACTCTGAAAGAAGAACAAAAAGTATATATTAGTTTCATAATTATAACACCGATGGTGGGGGGCACTGCAAATAAAAAAAAATACTCATCTTTTGGCGTTCTGGCATCTGTCCCTTGGCTTGGTCCCTGACGTCCACATCCGGGTGGTACTCTGAAAGAAAAACAAAAAGTATATATAAGTTTCATATTGACAACACCGATGGTGGTGGGCACTGCAAGTAAAAAAAAATACTCAACTTTTGGTGTTCTGGCATCTGTCCCTTGGCTTGGTCCGTGGCGTCCACATCCGGGTGGTACTCTGAAAGAAAAACAAAAAGTATATATTAGTTTCATATTGACAACACCGATGGTGGGGGGCACTGCAAGTAAAAAAAAATACTCATCTTTTGGTGTTCTGGCATCTGTCCCTTGGCTTGGTCCCTGATGCCACATCGGGGTGGTACTCTGAAAAAAAAACAAAAAGTATATATAAGTTTCATATTGACAACACCGATGGTGGTGGGCACTGCAAGTAAAAAAAAATACTCAACTTTTGGTGTTCTGGCATCTGTCCCTTGGCTTGGTCCCTGGCGTCCACATCCGGGTGGTACTATGAAAGAAAAACAAAAAGTATATAAAAGTTTCATATTGACAACACCGATGGTGGGGGGCACTGCAAGTAAAAAAAAATACTCATCTTTTGGTTTTCTGGCATCTGTCCCTTGGCTTGGTCCCTGGCGTCCACATCCAGGTTGTACTCTGAAAGAAAAACAAAAAGTATATATTAGTTTCATATTGACAACACCGATGGTGGTGGGCACTGCAAGTAAAAAAAATACTCAACTTTTGGTGTTCTGGCATCTGTCCCTTGGCTTGGTCCGTGGCGTCCACATCTGGGTGGTACTCTGAAAGAAAAACAAAAAGTATATATAAGTTTCATATTGACAACACCGATGGTGGGGGGCACTGCAAGTAAAAAAAAAAAACTCAACTTTTGGTGTTCTGGCATCTGTCCCGTGGCTTGGTCGGTGGCGTCCACATCCGGGTGGTACTCTGAAAGAAAAACAAAAAGTATATATTAGTTTCATATTGACAACACCGATGGTGGTGGGCACTGCAAGTAAAAAAAAATACTCATCTTTTGGAGTTCTGGCATCTGCCCCTTGGCGTCCACATCCGGGTGGTACTCTGAAAGAAAAACAAAAAGTATATATTAGTTTCATAATTATAACACCGATGGTGGGGGGCACTGCAAATAAAAAAAAATACTCATCTTTTGGTGTTCTGGCATCTGTCCCTTGGCTTGGTCTGTGGCGTCCACATCCGGGTGGTACTCTGAAAGAAAAACAAAAAGTATATATTAGTTTCATATTGACAACACCGATGGTGGGGGGCACTGCAAGTAAAAAAAAATACTCATCTTTTCGTGTTCTGGCATCTGTTCCTTGGCTTGGTCCGTTGCGTCCACATCCGGGTGGTACTCTGAAAGAAAAACAAAAAGTATTTATCAGTTTTATAATGACAACACCGATGGTGGGGGGCACTGCAAGTAAAAAAAAATACTCATCTTTTGGAGTTCTGGCATCTGCCCCTTGGCGTCCACATCCGGGTGGTACTCTGAAAGAAAAACAAAAAGTATATATTAGTTTCATAATTATAACACCGATGGTGGGGGGCACTGCAAATAAAAAAAAATACTCATCTTTTGGTGTTCTGGCATCTGTTCCTTGGCTTGGTCCGTGGCGTCCACATCCGGGTGGTACTCTGAAAGAAAAACAAAAAGTATTTATCAGTTTTATAATGACAACACCGATGGTGGGGGGCACTGCAAGTAAAAAAAAATACTCATCTTTTGGTGTTCTGGCATCTGTCCCTTGGCTTGGTCCGTGGCGTCCACATCTGGGTGGTACTCTGAAAGAAAAACAAAAAGTATATATTAGTTTCATAATTATAACACAGATAGTGGGGGGCACTGCAAATAAAAAAAATACTCATCTTTTGGTGTTCTGGCATCTGTCCCTTGGCTTGGTCCGTGGCGTCCACATCCGGGTGGTACTCTGAAAGAAAAACAAAAAGTATATATTAGTTTCATATTGACAACACCGATAGTGGGGGGCACTGCAAGTAAAAAAAAATACTCATCTTTTGGTGTTCTGGCATCTGTTCCTTGGCTTGGTCCGTTGTGTCCACATCCGGGTGGTACTCTGAAAGAAAAACAAAAAGTATATATTAGTTTCATAATTATAACACAGATGGTGGGGGGCACCGCAAATAAAAAAAAATACTCATCTTTTGGTGTTCTGGCATCTGTCCCTTGGCTTGGTCCGTGGCGTCCACATCGGGGTGGTACTCTGAAAGAAAAACAAAAAGTATATATTAGTTTCATATTGACAACACCGATAGTGGGGGGCACTGCAAGTAAAAAAAAATACTCATCTTTTGGTGTTCTGGCATCTGTTCCTTGGCTTGGTCCGTTGTGTCCACATCCGGGTGGTACTCTGAAAGAAAAACAAAAAGTATATATTAGTTTCATAATTATAACACAGATGGTGGGGGGCACCGCAAATAAAAAAAAATACTCATCTTTTGGTGTTCTGGCATCTGTCCCTTGGCTTGGTCCGTGGCGTCCACATCGGGGTGGTACTCTGAAAGAAAAACAAAAAGTATATATAAGTTTCATATTGACAACACCGATGGTGGTTGGCACTGCAAAAAAAAAAATACTCATCTTTTGGTGTTCTGGCATCTGTCCCTTGGCTTGGTCCCTGGCGTCCTCATCCGGGTGGTACTCTGAAAGCAAAACAAAAAGTATATATAAGTTTCATATTGACAACACCGATGGTGGTGGGCACTGCAAGTAAAAAAAAATACTCAACTTTTGGTGTTCTGGCATCTGTCCCTTGGCTTGGTCCGTGGCGTCCACATCCGGGTGGTACTCTGAAAGAAAAACAAAAAGTATATATTAGTTTCATAATGACAACACCGATGGTGGGGGGCACTGCAAGTAAAAAAAAATACTCATCTTTTGATGTTCTGGCATCTGTCCCTTGGCTTCGTCAGTGGCGTCTACATCCAGGTGGTGCTCTGAAAGAAAAACAAAAAGTATATATTAGTTTCATATTGACAACACAGATGGTGGGGGGCACTGCAAGTAAAAAAAATACTCATCTTTTGGTGTTCTTGCATCTGTCCCTTGGCTCGGTCCGTGGCGTTGACATACGGGTGGTACTCTGAAAGAAAACAAAGATTATATTTTAGTTTCATATTGACAATGTAACGGATGATAGGGCACTTCAAGTAAAAAATATACTTATCTTTAGGTGTTCTTGCATCTAAGCCTGGCTTGGTCTGTGATGTAGACATCCTGGGGTACTGGAAAAGGATTATAAATTTTTTATATGCCTGTCCCAAGTCAGGATCGAGTTTGAGTGGTTGTCGTTGGTTCATGTTTGTCATATTTTTCATGGTAAATTGTTTTGTTAGAAATTAGGCCGTTAGTTTTTTCAAATGCATCGTTTCAAATTTTTCATATTGGTGCCTTTTATAGCCGACCATACAGTATGGGTCTTTTTCAATTTTGAAGTCTGTAAGGTTGCCTTTAATTGCTTACTTCGAATTCAACATCTCCTTATTTTTATATTATACAAGTAGTATTATATAAAATTAACATTATCACTTTTCTATGTAAATGGGATAAGGACAGATGAACTCTGCCACAAAAACATATTCATCTTGCTACCATTCCATGCAACAAATATTATTTGACCCACTACTTAAAGTATCTGAGATACGGACTTGACCACTGAAACTTTACCTTTTTCACAGATCCATGAAATGAAGTCAAGGCCAGGTGAACCATGTTTGATGGACAATTGTAGACCTTGCAAGGATACCATATATTAGTAACCAAAAATAGTTATCCTAGAACTCATGATAAATAAGACATTCAAATGACAAAAAAAAGCTATACAGTTTTTTAGCAGTCACTTAACCATGAAAATGAGGCCAAGAACAATGATTATATGACAGACTGGAACTTTATAACACAATGGACCTTTATACAAAATATTTGTTATAAATTAGGCCGTTAGTTTTCTCAAATGCATTGTTTCACATTTTTCATATTGGGGCCTTTTATAGCCGACCATACGGTATGGGTTTTTCTCAGTTTTGAAGTCTGTACGGTTGCCTTTAATTGCTTACTTCGATTTCCACATCTCCTTATTTTAAAAATGAAGTCAAGGCCAGGTGAACCATGTTTGACGGACATGTAGACCTTGCAAGGATACCATATATTAGTAACCAAAAAAAGTTATCCTAGAACTCATGATAAATAAGACATTCACATGACGAAAAAAAGCTATACAGTTTTTAGCAGTCACTTAACCATGAAAATGAGGCCAAGAATAATGATTATATGACAGACTGGAACTTCATAACACAATGGACCTATATACAAAATATTTGTTATAAATTAGGCCGTTAGTTTTCTCAAATGCATTGTTTCACATTTTTCATATTGGGGCCTTTTATAGCCGACCATACGGTATGGGTTTTTCTCAGTTTTGAAGTCTGTACAGTTGCCTTTAATTGCTTACTTCGAATTCCACATCTACTTATTTTAAAAATGAAGTCAAGGCCAGGTGAACCATGTTTGACGGACATGTAGACCTTGCAAGGATACCATATATTAGTAACCAAAAATAATTATCCTAGAACTCATGATAAATAAGACATTCACATGACGAAAAAAAGCTATACAGTTTTTTAGCAGTCACATAATCATGAAAATGCGGCCAAGAACAATGATTATATGACAGACTGGAACTTCATAACACAACCCAATGGACCTATATACAAAATATATACATCATATTCCTCTACCCTCTGAAATATAAAGCTATACAAAAAATAAAATGCTCCGCTGGGCGCAGCTTGATACGACCACAGAGGTAGAACCCTGAACAGTTGGGGCAAGTATGGACACAACATTCAAGCTTGATACAGCACTGAATTTGGATTGTGATTAAATATTTGACACAGCATAGGTTTCTGACACAGAATGAATGTGGTCTAAGAACTTAAAATTTTTTAATTTACCTATTCAAACCATATCATTTTTATTTGCTTTTATATATAAATCAGAAATAATCAATTTAAAATGGAAAATTTTAAAGAAAAAAAAAATCCCTCCCCTAAATTTTTCGAACCCCCTTATGATTAATCACCCCCAAACTCAATCCCAGCCTTCCCTTTGTGGTATGGTACCTTGCAGTACAATTTCAGAGAGATCCATACACTTGAACACAAGTTATTGTCTGGAAACTAGAAAAATGCTATTTTTGGCCCCTTTTTGGCCCCTTATTCCAAAACGTTTTGGGCAATTACCCCCAAACTCAATTCCAGCTTTCCCTTTGTGATATGGAACCTTGTAGTTCAATTTCAGAAAGATCCATACACTTACACACAAGTTATTATCATGAAACTAGAAAAATGCTTGTTTTTTGCCCCGTTTTTTGCCCCTAATTCCTAAAATTTTGAAGCAATTACCCCCAAAATCAATCCCAGCACTCCCTTTGCGATATGGAACCTTGTGGTACAATGTCAGAGAGATCCATACACTAACACGCAAGTTATGTCTGGAAGTTACAAAAATGCTTATTTTTGGCCCCTTTTTGGCCCCTAATTATACCCCACGCAACGAGATGCGGAGGGTTTAATGTTTTTGACCCATCCGTCCGTCTGTCCGTCTGTCCGTCTGTCTGTCAGTCCTGTTTCTTGTCACCGCAACTCCTCTCAAACCACACAACAGAATTTCACGAAACCTTTATAGATAATAAGGACATACTATGTAGTTGTGCATATCGACAGGAAATTACTATTCAATTCTTTTTCTAGGAGTTACGCCCCTTTGAACTTATTTACTTTAATGTACTACTGCAACAGTTTGTCATCGCAACTCCTCTCAAACCACACAACAGAATTTCATGAAACCTTTTCAGATAATAAGGACATACTACGTAGATGTGCATATCGACAGGAAATTACGATTCAATTTTTTTTCCAGGAGTTACTCCCCTTTGAACTTATTTGCCCAATATACTACTGCAACCTTTTGTCATCGCAACTCCTCTCAAACCACACAACAGAATTTCATAAAACCTTTTCAGATAATAAGGACATACTACGTAGATGTGCATATTGACAGGAAATTACGATTCAATTTTTTTTCCAGGAGTTACGCCTATTTGAACTTATTTGCCCAATATACTACTGCAACCTTGTGTCATCGCAACTCCTCTCAAACCACACAACTGAAACTGTGTAGATAATAAGGACATACTATGTAGATGTGCATATTGACAGGAAATTATGATTCAATTTTTTTTTCTGATACAATTTTTTTTTCTTACACTTATTTTATTTCTCCAATGACAATGTGGGGACATGGGGTATGTGAGCGCGCTCACTAAGGTTCTTTCATTCCTTAACTGTTGGTACCATTACCCCCAAAATCAATCCAAACCTTCCTTTTGTGGTATTGAACCTTATGGTAAAATTTCATGGAGATCCATTCGCTTAAACTAAAGTTAGAGTGCGAAAACCAATGTGTCTTCGGACAACGATGACGACGCCAACGTCATACCAATATACGACAAAAAAATTTTTAATTTTTGCGGTCGTATAAAAACCTCTGAAATATAAAGCTATACAAATAATTTACGGCGTTGCCGCCTCCACCATCAGATTTTATTCTGTATGCCTCGCATTCTGCGACTTAAAAAAAAACAACTGAAATTAGCTCTCATACCTAAACCTGGTCGGAAGGCTTTCAACTTAACAGTAGACAATGAAATGTAATAGCTACTTACTAGCTACGTCAATTTTTCTATTTGTTTTTATCTGATTAAAATTCTGATCTATATCAACTCACGTGCTCGTATATATAAGCTCATATGCATGAGAATAACAAAATCAGAGATCTACATTTCAATAAGATTGATGTTGTTTACAAGTGTTTGTAAAATACATCGATGCTGTATACATATATATAACCCTCTTTTAGTAGATAACCTTTAATTGTCAATTGTAGGCCAATTTATGCTTAATAAGTCATATAAGTGTGTAAGATGGAGTGATTAATTAACCTGTTTCTAATTGTCATTTTATTTTCATAACTTTAACAGAAACCCTTCCCCTTTTTCACCGTTTGCAGTTTTTCTTATTTCTATAAAGCAAAGATATACTCAGACCTACTAATTCAATCCATTCTGTGTTAATATTACACCGCAGTTTTGGAACTAAGTACAGTTTGATGTGCTTCTACACTCACCTAAAGAAAATTGGATATTTACCCAGAAAATCATTAAAAACACCTTCTATCAAAAGACAGAAAAATAACATTTTGGGAGGGCAACTTATAAATGTTAATATCTATAAAACATCTCTAGAGATCACTTGTATCGAATCTTATGTAAAAATTCTGAATTTGGTCAAGGTCACTATTTAACAGCTGAATGAAAATTGTAAATGTGCACCCTATAAGTACAAATGTCAATCTCGAACCATATTTGACAAGGTCAGACGAAACCTGCCAGACAGACATGTACACCTGACAATCATTCCATACACAAAATATAGTGGCCCTATTGCTTATAGTATCTTAGAAATAGACCAACCCACAAAAACTAAATATTGTCCAATGAAATTGAAGTCAAGGTCAGATGAAACCTGTCAGTCATACATGTATGCCTTACAATCATTTCAAATACCAAATATAGTTGGCCTTTTGTTTATAGTATCTGAGATATGGACTTGACCACATAACTTTAACCTTGATCACGGAATAAGGTCGAGGTCAGGTGAACCTTACCCGACTGACATGTAGACATTGCGAGGAACCCATATACCAAATAAGTTATCCAATTACTCATAATAAGCGAGTATTTCACTTAGGGAGCTACCATTTGATTTTTATGGGGGGGCTAGGATGAAATTTGAAAAAAATAGGCAGGACAGGAGTTTTGATTAAAAAAAAAGGCAGGATGAGATTATTTGCAAAAAAAAAAGGCAGGATGACAATTTATGTAAAAAAAAAGTCAGGATAAACTAAAAAAAAAAGGCAGGACCCAATAGAGTGAAAAATAAAAAGGCAGGACCGAATAGAGGGAAAAATAAATAGGCAGGACAACATTTTTCATCCTAGCCCCCCATAAAAATCAAATGGTAGCTCCCTTAACAAAAAAACTAATTTTCTTTCAAGCAGTCACTGAACCATGAAAATGAGGTCAAGGACAATAGACATATGACAGAAGGAAACTTTGTAACATAAAATATCTGCACACAAAATCTGAAGCATCCAGGTCTTCTTCCTTGTGAAATATTAAAGCTTTAAACAAATAGTTTACACCATTGCCGCCACCACTGGATTATAATACCTATGTCTCACAAAAATAGCATTTTAATAATTTGGTGCATCGGAAGCACTTTTTATTTATCTCATTGGGAACGCTCAAATTCAATTACTGTAAACCAACAAATTTTCGCGACTTTTGCGAGTAGAAAAATAACGTGAATATAAATCTTCGTGAATATGAAAAACTTGGATCTACCCTGATTAAAATACATCAAGCAAATTTGAAAATCGCGAAACTAAATCGCTGCGAAGTGGTCTAGAAAGGGATAAACGTGAAATAAAGTATTCGCGAAAATAAGTTCATTTACAGTATTTGAAAAATGGCCATGTATAAATACTTCGATTTATATGACTGTAGGGTGCTTACATTTTTTCAGAAACTATCTAAGTTCAACTTTGCCTGTTTGAAATGGAACCTAAAAAAATAGACAAATATAACAACAAATTATTTTGAATCTATGTGTATTGAACTTGTCGACGCCTCTGTCTTTAAAAGTCACCCAAAGACATTTTTTAACAGAATGCCGATGGTTATCTCAATGATAGAATAAATTACAAATACAAGCTTATTTGAAAGTAAAGTCCTTTCATTTATAGCTAAATGTTTATGAAATCAATTTGTTTATTTAGATCAAAAGGCGCTAATTTTGCTTATCCGATTAATAACTCTCATTTTTGTTTGCATATTCCTTGAGGTGTTTTTCATAAGAAGTTTTGTATAAGGTCGATGGAATTGTCTTATACTACCATAGCTAAAAATAACAAATTTGGAGGGTGAAAGTACTGAGAGTTTCTAGTCCCTCAAGGGAAGAAGATTTTGACAAGAAATGCAGCTAGTCACATAATAGTGAGTGACAAAAAAAATGTGAATTAAGGTTATATTTTTCAAAATATCACACATTAAAAACAAAAATTTATTTGTAAAAAATTACTATGCTTAAATAATTGCAAACAATACAAGCTGTCAAATTGGCTCCACTCGTTTTCGAGTCACCAAACTAATCTTGACTTTCATACTGTGTAACACTTAAAACTTGATATTTATACATTGCATTACTAGACCATATGTTATTGATAAAGAAAGAATAAAACCTACCTTACATAAGAAACTTTCAAAACCCCCCAAAAACCTGCAAAGTTTCTACTTGACGATTGCGGGAAATGAAAAGATAACTCTTACATGTACCGGAAGTGTGATTACGGCGCGACTTTTTACCCCAATATACCCCAATATACCCCAACATACCCCAATATACCTAAAAAAAACCAGTTTAAACATAATTTGGAAGTTTAAAAAAAAAGTCGCACCCGTGTGATTATCCTATGTCCCAGACAATGAAAAACCATGAAAACTGTAATTATAACAAGTGGAATGTTTTTTAACTATAGATAATCTAACCAAAGTCATATCAGAGACATATAATACATTGTATTATATGTCTCTGGTCATATCAAATGAGTTTTATCCATTTTGAAATAATATAGGGTCTCACTAATTAGCGACAAGAAGCGTCAAGAAGCGACAAGTAGCGTCAAGAAGCGACAAACAAGAAGAATAAATTTAGCGACAAGAAGACTATCTAGCGACAAGAAAACTTTAAAAAAAAATATTATTAGAATAAATATATTAACAAAAATATGCATTGACAGCAATAAAGAGATTTTCATTTTTTTTTTATTATATTGATAGATGAGTCAAGACAGGAACATATATATATTGATATACTGTTCCCAGGTCAAGATAACATTTGGAGGTTTGCCTGTGATCTGAACAATTTCTTTCAAAGAATTAATATTGATGACAGCTTGCATATATCATCAGCAATATTTTGTTTGTTTAATAGGATAGGTACCTATGTATTCTGCTATTGCTTTATTCATGGTTGCCTGTGATCTGAACAATTTCTTTCAAAGAATTAATATTGATGACAGCTGGGTGCATATATCATCAGCAATATTTTGTTTGTTTAATAGGATAGGTACCTATGTATTCTGCTATTGGTTTAATCATGGTTTCAAGAGAATGGCCAGGCATTTTTTTCGAACCAGCTGATAAATTTCAAGGCTTGTAAGAATTATTTCTTTTCATAGAAGCATAATGACGCTTAAGGATGAACAAATTAGAATCATGGTTGGAGTAAAGGACGTGTGTCCCTTATTGTATTTATACAACAGTGAGCAACGGGTCTCACTAATTAGCGGCAAGAAGCGTCAAGAAGCGACAAGAAGCGACAAGAAGAAGAATTTTAGCGACAAGAAGCGACAAGAAGACTATTTAGCGACAAGAAAACATTTTTTTTTTATTAAGATTACTTATTCCAAATAAATATTAAAAAATATGCATTTGATTTTTTTTTAGTATATGGGCAGGAATAAATTTATACTTTTTTTTTTATTATATTGATAGATGAAGAAATTAAACGTTTGTGAGGAAGAAATGGATTGTGTAGTTTTTTTTTTATTATATTGATAGATGAAGAAATTAAACATTTGTAAGGAAGAAAGGGATTGTGTAGTTTTTTTTATTATATTGATAGATGAAGAAATTAAATATTTGTGAGGAAGAAAGGGATTGTGTAGTCCCAGATACGCTTTGTTATATTGTAAGCGTGTTTGCATTCATATCTAACACAATCGTTATACACTGTGTACATGGTGGTTTGCCAATTTTTGAAGATGAAGATGCTTTATTTGTAGAACTCTCAGCCACGCTTTGCCATCTTTATTATTTAAGCGTGTTTCCAGACCCCACGACGAGGACGTGGTTCTACCTTGGGGTCCATATTTTTTTTATTTTTTGTGTTATTTTTTTATTTTGTAGTCATTATAGTAATATTTACATTCATATCTAACATAATCTTTATACATTTTGTACATGGTGGTCCAATTTTGATAAGCCGTAGACTTTTACCACTAAGGTTCACTGTATTTTAGCCCTTTTTGAAGATGTAGTTTTTGCACTTTTGGTACGTTTCCTTTGACAAGGCTTACGTGCACATGCACTTGTTTTGGGGATTGTCAGCCCACCATCTGTTGAAGTGGTGGACTCTGGGTTTGCGTTTAACTTTCTCCCATAAGTCAAGAATTTTTGCAATGCAAATGCCTTTTCTTTCTCCGATTTAATCTGCCAGAGAGATTTTGTGCATTGAAAATGGCTTACTGAGGAGCTTAGCTCAAAGTCTCCATGTCCATAAAGTGCGCCATTGACAAGACTTTCTTGCAACTTTATTTCTTTGTGTATTTTATTAATCAACTCTGGAAGTTTCTCAGGCTTCCAATCTTGATTAAGTTTCAAGATGTGATTAATTGATTCACAATTGTTGTTTTTCCATTGCAATGGAATTCTTGACTCTGTTTTTCGTGCATTGTACACGTAATCCCTAATAGTAGGAATAACTTTTTGCGTAAGGTATGGACCAACGAGGTCTTCATATTTTCTTTCTATTTCAGTTACCTTAGTGGAAAAATCTACCGTAGTATCTGCTTCTATCAGACCACTATCCCCAAACAAGTCTGATAAAATTTGTTTTGCGTTTTTGTCATTTACGCCAACCTTTGTTCGCAAATGCCTAGTAACATTTTCACTCAAGTGTCTTGTGCACAATGTTAGTTCAGATGTTGGAAAACTGTCTTTGATAGCTTTAACTAATGCCTTTTCCTCATCTGAACCAATCACAAGATTGCTATAACTAAGCAATGTATCAGTAATTGTGGTATCAAGCACTGAGGCAATATGCGTAAAAAAACGTTGGTAGGTGTGGCAAGCACCATCCCAATGCAAATAAATTGGTCCCATTATTATTGGGTTTGTGTTTTTCCCTTTACGTTTAAGTTTGTTTTCCTGGAAAACAGTTGTTGTAACAAAGCAGGCGCCTAAATTGGATGTTCTGTCAACACCAATTATTGATGACCTACAGGCACTGGCAAAATGTTTCATTTGGAAATCTGTATAGCAGATAACACTTGGTGGTTTGCCTGTGGTCTGAACAATTTCTTTCAAAAAAGGATGTTTGGCAGAATTCATATTAATGACAGTTTGCATATCATCAGCAATATTTTGTTTGTTGAAAGGATTTTTTTCATTATTTACATGATACTTTACGTTTTGAACATATTTTGAGTCACGTGGCTGATGTTCAGAGTCAAAGTTATCAGTGAACGTTTGTTTAACTGATTTACCAGCTTCTATCTCTGATCTAACTTGCGATTTAGTCTCAGGTGAAGTTCTGATATATTCTTGATTTGTCATTTTAGCGTTACCATGCTTATTAAGTACTTCAATAGGATAAGTTCCTATGTATTCTGCTATGGCTTTATTCATAGTTTCAAGTGAATGGCCAGGCATTTTTTCGACCCAACTAATTCTTTTCTTGTAAGAATTCATTCTTTTCAGAGAAGCATAATAACGTTTTAGGATGAACAAATTAGAATCATCAGGTTGTGGTTCTAAAGCAATAAATTCCTTTTTTATTTGTTTACAATAAAGATCATTCTTCTTAACACATGAAACCAAATTGTTATCATTTTGTCGTACAAAATATGTTGTCTTAGTTGAGGTTGATTTGGAATCCCATGTTCCACAATCGTCCCAAAACTCCATTTTCTTTGACTTAGCTTTCCTAGTCATATTTGATTCATTATCTAACACAAAGTACTCATTTTCTTTAACCGAACGTGGTATTTCAGTATGAGACACATTTTCATTCTCCAGCACATTTAAAACCTGATCAGTAGATAGAAACTTGCCATCTAAAGATTTTTTAATTATAATTTCATTTTGAATATTTGATTCATTTGATTTATTTGACTCGAGCGTGCAAGATATGCTGTCTACCTTTACATCAGTATAAGAGTTATCTAATTCTACATGGCATGTGTCACTGCGTGTATTGCCTTGATCAACTGAATCGAAAGATTCATCTAGATGCTTAACAGTGGTATCAAAAATTGTTGGACACACATTTGATTCAAATCTTGTACTATCTAAAAGTGGAAAGTCATGCATACTGTCTATATCAATAACAGATATATTGTGGCTAGCTTTAACTAGCGGCACAAAGTGATCTGGAGTCCATATCGGACTGCGCCCATGACCAGAACTGGTCCATAGTATTACAATTGGCTCATTTGACTTAACTTGCAATGGGTCAAATGTGGTGTTTAAGATACCGACTGTCTTGTCCATAAACCCATTTCGGGGTGGATATACTGACTGAATTGGACAACCGAATACCGACGCTGCGGACGAAAATGCTCTATTTTTTGCGGCAGCCTTACAAGCTTCATCATATGATGGTGAGACTAGTTCTAGTCTATTGTGCTTAGATGTGTCATAAATTAGCTTATTTGACACCATCTCTATACAAGTCAAAACTCTCAGTCTTGTTGCAAGACTTTCATTGCCACACATGTCCACTGACAAAAAATTGAAGAGACAATTGCCATTTGTTGAGACTTGGACAGGGGTTCTTTCTTTAATAATCATGCTTTGTCTCCCCAATAATTTGTGTAAGTGGTTCTTTTCTTAGCAATATTTGCTCTACTTTTACGCCATCCATCAACAAATTTTTATTTGCATATACGTCTAATCTACTAATAGACAGATCATAGTCAAATTTATGATCTTTTGTCTGACAACATTGTGTACATATGAAATCACAGCTTTTAGTCTGACTTAAGATCAGGAACTGATCTGTTGTTAATTTTTGACATTTTTGGTGAAACCATGTTTCACATTTTTCACAAAACACACACATTCGAGTGCAGTTCTTTAAGCAGTTACCACAGGGGTGTGCCATTTTCAGAGTGTAAGATTAATAACTTCCCTTACTATTTCCTTTGCCCAAGAGGAAAACCCTTATCCTAAGGGATTTAGTTTGTCACGGCGACGTGACAAAATAAGTTCGTTACTCAGTATTTACCCTTGCCCAAGGGGATATAAACGAACGTGTCCACTATAGTATAATTTTAATACTTCTAATATGCATTTATCAAAGATCGAGTCGTAACCTTTTTTTCCCTTGCCCAAAGAGAAATTGAAACCCTGTACCAAAGGGTTTGTTTGATACTGCGCAGTACCAAAGACGTACAAAATATACTGATTTATTAATCAAAGGTAAACCAAGATGCGTTTCGGATTCTAGCAATTGCACAGGGCACGTACTTTTGCGAGAATAAGACTGAAATGCTGACAATTTACTTTATACAAAACATAAAAGTTGAATGGCTTCAGTCAGCTTGTTAGAGCAAAGGAAATGCACACGCTATAAAATGGAAATAAAAACAAAGATTTTTCAACTTTCCTTTGAAGAATTTATTGAAACAAAAACATGAACTATTATTTCCTTTCTAACAGTACAATTCATTGTTCTTGATAGAAACAACATTAGATGTGGCTTCACCCTAAGGTAATAACAGTACACACAATGTGAAACATCAAATTAGATTAACGATGCGCGTGTCCCTTGTTTTATTGCTACAATAACATCCAATTAACACCTTTAACTTTGTACACGCGTCAGACTATACAATACCACGCGCCAGGATATACAATCATTGTAAATAGTGAACACCTGTTGAAAACTCAAGATTGTCATTAATTTCCTTAACATGATAAATATCGTTAATTGAGGCAATACACAAAATAAAATGATGAAAAATATTCACATTTTAATTATGTTTTTCTCTTGTTTGATTTCAGTTCTTTGTATTTCACTATTTGTCTATATTTTCTGGACAATGATGCACAAATAATGCATTTTGCAAGTTTATTATATAGTGTACAAGGAGAGTTTTAAAAACAAATTATAAGATAAATATATTATTGTTCTAAAACACAAGTAAAATTAATATAATAATACGACAGGGTAAACGTAATACTTGCTGTTAAACATAATAAATAATAAAATATCACAAATAAATGTAGCAATTAGTTCTATGTTTCAATTTTTTCTATCTATTTATTGATAGAATATTAACTTTCTTGTCGCTAAAATTGTTTTCTTTTGCATATTCTTTTAATATTTATTAGGAATAAGTAATTTTAATAAAAAAAAATGTTTTCTTGTCGCTAAATAGTCTTCTTGTCGCTTCTTGTCGCTAAAATTCTTCTTCTTGTCGCTTCTTGTCGCTAAAATTCTTCTTGTCGCTAATTAGTGAGACCGGTGAGCAACTGTTGAACACTCAACATTGTCTTTAATTACCTTTAATCTTCAATCAACTTTAAACTATGCATAAACATCATACATATCGTTTGATAAGTCAATACCCAAATAAAATATTCACGTTTTAGTAACATTATCTTTTCTGGACACTGATTCACGTATAATGCATTTTGCATGCAGTCAGTTTATTATATTTTAGACAAAGACAGTGTTAAAAAATTTATAAAATAAATATTATTATTGTTCTAAAACACAAGAACATGTAAAAATTAATATCATACTATGACAGGGAAAATTCTATATTTATCAATATCTATCAATATATTTAAAAAAAAAAAATGAAAACCACTTTACTTTCCGTATATTAAAATAAAAATGTCAATGCATATTTTTTTAATATATTTATTTTAATAATATTTTTATTAAGTTTTCTTGTCGCTAAATAGTCTTCTTGTCGCTTCTTGTCGCTAAATTTATTCTTCTTGTCGCTTCTTGACGCTTCTTGTCGCTAATTAGTGACACCGATAATATAAGTTTTATAATTTCTTGTCACACGGATGTGTTCAGTGTATTACAGTAAATACATGTACTCTCTTTTGGTAGTAGCTAAGGGTGTTAAAAATCACATATACCTTTTCTTGCTCTCTATTCAGTGGCGGATCCAGAACTTTTTGTAAAGGGGGAAAGGGGGGGGGGCACTGACTGGCCTAATGGGGGCCCGCTCCAGTCATGCTTCAGTGATTCCCTATATAATCAACCAAATTTTTCCCACTAAAGGCCCCCCCAAATCCCCCCCCCCCCCCCCCCCCCCTGGTTCCGCCTATGCTCTTTCTTTTACCACTGGACGTTAAGCAACCAACAATCAATCAATCTCTCCTTTTACCATTCTACCATTATTTTATTTAATAAACATTTATAACTATATTAACAAGGTAAATTATTTCTAAAATAAACGCATATATATTTTTGATGTGGTGATCCTGCAAATAGGGTTGATATCCAATAGAAGAAAATTAAAAGCTTACACATGCCTAGGTTGGGAACAAACCCCTTATATATGGTAATACCTGTAAAGAGTGATTATCCTTCTATAGAGGGATATATTTGTTTAGAATGGATTAAAGCAGGAAGATTTTATATTCTAGTATTATTGGGTATAATCTAAGGTATCAATTATTGCACTTTACTAAAAATTGTGACGCCCATGAGTTTTCTGCTCAAGTGACAGAACTTGCAAACTTTTGTGTACCATCTGAACACCTGATCAACAACAATAGGGACAGTTGACCTTTAAATTTTATTTTAAATCTAACAATAGAAATCTGTTCATTGAGGCATATATGAGTGGAATTTACCTGATCATCACAGTGAGCGAAATTCAATTATTCCTAAACTCTATATGGTCATAATAATGAATGGGAAAAATTGACATTAATAATGATTATGGACTAAGTTTGAAAATAGATCAAAATAATACAGTGACACAAAACTCTGTTTAATAATTAGGGGTCGAAAAGGGGCTGAAAACAACTATTTTTCTGGTTTGCAGGCACAGTTCGGGAATTAGGGGCCAAAACTGAACATTGTTTGATTTCATCAAACATTAAATTGTTGGTTTTATTTGATATGGTCAATCAAACAGAGTTTTAGATTTTTTGATTTTGTGCTTGGTTTTCAAAGTTGGTCCAAATTGGGGTCTATAATTAAACTTTGTTTGATTTCTTCAAAAATTAAATCATTGGTGTTCTTTAATGTGTGCAATCTAACAATGTTTTAATTTTTTTGATTTTGGGCCTGCTTTTCAAACTGGACCCCATAAAGGTCCAAAGTATCCAAAATAAAACTTACCGGTAGTTTGATTTTAACAAGAAATGAAACAATGTGGTTATTTGATATGCTGAATCCAACCATGTATTTAGAATTTGAATATTGGACCATAATTGGTAAATGTCCAATTTTAGAATTATTTAAGAACTTATACCACATTAATTTTGTGTCAGAAACTATGCTATTATTACATATTTGCTCAGAATCTAAATTTAGAGATGTTATTGCACAATTAACAGAAATTTTATGTTGGGTCATAGTTGAAAATAGATATAACATCATATCTAAACCTATTTTATTATATAGCAGTGAAGTTTGGGCTACCGTTAGTTTAGTGAAACAAAATACTACCATCCAGTCAAACTATGCAAACTTTAGTCCAAATAAGATTCAAATCAAATTTGCTAAATTTTTATTGGGTGTAAATAAAGGTGCTGTGAATAATGCTGTACTTGCTGAATTAGGATTATTCCCACTTTCATTGTCAGCCCTTAAAAATACAATTAATTTCTGGATTCATATCATTAATATGAATAGCGAGAGTATGGTAAAGAAAGCATACAGTGAAAACTTTAACATGGTTTTTGTAGTAAAATAAAAGTGTTATTAGGTAAACTTGGTTTTCAGCATGTTTGGGAAAATCAAAATACTATGTCATAAAATCCTGGAAACAAGCTCTTTTTTGTGACTCTAATAAAGATAGTCATGGTAATAAACTAAGAACGTATCGCAAAGTTAAAAATAATTACGAATTAGAAAAATATCTCCTACTGGACCTTAACAAAAATGTTATTTCTAAAATGGTAAAAATTAGAATTAGTAATAGCAAATTACTAATAGAAGTTGGTAGATATACTAGAACACCTTTAGAACAGAGAATTTGTCCACTTTGCAAGGATGGAATTGAAGATGAATTCCATTTCCTCATTAAATGTAAAGCGTTAGAATTTAATAGAAATATACTCTTTTGTAATTTAAGTGATATAGTTCCATCTTTTGTTCATATGTCTGAACAAGATAAATTTAGTTTCATTTTGAAAAGTAATGATACTGACATTTGTACTGTATGTGTAGCTGGAATAAGCGATATGTATGATTCGAACATTCATTTAAAGCAAACATAATGTTGTTAAGAACTGTTGTAGTATTAAAGCTTATTGTAATAACTTGAAGTGATAATATAGTATGAATAACACCTCCACGCAATGTAGATATAAAATATGTGTCTCTTATCATTGAGAAAACATATCTCTGTATATTTGTTTTTTTGTTTATTTTTGTCTGTTTTTGTATTTGTATTTTGTAAATGTCAGCTGGTATCATTCCTGTATTGGAATTTACACCAATAAAATTATTTGATTTGATTTGATTTGATTTATCTAATTTTAGAAAACTATATTTGTGGTTTACATCACTGGTTCATGGAAAATAAATTGGTTCATGGAAAATAAATTGATTCACAGACAATAACTTTAGTATAAGTGTATGGATGTGTAAGAAATTTTAGCACAAGGTTCCATACAACAGTAGGAGGGTTGGGATATTAAATTGTTAATCAAGCGCTACATTTATAGATTTATTGCACAACTAATAGAAATTTTAAATTGAGTCATAGTTTAAAATAGATTTGCTGATTCAGATATATTAATTGAGGTGATAATTGTGTTCTATTTAAAGATTTTAACATGTTTGAATATTTTCTTATGGTTGAAAATTCCCTTGGAAATTAAAATAGACCTTTGTCCATCTGTTGAAGTGGAAATGTAGGTAGGTGAAGTTTTTAAATACAATCGTGCCATACATTATGTTATGTTACATCTTAATAAAAAAAAATGTTATTTTTAGATAATAATCTATTTTTATTAAAGGATATATTTCATTACAATACATTGTGTAGACGAAGTTGTTGACATTGATAAATAAGTTGCAGATATTAGTTTGTGACAAATGAAAGTAAAAATATTGGGAACTATTAATTATATATATAAAGTTTGATTACACTAAGCGTTTTATACAAAACACACATTAAGACTTTAAAAAAAATAGTTATAAAGAAACTTTTGACAACTGACTAAAATCAATAAAACAAATACAATCATTGATACACTATCTATCTTTATACTTATTAATTACACCAATTCTGTTCAAAGGGAAGTAACTCAAAATACAATAAAATCATAATTCACTATTAAACACATAACATTATCTCCCTTTGAATACAAATTTCCAAACATTTCTAGGTGGCACAATAGTATTTACATTCCAGTGTTTTGGTTGCTCATTTGTGTACCCTCCTAAGTCAATGTATCTGAACAGTGTGATCGGACAAAACATACAGTTTCTACTAAACAGACTTTCCCAAACTGAGGAAGGAATCACGTGTAGAAAATTATAAAATAATTTTACATACAGGTGAAAAAGAATTTTTGAGAATTTTATATTCACTGCATGATAAAAAACAAAAACAAAAAGTGGCTTCAGATTAAAAACGATAGCAAAAAAGTAAACGGTCATTCATTTCTAAATATTATATTGAAAGTACCTCAGATGTGTATGTAGAATTTTGGGCAGTGTTAGAAAGTGGAGAACATTCTCAAAAGGCTATCATTATTCATTATTCCTATGGGCCAGGAAATACTACCGTGCCACCTTAACTAAAATTGAGAATGGAAATGGGGAATGTGTCAAAGAGACAACAACCCGACCATAGAACAGACAACAGCAGAAGGTCACCAACAGGTCTTCAATGCAGCGAGAAATATCCGCACCCGGAGGCGTCCTTCAGCTGGCCCCTAAACAAATATATATACTAGTTCAGTGATAATGAACGCCATACTAAACTCCAAATTGTACACAAGAAATTAAAATTAAAAATTAAAAACCAATTGTTCAGAGAACAATTGAAGGTCTTTCCACCAGTAAGGATCTATTTTGATATGAAAAATATTAAAATTAGGTTTTTAAATGTCAATTCCAGTGTCAAATGACAGCTTAATGTACGCTTATTCCAAAAATATATGGTTTCTATGCAAAAAAAGATAAATAAGGGAGATAATTTTTGACTTCCGGTTTAAAAAATGTCACTTCCGGTATTGTTTGATAGTTTACTTGACACTGATTCCAAAAATATATAGTTCTATATACTTGAACATTAATTTAGTACAATAAATAGCTACTTCCGGTTTACACGAGGTCACTTCCGGTTGGCTTTTTCAAGGTCAAATGGCTTGCAACCTAATGCAAAAAGTCCCATGGCTTTATCATGTATATATATGAGGTAAAAGCAAAGGTCAAAATATAGAACGTCAAATCAACCTTTGACCTTGACCCCAATTTCAAGGTCATGAAACAAGGGCTTCAAATCAAAATACCCTAGGTCTCAATTATATATGATGAATGAGTTATATCACCATACGTGTAATTTTGAATATGATAGGGGAGAAAACTGCCATTAAATGTCTCCGTAACCTTTCAACTCAAATTTACGTGTTACAACATGTCGCAACTAACAAGTCTGGAAAAAAATTTGTCGATATCTTATAAGATTTCTGAAAATTAGTGATAACAAGCCAAAAATCAAAATTTTTAACATGACCTTGACCTTTGACCTTGACCTCATTTTCATTTTTATGGACCAAGGACCTCAAATCAAAAGACCCTAGGCCTCTATCACTTATGGTTTTCCAGTTACAAATACATTTCACTTATATTAAATACAAAAGGGGAAATAACTCTCATATGGAGTCTTTGTAAAGCTTCAGTCTAAATAAAACCTAACATCCTGAGGATATAACGAGCAATTTGGAAAAATAAATTTGTCGCTTTCTTTTACGGTTTCAGAGGAGATCTCATAACAAGAAAAACAGTGTTTGGGGAGATAACTCTTACAAAGAAAAGTGTTCGGTTAAACAGGGTCAGTTTCAAAAGCGTATAGACTGTATGATATCATATACCCAAAAACTAAGCGACATCTTTTGAAACAAAAATACACCGCAAGAAAAAAATTAGGCGGAAGGAAAAAAAAAAAAAAATAGAATGTCAAATTAAACTTTGACCTTGACCCCAATTTAAAGGTCATGAAACAAGGGACTCAAATCAAAAGACCCTAGGTCTCAATTATATAAGATGAATAAGTAATATCACCATACATGTAATTTTGAATATAAAAGGGGAGAAAATTCCCATTAAATGTCTCAGTACCCTTTCAACTCAAATTTACTTGTTACAACATGTTGCAACTAACAATTCTGTAAAAAAATTTGTCGACATCTTATAAGATTTCTGAAAATTAGTAATTACAAGCCAAAATCAAAATTTTTAACATGACTTTGACCTTTGACCTTGACCTCAGTTTCATATTTATGGACCAAGGACCTCAAATCAAAAGACCCTAGGCCTCTATCACTTATGATTTTCCAGTTACAAATACTTTTCACATATATCAAATACAAAAGGGGAAATAACTCTCATATGGAGTCTTCCTAAAGCTTCGGTCTAAATAAAACCTAACATCCTGAGGATATAACGAGCAATTTGGAAAAATAAATTTTTCGCTTTCTTTTACGGTTTCAGAGGAGATCTCATAACAAGAAAAACAGTGTTTGGGGAGATAACTCTTACAAAGAAAAGTGTTCGGTTAAACAGGGTCAGTTTCAAAAGCGTATAGACTGTATGATATCATATACCAAAAATGTAAGCGACAACTTTTGAAACAAAAATACACCGCAAGAAAAAAATTAGGCATAAGAAAAAAAAATAAAATAAAAATAGAACGTCAAATTTAACTTTGACCTTGACCCCAATTTAAAGGTCATGAAACAAGGGCCTCAAATCAAAAGACCCTAGGTCTCAATTATATAAGATGAATGAGTTATATCACCATACATGTAATTTTGAATATAAAAGGGGAGAAAACTCCCAATAAATGTCTCAGTACCCTTTCAACTCAAATTTATGTGTTACAACATGTCGCAACTAACAAGTCTGTAAAAAAATTTGTCGATATCTTATAAGATTTCTGAAAATTAGTGATAACAAGCCAAAAATCAAAATTTACAACATGACCTTGACCTTTGACCTTGACCTCATTTTCATTTTTATGGACCAAGGACCTCAAATCAAAAGACCCTAGGCCTCTATCACTTATGGTTTTCCAGTTACAAATACATTTCACTTATATTAAATACAAAAGGGGAAATAACTCTCATATGGAGTCTTCGTAAAGCTTCGGTCTAAATAAAACCTAACATCCTGAGGATATAACGAGCAATTCGGAAAAATAAATTTGTCGCTTTCTTTTACGGTTTCAGAGGAGATCTCATAACAAGAAAAACAGTGTTTGGGGAGATAACTCTTACAAAGAAAAGTGTTCGGTTAAACAGGGTCAGTTTCAAAAGCGTATAGACTGTATGATATCATATACCCAAAAACTAAGCGACATCTTTTGAAACAAAAATACACAGCAAGAAAAAAATTAGGCGGAAGAAAAAAAAAATAATCAGAAGAAAACCAATAGGTCTTTCCACGGAAAGGTGGAAAGACCTAATAATACAAGACTGACAAAGGCTAGAGGCTCCTGACTTGGGACAGGTGCAAAAATGCGGCGGGGTTAAACATGTTTATGAGATCTCAACCCTCCCCCTATACCTCTAGCCAAAATAGAAAAGTAAACGCATAACAATACGCACATTAAAATTCAGTTCAAGAGAAGTCCGAGTCTGATGTCAGAAGATGTAACCAAAGAAAATAAACAAAATGACAATAATACATAAATAACAGTAGTATATATATATGATGTACACTAAATTAATTGTATTTTTTTTTACCTATTCAGTTTGTCATTTACAAATAAATAGTTGATAAAAGGCAACTGGAAAAATAACAAAACTTAAATTCCCCCCCCTGGGAGTGAAAATTGAATATTCAGAATATTTTGCCTAATCTGTGGGTAATAGTGCCCAAATTTACCCTGACAATAGCACTTTATAATTTCAATGTAACTTGCAATACATTTTTAATTACAAATACTTACTTTAACTTTTCGAAGTGTTTGACACATACACAACCACTGGAATTTGAGACATAACATATTTTAGCAGTAGCCAAAAGTTGCCAATCATGATATTCAATCCCTAGACACAAAACATTCTGGAACAAGGATGGCGTCCAAAGTAAATTATGTAAAAAACTGTTGGAAATATTGAAAATTTTACCCTTAAACGGACATTTCCACACAAATAAGACATACTTGAGGGATAATTTATTCATCATTTTCAATGTGATGTGTCAAAAAGAAGTTACCTTGTATAAATAGTTACATCCCAACTATTTCTATTTGAAATTTGTAGTATTTTGGCCTGATTTAAAAAAAAAAGCAGAGCATTTTATTAAATTTCATGCAATTTTTGTCTCGCCTGCCACGAAAGTCGCGAAAAGCGAGACATAGGGATTGCTTTTCCGGCTCCGGCGTCAACAATTGTTAAGTTTTCTGCTTAAGTTAGTTTGATAGGAACGACTTGTGATAGATCATTGATATTTACTATAAATTTGCATTACTATCAGTTTGATGACTATTTTGAGGCCCTGCCCCCTAGGACATGGTCCAGTGACTTTGATTTTGTTTTTCTTTGTTGACATATTTGTTTGTTTTTGAAGATGATTAAGATTATCATAATGTGGAATGCTGTACCCCTATTTTTGACATTTTTACCTATTATGTTTGTTTTGTTCACACATTGTTGTCAATATAATGGAATTTTATGCGACTGTCATACAAGTGAGAGGTTTAGCTAGCTATAAAACCATGTTTAATCCACCATTTTCTACATACGGAAATGCCTGTACCAAGTCGATTTTCTTGGGGCTATTGTCCTAGCGGTTTTGTAATTAGGGGCCAAAAAAGGTCAGTTTTACTGGTTCATGGAAAATAAATTGGTTCGCAGACATTAACTGTAGTATACTGTTAACCGGGAAATTTTTGCGCCATGTTTTTTTCACGATTTACCAACAAGATCTAAATTTTCTTGGTTTTGAATGTGCGATGTCCCGGTTTCATTTAAGTTTTTCATAAATAATTTGCAAACTGTACAGTTTTACATGTATTTAAATCAAGTGATAAAATAGATCAGAAATACTTTTTGTCGGTTCACATTTAAAGTTATAAGTCATGTTTGCTTGTAAAAACACAATCAAATTAAACATAGAGGAATGACCTAATTAAGAGTGAATTAAATGCTGACAGTATTACAGCTAATTAATTAATCTTTTAATCTGATCGATCTCGGGGCCGTAACTACATTGAGGCAAATGAGGCAAATGCCTCATGTAGGAATTTTCAAAAGCTTGTCTTCAAATTGTTTTCACGGCGAGTGTCTTGCAAGAAGCAAGTTCTGTTCACCCTCTGACGTCGCCCCTGTTTTTTCGGGTTCCCTGTTTCTCATTTATTTTTAGTTTTCAGTGTTGATTATCTATTGTTTGTAGTTATGTGTCTTATCTGTTCCCGGGTTTGTCTCTTGTTCATTGATTGCCCTTCTTTATGACTATTGTCATAGTGTTGAATTTCATTTTTAATTAGCAATTTTGTTTTAAACTTGAGTTTTATTATATTTAGGGACCTTTTGTCTAATTTTAAAAACTACTTTAAATTGTAAAAAATATTTGAAATTAGCTCTCGCCTTTTTGTTCTAATGCGGCGTTAAGCGAACACCAATCATTCAATCAATCAATCTTTATGACTAACGCTTTAGTTGTCTAATATTCCTTAAAGTTTGATAATTGTATAATGTATATGGCATATTGTAGTGTTGATGATATTGATTTTAATAATAATTTGATGCAATATATGGCTTACATTGTCCATATTTACACAGTCAATACTGAGCCCATAGCCTATTCACGGTGTAGATAAGCCAACGATTATCGGGGCTTGCACAGGCCCCGATTATAATTTATTTTATCTCATTGTGACTTTGAGTTTAATGGTTTGAACGCAGCCAATATGTCATTGGAAAATTGGTTAAAGACTGGTTCTTTGAAAAGGAAAAAAATCAATGGTAAGTGCAAGAGTCCCCCACCCTGTTCCTATAATTTGAATGATTAAAATTTATTTATAGTAAAAATAATCATTTGTTGCTAATACAACTGGTTAAGATTTGCATTGGTTTAAGAAAATTACGGGTTTCAGCACTGGCATAACATGCTGTTTCTACTAATTTATTCAAAATTAAACCAATGCGGAGAATAATTTTGAAATTTCTGACATACCGCCCGATTTTCACTTAACTCAAAATACCCTTAAACTATTGTTCAGTTACGACGAAACCCTTGATGAAGAGTTAACGCTTGTTTATGTAAGCAACGCATTGATAATAAAAATATCGAACTAGCATAGTCAAATTGGCGGTAATTACCATTGTTTACTTCAATTTGATAAAAAAAGTGGGTGTTATATGCCAAAAAGAAAAAAAAAAAAAAGCAAACACTTTGGTTGTTGTCGTTAAATATATCCCCGACTCGGGCGTGGATCCAAATGAAAAGGGGGCGGGGTGTGCATTCACATAAAATTCTTGATCAGAATAGACAGATCCGACATTAATCAGCCGGTATACATATTAAAACAGCACAAACATGTAGCAATGAGGTCTTCGAAAAGTTTTTCTGAGTCTACCCTGAGTGTACCTTTTTATCCCATTTAGGAACTAAATCAAGTTGTAATTGAAATGTGTAATAAAAACCTAATTCACATAGCTAAATCAATGATGATCAGCCCCCTCTTAACTTACTTTGAAAAAAAACCATAATTGATAGGTATAATACGTTTTTCTGCAAGCCAAAACTCAATAATAAAAAAAAAAAAAAAAAAACCAGCAGCCACACACTTTACTATGTGAAATACGATTTTTGTTTTATCCTACATATCGGTCTTTTGATGTTGTCACTACAAACTTAAAGTCGTACATTGAATCTATATATTTTGCTTTGAGACCAGAATATTGTCGAAAAAATAATTGTTTTTCAGATTAAGAAAGGGTACAGAAAATGCTTAGAATGCACGATTTTGCATCATTTTTTCCAGAGCTTCTGGGGGCTTTAAGCAGCCCTCAGACCCCTCGTCGAAAATTTCCCGAATATATTTTGCCTCACTTTTTAAAGAGGCTAGTTACGGCCCTGGATCTGTGTAGCAGATACAATGAGGTAATCATTTTAAAACTGATTGACAGGTGTCATTAACATAACAGTAACGATAGTTGTTTATATAAAAATATCCGTTGATGTCCACTTGCTTCAGATGTCTTCCATGTTAATTAGACTATCATGAGTTAAAGTTTTGATCTCTAACATTGACTTTCATCTAGAAATAGTTATGTTTTGTCGTCAGTAAAAAGATGTTTTAAGTTGGTCAACTACATATCCTATTGATAAAACTTCATGTATGGTCTTCATCTTTGTGTCGGTTTTCTTTGAAATGTTTGCGGTTGTTTTATTTTCATGCTTTAACCAATTTGCATGAAACTTTGGTGAATTGTTTATATCTATTGACGTGAGGTCCCTTTCAATTTTTATTAAGGAGAAGGTCCAGTAAGTGCTAATTTTGGCCTAATATCCAAATACATCTAATGAAAGATTTAGGCATTTTTTAAACACTTAAGTGTCTACTTCAGTCGATACAATTAGTTTATGTTAAAGATTTTAACTAATTTGTCATTAAAGACGCTCAAATTCAAGCTTAAATATGAAAATTTATCAAATATGCCATAAAACGTCACTTTTAAGATGGTTTTTGTCTAAAATGGAAGTGGCCGCATTCGTGTTCAGTCTCAACATTAATATATGTTATGCATTATCATTAAATACAACATATATTTAAATATAAAGACTGAACACAAGTGCGGCCACTTCCATTTTCGACAAAAACGGTCTTACAATAAGCACAAATGCTAAAATTGTTAAGATTTCAGAATTTTTGCATGAAATAATGATGTTAGTACTTGATGCATGTTCACTATATTGTAAAAAAACAGCCCATATTTAAGTAACAAAAGTATTCTACTTTCCAATTGATAGCTAAAAGTTTATATTTTTAAAAACTTTGTAAAAACGCCATAATTTTAAGCCAAAAAGGGGTCTTACCAGGCCTACTCCTTTTAGATTTTACGTTTCCAGATTATGGGGTTTTATTCATTAAAAAAAGAGGATTTTCCAGTTTTTCTGACCATAACGCAAGAAACTTTGGTGAATTGTTAATATCTATTGATGTGAGCTCCCTTTCAATTTTTATGAATTTTAGATTTTACATTGCCGAATCATAGGGTTTTATTCCTTAAAAAAGGGTGATTTTCGAGTTTTCTGACTATTACTCATATATGCTTTGAGCAGTTTTCATGAAACTTTGGTGAATTGTTTATATCTATTGACGTAAGCTCCCTTTTGATATTTTTTATAAATTTTAGATTTTAAGTTTCTGAGTTTAAATCTATTAAAATATCCTCCTTTTAGTATTTTATAATTTCTGGTATGACATTGAGGAGTTATGGAACTTTATTCTTTGAAAAAGCGACGGGCGAATCATGCGCTCATGGCGCAGCTCTTTATTATACGACCGCAAAAAAATTTTGCAGTCGTATATTGGTATGACGTTGGCGTCATCGCTGTCGTCCAGCGTCGCCATCGTCCGAAGACACATTGGTTTTCGCACTCTAACTTTAGTTTAAGTGAATGGATCTCTATGAAATTTTACCATAAGGTTCAATACCACAAAAGGAAGGTAATGGCCTCCAAATTTTAAGAATTAGGGGCCAAAAAGGGGCAAAAAACAAGCATTTTTCTAGTTTCATGACAATAACTTGTGTGTAAGTGTATGGATCTTTATGAAATTGTACTACAAGGTTCCATATCACAAAGGGAAAGCTGGAATTGAGTTTGGGGGTAGTTGCTTAAAACGCTTAGGAATAAGGGGCCAAAAATAAGCATTTTTCTAGTTTCCAGACAATAACTTGTGTTCAAGTGTATGGATCTCTCTGAAATTGTACTGCATGGTACCATACCACAAAGGGAATGCTGGGATTGATTTTGGGGGTATTTGCCTCAAAATTTTAGGAATTAAGGGCCAAAAAGGGGCAAAAAACAAGCATTTTTCTAGTTTTAGGACAATAACTTATGTGTAAGTGTATGGATCTTTATGAAATTGTACTACAAGGTTCCATATCACAAAGGGAAAGCTGGGTTTGAGTTTGGGGGTAATTGCTGTAAACATTTAGGAATTTGGGGCCAAAAAGGGGCAAAAAAACAAGCATTTTTCTAGTTTCCAGACAATAACTTGTGTTCAAGTGTATGGATCTCTCTGAAATTGTACCGCAAGGTACCATAACACAAAGGGAAGGCTGGGGTTGAGTTTGGGGGTGATGAATCATAAGGGGGTTCAAAAAATTTGGGGGGGATTTTTTTTTCTTTAAAATTTTCCATTTTAAATTGGTTATTTCTGATTTATATATAAAAGCAAATAATAATGATATGGTTTGAATAGGTAAAAAAAAAAAAAAAGTTCTTAGACCACATTCATTCTGTGTCAGAAACCTATGCTGTGTCAAATATTTAATCACAATCCAAATCATTGTATCAAGCTTGAATGTTGTGTCCATACTTGTCCCAACTGTTCAGGGTTCGACCTCTGCGGTCGTATCAAGCTGCGCCCAGAGGAGCATTTTATTTAGTATGCATTCTACATGTTAATGTCTGTTTAGTGTGTTAAAACTGCAAGTCAAAATTTGGCTAATCAAGTCAATGCATTTGACATGTAATCATGGATATGTTTGGTTGTTTTTTGAAGAAAAAAATAAGCTTTATATCGGATAACTTTTATTAATCTGAATTTCTTTAATAGGTACTGTACAAAGGGAAGTAACCCTTATGGTATTAAATTATTATCTCCCCTATCAACATTATCTCACTTATGTGCTTCAACTGACTGCCTGCATTTTTACATGTACATGCATATCTACGTTGTCATATTCCTTTCATATTCATATAAGTAAATGCCACATGGATTTATACGTAACAACAATAGGACAACAACCCAATGCCAAAGATAATTGAATGACATCTAGAGGTTAATATACAGTCTCAAACAATAGACCAAAATAAGAAAGTACAGCCAATTGTTGAAATGTGATATTACATGTATTTGCAAGATTTAACATATTATATTTTTCACGACTTTTTTAGTACTAGTTTCATCCTACCATTTTATTAAACTCTGAGTTCATTGCCGCTAGTCTAAAAAGGACAATTAGAGAAGCCAATACTATTGGGACATTGATTTGAGAAAAACAAAAAATGTGTCTATTAAAGGGGTAAATAATTGGTCATACATATAGATTTGGAATCTTATTCTATTATGACGTCAGATTTGGACGTCGACTTGAGGAATAGAGGTCGATTAGAGACTGGACATCAATCTGAGTCTTGCATATGTATATATAGTGATTCAGTTGTGACGGTAAATAGACACTGAAAAGTCTGATAACATTTTATAGTTTTGAATGTTTGTTCACCTGTTTACTACAATTAGGTGGAAGTATGTTATATCAAAAAGAGGGGCACTCAGCATATATTAATTTGTGCATGAAGTGACAACTATTTGCTAGGAACCGAATGTTTTTACCACAATTTTGTTTAAAGTTTTAACGGTACGTACATATAATATAAAAAATTTACATGTCTTTTTTAGGACTTCTGATCCATGTAGTTTGGCATGTTTGTTAGATCTATCATAGATGTGGTTATGAAGGGGGAATGTTCATGAAGGGCCTGTTTTACAAAGTATATCACTGGATTGAGCTCTTTGTCTAAGTGTATTCGTAAAGTGCTTAGCTTTGAGCTCAGATCATTGTTATGCAAATGCATTCTCTGTGAAATAAAGATTTGACAGACAACTCACATCTGCACATGATCTGTAAGGTAAGATGATTAAAACTGTCAGCACAAGGAATTGTTGAAGTAGCATCCATTCAATGTAAGTAGTTAAGGGGAGATTAAAGCATTTTATTTACATTTTAACCAAACATTTTTTGTCCAGAAGTCAAATAAAAAAAAGTACAAATTTACCAAACAATGCTACTCGTGCTACTAGCAATATGATGCTAGGGGGTTTTGTAACACTTTTTTTAAACATCTGTACTGCCTGCTGACGATGTCCTGAGTGTAAATGGTCATTGACTTATTATACATTATGTTTATTTATGTAAAAGAAAAGGACAAAATTCACAAGGCCTAATCGATTTCTAAAATTATCTTTCATTGTTCAACATTTATCATTCATTCGTTAATTTCTTAATTTGTGTAAATGTTAATTACAGCACTTCATTTTATACCACAACAAAACTGCATCTAACTGTACTGGTATCACTTATATTTTTATCCATATACTGTAGATTCATTTATTTTCGTGGGTACCAATTTTCGTGGATTGAGGAAACTTATAGAAAATTTCTACTTCATTGAACATTTAAATTCGTGGTTCATCTAATCTAATACTGAATCCACAGCAACAAAAATCTTGAAACAAGAATGATTTAGCAATACCTTTTTCATTTTAAGTACTAATAAATCATAGTTCTTATTTCTTCAAGTCTACACTATTTGTCATACTGTGGATTCATTTATTTTCTTGGGTACCAAATTTTCGTGGATTGATGAAAACTTGTATTTTTGTGGACATTTAATTTCGTGGTTTTGCCTAAGTCTGCATACAACCTTATCGAAAATCTGTAATTCGTTGAACATTTAAATTTGTGGTTCACCTGTACCCACAAAATCCATGAAAATTGGTAGCCAACGAATAATAATGAATCCACAGTAATTTATTTCTAGAAATTAAGAATCATTAACAAATTCTTTGGATTTACCAAGTTATTGTACCCCACACAACAAAATGAATAAGTATAATGATTTTTACCCGCCAGTCCGCTTGTCCATCAGTCCTGTCCTTTTTATTGCAACTCCTCTGAAACCATACAACAGAATTTCAGGAAACTTTGTAGATAGTTCGAATATATTATGTAGATCATCATATCCACAAGAATTTTTATCAGTTGACTTTTGTAGGAGTTATGAGCATCTGTATTGGTATCTGCCATATCTTGTAGATTGTCATTACTTAAAATCATTAGGTATCTTCTAAGAAACAATTTCGACATTTAAACGAAATCTTTTACTAATGATACTAGGAAGATCCTTAACAAATTTACAGTTTTACAAGAAATGATCACCACAAAGGAACATGAATAGAACCATACAAAAAGTACATGCATGCAGGTTCTCAGATACCATCTTGCATATTAAAATCACATCATGCAGAAATGCACCTAATGTGTTCCACTCCTAATTTTGAGTTTTTGCTGTTATCCAAAATCAAAGTTGTGGAACATATTTTATCAGAATCATTTTGTAATCCATGTAAGAGTTTTTTCCTTAAACTGTTAAATGGCTTTCACTGGTATGTTATATGTCAGCTTAAATAGTTGATGATTACACTTCATATATTTTTTTTAATACTAGGCTTGGAGAGAATGCAAGGGCATAGATAAATATCCACTAATACGTCGTCCGAAGACACATTGGTTCTCGCACTCTAACTTTAGTTTAAGTGAATGGATCTCTATGAAGTTTTACCATAAGGTTTAATACCACAAAAGGAAGGTTGGGATGTTTTTGTGGGGTTATGGTACCAACAGTTAAGGAATTAGGGGCCAAAAAGGGGTCAAAAATAAGCATTTTCTAGTTTCCAGACAATAACTTGTTGAACGGTGTATGGATCTCTCTGAAATTATACCACAAGTTTCAATACCACAAAGGGATGGTTAGGATTTGCTTTGGGGGGTTATGGCTCAAACCGTTTAGAAATTAGGGGCAAAAAAGGGGGAAAAACAAGGTTGTCCTGGTTAATGGACAAATACTTTAGTACAAAACATAATTTAAGCAGTGTAAGGGAGATAAATCAAATACAATATTTGAATTACCTCCCTTACACTGCTTTTAAATTATGTATAAAGTAATGGTTAATGAACAATTAAGACAATTTAAAACAGTGTAAGGGAGGTAATCCAAATACAACGTTTTGATTACTTCCCTTACACTGCGATGAGAAACACCTATGAACCACACCATCTAACGACAACCACTGAACAACAGGCTCCTGACTTAGGACAGGTGCATATAAAATATATAAAAACATTTTGACAGGCGCGCGAACCTTCACCCTAACCTGAGACAGTAGTGTAACATAACAACATGAAATGTATATAATTTCAACATCTGGTTTGTTTTAGTTATAATAAACAAAGATGGAATATGATTCCCCAAATCTTACATGTTCTAGTTATTTTGAAAATCAGCATAATTTAAAATCAACCAAAAAAATATATTGGTATAGTGACAACCGTCTTCCTTAACATCTCTGAAATCAATATTAAATTTTCAATTATAAGGGAGCTTTTTGAATTTTAAAACTTTAAATTCACAATGGGCAAGAATCATATCTTTTATCTTTAATTTTAGAGTTAGCTTTATGAGAAGGAAAATGAAACAATTGAAAAATATGAACAAGAAAAATTATCAATGAGCATGATATCAGTCAAATGTATCATTGCTGCAAAGAACTAGTTCTTGGAATTAAGAAATTAGTGTAATGTTTTATTAATACTAAAAAAATGATGAAATGTTAAACACATAAAGGGATCATTTAATTTATTTTACACTATTTGCTGAACGGGTAGATTTGCTGTAAGAAATGTTTGCATTATTTTTTTATTTACAGATAACTTTTGTTTTTAGCTATCTAATGATTCTACCCGTTATATTTTTGGCTGGGTTAAGAAGTCCAAGCTAGTCTATATTATGGTGATGTCAGGTGGGGAGGAAAAATTGGAACATGATTTGTGTAACTAACTCCTACAGTTTAAACCAACCCAGATTCCTGAAACTTTACAGGAAGCTTGCCCATATGCTGAAGTTGTGCACCTGCTTTTATAGAATTGTTTACAGAATTTTTTTGACATGGGAACTTAGTAATTTTTCAGCAAAGTTAAGAGGGTACCTGTAACTAATTTCTCCTACAGTTTTCAACCAATGTTCCTGAACTTAACAATAGACTTGCACATATGTTGAAATTGTGCAACTGCTATTATGGGAAAGTTTACAAAATCTCCCAACTCCTACAGTTTTCAACCCAGATCTCTCAAACTTGACAGGAACATTGTTCAAATTGTTTAGTTGGTCACCTACTATTATAAGTTATATGGTTCGCTACTGACCCCCTACGGATCCATAGAGGGTTAGTAAAATCCATAGGGGGTGAGGCCGAAGGCCTTCTCATTGGTTTTCCTGTTTGAATTGTTTATCACTGGTCATTTTGGGGCCATTTATAGCTTGCTGTTCGGTGTGAGAAAAGGCTCTGTGTTGAAGGCTGCACTTTGACCCATAATTGTCAATTTCCAGACGTGGAAACTTAGTTTGTTGTCCAGCAAAATTTTCAAAAGAGTGTACACATTATTTGTTATTCAGGTCTCAGACAGGGTTTATAATGTGACATTCCCGGCTTAGAGTTTATATTCCCTGAGCCCTATGGGCCCTAGGTCTATATATTTATCGCATATATACGTAAAGCATTTTGTAATTTGCTGTGAAAATAATTCTATCGTGTATGCAGTAATTTCTAATAACACTTTAAGACATTAATTAAGTATTTGATGTGTAAATCGCGTGATTTTAAATTAAAAAAACATATTATTGACGGAAACATTATTTTCCCTCTGTCAGCCTCCGATGTTCTTTAGGTGTACTGTATAGCATAAGACTACGTCACATAGTAACGTTCGTTATGATGACGTTGTTGAGGTTCCAATTGGGATTAAAAAACACCTCGTATATATCCGGCAGTTTCCTGAATATATTCTGACATCTCTGTGTTTTTATCCAATCACAAAACTCGACACATTTGTAATCCGTAATATATTGTGTAATCCACCCCTTCTACTGTTTTCAGTGGCGGATCCAGAACTTTTCATAAGGGGGGGGGGCCCGCTGACTGACCTAAGGGGGGGCCCGCTCCAGTCATGCTTCAGTGATTCCCTATATAATCAACCAAATTTTTCCCACAAAAGGGGGGGGCCCGGGCCCCCCCAGGGCCCCCCCTGGATCCGCCTATGGTTTTACACCCAGATCCTTGAAACTTGACAGAAAGATTGTGCATATGTTGAAGTTGTTTACCTGCTATTATTGTTAATAGTTTGAAGAATTCTTATCATTCTTTTCTGGAATTTGGAACTGTAATACTCTGTTATTTTCCAGAAAATTTAAAAACAGAGTAATATTTTTTTTGTAAATAATCACCTTATACAGTTTTCAATCAACATTCTAATTCAAACATCATATAAACAACCCTGCAAATTGAGACTTTAACCCATTTTTATGTTTCTTTGA
The DNA here is from genome assembly GCF_021869535.1 of Mytilus californianus. Lineage (NCBI taxonomy): Eukaryota > Metazoa > Mollusca > Bivalvia > Mytilida > Mytilidae > Mytilus > Mytilus californianus. Next base: position 67,588,179 of record NW_026262679.1, on the reverse strand, counting down.
CTGAAATCACATAGCCTTAGTATGACATATAACTGGATAAATAGCTTGTTTAAAACTAAAGGCATGTTTGTATATTTTTATTACAGAGAAGTCGTCCTGTACCTGTGATAATTCCAACAGATGTAAAAAGCACTCTAGATTACTTGTCTGATTCAGACATTAGAGAAAAAGCAGGTTATGGGATGCAAAATGGCTTTTCCCTCAAAAGGTTAGTTTAGAAATGAAATATTGAAACTTTGAAGTAAATACATGAAATATAGATGATTTTAGTTGCCCCTCCTCAAAGTGAACAATTAAATTATTGCCTTTGTTTGGATGGATTGGAGAGGTTAGATATTCTATAAATTGCTGTGAAAAATTTCATTAGTATCTGTGGTTTTCAGGTCACTTTTGAAAATGCATTTGGACATGTGACCCTTTTAAAGGAATCATAGAAATACAAATAAATATATAAATATTTTATTGGCACAAACACAATAACAATAATTGGCAAAGACCCATATTACAGTACATTATTACAATGGAAACATCATAATGAAATAATATGTTATTGTTAGAAAGACAAAATCTTATTTCTATGATCTAGACATTTTAGTTATATAAGCACTAGTCACTTTCAGGACTTTTAAAGAGTTGCTATTAATGCAACATTTCATATTAACCAGATTCCCATTATGAGTTGTAGGGATTATATTTGAGATAATATTATAAAAATCTAAAGTCATCATATTTTTCACACTTAATTAAAAAGTGATTCTCATCTTCTACCTCACACATACATTACAAACTCTTTCATCGGTAGGTAAACCTTAATGTCACCCTTTTTCAATGGCAAGATTGTGTGCACTCAATCTTATTTAACACAGAGATGACCTCTCAGATTAATTCCTTAGAACATCAACACAAGGACTTAGCTGATTTGAATTATAAAATAATTGGTAAAATTTAAGTTTGGATTAATTGTAAATTGTTCACTCCAAATGTTCTTTTTAGCTCACTGCGGCCCAAAGGGCCCCATGTGAGCTTATGCCATCACTTGGCGTCCGTCGTCGTCTGTTGTCGTCGTAAACTATTTCAAAAATCTTCTCCTCTGAAACTACTGGGCCAAATACCTTCAAACTTTAACTAAATGTTCCTTAGGGTATCTAGTTTATAAATTGTATCCAAAGTTTTGATCCATCGACAAACATGGCCCCAATGGCTAAAAATAGAACATAGGGGTCAAATGCAGTTTTTTGCTTATATCTCAAAAACTAAAGCTTTTAGAGCAAATCTGACATGGGATAAAATTGTTCAATTGGTCAAGATCTATCAGCCCTGAAATTTTCAGACGAATCGAACAACTCATTGTTGGGTTGCTGCCACTAAATTGGTAGTTTTAAGGAAATTTTGCAGTTTTTTTGTTTTTATCTTGAATATTATTAAAGATAGATATAAACTGTAAACTGTAAACATCAATAATGTTCAGCAAAGTAAGATCTACAAAAAAAGTTTGTATGACCAAAATTGTCAATTGACCCCTTAAGGAGTTATTGCCCTTTAAAGACAATTTTACCCAATTTGTTCATCAAGTTTTCTAACATTTAAAAATCTTCTCCTCTGAAACTACTAGGCCAAATACCTTCAAACTTCATCTAAATGTTCCTTAGGATATCTAGTTTATAAATTGTATCCGAAGTTTTAATCCATCGACAAACATGGCCGCCATGGCTAAAAATAGAACATAGGGTCAAATGCAGTTTTTGGCTTATATCTCAGAAACTAAAGCATTTAGAGCAAATCTGACATGGGTAAAATTGATTAATTGGTCGAGATCAATCAGCCCTGAAATTTTCAGACAAATCGAACAACCCATTGTTGGGTTGCTGCCACTAAATTGGTAGTTTTGAGGAAATTTTGCAGTTTTTTGTTATTATCTTGAAAATTACTATAGATAGATATAAACTGTAAACAGCAATAATGTTCAGCAAAGTAAGATCTACAGAAAAGTTAAATAACCAAATTTGTCAATTGACCCCTTAAGGAGTTATTGCCCTTTAAAGACAATTTTTCGCAATGTGTTCATCAAGTTTGCTAACATTTAAAAATCTTCTCCTCTGAAACTATTGTGCCTTATACTTCTTAACTTTGAATGAATGTTCCTTTAGGAATCTAGTTTATGAATTGTATCCGAAATTTTGATCCATCAACAAACATGGCCGCCATGGCTAAAAATAGAACATAGGGGTCATATGCAGTTTTTGGCTTATATCTCAGAAACTAAAGCATTTAGAGCAAATCTGACATGAGGTATAACTGTTCAAAAGGTCAAGATCTATCAGCCCTGAAATTTTCAGACACACCGAACAACCCATTGTTGGGTTGCTGCCACTAAATTGGTTGTTTTAAGGAAATTTTGCAGTTTTTGGTTATTATCTTGAATATTATTGAAGATAAAGATAAACTGTAAACAGCAAAAATGTTCAGCAAAGTAAGATCTACAAATAAGTTTATATGACCAAAATTGTCAATCGACCCCTTAAGGAGTTATTGCCCTTTAAGGACAATTTTACACAAGTTGTTTTATGTTTTTTAACTTTAAAAATCTTCTCAAATGAATCTAGTATAAATTTTGTATTTCATTTCCTTGTACGTCAAGAAACATAGACACTATGGCTAAAATGGAACATATGGGTAAAAAGCAAAAATAATCATTGATGAAAGATTTAAGCAAAAAGAATAACAGGTGAGCGATTCAGGCTCTTGAGAGCCTCTTGTTTTTTGTTTCTCTCGACTGACTGACCTGACTTTTTTTTACAGGAAATATCCGTAAACCAACAAAATAAAAAAACGTGGCCTTATCTATATTATGTGATTAAAACTTTCAGCTAATTTTTTAAGAGTATACTTTCTTAGGTGTTCTGTACCCCCTTAAATTTTTTTTTTCTTGTAGTGTGAACAGCACAAGATCTTATGATTCATTGAAGACACTTTGTGATGAATGCCATTTAATAAGGCCAGAACAAATTACTAGTGTGGCCCTCCGAAAATATACAGTAACACTCTCACAGGTTGGTCAATTTCACCATAAATGCATGCCTCATTTCTACATTATTAGCGCATTTGACCAAAATAGACAAGTGAGCTATTATCATCACATATCGTCAGTCGTCTTTGTCCATTAACTTTTCAATTCTTAACTTCTTCTAGAGAACCACTGAATGGATTGAAACAATTATAGATATTTATCTTGCTTTGGGATTTCAACAAAAAATAATTTCTTGGGGTTCTTTGATATGCAGAATCTAACCATGTATTTGGATTTAAAATATGTCCCCTGTTTTGAATTGGTCCATATTGATGTCCAAAGTGTCTTAAATTAAACTTTGTTTGATATAAACAAAAAATAAATTTTTGAGATTCTTTAATATTCTGAATCTAAACATGTATTTACATATTTGATTTTTGGCCCAGTTTTCAAGTTGGTCCAAATGGGGGTCCAACATTAAACTTTGTGTTTGATTTCATCAAAAAATGAATTTATGGTTTATTTGTATATGCTTAATCTAACCACATATTTAGATTTGGATATTGCATCAGACACAGGAGTTTTACATCCCCTTAATTACAGTTGCAGAAGTCAAGGACTGCCTTAGCAATTTAAATGTTGCAAAAGCTACAGGCATTGATCAGATCAGTCCTCGCATACTTAAACTATCATCAGAAGTTATTTCACCGTCAATAGCTTATATTATAAATAGGAGTATCACTGCTGGTATATTCCCTTCTGAGCTTAAAAATGCCCGTGTCATGCCAAGTCATAAAAAGGGTCCTAAAGATACTGTCGACAACTATAGACCAATATCTATTTTGCCTACTCTTTCAAAGATTTTTGAAAAGCATGTCTGCAAACACCTATACCGATACCTATTAAAATATAAGCTCCTTCATGCAAGTCAGTCTGGATTTAGAAGCCACCACTCTTATCACACTGCTTTACTAAAACTTATTGATCAGTGGTTGAAAGCCATTGATGATGGAGAAATTATAGGTATTATCTTCCTAGATTTTAAAAAAGCATTTGATCTGGTAGATCACATTATCCTTCTTCAAAAACTGCAGTGCTACAAAATTTCAAATTTATCATGTAACTGGTTTAAATCATATCTATCTCATAGATTCCAACAAGTTGAAAATGGGACAATCAAGTCAAAGGCACTAGAAATAAAATCTGGAGTACCTCAGGGCTCCATATTAGGCCCCCTTTTATTTTTATTGTTCATTAATGATTTGCCCCTTCATATAACCTCATCTCAAGCAGACCTCTATGCAGATGATACTACCATTCACTGCACAGGTCGTAGTCTCAATACCATCCAGGACAGCATTACAAATGATTTAGACAGAATTGAAGAATGGTGCAAGGGAAATAAGATGTATATAAATCCAACAAAAACTACATCTATGGTTATTGGTTCTAGACAGAAACTAGCAAAAACAGACCATGTTCTTAATTTGACTGTTGGTAACTCCCACATAAGAGATGTTAATGGCGAAAAGCTCCTAGGGGTTTTTATTGATGAAAATCTTGAGTGGACAGCCCAAATTGACACTTTGTGCACAAAAATCAGTACCAGGCTAAATCTTTTGTCTAGGATAAAGAAATCCCTCCCCCTGGAAACACGAAAGTTATACTTTAATGGTTATATTCTCCCTATTTTGGATTACTGTTGTACAATTTGGGGAAACACCAGTGACCAAAATACAAATAGATTAGATAAACTTCAAAAACGAGCAGCTAGAATTATTCTTGAACTTCCTTATGATACCCCATCTAATACAATGTTTAAAAAGTTATCATGGCTTCGATTTACTGATCGTGTAATTTACCACAAGGCCTTATATGTTCATAAATGTTTATATGGATCTGTCCCAGAATATTTGTCTTACAAAATCTCCTATGTTACAAATAAAAATGGAATGCAACTTAGATCAAATACTACCCAATTACTTAATATACCAAAGGCAAGAACAAACACATTTAGAAGATCTTTTTCATATTCTGGCCCAACTTTATGGAATAAACTACCAGAAGCACTAAGACACATGTCAAACATAAATACTTTTAAAACAAACTGCTTTAAGTTTTTACTTGAAAATCCTGGAATTATTTAAATGATTATGTATCAATTTTGATTATGTTTTCTTATGTTTATCTTTGTTATGATGAAATTGTGTGATTTATTGTGAGTGGAGTGTGAGGGCCTCAAGGGAGAATAGTGTTTGTACTAATTGAGCATACCCTCTTGAAATAAAGATTATTATTATTATTATTATTATTATCATAATATGTAAATTTCCAATTACAAATTTTTAAGGTCTTTGACCGCATTCATTCTGTATCTAAAACCTGAATGTTTGCTGTGTCGAATATTAAATCACTATCCAAATTCGGAGCTGTATCAAGCTTAAATGTTGTGTCCATACTTGCCCCAACTGTTCAGGATCCAACCTCTGGTGTAGTTTCAATTTGTGCCCTAGGGGAGCATTTTATCAAACAATAAATTCTTCTACAGAATATTTAAAAAGTAAAACGAATCTTAACATATTTTATTAAGAAATTTTATTTCTTATCAAGAAGAAAACAACAATTAATGATTTTTTCGAGCCTTTGACTTTAGTCGAAAAAGCGAGACATAGCGATCCTACATTCCGTCAGCGTCGTCGTCGTCGTTGTCGGCGGTGGCGTCCACAAATATTCACTCTGTGGTTAAAGTTTTTGAAATTTTAATAACTTTCTTAAACTATCCTGGATTTCTACCAAACTTGGACAGAAGCTTGTTTATGATCATAAGATAGTATCCAGAAGTAAATTTTGTAAAAATAAAATTCCATTTTTTCCGTATTTTGCTTATAAATGGACTTAGTTTTTCTGCCAGGAAATATTACATTCACTCTGTGGTTAAAGTTTTTAAAATTTTAATAACTTTCTTAAATTATCCTGGGTTTCTACCAAACTTGGACAGAAGCTTGTTTATGATCATAAGATAGTATCTAGAAGGAAATTTTGTAAAATAATAAATCCATTTTTTGTGTATTTTACTTTCAAATGGACTTAGATTTTCTGCCAGGAAACAACACTTTCACTCTTTGGTTAAAGTTTTTAAAGTTTTTATAACTTTCTTATACTATTTTGGATTTGTACCAAACTTGGACAGAAGCTTGTTTATGATCAAAAACTAGTATCTAGAAGGAAATTTTGTAAAATAATAAATCCATTTTTTCCGTATTTTACTTTTAAATGGACTTAGATTTTCTGTCAGGAAACAACACATTCACTCTGTGGTTACAGTTTTTAAAATTTTAATAACTTTCTTAATATACTATTTTGGATTTGTACCAAACTTTAACAGAAGCTTGTTTATGATCAAATGCTAGTATCTAGAAGGAAATTTTGTTTTCTTCCAGTTAACATTACATTCAGTCTGCAGTTAAAGTTTTTAAACATTTATTAGATTCATAAACTATCCTGGATTTTTACCAAACTTGGACAGAAGCTTCTTACAATCAAAAGATAGTATCAAGAGGAATATTTTTTATTGATTTACTTCCTCATTTTTGTTGAGCCAGCGATTAACAGAAAAAGTAGGCGAGACACTGGGTTCCGCGGAACCCTTACGAATTTTTCTCACAACAAAAAGATACTTCCTGTCATGACTGTGTTATAATTGTACTAATAAATGAACTTGACACTGTTCCTGCATCTCTTTTATTACTACCTGTAATGTCTATGTTATATAGGCACCTGTGTTTCAATATTGTATTTATATTGTGTCATTGATCAAACTTATTTGTTCAGTGTATGTTTACTTGTTTTTGTTTAAATCGTGTCTTTTTAATCAAGTTTAGCCATTTTCAATAAATATTCTATAGTGTGTCTTTTTATGTTGTAATGTTACACTACTGTCTCGTTGCATTTGATATGGACCTGTCCTAAGTAAGGAGCCTGTTGTCGATTGTTGGTGTGGTTCATAGGTGTTTCTCGTTTTGTATACATAGATTAGACCGTTGGTTTTTCTGTTTGAATTGTTTTACACTAGTCATTTTGGGGCCCTTTATAGCTTGCTGTGCGGTGTGAGCCAAGGTTCTGTGTTGAAGGCCATACTTTGACCTATAATTGTTAACTTTTAATACATTGTGACTTGGATGAAGAGTTGTCTCATTGGTACTCATACCACATCTTATTTATATTAATAACTGGAAAGTTTTGTTTTTTTAAATTTACAAGTGATTGCATGCTAATCACATTGTGCTATGTAAAGCTGAAGGAAGAATTGAAACAATGTACTTCTTAACTTTGAAACAAATAATATTCATAGCATTTTAACAACTGGTTACCTGACCAAGGGTAAAAAGAAGTTGAACCCTGGGTTATATAATGAAACCCCTATTCATTACTTTTTCTGAACAGAACAACCAGATCCAAGAAACAAGTAATCACTGTACAGTCTTCACAAGGAGCATTACCCATACTATTTATTTTTCAATCTATATAAGGCAACGACATGACAAAATGTAAAATTCATACAAGAAAAAAAGTCTGATTTATGTACAGAACAATTTACGAAAAGCAAACAAAAATGTTAGGCAGCAATCAATAACAGTCTTTGAATTACAAGCTCCTGACTAGAGAATGTGACAGGATTTAACATTTTTGCAACTGCTCAATTTCCGCTTACCTGGGATAGTAGTGTAGTAGAGCACAATATTGGAAAAACCTGTAAAAATCCAAAATAACTTACTGTTTTTACATTTTTCAGGTCCTGAACTTAAACGACACAGAATACTGATGGGCTTATGACCATTTAGGTCACACTAAATCTGTATATCTCTCACTGTGTGTGACTATCGCCAAAGATCCGGCTTTATAGAAAGAGTAAAAATAGCAAAGCTTATGCTTGTTCAAGATTTGAATCTAATAAGAAAATTAAATGGGAAATCCTTACAAGATACTGAATTGAATGGTAAATAAAAAGTAGTTTATGAGACTGAATCAAATTAAATTACAAAACTTGTAGTCCAAACATTTAACTATTTTTTAGCTTAAGGGTCATGTGAGCTATTCTCATCACTGTGTCTTTGTCTTCTGTTGTCTTTCATATCTGTCATCCCTTGTTCTCATCAACTTTTACAAAAATGTTCTACTCTGAAAATACTGGGCCAAATTGAATCAAAATTAGCCATAGTCATCATAAGGATACTTTGAAAAAAAATCTAATGATCTGGATCATCAACCTACATGGCTGCTATGCTAAAATCAAAGCATCATGGATGTTGTGACTCAGCCAATTTTGTAGCTAGTCTGACATTTGTTCTGACCATACCTTCAATAATTATATTGTTACCTTCATTTCCATAATCTCACTGTAAAATTTCTATTCTATTGCCAAATTATTAAAAGATGGAGAATTTGCAATATTGATGCAAATTATTTTGGTATTTCAATTAAAGAAACTGTCAAATTTTTTTGTTTACATCTTTTTTTTTAGAAACATTTGAAATTCAATGATTTTGACAAGAATGTTGAGGGAAATCTTCAATTGTGTAGCATGTTTTTTATACGCCATTAATAATAATTGGCTTAATAATTTCCAGAAAGAGGCATTAAAAATGCACTTTCTCAACAACAACAAATATAAATATCGAACTTTTATCTAAATTGGTGTTGACATTCTTCATTAAGGAAAAAAAAACATTTCCTGTATTCAAATATACATGTACAAATACCAAATGCTGAAATAATTTCAATTACTGTTGAATAGCAATATAATGGGGAATGTACAAATACATTTATTGCAGAAAATGCTCAGGTAAGAGTTATGCAATTGTGTTTATTGCTTCAACCAAATTACTGATAATTGTAACTTAAATAGACCTTAATTACTTACTCATGTCAGATGACACTGATTTTACAACTATTGAGGTCAAGATTTTGTGTGCAGTTAGATGTATAAAAAATTGAATACAAAAATTCTTGACCTCAATACCAGTATGATTATCAACTGTCATGATATATTAATATAACTGTGGTCAATTAAGACTGCATTTGGAGTTTAATCCAATTAATACTTACACCTTTGAGTGTAGTTGTTTGAAAATCGTGGCAGCTGTCCATCATACTGGTATTGTATCAATAATCTCATTTGCCTAATGCAAGAATGGGAATAATAGCATTTCAAAAAAGTGTGGGAATCAACTCTGATATCAATACACATCTTGAACCAAATTTAATTCAATGGCTTACAGGAACATAAGATAATGATAAAACACTTTCATTATTCTTATCAACTATCAACTGCTTAAATTTGACAAATCACATTTTCCACATTAATTAATAAATGACAATTTAATATAAATTTTGATTTACAAAGGAACTATATGCAAGTGTATATCTAAAATAAAGAAGTTGTTCACCCAACCTTTTCTTAATTTAAGGACAAATAACATATTAAAAGTTGGCAGTTGATGATTGAAATGGTGTATAAAGTTTCCGCAAGTCATAGAAACACATAATTATTTCCATTGCATGTCTTCAACTTAGAATTTTGCACTGTCTCCAAAATCCAGAGTAAGAACATAGATCCAGCATGGCTGAATCAAAAACCCAAAAGGGTATAATGCAGGTTATTGGTTGATAGTAATAAAGATCAATAAAACTTAACTTGGAAAGGTGAACTGATCACAAATGGTAAAAGTGTTCATTTTGTTTAGATCTATCTTCCCACAAATTTTCAAACAAATCAAACAACCTATTGTTGGGTTGTTTGGTTGCTGCCCCTGAATTGAAAATTTGAAGGGATTTCCAGTCTTTAACCAGATTCAGACATAAATTAGTTATTAATTTGGTGATGCACTGCTGGCGGCCGGCTGTCAAACAGTTTCTGTGCATTTACTCATAAACCGTTCAACAAAAATTTTTCAAATTTTAATATGTTGTTACTGATGACAAAATGGAGGTCAAGTTCGATATTGACGATTTTCACTTTCACGGTTCAGGAGTTATGGTCCTTGAAAGATTGAAAAATGTCGTAATAAGTCGTGTCTGTGTGATAATTCATGAACTGTTCAACCAAAGCTATGTTGTTATTGGTTAATATCTTAAATACTATTATAGATAGAGATAATCTGTAAACAGCAAATTGTAAGCAGGAAGATTTACAAATTAGTCACATGACCAATTGACTTCTTGAAACAACTCACTTCTTTGTCCATGGTGTGCTAGTGTTTATTGTTTACAAAAAGATTTGCAAAAAAATTTACAATGTTTAGTACCCCAAAAAACATAGATTGGGTCACTAAAGTAGAGCGCACCCTAGAAGATGTTTATAAATTTGTCTATATTTGTACTTGTTTTCTCTATCATCTTTATTAAAAATATTTTTTATGGAAATCATTACCAGAACATGATGGACAAAGGAGTGAGAAATCTATGTTTACAATGTTATAACAAAAATCCCTATAATAAAGTCTGCACGTTTTTAAAAATTAATCAGCTATTTTGGCCACAAAAATCCTCATTTTCTATCAAATGCAATGAAATATTTTAATATTATTGCTGTGGATGACATTTCCTTATGTTATATGCACAAAATGGCACCCACTTTTAACCAGTATTTTGTTCTATTTTGATATTATCACACTTTAAAAATTTATAGATACACAGGCCTATAGAAGGGTACATAAACCTTGAATTTGAAGTAAAAAAAGGAAAGCTTCCAGCAGTAAAATATATATTGTATATTTTTTGTAGATTTATTAATGGAAGAGATAAGAAAAGAGAGCGATGAAAATGATGCAAACCCAGATGATTTACCAGTTTGTGAGATATCAGACAATGTATGTGGCAAGGATATAGAAATTGACAGACTATCAGATCTAGATGAAATTGATGATATAGAGGATGATGATTAACCTGCCGCTAAAACAAAAACCACCAGAGTTCGCTGGCAAAAGAATGAAATAAAAGAAATAGAGGATTATTTTCCTGATAACCTGAGGACTTTTAAGACATGCCCTTAAAAAAAGAAGTCATTAAAGCTATTAACAAAAGTAAAAAGAAAAAAAGGATCATTAGGCCAGAGATATTGGCACACAATCATCAAAAAAAAATCTCAAACATGAACAAAAAAAAGTAATATAGTCTGTTTGATTACTATAAAAATGTATCATACTATTATACAACACTTTACTTTAATAATATATTTTGATGTTATACACTGCTTGTGAAACACTGCATTGGGAAGTGTTAGATGAGTTAGATGAACTTGTATCTCAGCTTAAATGAATAGTAGAGCTACGATTTTCATTAAAATTATTTTTTTAATCTAAATGCAGTGTTTTGTACAAAAAGTCAAATAAGTATAAATAAAACCATCACTGTTTACTTTCCATTTAGCATTTAGATGCATTTTACAGTTTTACACCTGAATTTAATTTTTGTCCACCAGACAATTATTAGATGTTAAGCCAACCCTTAATCATATGACCTATGTTGACCTGAACTCGGCAGTCCTAAATGCACAATCGGACGTTTTCCCTCAAAGAGAAAATGTCAAACACAGGAATGTTATCGCGGGAAAGAAACGTGTATTGACAGTTTTTGCGAGAAAAAGGAACATAAAAGAGGTGCAGACAAGTTATTGTAAATTGCAGTTAAATAAAGGCGATGAGATCAGTCATTATAATCACTTAAATTACCTGTCACGCAGGCAAAGTCCCACAGAAGTAGCCAACAATACGGTGGTTTGCAAAATGTTTACATTTCTAAATTATTCCAGATCACATGAAAACAAATCACGACGTGTTCAAATCCTTATTGTCCAAAATATGTTTATAAATATACGGACAGTGATCTCCCAACTTAGAAGTTAGAAATCAACTTCTTACAATTTAATAATCATGATTCTTCAGGTGTATCCTTCATGGTGGCCCCGATTCAATTCACAAACACGTGTATATATTATCGGCATTGTTTTGTCATACAAATGTAAAAACAACTGTTTTTCGCCATTGTTTGAGAACCTTTTTCGAATAGTATGCAGGCTTTTGTTATATTTTGTTATGTTTACATAATTTGATAAATGGGGTCAAATATGTACGTTTAATTTAAAGAAATTGTCAAATACGTAAGAAAACAAAACGCACCTGTTTATATCTATATATATCTGGGTCATTTCACTCACTGTGTTGGCCAAGTTTGGGAAGTAAACCTGATGCATAGTTAATGAGATGAATAGGCACACAACACCATATTAATTATGAATCATTAACACTTCTGTAGTTTATGTAAACATTCCAGTTATCTTATTGTGAATTTTAAGCACATATCTTTGATTTAAGCAGCTTTAAAACTTAATTTGTTATAATTTTGTCAAAATCGTAGCTACTATCCCTTTAACATTATTTGTGATTAATGCTTTAGAAAAGGATGAAATAAATTGAATTTGAGATTAATGGGTCAAAGGTTAAGATTACATTAGCTATTTAGACTTTCTGTTATAGGTCTGAGGAAAAAAATTGGGGCAATGAGGTAATAATAGTTTTGCTCATGAGGAAATTAAAGATTTAATGGGAATCTTGTTTATTTTTATCTGCAATCCTCAAAAATGTGTAATATTTTTTTGAGTTTTTGATGGTAGTTGTTAATTAAACTTGTTATGATTACAACATTTTTATGTGTGAAAGGCATTATAGGGTCATTAAGATTTTGTGTGACCTTCCCAAAGTTCCAGTAAGTAATTTGTAACTGCATCATGCAAATTAATTGAAATATTAGACTACTAAACCCAATCAAGTTAAAATCTCAGGATATTCACTGTTATCTTTTGTTAGTTATGTCCCTTTTGAAATTTAGAAAATTGCCAAATACATTTGTTGGACAAAACTTCTGAATGGTTGAGGAAATCGGTTTGAAAAAAAGGTATTTTGTTATGAACTTTTATTCAATGAATACCTTTTATCATTTAGGTAAAGAACTAAATGGGGGATGTTCATACTACAGTGAGATGTGTCTAGACTGAACTATAAGCAATAAGATGGTTGGTTTATGAATGTGTTCAGACTACACATGGTTCCAATTAGATATCAACTTATACGAAGGGGCTTCGCTAGATGTTTGGTTTAGACAGGTTACTTGTTTATACTGTGTTTGGATTTAAACAGATTTCATTGTATTACTTATATCATTTGTTGTCATTACATTTGGCATGTAATGGGTTGAGGCCAAGATAAACTGTAAATATGTTTTTTGTTTGGCATTCAAAGGCCACATACTGTCTATTACTTTAGACAAATCCACCAATGAGATAAGGTGAAATGGTGTGGAAATGATAAGTCCATATATATTCAGTGGATGATTTTTGTTATTTTTGTTCATAACAAATCAAATAGAGGTTTCCAGCATTTTGTTAAAAAAATATAAGTGATTTATTTTCTGTTAATTTGTTCATACCTATTTCATTGAAGCATTTAATCTGACAGCTGTTTCAGAATTTGATGCATATACATACACATATATATTTGATAAAGTCTGTGGTTCAGAAAATATTGTTCAAAAATAAAAAAAATCACATTATAAATCAATTCTGTCTTTCACCCCTCATTTCATACAGTTCATCAGACAAAATTGAAATTGTTAATAATAATGACTTGTGGCATTACCTAATAGTGACCTCTTGCAGTAGTCATTGTATAAAAATAAGATAAATGTTTACTGTGAAAGCCATTAATTATCAAAAATATGTCAGTTTAAACTGGGCTTGTACACATCTCAGGGGCGGATCCAGCCATTTTTAAAATGGGGGTTTCCCAACCCAGGATAAAGGGGGGGTTCCAACTATATGTCCCCATTCAAATGCATTGATCGTCAAAAAAAAAGGGGTGTTCCAACCCCCGGAATCCCCCCCCCCCCCCCCCCCCCCCCCCCCCCCCCCCCCCCGGGATCCGCCACTGCATCTGGTGCAAGTTGTTTTCTTTTATTGGATAAACATATTTTATTATAAGACTTGTTTTAACTATAACATGATAGTACTAATGGTAACTTGAATAAATCTGAAGAACACTTTTACTATTGTTTATTTTATTGATTCTTATTTTATGATGTTACATTTTCAATGAAAAGATATTATAACAATCAATAATACACAGTCCATTGAAGAAGAACCATTTATCTTAGTAAAAAATATCCATAAGATACTGGTTTTTTAATCTTGCAGAGTTCTTTAACTTTTTCTACTAGACTTATTCTACTGAAGTGTGTTTTTTGGGGAAAACTATAAACAAAAATTATGTATTCTAGTATACCATATGGAATGTCCATTGTGACCATATTGCACATTGACTAAGGTGAGTGACACAGGCATTTAAGAACTCAAATTTTAAAGAAATATCAATTGGTTACAATTTCACCTGCTTAGTTAAAACATCATTGCTCACTAATATTTATCTTCAATGAGCCGTTTAATCCTTTAAAATCGAATTGAGGTGTGATAACCCAGGAAAACATGAATTTCACCTATTTGTGAAACTGAGATTTATATAGAACCCATATAAACATGTGTGACTAAATTCATCTGTTTGTGAGACTTTGAAATTTTGTATAGCTCCCATGTAGATGTGTGGGACTTTGGTTTACTATTTATGAGATTTAGAGTTATACAGCACCCATATGATATAGACATGTGGGACTTTTTGTTTACCTGTTTGTGAGACCTATACAGCATCCATATAGACCTGTGGGACTTTGTGTTAACCTGTTTGTGAGACCTATTATAGACATGTGGGACTTTTTGTTAACCCCCTTTGTGAGACCTATACAGCACCCATATAGACATGTGAGACTTTTTGCTAACCTGTCTGTGAGACCTTTACAGCACCCATATAGACATGTGGGACTTTGTGTTAACCTGTTTGTGAGACCTACTCATCACCCATATAGACATTGGGACTTTTTGTTAACCTGTTTGTTAGACCTACACAGCACCCGTATAGACATGTGGGACTTTGTGTTAACCTGTTTGTGAGACCTATACAACACCATATAGACATGTGCGACTATTTGTTAACCTGTTTGTGAGACTTATACAGCACCCATATAGACATGTGGGACTTTGTGTTAAGGTAGCTACCATTTGATTTTTTTTTTGGGGGGGGGGGCTAGGATGAAAAATTTTGTCCTGCATTTTTATTTAGTTGTAATCTCTGTCCTGCCATTCTTTTTCACTCTATGGGCATTATGTTTTTTCGGTCTGTGCGTTCATTTGTCAGTTCGTCCATCTGTGTGACTTTTTGTTAACCTGTTTGTAAGACCTTTACAGCACCCATATAGACTTTCGTCACCTGGGTCAATATAATCAATTGATTTCAGGTAGGCAGTAATGGTAGCCTTTTTTAGCTCAGTGAGCTTTTCTCATGACTTGGCGTCTGTCGTTTGTCATCGTCTGTTAACTTTTAGAAAAATCTTCTCCTCTGAAACTAATAGGCCAAATTTAACCAAACTTGGCCACAATCATCATTGGTGTATCTAGTTTTAAAAATGACCCGGCCCACCAACCAAGATGGCCCTATGGCTAAAAATAGAACATAGGGGTAAAATGTAGATTTTGGCTTATATCTCTGAAACCAAAGCATTTAGAGCAAATCTGACATGGGGTGAAATTGTTCACCAGGTCATGATCTATTGCCATGAAATTTTCAGACAAATCAGACAACCCATTGTTGGGTTGCTGCCCTTGAATTGGTAATTTTAAGAAAATTTTGCTGTTTTTGGTTATTATCTTCAATATTATTATAGATAGAGATAAACTGTAAACAGCAATATTGTACAGCAAAGTAAGATCTACAAATAAGTCAACATGACCGAAATGGTCCTTTTAACAATTTTTGTAAATTTTTGTAATCTTTTACAAAAATCTCCTCTGAAACTACTGAGACAAATTTAACCAAACTTGGCCACAATCATCATTAGGGTATATAGTTTAAAAAATGATGGTCCGATGACCCAGCCTACCAACAAACATGGCCGACATGGCTAAAAATAGAACATACTGGTAAAATACAAGTTTTGTCTATTATTTTTTGAACCGTTATAAATAGAGAAAATCTGAAAGGAGCAAAAATGTTGTGAATAGTGAGCTCTACCAATTGTCCATATACGTCAAAACTGTTAGACAAATTCTTATAGGAGTTATTGCCCATAAATGACAAATTTTACCTTTTTTTTTATGAAAACTATGATATTTAGAGAGAAAATTTTTTTTCCATTATGCCTTATATGATTTAAATTATAAAAGATAAATAAACACTTTAAATTACAAAAATGATGAGCAAGGCAAGATCTATTAAAAAGTCAAATTTTGCCGATATAGTTAGTAGACTGTCACTCTTCATAGGAGTGGTTGCCCTTAAATGAGGATTTTTTTTTACCCTCTTTTGTGTTTGAGCAAAAACTAAAGAAGATAGAGAGAAACTTAACAGACTAAAAGATCACTAATACAAGATCAACAAAATAGAGATTTTTGTCATGAAGTCTATTCTCGTCTACAATGTTGGAGAGTGTCCTTTGTTTGATATGCACATAGACCAAGGTGAGCGACATAGCCTCTTTAGAGCCTCTAGTTATTAATCTCAGTCCATATCGTAAACTCTCATATGTATGGTGGCTCATTTTAAAGCTCGGACATTTTCACACGCCTGGTACAAGTTATGGGGTGGCAAGTGTGATGCGTTTTCCCTGTAAAGTGCTCCACCCTAAAAGATGTAAATGTCACTCTATTCACAAAATAATCCCAAATTTCTGACTATTTGATTCAATAAATAATGACTTATGTGATCATTTATTCAGGTTCATGTTTTGATACTTCTATTCACACCACATCAGCTCTCTAAAACAGTTATCCTAGGTCAATTGTGTTCATTTTTAGAATCGCAGCATCCACAACTGTATGGCGGACTAATATTAAAATCATATTCATATTTGTATGTTTTCATCTTTTGGTGAATTAGGGATATTGACCCACCTGTTTGTGAGACTTAATACACATATGGGACTTTTTTCTAAACTGTTTGTGAGACTTAAACAGCACCAATATTAACACATGGGATTTTTTAAAAACCTGTTTCTAAGACATTTACCAAACCCATATAGACATGTTGGCGGACTTTAATCACATGTTTAAGAAACTGTAAAAAATTTTCAAAACATCTAGGTAGACGTGGTGTAGGAATGTGGTTACCTTTTCATCAGATTTAGGATTATAGAGCACCAAAATAGTGGGACTTTTTGTTAACCTGTTTGTGAGACCAATACAACACCAATATAGACATGTGGGACTTTTTGTTAACCTGTTTGTGAGACCAATACAACACCAATATAGACATGTGGGACTTTTTGTTAACCTGTTTGTGGGATCTATACAGCACCCATATAGACATGTAGGGCTTTTTGTTAACCTGTTTGTGAGACCTATACAGCACCCATAAAGACATGTGGGACTTTCTGTTAACCTATTTGTGAGACCTATACAGCACCCATTTAGACATGTGGGACTTTTGTTAACCTGTTTGTGGTACCTATACAGCACCCATATAGACATGTGGTACTTTTTGTTAACCTGTTTGTGAGACCTATACAACACCCATATAGACATGTGGGACTTTTTGTTTACAAGTTTGTGAGACCTATACAGCACCAATGTAGACATGTGGGACTTTTTGTTAACACGTCTGTGAGACCTATACAGCACCCATATAAACATGTGGGACTTTTTGTTAACCTGTCTATGAGACCTTTACAGCACCCATATAGAGATGTGGGAATTTTTGTTAACCTGTTTGTGGTACCTATACAGCACCCATATAGACATGTGGTACTTTTTGTTAACCTGTTTGTGAGACTTATACAGCACCCATATAGACATGTGGGACTTTTTGTTAACCTGTTTGTGAGACCTATACAGCACCCATAAAGACATGTGGGACTTTTTGTTTTCACGTTTGTGAGACCTATACAGCACCCATATAGACATGTGGGACTTTTTGTTAACACGTCTGTGAGTCTTATACAGCACCCTTATAGACATGTGGGACTTTTTGTTAACCTGTTTTGAGACCTTTACAGCACCCATATAGACATGTGGGACTTTTTGTTTACAAGTTTGTGAGACCTATACAGCACCCATATAGACATGTGGGACTTTTTGTTTACAAGTTTGTGAGACCTATACAGCACCCATATAGACATGTGGGACTTTTTGTTAACCTGTTTGTGAGACCTTTACAACACCCATATAGACATGTAGGACTTTTTGTTAACCTGTTTGTGAGACCTATACAGCACCAATATAGACATGTGGGACTTTTTGTTTACAAGTTTGTGAGACCTATACAGCACCAATATAGACATGTGGGACTTTTTGTTAACCTGTTTGTGAGACCTTTACAACACCCATATAGACATGTAGGACTTTTTGTTAACCTGTTTGTGAGACCTATACAGCACCGATATAGACATGTGGGACTTTTTGTTTACAAGTTTGTGAGACCTATACAGCACCAATATAGACATGTGGGACTTTTTGTTAATCTGTCTGTGAGACCTTTACAGCACCCATATAGAGATGTGGGAAATTTTGTTAACCTGTTTGTGGTACCTATTCAGCACCCATATAGACATGTGGGACTTTTTGTTAACCTGTCTGTGAGACCTTTACAGCACCCATATAGAGATGTGGGAATTTTTGTTAACCTGTTTGTGGTACCTATACAGCACCCATATAGACATGTGGTTCTTTTTGTTAACCTGCTTGTGAGACCTATACAACACCCATATAGACATGTGGGACTTTCTGTTAACCTGTTTGTGAAACCTATACAGCACCCATATAGACATGTCGGACTTTTTGTTAACAAGTTGGTGAAACCTATACATCACCCATATAGACATGTCGGACTTTTTGTTAACCTGTTTGTGAGACCAATACAGCACCCATATAGACATGTGGTACTTTTTGTTAACCTGTTTGTGAGACCTATACAACACCCATATAGACATGTGGGACTTTTTGTTAACCTGTCTGTGAGACCTTTACAGCACCCATATAGACATGTTGGACTTTTTGTTAACCTGTTTGTGAGACCAATACAACACCATATAGACATGTGGGACTTTTTGTTAACCTGTTTGTGAGACCTATACAACACCCATATAGACATGTGGTATTTTTTGTTAACCTGTTTGTGAGACCTATACAACACCCATATAGACATGTGGGACTTTTTGTTAACCTGTTTGTGAGACCTATACAGCACCCATATAGACATGTGGGACTTTTTGTTTACAAGTTTGTAAGACCTATACAGCACCCATATAGACATGTGGGACTTTTTGTTAACATGTCTGTGAGACCTATACAGCACGCATATAGACGTTGGACTTTTTGTTAACCTGTCTGTGAGACCTTTACATCACCCATATAGACATGTGGGACTTTGTGTTAACCTGTTTGTGAGACCTATTCAGGACCCATAAAGACATGTGGGACTTTTTGTTAACACGTTTGTGAGACATGTTAGACTTTAATGACATGTTTAAGAAACTGTAATTTTTTTTCAAAACATCCAGGTAGACGTGTTTATTTATACTGGTAACATTCCCAAGTTATGTCTCTATGAGATGAAACATAGAAATCATATCTGGGAACCAGTACGTAAACAAAACAAAATATCTATGAATATTATATATCTCCCCAAAAGAGGCATGGTTTGTGAAACAGCTGTATTTACCAAGTGCAACCTATACGTCATTGCTTTGACCAAACCGAATTTTCAAGAAAAAAAAATTCACTTCCCATAAAGTTTTGAGGAGTAACCATTCTTTATTGGCAGCAGTAGAGTGGATTTCGGTTACTTACCATGCAAATTTTTAGATTGCGAAAACGGTATGCAGTTGATATCCGAAATCTGAAATTACAGAGTAAAACACGATCAGCAGAACAGGAAACCTCCTAAAAAGGATGGAGAGCTATGCTCGATATGCCAGTGTTAAATCAAAGAAATATATGTCTCGTGTTAAATTCAATAAAATATATTTGTCTCATATAATGTTTTAATTCTTTCAATAAAGATTATAAACAGCGGTCGGTGTGTTTTATGTGTTGCTTACCAGCGCTTCCTTTTGTCTCCCATGACAAAAGAAATTACAATAAACTGCTTCGCTGAGCGCAGCTGGATACACCCGCAGAGGTCCAACCCTGAACAGTTGGGGCAAAAATGGACACAATATTCAAGCTTGATACAGGTCTGCATTTGGATTGTAATTAAATATTTGACATTTTATAGGTTTCTGAATAAATGTAGTCAAAGAACTTGAAATTGGTTATATGAATTGAATTTATATTCAATTAAAGATTCCTTGCTGTTGTGCAATACACTGTGCTGTTTCGCAATACTTAGTAAATCTGTTGTCAGACTATAAACAAATAAAGTTCAATTTCTTCTCAATGTCATAATGAAATTTATGAAAATCAATAGGGAGATTACATCAATAGCTATAAATAATTCACCAAAGTTTCATGAGAACGGCTGAAAGCATTTTTGAGTGATTGTCCAAAAACTGGAAAATCCCCCCTTTTTTAATGAATAAAACCCCTTAACTCAGAAATGTAAAATCTAAAATTTATAAAATTCTAAAGGGAGCTTACATCAACAGATATAAACAATTCACCAAAGTTTCATGAGAACTGCTGAAAGCATTTTTTAGTTATTGTCCGAAAACTTGAAACCCTGCAACTCGGAAACGTAAAATCTAAAATTTATAAAAATCGAAAGGGAGCTCATGTCAATAGATATAAACAATTCACCAAAATTTCTTGCAAGTTGGTGAAAGCATTCTTGAATGTTGTCGGAAAACTGGAAAATCCCCCCTTTTTTAATGAATAAAACCCCAAAACTCAAAAACGGTAAATCTGAAATTTATAAAAAACGAAAGAGAGCTCACGTCAATAGATATAAACAATTCACCAAAGTTTCATGCGTATTGGTTAAAGCTTTTTTGAGTTAATGTCCGACATGTTGACGACGGACGGATCCATACACTTATTCTCAAGTTATTGTCTGGAAACCAAATGTCTTCAGACAATGAAGACGCAGACAATGTGATATTATACAACCGCAAATATTTTGCAGTCGTATAAAAAAATATTCAATGGTAAGACAAGACATGAACACATTCATTACACAACACAAATACAGTTGTTCTATTAACTATAGTATCTAAGAGATGGACAGAAAAACTTGACACTTGATTAATGAACCATAAAAATAAGGATTTGTAGTATAATTGCCAATGAGATAACTTTTCACTAGACCCAAAGATGAGGATGTAAACAAGTATAAGGCACTATACAGGCTTCAACAATGAGCAAAAGCCCATATGGTATAGTATTCTATATAGGCCTGGCATGAGAAAATGTGAAACAAACAAGGAAGACATCAGCCACTGAATTACAGGCTCTTAACTTTGGACAGGCACATTAAAGAATGTGGCTTTGTTAAACATGGCTGTTAGCGCTCAAACCTCCCCTAAAATGAAACAGTGCTGTAATAAGCAAATAAAAGTGTGACGAAAATATTATTTGGATAAATGGACAGACGGACAGACAAGGTGATTGGAATATAGTCACCCCTTTTAGAGTGGGGGTACAAAAATCAATTGAAAAAGGCTGGACCCATCACAGCACACAATAAAATGCTCCGCTGGGCGCAGCTTGATACGACCGCAGAGGTCGAACCCTGAACAGTTGGGGCAAATATGGACACAACATTCAAGCTTGATACAGCACTGAATTTCGATTGTGATTAAATATTTGACACAGCATAGGTTTCTGACACAGAATGTGGTCTAAGATCCTGAAAAATTTTAATTTACCTATTCAAACCATATCATTATTATTTGCTTTTATATATAAATCAGACTAACCAATTCAAAATGGAAAATTTTAAAGAAAAAAAAAAGGAAAAAAAAATCCCTCCCCCAAATTTTTTGAACCCCCTTATGATTCATCACCCCCAAACTCAATCCCAGCCTTCCCATTGTGGTATGGTACCTTGCAGTACAATTTCAGAGAGATCCATACACTTGAACATAAATTATTGTCTGGAAACTAGAAAAATGCTGGTTTTTTGCCCCTTTTTGGCCCCACATTCCTAAACGTTTAGGGCAATTACCCCCAAACTCAAACTCAGCTTTCCCTTTGTGATATGGAACCTTGTAGTACAATTTCATAAAGATCCATACACTTACACACAAGTTATTGTCCTGAAACTAGAAAAATGCTTGTTTTTTGCCCCTTTTTGGCCCCTAATTCCTCAAATTTGGAGGCAATTACCCCCAAAATCAATCCCAGCCTTCCCTTTGTGGTATGGTACCTTGCAGTACAATTTCAGAGAGATCCATACACTTGAACACAAGTTATTGTCTGGAAACTAGAAAAATGCTTATTTTTGGCCCCTTTTCGGACCCTTATTCCTAAACGTTTTGGGAAATTACCCCCAAACTCAAACCCAGCTTTCCCTTTGTGATATGGAACCTTGTAGTACAATTTCAGATAGATCCATACACTTACACACAAGTTATTGTCATGAAACTAGAAAAATGCTTCTTTTTTGGCCCCTAATTCCTAAAATTTTAAGGCAAGTACCCCCCAAATCAATCCCAGCATTCCCTTTGTGATATGGAACCTTGTGGTAAAATGTCACAGAGATCCATACACTTACACACAAGTTATGTCTGGAAGTTACAAAAATGCTTATTTTTGGCCCCTAATTCCTTAACTGTTGGTACCATAACCCCCAAAATCAATCCCAACCTTCCTTTTGTGGTATTGAACCTTATGGTAAAATTTCAAAGAGAACCATTCCCTTAAACTAAAGTAAGAGTGCGAAAACCAATGTGTCTTCAGACGACGACGACGCCAACGTCATACCAATATACAACCGCAAAATTTTTGGGGTCATATAAAAACATGTATTATTTCAAAAATTTTGCTGCATTTTAGTCAGCATCTTCTGGATATTTGGAGCAAATTTTCTGAAAGCAGACTGTAATGTCTAATATATCTTTTGCAACATTATTGATTTTGATTTAATATTGGTTTGATGTCAACACACTAGAAGGGAAGGAGGGGCTCACAGTAATGCTTTCTGTAATTGGTTTAGTGGTTCACAGAAAAATTTTGTCTCTCTTTGACAAAAAGTTGTACAAGTAATAGCACTATAGAAACAGCCAGAAACAGTTCAGTGGTATTTGGTTGGAACTGATTTTGCAGTGCTCAAGTATCTCTACATGTTAAGCTTAGTGTCTGATGATTAATAAGCTTCAATTTAGGAGTGATATGTTGAATTATGTTTCTGAAAGATGCTTCTTCTTCTTTCAAAAATATTAAAATGAATAACAAAACATAACAGCAAGACTGTTTATTAATACTAAATATAAATTGCAAAAAGCTTAAAAATACAACTGTAGCACCTGTTTTGTGAAATATAAAGGAAAACATATTGCATATTTGAAGAATACAGTTCCACTGTTTCATTCAAATAGAAAAATTGCAATTTTAATAAATGCATAATGTATTCTTTGTAAAAGTATGAGCTTGCCACCAAATAAGTTTTATATAAAATGAAATTTTGATAATGGTGTATCAATGTTTATTAAACCTTAACAAAATATACTGTACATGCTTAAGAAACAAATTTTTACAACAATATTTTTTTTATTGGAATGTTTTTTGCAAAATTTGAAGGAATATAAATGATAAAACAAACTACAGATGTGGATCAAGGATTTTGAAAACAGGGGGACCTACAAACAAGGCAACTTTAGGAGTGGAACATGTAAACAGTCTATGCATGAACCATATATGTAGCATCACAAGGGCCCCCACCTAAATCCATCTCTGAATTACACATGAAAAACCTTCAATACAAGTGAACTTCTTGGTCCCTTAGCATGTAATACACAAAAACAAGAGCCTGTGTCGCTCACCTTGGTCCATGTGCATATCAAACAAAGGACACAGATGGATTCATGACAAAATTGTGTTTCGGTGATGGTGATGTGTTTGTAGATCTTACTTTACTGAACATTCTTGCTCCTTACATTATCTTTATCTATAATGAACTTGGCCCAGTAGTTACAGTGGAAAATATTATGTAAAAATTTACAAAAATTTACAAAATTTATGAAAATTGTAAAAAATTGACTATAAAGGGCAATAACTCCTTAAGGGGACAATTGACAATTTTGATCATGTTGACTTATTTGTAGATCTTACTTTGCTGTACATTATTGTCTTTTACAGTTTATCTCTATCTATAATAATATTCAAGATAATAACCAAAAGCTGCAAAATTTTCTTAAAATGACCAATTCAGGGGCAGCAACCCAACAACGTGTTGCCTGATTGGTCTGAAAGTTTCAGGGCAGATAGATCTTGACCTAATGAACAATTTTATCCTCGTCAGATTTGCTCTAAATGCGTTGGTTTCAGAGATATGAGCCAAAAACTGCATTTTATCCTATGTACTATTTTTTAGCCATGTCGGCCATCTTGGTTCGCGGGCGGGGTCATCGGACACAATTTTTAAACTAGATACCCCAATGATGATTGTGGCCAAGTTTGGTTAAATTTGGCCAAGTAGTTTCAGAGGAGAAGATTTTTGTAAAAGATTACAAAAATTTACGAAAAATGGTTAAATATTGACTATAAAGGGCAATAACTCCTTAAGGGGTCAACTGACCATTTTAGTCACTGTGACTTATTTGTAGATCTTACTTTGCTGAACATTATTGCTGTTTACAGTTTATCTCTATCTATAATAATATTCAAGATAAAAACCAAAAACGGCAAAACTTCCTTAAAATTACCAATTCAGGGGCAGCAACCCAACAACGGGTTGTCAGATTCATCTGAAAATTTCAGGGCAGATAGATCTTGACCTGATAAACAATTTTACTTATGTCAGATTTGCTCTAAATGCTTTGGTTTCAGAGATATAAGCCAAAATCTACATTTTACCCCTATCTTCTATTTTTAGCCATGGCGGCCATCTTGGTTGGTTGGCCAGGTCACCGGACACATTTTTTAAACTAGATACCCCAATGATGATTGTGGCCAAGTTTGGTTAAATTTGGCAAAGTAGTTTCAGAGGAGAAGATTTTTGTAAAAGATTACAAAAATTTATGAAAAATGGTTAAAAATTGACTATAAAGGGCAATAACTCCTTAAGGGGTCAACTGACCATTTTGGTCATTTGTCTTATTTGTAGATCTTACTTTGCTGAACATTATTGCTGTTTACAGTTTATCTCTATCTATAATAATATTCAAGATAATAACCAAAAACGGCAAAATTTCCTTAAAATTACCAATTCAGGGGCAGCAACCCAACAACGAGTTTTCAGATTCATCTGAAAATTTCAGGGCAGATAGATCTTGACCTGATAAACAATTTTACCCCACGTCAGATTTGCTCTAAATGCTTTGGTTTCAGAGATATAAGCCAAAATCTTCATTTTACCCCTATGTTCTATTTTTAGCCATGGCGGCCATCTTGGTAGGTTGGCGGGGTCATCGGACACATTTTTTAAACTAGATACTTGAATGATGATTGTGTTTAAGTTTGGGTGCATTTGGCCCAGTAGTTTCAGAGGAGAAGATTTTTGTAAAAGTTTACGGACGACGGACGACGGACGCAAAGTGATGAGAAAAGCTCACTTGACCTTTCAGGTCAGGTGAGCTAAAAAATGTTGAAACACAGTTATAACAATATACTACATCATTAAAAAGCATTATATTTAAAAAGGTATTTATTCAACTTGTGATATATAAATGTGAAATCAAAAAAATCTAGTAAGGTTAAAATTACAAAAGGTTTTAACATTTTCAAAAAAACATACAAAAGCATAGTAATACCTGTCAGAAATCACTATATATTGTACAATTAAAAAACATGTCAAGCACTTCAGAGTTACATTTTTGCCACTACTAATGAAAGAACACACTGTCAAACGTATAAAAGAGAACATTATCATAAATATACAGCAAATAAAAGAACTAGAGGCTCTAAAGAGCCTGTGTCGCTCACCTTGGTCTATGTGCATATTAAACAAAGGACACAGATGGATTCATGACAAAATTGTGTTTTGGTGATGGTGATGTGTTTGTAGATCTTACTTTACTGAACATTCTTGCTGCTTACAATTATCTCTATCTATAATGATCTTGGCCCAGTAGTTACAGTGGAAAATATTTTGTAAAAATTTACAAAAATTTATGAAAAATTATAAAAAATTGACTATAAAGGGCAATAACTCCTTAAGGGGTCAATTGACAATTTTGGTCATGTTGACTTATTTGTAGATCTTACTTTGCTGTACATTATTGCTGTTTACAGTTTATCTCTATCTATAATAATATTCAAGATAATAACCAAAAGCTGCAAAATTTTCCTAAAATTACCAATTCAGGGGCATCAACCCAACAACGTGTTGCCTGATTGGTTTGAAAATTTCAGGGCAGATAGATCTTGACCTAATGAACAATTTTATTCTTGTCAGATTTGCTCTAAATGCTTTGGTTTCAGAGATATGAGCCAAAAACTGCATTTTACCCTATGAACTATTTTTTAGCCATGTCGGCCATCTTGGTTCGCCGGCGGGTCATCGGACACATTTTTTAAACTAAATACCCTAATGATGATTGTGGACAAGTTTGGTTAAATTTGTCTTAGTAGTTTCAGAGGAGAAGATTTTTGTAAAAGATTACAAAAATTTACGAAAAATGGTTAAAAATTGACTATAAAGGGCAATAACTCCTTAAGGGGTCAACTGACCATTTTGGTCATGTTGACTTAATTGTAGATCTTACTTTGCTGAACATTATTGCTGTTTACAGTTTATCTCTTTCTATAATAATATTCAAGACAATAACCAATAAAATGCTCCGCAGGGCGCAGCTTGATACGACCGCAGAGGTCGAACCCTGAACAGTTGGGGCAAGTATGGACACAACATTCAAGCTTGATACAGCTCTGAATTTGGATTGTGATTAAATATTTGACACAGCATAGGTTTCTGACACAGAATGAATGTGGTCTAAGAACTTAAAAATTTTAAATTGGACATTCACCTATTATGGTCCAATATCCAAAATCTAAATACATGGTTAGATTCAGCATATCAAAGAACCCCAAGAATTCAATTTTTGATGAAATCAAACAAAGTTTAATTTTGGACCCTTTTGACCTCAATGTGGACAAAGTTGATAACGGGGCCCAAAAATCTAAATACATGTTTAGATTCAGCATATCAAAGAACACTAAAAATTCAATTTTTGTTAAAATCAAACTAAGTTTAATTTTGGACCCTTTGGACCTTAATGTAGACCAATTTGAAAACGGAACCAAAAATTAAGAATCTAAATACACAG
The DNA here is from genome assembly GCF_021869535.1 of Mytilus californianus. Classification (NCBI taxonomy): domain Eukaryota; kingdom Metazoa; phylum Mollusca; class Bivalvia; order Mytilida; family Mytilidae; genus Mytilus; species Mytilus californianus. Next base: position 67,560,659 of record NW_026262679.1, on the reverse strand, counting down.
TAAGATTCGGCATATCAAAGAACCCCAATAATTAAATTTTTGATGAAATCAAACAAAGTTAAATTTTGGACCCTTTGGACCTCAATGTGGACCAATTTAAAAACGGGGCCCAAAATCCAAAAACTTAATACACGGTTATATTCAGCATATTAAAGAACCCCAAGAATTCAAGAATAAAACCCCATTGAAATTGATCAAGAAATAAGCAATTTATATGAAGTATCTTCTTTTGCACAATACTGTGCAATTGAATATTTCTTGCTATTGCGCAATACTGTACAATTGACAATTTCTTGCTCTTGCGCAATATTGTGCTATTGGATATTTCTTGCTATTGCGCAATACTGTGCAATTGAAGATTTCTTGCTATTGCGCAATACTGTGCAATTGAAGATTTCTTGCTATTGTGTAATACTGTGCAATTGAAAATTTCTTGCTATTGCACAATACTTATTATATAAAAATTTACACATCCTGTTTGGTGTGTATCTCCTACCATATCATTATTATTTGCTTTTAAATATAAATCAGAAATAACCAACTTAAAATGGAAAATTTTAAAAGAAAAAAAAAGGAAAAAAAAAGGAAAAAAAATATCCCCCCCCCCCCCCCAATTTTTTGAACCCCCTTATGATTCATCACCCCCAAACTCAATCCCAGCCTTCCCTTTGTGGTATGGTACCTTGCAGTACAATTTCACAGAGATCCATACACTTGAACACAAGTTATTGTCTTGAAACTAGAAAAATGCTTATTTTTGGCCCCTTTTTGGCCCCCAATTCCTAAACGTTTCAGGCAATTACCCCGAACTCAATTCCAGCTTTCACTTTGTGATATGAAACCTTGTAGTACAATTTCAGAAATATCCAAACACTTACACACAAGTTATTGTCATGAAACTAGAAAAATGCTTGTTTTTTGCCCCTTTTTTGGCCCCTAATTCCTAAAATTTTGAGGCAATTACCCCCAAAATCAATTACAGCCTTCCCTTTGTGATATGGAACCTTGTGGTACAATGTCAGAGAGATCCATACACTTACACACAAATTATTGCCTGAAAGTTACAAAAATGCTTATTTTTGGCCCCTTTTTGGCCCCTAATTCCTTAACTGTTGGTACCATAACCCCCAAAATCAATCCCAACCTTTCTTTCGTGGTATTGAACCTTATGGTAAAATTTCATGGAGATCCATTCACTTAAACTAAAGTTAGAGTGCGAAAACCAATGTGTCTTCGGACGACGCCGGACGACGCCAGACGACGACGACGCCAACGTCATACCAATATACGACCAAAAAATTTTTAATTTTTGCGGTCGTATAAAAACGGCAAAATTTCCTTAAAATTACCAATTCAGGGGCAGCAACCCAACAACGGGTTTTCAGATTCATCTGAAAATTTCAGGGCAGATAGATCTTGACCTGATAAACAATTTTACCCAAGTCAGATTTGCTCTAAATGCTTTGGTTTCAGAGATAGAAGCCAAAATCTACATTTTACCCCTATGTTCTATTTTTAGCCATGGCGGCCATCTTGTTTAGTTGGCCGGGTCACCGGACACATTTTTTAAACTAGATACCCTATTGATGATTGTGGACAAGTTTGGTCAAATTTGGCCCAGTAGTTTCAGAGGAGAAGATTTTTGTAAAAGTTTACGGACGACGGACGACGGACGCCAAGTGATGAGAAAAGCTCACTTGGCCCTTTGGGCCAGGTGAGCTAAAAAATAAACAAATGACTAGATTTACTTTGAATTTTTCAAATTGAGTTTCATACCTTTGGAAAAACATACCGATAATTGTTTAAAATGTTGGTCTGTCGATTTTTGTTGGAAAACTTCAAAATTAAGATCTATTTTATTACAAATAAAACTTTTCCAGAGTCATCTCCTATTGGTCAATCTATTTAAACTTTTGTCATTTTTATTGTCTAATTGAATAAATACAATAGCTATTGTTCTCTGTATAGTTTATTCACTGGGACCTTTAATTTTCTTCTAAGAGAAATCCATCACTCATTGATTAATTTACCTAAGGTAAAAAATATCTTCTAAAAGATGAAAATACATGTTTTAACTCACAAAACTGCATGTGATTTTGTATTTATTCAATATTAATAATATATTTTCAATCTGTTTAATGTAAACGGTGATTCAAACATTAAAAGTTGATTTCTAACAAAATTTTCAACATTGTTCCTATCGATTTTTTTTTTTTTTGGTGTTTGACAAATAAAAACTGGAAAATGACAATGTTTAAATTAAGGCCTTCTTAAACGTACTGTGGATTCATTAATATTCGTTGGATACCAATTTTCGTGGATTTCGTGGGCACAGGAAAACCACGAATTTAAGTGTTCAACGAATTGCAAATTTGCTGTATGATTATATGCAAACTTCTGGGAAACCACGAAATCAAATATCCACGAATATGCAAGTTTTCCTCAATCCACGAAAATTGGTACCCACGAAAATAAATGAATCCACAGTATTCTATAACTAAACAAAAACAAAAAATGCAAATTTCAATAGGAACAATGATGAACAAAATTGTCAGAAATCAACTTTTTGTGATTAAATCAGTGTTTATATTGAACAGATCGAAAATGTATTATTGATATTGCATAAATACAACATCACATGTAGTTTTGTGAGTTGAAGCATGTATTGTCATCTATTTAAAAAAAGATAATTTTTTTATTCAGGTAGATTAATCAATGAATGATGGATTTCTGTTAGAAGAAATTTAAAGGTCCCAGTGAATAAACTACACAGAGAACAATAGCTATTGTATTTATTCAATTGGACATTGAACTAACAAAACTAAAGTTAGAGAATGGAAACCAATTTCGGGACGTACGGACATACGTACGTAATTACGCACAAGGGTAAGACTTAATGCCCCCTCCGTCAAGGTGGGGGCATAAAAAGTTTAAATACCTTGACCAAGAGAAGATGACTGTGGAAAAGTTTCATTTGGTTTGCAATAATATTATCATATTTTAATATGTTCGCCTAAAATTATTTAGCTACAAATCATTTAAGCATTAGGGTTAATTTTTTTATAGTTATTACATACACTTCAAGCCACTTTTATAATTGTATAAGTTGGTGCGTATTAGGAAAATAGTCCAGTGGAGGGACTTAATTTTTCTTTTACAGATAAAAATCATGCAAACCCATATTTTATATTCAGATCGGTGAATTTCTAGGTGGTCTTTTTCTTTTCTATTTCAATATCTACTTTAAAAAGAAAGGCAATATAAATTTCTGAAATGCACAATTTTGATATTTTTTCTTTCTTTTGTAACTCATGAAAAGAGAAAGTTTTCTTCATTTTCTGATCATCCCTTTTTTTTTTATAACCAGCTTATAATCTTGTATGCTGATTTTTGTATTTACACTATATTTTTATTAAAAAACTATGATCTACACTACCCTACTCCTTTTTATGAAATATGTGAGTTTTATCGCTATTTTGTGCATTTTCCTTTGATCTTTTTTTGGTGATAATTTTTCATATCATGCTACTCGCTTGAGATGAAAAATTATCGTCAGAAACTAAGGGCGCATGTGACGTTGTCAATGTAAACATGAACGACCTCATTGGCAAAATAGCGATAAACAGATTATCAATGGTCTTTCAAACTCGAGGATGTTTCTCAGCCGCATCTCATCTCAGGGCTGTCGCCCTTCGATGAGATTGTAGCTGAGAAACACCCTCTCGTTTGAAATAATCTATAGTAAATGTTTGCTGATCTTTGCGAAGTGTACTTGTGTGCTATGTATCTAAAGTTTCAATACATATGTGTTTCCAATACAGGCTTTATAAAAATAAGGAGATGTGATATGACAATGAGACAACTACCACCCAAGTTCAAATGAAGTGGATGTAAGCAATTATAGGCAACCTTATAACCTTTAACCATGAGAAAACCCCATACTGTATAGTTGGCTATAAAAGGCCCCAACATGAAAAATAAGAAGCAAGCACGAAGATTTGATTAACATAACTTTTGACTTTAATTATTTATCCCTTTTAATTTTTTATTAACTGTGTATTTGCATTCAGGTGTCACAGGTCAAATATATTCGTTCATTGTGTGTTAATTTATGTTTTTTGATTGAGTTAAGCCTTCCAATTGATATTTTATAGTGTGTTTTTCTATGTTGTGATGTTATAAAAGGGAGAAGGTTTGGTACCATTAAAACGTTTAATCCCGCTGCAAATGTTTGCACCTGTCCTAAGTCAGGAATCTGATTACAGTAGTTGTCTTCTGTTTATGTAGTTCATACGTGTTTCTCGTTTTTATATAGATTAGACCGCTGGTTTTTTCGTTTGAATGGTTTTACAATAGTAATTTTTTGGGGCCCTTTATAGCTTGCTGTTCGGTGTGAGCCAATGCTCCGTGTTGAAGACCGTACCTTGACCTATAATGGTTTACTTTTACAAATTGTAACTTGGATGGAGAGTTGTCTCATTGGCACTCATACCACATCTTCCTATATCTATATACAAATAAATTAAAGGTTTTTTTCCCATCTCCACCTTTAGAATGATGATCATGGACATACATTGATTATGGATCATCTGTCTGTTCCTTTAATAGATAAAACTCTTTAAAATATTACACATAAGGGACTTTAAAGACTAGAAATGTAAATTGGTAATGATGATCTCGTCTCCACAGGTCTTCTTATCTTTCTTTACAACAGTTTTATTGTTGTATATCATTATTCATTGTCATTGGAAGATATAAAAATGAGTCAATGATTTTAGTTTTGCTAAATTTAGGGTTTAAATTTTGGACAAAACTGTAAAAATTAGTTACGTAGATTATGTCTTTAAAACCATTGAATTTTACCAGGTCAATATATGCAATAAGATTTATATGAATTGTGTTTAAAGGGTCAGACAGTATTGGGAAGTGAAGTGTGGGATGCTATTGCTTCCAAAGACAGCTATGCTGCTGATTTTACGTGTGATAATTAAAAGTTGCTCTAAACTTTTCTCAACATCAATAAATACCCATAAAAAATGTATAATACGAACTAAATAAAAGTTTATTTGGAATACACTCTTAAAATAATCTTAGTAGAGAGATATCAAAACTGAGATTCATGTCAACAAAGGAAAGAATCTTTTGGATTTTATCAGAAACACTTTTTTAAGAAACTCTTAGAGAATCTTTAATTGACAATTAAAATATCCTCTAATAAAATGCTCCGCTGGGGCGCAGCTTGATACGACCGGAGAGGTCGAACCCTGAACAGTTGGGGCAAGTATGAACACAACATTCAAGCTTGATACAGCAATGAATTTGGATTGTAATTAAATATTTGACACAGCATAGGTTTCTGACACAGAATGAAAGTGGTCTAAGAACTTAAAATTTTTTAATTTACCTATTCAGACCATATCATTATTATTTGCTTTTATATATAAATCAGAAATAACCAATTTAAAATGGAAAATTTTAAAGAAAAAAAAGGGAAAAAAAATCCCCCCCCCCCCAAATTTTTTGAACCCCCTTATAATTCATCACCCCCAAACTCAATCCCAGCCTTCTCTTTGTGATATGGAACCTTGTAGTACAATTTCATAAAGATCCATACACTTACACACAAGTTATTGTCATGAAACTAGAAAAATGCTTGTTTTTTGCCCCTTTTTGGCCCCTAATTCCTCAAATTTGGAGGCAATTACCCCCAAAATCAATCCCAGCATTCCCTTTGTGATATGGAACCTTGTGATACAATGTCAGAGAGATCCATACACTTACACACAAGTTATTGTCCTGAAACTAGAAAAATGCTTGTTTTTTTGCCCTTTTATGGCCCCTAATTACTAAAATTTTGAGGGAATTACCCCCAAAATCAATCCCAGCCTTCCCTTTGTGATATGGTACATTGCAGTACAATTTCATAGAGATCCATACACTTGAACACAAGTTATTGTCTGGAAACTAGAAAAATGCTTATTTTTGGCCCCTTATTCCTAAACTTTTTAGGCAATTACCCCCAAGCTCAATTCCAGCTTTCCCTTTAAGATATGGAACCTTGTAGTACAATTTCATAAAGATCCATACACTTACACACAAGTTATAGTCATGAAACTAGAAAAATGCTTGTTTTTTGCTCCTTTTTGGCCCCCAATTCCTAAAATTTGGAGGCAATTACCCCCAAAATCAATCCCAGCATTCCCTTTGTGATATGGAACCTTGTGATACAATGTCAGAGAGATCCATAGACTTACACACAAGTTATTGTCATGAAACTAGAAAAATGCTTGTTTTTTTGCCCCTAATTCCTAAAATTTTGAGACAATTACCCCCAAAATCAATCCCAGCATTCCCTTTGTGATATGGAACCTTGTGGTACAATGTCAGAGAGATCCATACACTTACACACAAGTTATGTCTGGAAGTTACAAAAATGCTTATTTTTGGCCCTTAATTCCTTAACTGTTGGTACCATAACCCCCAAAATCAATCCCCACCTTCCTTTTGTATTATTGAACCTTATGGTAAAATTTCATTGAGATCCATTCACTTAAACTAATGAGTCTTCGGACGACGACGACGCCAACGTCATACCAATATACGACCACAAAAATTTTAACGCGGTCGTATAAAAAGGTTGAGGCAGTTTTTGGTGGTGCACTATCATGATAGCCATTGTTTCCAATGACAGGTATTCTGGTGATTTTTCATGTAATATTAGATTCTGGCTTTCCTACTTGCAATATTATCAGTTGACCCCAGCTTTTCCCAATATTTGTAAAAATACATATAAAATAGTGTTGTCAACAGTTAAAAGATTGACCGTCAGAAGGACAGAATATTGGATAAAAAAAATTAACAGTTAATCAGACCTTTTTCAATTTCAATAGATTTGATATGAAGTCGTCACAGCAAAATTTAAAATGATCATTGTGGTACTAAATGAAATCAATTGTTCTGTATATTGACAACTTGATTAAGAAAGAATACATTCAATTTTTCGTAACTAATTAGCAAGAAGACATCTTTACTGTCAGCTTTGGCAAAAAACTTAAGTAAGCATAATTTACACAGTACATGAACAGGTGTGTACAATAAGTATACATTGAACAATTGTAAGCTGATCAAACTTTACTAGTTAGTTCATTATTTCAATTTAACATAATATTGTGTGGACGTAAATGTAATAGACAGCTGCGCCATGAGCGCATGATACGCCCGTCGTCTTGTGTGTGAATTTTTATGCAATAAGCATAAATAGTTTCTGACATACGGCGTGACATGCGAAAACCCCCTTTTTTTTTTTTACAAAAAACTCAATATCTCTAAAATAAAATTTTGAATCAAAACCAAAAAGTATACAGATCTTTAGATTAATATAACTAAGAAGTGTGTAAAATTTTAAGCAATAATCATAAATCGTTTTTGAGATACGGCGCGACATGTGAAAACCCCCCCTTTTAAAAAAAAAAAAAAAATTCAATATCTCAAAAATAAAACTTTGAATCAAAACCAAAAAGTATACAGATCTTTAGATTAATATAACTAAGAAGTGTGTAAAATTTTAAGCAATAATCATAAATCGTTTTAGAGATACGGCGCGACATGTGAAAAACCCCTCCCCCTTTTTTTACAAAATACTCAATAACTCAAAAATAAAATTTTGAATCATCACCAAAGAGTATACAGATCTTAAGGTTAATATAACTAAGAAGTGTGTAAAGTTTTAAGCAATAATCATAAACTGTTTTTGAGATACGGCGCGACATGTGAAAAACCCCTCCCCCTTTTTTAACAAAATACTCAATATCTCTAAAATAAAATTTTGAATCATCACCAAAAAGTATACAGATCTTAAGATTAATATAACTAAGGAGTGTGTAAAGTTTTAAGCAATAATCACAAAATTGTTTTTGAGATACGGTGCGACATGTGAAAAAAAAACACACCTGTTTTAGTTACTAAGTCCCGTAACTCAAAAAGTTTTAATCTTATTTTCACCAAAAAGTATACAGATCGTTTGACCATCATAAGAAACAACTATGTTAAGTTTCATGAAATTTGGATAAGTCATTCTCAAGTTACGGTGCAACATGTTTACGCCGGACAGACAGACGGACAGACAGACGCCGGACATTTGTATAACATAGTACGTCCCGTCAAAAATTTGACGGGCGTATAAAAATGTCAATCATCCAACTTTACAAGGCTTGGTCATATTTCAAATATAATGTTGATCTAAATATTGTAAAATGAAAAATTAGTACATGTATATACTGGTCATAACAGTAACATGCAGATATGAAAAATACAGAATGATATAATTTGACAACACTAATATAAAATAAGCAATACCAATAACATAAAACTCTATTTCGAATATATATTAAAACTTCAAGTGAGATTCATGTTTACAAGGAAACAAATCTTTTGTTAGACCATGGAAGTATTACATTGACAGAATATACAATAATTTATTTGAGGGAACGCTGTAGAAAAGATATGGAAACTGTCTTATTAGTATGTTATTGCTTATAGTTTTTTGTGACCAACTGCCATGCCACAGTCATAAATTGACCACAGATATTTCTTATTGGTTAAGTGGTAATCAAGAGTCTTTTGCTAAGTCCTGTCAGAAAACACCTTTATTTATTTCAATGGCATCATTGGACTTATAGTGGTAAAAAACTTAATAAACAAATTGACCAATGCACACATAATCAAAATCAGACTAAAATTACCAATACTACAATGTTTTGGAATGGTGAATTACAATATTTTATTTTTTCAAGGATTAATTCTAAACTGTTATTAAAGGTGCGTTCCATGATAGTTATACCTGATAAAAAAAATTATATGGAATCCTGCGTCTCATCTGCTATTGCTGCTGTCAGTGTAAAAGTGTAAGGTTGACCTAAAAAGTGAGTCCATTCATCAGTAAAATACAGAATTAAAAAAAATAAATGTGGATAGTCATGTGGACACAGATGATGCCCCAGCTTGCATATCATATAGTTATAAAGGGACATAACTGAAGAACGGTAAAAGTGACGCTACCCAAATTTGAACTTGATCTGAGTTTTGTGGTCATAAGCATTGTGTGTAAGTCTCATAAGATTTGGTTGAGGCTAACTTAAGTAGAGAACAGAAACTAAAAATTAAGCAATTTTTCTATTTGTAAACACGCATAACTCTAGAACGGTTGTGTATAAGTTTTATAACATTTGGTTGAGACAAACTAAAGTTAGAGAACGGAAACGAAAAATTCTGCAATTTTTATGTTTATAAAGGGACATAACTCAAGAATGGTAAAAGTGTGGCCACCAAATTTCGTACTCAATCTGTATTATGTAGTAATAAGCATTGTGTATAAGTTTCATAACATTTGGTTGAGGCAAACTAAAGTTAGAAAACGGAAACAAAAAATTTGTACTTGATCTTAGTTTTGTGGTAATGAATATTGTGTATAGGTTTCATAATGTTTGGTTGGGGCAAACTTAAGTTACAGAATGGAAACTAAAAATTTTGCAATCTTTCGTTTTATAAAGGGGCATAACTCAATAATGGTTAAAGTGACACTACCCAAATTCAACTTGATCTGTGTTTTATCGGTGGAAGTCAAAATTAAACATTGCATTGTATAAAGCATTGATTGTAGTTGATTCAACTATAATCATGGACAAAGGAAGATAACTCCAAATTTAATAAAATGCTCCGCTGGGCACAGCTTGATACGACCGCAGAGGTTGAACCCTGAACAGTTGGGGCAAGTATGGACACAACATTCAAGCTTGATACAGCTCTGAATTTGGATTGTGATTAAATATTTGACACAGCATAGGTTTCTGACACAGAATGAATGTGGTCTAAGAACTTAAAATTTTTTAATTTACCTATTATGGTCCAATATCCAAAATCTAAATACATACATGGATAGATTCAGCATATCAAGAAACCCCAAGAATTCAATTTTTGTTAAAATCAAACTAAGTTTAATTTTGGACCCTTTGGACCTTAATGTAGACCAATTTGAAAACGGGACCAAAAATCAAGAACCTAAATGCACGGTTAAGATTCAGCATATCAAAGAACACCAATATTTCAATTTTTGATGAAATCAAACCATATCATTATTATTTGTTTTTATATATTAATCAAAAATAACCAACTTAAAATGGAAAATTTTAAAGAAAAAAAAACGGAAAAGAAGGAACCCTCCCCCCCCCCCCCCCAAATTTTTGGAACCCCCTTATGATTCATCACCCCCAAACTCAATCCCAGCCTTCCCTTTGTGGTATGGTACCTTGCAGTACAATTTCAGAGAGATCCATACACTTGAACACAAGTTATTGTCTGGAAACTGTAAAAATGCTTGTTTTTTTTACCCTTTTTGGCCCCAAATTCCTAAACGTTTAGGGCAATTACCCCAAAACTCAAACCCAGCTTTCCCTTTGTGATATGGAACCTTGCAGTACAATTTCATAAAGATCCATACACTTGAACACAAGTTATTGTCCTGAAACTAGAAAAATGCTTGTTTTTTGCCGCTTTTTGGCCCCCAATTCCTAAACTTTTGAGGCAATTACCCCCAAAATCAATCCCAGCCTTCCCTTTGTGGTATGGTACCTTGCAGTACAATTTCAGAGAGATCCATACACTTGAACACAAAGTTATTGTCTGGAAACTAGAATAATGGTTGAGAGAGGGGTAATTTATATTATTACCTCAATTATTTGATTCCTGGTTTTACACTTCTGTTCCAATAAGCTTTATAAATGAAAAAGAAGACAAAGGCAAGAAAAATGACAAAAAAAAAAAGGAAAATGCTCAAGCTATTTTATCTAGAAATCTATCTGCAAACAGATAATACACACATACCTTTAAATGTATGTTTCAAATTCATATCAATAAAAAGAAAAAATAAATTGCAAAATTGCACATACAGACTGAAAGCATTTTTAGACACACTCAAGTCTGTTTAATCTGCCCATCCTTTAATTCAATCCTTCTTATACTTCTGCTTATATTCCATTACCTTTCGTAGTGTAAAATAATGTCAATTTTCAGAAAATATGTATCTGGTATGTACAATAAATGACAAGCTTTTCGTTTGTTTTTCAATGCATTATTTTACCACTGTCAAGGATTGCATGTTGTAAATGAAAGTTCATCTCTTGAAATATCCAAAAAGAAATTGTTTTTCAAAAGCAATATCTATGCTGGCAGATTTACTGGCTATGGTTGTTTCCAATGTAAATCATGACTAGCCCACACACTGACTAATTTTAAATTGTTTTAGGTTGTTTTTCATTACAGCTCTTTTCATAATGCAAGCAAGGCAAAGGTTTGTTTGGCTTGCTTGCTTTGTTTGTATCAATGTTTGCTCAAGCATTGTAATTAAGATTGACATCTGAAAACAACATAAAAAGGAGGATTTAAACTTGTATACATAATATTTAAATTTGATTGGACATTATCAAATAATCAAATTTACCTTTACACAGATTTAACTCCGCCTACTTATATTGTTTGCAGATGTCAATCTTAATTACAATGCTTGAGCAAACATTGATACAAACAAAGCAAGCAAGCCAAACAAACCTTTGTCTTGCTAGCATTATGAAAAGAGCTGTAAAATATACAACTTTCATAGAATTTAGTCTTCAATCAAGCAAATGGCACTATTATTTATTTAACTATTTGACAAAGAACTAAATATGTTAAGCAAAAAGCTTTAGACGGTCAGATCTACCAGACTCTATCTATCTTATATATATGTTACATTAACTTTACAAAATTAAAAGAATATGAATTGCTCAAAATGATATAAAACATAAAACTATAAATAACTGCAATGTGTTTCAGCAGTCCAAAGTAAAAGTTCAATTGAGCAAAATATACCATACACATGGACACTTCAATAGTTATGTATCAAATATATGTATCTTTATAACAGAATCCAATATTAAGTTTATAGCATTTATATATAATTTCTAAAGCATTACAATAAAATGGGAAGCAAAACCTTTTTCTTGTTGTAAAATAATGAATGATAACTTCTAGTGAATATATGCACTGATATAAACCTTGGTGAGGATATCACTGTGTCATCAAGTTCATAGCACATAAGTTTAACTGCCATAAAACATGAAAACTGTTTACAGTTTAACTGTTCCTAGCTACAAAGGTTTAGAGAATAGCAATTACTTGTCATGGTGTTAGACATAAATTACAACCAGGTTACTTTCCTTGTCTGCCATAAAACTTTCTGTTTACAAGAAAAATCAGCAGGTTAACATTGATCTTTGCTCTGTTGAACATTTCTATTACAGCAACACCTTCATATTGCAACTGAAGTAAATCCTGAAACATTTTAATAATCATACATAAATTTAGGGATTTTTAAAACATTGTTAACTTGAATATATTAAAATGAGTCCTTATAAAATGTGATACTATTATAAAATATATTCCATATGATTTTTGTAACATGGTATTAATTGAAATTATAATTGTGAGACACCAGCAACTAGGATACAATGAAAATAACAAGAAAACATCTTGATGGATAGTGTGTAATGCAAGGATTAAATCTTTTATAAATACTATAAATTCTACAATGATGACTAAGCATCCTGTGAAATGCCTTTATAACTATTCATTTGGCAGTTTGTTAGCTTAAAGTCAAATAATCTATGAGAATATAACAAGCTCCATCACAGTCAAGTAAGGTAAATGATATTTGATTACTTACATAAAGCAAACAAGCATGAGAGTATTGCATGGCAATACATAGTCCCCTACCTGTTAAAATTCATTGTACTGGAACAATATGCTAACTTGATCTATAACTTGTCATGGTGTAAACTATATAACAAATATCAAGTCAATATCTTCAAGCATGACAAAAAAAAGTGCGGAAAACTTATTATTTAAGTGAATTTTCTAAGTCGAAGGACCATAGCTCTGCACAAAATCATCAGAACGGAAATTCAAACTTGATCTGTATCTTGTCATGACAAAACTATATACCAATTATCAATATCTTCAAGCATGACGAAAAAAAGTGCGGAAAACAGATTTGCCAGACTGACGGACCGACGGATTGACGGATGGACGGACAGACAGACAGATGGAGTGCAAACCTAAAGTCCCCTTCGACTTCGTCGGTAGGGGACTGACTAATAAGAAACTTGTTTAAGAAATCAATGATGCATGAAAAGTGCTACTGACATTGTCCTATCATGTTTTGGGCATAACTAATTTGGGCTAAATCATTCTGACTGTGGTTTCATTTGGGTCAAAAATTTGGTGAAGTTTACCTTTGGGCTAATTTTTAATTTATAATTTTAAAAGAAGTCATTATCAAGATACAACCTACAAAAAATCTGGTCATCTGAAAACCATGCTAGTTTGAATTGAGGTCAGACAAGATGAATTTGTATATACTCAGCATGAACCAATCTTGGAGAGCAATTAGTTGCATTTTCTTTTAAAATCTTAATCGAGTGTATTACACCTGCACATTGTACATAGCATTTAAACATTATTTAGGGCTTATATAAAACCGTTTCTTACTTTAAATCCCACTTCCACCATCCCATAGTGAGCAGGAGACAAACACTGTCTGGCAAACGAAAGGGGTACATATAACAAGAACATGTCATAAATAGAATGTCATTTATTACATATAAAACATAATATAGCCCAAATGTAGACCTTAAAATTTAAGCCAAATGTCACCTTGTCATTGGCCCAAACATGCATCTCCTTATATTTGCACTTCATTATAGCTTGCACCAGGTTGCGATCACTGTTTCCTGAGTTCAGAAATTGAAAGTGAATTTCATGAATAGTGTCTTATTGGTAATGACCGACAATTGCTTCTAGAGGACAAATATTAATTTCATGTTTTAGTTTGCGGTTAATACTAACTGATTCTGTCATGGCAAAGATTTGTTTACTAACATTTTTTAGTGTGAGTTGTATTTTACATATGATTATGTTAATATCATCTACCTTGGGTGTTATTGTGTTTTTTAGGATTTTATTGAATTTATAATGGATACCTTGTTTAATATTTAGTTTTATTACAAACAGGATTTCACATCCTGAAATGTCTTGCCTGCTTAATTGAGCATAACATGAGAAACAGGTCTAATCAAGAAAACTGATGTTGATCAATGAACCAAGAAAATTCAGTTACGGTCAGGTGAATCCTGTAAGGCTGATATCTAAACCCTACAATAATTCTAACCACCAATTATAGTAACTTAGAAACTGATCCTATCACTAAAATTAAAGAAACACCATGTTTGCATGAGATTAGTTGTGATTATCATGGACTTTCAGTAAAAGAAAACGTTTTAGAGTTGGGTAAGATGAAAACACTTACATCTGCTTACAAATTATGCCAAATGATGAAAACCGAAAATGTTCCCAAATTTCAGAAAACCAGCTGAAACCTTGATTTTTAAACTAGTAACCTAAAAATCAATAAGGGTCTTTTTAACTCTAAGAATGCTTTATCCACCAACGATCGATAGGTAAAGATTTGATTTATGGCTCAATACATTTAACTGGTTACCTGATTCTTAAACAAATTTAGACAATACAAAAATAAGGAGATGTGAATTAGTTGCCAATGAGATAGTCAAATTGCCAATGAGACAACTATCTAACAAAGGTCAAGGGGCAATGACGTAAACAACTACATGTCAATGTTACATTTGCATGTTGTCTTCTTCTACATATGTGTGCATGACAAAGTCCTTTGAAATTTGGGATAATTTTGTCGTTTAAGTGTTTCCAGGAATGGTGCCCAGAATTTTATGATCCTTTTTACGTAGTACATGTAAATGAATACTGTTTCTTAATCAGCAATTGAACTGATTGTTTTTTTCTTAAAGTTATGTACAACACACTGTTAACTGGCTTACAGATGAAGCAAAAAATTGTTATAAAATACTATTGAAAATAGTTGTGGAAAGAAGGCCTTAGATTTGCAGAAATGCAATCCAAAAAAATTAAGGGAAAGGAATGCCAATTTCAGGAAGCATGAACCTGCCAGTTATTATTGATGCAAGTGTCATCACATGTTCAATAAATATTACCTGAAAAATTAATTCCACTTTATCCATTTCTACTCCCATGAATTTAGCATTAACATCAAACACTCCAGGATCCTTAGTACCACTAATTTCAAACTGAACATTTTTAAATCTGAAAAAAGTAAGATGTTAAGAATACAGATCTAGTGCAATATTTTATAACTTTGAAATTTGCTCTGAAAGAGGTCATTATTCTCATGAATGAAAACAATTCTCCTTAAAAATACCCTACTTTTACCTTATTTTGAATCTACAGGGTACTTGATTTTTGTAAGGGCATTATATCTGCAGTTCTTTAAAAATGTGCTCCGTCTGCAGCAGCTGGATACGACCGCAGAGGTCGAACTCTGAACAGTTGGGGCAAGTATGGACACAATATTCAAGCTTGATACAGCTCTGAATTTGGATCGTGATTAAATATTTGACACATTATAGATTTCTGAAACAGAATAAATGTGTTCAGATAATTTAAAAATTTGAAATGGGACATTTAATCTACTTCATGGTCCAATATCCAAAATCTAATTCCATGGTTAGATTCAGCATATAAAAAAACCCATGAATTTCAAACAAAGTTTAATTTTGGACCCTTTGGACCAATTTGAAAACAGGGCCCAAAATGAAAAATCTGAATGCACAGTTAGATTCAGCATATCATAGAACCACCAGATTTCAGTTTTTGATGAAATTGAACAAAGTCTAATTTTGGACCCTTTGGACCTCAATGTAGACATATTTAAAAATGTCCAAATATCCAATATAGTAATGCATGGTAAACACCTCAAAAAATTCAAGACTTTATATTAATCCTCATTGAAATTGGTTAAAAGATTTGTATTTATTTTCAATTGAAGATATCTTGCTGTTGTGCAAACTTTGCTGTTGCGCAATACTTATTAATTCTGTTTACAAACTAAATATAATAATTTACACACCCTGTTTGGTGTGTATCTCCTGCCATATCAGAATTTGTTGTTTCTTTATATAGATCAGAAATAATTTATGTTAGAACCAGCTTAGCCAGTATTAGAAAAGTCTTGTTTTTGGTCCCTATGGCCTCTAGTTTCTTAACAATTAAAGCCACAAACCACAAAATTGACCACAACCTTATGTGTGTGGTAGGGAACCTTGTGGTACAATTTCATAGAGATCCATAGAATAATACTTTAGTATTTGTCCAGAAACCAGAAAAATCTTGTTCCTCTCCCCTCCCTTTTTGCCCCTTGTTCCTGAACAGTTTGAGCCATAACCCCCAAAGTCAAACCCAACCTTTCCTTTGTGGTATGGAACATTGTGTTTCAATTTCATAGAGATCCATACACTTATACTTAAGAAATTGTCCATTAACCAGAAAAAAAACCTTGTTTCTCCCCCCCCCCCCTTTTTTTTGCCCCTAATTCCTGAATGGTTTGAGCCATAACCCCCAAAGTCAATCCCAACCTTTCCTTTGTGGTATGGAATCTTGTGGTACAATTTCATAGAGATCCATACACTTATACACAAGTTATTGTCCTGAAACTAGAAAAATGCCTTTTTTGGTCCCTTTTTGACCCCTAATTCCTAAACAGTTGGGACCTTACCCCCAAAATAAATCCTAACCTTCCTTTTGTTCTATTGAACCTTGTGATTAAATTTCATAGAGATCCATTCACTTATACTAAAGTTATTGTCCGGAAACCAAATGTCTTCGGACGACGACGACATGATAGCAATATACGAACGCACATTTTTCGCGGTATAAAAATTACTGGTAGGAAGACCATATATATACATCAAAGCTTGTTTCACTATTACTAACAATAATGATTTATGGAAAAACCATGTTGGACTGTCACTAACCACTGATTTTCAGATACATCATCTCCAAGACCATTTAAGTACCTTCAGATTAGTAAGGAGTCACTCTGCCTCAAGTAATTACTGATGCATGAAAGATCTTTCTTCTCAAAGACAATCAATGAGTTTTCAGAGGAGCCTGCAAAAATTGCTCATCTCCTCAATTAGTTCAGTACTTATATATATATAATATATATATATATATATATATATATATATAACATTACTTATTCATATAAGGACCAACTTTCTCTAATACTTACTGATCTGCAAATAGTCCACCTGTGACCATTAAAGTAGTTGCTAAGTTATGAGATTTTATATCTGATGTGACTGGTCAAATATATGGAATTAAGATTTATTGGTATCTTGAGTAACCATGATATCAGTTGCATCAAAAATATATGTTGCTATCTTTGTTGGTACAATAGACATTATGCTAGCCCAGAGATTTTGCTAAATTTGAATTATTAACACTATTCAACAATATCTTTTTCTTTTGGGTGTATGAAGAGTCTTACTCTCAGTGTGTAATTTTGTTATTCTAAGTGTTATTATTCTTTTTAACACATTTACTTTTAAAATCACATTTTTTTAATATTTTGAAAAAAGGGCTAAACATAATTTTTTGACAAGAATGGCTTGTTATACATTATATTTAAATCTTTATTTTATTTATTTTTTTTTGGAAAAATGGACTTAACATCATTGTGACAAGAATGGCTTATACTGTGTCAAATTCTCATCATTTCAAGAAATATTATTGTAATTTCACATAAAGAATTGGTTGACCATTCTACTTTTTCAGTTTGTTCATGGGACTTGGTTGTAGCATAAGTTACTAATGTGCTGAATATAATTCATGACTGAAATCTCTTTTTTGTTGATCTTGTATTGCTAATTTTTCTATTCAGTATCTATATATCTAAATGCTAAATTAGGTAAAAATCATCATTAAAAGGCAATAACTCCTAAAAAGAGTTGACTGACAATTACGGCCTTGTTGACATACTTGTAGAAATTGTCCTGCAGATCATTTTTACCTTTTAAAGTTTCTTTCTACTTTAGTTTGCCAAGGCTCTGTGTTGAAGGCCATACTTTCACCGATAATAGCTTACTTTTACAAATTGTGACTTGGATGGAGAGTTGTCTCATTGGCACTCATACCACATCTTCTTATATCTATTCAAAATAATAGGCAACAAAAACAAAATGGGGAATGTGTCCATGGGACACAGATGATGCCCCCACTTGCATATAATGCTATAAAGGGATATAACTCAAGAATTGTAAAAGTGCACTACCCAAATTTGTACTTGATCTGCGTTTTGTGGTAATAAGCATTGTGTATACGTTTCATAACATTTAGTTGAGGCAAACTTAAGTTTCTGGGACGTACGGACGTATGTACAGACGGACAAGGGTAAAACTTAATGCCCCCTCCACTATGGCAGGGGCATAAAAAACCTACCTACCTACCCACCCCTACAAAGGGTAGGCAACATCAAACAAAGAATTTGTTA
Source organism: Mytilus californianus (assembly GCF_021869535.1). Classification (NCBI taxonomy): domain Eukaryota; kingdom Metazoa; phylum Mollusca; class Bivalvia; order Mytilida; family Mytilidae; genus Mytilus; species Mytilus californianus. Next base: position 67,542,190 of record NW_026262679.1, on the reverse strand, counting down.
AAGGTGGCCTAATCCAAGAATTCAAGATTCGAAAAAATATTTAACTTGTGACCAAACGACACATTAATTCACAAATTCATCGTTATATGCGGTCAATGTGAAATTATCAAATTTATTTCACATGAAAAATTATCTATTTTCATTTCACTGGGAAATCATGGTAATTCATTGCAACCAATGTAATAATGGGCAATAACTCTTACAAGGAGTTTCGAACAATTTCGGCCAATTTGACTCAATTGTAGATCTTGTCTTGCTGATCATTTTTGCTGTTCAATTTTTTATCTATCTATTATTGTTTTCAAGATAAAAGACTAAAATGCAAAAATTCGTCAAAATTGTCATTTAAGGCCAATAACTCCTAAAAGGAGTTGACGGACAATTTACGCCATGACTGCTCATTTGTATTTTTTTTTTTAAACTTAACCAACAAGAACAGGCGCCCTTTGGGTCAGGGTAGCTAAAAATAAACAGTTAACACAGAAATATGTAATCTCCATGGAAATAAGACTTGCCAAAGATTAAACAATTGCATCCCAAATATCACGGACTTCACCTAATTACAAACTTGAACAAATTGTTGACACCACCGCTGCTTATTACAGCATGCCTAGGTCCCTCTACTACTTTATCAAGGCATGACAAAATTATATCAAAACTTCTTTGAACTTTTAGTTACAGTCAAACCTCGTTGTGTGGAAGTCGAAGGGAACGGACCAAAGTATTCGACTCATCCGAGATTGAGTTTGTCGTAAAAATTTGGAATGCATGAAATACGGTATGAGATTTGTGTAAACTAGATACAATGAACAGTGAAACTTTTTTCAGTATTACACTTATGGTTGTATATTCAATCTCCATTTTTGGTCCTTCACAATAATTAAACACACAAGTACAGATACAAATCATGCATAATAAAATCAATACTCTATACAAATATTTACTAAGGTCAGTCACTATAAATTATAAAATCACTTGCGAAACAGAATAAGTTCTAAACAGTCTCTGATGAGATCGTCTGCGTACATTAAATGATCATGAATTTATAATAATTGTCCTAATCCTTTCATGTATTGTATTTAATGAGTTTTAAATCTAACGATTCATTTAATCTTGGCTAGGGTCATTTAAATTCGTTTCGTTTTTAAATCATGTGAACAATGTTCAACACAACATTCCACTTGAACAATCAACAAAGGGAGGTGTTTTAAAATTACCGATCACCATAAACATGTCATTTTAACTGTTATATTAAATTGTTTCGCCGAGTGCAACTGGATACGACCGCAGAGGTCCAACCCTGAACAGTTGGGGCAAAAATGGACACAATATTCGCGCTTGATACAGGTCTGAATTTGGGATTGTAATTAAATATTTAACACATAATAGGTTTCTGACACAGAATAACTGTAGTCAAAGAATTTAGAATTGGTTATATGATTTGGAATTATATTCAATTTTTTGCTTTTGTGCAATACATTATGCTGTTGCGAATTGACCACCCCCCCCCCCCCCCCCCCCCCTCCACAATTTTTTTTTTGCAAAAAAAAAATATTTGAAGAAATTTTCTTTTTAATTTCTGAAATCTGAATTGAGAAAAAATTGTCCCCACCCCCTTTTACCAAAAAAAAAATTCTTTCCCTCAAGATATGGTCAGTCATAATCTCAATTCAAATTTTCAAAGGAGTTTGCAACCATAATAACCCATTTAAATACATCATAAAAGTCTTAAAATAGAATAAAAATGACATACATAATCATTGCTAAAATTAATAATCCTTAATCAGCATTTTTAAATAGTAACTTCTAAAAATAAACATTTTCCAGTGGCAGTACAAATTTCCCCGACCATCATCCTGGATGGCCTCTTATTACAAGACCTACCTATTGTATTTATTGTTAACTTGTTCTCGTCCTGAACATGCATATAATTTAAAAGCAGTGTAAGGGAGGTAATCCAAACATAACATTGTACTTTTTTTTAATTGTCCATTAACCAGGAAACTCTTGTTTTTCCCCCTTTTTTGCCCCTTTTTCCTAAACGGTTTGAATCATAACCCCCCAAAGCCAATCCTAACCATCCCTTTGTGGTATGGAAACTTGTGGTATAATTTCAAAGAGATCCATACACCGTTCCACAAGTTATTGTCTGGAAACTAGAAAAATGCTTATTTGGGCCCCTAATTCCTAAACTGTTAGGACTATAACCCCCAAAATCAATCCCAACTTTCCTTTTGTAAACCTTGTGTTTAAACTTCATAGATTTCTATTTACATTTACTTAAGTTATTGTCCGGAAACCAAATGTCTTCTGAAGACGAAGACGACAACGACTAGGTGATACCAATATATGACCACTTTTGCGGTCGTATAAAAACAAGTATGTTTACTCAGCTTTAATCTCTTTTGAAAATGATTAGGTTACATAGGAAGAACACCCGATTTGAATTTTTATCATTAGGTCTGCTTCTTTAAATTTTTTTTACATGTTCGAACTTCAAGACATCGGGGTCAATTACATTAGTTTTACATTGACGGGACTATAAAATTTACTCGACTTATCTGAAGATTTGAATCAATCCAGTTCGACTCATCAGAGGTAATTATGCATTGATCAAATGTGAATTTTACCTGGACCGAGTAATTACTTCAACTCATCTGAGTTTTCAATACAACCGAGTTCGACACAACGAGGTTCGACTGTATTTATAAGTAATCCTATCAACAGGATTCACTTGATTATATGATAACTTTGTCCCAAATACCTCAAAAAGTGAACATTAAGTATGAAACAGCATTTAAGTTAAAAACTGAATATAAAGTTTAAACTCAAAAGAAGCACAAACTTTCAAAATTTTTAAGCAACAGTTTTTACTTGTGCATTGGTGTCATCTATGTTTGTGCTGATGTCATTGGTTTCCCAAACTAGAGGCTCTTTGAGCCTGTGCCGCTCACCTTGGTTAATGTGCATATTCAACAAAGGACACTCTCCAACATTGTAGACGAGAATAGAATTCATGACAAAAATCTCTGTTTTGTTGATCTTGTATTGCTGATCATTTGGTCTGTTTAGTGTCCCTGTATCTTCTTTAGTTTTTGCTCAAAGCACAAAAGAGGGTAAAAAAAAAATCCTCATTTAAGGGCAATCACTCCTATAGAGTGACAATCTACTACCTATATTGGCAAAATTTGACTTGTTAGTAGATCTTGTCTTGCTGATCATTTTTGCTTATTTAAGTTTCTATCTATCTATTATATTTTTTTTTAAGATATAAGGCAAAAATGCAAAAAATTGGTAAAAATCATCATCAAAAGGCAATATGGATGATTTCAACCATGTAAACTTATTTGTAGAACTTGTCTTGCTGATCATTTTTGCAATTTATGTTCTATCTATTATACTTTTCAAGATAATAGGCAATAAAATGCTCCACAGGGCGCAGCTTGATACGACCGCAGAGGTCGAACCCTGAACAGTTGGGGCAAGTATGGACACAATATTCAAGCTTGATACAGCTCTGAATTTGGATTGTGATTAAATATTTGACACAGCATAGGTTTCTGACACAGAATGAATGTGGTCTAAGAACTTAAAAATTTTAAATTGGACATTCACCTATTATGGTCCAATATCCAAAATCTAAATACATGGTTAGATTCAGCATATCAAAGAACCCCAAGAATTCACTTTTTGATGAAATCAAACAAAGATTAATTTTGGACCATTATGACCTCAATGTGGACAAAGTTGATAACGGGGACCAAAAATCAAAAATCTAAATGCATGGTTAGATTCAGCATATCAAAGAACCCCATATATTCAATTTTTGTTGAAATCAAACAAAGTTTAATTTTGGACCCCGATTTGGACCAACTTGAAAACTGGGCCCATAATCAAAAATCTAAATACATGTTAAGAATCAACATATCAAAGAACCCTAAAAATTAAATTTTTGTTAAAATCAAACTAAGTTTAATTTTGGGCCCTTTGGACCTTAATGTAGACCAATTTGAAAACGGAACCAAAAATTAAGAATCTAAATACACGGTTAGATTCGGCATATCAAAGAACCCCAATAATTCAATTTTTGATGAAATGAAACAAAGTTAAATTTTGGACCCTTTGGACCTCAATGTGGACCAATTTAAAAACGGGGCCCAAAATCCAAAAACTTAATACACGATTAGATTCAGCATATTAAAGAACCCCAAGAATTCAAGAATAAAACCCCATTGAAATTGATCAAGAAAAATGCAATTTATACGAAGTATCTTCTTTTGCACAATACTGTGCAATTGAATATTTCTTGCTATTGCGCAATACTGTACAATTGACAATTTCTTGCTATTGCGCAATATTGTGCTATTGGATATTTCTTGCTATTGCGCAATACTGTGCAATTGAAGATTTCTTGTTATTGCGCAATACTGTGCAATTGAAGATTTCTTGCTATTGTGCAATACTGTGCAATTGAAAATTTCTTGCTATTGCACAATACTTATTATATAATAATTTACACATCCTGTTTGGTGTGTATCTCCTACCATATCATTATTATTTGCTTTTAAATATTAATCAGAAATAACCAACTTAAAATGGAAAATTTTAAAAGAAAAAAAAAAAGGAAAAGAAGAAAAAAAAAAGAAAAAAAAAAAATCCTCCCCCCCCAAATTTTTTGAAACCCCTTATGATTCATCACCCCCAAACTCAATCCCAGCCTTCCCTTTGTGGTATGGTACCTTGCAGTACAATTTCAGAGAGATCCATACACTTGAACACAAGTTATTGTCTGGAAACTAGAAAAATGCTTATTTTTGGCCCCTTTTTGGCCCCCAATTCCTAAACGTTTAGGGCAATTACCCCCAAACTCAATTCCAGCTTTCCCTTTGTGATATGGAACCTTGTAGTACAATTTCAGAAATATCCAAACACTTACACACAAGTTATTGTCATGAAACTAGAAAAATGCTTGTTTTTTTGCCCCTTTTTTGGCCCCTAATTCCTAAACTTTTGAGGCAATTACCCCCAAAATCAATTACAGCCTTCCCTTTGTGATAAGGAACCTTGTGGTACAATGTCAGAGAGATCCATACACTTACACACAAGTTATTGTCTGGAAGTTACAAAAATGCTTATTTTTGGCCCCTTTTTCCTTAACTGTTGGTACCATAACCCCCAAAATCAATCCCAACCTTCCTTTCGTGGTATTGAACCTTATGGTAAAATTTCATGGAGATCCATTCACTTAAACTAAAGTTAGAGTGCGAAAACCAATGTGTCTTCGGACGACGCCAGATGACGATGACGACGACGACGACGCCAACGCCAACGTCATACCAATATACAACCAAAAAATTTTTAATTTTTGCGGTCGTATAAAAATGAAAATAAAAATGGTAAAATACGTCATTTAAGGGCAATTACTCTTATAAGAAGTCATGTGACAGTTTTGACGTATACGAACAATGGTAGAGCACAACATTCTGAACATTTCTGATCGTGTTAAATTTTCTCTTTTTATAACGATTTCCAAAATAATAGACAAAACTTGCATTTTACCCCTATGTTCTTTTTTAAGCCATGTCGGCCATCTTAGTTGGCAGGAGGGGTCATCAGACACATTTTTTAAACTAGATACCCCAATGATGATTGTGGCCAAGCTTGTTTAAATTTGGCCCAGTAGTTTCAGAGGAGAAGATTTTTGTAAAAGTTGATGACAGACCCCAAGTGATGAGAAAAGCTCACCTGGCCCAAAGGGGCCAGGTGAGCTAAAAATCTAGTTTGATAATAAGCAGGGAGTTTTAGGCTTACAAAATAGATAAAACTTACTAGAATTGAAAATGTTAAATTACACTGTACATGTATATGCAAAATAGATTCTTCTGATATGATTTCCAATGAGACAACTTTCCACAAGAGACCAAATGACACAGAAATTAGCAACTATAGGTCACCGTACGGCCTTCAACAATGAGTAAAACCCATTCCGCATAGTCACCTATAAAAGGCCCTGAAATGACAAATGTAAAACAATAGTTTTGTTTCAAAGACAAAGGTACAAAGACCTTCTTTTTCCAGAATTACCTTTTTGTAGCAAGAACATCTAATCTCATTTCTGGAAATTTAACCATGTACAATATGTACTTAATGTTTTCATTGAAGGCAGACCATCTCAAATACTTACTGATTTGTAGGGAGACCTTCTATCTCAAGGACTATTCCCTTCTCATACAATTTAGCACCGCTATATTTTAACTTCTCATGGTGTTCCTTATCATCAGCATCTCCACGTTTAAATAATCCTCTCGACTTTCTGTAACTGAAATATAAAAACTTTCCTTTTTAATATATACTAATAATCAATGTTCCATATGAGTGGGATTATAAAGATAGTACAAAAATGTTCATGAAATTTTTCTCTGTAGATTTGCTGTAAATATGAAAATGGTAGATGAGCAATCTTAAAGAGACAAGCTTTCAGTAATAGATGACAGAAAGGACAATTTGGCCACAGGAATTGGACAAGGGGCTCTTTAATGTCTCTCACCTTAATCTTTGTGCATCTTCAAAATGGCCACTCTCCAACATTATAGACTAGAATATATATTCATGACTAAAATTCTCTATTTTGTTGATTATTTTTGTTGTTTACCGTTTTTCTCTACTAGTTTGTGCCAAAAATTAAAAAATTGGTAAACAATCATCATCATTTAATGTCAATAACTCCTAAAAGGAGTGAACTGACACTTTTAGCAATTTGACTTATTTGTAGATCTGGTCTTGTTGATTATTTTTGCTGTTTGAAGTTTCTCTTTTGCTACTCTAGTTTTTGCCCAAAATGCTTAAAAAGGGTAAAACTCCTAATCTTAGTGCAATAACTCCTATACAGAGATGACTGAAGATTTCTGCTATGTTTGCTTAAAATAAAAGAAGAATGTGTCCAAAGACATGAATGCCACCGCTCAAGATTTGCAATTTTCCAATTTAAACAAGGGCATAACTCTTGAGCAGTAAGTGACTTGCTGCTCAGATTCGAACCCTGTCTGACCATTTTCAATCACAGCATTGTGTATGAGTTTCATAAAAGTTGGAAAAGAAGAAAACTCACAGTGCAGAAATGAAAATTGGAAGGACAGATGGTCAAGGGTAATACCTAATGCCCCCATTGCCTACTGCGGGTGCATAAAAAGATCTTGTCTTGCCATTTAAAGTTTTTTCTATTTCTATTATAGTTTTCAGGGCAATAGGCAAAATTGAAATCATAATTGAAGGGCAGTAACTCATATAAGGAGTTGTCTGCCAGTTTTGGTTCAAATCAACAGTAGTTAGATCTCATCTTCTTAATATTTCTGCCCCAAGTCAAATATTGTCTTCATCTTTAACAGTTTCCAAGACCTGCATTTTACCCCTATGTTATATTTTTACTCTTGGTGGCCATGTTGATCACCGGACAAAATTTTAATCTAGATCCCATAAAGGATGATTGTGGCCATTTTTGGTTTTATTTGGTCCAGCAGTTTCAGAGGAGAAGGTTTTCCCGTTTGAATGGTTTTACATTAGTAATTTTTGGGGCCCTTTATAGCTTGCTGTTCAGTGTGAGCCAAGGCTCCCTGTTGAAGACCGTACTTTGACCTATAATGGTTTACTTTTATAAATTTTGACTTGGATGGAGAGTTGTCTCATTGGCACTCATACCACATCTTGACAGATGAAGATGACAGACAACAGACGACTGTTATCAAGTGATAGCAATTTCAAATTTTGAACCAAAAAGTAGTTAAATTCTTCAACACTTTCAAAATTATGATAATTTCACTGATAAATGAAAAGAATATAATCTAGACACTTAAGTGTGGAATGTCACTTGCGATGTCACTAAATGTACAAGGTCATAACCATGTACTGACATATTTGACAAAAAATGGCAAATTTACACATAGCTTTTCGACAAAATAAATATGATCAAAGGCTTAACTTAAAAAGATATTTTCCCAAAATTAACTTCTTGTCTTTTTATTATTTTCATATATTAGTTCCTTTAAAAAGTTGACAATTTGATAAGATGAATATACAACTTACGTTGACAAGTTGACCGTTCCACAGGTCCATTCGACCTGTCAACTTGTCATCTTTAGTTGTATTTTCATCTTATCAAATTGTCAACCTGTCGACCAGTCAACTTTAATTTGCAATTTTAAATAGCTGAAATGTCAACCAGTCAACCTGTCCACTTATTAAGATATAAAAAGTAATAAAATATTCAAATTGTAATTTAAATATAAACATAAGAAAAAAATAATGCGTATTAATTTTATTAGCGTATACACAAATATTAATAAACCGGAAGTACATATGCATATACTCCAATTGAGCCCCATTTTCTTCATTGTAATATTTTACAAGTTCCTTATCAATTTTACCAGCCATAAAAATCTTACTTCTTGTGAAAATTTGAAAGCTATTTAACACAACATTAAACTGCAAAATGAAAAATACCAGTATCCTGAGTAGGCAAAGTCACCAGCTATGCAACACTTTTAAATAGACTTTTTCAATACTTACTTGCTTTTTTTTTGTAAATTATCTATACAGGTCTTGACATATCTGTTGTAATAGTCTATCTGTGATTCATAAAATTTCCTCTTTTCTTGTAAACCTTTTAAGGTTTGTTTGATCTTCATAAGTTCTTGTTTACGTTGGTTCCTATATCTCCTTTGATTCCTTATATCCTGAAACAGAAAGACGATTTTCAAGAGAATGCTAGATATTAATAAAATGCTCCACTGGGCACAGCTTGATACGACCGCAGAGGTCGAACCCTGAACAGTTGGGGCAAGTATGGACACAACATTCAAGCTTGATACAGCACTGAATTTGGATTGTGATCAAATATTTGACATAGCACAGGTTTCTGACACAGAATGAATGTGGTCTAAGAACTTAAAAATTTTTAATTTACCTATTCAAACCATATCATTATTATTTGCTTTTATATATAAACCAGAAATAACCAATTTAATATGGAAAATTTTAAAGAAAAAAAAATCCCCCTCCCCAATTTTTTTAACCCCCTTATGATTCATCACCCCCAAACTCAATCCCAGCCTTCCCTTTGTGGTATGGTACCTGCAGTACAATTTCAGAGAGATACATACACTTAAACACAAGTTATTGTCTGGAAACTAGAAAAATGCTTGTTTTTTGGCCCCTTTTTGGCCCCAAATTCCTAAACGTTTAGGGCAATTACCCCAAAACTCAAACCCAGCTTTTCCTTTGTGATATGGAACCTTGTAGTACAATTTCATAAAGATCCATAAACTTACACACAAGTAATTGTCATGAAACTAGAAAAATGCTTGTTTTTTGCCCCTTTTTTGGCCCCTAATTCCTAACATTTTGAGGCAATTACCCCCAAAATCAATCCCAGCATTCCCTTTGTGGTATGGTACCTTGCAGTACAATTTCAGAGAGATCCATACACTTGAACACAAGTTATTGTCTGGAAACTAGAAAAATGCTTATTTTTGGCCCCTTTTTCCTAATTGTTTTGTGTAATTACCCCCAAACTCAATTCCAGCTTTCCCTTTGTGATATGGAACCTTGTAGTACAATTTCAGAAAGATCCATACACTTACACACAAGTTATTGTCATGAAACTAGAAAAATGCTTGTTTTTTGTCCCTTTTTTGGCCCCTAATTCCTAACATTTTGAGGCAATTACCCCCAAAATCAATCCCAGCATTCCCTGTGTGATATGGAACCTTGTGGTACAATGTCAGAGAGATCCATACACTAACACACAAGTTATGTCTGGAAGTTACAAAAATGCTTATCCCAACCTTCCTTTTGTGGTATTGAACCTTATGGTAAAATTTCATAGAGATCCATTCACTTAAACTAAAGTTAGAGTGCGAAAACCAATGTGTCTTCGTACGACGACGCCAACGTCATACCAATATACGACCGCAAAAAAATTTTGCGGTCGTATAAAAATATAAACAATATTTACAATGAATTGACTGTAAGTGTAGCCAATCTGATAATAGTTTAACCAAATTGCATTTAGTAATATTCAACAAAACTGAGCAAATTAGTAAACTACTTTATTCAACTGCTACAGCAAGACTATGGCAAGTAGTGCAAGATCAAACTGTTAAACTCTTAGAATTATTTCTTTTATTTTGATCAGGTGGTGAATTATGTGTAAAGTCAGATGATTCAGGAGTTTCATATAACTAATTTGCTATTAATTTGTTATTAATTTTAATAAAAAATAATTCAAAACATGTGATGTTTTTTTCTTTTCTAACAGTTTAGCTATGTAAAAATTGATATAAAAAACAAGAATCTATCCATAGTACACAGGTGCCCCACTCGCACTATCATTTTCTATGTTTAGTGGACCTTGAAATTGGGGTAAAAACTCTAATTTGGCATTAAAATTAGAAAGATCATAACATAGGGAACATGTGTACTAAGTTTCAAGTTGATTGGACTTCAACTTCATCAGAAACTACCTGGACCAAAAACTTTAACATGAAGCGGGACAGACAGACGGACGGACGGACGAACGAACGCACAGACTGAAAAACATAGGTGGGGCATAAAAACAGCATGCAGGAATATTTTTATTGACATACAATATTAATCTGTATACAAAATACAAGGTAACTCTTCTAAATTCTGAAATATAATGTTTTATGCAAATAGTTCACTCCATTGCTGAGCCAACTCATACTCTTGTCATATTGGTTGCTAGTAGCCTAGACTAGGCTAGACGAAAATGGAGAAATGATACTAGTTACTATTAAAAATTATTTTTAAATTTTTATATGAAAAAAGCATTTGAAAGACATCTTCTAAACTTAAGAAAATTCTAATATGTTTGATAAAAATGTACAGATTTCAAGTGTGTACATTTTGAACAGTTCAATGGTAACTTGCTGAATCAATGAAAATTGAACTTGTCGACCGGCACTGTTTGATAATAATGTTGCCAAGTTATAAGGCCAAAATAGAGATGGAATTAAAAGTTACAGAATTTCAGCATGTATAATTCACAGGTTTTTACTCTAAATTTCAAATTGCCAGGCAGGCAGGAATGCAGGTTATACTGTACTTCAAGCAAAAATATGAAAAAATGTCAATTACATGATGTTATTTAAGTTCTTCACCATGTTTGTCTTTTGACATAAAGTAGAGGGCACTCTATTTCTTTTCAAATCCTTGAATCTTTTTAACTATTTGTCTAATTGAAATCATTATGAAGTTTTATTAAACAAGAGTGCACATGATAAATTGTCTCAACTGCTTTACTGACTATAATTGGTTTAATGTTGAAAGTCTCAAAGATGAAGGTTTTACTACAAGTATCACATAAACTTAACATTATCAATGATCCATGACATAACATCAAGATCATATAAACCCTGCCAGACAGACATGTACACCTTACAATCATTCCATACACCAAATATAGTTGACCTTTTGCTTTTAGTATCAAAGAAACAGACCAAACCAGGAGATCAAAACATTTACCAATGCTCCATGAAAATGAGGTCAAGGTAAGATGATACAAACCAGACAGACAGACCTTACAATCATTCCATACGTTGCAAGGAACCCACATACCAACTATAGGTAACAGGATTGTGCCTGATATTCATATGATGAAGACATAATCTTTCAATCAGTTTAATTGAAGTCTGGAGCTGGCATGTCAGTTAACTGCTAGTAGTCTGTTGTTATTTATGTATTATTGTCATTTTGTTTAATTTTCTTTGGTTACATCTTCTGACATCAGACTCGGACTTCTCTTGAACTGAATTTTAATGTGCGTATTGTTATACGTTTACTTTTCTACATTGGCTAGAGGTATAGGGGGAGGGTTGAGATCTCATAAACATGTTTAACCCCGCCGCATTTTTGCGCCTGTCCCAAGTCAGGAGCCTCTAGCCTTAGTTAGTCTTGTATTATTTTTAATTATAGTTTCTTGTGTACAATTTGGAGATTAGTATGGCGTTCATTATCACTGAACTAGTATATATATTTGTTAAGGGGCCAGCTGAAGGACGCCTCTGGGTGCGGGAATTTCTCGCTGCATTGAAGACCTGTTGGTGACCTTCTGCTGTTGTCTGTTCTATGGTCGGGTTGTTGTCTCTTTGACACATTCCCCATTTCCATTCTCAATTTTATAGTTACCATATAACTCAAACATTAGAAATTCACCTCACAAAAAAAACTATCCATTTTTTGTCAAGCAGATGCTGAACCATGAAAATGGAAGTTTAGGACAATGGACATACAACAGACAGCAACTTCGCAACATGAAGCATCATGGTCTTTTACCCTCTAAAATATAAAGCTTTATACAAATAGTTTACATGACCACTGTTGTGGGAATGTAATCCCTATATCTGCAACTTTTGTTGCAGGCAAGATAAAATTCAAGTATTTTAGGATATCTATAAAATGAACTGTGTCAGTACAAATGTCTTTTTTCTTGTCATAGCATCTGAATAAACATAGGAAGATGTGGTATGAGTGCCAATGAGACAACTCTCCATCCAAGTTACAATTAATAAAAGTAAACCATTATAGGTCAAGGAAGTCTGCCGTACAATATGTAAAGTAATGAACCTAACTGATTATTTGTTTGGATTTGGCGTTTTAGACAGCTGTCAATGTTTTGTTTTAGCCTAAAGTCTTTCAAATATGTGATGAACAAATCAAACAGAAGATTACATAACTACAACATTATTTTACTTTGGAGAGTAATACTTTAATGCAATATCTATAAATATAGATTTCTACGCACTCCGGATGTGGTCTAGAATCATTTATTTATTTTTTTCAAATTTATTTCTGACACAGGTAAGCAGAATTTTCCAAGTAAATACAGTAAACAACCACTTTATTTGAACTTTGGTCGATAGTTGTCTCATTGGCAATCATACCTCATCTCCTAATTTTTATATATACAACTTGAAACTTAACAAAGTGAAAAAAAAGTTTAGGTCCTGAATTCCCATGGTGAAAAAGGTTGTGCAAATAATACATCAATACAGATTGTATACGATTTTTGAAGATATCATTCTAAAAGTTCAGACTGACAGAGGCTATAACCGAAATGTCTCTTGGAGTTTAAAAACAGGTTTGTTTTTTATATGTTCACTTCTCTTCTTCTAATGAATAAAAGATGCAAGGGTATAAGCCAATTACCATGTATATAGGTATACATACCTGAGCAATCATATTGATTATATCCTGATAGTTATTTTTCCTTGTAACTACTTGCTCTAATTCTAAAGTCTGTAAATTCTTGGTAATCTTTGTTTTCATAATGCTTAATGGCATTCTGAAATAGAAAAATAGATTTCATTTCGATGTTCATTAATAAGATCTCATTCCATTGCAGGGTTTCCTTATTTTTTCTTTTGAAACCCAGGTCTTTTCAAGGAGTTTTTATAGGAAAATCTCACTTTTTTTAGTTCAGTTATTGATGATGATTTGTTAATAAAGATCATGAGTGCTATAGTTTTAACATAATTTGAAGTCTTCATAATATGTCAATCCTAAAAACAACAAATTAAATATCATTATTAAAACCATGTTACCATTGAAACATACATTTTCATTTCTCTTTTTTGGTTCAGAGAAAGGACATAAGAAAATTGTATAGGTTAGTAACCTACAACACTGTTCTAAATATCTGCTAAAATATGGCTATTAATATACAGTTATGTATCTTTTTGCATTTTAGCCATTGAGAGTTTAGAAGTAAGCTTGCAAAAAAAATTTGAGCCAAACAAGACATTTTTCAATTTTATTTTTAATGTTTTTTGTTTTTGTTTTTCTTTTATCTTTGTAACAATTAAAAGGCAATCACGCTAATAATTATTTACTGACATGAAATCAATAACTTTGTTCTTGGATATAGACATGATAGATTCTGTGAAATGATATTAACTTGCAAATTGACAGTTCTGATAATGGACAGTGTATCATTTGAAGTGTGCAACATCAACAAACTTTCATTCACACTTTCTTCCCACGTTATTTCACAAGTATATACTTAAGATGAACATAAGATAAAAAGTATGAATAATATTTTTATCATTTTGAAAATTTGAGGTGTAATCAAATTTCACGTCTGACTACATGTACACTTGTACTTGTGTAAAGAATATTGTTTGTCATTTCTCAAAAACCTTTCCAATGTTATCATTTGACCATTTGAAATATATCTTTTATAAATTTTTTTTTTTTTACTGAAATAAATACAAATCAGTGAAATGTGATCAATGTCCAGTACAAAAAACTTACATGTGAGGTCAACAGGTAAATCTCAGCTGTTGGACAACTTATTAACTTGGATTATATTAATGAGAGGATATTTGATTATGGCTTGCTTTTAGAGTAATTATCCCACATCCCTTTTATGATCTGATAAGTTTGCTTCTGCTAGAGAAAATGTCTTTTATTTTTTCTTCTGAACTATGTTAATAAAGAGCTATGCCATGAGCGCATGATACGCTGGTCACCCTTTCAGCTCATCTATCTGCTTCAAATGAAGTTATTCGATCAACTAGAAATACTGTGAGCACTGCTAAACTAGACCCCCCCCTCCCCAAAAAAAAAACAAAAACAAAAACAATATGTGCATATTCAACAAAGCACACTCTCCAACATTGTAGACGAGAATAGAATTCATGACAAAAATCTGTTTTGTTGATCTAGTATTGCTGGTCATTTAGTCTGTTTAGTTTCTCTCTATCTTCTTTAGTTTTTGCTCAAAACATAAAAGAGGGTAAAAACAAATCCTCATTTAAGGGCAATCACTCCTATTAAGAGTGACAGTCTACTAACTATATCGGCAAAATTTGACTTGTTAGTAGATCTTGCTTTGCTGATAATTTTTGTGATTTAAAGTGTCTATTTATCTATTAGAATTTTTATCATGTAAGGCAAAACGCCAAAAAAATGGTAAAAATCGTTATCAAAGGGCAATAACTCCAATTTTCTTCATTGTAGATCTTGTCTTGCTAATCATTTTTGCTTATTCAAGTTTCTATCTATCTATTATAAGTTTTTAAGATAAAAGGCAAAAACGCAAAAAATTGGTAAAGATTGTCATCAAAGGGCAATAACTCTAATAAGGAGTCGACTGACGATTTCGACAATGTTACTTGTTTCTAGAAAATTGTTCAATACATGTTTGAGTCATAGTCAGAAATCTGAAAAAAAACCAGTTTTTTTAAGAATAAAATCCCATAACTCAAAGGAAAATCTAAAATTCATAAATAGCGAAAGGGAGCTTACGTCAATAGATATAAACAATTCATCAAAATTTCATGAAAATTGGTGAAAGAGTTTTAGAGTTATTGTCCAAATTGTTGACGCCGGATGGACGGACAGAGGTATACCATAATACTTCCCATAAATGGACATATAAGTAGAGGCTCTAAAGTAGCCTGTGTCGCTCACCTAGGTCTATGAGCATCTTCAACAATGGACCTTCTCCAACATTGTGGACTAGAATAGAATTCCGGACAAAAATTTTCTTCTTTTTTTTTGTTGATCTAGTATTCCTGATAATTTTTTCTGTTTACAGTTTCTCTCTCTTTTCTTTAGTTTTTGCCCAAAACACAAAAAAACAGTAAAAAAAAATCAATTAAGGCAATCACTCCAGTAAAGAGTAAACCAACAATTTAGCAAACTTTTACTTATTTGTAGATCTTATTTTGCTGATCATCTATCTTTTATAGTTTTCAAGATAGTAGTCAAAACGTAAAATATCGGTAAAAATCGTCATTAAGAGCAAGTCCTACAAGGAGTCAACTGATGATTTTGGCAATTGGTTTATTTGTAGATCAAGTCTTGCTGATCATTTTTGCTAATTTAAGTTTCTATCTATCAATAGTTTTTCAGATACAAGGCAAAAACGCAAAAAAAAAAGAAAGGTAAAATTCATTACCAAAGGGCAACAACTCCAATAAGAGGTCATCAGACGATTTCAAGATTGTAAACTTAATTGTAGAGCTTGTCTTGCTGATCAATTTTGCTTATTTAAGTTTCTATCTATCTATTATAGTTTTTCAGATATTAAGCAAAAACGCAAAAAAAATGATAATAATCGTCATTAAAGGCCATTGACTCCAATAAGGAGTTGACTGATGATTTCGACCATCAGACTTATTAGTAGATATTGTCTTGTTAATCATTTTTGGTATATAAAGTTTCTCTCTATCTATTATAGTTTTTTCAGATTTTAGGCAAACATGAAAAAAATCGGTAAAATTCACCATTTAAGGGCAATAACTCCTATCAGAAATAGTCTGACAGTTTTGAAGTAAATAAACAGTTGGTAGATCTCATCATTCTGAACACTTTTGCCTCTGACAGATTTTCTCCATTCATAGCGGTTTTTTAAGATAATAGACCAACTTGCATTTTACTGCTATGTTCTATTTTTAACCATGTTGGCCATGATAGATGGCAGGCAGGGTCATCTGACACATTTTTTACTAGATACCCTAATTGTGATTGTGGCCAAGTTTGGTTAAATTTGGCCTAGTAGTTTCAGAGGAGAAGGTTTTTGTAAAAGTTTTTAAAACACCTGACGACAGAAATAAAGTCCTGTTTCAGAAATAATACACAAGCATTGCCTAAATAAAGTTTTTCACAAGATTTTTAGGCAATCAATTACTAAACAGTTGCTGCCATTATTTGCATTAACCCCACATCACATAAAATTCACAGGCAAAAGCTTTCTAAAAGCACAACTGACCTCACAAATGAGTGTATCAATCTTGCCATATTCAAGCCTCTGGTACCTAAGCTGACCTATCTCTGACCAGTAGCTGACTTAATCTAACCTAAGCATAAATCATGCCATCTGTTTTCGATGTTTGATTTGTTTCACATTTTGTCTTGCTGGGGCCATTTATACCTTACTATACAGGTATAGGTTTTGCTTATTGTGAAAAGCCATACAGTGAACTATAACTGCTTACATCCACGTCCTATGGTCTGCAGTGTATAGTATCTCAATGGCAATCATACCAAATCTCCTTAAATTTATATTAACATTGAAAGGGGTCAAAGAAATTTATAATCAAAGTGATGGAAATCACTCATGGAAAGATAAGAAGAGTAGTTTGAATAATTTCAAATCATATTTAGGTATGGTGTGGACAAAAAAGAACATTAATTAAGCACTTTTGCTGATAATTGCATTAACTGCAGGTCTTTAGAAGGATAAGCACTTTTTCAGTATATAAATTGAGCTAAATGTGAATCAAATTGAATGATAGCTGGTCCCTTAATTTGCACAATAATTTCATTTAAATTGCAGTGTATATCTTAACCAAATAATGTTCCCTGTTACATGTTTCACCTCTTTTAATTACATTTCATCTTTTGAAACAAACGAAATTACAAAACAAAGATTCTTTTATTAAAGTTTATCAATTATCCTTGTAAGACATAGGACCAACAGATTGACTTGAAGCTATGAACTTTATTGTGTCAAAAAATTAATCTAAAAAGGTTGTTTTGGGGCATTTTGTAAGTTGGAACATAGGTACACTATTTTTCTCTTCTGAGAATTGCTTATTGATTTTGAAAACAATGAAAGAACCTTAGTGAGCGCGCTCCCATACTCCACGTCCCCATATTGTCATTGGAGAAATAAAATAAGTGTAAGAAAAAAAATTGTACCAGAAAAAAAAATTGAATCATAATTTCCTGTCAATATGCACATCTACATAGTATGTCCTTATTATCTACACAGTTTCATGAAATTCTGTTGTGTGGTTTGAGAGGAGTTGCGATGACAAAAGGTTGCAGTAGTATATTGGGCAAATAAGTTCAAAGGGGCGTAACTCCTGGAAAAAAAATTGAATCGTAATTTCCTGATGATATGCACATCTACATAGTATGTCCTTATTATCTACACAGTTTCATGAAATTCTGTAGTGTGGTTTGAGAGGAGTTGCGATGACAAAAGGTTGCAGTAGTATATTGGGCAAATAAGTTCAAAGGGGTGTAACTCCTGGAAAAAAAATTGAATCGTAATTTCCTGTCGATATGCACATCTACGTAGTATGTCCTTATTATCTGAAAAGGTTTCATGAAATTCTGTTGTGTGGTTTGAGAGGAGTTGCGATGACAAAAGGTTGCAGTAGTATATTGGGCAAATAAGTTCAAAGGGGCGGAACTCCTGGAAAAAAAATTGAATCTTAATTTCCTGTCGATATGCACATCTACGTAGTATGTCCTTATTATCTGAAAAGGTTTCATGAAATTCTGTTGTGTGGTTTGAGAGGAGTTGCGATGACAAACTGTTGCAGAAGTACATTAAAGTAAATAAGTTCAAAGGGGAGTAACTCCTAGAAAAAAAATTGAATCGCAATTCCTGTCGATATGTACAACTACATAGTGTGTCCTTATTATCTAAAAAGGTTTCGTGAAATTCTGTTGGGTGGTTTGAGAGGAGTTGCGATGACAAGAAACAGGACTGACGGACGGACGGACTGACGGACGGACGGACTGACGGGTCAAAAACATTATACCCTCCGCAACCCGTTGCGTGGGGTATAAATATGATTATATGACACTGAAGATTAAAAATTGTAGAGTGTATTAATCCTTAACAAGTGAAACTGTGAGCTTCTGCTCAAATACTTGACGGTAAACAGGAAGTTGTTGAGTGATGAATCTGAAAACACATCACACGGTATAGCTGACTTACATAAACCCTGAAACCAAATTTCAGAAATCCTTATGATGTAGTTCCTGAGAAAGAAGGGACGAAAAATATTCATTGGGCGGATGGAAGGACAGACGGACAGACAGAGGTATACCCAAACTTTTTTAAAACCGGAGGATAATTAATCATTTATCTTTCAGACATTATTTACAGAAACACTTTATGTAGTGTAGATCAAAAGTAATAGGCAATGAATAAATCTATCATCTCTGTATATATATCAAACATCTAATATATACATTTGTGAATTCAATTATGAGGTCAAATATTTGTGTATCGAGAGTGGATTGAGATGTAAATTGAAAGGTCTGTATAATTATGTAAGACTGAGGTTCACCAATGTGGTCAATATGATTGGCACTTGAGGTGGGGCATTGAAATTTAGGCCCTACCTCGTCTCTGATTGTTTGGTGATCATGACAGTTGTTAATCATACCGGTATAGTATCATTACTCTAGTTACCTATTCAAAATGACAAAAAATAGCCTGCACATCAACACACCTTAAAGACATACATACTTGAATGAACTGCTCCAAAAATATACCCAAATTTTTCACAATTTATTTGTGCATATGTACACAGACATGAGAATTATAGGGAACTATATTTCAGAGTGTATACATTTTGTAGATTTAGTAGCTAACCTGTGCTTCTTGTTGTTAGGGAGGCCGATGCCTTAGGAAAGATTTAGAACAAGTTCCAATCTTTCCAAAAACTATCCCCTATAAAATGGAACCTTCAAAAAGTACATGACATAATATTACTAGCTTACCTTGCATCACCTAGAATTGACTGTTGACGTACTACTCCAGTGCCCTGAGATTCTGTCATTTTCTTGTCTCTGACATCTCTTTTCTTCACAATCGCTTGATGTATATCTTCCTATTGCCAAAAAAATTAAAACCAAATTTTGAGTGAATTAAACATTCCAAGATTATATATGTACAAAGTTCCAAGAACTGCAAAAGTTAAAACTGTTACATAAGTTTTCAGACACCACATCCTAACATTGAAATAACTAAGTACAGCCTTTATTTAGCCTTAGAAGTCACATGTGTCATTACATCGGTGGATAAAACATTGTAAGCACTCTGTGGGAATTTCAATTAGGGTAATAATTCTGTTTCATTACTGGTATTGCAGTTGAACAGAAGAGATTCAATTAAAGAACCTTTGTGAGGGTGCTCACATACTCCACACTCCCACATTGTCACTTGGCAAACATAATCTCACCAGAATCCTAAGTTAAAAGAGTCATAACTCCTACAAAAGTCAACTGATAAAAATTTCTTGTGGATATGCACATCTACATATTATGTCCTACAAAGTTTCATGAAATTCTGTTGCATGATTTCAGAGGAGTTGTGATGACAAACTGCTGCAGTAGTATATTTAGGCTTAATTTGTAAGTTCAAAGGTGCATAACTTTAAAAAAAAAATTGAATCATAATTTCCTGTCAATATGCACATCTACATAGTATGTCCTTATTATTTACAAAGTTTCATGGAATTCTGTTCTGAGATTTCAGAGGAGTTGCGATGACAAAATGTTGCAGTAGTATATTTAGGCCTAAATTCTAAATTCAAAGGGGCATAACTCGATATGCACACCTACATAGTATGTCCTTATTATCTACAAAGTTCATGAAATTCTGTTGTGTGGTTTCAGAGGAGTTGTGAACAGGACTAACGGACAGACGGACGAACGGGTCAAAAACATTAAACCCTACGGAACTTTGTTCCATGGGGTATAATCATTGTAGTACAATTGTGGCTACAACAATTCTCAAGTATCAAAACAAGAGCAGAACACAGCAGGACATCCTATCAAAATCAAACATCATCTAAACAGCTATTTCTTAAGAATGCTTTCAAGCGACCTTGAACTTTGCCATTGATATCAAATTGTCATACTAAGTTTGATGTAGATTGGTTTCCCAACATATAAACACATAGGGAAAAAGTTATCTTGATCTTTGACTACCGACTTTGAAACTAGATACATTCCAAACACAAAGCAGTTTGATGGACTGGATGGAAAACTTGACAAATTTGTCGTCTACAAAAAATGTACAGATAGATGGATAAACATAAACACAATAACAGATTCATTACTTGATACCTACACAAATTTGTTGAAACAAAATACAGATTTCTGCAAAGCTTTATACTGACTGTCTTTTGCTTGACATTCATTGCAAATATTTCAGGATAAGATGTTAATGAAATATGATTTCCCCTGCTTTGCACTAGACAGACAGGCTGTCAGATTTTTAATTTGCTAGTTCACAAAGTATCATATATGTCCAAAGGAAGACATACAGCCCTACTAAGAAATATTATTTTGATTCTTGAGCTGGCCTATCTTTTCATTAACTCATAAATGGAGTAGCAGCAAATACTATTTCTAAAGTCATTATAAAACCAATCCTGAAATCAAACCCATGGTCACCAGCACTCTAGGCTAGAATGCAGCAATGAGGAAAAACTAATTCTTCCTATAAAATTTCATACAAGTTGTAATAGATAAATAATCAAGGAAAATTTTATTTAAAAAGTTCAATCCAGTTCAGCATTATCATTGATGGCACTTGTTTTGGCTGTTAATTAAAGTCCATAACAACAAATTTGATGAAATAGATATTGATTTCAAAAGATTTTTTCTTCTTTTCCAAGAAAGAGTGAACCAAAAAGGTATTCCCAACATGCCTGTGTTTACTTTAATAATAATAATAATAATAATAATAGTTCCTTATTCAAAGAGGGTTACACAGTTACGGCATAAGACATGCCATTTTGAGGGATGTATTTCCCTTCTGAATTTTTTGTCATTTTCAATATTTCTTGGAACAACAGCAGTCATATATGACAGCATAAGGTGTCATCAACAAGGATTTAAATGGAATACCACAAATGTATTCTGTAAATTCAGAAATTAATTAGTTTTTATTAATGCGAATAATGCGACTGCTTAGGTACCGTATTGCAATAATAAGAACTCGCATTCTGATATCTGATCCATTTATCTGTATGCAGATTTTCCTGAAATCGCAATGATAAGTCTTGTATTTTGTCCTTTTTCCAAAATCGCATTAATAAATGCATGCAATAATTTCTGAATTAACAGTACTTTTCCAAAACTAGAAAGTTGGACCTTAACAGGATTTTTCAGATTTTTTTTTATTCACATAACACTTCATTCAATTCTAGCGAAATCCACTTTTTTAAAAAATGTTCCAATTTCCAAACAATTTGCATGATAATATCACAATTTGAAATTAGGTGTACCAGTATACGGTTAGTCATTCATGATAACAAATGATATGTATTGTCGATGAGACGACCAAATACCGAAGATCACAGGAAAAAGGATTTTATATCAACACATAAATAGGTGACTGTACAGCATTCTACAAGAGGTCAAAACCCATACCATAAAGTAAGCCATATACAAGGTCTCTTTTAACCATAACAGAAAAACTCAAACAGGAAAACTAAATCTAATATATTTCAACAACACAACAACAAAAATTTTATAACTGGAAGTTCATTACAACACCTTCAATACAGACTACATAGTATTCAAAGATTTGTGTTTTCATGCATAAACTTGAAATAATTATACAGCATAAGTTGTAATGCCTATTTTGTCCACCCTAAATATTTCTAACCATCATCTCTATCTTCAATATGTTTGCCTTTTTACTTTATATTTGCTCTTAACATTTTTTTTCAAAGGTAACTTTTCATTGATTGAGTCAAGTTCTGCTCTTGATTTAATGAGAAATAACCACATCATTACAGTTGCATGACAAAATAAAATCAGAAAACACATTGAAAATTCTTGAATATAGCAGTACTTAAAAATCTAGGTCAGAAATGATCTCAAACAAAGAATCAAGTTTTTTTCATAAAGATAAAGAAAATTAATTTCTTAAGTTGAGAACAATCTTTAATTATGTTAAATTCAATTTGAGTAAAAAAGAAAAAGCATATAAAAGTTTTCTCTTAGAACTCATCAAATAGTTCCTAAACACAATGTCCAAACAGAGAAATGATAAACACCAGCAAATATGACCTTCACCTACAATTACCTGCATTATTAGTGGCTGTTTACACATCTTTCAAATATACAAAAGGGTTTCACAATATATTTTTGGGTTTAAGTCATGTCATACTGTTTTGTTATCAATCACAGTTATTGGCAAAAATCAGTTAAGATCTGTGTAAATTCCATTTAATGGATAAATTTAACAACGCTTACTGTTACCTTTATGATATTATTATTAACAACACTTACTGTTACATTTATGATATTCAACAACACTTACTGTTACCTTTAAGATATTTGTGCTCTAAACAAGCAAGACTTTTCTAATTATACTGCAGAATTTACCCAATGGAACATACTTTAAATAAATCTTACATTAACAGCAATAATTGTCCTTTTCTAGATTAGGATTTTTCAGTTTTACAGGGAAAAAGCAAATAAAAAGACAAGAGACGATTTTTTATTCCCTACTGTTAATTTTCCTTTTTGGATGGTAATTTTCCTTTCGCCCCTTCTTACAGTGTGCATCCTTCCCAACTTGTACCCTATGCTTGTGTCTGTAGTGATGTCTCTTAGATTTAAATGAATGTATATGTAGATGTAGTAAAATATTACGTCTGGGATTTCGTTACCATAAATTATTTAAAACTTTAAAATAAATTCTTTCGTATATAAAAAGATTTGATTTTGAAGTTTGGCTGTACCTTTGTAGAATTCTTATCAAAAATGGGATATCACATCCTAATGTTATGGTAATGTTGTTTATAAAGCCTTTACATTTAGATACAATCCATGTAAAAACTCATTGATCATTTGATTAATCTAATTTAATGTAACACCATAGAAAACTCTTTGAATAATGTTTTTAGATTAAAACAAAACTAAATATTTATTGCAATACATTTATGAAAACTGAGGTCCTATATCTTGTTGATAATATGTACGGATATTTTGAAATTGCACAAGGTCATGCTTTCTCAGACTGTTTATAGTATCTTTGCACTAAATCTATTGGATGTGTACTGATTGACACTTTAGACTTGGAAAGTATGATTTACTTATTACCTTGAGCACCTGAGATCACCCCCCAGTTTTTGGTGGAGTTCATGTTGCTCAGTCTTTAGTTTTCTATGTTGTGTTTTGTTTACTGTTGTTTGTCTTTTGGTCTTTTTCTTTTTTTGCCATGGCATTGTCTGTTTATTTTCCACTCATGTTAGTTGTTATTTGTGTGCTTTCTGCAGATCTGATGAGGCAAGCTATTTTAACTTTTACATTTCCTTCTTATGTTGTGCTGTTACCTCTACAACAGTGTCCCAGGTTGGAGGCGGGTTGTGTGCTCACAAACATGTTTAACAATGTCACATTCTATATGTACCTGTCCCAAGTCAGGAGCCTGTGATTTAGTGGTTGTCATTGGTTGCTATCTGTCATATTTGTTTTTCTTTTATTGTTTTGTCATTAATCAGGTGATCAATACTTTTGTTTGAATTGTTTCACTTTTTGTCAGGTCTTAATAGCTGACTTTGTGGTAAGGATTTTGCTCATTGTTGCAGGTCATCTCCTTATTTAATATCAGTTGCCAGAATATTCGACATGAAAAATTTCAACAAGCATGGCTTTACTTTTACACAACAATGAAAAGATCAACTATATTCACTGATAACTTCTATGCTTTTACACAACAATGAAAAGATCAACTATATTCACTGATAACTTCCATGCTTTGCAAACTTACCAAAAGTTGATTTTACATAAGCTGATGTCAAAGTTATCAATAACAGTCAGGTCAACACTTAAGACTTTCATCTTATGATTTAGACAAGCTAGGACAGAAGAGTTCAGTCCTACATTTTTTAAATGTATGAACTCCGAACCAATTAAAATTTAAACATTTCTGTTGCTTCTGATTTTATACATTAATTCTGCTGGGTTTGGAAGAGAACTTTTAATCTTTTAAGATGTGGTTTACACAGAGGAAGTCAGCTCTATCACTTTTCATGATTCCACCTCCCCCACCCTGGTCAATGTTTTATTTCTGTCATACATACTGAAATATTTTCAGTAGTAGATACAAAACATATGCTCCTGTAAATTCCAGTGGGAATACCAATGTTCAACTTCCTAGAAATCTGTGTGCCCACTTGCCACATTATTTTGTTTCTTTATTGGTATCTTTGATGAGTTTCTACATATGGTTTTATCTTCACCCATCTGTTCAAAGACTTTTTGTCCAGAACTTCTAAAGTCACTGACTGCTAAGGTGGTATGTTGAAAGGGAAAGTAGATTCAAGATCAAAAGGATGCATCATGTATCTTGCTGATGCTTGACTATGCGTAGAATATACCTTTACATGAATTGACTTTGAATATTCATGGGCAGAATGTGTATTCAAACCTGACAAATACATTAGGCAAAATAAATCTTTCACACTGCCAACTTTTCTTGAGGCCAATTTTTGCAAATTGCTTCAAAGACTATCCTTTATATGAATTTTTTTTCATGATATAAAAGTTCAACTGACAGAGTCTTGCTTCTCTGGTTTTAGGAATTATCAACCCCTGAACAAGCACTACGTTAGCCCTAATTTGTAAGTTACATAGTTATACAAGACATTTTATATGCAAGACAGATTGGTGATATGCTTCAGGATATTTATAACAAAATATTACCTGTTCATCTGTAGAAGGATTTTCTAACATTTGCTTTACATTTTCTGCTGGTTGACAGGCTATAACATCAACAACCATTCTCTTTGTCCTGAAGTAGATTTTATTGTAATAAGTAAAACAAGAGTGCACACGCTGAAATGTCTAGCCTTCTTTACTAACCATTGATATTATGTTGATAGTCCTAAATGAAAGCTTTACTACAACTATTACAAAAACTTAACATGATCCAAGAAAATGAAGTCAAGGTCATATAAACCAAATGAGAAATACATGTACACCTTACAATCATTCAATATACTAAATATAGTTGGCCTATTGCTTATAGTTTTTAAGAAACAGACTTAACCAAGAAAACTAAACATTGACCAATGAATCGTGAAAATGAGGTCAAAGTCAGATGAACCATGCCAGGCAGACATGAACAGCTTACAATCCTTCCATACAACAAATATAGCTGACCTATTGCTTATAGTTTAAGAAAAACAGACTGAAACACATAAACTTTGTGATGAACCGTGAAAATGAGGTCAAGGTCAAATAAAACCTGTGAGACTGACATGTACATCATAGAATATTTCCATACACCAAAAATAGTTGACTTACTGCATATTGTATAAGAAAAAAGACCAAAACTCAAAAACTTAACTTTGACCACTGAACCATGAAAATGAGGTCAAAGTCAGAGGACACCTGCCAGTTGGACATGTACACCTTACAATCATTCCATACACCAAATATAGTAGACCTATTGCATAAAGTATAAGAAAAACGGACCAAAACTCAAAACTTAACTATAACCACTGAACCATGAAAATGAGGTCAAGGTCACATGACACCTGCCAGTTGGACATGTACACCTTACAATCCTTCCATACACCAAATATACTAGACCTATTGCTTATAGTATATGAGATATGGACTTGACCACCAAAACTTAACCTTGGTCACTGATCCATGAAATGAGGTCGAGGTCAAGTGAAAACTGTCTGACGGGCATGAGGACCTTGATAGGTATGCACATACCAAATATAGTTATCCTACTACTCATAATAAGAGAGAAATTAACATTACAAAAAAACACAATTTTTTTTGTAAGTAGTCACTGAACCATGAAAATGAGGTCAAGGACAATGGACATGTGACAGAAGGAAACTTCGTAACATAAGGCATCTATATACAAAGTATGAAGCATCCAGGTCTTCCACCTTCTAAAATATAAAGCTTTTAAGAAGTTAGCTAACGCCGCCGCCACCGGATCACTATCCCTATGTCGAGCTTTCTGCGACAAAAATCGCAGGCTCGACAACAAAGAAGCATAAACTCTTTTATGGATGTATATGATTTAACACTGAAACCAGATTGCATTAATTCCCTTACAATAAGGCAAGAAACCAGAACACATGCATTTTTGTGCTAAGCATACCCAAACTCATAATTCATCATTGTAAAGTTTATCATCAAATATGAAAGTGTTCTCTTCAGTAGTAGAAATGTGTTACCAATTTTTCAAAGTTCATTCAGCATATTGAAATATTTAAAGTATCGGCAAACAGGTAGGTGTCTGACAGTCTGAAAAGTGCTCATATATTAGAAATAATCGCTGTTAAGCAGGTGATTAAATATGAAGTCGTTATGTTAAGTGGTTCCTGAGAAAAATGGGACACAAATATTTATTTGAAGAAAGGATGGATGAAGGAACAGCCAGACTGACCAATAGCAGGACAGGTGGACAAAGTAATTGCAAATACATCATCCACTTTTAAAGTGGGCTATAATACTTTGCATTACATTAAAACAATAACAATAGATTCCTAACTGCCTTTATTTGAAATCAAAGATTTTCTTTAAATAAGTCCAACTTGCTATCTGATTTATACCTTAAACATCTACTGGTTTCATTGCTTAAAGAAAGTGTACATTTCAGTAGGTATTTGTCCTCACTTTTGATCAACATGACTAGCGTATGCATAAAAATTCAAAAAAAGATAGTAACTTTCTAATGCGGGTTTGAATAAAATGCTCCGCTGGGCGCAGCTTGATACGACCGCAGAGGTCCAACCCTGAACATTTGGGGCAAGTATGGACACAACATTCAAGCTTGATACAGCACTGAATTTGGATTGTGATTAAATATTTGACACAGCATAGGTTTCTGACACAGAATGAATGTGGTCTAAGAACTTAACATTTTTTAATTTACCTATTCAAACCATATCATTATTATTTGCTTTTATATATAAATCAGAAATAACCAATTTAAAATGGAAAATTTTAAAGAAAAAAAAAGGAAAATAAACTGCTTCGCTGAGCCCAGCTTGATACGCCCTGCAAAGGTCCAACCCTGAACAGTTGGGGCAAAAATGGACACAATATTCAAGCTTGATACAGGTCTGAATTTGGATTGTAATTAAATATTTGACATATTATAGGTTTCTGAATAAATCTAGTCAAAGAACTTGAAATTGGTTATATGAATTGAATTTATATTCAATTAAAGATTTCTTGCTGTTGTGTAATACACTGTGCTGTTGCGCAATACTTAGTAAATCTGTTTTCAGACTATAAACAAATAAAGTTCAATAAATTCTCAATGTCATATTAGAAATTTATGAAAATCAAAAGGGAGCTTACATCAATAGATATAAACAATTTACCAAAGTTTCATGAGAATTGCTGACAGCATTTTTGAGTTATTGTCCGAAAACTGGAAAATCCCCCCTTTTTTAATGAATAAAACCCCATAACTCAGAAATGTAAAATGTAAAATTTATAAAATTCTAAAGGGAGCTTACATTAATAGATATAAACAATTCACCAAAGTTTTATGCAAATTGGTTAAAGCGTTTTTGAGTTAATGTCCGACATGTTGATGACGGACAGACAGACGGACAACGGTATACCATAAGAAAAGCATCTGAAATTTGTAGAAAAATCACTTACATAATTAAATCTGTTACATGGATTTGAAAGTCTTTGCTAGGGAAAATGAAGATAATGTTTATTTAAGCCAGGTTTTCCGCTGGCAAGAAAAATAAAATTGTGGTGAAAATTTATTGAAAAAGAATTATAATGGTTGAATGTCATCCATTCTGTTTATTTTTTGGGCTTCTCTGACTCTTTCCTTATCAGTCAACACTCAGCTTTTCAACCTTTTAAAGAAAAGTTTATGGCATATAGATGACGAGTGTACGGAAGATGGAAATAAGTAATGGCAAAAGCTCAAATAAGTTGAGCTAAAAACTGTTTATGGTAATCACTAACATCTCATGCCTGCTGACTGGGAAATATTACAAATGTTCATGCAATATTTTACATGTTTATACTTTTTTATTTCCTTGTATGAGACAATAGGCAGAATGTTAAGTAGTTTTAACCCTGTCACAATTTTTAATATGCTTGTTCAAAGTGGGGAATCTTGTCGCATTGTTTTAATCCATTTAACCAACTATGAGCATGAAAGTTCTTATAACTTGATGTCCTGAGACGACATTTATCATTGAAGACAATACGTTGACTTCTATTTGATTTTCTTGAATTGTTAGATTACTTCGTAAGTATGTCAATAATGTGTATCGATTAAGTCATTTACACACATATAATGAGTATTTGTTTCAGTGAATTACTATATAAATACCTGATCAGCAATTGTTTGACATCAGCTTGATCATCTTCTGGAACTTCAAATTTGTTTGTCAAAGTGAGTGAAATTTCAGTTTTACCTAGCTGTGCTATCAACATCTCTTGTATGTTTTCATCCTCAGGAATCTCTCCACCTGTAAAATTAAAACATAACTTGGGGATTCTGCTCTATTTCAACAAAAAGATGAATTTAAAAGGGTTCAAAAGTCAAAACCAGACATTCACATAAAATATATTTATAATATATGACGTCAAAATTCTGTTATTTTTTATATGTGAGATTTTATTATGTTGGAGTGTAAATATTCCGTTATATATTTTACTTGACATTCTTAAAATTTTTTTTTTTTTCCATTTCTGCAAATTTTTTCTATGCATGAAAACATTTATTTTAATGAGCTTGTGTATCTTATTTTCAAGAAATTTTATGATTTCTTAATTTCAGTATAACATTTTTTTTTTAGAACCTTACATTTAGGAATTAAATTAAAAAGAGAAATGTCTAGCATACTTAATTATGATTTTTTTACATTTGGTTGATCAGTGTAGAAAATCTAAAGTCCACCACAATGGATGATTGTAACCAAGTTTGGTTTTAATTTACAAGTGATTTCAGAGTAGATTGTACAAAATATTGAGGGATGGATGACAACAATGGACAAAGGACGCCAAGTGAAGGCTGCCTTCCCACTCTCTTTTCCAGGCTTTTGCAGGATTTCTCAAGGACATTCATCTATTTTCAAGGATAATTTGCCCTTATCAGAAGACATAGCTAGAAAATAGGTCAAAGTCTCAAATTGCCGGCTTGCAATATTTGTGACTAAATTTTGCTGAATAATGAATAAGTTCCCAAGTCTAGAAAAATGGGGAAAAATTTCTCAAACAATTCCATAATAGCAGGTGCACAACTTCAACATATGTGCAATCTTCCTGTGAAGTTTCAGGGATCTGGGTTTAAAACTGTAGGAGTAATCATGTATCCACTTTTCCCCGCCCGACCAACATCATCATACTGCAAGCCGGTTTTGGAATTCTTCAAACCCAGTCAAAAACAATAAGTTACTTCTGATATTTTATCCTTCTTCCCTTCGCCTATATCACACTGCTTAGTCCCTCTGTAATTCTCGCATCACAGCTTTGAGACATAGGTAGACATCATCAGAGATGTCACAATGTGTGAGGAGACGTTATCAAACATACTATCTTAAAGCATAAAACTATGTTTTTCGCTGTGCATGTACTGATTTCGTGTCATGGATGGATACCCCATATACTTTGTTTTTCTATTATATTAACAGAGTTTGTTTCTCGTGCTGTGTGGAGGCCGCAGAAATTTTCCTTGTGCTTGATATGTATGCTCTGCTGTATTTTATCAAGTTATGGTGTATTTATTCTTGAGTCAAATTCTCTAATGTGTGCAACATCATTCTCTCAATTTTTTGCCAGTTTGTGTACTAAAATTTTAATAAGACGCACACCAACTATTCTCTATTGCTATCCATGTTTAGTTTTTCAATTCCAAACATTCTAGTGGGGGGGGATCAAGATACCATTATTTATACATCAGACCCTACTGGTTACAGGAACTTTGGATACACCAAACCAGGTACTTCATATCTGAGAAACAGGCAATAAATATATGCCCTCAATTTTAGAATTCATTGATACGTTTTTGCATCATTCAATATTATCAGTCAATATGTGTTCTACAAGGATCACCAGTCCTTCACCTTTCAGTTGATAGCTTAATAACTAAATTATATTCTACATAGTTTTACATTTACACCTAAGCGTAGGAACTATTTTGTTTTAAATATGTACTACTTTCCAGTATGTTCTTTTTTGACTTGGCCCGATTTGCTGGTGATACATCTTACAAAGTCTATCCGAATATTTTGCAAACAATTTGCAGAGAATAAAAGCACTGTGTTTTTGCCTATTGTGTGTATTTTAGCTGTGCATGTACTGATTTTGGGTCATGGATGGATACCCCATATCCTTTGTTTTTCTATTAAGGGTATGAACAAAAAACAGTTAAACAAAGATAAACATATATGATATAGTAAAATATCAGTCACTCAACACCATTTAAACCTGAAACACTGTCTGCATAATTTCAAACAATATTTGTATTTATGTTTCATTGTCTTGGTTTACTTATGTTGAAAGTATGTACCTAATAACTCTATTACAGTTGGAACATCACTTAAATCTTCCAATAACTCATGTAAGGGGTCCTGGGAATCAGGAGCAATCTGGTCTTGATGTTGTAGTAGTAGCTGTTAATTAAAAAAAATCCAGATATATAAATTTATCAGAAAATTTACAGATATAAGATTAGATTCTGCAATCAGATATTAAAAAGCACTATTTCAAATGGGCTATTTCTTCCTTTAAATTGTTTTTTGTTTATTTAAAAACAATTATCTGCAAACAAAAAGAAGGTGTCCTACAGATATGAAAAGCTCTCACAGGTGACAACTCATCACTGTCAAGCTGTTGACCAAATACAAATGTACCAAGTTTTGTTTAGTAATTTCTGAGAAAAAAGTGTGATGAAAACATTTGTTTTTTTTCAATATATTGAAAAATTCAAAGTATCTGTAGAAAGGAAGTAAGTGTATTGCACTACAGCCCCCATTCATAGATTGGGGGTATAAAAATGATTTAATCTTACAATTATCCTTTTGACTTTTGAAATTACTTTTAGAGCTAATGTTAAATGAAAGATATCTGCTTTATAAACTTTATTTAGAATACTTTACAGTATTTTTTATTCTTTTTAACAAAGTCGTTTGTACTGTATGATTTTATACATATTCATCGTTCATCATTATAATCAAAGAGCTAGACAAACAAGGCTGTCTTATATTTATGGATTTTGAAACCTTTTTCTCAACCAAATTAGAATTTTTCTTAAAACAATGTAAAAAAAATCAACTAAAATTGATCTTAACTTAACAACCCTGCATACCGGAGATATCCACTTTCAGAATTCTATCGTATTGAAGATTGACCAGGCATTGGTTCACTGTCATATGAAATTAACTTAATTTTGTTGTCCAAAACATTCAAAAAAGGTTTATAGAGTCTCCCCATTTGCCATCAATAAACCACAAATACCATTATTTAAAAAAAAATCAAAAACTATAATTCTGGAGTGGTAAATGTAAAATTGATTAATTTTAATTTCAATTTGCAATTTTAGTTCATAATATTTTATCACAATTTGAATCTATTGGGTTGACTTTTCTTGATTTATCATTCACAAATTAGTAAATTCAAGGACCACAAATTAGAAATGGCAAACTCAACAAAAATTATTCATTTTCAGATCTTGTCATTAATATTTAGACATGATATTTTGCTACAAACTGTATTTACAAAGATGTAAAAAGTGTGTAAGATATCTTTTTTGGGTAAAGCTATTGCACATTTCTTTTATGGACAAAAGGTATGCATGTATGGCCATTTGTCCTATATGTAAAAATTTCAACTTTCTGCACTAAAGGGTCCAAGTATATTAACATGTTCATTTATCAATCAAATTAACTTAATTTTGAAAGGCTTGAATAAATTTACTATTTTTCGCAATTTCATGGGCTAAACAATGGCTCTTATCATACCTCCTTCTTTAAAATAAGTAAAAAAAAGAAAAAGAAAAAAAACAGCAAATGAACTAGTTTCTGAGTTTTCAATTCAATTTCCTATAAGATTATTTCTAAAATAATGCTAACAGAGGCAGTTTCTAGAATTTGTTTTAATATTATCAATAGTGGCCAAATTTGGTAAGCAGATTAAATTCAAATTTTTTTTAATTATCTTTATATGATACAATAAATATTGTAAATATACCCATATTAATACAGCAACTGAACAACAAATATAACCAAAAGACATCTAGAAGGCATCTACTAAAGTCTCATTGACCATACTGCAACGTAAAGAAAAACATACTTGTGGAATGGGTTTTGCTCATTGTAAAGTGACCTATAGTTATTTAAATCTACATCATTTGATCTTTAGTAGATATTTGTCTCATTGGCAATCATACCTAATATTTTGTCTAATATACAAAATAATTAAACAAGAGTGCATATGCTGAAACAATTGAAAGGAATCAAGGTCCAATGATCACTGCCAGACAGAATGTATACCGAACACCATTAACCTTTAACTTGTTACATCTGATAAAAGGACTTTATCACAAATACTAAACAAACAATAAACCATGAAAATTAGGTCAAAGTCAGATAAAACCTGCCAGAAGGACTTGTGCACCTTAAAATCAAAAGAAAAGGACCTAATTATAAACAAGAGTACACATGCAAAAATGTCTCACCTGCTTTACTGACCATTGATTTTATGTTGAAGTTTTAAAGATAAAGTTTTAACTTAAAGAATCACATAAACTTAAAGGGGCATTAGCTGTCAAATTCGTGTTCACCAATTTGACTCAAATTCTCATATTTGATTTATAACATACTAAAACGTATATCTAAATTATAAAGAAACAAATTTTTCCATTTGTTAAGGAGCATACCTCTACAACAGTTTAAGTGACGCCACCAAAATTCAAAGTTGATCTGTGTTTTGTGGTAATAAGCATTGTGTATAAATTTCATAACATTTGGTTGAGGCAAACTTAAGTTAGAGAAAAGAAACCAACTTTGGGACATACGGGCGGACAAGGGTTAAACTTAATGCCCCTCCGCTACGGCGGGGGCATAAAAATCTAAAATAAACAATTTATTATGCATGGGCTTGATTATATGTTTCAGCATTTCTTGTGTATTTCAGTCTAGATGCCATCTAATTAACCATCGAGGTGACCTCCAATTACTGCTGACCGTCATGTAACCCGATATAAACATAAATATAGATATAAATAGATAGTGGACTCGTGCTGTTGGGTTTTTCTAGGTCTGTTTGATTTCATATTATAGGTTAAAATATATGTTAATCATCGTTTGTATAAGAATGAGTTTTTGTGGATCAAATCAGTCAATCAAATGGTTTACCCTTGTTTCACTTTCAATGTTGACATTCTTTTCCTTTTCATAACTGAACACGCCTAATTCATGCATAACCCATCACTAGTTAAGGGGTTAATTTGAAGGTCACATGAATAATACGGATTCAATGAGATCGAATAATTCACTTGCAAGTGAATAATTCATCAGTGATGTTTTCAAGCTTATTTTGATAATATTGAACCAAATGACTGCTAAAAGCGAATTATTATTTCACTATTTCACTTTCATTAATGATTAAACAAAAAAAATCATATTTTAGCTTTTTTTTTATATCTCGTAACTAATGAGGCTTAACAACAACAACAACACTTTATTTTAAGAGGGTTACACAGTTAGCTATATAACTAATCTTCCCTGAGGCCCTCATCATAAAAATTAAACAAAATGCTAACATATACATTGCATAGTAGAAAGAGGTTAAGGTCAAATAAATCCTGTAAGACAGACATATACACCTTACAATTTTTTTATACACCAAATATAGCTGACCTATTGCTATGGGTTTTTGAAAAACAGACCAAAACACAACAAGAGGCTGTCAGAGTGACAGCAAACCAGATTTTCCTGCAGAGGTCAAAACCCTGAACAGTTGAGCAAGTATGGACACAACATTTAAGCTTAAAACAGCTCTGAATTTGGATTGTGATTGAATATTTGATAAGCACAGGTTTGTGACACAAAATGAATGTGGTCAAAGAACTGAAAAATTTGAAATTGGACATTTACCTATTATGGTCCAATATCTAAAATCTATGTACATTGTTAGAATCAGCATATCAAAGAACCCCAAGAATTCAATTTTTGATCAAATACTTATTAATTAAACCATTTCTGTTCAAAGGGAAATAACTCAAACTTATTTCCATGAACCACTAATGTAATCAGCAAAAATAGTTCTATAAAATTAGATATGATTTAACCACTAAAAAATAGTTCTCTAAAATTAGATATGATGTTATATCTATTTTCAAATTATAATCAAATATAATTAATAGTTCCCTATATTTTTTCTTTCATTTGTCACAAACTAATATAGATCTGCAACTTATCTATCAATGTCAACAACTTTATCTACACAATGTAATGTAATGAAATATATCCTTTAATAAAAATGTATTATTAGGCCAACTAAAATTAATTAGTAGATTTTCATCCAAATTTTTTAAAAAAACCGGGGCAGGTGGGAGGATTTTATCTTTTAATTTTTATTTCCTCTGAAATCCTTTTGTAATGCGTTCTTTATATGCAAGGTTCATAATCAGCTTTAATATGGCATGTAGATATGTAGGACTCTGAACTGCGATGGTCACGCTGAATTGGGATGGTGGCATTGTGACGCTATCTTGTTTTATATCCTACGCAGAGGACTCACATGTGTTGGCAGTAATGTTGAGGTGCGACGGATTACATAAATAAATGTTCAATGTTTTTCGTGTTCTCGTGTAGAAGAAGTTGTAGAAGTCGATTTGTTTGTTAGAAGCAGCTTTTCAGGTTTTAAAGTAAACCACCGAGAGTAAAACCTGTCATGATAAATAGTCATTATATTTCCAGTCTTAACTGAAACGTTGTTTTTTTTCTTTAATTGTGGAAAAAAATAATCCCAGTTTTATAATCCTGTTACCTTTGTTTTAAATATAATCATACAAACGTTTAGAAATTGACCACTATTAATTGTTGTCCTTAAAATCCACTATTAGTTTCAATTACTAAAAAACAAGCAAGATATTATTTCTAATACTACTTGCTTAGTCAGAATGACACAAAATTAGCAAAAAACATATTCGGCTGCAGCGAATGACAGCAAGGAATAAGATAGATCATCATATTTTTGTTTTAATACAGCAACTGGAGTAAATATAAAATGCTTTGTTGGGACACGAGATCTATTCTTTTATAGGTGGCATGGTAGTATTTCCTGGCCCATAGGGATAATGATAGCCTTTTTAGAATTTTCACCACTTTCTAACACTGCCAAAAATTCTACATACACAGATAACTGAAGTACTTTCATTATAATATTCAAAAATGAATCTGAATATGTATCATGACCGTTTACTTTTTTTGCTATCTTTATAAACCTAAGGCCACTAGTTCTTTTAGGTCTTTTATCATGCAGTGAATACAAAATTTAAAAAAATTCTCAAACATTTATTTTCATCTGTATGTAAAATTATTTCATATTTTTTCTACACCTGATTCATCCCTCAGTTTGGGAAAGTATGTTCAGTAGATACTGTATTTTTTGTATAATCACACTGTTCAGATACACTGACTTAAGTAGGGTACACAAAAGAGCAACTTAAATTCCGGAATGTAAATACTACCGTGCCACCAATAGTAGCTCTATCATTAGTCCCATCTCAGATCACCATCTCAAACACTACATTAATGTTATAAGACAAAAAGGCAGACCATCACACTTCAGCATAACCATCACACTTCAGCGTCCCCATCACACCTCTGAGGCCTACATATATATATGGAATTCTACACAATTTTCAAATTCTTTAATAATAATTTCCGATTGACAACCATTATTCTACATGTAATTGCCGCTTTCGAAACCTATTTCCAGTGTATAGCAAAAACGTGAATAAATGCTCTCGTTTAGACTACCTACATCAAAATTTATTTTGCTTCCTAAGCTATGGTTTGTAGTGCCAATAAAATGAAGCGTGTGCAATACAAGTCTTATGAGTACAGAGTGAAATAAAAACTCAAACTGTGTTGAAAATACTAGTGTTGATGCTTTTAAGATTCTTATGCAAGGTGCAAATATAATTACAATGTAAAATATGACTTTTACCAAAAGGAAGAAATTGTTTAATGACTCTATTGAGGGGCTGAGGACAGAGGGTGTTTGCTGTTGGTCAACAAAAAACGACAGCTTTGGGGTAAATCTAAGGGCTTTGCTGTAATACATTTTGAACATTGGCTGACTCTTTGTTCTCTATATACGGTTATAAACTCCCAAAGGTTCGTGCTTGTGTCATTTTCTTTATTTCATGTTTTTTGTACCAATGTGTTCCACGATTCTTGCGTTTGGATATCATTCACAGTCCAAATTTCCTGACACAAAGTCATTGTATAAATAGAAAAATCCACGGTTTTCTAATCATTGAAATTTGTGACATACCGCGATTTGCGTTCTTGGACACCGCCTATTACTCGTAACCTGAATATTTCATGTCCTTCCCCTAATCAATCTCTATTCTCAGAAGATACTATTGTCATCATAAAGAAGCAGAATATGTCTACTTAATCATTTTAGCTAAATTACTCGAAGAATTACGAAAACCGAAAGATCCAACAGGAAGTATTGAATGAAACGAAATTATCAGCGGTTACCGGTAACGGAAATGAACAAAATCCGGAAATCTTAAATTTTCAAAAAAAAAGTTGGGTCGGGAGGGGATGAAAATCTATCAATTAATTTTAATTGGACTTATCTAATGAAAATGATATTTGCAAATCTGGACCCACAAACAGGATCAAGCAAAAATTTAACATTAATACACACAACAAAAATAAAATACAACATAACAACTGTGACATCTACCTTCAAAACACACATGACTTAAAAAAAAAATAGGTATAAAGAAACTCCTGACTAATCAATTGAACAGATACAATCATTGATAGACTATCTATACATAAACTTATTAATTTCTGTTCAAAGGGAAATAACTCAATCACATAATAAGTATCACTATTGGCTACTGAAAGGGTCTAAAACTCAACAACGAGAAAAGCTAAAGTCGTGAAAATTAAACTTGACCTTCATTTAGTCCCAGGAAACAACATATCTAAATTTTGTCAAAGTGTTTTCACATTAATGAACAGACACTGTTTGGCAGTCAACCACCCGACTGCCGTACATCCCCAAATCAATAACCGATTTTTCCTTCGAAAATCCGCTTAAAAAATTAACATTGACCAATGAACCATAAAAATGATGTCAAGGTCAGATGATACCTGCCAGACAGACATGTACACCTTACAATCATTCCATACACCAAATATAGTTGACCTATTGCTTATAGTACTTGAAAAACAGACCAAAACACAATAACTTAACATTGACCAATGAACCATGTAAATGAGGTCAAGGTCAGATGAAACCTGCCAGACTGAAATGTACCCATTACAATCATTCCATTCACCACATATAGCTGACCTACTGCTTATAGTATTTCAGAAATGGACCTAATCCCGTAACGTTTAACCTTGATCACTGATCCATGAATTGAGATCAAGGTCAGGTGAACCCTGTCTGACAGACATGTAAAAGTTGCAGGGAACCCATATACCAAATATAGTTATCCTATTAGTCATAATAAGTGAGAAATTCACATGAGGAAAAACTATAAACTTTTTAAATCCGTCGCTGAACCATGAAAATGAGGTCATGGACAATGGACATATGACAGACGGAATCTTGGTAACATAAGGTTTCTGTATACAAGATATGAAGCATCCAGGTCTTTTACCTTCTGAAATATAGCTTTATACATATAGTTTACATCATCGCAGCAGCCGGATAGTAATACCTATGTCTCGCATACTGTGACTGTCGTCACAGGAGAGACAATAAAATGCTCCGCAGGGCGCAGCTTGATACGACCGCAGAGGTCGAACCCTGAACAGTTGGGGCAAGTATGGACACAACATTCAAGCTTGATACAGCTCTGAATTTGGATTGTGATTAAATATTTGACACAGCATAGGTTTCTGACACAGAATGAATGTGGTCTAAGAACTTAAAAATTTTAAATTGGACATTCACCTATTATGGTCCAATATCCAAAATCTAAATACATGGTTAGATTCAGCATATCAAAGAACCCCAAGAATTCAATTTTTGATAAAATCAAACAAAGTTTAATTTTGGACCCTTTTGACCTCAATGTGGACAAAGTTGATAATGGGGCCCAAAAATCTAAATACATGGTTAGATTCAGCATATCAAAGAACCCCATATATTCAATTTTTGTTGAAATCAAACAAAGTTTAATTTTGGACCCCGATTTGGACCAACTTGAAAACTGGGCCCATAATCAAAAATCTAAATACATGTTTAGATTCAGCATATCAAAGAACACTAAAAATTCAATTTTTGTTAAAATCAAACTAAGTTTAATTTTGGACCCTTTGGACCTTAATGTAGACCAATTTGAAAACGGAACCAAAAATTAAGAATCTAAATACACGGTTAGATTCGGCATATCAAAGAACCCCAATAATTCAATTTTTGATGAAATCAAACAAAGTAAAATTTTGGACCCTTTGGACCTCAATGTGGAACAATTTAAAAACGGGGCCCAAAATCCAAAAACTTAATACACGGTTAGATTCAGCATATTAAAGAACCCCAAGAATTCAAGAATAAAGCCCCATTGAAATTGATCAAGAAATAAGCAATTTATAAGAAGTATCTTCTTTTGCACAATACTGTGCAATTGAATATTTCTTGCTATTGCGCAATACTGTACAATTGACAATTTCTTGCTATTGCGCAATATTGTGCTTTTGGATATTTCTTGCTATTGCGCAATACTGTGCAATTGAAGCTTTCTTGCTATTGCGCAATACTGTGCAATTGAAGATTTCTTGCTATTGTGCAATACTGTGCAATTGAAAATTTCTTGCTATTGCACAATACTTATTATATAAAAATTTACACATCCTGTTTGGTGTGTATCTCCTACCATATCATTATTATTTGCTTTTAAATATAAATCAGAAATAACCAACTTAAAATGGAAAATGAATATGAAACCTTGTAGTACAATTTCAGAAATATCCAAACACTTACACACAAGTTATTGTCATGAAAATGCTTGTTTTTTGCCCCTTTTTTGGCCCCTAATTCCTAAAATTTTGAGGCAATTACCCCCAAAATCAATTACAGCCTTCCCTTTGTGATATGGAACCTTGTGGTACAATGTCAGAGAGATCCATACACTTACACACAAGTTATTGTCTGAAAGTTACAAAAATGCTTATTTTTGGCCCCTTTTTGGCCCCTTATTCCTTAACTGTTGGTACCATAACCCCCAAAATCAATCCCAACCTTCCTTTCGTGGTATTGAACCTTATGGTAAAATTTCATGGAGATCCATTCACTTAAACTAAAGTTAGAGTGCGAAAACCAATGTGTCTTCGGACGACGCCGGACGACGCCAGAGAACCCTGAACCCTGAACAGTTGGGGCAAGTATGGACACAACATTCAAGCTTGATACAGCTCTGAATTTGGATTGTGATTAAATATTTGACACAGCATAGGTTTCTGACACAGAAAGAATGTGGTCTAAGAACTTAATTTTTTTTAATTTACCTATTATGGTCCAATCCAAAATCAAAATACATGGTTAGATTCAGCATATCAAAGAATCCAAAGAATTCAATTTTTGATGAATTCAAACAAAGTTTAATTTTGGATCCTTTTGACCTCAATGTGGACCAATTTGATAACGGGGCCCAAAAATCAAAAAACATGGTTAGATTCAGCACATCAAAGAACCCCATATATTCAATTTTTGTTGAAATCAAACAAAGTTTAATTTTGGACCCCAACTTGGACCAACTAGAAAACTGGGCCCATAATCAAAAATCTAAACACATATTTAGATTCAGCATATCAAAGAACCCCAAGAATTCTATTTTTGTTAAAATCAAACTAAGTTTGATTTTGGACCCATTGGACCTTAATGTAGACTAATATAAAAAAACAGGACCCAAAATTAAAAATCTAAATACACGGTTAGATTTGGCATATCAAAGAACCCAAATAATTCAATTTTTGATGAAATCAAACAAAGTTTAATTTTGGACCCTTTTGACCTCAATATGAACCAATTTGATAGCGGGGCCCACAAATAAAAATTCTAAATACATGGTCAGATTCAGCATATCAAAGAACCCCATATACTGTGGATTCATTTATTTTCGTGGGTATCAATTTTCGTGGATAGAGCAAAAAAGGCATTTCGTGGGATACGTAAATTCGTGGTTCGCTGTTTCAAAAATAAAAAAAAAATGTTTCAGATACGTAAATTCGTGGATCTCTGTATGAAGAATAGTTAAACAAAGATAGTAGTTCATTGAAAATGTTTTGAATCGTCAAAATCCTCGCTTGGTCATTCTATGTTAAAGTGTTCATTTACAAGCGTGGACAAAGGCAACTAATGATTTGTTTGCTTTACAATTTATAATTTGTCGTTAGAATTTTATAAGGTATACAAAGGCCCTTTGATGTACAACTGATTGAAAGTTATTTTTCCTAATCTAGACATAATAAGAAGTAATTAGAAAATGATCAAAAGTAAGAAACAAGCTAACGAAGTTTGCGATCCAAGCTGGAACCCAAGCCATACAACAATGATAAAATTTACTCATCTCACGATTTTGTTATATATACTCTGGGGAATATGATTCACTCATAACAAATAATGTTGCTTCAACAGTGGTTAAAGTCCGGTAGTATTAAGGTGAAAGCTCCTGCCACGCCAGGCTTGCCCGATCCATCTCAATGCAGTACACAACGTGATGTTCTTGTAACCCAAGCAGCCAACGACGGTATTGACACGATGAATTCTGCTACTAGCCTTCCAACTACTCCAACCAGAAAACGCAAACGGGGAGACTACAACTTTTATGATGACGAGACACGTGCTAAAATTGCCAGATATTCAGTCGAGAATGGCGTTGCTAGAGCTGCACGCAAGTTTTCCAGTGACCTCTGCAAGAAAGTTAGCGAGACGTCTGTTCGTAGCATGAGAGACACCTACCTTAAATTTAAAAAACAAGGTAACTATCGTGATTTTTTATCTGTTTTCAAAGAAAAATATTTTCTTTTTTATATTCAATTTTTAGATTCAATGCTAAATATAATAATTCTCATTGAAAATTTCTTCAACGTTTTACTTTGAAAATTTTTTTTATCTTAATAGTACTAGTGCTTTGTTTTTTTTTACATGAAAAAGCTAATTTTATTCTTATTTTTAGTTTCATATCGGAAATAATTATTGCACTTAAAATTTTTATGATCGAATTTTTAATTAAAATTTTAATTGTATAAAGTATGAAATGTACTGATCAATGTCTAAAAGAATTATAATTAAATTGTGAAACAGTAAATCGCTTTAGGTTCAGGTGCCAGTAAATTTTTATTTTGATAAAATGTTGTTTCTGTCCAGAATAAAGAAACACAATGCTTAAACGGCATTTTATCAGAATATTATTTGAAAGCAATTTGTAACCTCCGTGCTCTTCCTTTGACCAATTTGTTGAGTAAAATTTTATTTCGTAAAAAATGTCGTTTTTGTCCAGAATAAACTAAAGTACACGCTTAAACGACAATTTCACGGAATATCATTTGAAATGCAATTTGTGTCCTCCCAGCTCCTTCTTAATCCAATTTGTACAGTAAGATTTTATTTTGATAAAATGTTGTTTCTGTCCAGAATAAAGAAACACAATGCTTAAACGACATTTTATCAGAATATTATTTGAAAGCAATTTGTAACCTCCGTGCTCTTCCTTTGACCAATTTGTTGAGTAAAATTTTATTTCGTAAAAAATGTCGTTTTTGTCCAAAATAAACTAAAGTACACGCTTAAACGACAATTTCACGGAATATTATTTGAAATGCAATTTGTGTCCTCCCAGCTCCTTCTTAATCCAATTGTACAGTAAGATTTTATTTTGATAAAATGTTGTTTCTGTCCAGAATAAAGAAACACAATGCTTAAACGGCATTTTATCAGAATATTATTTGAAATGCAAGTTGTGTAGTTTTTGTCCAGAATAAGCAAAAGTACATCTGCAATTTATCAAAATTTTATTTGAAAAAAAATTATATTCTACCTGTGTTACCTTATTAAACGATTGTCTACATATTTGCAAAGTCAAAGGTGTGAATTTTCTTGTTCCTGTCACAAAAATATCACCTAAGGGCAATGTCCCGTCCTTAATCCTTTTAATCGGCAATAAAACCAGATTTTGACACTGTAATTAACAACTCATTTACCGTTATTTTCTTATGAATAATTTATATCAATTTAAAAACGTAAATTATGAATGATATTTTAAAGTTTTTATTGTTTATTTAAGGAGGTGGAGACATAGAAGTTTTACCAAGATCGCCCCGTGGAAATCCTCTCTTACTTGGTCACCTAGATAACGACGTTCAACAATGGATTCTCAACGTGCGTAAGAACGGTGGAGTCATCAACTCACGCATCGTTATGGCAGCAGCTGAGGCCGTTGTGACAAAGTTCGCCAGACACAAGCTGCAAAAGTATGGCGGGCATATCAACATCACAAAGACCTACGCTATTTCCGTTCTCCGCCGCATGGGCTTCGTTAAGCGTAAGGGGACCAAGGGCGTAAAACATCTACCAGCTGATTTCGACGACATTAAACAGGAGTACGTAAAAAAAGTCAGCACAGTCATTAAGCAACACAGCATTCCAGACTCTCTTGTGATTAACTGGGACCAGACCGGGTGTCAGCTGATACCAGGCGGCGACTGGACAATGGAGCAACAGGGCTCCCAACAGGTACCAATCACCGGTATTGATGACAAACGTCAAATAACACTTCTTCTAGCAACATCTATGAATGGGTCTCTATTGCCACCTCAGCTAATCTACCAGGGTAAAACAGACCGTAGTTTACCGAAAGGTGTCGATTTTCCAGACAACTGGGATGTTACAAGTACCGAGACACATTGGAGCAACGAAGACACAATGATCCGTTTTGTAGATAAAGTCATCTTGCCTTACGTAGAGGGTATTATTGA
The DNA here is from genome assembly GCF_021869535.1 of Mytilus californianus. Classification (NCBI taxonomy): domain Eukaryota; kingdom Metazoa; phylum Mollusca; class Bivalvia; order Mytilida; family Mytilidae; genus Mytilus; species Mytilus californianus. Next base: position 67,498,214 of record NW_026262679.1, on the reverse strand, counting down.
AGATCTTCCTCTTTCTCAGAAAAACCAGAAAGCCGTAGCTATCTTTGATGTTTACAGAGCCCACACAGGAGAAAAGCTGCTAAGCCACTTAAAGAAAAATGACATCATTCCCTTGTTTGTGCCTGCAGCCTGTACTGACAAACTACAGCCGTTGGACTTATCCGTTAACCGAGAATATAAAGAACAATTAAAATCTAATTTTCATGACTGGTACTCAGCACAAGTAGTGCAACAACTAAACCATCAAGAAGACATCACCGGTGAATGTGCACCAAAGGTCATCGTAGATTTGAAGACATCCGTCATGAAACCCGTTCATGCCCAGTGGATAGTTTCAACACACCAGATCATGTCCACCCGTACCGACCTAATCAAGTCTGGCTTCCGTAAAGCAGGTTTATTGTAAATTTGACATTAGAACATTTTATCTAGTGCTTTGTTTCGTACTGAGTGACATTGTATGTATGTGAACTAAAGTCTTGTTAAAGATTGTTAAAATTTGGACCAACTAGAAAACTGGGCCTAAAATCAAAAATCTAAATACATGTTTAGATTCAGCATATCAAAGAACCCCATATATTCAATTTTTGTTAAAATCAAACTAAGTTTAATTTTGGACCCTTTGGACCTTAATGTAGACCTATTTGAAAACTGGACCCAAAATTAAAAATCAAAATACACGGTCAGATTCGGCATAACAAATAAATAAATGTGGTCAAAGATTTTACAAATCTAATGCACCATACTGTGCAATTAAAGATTACTATATATTTGAAATTTGAAAAAAAAATAATATTTGAAGAATAATTCTTTTTAATTTCTGAAAACTGATATGAGAAAAAATTGACCCCCCACAAATTCTTCCCCTCCCCCCCCCCCCCTTTTTCCCCCAAAAAATTCCTTCCCTCAAGATATGGTAATAATCTCAATTCAAATTTCCAATGGAATTTGCAACCATAATTACCCATTTAAATTTACCATAGTGCTAACTTAATCTATTTTATAATAGAATTTAAAATATGGTGTCAAATCTTTTATATGGATTTTTTTGTAAAAAAAAAAAGATGCAACATTTGCAGATATTTTTACTGGTCTTCCTTTATAAATATGCATTTCTTTAAACATAATTTAAAAGCAGTGTAAGGGAAGTAATCAAAACGTTGTATTTGGATTACCTCCCTTACACTGTTTTAAATTGTCTTAATTGTTCATTAACGATTACTTTATACATAATTTAAAAGCAGTGTAAGGGAGGTAATTCAAATATTGTATTTGATTTATCTCCCTTACACTGCTTTAAATTATGTTTTGTACTAAAGTATTTGTCCATTAACCAGGACAACCTTGTTTTTCCCCCTTTTTTGCCCCTAATTCCTAAACGGTTTGAGCCATAACCCCCAAAGCAAATCCTAACCATCCCTTTGTGGTATGGAAACTTGTGGTATAATTTCAGAGAGATCCATACACCGCTCCACAAGTTATTGTCTGGAAACTAGAAAATGCTTATTTTTGGCCCCTTTTTGGCCCCTAATTCCTTAACTGTGGGTACCATAACCCCCAAAACCAATCCCAACCTTCCTTTTGTGGTATTTAACCTTATGGTAAAATTTCACAGAGATCCATTCACTTAAACTAAAGTTATAGTTCGAAAACCAATGTGTCTTCGGACAACGACGACGACGCCAACTTCATACCAATTTACGACCACAAAAAATTTTTGCGGTCTTATAAAAATGATTGTAATCTGGACTTATCACTTGACATAGAAGTACTGACAAACGAACAAACAGACAGTGTAGTTGACCAGGCCTTAATTACTGTCTTCATAATAATTTTGTTTAGCAATATATGTATCATAATACTCAAATTGAATCATCCACATGACATTTATTCAATGTACCTGGTGAGTATCACAGACTTCCTGTGCTGATATATAGATGACTGGTTTGGTAATGGTGACTAGATCTGTGTACTGGTCTACATTAAACCATACATCTGGTTCAGGTACATCACAAGCTTCCATACAAAATTTTCTACAACAAAAATTAAAATAAAGCTAAATGGATCTGATGAGTTAAGCCCTTTTCAATTGATTTTCATAATTTGTTCTTAAGTTGTACTGTTACACCAATGTCCCAGGAATGGGGGGTTGTATGTGCATGTCTTAAGTCAATAGCCTGTAATTCAGTGGTTGTCATTTGTTGCTGTATCATATATTCTATTTATATTTGTTTATTATTTTGTACATAAAATCAGGCTGTTAGAAAAATGTATACCGGTAAGCATGATTAATGATCCCAGTGTTTATTATACTAAGAGAAAACTTCTTTTAAAAAACAAAACAATATGAACCATTTCCAAATCCTGATTCATAATACAAACAAAAAGAGCTTTTAAATTCCAAAGCAAAAAAAAAAATTTTTAAGATAGGGAAATCAAAAAGCAACAAGTCAGGCAAAACCATCCCCCCAAAAAAACTAGATATCATTGAAATGGGAGCCATCTCTGTGGGCCCCGCTGTGAATAATGTGTGGTAAACTAGAGGCTCTCAAGAGCCTGTGTCGCTCACCTGTATTTACTGATGCTTTGAAAATCATGTAAAATAAGGTTAAAATCATAATTAATAGTATTAGATATGATATCTAAGATAATAACAAAAAACTCAGGAGCAGCAACCCAACAACGGGTTGTCGGATTTGTCTGAAAATTTCAGGGCAGATAAATCTAAATCTGATGAACATTTTTGCCAACTGTCAGATTTGCTCTAAATGCTTTAGTTTCAGAGATATAAACCAAAAGCTGCATTTTACCCCTATGTTCTATTTTTAACCAAGTCAGCCATGATGGTTGGAAGCCGGGGGTCATCGGACAAATTTTTTAAACTAGATACCCTAATAATGATTATGGCCAAGTATGGTTAAATTTGTCTCAGTAGTTTCAGAGAAGAAGATTTTTTTAAAAGATTACAAAAATTTACGAAAAATTGTTAAAAATTGACTATTAAGGGCAATAACTCCTAAAGGGGTCGACTGACAATTTTGGTCATGGCAACTTATTTGTAGATCTTACTTTGCTGAACATTATTGCTGTTTACAGTTTATCTCTATCTATTATAATATTCAAGATAATAACCAAAAAGCTGCAAAATTTCCTTAAAATTACATATTCAGGGGCAGCAACCCAACAACAGGTTGTCAGATTAGTCTGAAAATTTCAGGGCAGATAGATCTTGACCTGATAATCAGTTTTACCTATGTCAGATTTACTCTAAATGCTTTGGTTTCAGAGATATAAGCCAAAATCTACATTTTACCCCTATGTTTTATTTTTAGCCATGGCGGCCATCTTGGTTGGTTGGCGGGGTCATCGAACATATTTTTTAAACTAGATACCCTAATGATGATTGTGGCCAAGTTTGGTTAAATTTGGCCCAGTGGTTTCAGAGGAGAAGATTTTTGTAAAAAGCTTACGACGACGACTACGCCGACGGACGACGGACGCCAAGTGATGAGAAAAGCTCACTTGGCCCTTTGGGCCAGGTGAGCTAAAAATGTGTATCTTTATCATTGGACATGGGGTTGTCAACTAAAACCAGTTTTTGACCTTGACCTTTGACCTAGGAAGTTGTACATAAATTATGACACACCCTCTGGTGTTGATTTTTTAGACATATCAAGTATAAACTTTGAAATCATAACGGTTCTCAAGATATAAGGACGGACGGATGGACGGACAGACAGACGGACGGACAGACGGACGGACAGACTGATCACTTTAGGGCGTCCGCCATTCGGCGGGGCCCTAATTACAATGAAAGGACAATAGTCCACTAAACAATACACAGAAAACCAAAGATTGAGCTACAAAATCCCCCACCAAAACCCAGGGCTAAAGTAAGGTGCTTCAGAATGGTAAGCAGTTCCTACAACACAAGTGGTATCCTTAGTGTTACAGTATGTTAAAATACTGTGATTGGTTGATGTCACAATGGAAAAAGCAAAAAGAGGATTAGATAGTGACTTAGAAACATGCATCTTGTATTATTTTTAATTTTAGTTTCTTGTGCACAACTTGGAGTTTAGTGTGGCGTTCATTATCACTGAACTAGTATATATATTTGTTTAGGGGCCAGCTGAAGGACGCCTCCGGGTGCGGGAATTTCTCGCTGCATTGAAGACCTGTTGGTGACCTTCTGCTGTTGTCTGTTCTATGGTCGGGTTGTTGTCTCTTTGACACATTCCCCATTTCCATTCTCAATTTTATTTATTTTATGGTCATCTGTCACACAGAGATATACCATAATGATGAACCAAATCATAATTGCATCCACAATTTTTTAAAAGGATGTTTTCAATCAATCATTCTAATATGACGTGCTTCTTTTGCTTTGTAAACAACACCGTGATAAAATTCTCGATATATCTATACTTAGGGCAGACTCAGAGATATACATAATAATGGATGTTTCAATATACCTCCCACGTAGATCAACATGTATTGGAACCTATTTGCAAACCCTTTGCCGATTTTATTGTTTTAAAAATTGCATTTAAAAAAAGACAAAAGAATTTTTATTCTTATTCGGATGCACAATAAAAAGAATTAATGCACAAGTGCTCGGAGAAATCAACAAAATCAAATTAAAATAAAATTCTGCGAAAGTCTATTAATGTTTTCGGCGCATTTAAGACATTTCAAAACATGACGTCATACAAATGAAAACGCTAGAGTTGAAGGTTTTCCGTTATGTGAACCATCAAAATTCGTATAATATAGTATTAAAATTGATTTTTGAGGTAGGTTTTGTTTTATTTTTTATTCTATTGCATTATTCGCATATTTACTGATTTCAGCAAGTCAACATGGCGGCTCCTTAGTTACGAAATGTCAACTTTTGATTTGACGGTAGCTTACAAGAAAAACATGTAAATTAAAAATGGCAAATGTGGGGTTTTAGAATTAAAAGAATTAGACAGATTTTTTTCTAGCGGTTATTCACGAAATAATCCATGCAAGCTACAGACTTATTAGAATGTTTGAGCTTTATCTAACAGGGAGTAAAAAAGAACAGCCACACACACAGCAGATACCCACCCTCGCTTCAGTTTTTTAATGACCGTATTTGTCCTATTAGAATCGAAATAATTCATGGAAGCCATAGATTTGTTGTAAATTTACACATGGCCTAGCCGTGATATTCGTTAATTTTATTCCTTGCTAACGCTCAGGATAAAATTCGAATATCACAGCCCAGGCCATGTGTAAATTTCCAACATATGAATTATTTCTTAATTTGAAACCCCTGCAACAACTTTTCGAAACAATAAGGCAAATTATGAAAATTAGTGAAAAAAAATTTAACTAGATATCATTGAGATGGGAGCCATCTCTGTGGGCCCCGCTGTGAATAATGTGTGGTAAAAAATTTGTATCTTTATCATTGGACATGGGTTGTCAACTGAAACCAAAAGTTTTGAACTTGACCTTTGACCTAGGAAGTTGTACAACAATTATGACACACCCTCTGGTGTTGGTTTATATCAGGCCTCGACAATAACACTTGTCCGATTGTCCGGTACCAGAGGAAAAAAAGGTCGGACAAGTAAAAGCTATATCAAGCTTGTCTGACGGGACAAGTAAAATTATTCTGCAGGAAATAAATTTAATCCAACTTTGATGAACAAAGTAATTATAAACAAAAAACAAGAAAAGAAGATAAAAACAAGTATAAATTTGACATGTTTACTTGCAATCGATACTTTAAAACTGGTTCTTTGTCAGGTACTGTTTAAGAGGTAAAAGGCATACTTTTCTCGGAAACCATTTTTCCTGATCCGAATCAGGATGCGCTTTGTAGATAAGGTAACTTTTCAAGACAGTTCGTCACCAGCTCGGAAACAATTTGGCTCCAAATTTAATAGACAGTTTGGCACCGTAGGAGACATATTTAATAGACATGATTAATAGACAGTTTGGCAACGCAGGAGACATTTCATTTTGGGACCAAGACAAATCAGTACCTCGTTTTCCGACCTTATTCTGTTGCTTTATAATAAATATCATACCTGTAATTTTTTTTAACAAAACATATTTTTTAAATAAAAATGAAGAAATTATTTACCATAAAATTCACAAAATCATATTTGATCATATGTAGAAAAAAACAATACTTGCAATACGGTGACCTATAGTTGTTAATTTCTGTGTCATTTGGTCTCTTGCAGAGAGTTGTCTCATTGGCAATCATACCTCATCTTCTTTTTTTTATTGATTGCCATTGAAAAAACTTTTTTCAACTTAAAAACCAAGATACAAATCCAATGAGTGTACATTGACAGGCCTATCAGACGGTGCCTCATGTGCAGAGTCTGATGAGACTTTGGCATTGAAGAAAGCTAGAACCTAAGTCCTGTGACATGACTAGATTCAGTTGTTATCGACTCATATTTTTGAAAAGTATTTCAAAAGATATAAATCAAATTCTGTTCTATTGTTTTAATTCATTTTGTTCCTTGAATCAACTTAAAATGCAAAAACGGTTATCAATAAGATTGTTTTAGGACAAGTTACAATTTCATTTGGACAAGTAAGTTTTAGTATGTACTTGTTCTACTGGACAAGTTGAAAAAAAATTTATTGTAGAGGCCTGTATATACATGTCAAGTATAAATTTTGAAATCATAACGGTTCTCAAGATATAGAGCGGACACGATCTTTACCATAGGACATGGGGCTGTCAACTAAAACCAAAGTTTTTAACCTTGACCTTTGACCTAGGAAGTTGTACATACATTATGACACACCCTCTGGTGTTGGTTAATATACATGTCAAGTATAAACTTTGAAATCATAACGGTTCTCTAGATATAGAGCGGACACAATTTGATACGGACAGACGGACAGACTGATCACTATAGGGCGTCTGCCAATCAGCAGGGCCCTAATTAACATGTAGATCTTATTTTGTTGATCTCTTACTTTTCAAATTTATCTCTACTATAGTTTTTGATAAAAATGAAACTGATATGCTCCGCAAGTCACAGCTTGATACGACTGCAGGTCTACCCTGAAGAGTTGGGGCAAGTATTCAAGCTTGATACAGCTCTGAATTTGGATTGTGATTGAATATTTGACACAGCATAGGTTTCTGACACAGAATGAATGTGGTCTAAGAACTTAAAAATTTGAAATTGGACATTTACCTATTATGGTCCAATATCTGAAATCTAAATACATGGTTAAAATTCAGCAAATCAAAGAACCCTAAGAATTCATTTTTTTATGAAATCAAACAAAAGTTTCATTTTGGACCCTTTGGACCTTAATGTGAACTAATTTCATAACGAGGACCAAAATCCAAAATCTAAATACACGGTCATATATAAAAAAAAACATACATGCATGCATATCAATAAATTCAATTTTTGTTGAAATCAAACAAAGTTTAATTTAATTTTAGACCCTGATTTGGACCAACTTTAAAACTGGGCCCAAAATCAAAAATCTTAATGCATGTTTAGATACAGCATATCAAAGAACACAAAAATAAATGTGGATAGTGTCCACATGTGGCCACAGATGATGCCCCCGCATGCATATCATATAGTTATAAAGGGACATAACTGAAGAACGGTAAAAGTGACGCTATCCAAATTTCAACTTGATCTGAGTTTTGTTGTAATAAGCATTGTGTGTAAGTCTCATAACATTTGGTTGAGGCTAAATTAAGTAGAGAACAGAAACTAAAAATTCAGCAATTTTTCTATTTGTAAAAACGCATAACTCTACAACGGTTGTGTATAACTTTTATAACATTTGGTTGGGACAAACTAAAGTTAGAGGGCGGAAACGTTATAAAGGGACATAACTCAAGAATGGTAAAAGTGTCGCCACCAAATTTCGTACTTAATCTGTCTAATGTAGTAATAAGCATTGTGTGTAAGTTTCATAACATTTGGTTGAGGCAAACTAAAGTTAGAAAACGGAAACAAAAAATTTGTTCTTGATCTTAGTTTTGTGGTAATGAATATTGTGTATAGGTTTCATAATGTTTGGTTGGGCAAACTTAAGTTACAGAATTGAAACTAAAAATTTTGCAATCTTTTGATTTATAAAGGGGCATAACTCAATAATGGTTAAAGTGACACTAACAAAATTCAACTTGATCTGTGTTTTATCAGTGGAAGTCAAAATTAAACATTGCATTGCACATGTATAAAGCATTGATTGTAGTTGATTCAACTATAATCATGGACAAAGGAAGATAACTCCAGTTTTAATAAAATGCTCCGCTGGGCGCAGCTTGATACGACCGCAGAGGTCGAACCCTGAACAGTTGGGGCAAGTATGGACACAACATTCAAGCTTGATACAGCTCTGAATTTGGATTGTGGTTAAATATTTGACACAGCATAGGTTTCTGACACAGAATGAATGTGGTCTTAGAGAAATTAAAATTTTTTAATTTACCTATTCAAACCATATCATTATTATTTGTTTTTATATATAAATCAGAAATAACCAACTTAAAATGGAAAATTTTAAAGAAAAAAAAAGGAAAAAAAGGAAAAAAAAAAAAAAAAAAAAGAGGGAAAAAAATCCCCCCCCCCATTTTTTGAATCCCCTAATGATTCATCACCCCCAAACTCAATCCCAGCCTTCCTTTTGCAGTATGGTACCTTGCAGTACAATTTCAGAGAGATCCATACACTTGAACACAAGTTATTGTCTGGAAACTAGAAAAATGCTTGTTTTTTGGCCCCTTTTTGGCCTCAAATTCCTAAACGTTCTGGGCAATTACCCCCAAACTCCAACCCAGCTTTCACTTTGTGATATCAAAACATTGTAGTACAATTTCATAAAGATCTATACACTTACACACAAGTTATTGTCCTGAAAATAGAAAAATGCTTGTTTTTTGCACCTTTTTGGCCCCTAATTCCTAAAATTTTGAGGCAATTACCCCAAAATCAATCCCAGCATTCCCTTTGTGATATGGAACCTTGTGGTACAATGTCAGAGAGATCCATACACTAACACACAAGTTATGTCTGGAAGTTACAAAAATGCTTATTTTTGGCCCCATTTTTTTTCCTTAAACGTTTAGGAATTTGGGGCCAAAAAACAAGCATTTTTCTAGGTCCCAGACAATAACTTGTGTTCAAGTGTATTGATCTCTCTGAAATTGTACTTCAAGGTACCATACCACAAAGGGAAGGCTGGGATTGAGTTTGGGGGTGATGAATCATAAGGGGGTTCAAAAAATTTGAGGGGGGGGGGGGGGGGATTTTTTTTTCCCTTTTTTTTTCTTTAAAATTTTCCATTTTAAATTGGTTAAATCTGATTTATATATAAAAGCAAATAATAATGATATGGTTTGAATAGGTTAATTAAAAAATTTTAAGTTCTTAGACCACATTCATTCTGTGTCAGAAACCTATGCTGTGTCAAATATTTAATTACAATCCAAATTCAGTGCTGTATCAAGCTTGAATGTTGTGTCCATACTTGCCCCAACTGTTCATTGTTCGACCTCCGCGGTCGTATCAAGCTGCGCCCCAGCAGGGAGCATTTTATTCCATTTAAAAAGGGGCATAACTCTACAACGGTTAAAGAGACGCCACCAAAATTCAAACTTGATCTGTGTTTTGTGGTAATAAGCATTGTGTATAAGTTTCATAACATTTGGTTGAGGCAAACTTAAGTTAGAGAACGGGAACAAAAAATTTTGCAATTTTTCCATTTATAAAGGGGCATAACTCTAGAACGGTTAAAGTGACGCCACCAAAATTCAAACTTGACTCTGTTTTGTTGTAATGAACATTGAATATAAGTTTCATAACATTTGGTTGAGGCAAACTCAAGTTAGAGAACAGAAACCAATTTTGGGATGTACGTACGTACGTACAGATGGACAAGTGTAAAACTTAATGCCCCCACCGCTACCGCGGGGGCATAAAAATATTTTCGTTCAAATCAAACTAAGTTAAATTTTGGACTCTTTGGACCTTAATGTCGATCAATTTGAAAACTCCTTATTTTTTCCCCAAAATTCAATCCCAACCTTCCTTTTTGTTGTATGGAACCTTGCAGTACAATTTCATAGAGATCGATTGACTTATACTCAAGTTACTGTTTGGAAACCAAATGTCTTCAGACTTCATCGCCATATCATTATACAGTCATATAAAAAATGGGTAAAAATCAATATTCAGAGGAAATAACAATAGGGAATCAGCTGAAAATTTCAACAGTGTTGAATTATTTGCTTCTTTTCCCTCTCTATCTTTTCCATTCTTTTCAATTAAGGAAGGGAAACTCAAGTTACCTTCTAGAATCATTTGTTTCAGACACTTTGGATGGACAGACAAAACGACGACTTTACCCTCCCGTTTAATTAAGGTTTCATAAAAATCACATTATTAAATAAACTGTTGTAACAGAAACATGTCTTGCCTGTTGTCAGAAAATTAAAAAACACAATCTTTGCTAATAAATTCACAGTTGCTGGACCATATACTAGGAAGCAGGGCCTCCAAATGGTTGATAAACTGAAATGTACTGATAGTACATGTAATGCAACTTTATAGAAAATATCATTAATCTATCACAAGTAGTTCCTATCATACTAACTTGAGCAGAAAACTTAACATTGAAAATTGCTTATTAATTGAAAGTTGCTGGACCATGACCTAGGGGGCAGGGCCTCAAAATAGTCATCAAACTGATATATACTGATAATAATGCAACTTTATAGAATATAATATTGATCTATAACAAGTAGTTTCTATCAAACTAACTCAACCAGAAAACTTAACAATTGTTGAAGCCATCACTGTTGCTGCAGCTGTCATCGACGGAAAAGCAACACCTATGTCTTCATTTCCACCACAAAAACTTTCGTCGCAGGCAAGACAATAAATTGCTTCGCTGAGCGCAGCTGGATACGCCCACAGAGGTCCAACCCTAAACAGTTTGGGCAAAAATGGACACAATATTCAAGCTTGATACAGGTCTGAATTTGGATTGTAATTAAATATTTGATATATTATAGGTTTCTGAATAAATGTAGTCAAAGAACTTGAAATTGGTTATATGAATTGAATTTATATTCAATTGAAGATTTCTTGCTGTTCTGCAATACACTGTGCTGTTGCGCAATACTTAGTAAATCGGTTGTCAGACTATAAACAAATAAAGGGAGGTTATCTAAATAGATATAAACCAGTCACGAAAGTTTAATGAAAACTGCTCTAAGCACTTTAAAGGTATTGTAAAACTAGAGGCTCTAAAGAGCCTGTGTCGCTCACCTTGGTCTATGTGCATATCAAACAAAGGACACAGATGGATTCATGACAAAATTGTGTTTCGGTGATGGTGATGTGTTTGTAGATCTTACTTTACTGAACATTCTTGCTCCTTACTATTATCTTTATCTATAATGAACTTGGCCCAGTAGTTACAGTGGAAAATACTATGTAAAAATTTACAAAAATTTACAAAATTTATGAAAATTGTAAAAAATTGACTATAAAGGGCAATAACTCCTTAAGGGGACAATTGACAATTTTGATCATGTTGACTTTTTTGTAGATCTTACTTTGCTGTACATTATTGCAGTTTACAGTTTATCTCTATCTATAATAATATTCAAGACTAGAGGCTCTCAAGAGCCTGTGTCGCTCACCTGTATTTACTGATGCTTTGGAAATCATGTAAAATAAGGTTAAAATCATAATTAATAGTATTAGATATTAGATATTATAATGATATCTATGATAATAACAAAAAACTGCAAAATTTTTGCAAAATTACTAACTATGGGGCAGCAACCCAACAACGGGTTGTTGGAATCGTCTGAAAATTTCAGGGCAGATAAATCTAAATCTGATGAACATTTTTGCCAACTGTCAGATTTGCTCTAAATGCTTTAGTTTCAGAGATATAAACCAAAAACTGCATTTTACCCCTATGTTCTATTTTTAACCAAGTCAGCCATGATGGTTGGAAGGCGGGGTCATCGGACAAATTTTTTAAACTAGATACCCTAATAATGATTATGGCCAAGTATGGTTAAATTTGTCTCAGTAGTTTCAGAGAAGAAGATTTTTTTAAAAGATTACAAAAATTTACGAAAAATTGTTAAAAATTGACTATTAATGGCAATAACTCCTAAAGGGGTCGACTGACAATTTTGGTAATGACAACTTATTTGTAGATCTTACTTTGCTGAACATTATTGCTGTTTACAGTTTATCTCTATCTATAATAATATTCAAGATAATAACCAAAAACTGCAAAATTTTCTTAAAATTACCAATTTAGTGACAGCAACCCAACAACAGGTTCTCCGATTCATCTGAAAATTTCAGGGCAGATAGATCTTGACCTGATAAACAATTTTACTCCATGTCAGATTTGCTCTAAATGCTTTGGTTTCAGAGATATAAGCCAAAATCTACATTTTACCCCTATGTTCTATTTTTAGCCATGGCGGCCATCTTGGTTGGTTGACCGGATCACCGGACACATTTTTTAAACTAGATACCCCAATGATGATTGTGACCAAGTTTGGTTAAATTTGGCCGAGTAGTTTCAGAGGAGAAGATTTTTGTAAAAGTTAACAGACGACTCCGGACGACGACGACGACCACGACGGACGCAAAGTGATGAGAAAAGCTCACTTGGCCCTTCGGGCCAGGTGAGCTAATAATAACCATAAGCTGCAAAATTTTCTTAAAATTACCAATTCAGGGGCAGCAACCCAACAACGTGTTGCCTGATTGGTCTGAAAATTTCAGGGCAGATAGATCTTGACCTAATGAACAATTTTACCCCATGTCAGATTTGCTCTAAATGCTTTGGTTTCAGAGATATAAGCCAAAATCTACATTTTACCCCTATGTTCTATTTTTAGCCATGGTGGCCATCTTGGTTGGTTGGCCTGGTCACTGGACATATTTTTTAAACTAGATACCCCAATGATGATTGAGGCCAAGTTTTGTTAAATTTGGCCAAGTAGTTTCAGAGGAGAAGATTTTTTTAAAAGATTACAAAAATTTACGAAAAATGGTTAAAAATTGACTATAAAGGGCAATAACTCCTTAAGGGATCAACTGACCATTTTGGTCAAGTTGACTTATTTGTAGATCTTACTTTGCTGAACATTATTGCCGTTTACAGTTTATCTCTATCTATAATAATATTCAAGATAATAACCATAAACAGCAAAATTTCCTTAAAATTACCAATTCAGATGCAGCAACCCAACAACGGGTTGTCCGATTCATCCGAAAATTTCAGGGCAGTTAGATCTTGACCTGATAAACAATTTTACCCATATCAGATTTGCTCTAAATGCTTTGGTTTCAGAGATATAAGCCAAAATCTACATTTTACCCCTATGTTCTATTTTTAGCCATGGCAGCCATCTTGGTTGGTTGGCCTGGTCACTGGACACATTTTTTAAACTAGATACCCCAATGATGATTGTGGCCAAGTTTGGACAAATTTGGCCAAGTAGTTTCAGAGAAGAAGATTTTTGTAAAATATTACAAAAATTTACGAAAAATGGTTAAAAATTGACTATAAAGGGCAATAACTCCTGAAGGGGTCAACTGACCATTTTGGTCAAGTTGACTTGTTTGTAGATCTTACTTTGCTGAACAGTATTGCTGTTTACAGTTTATCTCTATCTATAATAATATTCAAGATAATAACCAAAAACGGCAAAATTTCCTTAAAATTACCAATTCAGAGGCAGCAACCCAACAACGGGTTGTCCGATTCATCTGAAAATTTCAGGGCAGATAGATCTTGACCTGATTAACAATGTTACCCCATGTCAGATTTGCTCTAAATGCTTTGGTTTCAGAGATATAAGCCAAAATCTACATTTTACCCCTATGTTCTATTTTTAGCCATGGCAGCCATCTTGGTTGGTTGGCCGGGTCACCGGACACATTTATTAAACTAGATACCCCAATGATGATTGTGGCCAAGTTTGGTTAAATTTGGCCAAGTAGTTTCAGAGGAGAAGTTTTTTGTAAAAGTTAACGACGGACGCCACTTTTGGGCCAGGTGAGCTAAAAACTGGAAAATCTTTTTTTAATGAATAAGACCCCATAACTCGGAAACATAAAATCTAAAATTCATAAAAATCAAAAGGCAGCTTACATCAATAGATATAAACAATTCACCAAAGTTTCATGAGAACTGCTGAATTCATTTTATAGTTATTGTCGGAAAACTGGAAAATACCCCTTTTTTTTAATGAATAAAACCCCATAACTCGAAAACGTAAAATCTTAAATTTATAAAAATCAAAAGGGAGCTTACATCAATAGATATAAACAATTCACCAAGGTTTCATGAGAACTGCTGAAAGCATTTTTGAGTTATTGTCTGAAAACTGGAAAATCCCCCTTTTTTTAATGAATAAAACCCCATAACTCAAAAACGTAAAATCTAAAATTTATAAAAATCAAAAGGGAGCTTATGTCAATAGATAAAAACAATTGACCAAAGTTTCTTGCAAATTGGAGAAAGCATTTTTTAGTTATTGTCTGAAAACTGGAAACCCCCCTTTTTATAATGAATAAAACCCCATTTCTCTGAAACGTAAAATCTAAAATTTATGAAAAACGAAAGGGAGCTTTTGTCAATAGATATATACAATTCACCAAAGTTTTATTCAAATTGGGTAAAGTGTTTTTGAGTTAATGTCCGACATGTTGACGAAGGACAGACAAACAGACGGACAGACAGTCAACGGTATACCATAATACGTCCTGTGAACGGGTGTATAAAAACTGAAGTCGCTGAACCATGAAAATGAGATCAATGGAAACAGACACATGCAAATGCCAATGAAACCTTTTGACTGATTTGATTTTTTAATGCAAAAAGACCAAACCCTTCTTTCTAGCAATGCTCTCATAAAAAGTCTACCTCATTATAATTCAACTTACTTGAATTTTTCATGAGCCTCTCTGATGTAGTTGTTCATACTTGCTAAATAAGAGCTGTCACCACCAAACTAAAAAAAATTGGAGATAACAATTATTACGCAATGATATAATCTTCTTGTGATAGCTCTCAAGAAATTTTGTGAGACTCTAGGATTTCTTCTTTCGAAAAGAAGAACTCCTGTTGTTAGATAGAAATCTCATGAAAATGGTTCAAGTAATGGAACAATAAAAGGTCACAACGGGTGCAATGTTTTAATACATTTTTGTGGCCAATGAACATGAAATTGAGGTCTACTTAACATGACACCCATCAAATACAGATATTTGCACATGTTCAATAGATATCTACCCCTCACAACAACCAAATACTGTTGATCTGTCATTCACTGTTACTGAGGAAATGACTTTACCTTATACTACACCATTAAAAGTAGACCATAGCTTTTTATGATGTCAAATTAAAACAAACCCCTTATAATGCATGCACCTACAAAATATTGTGACTTGTCATGCTTGACTACTAAAGCATGACTACTAATACTAGAAACTCCAAGGAACTTCATCCAACAATTAAACAGTGCACTTACTTCAGAAGTTTGGTTTGAAATGATAAAATGTGCATAGGTGAAGTTTTAAAAATTTTTCTTAATTCACATATAAGCTATTGTAGTTATGGTCTGATCCATTAGAGATTCTCTCAGGAAAAAATGGACATGGTTTCCCATTAAACAGCCTAACTCAGCTTGTCTACTACAATCACACCTGTGATATGGGCCAATATTGATCCTTCATGAATTTAATCCTGTCTTTTTTTAATTCTAAAATAATACATTTTCAACCCCAAAAAAAGCAAAATGTTGCCAATTATGTGAACGTTCACCTGATAACAACGAAAATCTCTTTGAAGTTAAATTTATTCAACAGTTTTTTTTCTTCTGACCAATTCAAAATTGAGTTAATCTAAGATTTTTTTTTAGTTTTGACGCTTTTGGAAGAAATCCCAATTGTCATCATCAAAAGGAAAATGTCTCTATAAGCTGTGGATTGATTTCAAGGTTAACCTTATAATATTATGATATTGTGAAACCACTATATATTGGAAGAAGTTGTGCATTATTCATGTTGATGAGTATTCATTATGAACTCCATTTTTTGTCTTCTTTGAGTTATCATGTAAGATGTAATCTGAACTTTATTTGCCTTTTAAGTTGAGCTACAACAATGGCCAAATTCTTCTATTAAAAAAATTCATTAAAGATACCAGACTTAAAATTTTGTCTACAAGTGGCACATGGGTGACACTCTGATCAAAAAGTTAAAAGGCTAAATAAAGTACAAAGTTGCAGAGCATGGAGGGCCAAAAATTCTGTAAAAGGGTGGACTAAATATCCCTTAATTTGCACAAGAATTTCATTAAAATTGCAGTTATATCTTAACCAAATGATGTTCCCCTTTACACATTTCACCTTTTACATTTTATCTTCTGAAACAAAACAAAAAAATGCATAGACCAACAGATAGACTTGAAGCTACAGACTTTATTGGGTCAAAAAATAATTTAAAAAGGTTGTTTTGGGGTGTTTTGTAAGTTGAAACATAGGTATATTATTTTTCTCCTCTGAGAATTGCTTCTGGATTTTGAAAACAAATATCATAATTATATGACATTGAAGAATAAAAGTTATAGAGTGTATTTTAATCAATTTATAATTTAAATATTTTTCAGCAAAGGGCATTGAAAATCTACTTTTTCAACAAATCAAATTTAAAAAACTTAAGAAAATTGGTTTGTTCTGATTAAGAGTTTTAAAATTTTACTTATTGTTTTCAGCCAATCACTGATAAAAAAAAGTGAACTAATCTAAATATTTAATTAATTACAGATGATTATTGCAGATTTATCAAGTAAATCATAGGCCTTACTTGAATACCTTTTATATATTTATATCTAGATTTCATTTTTTTTTAAAGATCTTGTTAATCCTTAATTAATAATTTATCTTTAAGATATAGTTTACAGAATCACTTTATGTAGTGTAAATCAAAAGTAATAGGCAATGAATAAATCTATCATCTCTATATATCAAACATCTAATATATACATTTGTGTATTCAATTATGAGGTCAAATATTTGTGTATTGAGAGTATATTGAGATGTATATTGAAGGGTCTGTATAATTATGTAAGACTGAGGTTGATTAGTAATGTGGTCAATATGATAATGTGGTCAATATGATTGGCATTTAAGGAGGTGGTGCATTGTAAATAAGGCCCCACCTTGTCTGTTATTGTTTAGTGATCATGACAGTTGTCAATCATAGTAGCAATGGATCATTACTCAATTACCTAATCAAAATGATAAAAAAGCCTGCATATCAACACACTTTAAAGACATGCATACTCTAATGAACTGCACCAAAAATAAAACCAAAATTTTCACAGTTTATATGTGCATATGTGCACAGAAATGAGAATTATAGGGAACTATATTTCAATGTGTATACATTTTGTAGATTTAGTAGCTAACCTGTGCTAAGTTACTTGTTGTTAGGGAGGCCAGTGCCTTAGGAAAGATTTAGAACAAGTTCCAATCTTTCCAAAAACTGATGATGTAATATCTTTACAAAATAAACTGCTTCGCTGAGCGCAGCTGGATACGCCCACAGAGGTCCAACCCTGAACAGTTGGGGCAAAAATGGACACAATATTCAAGCTTGATACAGGTCTGAATTTGGATTGTAATTAAAAATTTGATATAAATGTATTATTGGTTTCTGAATAAATGTAGTCAAAGAACTTGAAATTGGTTATATGAAAGATTTCTTGCTGTTGTGCAATACACTGTGCTGTTGCGTAATACTTCGTAAATCTGTTGTCAGACTATAAACAAATAAAATCTTATAACTCGGAAACATAAAATCGAAAATTTATAAAAATCAAAAGGGAGCTTACAAAAATAGATATAAACAATTTACCAAAGTTTCATTTGAGTTATTGTCTGAAAACTGGAAAAATCCCCCCTTTTTTAATGAATAAAACCCCAAAACTCAGAAATGGTAAATCTGAAATTTATAAAAAACGAAAGGGAGCTCACGTCAATAGATATAAACAATTCACCAAAGTTTCATGCATATTGGTTAAAGCGTTTTTGAATTAATGTCCTATATGTTGACTACGGACGGACAGACGGTCAACCATAATACGTCCCGTAAACGGGCGTATAAAAATAATCACAAACAATCTTACTCCTTTATTAGATGCTGCAAACTGGAGTATCTTTGCTACAGATCCCAAATTCCTCCTCTGATCATTTGACAGTTTTATTTCTGCTCCTACATCGATGATACCAAATCCATCAGGTGCTACTATAGCTGAATTAATGTACCTATAGTACAACAGGTTACCAACAATCTGTTGAAAACATAAAAGTAGATTGTGAAGTAAAAATATATCTTGTTGAATATACAAATAGTGGTATGACACTACTACAGTATAACTTTCTCTTTATTTTTACCATTTTTGGGGCATTTTATAATATTAAGATTCAACACTTAAAACTTTCCTGAACAACTACTATCATGACTACTATTAATTTCAAACCATCACTTTGTGTTACAGACAGCTTGAATTAATTACTTTTTAGTTTTCATCTTAATACTCAGCAAGTGGCCTGATAAGAATTCATACTCTGTATTATTGCAGTTAATGTCTACTTTCCAGTAATTCTTAGGTGATTTGAGAAAAAAGAGGTGTTATTTACAAGTCAGTTTGATGTGGAAAAATATGGCATCAATTAGGTCGTTTAAAATACTACTTATTTTTGCAGTAATTTTATTACTATATATCCAAACAAGAAATGATTGTAACAGGATGCTGTTACGAAGTCTCCCAAACGAAGCTCCCATAATTCGTAATTCCCAGGGTCGCCTGACATTGGGCAACGTCCAGTGAAAATTGGTTTGGTCCAGTAAAGTTATATGCATTAGTGATGCCTGGGGACTAACCTTGTATATCATTCAAATCATCTTGGCATGACAAACCAGAATATATATGGTTTAGGGGTGGGGATCTCGACCATTTACAAGATACTAGAACATTGGGGATGGGGAGGAACCCCTGGGGACTGGCCCTATACGTCATTCAAATGTTCATTACATGACGAACAGGAATATATATGGTTTAGGGGTGGGGATCTCAACCATTTACAAGATATTAGAACTTTCTCAAATGGCAGGGGGTCGGGATGACCCCTGGGGAATAACCCTGTATATCATTCAAACCATCTTAGCATGACAAACCAGAATATATATGGTTTAGGGGTGGGGATCTTGACCACTTAGAAGATATTTGAACTTTCTTAAATGGCAGGGGGTGGGGGTGACCCCTGGGGACTAACCCTGTATAACATTTGATGTGCTTTATTATGACAAACCAGAATATATATGGTTTAGGGGTGGGGATCTCGACCATTTACAAGATATTAGAACTTTCTCAAATGGCAGGGGATCGGGATGACCCCTGGGGACTAACCCTGTATTTCATTTGATGTGCTTTATCATGACAAACCAGAATATATATGGTTTAGGGGTGGGGATCTCAACCATTTACAAGATATTAGAACTTTCTCAAATGGCAGGGGGTCGGGATGACCCCTGGGGACTAACCCTGTATATCATTCCAACCATCTTAGCATGACAAACCAGAATATATATGGTTTAGGGGTGGGGATCTTGACCACTTACAAGATATTAGAACTTTCTTAAATGGCAGGGGGTGGGGGTGACCCTTGGGGACTAACCCTGTATTTCATTTGATGTGCTTTATCATGACAAACCAGAATATATATGGTTTAGGGGTGGGGATCTCGACCATTTACAAGATATTAGAACTTTCTCAAATGGCAGGGGGTGGGGGTGACCCCTGGGGACTCACCCTGTATTACATTTGATGTGCTTTATCATGACAAACCAGAATATATATGGTTTAGGGGTGGGGATCTCGACCATTTACAAGATATTAGAACTTTCTCAAATGGCAGGGGGTCGGGATGACCCCTGGGGACTAACCCTGTATATCATTCAAACCATCTTAGCATGACAAACCAGAATATATATGGTTTAGGGGTGGGGATCTTGACCACTTACAAGATATTAGAACTTTCTTAAATGGCAGGGGGTGGGGGTGACCCCTGGGGACTAACCCTGTATTTCATTTGATGTGCTTTATCATGACAAACCAGAATATATATGGTTTAGGGGTGGGGATCTCGACCATTTACAAGATATTAGAACTTTCTCAAATGGCAGGGGGTTGGGATGACCCCTGGGGACTAACCCTGTATATCATTCAAACCATCTTAGCATGACAAACCAGAATATATATGGTTTAGGGGTGGGGATCTTGACCACTTAGAAGATATTAGAACTTTCTTAAATGGCAGGGGGTGGGGGTGACCCCTGGGGACTTACCCTGTATTTCATTTAATGGGCTTTTTTATCATTTAGAACATTTTCAATTAAAAAGATTGTGTCTATCACAAACGGTTTTCAATTTATAATCATTTTAAAATTTTAAAAAATAAAATCCCATAGGGTTCTATAGTAAAACCCTCTTTTCTTTTTGCCCCTCAAAGTACCCCTTTATAAACCCCATTGCACAAACAAAACCCTGATTGCACCACTAGACATGTTAGTCTAACATATTGTGAAACCCTAAGTTAATCTGACAAGCGGTTTTGGAGAACGGGTGCGGACAAGTTCAAATTTAAAAGGGGCGGAAGAAGAAGAAGAAGAAGAAGAAGAAGAATAATAATAAGAACTGAGCAAAAACAATAAGTCTTCCCAAACTTCGTTTGGGAGACTTAATAAACACCTTTCTTGTGGACATAGCAATGGCTATATGCTGACATAAAGTTCTGTGCTTTTTTTAAGATTCTTTAAATTTTCCCCTTTAAAACGAATTTCTGAATTAATCAGCGAAAAAGATTTTTCCCATTTTATAATTGGCTCCCAATAGAAAGTCATTTGACTTGTCTTGTTCTTGTCAACTAAACATGTAAATTCTTAAGCCTGTAATAAAGGATGAACCCTGTCACATCAAATCTAGTGGGCAGCACCTTATCATAGTGAATAACTTTTATAAATAGTAAAGGGGTACCGTTCCTACTCGCTTATTAGTCGGAAAATTGGGAGTAAAATTCATAATCCAGAGAGGGGGACCGACTAATAGACGAGATCTAGCGACCAGAGGAAAAATCCAAGCTTGAGAAAAGTGGTCAGGAGTGAATTTCCTGGTAAAAACTACGTTTTTGATTGCCAAACCTACATAAATCAATAAATAAAAAGTTTTTGTTGAAAATAAATGACTACAATACTGTCTTTGTGTTTTATTTGTTCTTTGGTAAACATTTTCTGCAAATTCGTGTTGAAATTCTACTGTTTCCGGTTTGTGTATTGATTTTCATGGTCACATGGTTTTCCTATAAACCAAAAAGGAGAGCCAAGAACCAAAAATGAAAAGGAGATAACAATGTACCAAATATGTGAAAGGATGTTTTCAGCGGAGTTATTGTGATATCATGATATCAATTCAATGCTTATAAATCATATAATAATAAAAGATAATTTTAAGATTCATTCCCAAAATCAAAATATTATTCATTAAAGTGTCTCAGGTAAACAAAAATTACAAAATTGATTGACAAGCCAATATAATCCATTGATAACCCCAATTAAGAGACAAAGAGTTGTATTTACTAAAGGTGTGAAAACTATCAGTGATAGGTAAACAGATGACACTAATGAGTTGGAGTTAGTTATTTTAATATATTGATTAGCTTCACTTAATTTTTTTAATCCTTTAATCACCACAATATAATAAGAATTATGAAGTGTACATGCTCATTTAACACCGAGTTATGTATGCTGTGAAAAATATTTTCATCAAGTGTTGATTGACTTTAAATTTTTCAGGTTCATATTGGTTTATATTCGCTTTTCTCAAACAATAGGTTGTTAGTCATACCCTACAAAATCATTGATGCATTACGTAAACAACACATGGCTAATCTAACATTTGAACAGTGAACAAAACAAGAGAAATGAATACATCTTTATTATTAACAGCAATATAAATTATCATGATGAGCATCAACTAAATTCAAACCAAACAAACATTAATGCAGAAATGAATATTATTCCTGGATTTGCATTGGTTTTACCGGCGTTCAGTTACTGTCAGCTGAAAAAAAAATGCCCAAATTTTGTCCGACTTATACGAGGGTCAAGACTAAATCCTTAGAATTTTGAGCTGAAAAGGGTCCCCGACTTATAGTAGGATCGACTATTAGGCGAGTTTCTACGGTAGCTTCAATAAGATTCTAATATTACCCCAATTTCTAGCAAAAAATTTCAAAATTAGGATTTATAGACCATTATATATCACAAAGAATCATAGCTAAATGAATGACTAGATAGGAAATATGTCCTTTCCTTGAAAACTACACATTAGTGTTCTTTTCTTGACGTCACAAAGAGCACACATTTTGATTTTTCCACAAAAATACAATGAAGTTTCAATTTTTTGGGGAGCTGGAAACAACTAGTCGACAGAAATGATCTTTTTATATCATGTAAATAATAATAAAAGGCATAAATTTGGCTAAAATCCAGACGAATTTGTCACATTTAACCAAAATCTCTACTTTTAAGCTTATTTGGGTTGTAAATGTTAACGCTTTATATGAAAAGCTCTACACTTTCTCATGTGTCTTGTCATCAACTTGGAACATTAAATACCTTGAGTATATCTTTTTCAGCAGCTTCTGGAAACCTTGCAATTAGGGAGGTCTTCAGTATTTTTGCCATATATCTCATTCCATACCTAATAAATGTTTGTACTACAAGTAAGTAATGTTTGCTAAAGCTCCTAACAAATAGTAATTTTGTGAACTGTAGCAAATATAACATATCACAAAAAAATCTATTAGATTGTAGCAAATGTAGCATATAACTAAAGTTCTATTGGCCTGTACCAACTATAGTATAAATGTATTTGATTCTATCACTACAATCATTATCATTCAAGTGAGAGGTTTAGCTAGCTATAAAACCAGGTTTCATCCATCATTTTCTACCATAGGAAATGCCTGTACCAAATCAGGAATATGACAGTTGTTTTCCATTTGTTTGATGTGTTTGAGCTTTTGATTTTGCCATTTGATAAGGGACTTTCTGACTTGAATTTTCCTTGGAGTTTGATATTTTTGTTATTTTACTTTTTTCTTTATAATTAATAAAAAAACTTACAAGAAGTTAATCAAAAAGGGCAAATAGCAGTTTACAAACCAAAGGCTTCAATAAAGTTAATGTACCTTAACAAATATGAATTTTATGCAATTAAGGGTAAAGGAGCAAATTGTTCATTAACTGGCATTTGACCAAATTGACATGAAATGTTAGTATGTTATACATGTTATATCTTTTACTACAAAACAATTAGGGTCATATTTTAACTGTAAACAACAAAATATATTCATCAATTTCTTTTTTTTAATTCCAACAGCAAATAACCATCAAAACAAAACAAAGTACACTTGTTTTATCTGGAAAGCATACATTTTATGATGGTGTCAGAGTAAAATACCAGGACATATTTCTTGATTTCCAATAAATTTTTACTGATCCAATAATTACAATAATATTCTTTCATTTAACCCCTTTTCCCAACTCTTGTATTTACAAACAAGAAGTATTTGTTTATATTGTTTATTCTGAGGATTTCATTTATCATATTGTGTACTTACGGTATTTTATCCAGTGATTTAGCTATAGTTGTCAGAAAGAAATCAGACACTCCTTGTAATTTTTCTACCGACTCCTGTATCAATATCTGAACTTCCTCATGTTTCAAGGCTTGTTCTGTTGTAACATCATAGGGTAAACCACTATAATATAAATCCAACAAGTTGAACTGTAAGCTATTGCACCTTATGATACACCCACTATGAGTATTCGATGAACAGGAAGTTGATGATTTGTAAAAAAAAGTGACCTTAAATGAATCTGATTAATTTTGGTTAATTTATTTCATTTACTAGCACTGAATCGACACCACTGCTGGTGGACAGTTAGTCCCCAAGGGTATCATCAACTCAGTATTCCGTGCTTCAGTACTGACTTTGATTTTTAACAAACTTGTCTTAAATTTTCTGTTGATAAATTAAGAAATTATTAAAACAAGAGAGCACATCCTGAAATGTCTCACCTGTTTTACTTATCATATAATTTTATTAGATAACCTGATGAACATTTGCAGGGTTTTTTCTGGGTATTTTGGGAAAAAGGATCCTGGCCATTTTTGGGAATTTTTTCACGCACTTTTCAATGAAATTGGGAAAATTCAAATATACCAGATTTGAGTTTTAGTGTGTTTAGTTCATTAAAAGTTATCTTTTATTGTGAAAATAAAGTAAGAAACTTCCAGAATTTTACTGGCACTTCAAAATTGAGAAGAAATTACCTCTTGGAATTGTAGTTATATGTTTACACTATAAAAACATCTACATGTAATATCAACATTTATTAATGATTAGGAAAATTACTGTCACATTTTATATGATTTTGACATGAAAATTTGTGAACTAAAAGTAATTGAGCTTCTGTATATAAATTTCCTGCTTTTTCTTTTTTTTTTCCATATATCTTTTGGTTTTCAATTCTAGTGTTTATACTTCATCATCAACATGTATTTTGTCACCTGCCTGGAATTATTATTTTTTTATTGTATTTGATCGGCAAACCCGAAATTACCCTTATCCGCCCCCGGGATCTAACCCGGTATTGTAATTGTCTTCATTTCTGGTTTATGGCATCCATTGTTTTTCAATGTTGTTTTTGTCAGTCAGATACGATTTTACTCGGATTTACACATTACTTGTTGGCGATTTTCGGCATAAAGCTAGCTGTTAACAATATGAACATTGCTGTCATGAATAATAAAGATGAAAATAAATTTTGAGATCGTTTAGGAATTTTGCTCCCAAAATTGGGAAAAATATAGGGTATTTGCCATTGGGAATGGGTCCAAATACCGGATCCTGTGGAATGCTAGAAAAATCCATGATTTGTACCCTTGTCAGATTTGCTCTAAATGCTTTAGTTGAAGAGATATAAGCCAAAAACTGTATTTTACCCCTAAGCACTATTTTTAGCCATGTCGGCCATGTTGGTTGGCAGGCGGGGTCATTGGACACACATTTTAAACTAGATACACTAAGGATGATTTAGGCCAAGTTTGGTTCAATTTGGCCCAGTAGTTTCAGAGGAGAAGATTTTTGTAAAAGTTAACGGACGACAACAGAAGCAGGACGCCAAGTGATGAGAAAAGCTCACTTGACCCTTTGGGTCAGATGAGCTAAAAAGTGATTCAGATGCATGGAACTAATAAAGCGTTATATTCATTTTGTAATTCCTTGAAATGTGATGAAAACTTCATACATTGAAATTCTATGAAAGAATATACAAGTATTTGGTAAACAGGAAGTTAATGAGCAATGAATTTGAGAATGCATCACACAGTACATACAGCATGCTCACATGAAGCTTGAAACCAAATTTCAGGCAGCTATAGTTCATAGTTACTGACAAACATTTCATACATGGCCATTATGTGTCAGGATATACGTATTAAGTTCACAGGGCATTGATGAGTGATGGATGTGATGGATGTAATAAAGCATCACAGTATAGCATGCTCACGTGAAGCTTGTTATCAAATTTCATGATTTGTAATTAAGGAGGAAAATGCAGTAAAAAATTCAAGGGAAGGACATTTAAAATTAAGAATGCCTGCATAAGGGGGTTTAATGAGACACAGCCTAATATTTGCAGCGGTGACATAAAAGATAGCAATATTTCATATTATGATTTTTTATTTGCAAGTTGATGGCCATTTATATGGCAGTTCAATAATTCTTCAGGTGTAATACCACTAATTCGGGCCTGGTTAGAAAGCACATATTAGAAAGTAGTACATATTGAACACAAAATAGTTCTTATACATGGGTGAAACTTTCAAAATATGTAGAATATTTTGGTAATTTTGGTCTCAAATGAAAGTTGAATGACTGGTGATCATTGTAGAATACTTTTTGACTTATAATTTTGAATAATAAAAAAATTGCATGAAATTTAAAAAGGAGGGTACATTTTGCCCATTTGTCAGTTCTGAAGTACCTGTTTTGGTACATCCAAAGTTCCCGGAACCAGTTCTTTCTTATATGCAATTAAAGGTATGTTGATTTTTCAGTACAATACACCATAAGGTGTTGCTTTGACATGCAATGATTGCCATTTTATTTGAACGTAAGACAAAAGAGCTGTGCCTGCTTGAAATTGAGGAATTTAACATAGAAAGCAATGGGGCCATGAATAAGTGGTGTACTTCCTTCAAGGGGAACATACAAGCTGACACACTGAAATACAAGACCAACCTTGTTACACCAGTTGTAGACTCTGTGGTGTTTACCCAAACTTTGTATACTTCAATAGGATTAGTGTTGATTTTCAAAGTTTTGTCTTCTATAACACTGTTGACTAAAGGACTCAACATATCTCTTAGAGCATTCTGACCTCTCTGATTCCTGTAAAGGAGTAAAAATATGGCATGAAAACAAAAACAAAAATATTCATTAAGCGTAGATGCACAAAAAAATTATTTCCTTTAGATAATATTTTATGGTCTTGAAGATTATAATTAAGCTTCTATCCAAGTTTCATAACGATCCAAAAAAGATTAATCCCAGACTGTCTGTAAATGTTAACCTTAATAAAACTAAGTCCATCTATCAGAAAAATACAGAAATTGAAAAAAATATATTTTCAAAAGTTTGCTGCAGACAATATTACTTAATCATAATAAACTGCTTCGCTGAGCGCAGCTGGATAGGCTCGCAGAGGTCCAACCCTAAACAGTTGGTGCAAAAATGGACACAATATTCAAGCTTGATACAGGTCTGAATTTGGATTGTATTAAATATTCGACATATTATAGGTTTCTGAATAAATGTAGTCAAAGAACTTGAAATTGGTTATATGAATTGAATTTATATTCAATTAAAGATTTCTTGCTGTTGTGCAATACACTGCGCTGTTGCGCAATACTTAGTAAATCTGTTGTCAGACTATAAACAAATAAAGTTCAATTAATTCTCAATGTCAAATTAGAAATTTATGAAAATGTAAAGTGAGCTTACATCAATAGATATAAACAATTAACCAAATTTTCATGAGAATTGCTGACAGCATTTTTGAGTTATTGTCCGAAAACTGGAAAATACCCCCTTTTTTTAATGAATAAAACCCCATAACTCATAAAATGTAAAATGTAAAATTTATAAAATTCTAAACAGAGCTTACATCAATAGATATAAACAATTCACCAAAGTTTCATACGAACTGCTGAAAGCATTTTTGATTTTTTGTCTGAAATCTGGAAAATCCCCCTTTTTTTATGAATAAACCCTGTAACTCAAAAAAGTAAAACCTAAAATGTATAAAAATCGAAAGGGAGCTCATGTCAATAGATATAATCAATTCACCACAATTTCTTGCAAGTTGGTGAAAGCATTCTTGAGTTATTGTCCCAAAACTGGAACATCCCCCCTTTTTTAATGAATAAAACCCCATAACTTGGAAATGTTAAATCTAAAATTTATAAAAAAGGAAAGGGAGCTCACGTCAATAGGTATAAACAATTCACCAAAGTTTTATGCAAATTGGTTAAGGGTTTTTGAGTTAATGTCCGACATGTTGATGACGGACGGACAGACAACGGTATACCATAATACGTCCCGTAAACAGGCGTATAAAAAAGCTTCTACAAAACTTTCATAAAATTCTATGAAGGTTTGACAAAGTAATTGATGTGTAACAAACTTTAAATTTTGCTCTGGATACTGTCTTTTGGTTAGAAACAAGCTTCTGTTTAAATTTCCTAAAATTCCATGAAGGTTTGACAAAGTTATTGATGACTGAAAAACTTTTAACATCAGACTTAATCTGAATGTTAACAGTAAAAAAAACTAAGTCTATTTATCAGTAAAATACGGAAAAATAAAAATAAATATTTAAAAAATTTTGCTTTGGATACTGTATTTTTGTCATAACTAAGCTTCTGTTCAAAATTT
The DNA here is from genome assembly GCF_021869535.1 of Mytilus californianus. Lineage (NCBI taxonomy): Eukaryota > Metazoa > Mollusca > Bivalvia > Mytilida > Mytilidae > Mytilus > Mytilus californianus. Next base: position 67,470,058 of record NW_026262679.1, on the reverse strand, counting down.
CCTAAAATTCCATGAAGGTTTGACAAAGTTATTGATGTCTAAAAAAAACTTTAACCACAGACTGAACCTAAATGATTGATGCTGCCGACGACAAAATGTAGGATTGTTATGTCTCGCTTTCACGACATAAATGTTGTAGGCTCAACAAAAAATGAGCCAGTTTGTTCTAAAGACATTTATAATAAGGCTTTTAATCAGTTTTACTAAGTTTACCTGTTAAAACCGACGATCATCTTCACTACCAAAGGGTTTCCTGTTACAAAGTCTGACATTTTATCTACTTTGGATCTGTAAGAAATAGCATAGTTAATATCGCAATCATTTATTCCTTGTAGAAAGCTGTAAGAAAATTTTCGTAATACTATTGATTTCTACACTTAATATTCATATAAATAGCATTGTACAATTAATATTCATATAAATAACATTGTACAATTAATATTCATATAAATAACATTGTACAATTAATATTCATATAAATAACATTGTACAATTAAAAGGTTTTTCAATTCAGAAAAGTGTTGATTTGTAAGACAATAAAGAAAGTCAGCACATTACATATTTACACAAGAGTGCACATGCTTAAATGTCTCTGATCATGATTGAATTATGTTGAAAGCCTTAATAAAGAAAAAGGTTTTACAACAAGTATTACATAAAATTAACATTATCAATAATCCTTTTAAAAAAGTTAAAGGTCAGATGAACTCTATCAGATTGACATTTGCACCATACAATCATTCAATACACAAAATATGATTAACATATTGCTTATAATATCTGAGAAACTGACCTAACCAAAGAAAACACTTTTACCAATGAACCATGAAAATGAGGCAGACTTTTGAACCATGAGAATTGAGGTGACGGTCAGACAGACATATACACGATACAATCATTTCATACACCAAATATAGTTGACCTACTGCTTAAAGTACCAGAGAAACAGACCTAACCATGAAACTTAACATTGACCAATGAACCATGTAAATGAGGTCAAAGTCATATTTCTGCAAGAACGACATCTTACAATAATTCATATCACCAAATATAGTTGGCCTACTGTTTATAGTATCTGATATACAGACATAACCATGAAAACTTAACCTTGATCATTGATCCATGAAATGAGATCGAGGTCAGGTGAACCTTATTTGACAGACATGTAGACCTTGTAAGGATCCCATACACTAAATATCTTTATTCATAATAAGTGAGAAATTTAAATGACAAAAAAAATACTTACCAGTTTAAGCAGTTGTTTAACCATGAAAATGAAGTTAAGGACAATGGACATATATGACAGACAGAAACTTCATAACATAAGGTATCTGTATACAAGGTATAAAACATTCAGGTCTTCTACCCCTCTCCCCTCTACAAACATCATACCTCTGTTTTTCCTTACAAAGGAAATGAAACAAAAGATCACACTAGAAAAAGTAAATAGTCATTACTTAAAGTATTGAATCTTAAGAAATTGACAGCTACCACAATACAGATCTGGCAAATTAAAAGGTATAGGGTAGTGATGTTCTAAAAGTATTCCATTTTTTATCTTAAAAACAATAACTGTTCTTGATTTCAAAACAGGCCTTACATAAAGTTGGCATATATCGAATTCCCATGCATAATTCAAAACAAAAATACAACATCAAAATCCGACGCAAAATAAATGTCTGGTGTACCAAATTGGTCTAAATACAAAACGGATAAAAATATCCAAACATCAACCTACAATCTGTATCCTAATAACTAGAATTATTACATTGGTTGCAATGAATTACATTGATTTCCCAGTGAAATAAAAACCGATATTTTCACATGTGAAATAAACGTGGTTATTTCACTCCTCTGACGTCATACAACAATAGGCGTTGTCAAGACGTCGATAACGTCGAATCAAAACAAATTGTGAATGCGTAGAAAACGATATAGTTCCTTACATTTTCTACTTTAATTTCACAAAAAAACCATTTTCCAATGTAATAAAAAGAATAACTAATCAAAGAATTCAAATATCGAAAAATATTCAACTCGTGACCAAACAACACTGATAATTAACTCATGCGCTATGCGCATTCGTGAATTAATGTGTTGTTCGGTCACTCGTTGAATATTTTTCTCTATTTGAATTCTTCGATTAGTTATTCTATAATTATTCTCAATACACAAGGCTATCAGAATTTTCATAAAAAGATAATGACCAACACTAATTGGAAAATATGCTGAATTGCTCATGACTAGTTATTTTCATTTTTTTTTTTTTACATGATATCTTTGTGCAAAACTTCATTGTAGGGAAACAAAAGGATGACAGAAAAGTTAAAACAGAACAACAAAATAAAAGACTAATGTAAAATCAAATTCTGTGTATGAATAAACATGTAGGGTTTATGATGACGAGTCAGCAACCTAACATAACAAATAACAAAACGACATCTAGAGAGCAACATACAAATGTCTATAGAATATGTCTAGCTCTAAATTGTCATGGTTCTATGAAAGTTGTAAATTAAGTGAACAGAACTCTTGTCAAAACACCAAATTCTCAAAATAATAGTCCTTTTATTACATGCATTATTTCCTGGAATATGCTATAATAAAATGCTCCGCAGGGTGCAGCTTGATACGACCGCAGAGGTCGAACCCTGAACAGTTGGGGCAAGTACGGACACAACATTCAAGCTTGATACAGCTCTGAATTTGGATTGTGATTAAATATTTGACACAGCATAGGTTTCTGACACAGAATGAATGTGGTCTAAGAACTTAAAAATTTTAAATTGGACATTCACCTATTATGGTCCAATATCCAAAATCTAAATACATGGTTAGATTCAGCATATCAAAGAACCCCAAGAATTCAATTTTTGATGAAATCAAACAAAGTTTAATTTTTGACCCTTTTGACCTCAATGTGGACAAAGTTGATAACGGGGCCCAAAAATCAAAAATCTAAATACATGGTTAGATTCAGCATATCAAAGAACCCCAAGAATTCATTTTTTGATGAAATCAAACAAAGTTTAATTTTGGACCCTTTTGACCTCAATGTGGACAAAGTCGATAACGGGGCCCAAAAATCAAAAATCTAAATACATGGTTAGATTCAGCATATCAAAGAACCCCATATATTCAATTTTTGTTGAAATCAAACAAAGTTTAATTTTGGACCCCGATTTGGACCAACTTGAAAACTGGGCCCATAATCAAAAATCTAAATACATGTTTAGATTCAGCATATCAAAGAACCCTAAAAATTCAATTTTTGTTAAAATCAAACTTAGTTTAATTTTGGACCCTTTGGACCTTAATGTAGACCAATTTGAAAACGGAACCAAAAATTAAGAATCTAAATACACGGTTAGATTCGGCATATCAAAGAACCCCAATAATTCAATTTTTGATGAAATCAAACAAAGTTAAATTTTGGACCCTTTGGACCTCAATGTGGACCAATTTAAAAACAGGGCCCAAAATCCAAAAACTTAATACACGGTTAGATTCAGCATATTAAAGAACCCCAAGAATTCAAGAATAAAACCCCATTGAAATTGATCAAGAAATAAGCAATTTATACGAAGTATCTTCTTTTGCACAATACTGTGCAATTGAATATTTCTTGCTATTGCGCAATGCTGTACAATTGACAATTTCTTGCTATTGCGCAATATTGTGCTATTGGATAATTCTTGCTATTGCGCAATAATGTGCAATTGAAGATTTCTTGCTATTGCGCAATACTGTGCAATGAAGATTTCTTGCTATTGTGCAATACTGTGCAATTGAAAATTTCTTGCTATTGCACAATACTTATTATATAGTAATTTACACATCCTGTTTAGTGTGTATCTCCTACCATATCATTATTATTTGCTTTTAAATATTAATCAGAATTAACCAACTTAAAATGGAAAATTTTAAAAGAAAAAAAAAGGAAAAAAAGAAAAAAAAGAAAAAAAAAAATCCCCCCCCAAATTTTTTGAACCCCCTTATGATTCATCACCCCCAAACTCAATCCCAGCCTTCCCTTTGTGGTATGGTACCTTGCAGTACAATTTCAGAGAGAGATCCATACACTTGAACACAAGTTATTGTCTGGAAACTAGAAAAATGCTTATTTTTGGCCCCTTTTTGGCCCCCAATTCCTAAACGTTTCGGGCAATTACCCCCAAACTCAATTCCAGCTTTCCTTTTGTGATATGGAACCTTGTAGTACAATTTCAACAATATCCAAACACTTACACACAAGTTATTGTCATTAAACTAGAAAAATGCTTGTTTTTTGCCCCTTTTTTGGCCCCCAATTCCTAAAATTTTGAGGCAATTACCCCCAAAATTAATCCCAGCATTCCCTTTGTGATATGGAACCTTGTGGTACAATGTCAGAGAGATCCATACACTTACACACAAGTTATTGTCTGGAAGTTACAAAAGTGCTTATTTTTGACCCTTTTTTGGCCCCTAATTCCTTAACTGTTGGTACCATAACCCCCAAAATCAATCCCAACCTTCCTTTCGTGGTATTGAACCTTATGGTAAAATTTCATGGAGATCCATTCACTTAAACTAAAGTTAGAGTGCGAAAACCAATGTGTCTTCGGACGACGCCGGACGCCGCCAGACGACGCCAGACGACGACGCCGGCGTCATACCAATATACGACCAAAAAATTTTTAATTTTTGTGGTCGTATAAAAATCCCTTGTTCCAAACATTGAATACAAATATATGGACATAAAGGTCTTTATCATAAAATAAATACAATATATAGAACAATGTAGAAGTTTCATACAATTCCAAAATTTTGATTGGCTGAGTCATTCCAGATGTTAAATTCTATTTCTGTATAAAGCGCAATATCTATGACTACACAGGCTATCAGTGACAACTTTAAAAGAATGCAAAAAAAAACCCAAAACAAACGAAAGGCTTGTTTAAACTCATTATTTCATGGCTGTATCATAAAAATGTAATTTTATTAATTGAATCCTTCTTCTTGTAACTTTATAGGGTTGTTAAAGCGTTGAGCTTTCGTGCTTCGTATAAAATGTGTTTAGGTCAACTCTTTAACACCCCAATAAAATTACAAAAACAAGCATTCCAATTCTTAATTAATCTTAAAATTAAACACACTTCCTTAAAAAAAATTGGCACCTACTGTAAATGGGAAGAGGAATAGACTGACTATAGCTAAATGTCTGGTGTCTGATTAAAATAAGTATCAAAAGCATCACAAAAATAGGTGAAGAATTGTAACTACTCTAAATATAAAAAAGCATTAATTAAGGGCATACTATACAGTTACAGGGGAGGTAATGACGTTGCTAACGTAAAATGTTATTTTGGCGACGTCAAACTGTGACATATCGGAAAAAGATGTATTTTTCGACTGATTTTTATCATTCAAACTGATTTAACTTGAAAACGAGTTCATTCGAATCGTTTTTTAAAATGACTTTCTGTTTGATTACGTATGAAGATTATTTGTTCCAATTTTCATGAAAAGTCAATAATGCAATTTTTTAAATTTGATAAATATATAGCAAAAAATGACGTTTTTTTCTACATTCATGAAGATTTGATGAATTTGAGTTTCTATGAATTTCTAAACAAAAGATTTCATAAATCTATAGGATACTTATATAAAACATAAATTACAAATAATTTAACAAAAAACAGCTTGTGTTTATCTTTTAAAACAAAAAAGTTATGCATTTCTGTCTGAAGGAAAAATATGTCCACAAATCCGAATTTTGAGCAAATATCTGAAATTTCGTACTCATTTTACTCAAAAAGTAGCACATGAAGGTATATTTTATATTACATATTTGATTTAATCAGGTAAAAAATAGCCTATTTGCAAATTTTCATCAAATTTTCATTATGGGATCAAAACTGTATCGTATGCCCTTAAACTAGCTATGAAAAATATTGAAATAAAATTTTTGCTAGGAAAAAACAAATGGTCAGTCAGTAAAAAATATATCTCATACAATCTTATACTAAGTTATAAACTTGATTTGATATCAGTCCAAGTCTTCTGACGGCAAAAGTATATCATAATTATGTTCGTAATGAACAAGAATGTGTCCATAGTACACAGATGCCCCACTCGCACTATCATTTTCTATGTTCAGTGGACCGTGAAATTGTGGTCAAAACTCTAATTTGGCATTAAAATTAGAAAGATCATATCATAGGGAACATGTGTACTGAGTTTCAAGTTGATTGGACTTGAACTTCATCAAAAACTACCTTGACCAAAAACTTTAAACCAGAAGCGGGACAGACAGATGAACGCACAAACGAACGAATGAACAAACTGACGCACAGACCTAAAAACATAATGCCACTCTACTATCGTAGGTGGGGCATAGATAGTAGAGGGGCATAAAAATTCAACAATGTCTGATGATAGAATGTAATTACAGCTTAAACAAATTGAAATGGCATTTCATTTGATCACTTGTAATGAGAAACTTCATTCACTTTATTGAAGTCAATCTAATTAAAACTATAAGTTCTAGAGCCTGTATTGTGTTGCTCACCTAGATCTATGTGATCTTCAACAATGGACACTCTCCAACATTGTAAACTTTAATACAATTCCTGGCTAAAATCTCTTATTTGTTGATCTTGTATTGCTAATATTTTTCTGTTTAGATTCTCTCTATCTTCTATAGTCTTTTGCCAAAAACAAGAAGGGTTAAAGTTGTCATTTAAGGCCAATAATTCCAATAAGGAGACAATTGACAAAATCATTTATGCTGACCTTTTTTGCAGATCTTGTTTTGCTTTTATCATAATAATATTTCAAATAATAGTCATTAACTAAAACATTTGGTAATAAATGGGGAATGTGTCCATGGGACACAGATGATGCCCTTGCTTGCATATCATATAAAGTTATAAAGGGACATAACTGAAGAACGGTAAAAGTGACGCTACCCAAATTTGGATTTGAGCTGAGTTTTGTGGTAATAAGTATTGTGTATAAGTTTCATAACATTTGGTTGAGGCAAACTTAAGATAGAGAATGGAAACAAAAAATTCAGCAATTTTTCCATTTGTAAAGGGGCATAACTCTAGAAAGGAAAGTGACACCACCAAAATTCAAACTTGATCTGTATTTTGTGGTTATAAGCATTGTGTATAAGTTTCATAATATTTGGTTGAGGCAAACTAAAGTCAGGAGAACGGAAACGAAAAATTTAGCAATATTTCCATTTGTAAAGGGGCATAACTCTAGAACAGTTAAAGTGACGCCACCGAAATTCAAACATGATCTGTGTTTTGTGGTAATAAGCATTTTGTATAAGTTTTAAGCATTTTGAATAAGTTTCATAACATTTGGTTGAGGCAAACTAAAGTTAGAGAACAGAAACCAACTTTGGGGCATACGGACAAGGACAAGGGTAAAACTTAATGCTATGGTGGGGGCATAGAAAAACCGTCATATCATAAATATTGGCTTTTTACAGTCACTGACAACATAAAACCCTGTTTGTGACTTTGATTATGTGTTTCTGTAGAGTTTTATCAACGACATCAACAGTCATGCAAGAATGCTTGTTTACAGAATTTTTATATCATCCATTTCAAATACAAAATTGTTGAACTCAACTAAACATATTTAACTTGGAATAGTTGATTTAAAAAAATTGTATGACGTCATAACATTGCCAAGGATCTAAATGTATAACATCATAATAATTGTGAAAGTGACATGTAAAAATACCTGATACAAAAAGGCTAATTAATTGAAACAACATGCCTATAGGTACATATGTCAATGACTTTTGTTTAAACATTAACATAAATTGTTTCACTATGAATAGCTAAAAGGTGAACCTTGAAAGTAAATATGTAAAAAAATTGACTCATCATAGATACCAGGAAATTTGTACACCAGTCGCGTTTCATATACAAAAGACTCATCAGTGACGCTCGAATCAAAAAAGTTAAAAAGGCCAAAGAAAGTATGAAGTTGAAGAGCATTGAGGATCCAAAATTCCTAAAAGTTATGCCAAATACAGCTAAGTTAATCTAATCCTGGGGTAGAAAATCCGTAGTATTTCGAAAAATTTAAGTTTTGTAAACAGTTATTTATAATTATGACCATATCAATGACAATTCATGTCAAGACAGAAGTGCTGACTACTGGGCTGGTGATACCCTTGGGGAGAAAAACACCACCAGCAGTGGCATCGTTCCAGTGGTTGTAAATAAACCATAGATACCAGGATTGAAATTTGTACGCCAGATGCTTAAATATATTATAAGAGATTCAATGCAAATTGGGTAGTCTCCCTACCTAAATCTGATGTGTAAACACAAAATCTGATGATACATGTACTACTAAAACTATCAACACCTTAATTTATCATAGTCAATATTTTTTCACTAGACTTATCGCTTGTTAAATATGCTAGCAATATAAACAAATGCCAACTTGTACTTTTTGTCATCTTTTAAAGTCAAGAGTGTAATTATAATAAAACTACTATAATGTCAATTGATGTGTGACCATTTTATCACTGGAACAAATGGTTCTGTTTTCATGCTCTGGTTGTATTCTGAAGTATATCATGCCACAGACAGTGATTAAAATAGAATCATAACAGTACTACACAGCAAGACATACATACTTACAGTCTTCTGCAAGCAATACAAGAAACAAACAATAGTTACTGAAGAAAATAGTCAAAAGTGCTCCAAAATTATATTGTACAAAAGAAGTTCATATCATATTATTAAATGCAGAGTTTAAATATCAGAATGTATAACTGTTCAATTTGTTGCAGGTTCATATAACTTACTGTACAAAAGTCTAAATTTAATTTCATTGACAAGAAAACTTTTAATGGTGGAAGAGACACAACAGAAGAAATGTTTCATGTGGTATGTATGACAAACACAGACACTTTAGTACATGCAGTTCAAACATGAAGCAAGATTTAACTGAGAGAATAGGCCACACACTTAATAAAACAGGACAACTAGCATGACTACAGATCAATTTACATTCAGAATCACTTAACATGTGAGATGTGAGAATGAACTGGATTACATTTTAATTACTTATAGATCTAAAGAAAAAGGGAAATATATACTTCAAAGAAAGCTGATAAGTTATTTAAACAGATATCAGAAGCTAAAATGTAATGCGGTTTTTTCAACAAAAAAAGATGAATAATACAATGGTTAAAGCATTTATATGTTTACTCTTCTTCTTCAAAGCAAGCAGAAAAAAATTAAGAATTTCCCTTTAAAACATAAATTTATCAGGTATCATGAAGACAGCTAAACCAACAACATCTACTTTGCTTATAGCATCAGCTTATAAAAGTAAAACTTAAGGGCTGTTGAAATAAAAAAAAAGTTGTGCTCTATATTATTTGTAAGCATGCATGAACTTTGCGTAAACTGGGCATCCTACTTTCATTTTATGGCTGTTTAACTAAAGAAAACGGTATAATTTAAACCAAAACTGCCATGTTTTAAATGACCTAGATTCAATATTCGCTAATGATATCCCCGCTTAAAAGTATTTGGTAAACAGGAAGTGCAAATATACAATACAAGGTATAGCATGTTAACATGAAGCCTGATAACAAATTTCAATAAGTTCTTATTTGTAGTGTGACAAAAATTTCATACATATAAAAATAAGGAGATGTGGTATGATTGCCAACTATCCACCAAAGTTCAAATGAAGTGGATGTAAGCAATTATCCATTATGTGATGGAATATTTTAACTATTTGATAAACAGGAAGATTAGGAACGATGAATCTGAAAAGCATCGCACAATAAAGCATGCTCATATAAGTCTGATACCAAATTTCAGGAAGCTCTGATTGTAATTCCTGAGAAAAAAAATGACCGAAATTTCAAAGGACTGACGGACAGACAGGGGTAAAACAGTATCCCACCCCCTCTTTCAGAAGGAGAGTATAAAAATCAGAAGATAATTGAAATACAAGATATATATATATATTTTATTCTTAGAGCCAAATTGTCCCAAAACCATACCCTCTCCTTTAGTAAACTAAGGAAGTCAAGCTGTTCCATGGAGCAATTTACAAATACAACAGGTAAAAATTTACAACATTTTGATTAGTTGCAATTAAATATGATATGATATGATACTGCAGTCTTCACAATTATAGAAATACAATAAAATGCTCCGCAGGGCGCAGCTTGATACGACCGCAGAGGTCGAACCCTGAACAGTTGGGGCAAGTATGGACACAACATTCAAGCTTGATACAGCTCTAAATTTGAATTGTGATTAAATATTTGACACAGCATAGGTTTCTGACACAGAATGAAATGTGGTCTAAGAACTTAAAAATTTTAAATTGGACATTCAACTATTATGGTCCAATATCCAAAATCTAAATACATGGTTAGATGCAGCATATCAAAGAACCCCAAGAATTCAATTTTTCATGAAATCAAACAAAGTTTAATTTTGGACCCTTTTGACCTCAATGTGGACAAAGTTGATAATGGGGCCCAAAAATCAAAAATCTAAATACATGGTTAGATTCAGCATATCAAAGAACCCCATATATTCAATTTGTGTTGAAATCAAACAAAGTTTAATTTTGGACCCCGATTTGGACCAACTTGAAAACTGGGCCCATAATCAAAAATCTAAATACATGTTTAGATTCAGCATATCAAAGAACCCTAAAATTCAATTTTTGTTAAAATCAAACTAAGTTTAATTTTGGACCCTTTGGACCTTAATGTAGACCAATTTGAAAACAGAACCAATAAAATGCTCCGCAGGGCGCAGCTTGATACGACCACAGAGGTCGAACCCTGAACAGTTGGGGCAAATATGGACACAACATTCAAGCTTGATACAGATTTGCATTTGGATTGTGATTAAATATTTGACACAGCATAGGTTTCTGACACAGAATGAATGTGGTCTAAGAACTTAAAAATTTTAAATTGGACATTCAACTATTATGGTCCAATATCCAAAATCTAAATACATGGTTAGATTCAGCATATCAAAGAACCCCAAGAATTCAATTTTTGATGAAATCAAACAAAGTTTAATTTTGGACCCTTTTGACCTCAATGTGGACAAAGTTGATAACGGGGCCCAAAAATCAAAAATCTAAATACATGGTTAGATTCAGCATATTAAAGAACCCCAAGAATTCAAGAATAAAACCCCATTGAAATTGGTCAAGAAATAAGCAATTTATACGAAGTATCTTCTTTTGCACAATACTGTGCAATTGAATATTTCTTGCTATTGCGCAATACTGTACAATTGACAATTTCTTCCTATTGCGCAATATTGTGCTATTGGATATTTCTTGCTATTGCACAATACTGTGCAATTGAAGATTTCTTGCTATTGCGCAATACTGTGCAATTGAAGATTTCTTGCTATTGTGCAATACTGTGCAATTGAAAATTTCTTGCTATTGAACAATACTTATTTTATAATAATTTACACATCCTGTTTGGTGTGTATCTCCTACCATATCATTATTATTTGCTTTTAAATATAAAACAGAAATAACCAACTTAAAATGGAAAATTTTAAAAGAAAAAAAAAGGAAAAAAAGAAAAAAAAGGAAAACCCCACCCCCCAAATTTTTTGAACCCCCTTATGATTTATCACCCCCAAACTCAATCCCAGCCTTCCCTTTGTGGTATAGTACCTTGCAGTACAATTTCAGAGCGATCCATACACTTGAACACAAGTTATTGTCTGGAAACTAGAAAAATGCTTATTTTTGGCCCCTTATTCCTAAACGTTTTGGGCAATTACCCCCAAACTCAATTCCAGCTTTCCCTTTGTGATATGGAACCTTGTAGTACAATTTCAGAAAGATCCATACACTTACACACAAGTTATTATCTTGAAACTAGAAAAATGCTTGTTTTTTGCCTCTTTTTGGGCCCCTAATTCCTAATATTTTGAGGCAATTACCCCCAAAATTAATCCCAGCATTCCCTGTGTGATATGGAACCTCATGGTACAATGTCAGAGAGATCCATACACTAACACACAAGTTATGTCTGGAAGTTACAAAAATGCTTATTTTTGGCCCCTTTATGGCCCCTAATTCCTTAACTGTTGGTACCATAACCCCCAAAATCAATCCCAACCTTCCTTTTGTGGTATTGAACCTTATGGTAAAATTTCATAGAGATCCATGCACTTAAACTAAAGTTAGAGTGCGAAAACCAATGTGTCTTCGGACGACGACGACGCCAAGGTCATACCGATATACGACCGCAAAAATTTTTTGCGGTCGTATAAAAACCAGTGTTGTGATGTGGCAATGAATACAAAGATAAACAAAAAATAAAGCACTTATAGCAAAGCTGATGACCATGTTTGATAATAGTTTTGGTTTGTATAAAAATAAGAAAATGTGGTTTGAATGGATATAAGACAACTCTCCAACAGAGACCAAATGATATAGGCATGGTTTTTTTTAAAGTTGTTGAATTACAGATTTTTAATCTGAAAAGTTTGGTTGGTAAAAAGAAAATAATAAAAAAAATATCTTATAAATTTAGTAATCTTCAGCCACCTTAATTAACTATCTTCTTAGTGTGGATGGGTCTGTTTGATCTATGATGGTGGCATGCGCAGCTTATAGAAAAAAAACAATAAAAACAAACAGAACAAACTTATTGTATAGGTCTATTTATATAGATTTTATTCCCCAAAAAAAAATATTTGCATAAAATACATTTCCCATTCAACTGTCTTTGACTAATTATTAGATTTTGATTTTTAGAACCCAAACACAGCAGTCTATGTGTAGCAATCCTTTCTGTTATGTAGAAAATAAGACACAATTTGAAGGTAAATCCTAATATGCATATTTTTTGGTATATATATTTCATGGATGATGTGTTTGTAGGGTTGGGGTTAATAAAAAAAGCATTAAAATAAAATATTAATTTTTCTAAAATTTTGAAGCAGAAAAAATTCAGAAATTAACTTTTTATGATTAAATCAGTGTTTATATTGAACAGATTGAAAATATTTTATTGATATTGAATAAATACAACATCAAATGCAGTTTTGTGAGTTGAAATAACTATTTTCATCTAGTTAGAAGATATTTTTTTTATTCAGGTAAATTAATTAATGAGTGATGGATTTCTCTTAGAAGAAATTTAAAGGTTCCAGTGAATAAACTTTACAAAGAACAATAGCTATGTATCTATTCAATGGACAATAGAACGGACAAAAGTTTAAATACCTTGACAAAGAGGAGATGACTCTGTGGAAGAGTTTCATTTAGTTTGCAATAAAAGAAATCACAAATGTGTAAAGTTTTGAAGCATAAATGTTTCATTTCTGTCAAGATTGAAAAGCATGGTGCATTACATTTGCACCTAAGAATCCCTAAAATTGCTCATAGTTTTATTAGAACATTTCCACTCATTCATTTTACAGGAAAACACAGGTATACTTAAGTAAAATTTCCGGAAATAATTTTTGATATATCAACATATATTTGATATGGTTTCATATTATGACAAAAGGACTTATGGCTTGTCAGATGCTAAGTGAAACCAACAGACATGCTCCCCACACCCTTATAAAGGATCACTATTTAATATTCTTATGAAACCGAATGCCAGAGTACTGTTTACTCTTCAATGTTTACAATCATTTATATGTATAAAGCCTATAGAACTTATAATTTTTGGAGGATTGCTTAATAAAATTGATCAAATGATCAACATTTAAAGGATTTGAAAAAGACCTCACTAAGATTTTGAAATGAAGAACAGCAATAAAAGTTTTGTTTATATATGCTTTCGAGGTTTTTTTTTTTTTTTCAAATTGAGGGAATAGGGTTTTTTTTTCAATTAAGCAAACCATTGCCTTTTTTCCATTCTATCACCTCAAATATGAAAAAGTTTGACCTTTTCCCCCTTTTGTTTGTTTTATAATGTTGAAATTTATCATAAATGATCAATATATTTTAATTGTGTTACCTGTCAAATAAACATCAGCAAATGTAATAAAATTTGGTGTGCAATTGTAAAAAGATTTAATCTCTAAATTGAGCAAATGTAATGTGCTGGAAAAGGAATCAGCTGTAGATCATATTTTTCAGATTATTTGGTGTTAAACTTTTTATCAATTTTTCTATTTTGGGTAAAGATGGTGGGCATGTTTAGTGGCGTTTAGGGTCATCATCAATAATTTTTACATTGGATCACAATATATATCCTTTGAGGTAAGTCTTGTAACAACTTATCCTTTTCAGATTCTTTGGATTTTCATTTTTTTTTGGTTGCAACGAGTGAACCAACACCTTCTAACGGTACAGGCTGGTAGAGAGTAATCAGGATGGATACCCGGAGGTATGCTGCGGTTGTCTTAAAACCTCAGGAAAATAATGCTACACAAAGACAACAACATCGTAGATTACTGCAAGGAAAATCTTTATTATGGTCTACATGTTTCGCCACTTACGGTGGCGTCTTCAGGACAATTTAAACATAGAAAACCAATACTGAAGTACATAAAATGCGGTGCATATGGGGTTACAAAGGTTAACAAGACGTAACGTCACAATAATTAATTTGACAACGTTAAAATGAAAGTGAAAGTAAAAGTTAATAATGAATTGTCAGTGTCTTTTCCAAAATGGACAACACCTCACAGGACATTCTGTACCATTCCAAAAGGCTTCACTCGGAAAGAGGTACTACTTCCAATTGCGTCGGGAATGTTGTAAGATGTATGGTAGTCGCACATGTAGGGCATGGTGGAAGTTATGGTGAATTGGTTACATTTTGCGGTTGTGGTACACTATCCATGTTGCAAGTTTATTTCAACAATAATCGTGCAGTTCTGCGGTTCAGTACGTTTTGGGGTGGTCTTCTTTTGATCTTGAGTGGTAGTAGTTCATTTATTGACTTTCTAGAATAATTCGGCAATCTCGGAAGGGGTCGATATTGTCAATGCGATGTGGTTGTCAAATACAACGCTGATTTGGCAAAGGTGGATCGTCTAGTGCAGGGGTTCACAAAAAAAATTAAAGAACCTTAGTGAGCGCGCTCACATACCCCACGTCCTCACATTGTCATTTGAGAAATAAAATATGTGTAAGAAAAAAAAATTGAATCATAATTTCCTGTCAATATACACATCTACATAGTATGTCCTTATTATCTACAAAGTTTCATGAAATTATGTTGTGTGGTTTCAGAGGAGTTGCGATGAAAAACTGTTGCAGAAGACATTGAAGCAAATAAGTTCAAAGGGGCGTAACTCCTAGAAAAAATATTGAATCATAATTTCCTGTCGATATGCACATCTACATAGTATGACCTTATTATCTACAAAGTTTCATGAAATTCTGTTGTGTGGTTTCAGAGGAGTTGTGATGACAAACTGTTGCAGTAGTACATTGAAGCAAATAAGTTCAAAGGGGTGTAACTCCTAGAAAAAAAATTGAACCATAATTTCCTGTCGATATGCACATCTACATAGTATGTCCTTATTATCTAAAAAGGTTTCATGAAATTCTGTTGTGTGGTATCAGAGGAGTTGCGATGACAAACTGTTGCAGTAGTACATTAAAGTAAATAAGTTCAAAGGGGCGTAACTCCTAGAAAAAAAATTGAACCGTAATTTCCTGTCGATATGCACATCTACATAGTATGTCCTAATTATCTAAAAAGGTTTCATGAAATTCTGTTGTGTGGTTTCAGAGGAGTTGTGATGACAAACTGTTGCAGTAGTACATTGAAGCAAATAAGTTCAAAGGGGTGTAACTCCTAGAAAAAAAATTGAACCGTAATTTCCTGTCGATATGCACATCTACATAGTATGTCCTTATTATCTAAAAAGGTTTCATGAAATTCTGTTGTGTGGTATCAGAGGAGTTGTGATGACAAACTGTTGCAGTAGTACATTAAAGTAAATAAGTTCAAAGGGGCGTAACTCCTAGAAAAAAAATTGAACCATAATTTCCTGTCGATATGCACATCTACATAGTATGTCCTTATTATCTAAAAAGGTTTCATGAAATTCTATTATGTGGTATCAGAGGAGTTGTGATGACAAACTGTTGCATAGTACATTGAAGCAAATAAGTTCAAAGGGGCGTAACTCCTAGAAAAAAAATTGAACCGTAATTTCCTGTCGATATGCACATCTACATAGTATGTCCTTATTATCTAAAAAGGTTTCATGAAATTCTGTTGTGTGGTATCAGAGGAGTTGCGATGACAAACTGTTGCAGTAGTACATTAAAGTAAATAAGTTCAAAGGGGCGTAACTCCTAGAAAAAAAATTGAATCGCAATTCAATTGTGTGGTTTGAGAGGAGTTGCGATGACAAGAAACAGGACTGACGGACTGACGGACTGACGGACGGACAGACGGACGAATGGACGGGTCAAAAACATTATACCCTCCGCAACTCGTTGCGTGGGGTATAATAATAGGTTGCAACGAGTGAACCAACACCTTCTAACGGTACAGGCTGGTAGAGAGTAATCAGGATGGATACCCGGAGGTATGCTGCGGTTGTCTTAAAACCTCAGGAAAATAATGCTACACAAAGACAACAACATCCAGGGGTTCACAAAAAAAATAATACCTGCGGGTATCCATCCTGATTACTCTCTACCAGCCTGTACCGTTAGAAGGTGTTGGTTCACTCGTTGCAACCTATTATTTTTTTTGTGAACCCCTGCATCTAGACGATCCACCTTTGCCAAACCAGCGTTGTATTTGACAACCACACCGCATTGACAATATCGACCCCTTCCGAGATTGCCGAATTATTCTAGAAAGTCAACAAATGAACTACTACCACTCAAGATCAAAAGAAGACCACCGCAAAACGTACTGAACCGCAGAACCACACGATTATTGTTGAAATAAACTTGCAACATGGATAGTGTACCACAACCGCAAAATGTAACCAATTCACCACAACATTCACCATGCCCTACATGTGCGACTACCATACATCTTACAACATTCCCGACGCAATTGGAAGTAGTACCTCTTTCCGAGTGAAGCCTTTTGGAATGGTACGGAATGTCCTGTGAGGTGTTGTCCATTTTGGAAAAGACACTGACAATTCATTATTAACTTTTACTTTCACTTTCATTTTAACGTTGTCAAATTAATTATTGTGACGTTACGTCTTGTTAACCTTTGTAACCCCATATGCACCGCATTTTATGTACTTCAGTATTTGTTTTCTATGTTTATTTGTCCTGAAGACGCCACCGTAAGTGGCGAAACATGTAGACCATAATAAAGATTTTCCTTGCAGTAATCTACGATGTTGTTGTCTTTGTGTAGCATTATTTTCATTTTTTTTGTTTAATTCCCTGTTATGTTTTATAAATACTCATTTTTCTATGCTTTAAGTATTAATTCATTCCCAGGTATTTCATCCTGCTGTTGGGTCTTTTTCTTTGTTCTATATAATTATGTTTTAATATCATATAATAATAACAAAGTTAACAGATGTTTCACTTTCAGTCATTATTTCTATGTAAAAATTTGTATATATTTGCACTAAACTTGTTTTTCAATAAGATACATTTCTAGTTTTCAAAAAGCATAAGATCTACGTTTACAGTTTTAACTTTTGACATATTCTAAAATAATTCATTTATCAAACTTTATCGTAAATGTTTCACTCTCATTGTCAGCAGTCCAAATAGATCTATGTTATAGTTTTTATCATGAAATCAAACTGTTCAAATAAGAAGGAAATTTTACCCAATTACACTGGGAGAGCTACAATCAAGTCATAAATGTTGATATTGCAATAAACATCCAGATTTAATGCAGTCAAAGGAGAGTTTGGCTAAGGTGTATACCCACACCTGCCAACTTTTCAAAATCTTCATGAGGGATTTTATGCACAAGAGGACCTAATGCTACTCTCATATTGTCATAAGTGTTTTTAATCTACTACTACATTGTTTGAATGAGTATGTATGTGCCCTTTAAACTCATCTGAGTGACTGTTTTGAGGTGTTTATCTGATATAATAAAGAATTGCAAAATTCAGGTCAACACCTCGAATAGGTAAAATCTCCCATAAATTGTTAAGGTTGGCAGGTCTGTGTATACCTAGCTTCTCAAAATGTATTTCTATTTACACAAATGTATAATTTAAAGTTCAAAAATGGTCTGCATACTATGAATATGTACAAACATTAAATCACTTTTTTATGTACATTTTCATCTATAAGTTACTTACGCAATTTCTTCTTCTAATGCCTTTTTGAAGAGTCGAATAAGGAGATATTCTTCACGTTGGTTAGATCCATAATTAAACAATGAATAAATAACTGATTCCATGAATTTTGTTGTTTTACTTTGTGGCATTTCAAAAATGAGCTTGGCAAGGTAAGTAGGATTAGTTTGCAATAAATAAAACAGATGTTGGTAAGCTTCTAGACGGTCATGACAATCCTTATTTAAGGCCTTTAGACCTTTTGGGATACTTCTGTCTTCTTTGTGTTTAGATAGTTTTTTGTCCTGACTAACAACATCCTATTAAAAGAATAAATTCATATGCAAACACAAATAATCTATGTAATTTGTTTTATCATGTTTAGAGCATAGTCCTAGTGTGTACTCCCCATCTACACTACAGACATCATGTGACCATTTCTCATTTAATTTTCATTTGATTCTAACCATTTAAAAGCTTTAATCATATGTCATTTGCATGTTGTTTTTTTAAATCTCACTTTTGTGTCAATATTTTTACCAACACTGCACTCTTTTATTCAAGACAACTTTAGAAAGAACTGAAAGTCTTAAAATTACTATCATTTACATCTTTTGTTTTAACCCTTTCATCGATAGCCGGCCTGACAGAAGCTACTCTGAGACGATGGCTTCCCTGGCTATTATGACACAAGTGGGAGATCTTCATATTAAATATCAATAAAAACTTGTCTGTAGTTATTTAAGTCTTTATATTATTCACTTACACCATGGACACAGTTTTGTTAATGTTTTGATCATTTTTTTCTTCATAAAAAAAAAATCAAAATTTGGCATTAAAATTAGAAAGATCATATCATAGGGAACATGTGTACTAAGTTTCAAGTTGATTGGACTTCAACTTCATCAAAAACTACCTTGACCAAAAACTTTAACCTGAAGCGGGACAGACAGACGGACGGACGGACGAACGAACGAACGAACAAACTGAAGCATTGACCGAAAAAACATAAAGCCCCTAGGTGGGCCATAAAAATTGTCAATATTATCAAGCTGCAGACCAAATATAAAATTGTGCTTATCATCGAAGCCAAAAAAAGCATTGAACTTTCTACGTCTTGCAGACAGGTAAATGATTGATAGAGTCTAGCGGTTACTAGACCTGTGTCACAGGACACATGCAGTAAAAACTATCAAATTAAAATGTTCTGAGTTATGTCAATAATACCCTTGAAAAGAAACTTGATAATAATACTCTCAAAATAAAATTGGATTAATGAGAATCAAGTAAGAACTGATAAGAATTAATTATCCACGTATATTCCATATTCTGTGGCTTTATCTTCATAAGAGGATGCATTAATGAAGTAATTAAACTATGCAACATTTATTGTGACAATGGATTTATCAATGTATATGTGTAATACTTTTTATCTTTTCTTCTGTGGTGTTTCCAATTTCAACCCTTTAAGGTCACAAAGAGTTTCATAGATGTAAAGGCATCTTATTTAGAAATAGTTTCTCCCTCTATAAGAAGAAACTAAATTTTCTTGTCTGAAAGATTACATAAATTCCTATCAGAAAAATATTAAAAATATCTGATTGTGCATGGTTTTGACAGAATTTTCATGAACATTCCTATTTGATTTGCTGATATGTTCTGATGTCCAATATTCAAATAAAGTATGAAATTTCCATAAATAGGAAAGGGTTGGTGTTTTGAAATAATATGACTATAGCAGTTATATTCGTTTTAGCAGATATCTGCTTCAGTGGAGTCTTCTGTACCAGTAATGTGTACCACCAAGACACAACTAAATAATTCTGCATCAATCACTTTGATCTATTTGAAATCTATTATGAAGAAAAAAAACTTAAAACATAAGAATTGTTTTTACATTTACCTGCAAAGATATCCTGTTTTTAATGAGTAACCCTATTTTGATATCCATTTGATCTAAATCAGTTTCTAGTTGTTTCGTTGATCGAATTTCTGTAACCACCTTCTGACGTAACTTCTGCAATTCTAAAATATAAAAAACCTTTCATTTCTGCTATATCTAAAGCTATCCTCTATTTTGGGTCTTGACCCCACCAGTAAATCTAATGAAACAACTTAAAAAAGAAATGAAAATTAAGTAAGAGCTGTGGACAAAAATTTGTACTGGAATTAATTCATGTTTCCTAAGTTCAAAGGGTATTCATTTGAAAAATTAGGGCTCTGGAAAATTCTACCTACAGTGCTATTACAAAAATAAATCATTTAATTCTAACATAGCATGAAGGAGAAATGTGTTAATTACAAAGAGTTCACTACACAGAAAAGTAGAAGTAATAGACTTCTGGTTAAATAAAAGTTATTTAATTAATAGTTGATGTTTTCATGGGTGCTAACTTCATACCTATTTCCTCTGAGTAATCTACATCACTAGCATCCAATAAATGAACAAATCTCTGTACAACATTTAAAGGTGGGTTTTCTTCCATCACTGTAAACAGATACTTAATAGTTAAATACATAATTAAACATAGTATCTGTCATTTAGTTTTTTGTTAATTGTTGTACTGTGAAAGTACTTTTATCCATGGGGATCCAATTTTCGTGGTTTTTGTGGATGGCTTTATCCACAAATTTAAGTGTCCAACGAAATAGAACAACTGTTGTCCAATTTCTTTCTATCGAGACAATTTATAAGCATAGATGAATCAGCTTATTTCAGAAAGCAATTATTTTATTAAAAATTTGATGAAGGTTGTCAGTAATGAAAAGACAAACAAATACAGGAAAATGAACACCTTATTTTGCAATGTCCCACAAATCATTACAAAACAACATATGAATATTTTCAAGAATCTTTGTTTCTGATGGCTTCAAATTCCTCGCTAGATTTTTTTTCAGAAAACTAAAAACCACGAATTTAAGAACCCACAAACATGTAACTCTTGCTCAAACCACGAAAATTGATATCCACGAATAAAAGTACTATCACAGTAATTCTTTATAAAAACATAAGTTTCTTTTTTCAAATGCTGATGCTACCTGAGCATTTAATTTAATTCAAGTTTGCCAACATACTGTATAAAAATCATTAGAAAACACATCTTAATTTCAAATACTTAAAAACGATTGACAAGCCTCGTTTTCAATTGAAAATGCACAGGTGTCTAGTGGAGAAATATCATATCACACTTGATGCAGTAGTAGAATCTACATTTATTGCATGCTTTATATTTTCTAATTATAGTTGTTTAATACTAAAGACTAATGTTGTGTTAATATATAAACTATTACATACTTAATGCTCTGTAATCATGCCTAGCTTTGTTGGATCTGACAAATGCCTGGATTTTGACTACTGCAGCTTCCTATAAATATAGTTAAATGACATTTTGTAACAATATAACGCTTTATCTTTTACAAAATGACTACACTAAATAGTTGACTTATCACTTAAGGAGTATCTGAAAAACTGATCTAATCACAAAAATTTAACCACGAGAATGAGTTGAAGTTCAGATGTCCCCTGCCAGACCAACAAATACACCTTACAATTTACAATTATTATATATAACAAATATAGATGATCTATTATTAATCAAATCTTGGAAACTGACTTAATAAATACAAGAGTGCAGAAGCTAAAATATCCATGAACTCTGTCAGGGACATGCTCATATCATTCTATTCATGAATATAGTTTGACCTACAATGTATTATTCATAGTATCTCATTGATCACTGAACTACAAATTAAGCCAGGGTCAAGTGAACCATTAAAAGAGGTGGGGGTCAGGTGAACTTGGTCTAATTGACATGGAACACTTACAATGACTTTATATACCAAATATAGATGTTTTTTAACTCATAATAACTGAAGGCAACTTTCTTCAAGATAATGAGTATCCAGCTCTTCTATCTCCTTCTTATGATGGATGGCTGTTTAACGTCCAGCAGCAAATTAAGTGCATATTCAGGACGAGAACATGTAATGTAATATGAATATTAATCCTGATTTGTACAGGGCCAGATATTTTAACGTGCTAGTTCACAAGGTAACAGTCAACAGGAAGACATGTCATCTTACCCAGACACATTATTCTGACTCCGAGCCAACCAGTCTTTGCTTTTACTCCTAAATGCAGCAAACTTAGTAGAGAAGCAACAAATACCAATTTTAAAGTCTTTGATTTGACCCAGCCAGGGTTCCAACCCACAACCTCCAGCACTTGATGCAAACATGCTATCATCTTCTGAAATATATTCTTTGTTTACAAAGTTGACCTTCCTCCCTTTGACTCACATTCTGCAACATTTGTCACATTCAAGACAAAAACAGAAAATCATAAATAACCTTGATAAATAATATACAGTCTAGATTAACATTATCAAAATTTAACAAAAAAGTGGCTTTAAGACTTGTCATTTCATTTTCCTATTACATTTTTAAAGATTTAAATTGTTTGAAACCTCCATAATTCTGTATTGATTAACCTCAATATAAGACTCCAATTATTTTATAAGTTGCTCAATATGATTATAATTTAAGGATGTTTGCTCCTCTGTTTAAAAATAACAAAGCTTTTTGAAAGACTGTTTTAAATTGATAGCATATAAATAACAGAACTTAGATAGCAGAACAAAATGAAAGGTCCATGATCTTGTTTTTGAGTTATAAGCAATTGAAAATTTGGTGGGAAATGATTCTCTGTAGATTTTCATACATTTAACATTGGGAATATTTTTTTCAAAAACTATGAAAAAACAAGCATTCTGAGAGTATTGCATGGCAATACATAGCCCGCTACCGGTTAAAAATTCATTGTACTGGAACAAAATGCTAATTTGATCTATAACTTGTCATGGTGTAAACTATATAAAAAATATCAAGTCAATATCTTCAAGCATGACGAAAAAAATGTGAAAAACTGATTATTTGAGTGAAAGGACCATAACTCTTGACAAATTCATTCGACAGGAACAAAATTCGAACTTAGTCTGGACTGACGGATGGAAGGACAGACAGACAGACAGACAGATAGACAGACAGACAGAGTGCAAACCTAAAGTCCCCTTCGACTTCGTCAGTAGGGGACTAATAACAAGCAGTTTATAAAATTTTCAAAAATGTTTTTTTTAACTATATGTACTAAAACTATGAAAAGAAAAGTGGGGGTTAGTGGGCAAAATTTGGCTACATGGATAAAACTAGAGGATTCCGAATATCTGACAAAAAGAGTAGCGAACATCCTTAAAATAAAATGCTATCTAATCCATGCATACATTATCTTTGAAGTATTGTAATCTTTTCTTGAAATCCCTCATAGCTTTCCACATTCTGACAAATGACTGAATCTGCAATTATACAAAAAAAAACAATTCATATAATATCAGAAAAAATAAAAACGAACTTGAAAAGTTGTCCTAACCAACATACGCTCCTAATGCATCACACTGACTGAAAAGCAAAACTAATTTAAGCTATAACAAATTAGAGGCTGAAACTAAGTTGTTCAAATACTTTTTTCCAAATATCAAATATAATCTTTTTTTTTCATCACAACCAAGGTAACAACATTCCTTCGCCATAGGGAAATGTCACACGATGCTGTATAAATGAGAAATTTAATATGTACATGTATGTTACACTGTCTAATTGTGGTATGATAGTCAAAATATGGTAAAAATAAATTAACTTCCATCAAAATGAGGGTACAATATGGTCAACACATGATAGCAAACAAACCTACCAAGTAAGAGAACTTTCTGTTAAATGGTAACATAAGAGTTTGATTCACAAAGTGTCATTGTGGTACAAAAGAGACTAGATGTGTCAGAGTGACACGAATGGGCCCGCTCACCAAAAAAGCTTGAAGCCATTTTTAGGAGTGGAAATTTGAGTATGAAACTCCGTATAAATGTCATTTTCACGAAATTTTCTAAGTCCACAGCCCGTAATTTTCAGCAAAAATCAGCAGAGCGGAACCAAACTTAAACTTGACCTGTAACTCATCATAGCAGACTCACATACTAAATATCATCTCAATATGTGATGGCGTTTTGAAAAAAAGTCTGTATTTTTGCAAAAAATTCCACTCATGTCGGTGCTAGGGGCCGTCTTAACCTCGTAGGGAGGTAAGAGTTTTTTTGCTCCGTGTTGAAGGCCTCACTGTGACTTTCAGATGAAGAACAGCAATAAAAGCATTGTTCCTTTGCTTTTTGTGTGTTTTTTGCAGTGCATGTACTGATTTTGTGTCATGGATGGATACCCCATATCCTTTGTTTTTCTATTATAACTATTTGTTGCAAAATGACGGATAAGGGTAACACTATATGGCCCTGACCACTTTACAGCAGGGCCATAAAAATAATGTGCTCGCATTATAGATTTCTGTCACAGAATAAATGTGGTCAGATAACTTAAAAATTTGAAATGGGACATTTAATCTACTTAATGGTCCAATATCCAAAATCTAATTCCATGGTTAGATTCAGCATATATATAAAAAAAAAGTTTAATTTTGGACCCTTTGGACCTTAATATGGACTAATTTGAAAACAGGGCCCAAAATTAAAAATCTGAATGCACAGTAAGATTTAACATATCATAGAACCACAAGAATTCTGTTTTTGATGATATCAAACAAAGTCTAATTTTGGACCCTTTGGACCTCAATGAAGACCTATTTAAAAATGTCAAAATATCCAATATAGTAACACATGGTAAAAACCTCAAATACTTCAAGACTTTAAATTAATCCTCATTGAAATTGGTTAAAAGATTTGTATTTATTTTCAATTGAAGATTTCTTGCTGTTGTGCAATACTTTGCTGTTGGGCAATACTTAGTAAATCTGTTTACAAACTAAATATAATAATTTACACACCCTGTTTGGTGTGTATCTCCTGCCATATCAGTATTTGTTGTTACTTTATATAGATCAGAAATAATTTATGTTAGAACCAGCTTAGCCAATATTAGAAAATTCTTGTTTTTGGCCCCTATTTGGCTTCTAGTTCCTTAACGATTAAAGCCACAACCCACAAAATCAACCCCAACCTTCTGTGTGTGGTATGGAACCTTGTGTTTCAATTTCATAGAGATCCATAGACTAATACTTAAGTAATTGTCCATTAACCAGAAAAACCTTGTTTTTCCCCCCTTTTTTGCGCCTAATTCCTGAACGGTTTGGGCCATAACCCCCAAAGTCAATCCCAATCTTCCCTTTGTGGTATGGAACCTTGTGGTACAATTTCATAGACATCCATACACTTATGCCGCCGATGACCTTATAGCAATATACCAAATAAAATTTTTTGCGGTCGTATAAAAATTAGTCCCAAAACTCCTGTAAAAATTATCAAATCAAAATGTCTGTATGATATGGTCAACTACACATGATGGCATACTAGTGTAAGAGTTTTCTGTCCAAGGCAACAATCTCAATATTTTTAAAAGGCATCATGTTATGGTTTTCCATTTCTTTCACAGAGTTTCCTTTTCTGCACTGCAGAAATTCAATTGTTTAATAAGGCATTTTGAAAATGAAAACAATAACTTGCCGCATTCAATATTGCTGTTTTAATCTACTATATTTTTAGATATAAAAGGCAATAAAAGGCTCTGCTGGGCACAGCTTAATACGACCACAGAGGTCGAACCCTGAACAGTTGGGGCAAGTATGGACACAACATTCAAGCTTGATACAGCTCTGAATTTGGATTGTGATTAAATATTTGACACAGCATAGGTTTCTGACACAGAATGAATGTCGTCTAAGAACTTATAATTTTAATTTACCTATTCAAACCATATCATTATTATTTGATTTTATATATAAATCAGAAATTACCAATTTATAATGGAAAATTTTAAAGAAAAAAAAAGGAAAAAAAAATCCCCCCCCCCCCCCCCCCAAAAATTTTTTGAAACCCCTTATGATTCATTACCCCCAAACTCAATCCCAGCCTTCCCTTTGTGGTATGGTACCTTGCAGTACAATTTCAGAGAGATCCATACACTTGAACACAAGTTATTGTCTGGAAACTAGAAAAATGCTTGTTTTTGCCCCTTTTTTTGCCCCTAATTCCTAAAAATTTTAGGCCATTACCCCAAAATCAATCCCAGCATTCCCTTTGTGATATGGAACCTTGTGGTACAATGTCAGAGAGATCCATACACTAACACACAAGTCATTTCTGGAAGTTACAAAAATGATTATTTTTGGCCCCTTTTTGGCCCCTAATTCCTTAACTGTTGGTACCATAACCCCCAAAATCAATCCAAACCTTTCTTTTATAGTATTGAACCTTATGGTAAAATTTCATAGAGATCCATTCACTTAAACTAAAGTTAAAATGCGAAAACCAATGTGTCTTCGGACAGCGACGACGACGCCAACGTCATACCAATATACGACCGCTTTTTTTGCGGTAGTATAAAAACTAGAAAATAAGTCAAAATTGTCATCAAATGGCAATAAACTGCTTCGCTGAGCGCAGCTGGACACGCCCGCAGAGGTCCAACCCTGAACAGTTGGGGCAAAAATGGACACAATATTCAAGCTTGATACAGGTCTGAATTTGGATTGTAATTAAATATTTGATATATTATAGGTTTCTGAATAAATGTAGTCAAAGAACTTGAAATTGGTTATATGAAAGATTTCTTGCTGTTGTGCAATACACTGTGCTGTTGCGCAATACTTAGTTAATCTGTTGTCAGACTATAAACAAATAAAATCTTATAACTCGGAAATGTAAAATCGAAAATTGATAGAAATCAAAAGGGAGCTTACAAAAATAGATATAAACAATTTACCAAAGTTTCATAAAACATGCTGAAAGCATTTTTGAGTTATTGTCCGAAAACTGGAAAATCCCCATTTTGTAATGAATAAAACCCCATAAATCGGAAACGTATAGTCTGAAATTTATAAAAATCAAAAGGGAGCTCATGTCAATAGAAATAAACAATTCACCAAAGTTTTTTGCAAATTGGTGAAATTGTTTTTGAGTTATTGTCTGAAAACTGGAAAATCCCCCCTTTTTTAATGAATAAAACCCCATAACTCGGAAACGGTAAATCTGAGATTTATAAAAAAATGAAAGGGAGCTCATGTCAATAGATATGAACAATTCACAAAAGTTTCATGTAAATTGGTGAAATTTTTTTTTGAGTTATTCTCTGAAAACTGGAAAATCCCCCCTTTTTTAATGAATAAAACCCCCAAAACTCGGAAACGGTAAATCCGAAATTTATAAAAAACCAAAGGGAGCTCACGTCAATAGATATGAACAATTCACAAAAAGATTCATGCAAATTGGTGAAATTGTATTTGAGTTATTGTCCGAAAACTGGAAAATTCCCCCTTTTTTAATGAATAAAACCCCAAAACTCGGAAATTGTAAATCTGAAATTTATAAAAAACAAAAGGGAGCTCATGTCAATAGATATAAACAATTCACCAAAGTTTCATGCATATTGGTAAAAGCGTTTTTGAATTAATGTCCGACATGTTGACGACGGACGGACAGACAACGGTATACCATAATACGTCCCGTAAACAGGCGTATAAAAACCACTATAAGAAGTCATTCAATTGTTTCAGTCTATTGGTACATTTGTAGATCTTCTTTATCTGTTTAATTTAATCAAACTACCTTAACAGCTGTGTCTCCTTTATCCTGTAGGTACTGTAATCTTTCTTGATATTTTCTTTTCTGTTTAGAACCCTTCCAAGCAGCCTACAATATGTATTATTTAGAAAAGATATCATTTTTTCTAACTATCTTAACTCATTGTAATAATCTGTTGACACAGATATATCTCGTTTTTTTGTAATTTAGGTACTGTAAATTTAGAAATTATTGAGAGGTTTGAATTAATGTGAAAAATGTGAATCATTGAGTATGGCAATTCTTATAAACTGCTTCGCTGAGCGCAGCTGGATATGCCCGCAGAGATCCAACCTTGAACAGATGGGGCAAAAATGGACACAATATTCAAGCTTGATACAGGTCTGAATTTGGATTGTAATTAAATATTTGACATATTATAGGTTTCTGAATAAATGTTGTCAAAGAACTTGAAGTTGGTTAAATGAATTGAATTTATATTCAATTAAAAAATTTCTTGCTGTTGTGCAATACACTGTGCTGTTGCGCAATACTTAGTAAATCTGTTGTCAAACTATAAACAAATAAAGTTCAATTAATTCTCAATGTCATATTAGAAATTTATGAAAATGTAAAGGGAGCTTACATCAATAGATATAAAAAATTCACCAAAGTTTCATGAGAATTGCTGACAGCATTTTTGAGTTATTGTTCGAAAACTGGAAAATCCCCCCTTTTTTAATGAATAAAACCCTGTAACTCGGAAACGTAAAATCTAAAATTTATAAAAAAGGAAAGGGAGCTCACGTCAATAGATATAAACAATTCACCAAAGTTTTATGCAAAATGGTTAAAGCGTTTTTGAGTCAATGTCCGACATGTTGACGACGGACAAACTGACGGAAGAACAGACGGACAACGGTATACCATAATACGTCCCGTAAACGGGCGTATAAAAACTCTCATTCTGATACCTGATACATATATCTGTATGTAGCTTTTTCTAAAATGGCTGAGGGGGTGGGGCAATTAATCGCCATGGAAATGAAATGTGCCAATACTAATACAACTGCATTACATTTATCATGGACCTACCATTAGTCGTTACCCATTACCTGAACTGACCTAATCACAAATTAATACATTGTTGACGCTGCTTCGGCAGAAACAGCCTGCCTAAGTCTAGCTTTTTCTACTTTGTCAAAGAGAGACAAAACTGTATATATACATTCAAAAGAGTATTTTTAATTCATGCTATCAACTGTGTTATAGTTGTGACAAGAAACAATGGCCGTTTCTCACAAATATGGTCACCAAGAAAACAGGATAATGTATAATTAAAACAGATCTGTCCCAGAATATTCTTTTTACTCCATCACTTTAATAACAACTGTTTTCTTTAAAGTTTTTACAAATATTACTCTACCTGTATTTTCACAACAGCAGGAATTTGTGTTTGCATAAAATGAAGTCTTTGTTTGTACTGCTTCCTAGCCAGGTAACCTCTTGTATGTGACTGTATCTTTACAACAAATGATTCGTTGGCTTTCAAAAACAATCCTCTGTCATGAGCTGAAGTAATATCTGTTATCACTTTCTATATAATTAACAAAAAAAGTATAAGATTTCTTTATGGTACACATGGTACAGCTTAGAAAAGAATAAAGGGTACAAAAAACCGCAACAACAAAACAGAAATTTAATACTATAGATGAAATTGTTCAATAATTTCTGTCGTAACAGAGGTAACTCACATTGTTGAAACTATTAGTTCTAACTGCAAAGTTGTTTGGTTTGACTTACTAGTATATAGTACCAAACATAATTTCTTACTAGAAAATATCATTTGTAACAAAAGGTCAGTCCTTAGGACAAATCAAAGAGCTTTGCAGCTCATATGAAAAGTTGGCCATTGTTTCTCTTGACATTAGTACATGTACCTGTATTTATTCCCAAAAATATTTGTACTGCACATGTGTTCATCTATACAGAAATAAAATGCTCCGCAGGGCGCAGCTTGATACGACCGCAGAGGTCGAACCCTGAACAGTTGGGGGAAGTATGGACACAACATTCAAGCTTGATACAGCTTTGGATTTGGATTGTGATTAAATATTTGACACAGCATAGGTTTCTAACACAGATTGAATGTGGTCTAAGAACTTAAAAATTTTAAATTGGACATTCACCTATTATGGTCCAATATCCAAAATCTAAATACATGGTTAGATTCAGCATATCAAAGAACCCCAAGAATTCAATTTTTCATGAAATCAAACAAAGTTTAATTTTGGACCCTTTTGACCTCAATGTGGACAAAGTTGATAACGGGGCCCAAAAATCAAAAATCTAAATACATGGTTAGATTCAGCATATCAAAGAACCCCATATATTCAATTTTTGTTGATATCAAACAAAGTTTAATTTTGGACCCCGATTTGGACCAACTTGAAAACTGGGCCCATAATCAAAAATCTAAATACATGTTTAGATTCAGCATATCAAAGAACCCTAAGAATTCAATTTTTGTTAAAATCAAACTAAGTTTAATTTTGGACCCTTTGGACCTAAATGTAGACCAATTTGAAAACGGAACCAAAAATTAAGAATCTAAATACACGGTTAGATTCGGCATATCAAAGAACCCCAATAATTCAATTTTTGATGAAATCAAACAAAGTTTAATTTTGGACCATTTTGACCTCAATGTGGACAAAGTTGATAACGGGGCCCAAAAATCAAAAATCTAAATACATGGTTAGATTCAGCATATCAAAGAACCCCAAATATTCAATTTTTGTTGAAATCAAACAAAGTTTAATTTTGGACCCCGATTTGGACCAACTTGAAAACAGGGCCCATAATCAAAAATCTAAATACATGTTTAGATTCAGCATATCAAAGAACCCTAAGAATTCAATTTTTGTTAAAATCAAACTAAGTTTAATTTTGGACCCTTTGGACCTTAATGTAGACCAATTTGAAAACGGAACCAAAATTTAAGAATCTAAATACACAGTTAGATTCGGCATATCAAAGAACCCCAATAATTCAATTTTTGATGAAATCAAACAAAGTTTAATTTTGGACCCTTTGGACCTCAATGTGGACCAATTTAAAAACGGGGCCCAAAATCCAAAAACTAAATACACGGTTAGATTCAGCATATTAAAGAACCCCATGAAATCAAGAAAAAAACCCCATTGAAATTGGTCAAGAAATAAGCAATTTATAGGAAGTATCTTCTTTTGCACAATCCTGTGCTATTAAATATTTCTTGCTATTGCGCAATACTGTACAATTGACAATTTCTTGCTATTGCGCAATATTGTGCTATTGGATATTTCTTGCTATTGCGCAATACTGTGCAATTGAAGATTTCTTGCTATTGCGCAATACTGTGCAATTGAAGATTTCTTGCTATTGTGCAATACTGTGCAATTGAAAATTTCTTGCTATTGCACAATACTTATTATATAATAATTTACACATCCTGTTTGGTGTGTATCTCCTACCATATCATTATTATTTGATTTTAAATATAAATCAGAAATAACCAACTTAAAATGGAAAATTTTAAAAGAAACAAAAAAGGAAAAAAAGAAAAAAAAAGGAAAAAAAAATAAATCCCCCCCCAAAATTTTTTGAACCCCCATTATGATTCATCACCCCCAAACTCAATCCCAGCCTTCCCTTTGTGGTATGGTACCTTGCAGTACAATTTCAGAGAGATCCATACACTTGAACACAAGTTATTGTCTGGAAACTAGAAAAAAATGTGTTTTTTGGCCCCTTTTTGGCCCCAAATTCCTAAACGTTTAGGGCAATTACCCCTAAACTCAAACCCAGCTTTCCCTTTGTGATATGGAACCTTGTAGTACAATTTCAGAAAGATCCATACACTTACACACAAGTTATTGTCATGAAACTAGAAAAATGCTTGTTTTTTGCCCCTTTTTTGGCCCCTAATTCCTAAAATTTGGAGGCAATTACCCCCAAAATCAATCCCAGCATTCCCTGTGTGATATGGAACCTTGTGGTACAATGTCAGAGAGATCCATACACTAACACACAAGTTATGTCTGGAAGTTACAAAAATGCTTATTTTTGGCCCCTTTTTGGCCCCTAATTCCTTTACTGTTATTACCATAACCCCCAAAATCAATCCCAACCTTCCTTTTGTGGTATTGAACCTTGTGGTTAAATTTCATAAAGATCCATTCACTTAAACTAAAGTTAGAGTGCGAAAACCAATGTGTCTTCGGACAACGCCGGACGACGACGACGACGCCGGACGACGACGACGACGACGCCAACGTCATACCAATATACGACCACAAAAATTTTTTTGCGGACGTATAAAAAGAGATATTCAATATCATGGTTCAATCTAGACATCTTCCTTAATACCATTAAATAAATTTCCTGAAAATCATATCTAGCATTTTCAGCTTCAAACAAACAGTTGTGCCAGGAACCAATGATTTGCCCTTATAATAAAAATAACTGAGATAAGACATGCATGTAGATTTGATACAGGTTTGAATAGAAACAACAAGAAGTGTTTTTAAAGATTGATTAGGGCTATTCCATTAAAATGTATGTGGGAGGGTAGGAACAGGGCTTACAAAACGGTCATATATTCCGGACTTAACCGAAACTTTCATAAAAAGACCAGCTGCTCTCAGCCTCAAACGGTCAAATAGAATTGGTGTGCCACATTTTGTTATTCAAGGCATTTTCATGAAACGGTCATTTCAATTTTTACCAACTATCGATCGATAAAAATGTCCTTTTGGGGCTTTGGGCATGTCCGTTTAGGCATTTTAGTTTATAATTGTGGCAATCTATTTCACAAAGATATTTCGGTCATAATTGGGTTTAATAAAACAGAAGCAGCATATTTCAGATACTTTGAAGTGTCTCAGTTAGTCTAATCCTCTGGGTACATAAATGTACGGCTTGGTCTTTAGCTTGTGTACATCAATAAAAAGTAGAAAAACACGTTTTCTTTTATTTAAATAACAACAAGCTGTCAAACAATTATCCCTTCAATAAGTTATATTGAAGCCATAAATCATTCACGGATTACAGGTTTGTTACCTTTGATGAGGTGTCCTTAGCTTGTCTTTATCAATAGAATTAATGATGCATAACAATGTACATAAAGGTAATCAGGTAAACGAGGTCAAACATGTAAGCGTGTATGGAACAACATCCTATTTAATTACGCTTTATAGATATTATTTTAAATGAGCATTCAGTTTAAAAAAGTATCCTGATATTTAAAAGTTATTCTTCAAATAAGGATATTTATAAATGAATAAGTATGATATATATTATTTTATTTAACACTGTACATCGTGTTAAATACTGGGGTACTCTCAAGGGGAAAATTTACTAAAATATATAGGAAAAACACAGAGAATAGCTTCGCTTGGGTATACCAAGCTGAGTTGTCCAATAAATAAGGGGGGGCGTTCTCTATTCTTGTTTTCATATTAAAAACTGTTTTTATAATTAAAATCATAAAGAATAATATCCAATCATGACAATCTCCGACTGTTATAAAGACTTTGTCTCAAATTGAACTTTACAAATCTGCCATCATGGGCAAACGTAAACGTGACGATTCCGATCAAAATTCAAAATCTGCTAAAAATGCTAGAAGCTTTATTCATAAATGGTTACAACTGTTTTTATGGTTAAGATTTGACAGTATGCTAAATGCCATGTTTTGTGACATTTGTCAAAAACATAAACTTAAAAATAACTTTGTAAAGCCGCTGGTTCGACAAATTTTCGAAAGTCAGCCGTTGTAGAGCATGCTAATAGCAATGACCACATTCAAGCTCTTAAATTAGAGACAGCTTCCAAAAGTAATCCAATTGTATCAGTATGTGCTCATTGTAATATTTATTGCGTGTGTTTGTCAACATTGTGCTCTTCTCATATTTTATTGTTGTTATATGCTTACATAAAATATCATGTTGTTATTCATTAAATTATTTATCAACTGAGTATGTTTTTATTTATTCCTTATTTTCTAAATCAGGTTGGGAAATTGTACAAAGAAAAATGTTATCACTGTTCAGTAGATTTTACACGGTTTAAAACAATATCCTTCATTGGGCCTCCTCAATGTTATCTATAAATACCGCATCAGTTGTAAAAGTCACGTGATCAGGTAATCAATAGACAAAAAGAAAAGTATCACGTGTATTGATGATCAAGTTGTACTGCAATTAAAGCCAACATCTAGAGTTTCAAATAAGATGGCCTTAATTTACAAAGTGTTAAGTACTCACAGAGAGAAGATAGATTATATAAACAGAAACAAAAACATGAGAACAGTCAGGTACTGAAGCTGATTGATGCAATGATGGTTACTGTATTACGATACACAGAAAAATGACACAATACCGAGGATAATATTTTATTTATTTTTAGAATGAAGAAAACAAAACAGTTATAAATAATTTTATTGCATATAACACTACTAATTATTTAGACACATATATCAATTTATGCATCCTCTCAGTTACATTTAAGTATCCAGCTGATCATTGACCGTCAAAAATATTTCTTTGAAAAATGTCTGGCTGTCGTCAGGAAATTTTGGAAGCCCTGGGTAGGAAGGGAAGTTTAATTATTGAATGTGGGTCATGGGTCTTTTTTCAGTATGTGTCTATTACCATTATGCAAAATTATCTAAAAAATGGTTTTTGGTAGTAGGGATATTTTGAAAGTCACTTCCTACCCTCCCACATCCATTTTAATGGAATAGCCCTTAAAAGATACTTGAGTTATTTCAAAACATATTAGAAATTGACAAGCTTCTCACAATTAAAGTTCAGATACAAAGATGTAATGTTAGGTTGCCAGGCTACTATTTCTAATGCATTGTCAGAACAGAATGAGGTTTCTCAAAATTACTGATTTTTTAACAACAAAAATCCCATTTTGAAATCAGGAATTAATTTGCAGTAGCACTATATTTTTATATATTAGTTTTCATTGAAGTCCTCGCACAAAAGGATGTTTCTAATAAGATGCTCCGCTGGGCGCAGCTTGATACGACCGTAGAGGTCAAACCCTGAACAGTTGGGAGTTGAGGCAAGTATGGACACAACATATAAGCTTGATACAGCTCTGAATTTGGATTGTGATTAAATATTTGACACAGCATAGGTTTCTGACACAGAATGAATGTGGTCTAAGAACTTAACATTTTTTAATTTAACTATAATGGTCCAATATCCAAAATCTAAATACATACACGGTTAGATTCAGCATATCAAAGAACCCAAAGAATTCAATTTTTGTTAAAATCAAACTAAGTTTAATTTTGGACCCTTTGGACCTTAATGTAGACCAATTTGAAAACGGGACCAAAAATTAAGAATCTAAATACACGGTTAGATTCAGCATATCAAAGAACCCCAATATTTCAATTTTTGATGAAATCAAACCATATCATTATTATTTACTTTTATATATAAATCAAAAATAACCAACTTAAAATGGAAAATTTTAAAGAAAAAAAAAAGGAACCCCCCCCCCCCAATTTTTTGAACCCCCTTATGATTCATCACCCCCAAACTTAATCCCAGCCTTCCCTTTGTGGTATGATGGTACCTTGCAGTACAATTTCAGAGAGATCCATACACTTGAACATAAGTTATTATCTGGAAACTGTAAAAATGCTTGTTTTTTTGCCCCTTTTTGGACCCAAATTCCTAAACGTTTAGGGCAATTACCCCCAAACTCAAACCCAGCTTTCCCTTTGTGATATGGAACCTTGTAGTACAATTTCATAAAGATCCATACACTTGCACACAAGTTATTGTCCTGAAACTAGAAAAATGCTTGTTTTTTGCCCCTTTTTGGCCCCAAATTTCTAAAATTTTGAGGCAATTACCCCCAAAATCAATCCTAGCATTCCCTTTGTGATATGGAACCTTGTGGTACAATGTCAGAGAGATCCAGACACTAACACACAAGTTATTGTCTGGACGTTACAAAAATGCTAATTTTTGGCCCCTAATTCCTTAACTGTTGGTACCGTAACCCCCAAAATCAATCCCAACCTTCCTTTTGTGGTATTGAATCTTATGGTAAAATTTCAGAGAGATCCATTCACTTAAACACAAGTTATTGTCTGGAAACTAGAAAAATGCTTATTTTTGGCCCCTTTTTGGCCTCTTATTCCTTAACTTTTTGGGCAATTAAAGAACCTTAGTGAGCGCGCTCACATACCCCACGTCCCCACATTGTTATTGGAGAAATAAAATAAGTGTAAGAAAAAAAAATTGTATCAGAAAAAAAAATTGAATCATAATTTCCTGTCAATATGCACATCTACATAGTATGTCCTTATTATCTACACAGTTTCATGAAATTCTGTTGTGTGGTTTGAGAGGAGTTGTGATTTTCAAGTTTTATCAAGTTGAAACAGCAATTTTGAATATAAGTAAAGAATTCAAAGACATAGACAATTTAATTCTCAAGACGCGAAAGAGAGAGCATTGACTTTGCAGAATTGTCATATGCTATTTCAAAGGTACAACCTTTTGTGCAAACAAATCAAAATTATTTTTTCATTTCAGGCAATTGTTATTGAGTGTATATCAAAAGATTTTGATTTTCTGCAAAATAAATTTGTTACTTCATTAAAATATGATTAAAATTACCTTTAGCTAATGT
Source organism: Mytilus californianus (assembly GCF_021869535.1). Classification (NCBI taxonomy): domain Eukaryota; kingdom Metazoa; phylum Mollusca; class Bivalvia; order Mytilida; family Mytilidae; genus Mytilus; species Mytilus californianus. The sequence goes on along the minus strand of NW_026262679.1, from coordinate 67,433,505 downwards.
TTGATCAATTTATTGCATTAAAACCTTAAATTCCTTTCCAAATGAAAGAACCTTAGTGAGCGCGCTCACATACCCCACGTCCCCACATTGTCATTGGAGAAATAAAATAAGTCATTATAAGTGTAAGAAAAAAAAATTGTATCAGAAATAAAATTGAATCATAATTTCCTGTCAATATGCACATCTACATAGTATGTCCTTATTATCTACACAGTTTCATGAAATTCTGTTGTGTGGTTTGAGAGGAGTTGTGATGACAAAAGGTTGCAGTAGTATATTGGGCAAATAAGTTCAAAGGGGCGTAACTCCTGGAAAAATAATTGAATCTTAATTTCCTGTCGATATGCACATCTACGTAGTATGTCTTTATTATCTAAAAAGGTTTCATGAAATTCTGTTGTGTGGTTTGAGAGGAGTTGCGATGACAAAAGGTTGCAGTAGTATATTGGGCAAATAAGTTCAAAGGGGCGTAACTCCTGGAAAAAAAATTGAATCGTAATTTCCTGTCGATATGCACATCTACGTAGTATGTCCTTATTATCTGAAAAGGTTTCATAAAATTCTGTTGTGTGGTTTGAGAGGAGTTGCGATGACAAACTGTTGCAGTAGTACATTAAAGTAAATAAGTTCAAAGGGGAGTAACTCCTAGAAAAAGAATTTAATTGTAATTTCCTGTCGACATGCACATCTACATAGTATGTCCTTATTATCTAAAAAGGTTTCGTGAAATTCTGTTGTGTGGTTTGAGAGGAGTTGTGATGACAAGAAACAGGACTGACAGACTGACGGACGGACAGTTGGGTCAAAAACATTATACCCTCCGCAACTCGTTGCGTGGGGTTTAATTACTTGTCAAAGATTTTTTATTTTGGAAAAAAAAAAATTCAGTCTGCCATCAAAATATTTATATAAACAGATCAGGGAAGGACAAATTATGACTGAAATCAATGTTCTTAATGCTCAGCTGAGAGGAGAACAAGAAGCTCAAAAAAGAAAAATATGTATTCGACACACATTAATAGACTTTTGGTTTGATACCCTTAGATACAAGTACATGTATATATTTCAATGACAATGCATTGTTAAAGTGGTTGGATTTAAGATGCCTAAATTTGTTAAACTTATACATTTTTAATAAGAAACAATAAATATCATCAACAGAATAGTTTTCCTTATTAAATTTTAATTGATAAATGATAATTTCTTTCCCTTTTTATTTTTCTTGTATTTAAATATGCAACAGCAATATCTAATTGAGAGTTCCTTACATCAGGAAAAATTTAATTGTGTAGCTATAAAAAAAAAACATAAATTGAGACAACTGTTACCGTAATGGTATTCTTAAGCATGAAATAAAATTGATTTGAACAATAAAAAAAGAGGATTAAATAAATATGAAACAAATTGCAAAATACATCATTGTAATAACCAAACATTATAGCACCGCAATTAACCAGCACTTCTCTATTTAGTCTCACCACTTCTCCCTATCAGTTTCAAAAAGAAAAGTCAATTCTTCCTATTCTTCTAGAGTAGTGTTTGAGCCGTGCACATATAAATAACATGCACAACAACTGTGTATGATTTCAGCCGTGTCTTACCCATACTTTTGAGGTTTTGTGTTTACAAAAGATTCTCAAACATGGTAATTTTTCAATAAAAATTAACTTTTTTCTAATACTAATAATCCAATTTTCATAAAAAAAATAATATGCACATCTACATATTATGCACAACAACTGTGCAAAATTGTATAGGTGTCCTATCTATACTTTTGGAGTTTTTGTGTCAACAGATGGACAAACTAGTTGATTTTTTTTTTGTATCCTCAACATCTCAAGTCCTTTTATACAATATATCGAAACTTTCTGAAATATAAACCATATGGTTCTATTGCACACCTCCTATTTTGGGTTTTTTTTTCAGAATCATTTTTAGGACTTCTTTTAGCAAATCATGGACTTCTCAAGAGGCAAGGGTATCATTTTGTGAGCTTTGCTCACAGTAAGTCTAGTTTATTATTACATTTTGTTAACAATTGCATGATATGAATTAAATTTGGGCAAACTATTTGTCCCTACTCCTATCTTAATAAAAAGAAATATGTAATTTACATTTACCTATTTACTTAAAGTAACTACATCTTCTACTTTAGAAATAAATACATAACATTATAAGTGAAATAGATACCTGTATTTCTTCTTTTGTTAATAAAGAATGATCTTTGACAACATCATCAGGTCTAGCCCAGGCAAAAGAATCACGGTGTATATTGTAATAAAACTTTGATCCATCCTTCAGTCTGTTCATCATCCATCCACTGCCTCCACTTCCTACAGTAATAGGTCAAATACATAACAGTAATAGGTCAAATACACAACAGTAATAGGTCAAATACATAACAGTAATAGGTCAAATACATAACTGTAATAGGTCAAACACATAACAGTAATAGGTCAAATACATAACAGTAATAGGTCAAATACACAACAGTAATAGGTCAAATACATAACAGTAATAGGTCAAATACATAACAGTAATAGGTCAAATAAATAACAGTAATACATGTAGGTCACATACATAACAAGATGGCAAAATTCTATCAACAATGTATAAAAAAAGGAAATGGCACTATAAATATTCTAGTCCATATATATCAAAGCCATGTTTGAATACTAATTTAATCATTTAAAAAAAAGATCAACAAATAATACAACAGAGGTTAATGTAAACTTTAGCAGATGGACATGAACTAAAAATACACTTCCAAACTGTAATAGTCCTGTTATATCAGCCTTTGCCTAGGTTTCATTTAAGGCACACAGAAATGAAAGAACCTTAGTGAGCGCGCTCACATACCCCACGTCCCCACATTGTTATTGGAGAAATAAAATAAGTGTAAGAAAAAAAAATTGTATCAGAAAAAAAAATTGAATCATAATTTCCTGTCAATATGCACATCTACATAGTATGTCCTTATTATCTACACAGTTTCATGAAATTCTGTTGTGTGGTTTGAGAGGAGTTGCGATGACAAAAGGTTGCAGTAGTATATTGGGCAAATAAGTTCAAAGGGGCGTAACTCCTGGAAAAAAAATTGAATCGTAATTTCCTGTCGATATGCACATCTACGTAGTATGTCCTTATTATCTACACAGTTTCATGAAATTCTGTAGTGTGGTTTGAGAGGAGTTGCGATGACAAACTGTTGCAGTAGTACATTAAAGTAAATAAGTTCAAAGGGGAGTAACTCCTAGAAAAAGAATTGAATCGTAATTTCATGTCGATATGCACATCTACGTAGTATGTCCTTATTATCTGAAAAGGTTTCATGAAATTCTTTTGTGTGGTTTGAGAGGAGTTGCAATGACAAAAGGTTGCAGTAGTATATTGGGCAAATAAGTTCAAAGGGGCGTAACTCCTGGAAAAAAAATTGAATCGTAATTTCCTGTCGATATGCACATCTACGTAGTATGTCCTTATTATCTGAAAAGGTTTCATGAAATTCTGTTGTGTGGTTTGAGAGGAGTTGCGATGACAAAAGGTTGCAGTAGTATATTGGGCAAATAAGTTCAAAGGGGCGTAACTCCTGGAAAAAAAATGAATCGTAATTTCCTGTCGATATGCACATCTACGTAGTATGTCCTTATTATCTGAAAAAGTGTCATGAAATTCTGTTGTGTGGTTTGAGAGGAGTTGCAATGACAAAAGGTTGCAGTAGTATATTGGGCAAATAAGTACAAAGGGGCGTAACTCCTGGAAAAAAAATTGAATCGTAATTTCCTGTCGATATGCACATCTATGTAGTATGTCCTTATTATCTGAAAAGGTTTCATGAAATTATGTTGTGTGGTTTGAGAGGAGTTGCGATGACAAACTGTTGCAGTAGTACATTAAAGTAAATAAGTTCAAAGGGGCGGAACTCCTAGAAAAAGAATTGAATAGTAATTTATTGTCGATATGCACAACTACATAGTATGTCCTTATTATCTAAAAAGGTTTCATGAAATTCTGTTGTGTGGTTTGAGAGGAGTTGCGATGACAAAAGGTTGCAGTAGTATATTGGGCAAATAAGTTCAAAGGGGCGTAACTCCTGGAAAAAAAATTGAATCGTAATTTCCTGTCGATATGCACATCTACGTAGTATGTCCTTATTATCTACACAGTTTCATGAAATTCTGTTGTGTGGTTTGAGAGGAGTTGCGATGACAAACTGTTGCAGTAGTACATTAAAGTAAATAAGTTCAAAAGGGAGTAACTCCTAGAAAAAGAATTGAATCGTAATTTCATGTCGATATGCACATCTATGTAGTATGTCCTTATTATCTGAAAAGGTTTCATGAAATTCTATTGTGTGGTTTGAGAGGAGTTGCAATGACAAAAGGTTGCAGTAGTATATTGGGCAAATAAGTTCAAAGGGGCGTAACTCCTGGAAAAAAAATTGAATCGTAATTTCCTGTCGATATGCACATCTACGTAGTATGTCCTTATTATCTGAAAGGGTTTCATGAAATTCTGTTGTGTGGTTTGAGAGGAGTTGCGATGACAAAAGGTTGCAGTAGTATATTGGGCAAATAAGTTCAAAGGGGCGTAACTCCTGGAAAAAAAATGAATCGTAATTTCCTGTCGATATGCACATCTACGTAGTATGTCCTTATTATCTGAAAAGGTGTCATGAAATTCTGTTGTGTGGTTTGAGAGGAGTTGCAATGACAAAAGGTTGCAGTAGTATATTGGGCAAATAAGTACAAAGGGGCGTAACTCCTGGAAAAAAAATTGAATCGTAATTTCCTGTCGATATGCACATCTATGTAGTATGTCCTTATTATCTGAAAAGGTTTCATGAAATTATGTTGTGTGGTTTGAGAGGAGTTGCGATGACAAACTGTTGCAGTAGTACATTAAAGTAAATAAGTTCAAAGGGGCGGAACTCCTAGAAAAAGAATTGAATAGTAATTTATTGTCGATATGCACAACTACATAGTATGTCCTTATTATCTAAAAAGGTTTCGTGAAATTCTGTTGTGTGGTTTGAGAGGAGTGGCGATGACAAGAAACAGGACTGACGTACTGACAGACTGATGGACAGACAGACGGACGGACAGACAGACGGACAGACTGACGGATCAAAAACATTATACCCTCCGCAACTCGTGGGGTATAATAATGTATAGGGGGATTTAACTTTATGGATTTGACTCAAATCAACAAAAAAAGATTATATCCCAACACTTTAACAACTATTATTTGACCCCTGCAGAAAAAAGTTGATCAACTGGAACAAAATGCAAATTTGGTCTTCAAGTCATCATTATACATTGATGTCCCAAAATCCGTCCCAAATCTGCAGCCATTACCAAAAGAAATATGCAAAGCAAAATTTTCCAAAAAAGTCCAAGTCGCTCTACTAAAAGTCAGCAAACAGGAAGTAGATAAGTGTCTAACGGTAAAGCTAAACAATATGAAGCTTGGTACTAAATATCAAGAAGCTCTGATTTGTAGTTGCTGTTACAGAGCAACAGACAGATATAAACCAGCGTACATACCCCATGAATAGTAATGAATCCACAGTTATCACATTCAGATGAAGAAATGAAACAGAGGTGCAAAGGGACACCGTGTAAGATTCACAAAATTCTGTCATATAATTCAGGAGTAGTAGCAGACACAAAGTTGGAAGGAAAGATGAATGGACAGACTCCCCATCGCTATATTATGCTCACTTCAAAAAGGGGGAATGGTAGTATCCTGTTCTTTACACCTCTTTTTTTACCATATCTTGTTCAGGGACCTGCGACTCTTTTCACAAAACATCTTACGATTAAAATTGATCGTAAGTTATACTGAAATGTGTAGGACTTACGAGTATTTTACTCTTAAGATTTTTTGTGAAAAAAGCCGCTGGTACCAAAACAAAATAGCATTACAAATAAGTGATGTGATATTACATGTTTTCTATGCAATTTTTTAGCCTTAACAAGAACAACATTGTTCACACTATTCTCCTTTGAAAAATGAAGAATTTTTTGTAAGTTCTTTTGTCAACCTAAAAATAGAAATTATACCAGACTGAAGCTTATTTTCCCTGCAATTCTGTAGTCCATCCTTGTATTGGTCCATACATTCAGGTATTATACTATGCAGTCCAAGATCTTGATTCTGTAAACTATCCCCAAGATTTTCTTCTGTGCCATCTATAGCACTGTTTACATCAAACAGACCTTTAGACACTATGCAAAGATAAAAGAAAAAAATACATCAGAGAAAGAGATCTTACAGCACTGGTTGTTCCCCTGATAAAATTGCTTAATTAATATGACGTTCTTCAAACACTTTTGAGTACACACTCATGGTAAAATATGAATATATTGTATGTCAGCTGATCTGCAACATCATGATTTGCTTGGGCTGTTCCCATCATACTCCCATGTTGTATGCTATTTATGAATGAGTTACCCAAGGTAACTCTGTGTAATAATATCATTGAACGATGACGTAAGAATATAAGCATTCTATAGGAAAATGCATGAATGTGAAACTGAATGTCATCAAACACTGAAAAACATATACAAACGAAAATAAAAATATTTTGACAGTCAATTTTCTTAAATAAAAGTAAGACAATCATTTATTTCGTCGAAACCTGTCATAGTATATTATTGTAAATTGTTGATGCAGGTCACTAATTCAGCTTACTTTGTCTTTTACGTCTTAGGGTGACTGGGGAATAGAAATATGGTCACTCTTGGCCTTCTGACTGGCAGTTAAACACTTGCTAAAGTGAGGTGTTTGGCTGTGCAGAATAAACCAGTATGCAGCCACGTATGGTCAGAATGGGGACATCCAATGCCTCATGTGGAGAGAGTGCAACAACCTTTTGATAGGTCCATAGGTGGCATGTTGCAAGGCAAAATTTCTGTCCCTATTCAATATACCCTCATTTTTCAGTAGCAGTCATATTTTCCCGACCTTAATCACGGACCTCTATTACAGGACCTATCTATTGTATTCATTGTTAATTTGTTCTCATTCTGAAAGTGCATGAAATATTTGCCACTGGATGTTTAGCAACCAACAATCAATCAATCAATCTTTTACTTCAATATTAATAGTGTGTTTAATTACCGAAACAGCAAGTATTTACCCCACGTAGAGTGCTTCAATCCAAAAGAATTGCTGTATTTGTCCTACTAGAATAGAAATAATTCATGGGGTCTTGAATTCATACTGATTTTATCATTGATTTGGCCTTTATGCTGCTCCTTGTTGTAAAATATTTAGCATAAAGAGCCAACCTGTGGTAAAATCAGTATAAATTCAAGCCCCCATGAATTATTAAAAGGTTAACATATTACTATAAATTAACAAGGAATACTTGGTTTTTTTAAGATATATATTTTTAAGGAAATTATTTAGATTATAGTTAAATCATGCAAGGCCTTCATATCATATATGAGTAAATCCAGTGAAATGACATTTTAGGATTAGATATTTATGAAACCAGTTGGTAAAAAAAAGTTAGGCACTATACTCTTCATTTGTACAGACCGCCAAAGTCAACTATAGACTGGATTAATGATTTTGAAAAAGAACTAGGAATGGCAGTGACCATTAATTCAGATATAATATTATTGGGTGATTTTAATATGAATTTTAAAGCACCAAGCAAACCTCCTCAAAAATGGCTGAGTGTTTTAGAATCATTCAATCTTCAACAAATGATTGTAGATGCTACAAGGGTTACAAAGGATACTAGTACATTGATTGATCATATCTATGTCAGTAATCTAGATAAGGTACAGGAATCACATGTCTGTAAATATGCAATTAGTGACCATTATCCTATTTGTTTAACAAGGAAAGAAGTTAATAAAGACAAAAAGAATACACACAGTACAATCACATACAGGAATTTCAAAAAATTTGACCAATATGAATTTCTATTAGACCTACAAAGTACACCTTTTTATAAAATTGAATTTGAAGACAATCCTTCTGTCTGTTTCCAATTATTTTATGATATGTTGAACAAAGTTTTAAATAAACATGCTCCTGTTGTTGAAAAGAGAGTTAAAAATGATAGGCAACCTGATTGGTATAATAGTGAAATTATGTATGCCGGGAACATGAGGGATAAATATAATGCACTTGGATTGTGGAGTGAATATAGATTTTGGAGAAATAAAACTAAACAAATAATAGAGAATTCAAAAAAGAATTATTATAAAAACATGGTAAAAGACTCTAATGACTCAAAATCTTTATGGAAATGCCTTCATAGCCTGAACCCTAAGGTAAAAAAATCCCCACATGAGTTAGCTACAGATGAGAACAATACAACAAATAATAAAAAATCTATAGCAGATACTTTTAATAACTTTTTTACTTCCTGTGCTGAAAAACTAAGAGAGCAAAGAGATATTTCATCTGTTGACAAGGCAGATTTCAATAATCTTAGCACATTCATTAATAATCAATTAAAACAACAACAAAATGCTTCGCTGGGCGCAGCTTGATACAACCGCAGAGGTCGAACCCTGAACAGTTGGGGCAAGTATGGACACAACATTCAAGCTTGATACAGCTCTGAATTTGGATTGTGATTAAATCTTTGACACAGCATAGGTTTCTGACACAGAAAGAATGTGGTCTAAGAACTTGAATTTTTTTAATTTACCTATTATGGTCCAATGTCCAAAATCAAAATACATGGTTAGATTCAGCATATCAAAGAACCCCATATATTCAATTTTTGTTGAAATCAAACAAAGTTTAATTTTGGACTCCAACTTGGACAAAGTTGAAAACTGGGCCCATAATAAAAAATCTAAACACATGTTTAGATTCAGCATATCAAAGAACCCCAAGAATTCAAGTTTTGTTAAAATCAAACTAAGTTTACTTTTGGACCCTTTGGACCTTAATGTAGACCAATTTAAAAAACAGGACCCAAAATTAAAAATCTAAATACACGATTAGATTTGGAATATCAAAGAACCCCAAAATTCAATTTTTGATGAAATCAAACAAAGTTTTAATTTGGACCCTTTTGACTACAATATGAACCAATTTGATAGCGGGGCCCACAAATAAAAAATCTAAATACATGGTTAGATTCAGCATATCAAAGAACCCCATATGCTGAAATCAAAAAAAGTTTAATTTTGGACCCCAACTTGGACCAACTTGAAAACTGGGCCCATAATCAAAAATCTAAACACATGTTTAGATTCAGCATATCAAAGAACCCCAAGAATTCAATTTTTGATGAAATCAAACAAAGTTTAATTTTGGACCCTTTTGACCTCAATGTGGACAAAGTTGATAACGGGGCCCAAAAATCTAAATACATGGTTAGATTCAGATGAGAACAATACAACAACAAATAATAAAAAATCTATAGCAGATACTTTTAATAACTTTTTTACTTCCTGTGCTGAAAAACTAAGAGAGCAAAGAGATATTTCATCTGTTGACAAGGCAGATTTCAATAATCTTAGCACATTCATTAATTATCAATTAAAACAACAACAAAATGCTTCGCTGGGCGCAGCTTGATACAACCGCAGAGGTCGAACCCTGAACAGTTGGGGCAAGTATGGACACAACATTCAAGCTTGATACAGCTCTGAATTTGGATTGTGATTAAATCTTTGACACAGCATAGGTTTCTGACACAGAAAGAATGTGGTCTAAGAACTTGAATTTTTTTAATTTACCTATTATGGTCCAATGTCCAAAATCAAAATACATGGTTAGATTCAGCATATCAAAGAACCCCATATATTCAATTTTTGTTGAAATCAAACAAAGTTTAATTTTAGACTCCAACTTGGACAAAGTTGAAAACTGGGCCCATAATAAAAAATCTAAACACATGTTTAGATTCAGCATATCAAAGAACCCCAAGAATTCAATTTTTGTTAAAATCAAACTAAGTTTACTTTTGGACCCTTTGGACCTTAATGTAGACCAATTTAAAAAAAAAGGACCCAAAATTAAAAATCTAAATACACGATTAGATTTGGAATATCAAAGAACCCCAAAATTCAATTTTTGATGAAATCAAACAAAGTTTTAATTTGGACCCTTTTGACCACAATATGAACCAATTTGATAGCGGGGCCCACAAATAAAAAATCTAAATACATGGTTAGATTCAGCATATCAAAGAACCCCATATGCTGAAATCAAAAAAAGTTTAATTTTGGACCCCAACTTGGACCAACTTGAAAACTGGGCCCATAATCAAAAATCTAAACACATGTTTAGATTCAGCATATCAAAGAACCCCCAAGAATTCAATTTTTGTTAAAATCAAACTAAGTTTAATTTTGGACCCTTTGGACCTTAATGTAGACCAATTTAAAAAACAGGACCCAAAATTAAAAATCTAAATACACGGTTAGATTTGGCATATCAAAGAACCCCAAGAATTCAATTTTTGTTAAAATCAAAGTAAGTTTAATTTTGGACCCTTTGTACCTTAATGTAGACCAACTTAAATAAAATGCTCGGCAGGGCACAGCTTGATACGACCGCAGAGGTCGAACCCTGAACAGTTGGGGCAAGTATGGACACAACATTCAAGCTTGATACAGCTCTGAATTTGGATTGTGATTAAATATTTGACACAGCATAGGTTTCTGACACAGAATGAATGTGGTCTAAGAACTTAAAAATTTTAAATTGGACATTCACATATTATGGTCCAATATCCAAAATCTAAATACATGGTTAAATTCAGCACATCAAAGAACCCCAAGAATTCAATTTTTGATGAAATCAAACAAAGTTTAATTTTGGACCCTTTTGACCTCAATGTGGACAAAGTTGATAACGGGGCCCAAAAATCTAAATACATGGTTAGATTCAGCATATCAAAGAACCCCATATATTCAATTTTTGTTGAAATCAAACAAAGTTTAATTTTGGACCCCGATTTGGACCAACTTGAAAACTGGGCCCATAATCAAAAATCTAAATACATGTTTAGATTCAGCATATCAAAGAACACTAAACATTCAATTTTTGTTAAAATCAAACTAAGTTTAATTTTGGACCCTTTGGACCTTAATGTACTCCAATTTGAAAACAGAACCAAAAATTAAGAATCTAAATACACGGTTAGATTTGGCATATCAAAGAACCCCAATAATTCAATTTTTGATGAAATCAAACAAAGTTAAATTTTGGACCCTTTGGACCTCAATGTGGACCAATTTAAAAACGGGGCCCAAAATCCAAAAACTTAATACACGGTTATATTCAGCATATTAAAGAACCCCAAGAATTCAAGAATAAAACCCCATTGAAATTGATCAAGAAATAAGCAATTTATAAGAAGTATCTTCTTTTGCACAATACTGTGCAATTGAATATTTCTTGCTATTGCGCAATACTGTACAATTGACAATTTCTTGCTATTGTGCAATATTGTGCTATTGGATATTTCTTGCTATTGCGCAATATTGTGCAATTGAAGATTTCTTGCTATTGCGCAATACTGTGCAATTGAAAATTTCTTGCTATTGCACAATACTTATTATATAAAAATTTACACATCCTGTTTGGTGTGTATCTCCTACAATATCATTATTATTTGCTTTTAAATATAAATCAGAAATAACCAACTTAAAATGGAAAATTTTAAAAGAAAAAAAAAAGGAAAAAAAGAAAAAAAAAGAAAAAAAAAAATCCCCCCCCCCAATTTTTTGAACCCCCTTATGATTCATCACCCCCCAAACTCAATCCCAGCCTTCCCTTTGTGGTATGGTACCTTGCAGTACAATTTCAGAGAGATCCATACACTTGAACACAAGTTATTGTCTTGAAACTAGAAAAATGCTTATTTTTGGCCCCTTTTTGGCCCCCAATTCCTAAACGTTTCAGGCAATTACACCCGAACTCAATTCCAGCTTTCCCTTTGTGATATGAAACCTTGTAGTACAATTTCAGAAATATCCAAACACTTACACACAAGTTATTGTCATGAAACTAGAAAAATGCTTGTTTTTTGCCCCTTTTTTGGCCCCTTATTCCTAAAATTTTGAGGCAATTACCCCCAAAATCAATTACAGCCTTCCCTTTGTGATATGGAACCTTGTGGTACAATGTCAGAGAGATCCATACACTTACACACAAGTTATTGTCTGAAAGTTACAAAATGCTTATTTTTGGCCCCTTTTTGGCCCCTAATTCCTTAACTGTTGGTACCATAACCCCCAAAATCAATCCCAACCTTCCTTTTGTGGTATTGAACCTTATGGTAAAATTTCATGGAGATCCATTCACTTAAACTAAAGTTAGAGTGCGAAAACCAATGTGTCTTCGGACGACGCCGGACGACGCCAGACGACGACGCCAACGTCATACCAATATAAGACCAAAAAATTTTTAATTTTTGCGGTCGTATAAAAATGGGACCCAAAATTAAAAATCTAAAAACACGGTTAGATTTGGCATATCAAAGAACCCCAAGAATTCAATTTTTGATGAAATCAAACAAAGTTTAATTTTGGACCCTTTCAACCTCAATATGAACCAATTTGATAGCGGGCCCACAAATAAAAAATCTAAATGCATGGTTAGATTCAGCATATCAAAGAACCCCATATATTCAATTTTTGTTGAAATCAAACAAAGTTTGATTTTGGACCCCAACTTGGACCAACTTGAAAACTGGGCCCATAATCAAAAATCTAAACACATGTTTAGATTCAGCATATCAAAGAACCCCAAGAATTCAATTTTAGTTAAAATCAAACTAAGTTTAATTTTGGACCCTTTGGACCTTAATGTAGACTAATTTATAAAACAGGACCCAAAATTAAAAATCTAAATACACGGTTAGATTTGGCATATCAAAGAACCCCAATAATTCAATTTTTGATGAAATCAAACAAAGTTTAATTTTGGACCCTTTTGACCTCAATATGAACCAATTTGATAGCGGGGTCCACAAATAAAAAATCTAAATACATGGTTAGATTCAGTATATCAAAGAACCACACATATTCAGTTTTTGTTGAAATCAAACAAAGTTTAATTTTGGACCCCAATTTGGACCAACTTGAAAACTGGGCCAAAAATCAAAAATCTAAATATATGTTTAGATTCAGCATATCAAAGAACCCCATATATTCAATTTTTGTTAAAATCAAACAAAGTTTAATTTTGGACCCTTTGGACCTTAATGTAGACCAATTTGAAAACAGGACCCAAAATTAAAAATCTAAATACACAGTTAGATTCGGCATAACAAATAAATAACTGTGGTCAAAGATTTTACAAATCTAAATCTAATGCGCCATACTGTGCAATTAAAGATTACTTCTTGAAATTTTTCAATATTTGAAATTTGAAGAAAAAATAATATTTGAAGAATAATTCTGTTAATTTCTGAAATCTGAAATGAGAAAAAACTGACCCCCACAATTTCTTTTTACCCCCCCCCCCCCCCACCCTTTTTCCCCCAAAAAATTCGTTCCCTCAAGATATGGTCATAATCTCAATTCAAATTTCCAATGGAATTTGCAACCATAATTACCCATTTAAATTTACCATAGTGCTAACTTAATCTATTTTATAATAGAATTTAAAATATAGTGTCAAATCTTTCATATGGATTTTTTGGTAAAAAAAAAAGATGCAACATTTGCAGATATTTTTACTGGTCTTCCTTTATAAATATGCATTTCTTTAAACATAATTTAAAAGCAGTGTAAGGGAAGTAACCAAAACGTTGTATTTGGATTACCTCCCTTACACTGTTTTAAATTATCTTAATTGTTCATTAACCATTACTTTATACATAATTTAAAAGCAGTGTAAGGGAGGTAATTTCAATGATGTATTTGATTTATCTCCCCTACACTGCTTTAAATTATGTTTTGTACTAAAGTATTTGTCCATTAACCAGGACAACCTTGTTTTTCCCCCTTTTTTGCCCCTAATTCCTAAACGGTTTGAGCCATACCCCCCAAAGCAAATCCTAACCATCCCTTTGTGGTATGGAAACTTTAAGTATAATTTCAGAGAGAACCATACACCGTTCCACAGTTATTGTCTGGAAACTAGAAAATGCTTATTTTTGGCCCCTTTTTGGCCCCTAATTCCTTAACTGTTGGTACCATAACCCCCAAAATCAATACCAACCTTCCTTTTGTGGTATTTAACCTTATGGTAAAATTTCAAAGAGATCCATTCACTTAAACTAAAGTTAGAGTGCGAAAACCAATGTGTCTTCGGACGACGACGACAACGACGACGCCAACGTCATACCAATATACGAATAAAAACATGAGAAATTTACCATACCACCAATAAAGATAAATGAGCTATTTGATGAGTTAACCAAACTTGATGTAAATAAATCATCAGGAACTGATAATATTGGACCCAAAATCCTTAAAATAAGTGCCCCATATATTGCCACTCCTCTCACATATATATTCAACAGAATGATAGATACTGGTATATATCCTTCATTACTGAAAAATGCTAAGGTAACACCAGTTTACAAAGATGGTGACAAGGTTTTAGCAACAAATTACAGACCAATATCTGTTCTTCCATCTCTATCAAAAGTATTAGAAAGGCATGTCTCAAATAACATGTACAAGTACTTGTCTAAATTTAAACTTTTACACCCTACACAATCAGGTTTCAGGCCACACCATTCTTGTCAAACTGCACTTATTGATATCATTGACAAATAACTGCAAGAAATGAATGATGGTAATTTAAACTTAGCAATACTGTTGGACTTCAAAAAAGCATTTGATCTTATAGATCATGACATTCTTTGCTTAAAGCTTACTATTTACGGATTCAGCGAGTCTGCAGTAGGTTTTTTCAGGTCATACCTAAGTAATAGAACACAGCAAGTAAACATTTGCAATGTTAATTCTAATAAAAAAAGATGTGAAATTTGGTGTCCCCCAAGGATCTATACTAGGTCCTCTATTATTTGTCTTATTTATAAATGACCTTCCTCTTTGCATTAAAAATTGTAAAACCAACTTGTGTGCTGATGATACTACTCTCCATAAATCTGGGGAAAACATAGAAAATTTACATGATGATGTACAAGAAGATTTATGCAGAGTTGAAGAATGGTGCAAAATTAATAATATGTTCATCAATACCAAAAAAACAAAATATTTGGTTACTGGAACAAGTCAGAAGTTATCAACTCAATCTTTTCAACCAAATTTACTAATAAATTCAGAAACACTACAAAATTCATCATGTGAAAAATTATTAGGTGTTAAAATTGACAGCACTCTTAGCTGGACAAATCAAATTGATCAAATTTGTGCTAGCATTTCATCAAGAATATACCTTCTTTCTAAATTAAAGAAATTTTTAGATATTAATGCCAGGAAAGCATACTATAATGGGTATATTCTGCCGCTCATCGATTACTGCTGTATTGTTTGGGGAGAATGTAAAAATGAAGGGATGGTAAGAATATTAAAACTTCAAAAAAGAGCAGCAAGATTAATTCTTGATGCAGACCCTTTATCCCCATCAGCCCCCTTATTTAAAGAACTTGGATGGATGACAGTTGAAAACAGAATCAAATACCACAAATATTTACTGCTACATAAATGTATGCGGAAAGAAGCACCACAGTACCTACTTCAAAAGTTTCAACTTATATCTGTTAATAATCCTTATGCTTTAAGGGGTGTCACTCAAGGTAATTTGATAGTTCCTAAGCCAAAAACTGAACTGTTTAAAAAATCTTTTGCTTATTTTGGATCAGTTTTATGGAACGGACTACCATATGAAATGCGTAAAGTGCAAAACACTTTTTCTTTTAAACAAATTATAAAACAATACTTGAGACAGTCCCAATATTCAATCTTGAAATGATTGCAACTATTACTCTTTTTTTTTAGAATGTATGATTTTGATTTGTATATAATATCTATTCACTGCGTGCAATCTGTAACTGTTTTATATGTTCTAATTATGGTACATGTACATTGAACTATCATGACTATACGATTGTGTTAATATGTTGTATGTTTGCTTTTTTTTTCTTTTATTATTATTTTTTACATGTATTGTATATGAGGGCCTCAGGGAAGATTAGTAATTGTAACTAACTGTGTTTACCCTCTTTAAATAAAGAATTTATTATTATTATTATTATCATTAGTACAATAATAACTAATAAGAAACTTCGTTGTGAATAAATTTAAGTGTCTATACAACACTTAAATTATTATTCTATTTCAACAACATACAAAAAGTATTTCTTATAAATCGATTAGTATCTACATCCTTTCTATTGTTTGTTGGTCCGTTGGAATATTTAATTTAAATTGAGAAATCCTTTAGATGAACATGTCAACATATCAATAAGGAAATGCCATATGTTTCCTATTTGCCCTGTGGTTACAGAGAAACAGATTTGTAAAAGTGAACACAAGTATAAGAATGATCTTGATAATAACTTTTTTTTCTGTGTCTCGCCTGCGATTGCTGCTGTCAGTGTAAATGAGTAATGTTGATAGCTAAAAAATTAAGTCCATTTATCAGTAAACAACCAAAAAAAAACTTTTTTTTTTCTTCAGATGCTATTTCTTGTGTAATGAAACTCTACTAAATTATTCCATCTTTACTTTTCAGACCACTTTCAGCATCTTTATTGGCAGATTCTATAGAGGTCTGAATTTCTTCAATCCATAGTTCTGCATCCTCATCTCCTGTTTCCTGTCGACAAAAATAAAAAGTGAAATAATAAGCCCTTGTTAAAAATATATTACAAATAAAGACCCTGCCGGACATTTTTTTTCAATCCTATTTTTAATCTTTTAAGACTTTGTAACAATTAGCAATCAAGATAATATTGTGAAATCAAGGACAGTAGGGACTGTCATGATAATGATAACTTCAGACTTTTGGTATGGATTCCATGAACTCATACATTGATAGTTCTGTTAATTGACAGTACATCATCTGAAGTGAGCAACATTAGCAGACTTCGTTTGCGCTATGCTCTTCATTAATCCAATAATAGCTGATCAGAAACTTAGTTATGATTAAATTTAAATGTATTTGCAACACTCCAATCACTAAAGCACCAGGGGTTTATCTGGGCATTTTGGAAAAAAGGACCCTGGCCAGTTTTGGGAATTTGTTTACACGATTTACAATGAAATTGGGAAAACTACTACTATACCAGATGCGAGTTTTAGTGTGTTAAGTTCATTAAGAATTATCTTTTTTTGTTGTTTATAATTTTATTTTCTGTTCTTTCTTTCTTTTCTCAACTTAACAATAAGGAACTCAAGTTTGTCTAGCATTAAAATATTGTAGTTTTTAAAGCACACATGTGACAAAACTTTTTCCCCTTTTTTTATCTTCAAAGACAGCAACAGTTAATATGGTTAATATAATATAAATAATTCAGGGATAGAAATAAGATGTATTTTAACTGGCCAAGCAGGCTAACACCTCTTTTAATTCACTTGCTCTTCCAGATTTTGACTGGCTCTTCAAAATTGAGAAGAAAAAATTAATTCATTGATCTGTAGTTATTTGTTAGCATTATAAAAACAACTTATATCAACATGTTTTAGTGAATAAGAAAAGTAATGTTACATTTTATTGGATTTTGACATGAAAATTTGTGAACAAAAAACAATTTTGAGTTTCTGTATTAAACATTTTCTGTTTCTTCTTTCTTTTTCATAGACCTATTGGTTTTTAATTCTAGTGTTTATATAGCCGTCCTTTGTCATCTGCCTAGATTTTTTTAAATTTATTTATTGTTTTTGATCGGCAAACCCGGAATTAGATCCGGTATTGTAATTGTCTACATTTCCGGTTTATGTCAGCCATTGTTTGTCGATGTTGTTTTTCGTCAGTTACATGTAGAAATGTTTTACTCGGATTAACACATTACTTGTTGGCCATTTTCGGAATAAAGCTAGCAGTTGAAAAGAATGGACATCGCTGTCATGAATAATAAAGATGAAAATAAATTTTGAGATCGTTTGGGAATTTTGTTCCCAAAATTGGGGAAAATGTAGGGTTTTTGCCATTGGGAATGGGTCCGAATACCGGACCCTGTGGAATGCTAGAAAAATCCATGAGCACTCAGGGTCTAGAAAAGTGAATCAATTCAAAAGTCTATACAAATGCAAAACATCAATCTGTCAATCACTCGAGAGAAAAGTTGTAAATATATTCAAACATAATACAACATAATCAAGCTAGTATCCAGATTCTAGAAAACTTATGAATGAATTTTAACAGATATCATCCTTAAAATTATCAAGAATGAATAAAACTAGAGGCTCTCAAGAGCCTGTGTCGCTCACCTCTATTTACTGATGCTTTGGAAATCATGTAAAATAAGGTTAAAATCATAATTAATACTATTAGATATTAGATATTATAATGATATCTAAGATAATAACAAAAAACTGCAAAATTTTTGTAAAACAAGAAATGATTGTAACAGGATGCTGTTACGAAGTCTCCCAAACGAAGCTCCCATAATTCGTAATTCCCAGGGTCGCCTGACATTGGGCAACGTCCAGTGAAAATTGGTTTGGTCCAGTAAAGTTATATGCATTAGTGATGCCTGGGGACTAACCTTGTATATCATTCAAATCATCTTGGCATGACAAACCAGAATATATATGGTTTAGGGGTGGGGATCTCGACCATTTACAAGGTATTAGAACTTTCTCAAATGGCAGGGGGTCGGGATGACCCCTGGGGACTAACCCTGTATATCATTCAAACCATCTTAGCATGACAAACCAGAATATATATGGTTTAGGGGTGGGGATCTTGACCACTTAGAAGATATTAGAACTTTCTTAAATGGCAGGGGGTGGTGGTGACCCCTGGGGACTAACCCTGTATTTCATTTGATGAGCTTTATCATGACAAACCAGAATATATATGGTTTAGGGGTGGGGATCTCGACCATTTACAAGATATTAGAACTTTCTCAAATGGCAGGGGGTCGGGATGACCCCTGGGGATTAACCCTGTTTATCATTCAAACCATCTTAGCATGACAAACCAGAATATATATGATTTAGGGGTGGGGATCTTGACCACTTAGAAGATACTAGAACTTTCTTAAATGGCAAGGGGTGGGGGTGACCCCTGGGGACTAACCCTGTATTTCATTTGATGTGCTTTATCATGACAAACCAGAATATATATGGTTTAGGGGTGGGGATCTCGACCATTTACAAGATATTAGAACTTTCTCAAATGGCAGGGGGTCGGGATGACCCCTGGGGACTTACCCTGTATATCATTCAAACCATCTTAGCATGACAAACCAGAATGTATATGGTTAAGGGGTGGGGATCTTGACCACTTAGAAAGATATTAGAACTTTCTTAAATGGCAGGGGGTGGGGGTGACCCCTGGGGACTAACCCTGTTTTTCATTTGATGTGCTTTATCATGACAAACCAGAATATATATGGTTTAGGGGTGGGGATCTCGACCATTTACAAGGTATTAGAACTTTCTCAAATGGCAGGGGGTCGGGATGACCCCTGGGGACTAACCCTGTATATCATTCAAACCATCTTAGCATGACAAACCAGAATATATATGGTTTAGGGGTGGGGATCTTGACCACTTAGAAGATATTTGAACTTTCTTAAATGGCAGGGGGTGGGGGTGACCCCTGGGGACTAACCCTGTATTACATTTGATGTGCTTTATCATGACAAACCAGAATATATATGGTTTAGGGGTGGGGATCTTGACCACTTACAAGGTATAAGAACTTCCTTAAATGGCAGGGGGTGGGGGTGACCCCTGGGGACTAACCCTGTATTTCATTTAATGGGCTTTATCATTTAGAACATTTTCAATTAAAAAGATTGTGTCTATCACAAACGGTTTTCAATTTATAATCATTTGAAAATTAAAAAAAATAAAATCCCATAGGGTTCTATAGTAAAACCCTCTTTTCTTTTTGCCCCTCAAAGTACCCCTTTATAAACCCCGTTGCACAAACAAAACCCTGATTGCACCACTAGACATGTTAGTCTAACATATTGTGAAACCCTAAGTTAATCTGACAAGCGGTTTTGGAGAACGGGTGCGGACAAGTTCAAATTTAAAAGCGGCGGAAGAAGAAGAAGAATAATAATAATAATAACTGAGCAAAAACAATAAGTCTTCCCAAACTTCGTTTGGGAGACTTAATTACTAACTCAGGGGCAGCAACTCAACAACAGGTTGTCTGATTTGTCTGAAAATTTCAGGGCAGATAAATCTAAATCTGATGAACATTTTTGCCACCTGTCAGATTTGCTCTAAATGCTTTAGTTTCAGAGATATAAACCAAAAACTGCATTTTACCCCTATGTTCTATTTTTAACCAATTCAGCTATGATGGTTGGAAGGCAAGGTCATCGGACAAATTTTTTAAACTAGATACCCTAATAATGATTATGGCCAAGTATGGTTAAATTTGTCTCAGTAGTTTCAGAGAAGAAGATTTTTGTAAAAGATTACAAAAATTTACAAAAAATTGTTTAAAATTGACAACTTATTTGTAGATCTTACTTTGCTGAACATTATTGCTGTTTACAGTTTATCTCTATCTATAATAATATTCAAGATAATAACCAATAAAATGCTCCGCAGGGCGCAGCTTGATACGACCGCAGAGGTCGAACCCTGAACAGTTGGGGCAAGTATGGACACAACATTCAAGCTTGATACAGCTCTGAATTTGGATTGTGATTAAATATTTGACACAGCATAGGTTTCTGACACAGAATGAATGTGGTCTAAGAACTTAAAAATTTTAAATTGGACATTCACCTATTATGGTCCAATATCCAAAATCTAAATACATGGTTAGATTCAGCATATCAAAGAACCCCAAGAATTCAATTTTTGATGAAATCAAACAAAGTTTAATTTTGGACCCTTTTGATCTCAATGTGGACAAAAATGATAACAGGGCCCAAAAATCAAAAATCTAAATACATGGTTAGATTCAGCATATCAAAGAACCCCATATATTCAATTTTTGTTGAAATCAAACAAAGTTTAATTTTGGACCCCGATTTGGACCAACTTGAAAACTGGGCCCATAATCAAAAATCTAAATACATGTTTAGATTCAGCATATCAAAGAACCCTAAAAATTCAATTTTTGTTAAAATCAAACTAAGTTTAATTTTGGACCCTTTGGACCTTTATGTAGACCAATTTGAAAACGGAACCAAAAATTAAGAATCTAAATACACAGTTAGATTCGGCATATCAAAGAACCCCAATAATTCAATTTTTGATGAAATCAAACAAAGTTAAATTTTGGACCCTTTGGACTTCAATGTGGACCAATTTAAAAACGGGGCCCAAAATCCAAAAACTTAATACACGGTTAGATTCAGCATATTAGAGAACCCCATATATTCCATTTTTGTTGAAATCAAACAAAGTTTAATTTTGGACCCCGATTTGGACCAACTTGAAAACTGGGCCCATAATCAAAAATCTAAATACATGGTTAGATTCAGCATATCAAAGAACCCCATATATTCAATTTTTGTTGAAATCAAACAAAGTTTAATTTTGGACCCCGATTTGGACCAACTTGAAAACTGGGCCCATAATCAAAAATCTAAATACATGGTTAGATTCAGCATATCAAAGAACCCCATATATTCAATTTTTGATGAAATCAAACAAAGTTTAATTTTGGACCCTTTTGATCTCAATATGGACAAAGTTGATAACGGGGCCCAACAATCAAAAATCTAAATACATGGTTAGATTCAGCATATCAAAGAACCCCATATATTCAATTTTTGTTGAAATCAAACAAAGTTTAATTTTGGACCCCGATTTGGACCAACTTGAAAACTGGGCCCATAATCAAAAATCTAAATACATGGTTAGATTCAGCATATCAAAGAACCCCATATATTCAATTTTTGTTGAAATCAAACAAAGTTTAATTTTGGACCCCGATTTGGACCAACTTGAAAACTGGGCCCATAATCAAAAATCTAAATACATGGTTAGATTCAGCATATCAAAGAACCCCATATATTCAATTTTTGATGAAATCAAACAAAGTTTAATTTTGGACCCTTTTGATCTCAATATGGACAAAGTTGATAACGGGGCCCAACAATCAAAAATCTAAATACATGGTTAGATTCAGCATATCAAAGAACCCCATATATTCAATTTTTGTTGAAATCAAACAAAGTTTAATTTTGGACCCCGATTTGGACCAACTTGAAAACTGGGCCCATAATCAAAAATCTAAATACATGGTTAGATTCAGCATATCAAAGAACCCCATATATTCAATTTTTGTTGAAATCAAACAAAGTTTAATTTTGGACCCCGATTTGGACCAACTCGAAAACTGGGCCCATAATCAAAAATCTAAATACATGGTTAGATTCAGCATATCAAAGAACCCCATATATTCAATTTTTGATGAAATCAAACAAAGTTTAATTTTGGACCCTTTTGATCTCAATGTGGACAAAGTTGATAACGGGGCCCAACAATCAAAAATCTAAATACATGGTTAGATTCAGCATATCAAAGAACCCCATATATTCAATTTTTGTTGAAATCAAACAAAGTTTAATTTTGGACCCCGATTTGGACCAACTTGAAAACTGGGCCCATAATCAAAAATCTAAATACATGGTTAGATTCAGCATATCAAAGAACCCCATATATTCAATTTTTGTTGAAATCAAACAAAGTTTAATTTTGGACCCCGATTTGGACCAACTCGAAAACTGGGCCCATAATCAAAAATCTAAATACATGGTTAGATTCAGCATATCAAAAAACCCCATATATTCAATTTTTGTTGAAATCAAACTAAGTTTAATTTTGGACCCTTTGGACCTTTATGTAGACCAATTTGAAAACAGAACCAATAAAATGCTTCGCTGGGGCGCAGCTTGATACGACCGCAGAGGTCGAACCCTGAACAGTTGGGGCAAGTATGGACACAACATTCAAGCTTGATACAGCTCTGAATTTGGATTGTTATTAAATATTTGACACAGCATAGGTTTCTGACACAGAAAGAATGTGGTCTAAGAACTTGAATTTTTTTAATTTACCTATTATGGTCCAATGTCCAAAATCAAAATACATGGTTAGATTCAGCATATCAAAGAACCCCATATATTCAATTTTTGTTAAAATCAAACAAAGTTTAATTTTGGACCCCAACTTGGACAAACTTGAAAACTGGGCCCATAATCAAAAATCTAAACACATGTTTAGATTCAGCATATCAAAGAACCCCAAGAATTCAATTTTTGCTAAAATCAAACTAAGTTTAATTTTGGACCCTTTGGACCTTAATGTAGACCAATTTAAAAAACGGGACTTAAAATTAAAAATCTAAATACACAGTTAGATTTGGAATATCAAAGAACCCCAATAATTCAATTTTTGATGAAATCAAACAAAGTTTAATTTTGGACCCTTTTGACCTCAATATGAACCAATTTGATAGCGGGGCCCACAAATAAAAAATCTAAATACATGGTTAGATTCAGCATATCAAAGAACCCCATATATTCAATTTTTGTTGAAATCAAACAAAGTTTAATTTTGGACCCCAATTTGGACCAACTTGAAAACTGGGCCAAAAATCAAAAATCTAAATACATGTTTAGATTCAGCATATCAAAGAACCTCATATATTCAATTTTTGCTAAAATCAAACAAAGTTTAATTTTGGACCCTTTGGACATTAATGTAGACCAATTTGAAAACTGGACCCAAAATTAAAAATCTAAATACACTGTTAGATTCGGCATAACAAATAAATAAATGTGATCAAAGATTTTACAAATCTAATGCGCCATACTGTGCAATTAAAGATTACTTCTTGAAATTTTTCAGTATTTGAAATTTGAAAAAAAAATAATATTTGAAGAATAATTCTTTTTAATTTCTGAAATCTGAAATGAGAAAAAATTGGCCCCCCACAATTTCTTTTTATCCCCCCCCCCTTTTTCCCCCAAAAAAATTCTTTCCCTCAAGATATGGTCATAATCTCAATTCAAATTTCCAATGGAGTTGGCAACCATAATTACCCATTTAAATTTACCATAGTGCTAACTTAATCTATTTTATAATAGAATTAATAAAAATATAGTGTCAAATCTTTCATATGGATTTTTTTGTAAAAAAAAAAGATGAAAACATTTGCAGATATTTTTACTGGTCTTCCTTTATAAATATGCATTTCTTTAAACATAATTTAAAAGCAGTGTAAGGGAAGTAACCAAAACGTTGTATTTGGATTACCTCCCTTACACTGTTTTAGATTATCTTTATTGTTCATTAACCATTACTTTATACATAATTTAAAAGCAGTGTAAGGGAGATAATTTCAATGATGTATTTGATTTATCTCCCTTACACTGCTTTAAATTATGTTTTGTACTAAAGTATTTGTCCATTAACCAGGACAACCTTGTTTTTCCCCCTTTTTTGCCCCTAATTCCTAAACGGTTTGAGCCATAACCCCCCAAAGCAAATCCTAACCATCCCTTTGTGGTATGGAAACTTGTAGTATAATTTCAGAGAGATCCATACACCGTTCCACAGTTATTGTCTGGAAACTAGAAAATGCTCATTTTTGGCCCCTTTTTGGCCCCTAATTCCTTAACTGTTGGTACCATAACCCCCAAAATCAATCCCAACCTTCCTTTTGTGGTATTTAACCTTATGGTCAAATTTCAAAAAGATCCATTCACTTAAACTAAAGTTAGAGTGCGAAAACCAATATGTATTCGGACGACGACGCCGGACGACGACGACGACGACGACGACGACGCCGATCGACGACGACGACGACGCCAACGTCATACCAATATACGACCACAAAATTTTTTTGCGGTCGTATAAAAATTAAGAATCTAAATACACGGTTAGATTCGGCATATCAAAGAACCCCAATAATTCAATTTTTGATGAAATCAAACAAAGTAAAATTTTGGACCCTTTGGACCTCAATGTGGACCAATTTAAAAACGGGGCCCAAAATCTAAAAACTTAATACACGGTTAGATTCAGCATATTAAAGAACCCCAAGAATTCAAGAATAAAACCCCATTGAAATTGATCAAGAAATAAGCAATTTATACGAAGTATCTTCTTTTGCACAATACTGTGCAATTGATTATTTCTTGCTATTGCGCAATACTGTACAATTGACAATTTCTTGCTATTGCGCAATATTGTGCTATTGGATATTTCTTGCTATTGCGCAATACTGTGCAATTGAAGATTTCTTGCTATTGCGCAATACTGTGCAATTGAAGATTTCTTGCTATTGTGCAATACTGTGCAATTGAAAATTTCTTGCTATTGCACAATACTTATTATATAATAATTTACACATCCTGTTTGGTGTGTATCTCCTACCATATCATTATTATTTGCTTTTAAATATAAATCAGAAATAACCAACTTAAAATGGAAAATTTTAAAAGAAAAAAAAAAAGGAAAAAAAGAAAAAAAAAAGAAAAAAAAAAAATCCCCCCCCCCCAAAATTTTTTGAACCCCCTTATGATTCATCACCCCCAAACTCAATCTCAGCCTTCCCTTTGTGGTATGGTACCTTGCAGTACAATTTCAGAGAGATCCATACACTTGAACACAAGTTATTGTCTGGAAACTAGAAAAATGCTTATTTTTGGCCCCTTTTTGGCCCCCAATTCCTAAACGTTTCGGGCAATTACCCCCAAACTCAATTCCAGCTTTCCCTTTGTGATATGGAACCTTGTAGTACAATTTCAGAAATATCCAAACACTTACACACAAGTTATTGTCATGAAACTAGAAAAATGCTTGTTTTTTGCCCCTTTTTTGGCCCCTAATTCCTAACATTTTGAGGCAATTACCCCCAAAATCAATTACAGCCTTCCTTTTGTGATATGGAACCTTGTGGTACAATGTCAGAGAGATCCATACACTTACACACAAGTTATTGTCTGGAAGTTACAAAAATGCTTATTGTTGGCCCCTTTTTGGCCCCTAATTCCTTAACTGTTGGTACCATAACCCCCAAAATCAATCCCAACCTTCCTTTCATGGTATTGAACCTTATGGTAAAATTTCATGGAGATCCATTCACTTAAACTAAAGTTAGAGTGCGAAAACCAATGTGTCTTCGGACGACGCCAGACGACGCCGGACGACGAAGACGACGACGACGACGACGCCAACGTCATACCAATATACGACCAAAAAATTTTCAATTTTTGCGGTCGTATAAAAACTGAAAATTTCCTTAAAATTACCAATTCAGGGGCAGCAACCCAACAACAGGTTGTCAGATTTGTCTGAAAATTTCAGGGCAGATAGAAATTGACCTGATAATCAGTTTTACCCTATGTCAGATTTACTCTAAATGCTTTGGTTTCAGAGATATAAGCCAAAATCTACATTTTACCCCTATGTTCTATTTTTAGCCATGGCGGCCATCTTGGTTGGTTGGCGGGGTCATCGGACACATTTTTTAAACTAGACACCCTAATGATGATTGTGGCCAAGTTTGGTTAAATTTGGCCCAGTGGTTTCAGAGGAGAAGGTTTTTGTAAAAAGCTAACGACGACGGACGACGGACGCCAAGTGATGAGAAAAGCTCACTTGGCCCTTCGGGCCAGGTGAGCTAAAAAAAAGAGCTGTGGGGACGAAATCAATGAGAAATCAACCTCACAAACATTCTAACTTAAAAACATACTGTAACAATTTTCAACTTATTTTTATAGTTTGTTCTTATGTTGTACTGCTACACCACTGTCCCAGGTTAGTGGGAGGGTTTGGCACCAGCAAACTAGTTAAACCCTGGCACAATCTGTATGTGCCTGTCCCAAGTCAGGAGCCTGCAATTCAGTGGTTGTTGTTAGTTGCTGTATATCATATTTGTTTTTTTTCGTTCATTGTTTAGTACATAAATCAGGCCATTAGTTTCTCGTATGAATTGTTTTACTTTTGTTATTTCTGAACCTTTTATAGCTGACTATGCGATAAGGGCTTTGCTTATTGTTGAAGGCCGTACAGTAACCTATAGTTGTTAACTTCTATGTCATTTGGTCTCTGGTAGATAGTTGTCTCATTGGCAAGCATACCACATCTTCTTATTTTTATATGTAGATACAGTTGACCTCATTTGGTTGAAGTTGAAGGACCTGGAAGAAATTATTCAACTAATCTGATGTCAGGTGTGGCGGCATGAATTTTGGGGACTTATAGCTTGCTGAGCACTATGGGTTTTGCTCATTGTTGAAGGCTGTAAAGTGACCTATAGTTGCCTACTTCTACATCATTTGGTCTCTGGTGGAGAGTTATCTCATTGGCAATTATACCCCATCTTCCTATTTTTAGATCGATCAATTTACAAAGCAAAATCTCACTTTCTCTTTTTCCTGTTTCTGTCGAACCAACAACACATGATAGCGATATGACTGCTTCTCATCAATTGCATTAAGCTTTGCAGAGGGCTGCTCCAAAGCTTGAAATGTTACAGTTGGATCTCCTTTTCCCAAGGCTTTATTGATTTCTCCAATGGCCAAGATTCCTACAAAAATATTATCTTCAATATCAATGCATTCTTAAATATTAGTACTTTTCCATCAAAATATTTTATGTTTGTGCCACTTGCTTAAATGGAGAAAAAACCCAATAAAAACAGAATACTAACAGTTCATATTTCCAGGAATTATAACCAACAATCCTTTAACATGTTTAATACTTCATCAAATTCAGTGAACGTTTCATATATTTTTTTTTTTTTTTTTTAAATTCCCAGATATGGACGAGGACTCAGTTATCGTCCTTTGATTTTCGTTGTCTTCAAATATAGTCCTTGGTGTGGACAGTTTATAACTTGGAAATATTTTTCGTACACCTTCCAAATTTATTTCTTTATATTTCATGCATAAAATATTGAGAAGGGGATGAAACTACATGTTAAAATAAAATGCTCCGCAGGGCGCAGCTTGATACGACCGCAGAGGTCGAACCCTGAACAGTTGGGGCAAGTATGGACACAACATTCAAGCTTGATACAGCTCTGAATTTGGATTGTGATTAAATATTTGACACAGCATAGGTTTCTGACACAGAATGAATGTGGTCTAAGAACTTAAAAATTTAAATTGGACATTCACCTATTATGGTCCAATATCCAAAATCTAAATACATGGTTAGATTCAGCATATCAAAGAACCCCAAGAATTCAATTTTTGATGAAATCAAACAAAGTTTAATTTTGGACCCTTTTGACCTCAATGTGGACAAATTTATCATTTTTACATAATTTAATTCATTGTATACTGGTTCATATTCTGGACGCCAGTCTTTGCTCCTTTCTAATATAATTCACAAACAAAAAACAAATATGAAGCTTAGAAATGGAAAAATATTAAATACTAAACTCGTTCAAAGGGTATCTACACGTCTCAATCTTCAAAATCGCTTATCTAAAAATACTACCATCGCTAACATTTTTAACAATAAAAATCGTGGTTACCCTTCTATCGATAAGTGTCATGCCAAAAAATGACTTACATGTCCCCGTCTTTCCACCAACAATACGGTAAGGTCCACGTTTAATAGTCGCACATTTTCTTTAAATTTTGAAACTGATATAACTTGAAAAACAAACAGTATAATTTATTTACTCACATGAAACAAACCGGGATGCGGTATTCAGTACGTAGGTGAAACTGGACGATATTTATCTAAACGCACTCAAGAACATCTGTATCGTTTTAAAAGACCCAATAAATTCAAAAGTATCATTTATCAACACCTTAAGAAGCACAATCATCCTATTAAATATTTAGCAGTTCAACCTTTAGAAGTAGTAAATAAGCAGCCTGGTGAATCTCATTCAAAGTTTGTACGATCGCTGAAAATAATTGAATTAAATTGGATTAAAAAATTACAGACAGTCTACCCTCTCGGTCTTAATGATAATATCATGGGAATTGGTAATATATCAAGAACCGATTCTGTTAACATTTTGGATATAGTTTCTAAAACTGTTCGTAAAAACCGTTCTCATGGTCGTAGAAAAAATCGCAATCAAAGAAAATTTCGGACCAATCATACCAATATTTCGGACCTAATTTCTATTTCAAAAAACAACGGCAGACATTATCTGTTAACAAAGCTCTGTTCATTACCGGTTAATAAGTTAATTAAAATTTTAGAGGATTGCAACACAATTTCATATAGCAGTCCTAAGTATGAAATCGTTCAAATTATAATGGCATATTGTTATTCTAAACTGTTTCCCAAAATTGATCGCCCTGAAGATCATAAAAAACAGTTTATTAAAATAAAGTATGTCAATAAAGGTTTTGATTTTGTAAATATTGCCGGTATTTTTAACGACCATTCTTTTAAAGAACAAATTCCGGGATATTTTGATAATACTGAGCTCCCTCTTATTTGTTATATTTACAAGAAATCTACCCGGAAATTTGTGTTTAATTATAGCCAATTGTGTAAAGATGTTAATATCAGTGAAAATACACCTACTTCATGTAATTGCAGTAATTCCGAATACATTTATGGACCCATTTCCCATGTTATAACAGGAGATCTTAACATCGTTCAAGACCGAGAGTTAAAATCATTCCTCAGTAAAGGACCTAAATATCGCCCCCCGTCAATTATTAATTGGAATGAGTGTCGTAATATCATCCACGACTCACTCCATACTTACTGTTTGAAATGGATAAAACGGGAAAAAGCTGACAAAAAATCTTTGGACTCTTTTTTTAAATCAGTAATGAACATAGTTGATATACGTATTCAACATTTTAAAGAACATTTTACTCTTAACAATAACCACAATAAACCTATTTCTCGTATCAAACATAAACTAAAAGAACTAGCCAAGGAATTTGTTTTTGTCCCGGCCGATAAAGCTGCTAATAATATTATTATTGTTTGACGTAAATTTTACATTGAGGTTCTGAAAAAAGAAATCACCAATTCACCAACATTCCAACTGACTCCATTTTCAGAAAACGACATATGTAACAAACATAAACTTTTAGCTACCGCTTTACAAGCAGAACCAAATACAATGAAAGTCCCAACTATGTATTGGCTTCCGAAGCTACACAAAACACCTTACAAATATAGATTCATTTCGTCTTCAAGCCATTGTTCCACTACTAAATTGTCTATTCTTCTTACCAGTACACTTGGTACAATCAAAAACCTGATAATAAATTGTTCAAATAAGGCCTTCGAAAATAGTGGAATTAATTACTTTTGGAGTGTCAAGAACTCGTTGGAAGTACTTGATAAATTGCATGCATATATTGGTGATTTTGAATCTGTTCAAAGTTTTGATTTTTCTACCCTATATACCACATTGCCTCACATTCTCATTAAGAAAAAATTCACACACCTAATTAAATGGGCATTTAAAAAGTCAGAATGTGAATATATATGTTCAAACTCTTTTAGGTCATTTTTTAGTAGCAATAAACAAAAAAACTATGTCAATTGGACATGCTTTGATACTATATATGCCCTTGAATTTTTACTAGATAACTTTTTTGTTCGCTTTGGAGTTTCCGTATATCGTCAGGTTATCAAAATTCCAATGGGGACTAACTGTGCACCACTTATTGCGGACCTTTTTTTGTATTGCTATGAGTTACAATTTATGACAAAAATCAGCAAAGACCCATCGAAACAACATCTGATACACAAATTTAATAATACTTTTAGATATTTGGATGATATTTTGGCTCTCAATAATGACGACTTCAGTGTGTATACTAAAGAAATTTATCCTGTTGAACTTACTTTAAATAAAGCTAATACTAACAATGACCACTGCCCTTTCCTCGATCTTGATATCTATATCATTAACGGAAAGCTTAATACTAAAATATATGATAAAAGAGATGATTTTTCATTTCCTATCGTTAATTATCCATTTTTAGATGGTGACGTTCCCTTGTCACCATCTTACGGTGTTTATATATCTCAACTTGTACGATTCGCTCGTGTATGTAACAATGTTTTAGATTTTAACGAGAGAAATTTATGTATTACTGAAAAATTATTACACCAGGGTTTTCGATATCACAAACTAGTCAAAACATTTACTAAATTTTATCATCGGTATAAGGACATCATTCGTAAATATAGCTCAACATGCAGACTTCTTATACGTTCAGGTATTTCACATCCAATTTTTTTATGGAAATATTCTTTATAAAGCACAAAAATGTCAGTATTCACCTCTGAAGCTAACAAAACCTTTAAATAGACTTATTAAGAAGGGATATAGTTACGATACTGTTGTCAGGTCATTAAAGATTGCATATTTTGGCGTTAATATTGATTCACTTATAGGGTCTTTGCATCGGCACTAAACACATTTATTTAAAAACCAGTTGTTGGCATGACACGGGTTATGTTCTTCTCATATATGTTATGATGGTATGATACTAAACCCCTAACGGGAAGGATTGTGCCTGATATTCATATGATGAAGACATAATCTTTCAATCAGTTTAATTGAAGTCTGGAGCTGGCATGTCAGTTAACTGCTAGTAGTCTGTTGTTATTTATGTATTATTGTCATTTTGTTTATTTTCTTTGGTTACATCTTCTGACATCAGACTCGGACTTCTCTTGAACTGAATTTTAATGTGCGTATTGTTATGTGTTTACTTTTCTACATTGGCTAGAGGTATAGGGGGAGGGTTAAGATCTCATAAACATGTTTAACCCCGCCGCATTTTTGCGCCTGTCCCAAGTCAGGAGCCTCTAGCCTTTGTCAGTCTTGTATTATTTTTAATTTTAGTTTCTTGTGTACAATTTGGAGTTTAGTATGGTGTTCATTATCACTGAACTAGTATATATATTTGTTTAGGGGCCAGCTGAAGGACGCCTCCGGGTGCGGGAATTTCTCGCTGCATTGAAGACCTGTTGGTGACCTTCTGCTGTTGTCTGTTCTATGGTCGGGTTGTTGTCTCTTTGACACATTCCCCATTTCCATTCTCAATTTTAAAGTTGATAACGGGGCCCAAAAATCAAAAATCTAAATACATGGTTAGATTCAGCATATCAAAGAACCCTAAGAATTCAATTTTTGTTGAAATCAAACAAAGTTTAATTTTGGACCCTTTGGACCTTAATGTAGACCAATTTGAAAACGGAATTAAGAATCTAAATACACGGTTAGATTCGGCATATCAAAGAACCCCAATAATTCAATTTTTTATGAAATCAAACAAAGTTTAATTTTGGACCCTTTGGACCTCAATGTGGACCAATTTAAAAACAGGGCCCAAAATCCAAAAACTTAATTCACGGTTAGATTCAGCATATTAAACAACCCCAAGAATTCAAGAATAAAACCCCATTGAAATTGGTCAAGAAATAAGCAATTTATATGAAGTATCTTCTTTTGCACAATACTGTGCAATTGAATATTTCTTGCTATTGCGCAATACTGCACAATTGACAATTTCTTGCTATTGCGCAATATTGTGCTATTAGATATTTCTTGCTATTGCGCAATACTGTGCAATTGAAGATTTCTTGCTATTGCGCAATACTGTCCAATTGAAGATTTCTTGCTATTGTGCAATACTGTGCAATTGAAAATTTCTTGCTATTGCACAATACTTATTATATAATAATTTACACATCCTGTTTGGTGTGTATCTCCTACCATATCATTATTATTTGCTTTTAAATATAAATCAGAAATAACCAACTTAAAATGGAAAATTTTAAAAGAAAAAAAAAATGAAAAAAAAACAAAATCCCCCCCCCCCCCCCCCCCCACCCCAATTTTTTGAACCCCCTTATGATTCATCACCCCCAAACTCAATCCCAGCCTTCCCTTTGTGGTATGGTACCTTGCAGTACAATTTCAGAGAGATCCATACACTTGAACACAAGTTATTGTCTAGAAACTAGAAAAATGTGTTTTTTGGCCCCTTTTTGGCCCCAAATTCCTAAACGTTTCAAATATAGATTCATTTCGTCTTCAAGCCATTGTTCCACTACTAAATTGTCTATTCTTCTTACCAGTACACTTGGTACAATCAAAAACCTGATAATAAATTGTTCAAATAAGGCCTTCGAAAATAGTGGAATTAATTACTTTTGGAGTGTCAAGAACTCGTTGGAAGTACTTGATAAATTGCATGCATATATTGGTGATTTTGAATCTGTTCAAAGTTTTGATTTTTCT
This sequence comes from Mytilus californianus, assembly GCF_021869535.1. NCBI lineage: Eukaryota > Metazoa > Mollusca > Bivalvia > Mytilida > Mytilidae > Mytilus > Mytilus californianus. The sequence goes on along the minus strand of NW_026262679.1, from coordinate 67,400,241 downwards.
ACCCTATATACCACATTGCCTCACATTCTCATTAAGAAAAAATTCACACACCTAATTAAATGGGCATTTAAAAAGTCAGAATGTGAATATATATGTTCAAACTCTTTTAGGTCATTTTTTAGTAGCAATAAACAAAAAAACTATGTCAATTGGACATGCTTTGATACTATATATGCCCTTGAATTTTTACTAGATAACTTTTTTGTTCGCTTTGGAGTTTCCGTATATCGTCAGGTTATCGGAATTCCAATGGGGACTAACTGTGCACCACTTATTGCGGACCTTTTTTTGTATTGCTATTGCGCAATACTGTCCAATTGAAGATTTCTTGCTATTGTGCAATACTGTGCAATTGAAAATTTCTTGCTATTGCACAATACTTATTATATAATAATTTACACATCCTGTTTGGTGTGTATCTCCTACCATATCATTATTATTTGCTTTTAAATATAAATCAGAAATAACCAACTTAAAATGGAAAATTTTAAAAGAAAAAAAAAATGAAAAAAAAACAAAATCCCCCACCCCCCCCCCACCCCAATTTTTTGAACCCCCTTATGATTCATCACCCCCAAACTCAATCCCAGCCTTCCCTTTGTGGTATGGTACCTTGCAGTACAATTTCAGAGAGATCCATACACTTGAACACAAGTTATTGTCTAGAAACTAGAAAAATGTGTTTTTTGGCCCCTTTTTGGCCCCAAATTCCTAAACGTTTCGGGCAATTAACCCCAAACTCAATTCCAGCTTTCCCTTTGGGATATGGAACCTTGCAGTACAATTTCAGAAATATCCAAACACTTACACACAAGTTATTGTCATGAAACTAGAAAAATGCTTGTTTTTTGCCACTTTTTTGGCCCCTAATTCCTAAAATTTTGAGGCAATTACCCCCAAAATCAATCCCAGCATTCCCTGTGTGATATGGAACCTTGTGGTACAATTTCAGAGAGATCCATACACTTGAACACAAGTTATTGTCTGGAAACTAGAAAAATGCTTATTTTTGGCCCCTTTTTGGCCCCTTATTCCTAAACGTTTCGGGCAATTACCCCCAAACTCAATTCCAGCTTTCCCTTTGTGATATGGAACCTTGAAGTACAATTTCAGAAAGATCCATACACTTTCACACAAGTTATTGTCATGAAACTAGAAAAATGCTTGTTTTTTGCCCCTTTTTTGGCCCCTAATTCCTAATATTTTGAGGCAATTACCCCCAAAATCAATCCCAGCATTCCCTTTATGATATGGAACCTTGTGGTACAATGTCAGAGAGATCCATACACTAACACACAAGTTATGCCTGGAAGTTACAAAAATGCTTATTTTTGGCCCCTTTTCGGCCCTTAATTCCTTAACTGTTGGTACCATAACCCCCAAAATCAATCCCAACCTTCCTTTTGTGGTATTGAACCTTATGGTAAAATTTCATAGAGATCCATTCACTTAAACTAAAGTTAGAGTGAGAAAACCAATGTGTCTTCAAACGACGCAGGACGACAATGACAACGACGACGACACCAACGTCATACCAATATACGAACGCAAAAATTTTTGCGGTCGTATAAAAATTGAGTGATGAATAGTTAGGTAAAGTAGTTATTTGGTCCAGTTGAAAAAGGTAAAAAAAATGGTATGTCTGAAGCGTCAAGCTGAATTGTAGACCCCGTAAACATAGAATTGTCCATATTCTGATTAAGAGCTGGCAGACGTTTCTATAATTTTGATATAATTTGTCCTAAAAGCAGTACACTACACTGTAAAAATCTTTTTGCGATTGTACAGGTGCAAATTTTTTAATTTGAATTTGTTGTCTAAAAGAAATGCACTACGAAATTACTGTGTTCTTGGGTCATATTGCTGATGTTAACTTTTGACAAAAATTGCATTAAACTTCAATGAGAAATGTTGGCAGTTTCCATATTGTTAACATTTCAAAGGGCATGTACCTCCTCAAATCAAAGTGATCAAATTCACTCATGGAAAGATTGGAAGAGAAGCTTGAATAATTTCAAATCATATTTAGGTATGTCTGTTATGGACAAAAAAACCTTGCTATAGTACTATTGCAGACAGTTACATTAACTGCAGCTCTTTAAAAAGAAATGTATTTTTTAGTGGATAAAATGAGCATAATGTGATTCAATGATAGTTCGTCCTTTAATATTTGCAGAACAAATTTGTTTAAATTGCAAATTCATATTTTAATCAAATAATTCTTCCTGTTACATGTTTTACGTTTTCATCTTTAGAGACAGAAGAAACTACCATATTAAAATTCTTCTAATAATAAAAGTTCATCAAATATCCTTGTATGACATGGGACCAATTAACATAATCATTTTATGTTATGTAGATCAAAATTAATGTGTAAGTTATTAAATATACAAGTTATACATATCAAACATCTAACATATACATTTATACATTTGTGTATTCATTAATGAGGTCATGAAATTGTCTATTGAGTGGTGAAATAAAGTGTTTGCTTTATTATTATTTTAGACTGAAGTTAACCCTTTCGCTGACAGCTGACGATGAGTCTCGGTTTACCGGGATCAGCATACCTCTTTTAAATTTCCCTGTTGAAAAACATTGCAAACACAAGTTATCTTTCTTTGTTTATTGCCCGGATGAAAGTGTAAACATGGTGCTTCTGTGTTGAAAACTGTGTCAAAATCAACTGAAATTTACGGATTTTACTGGAATTTGAAATAAGGGAACATTTTTTTGGAAAGAATTTGGAAGAATTGAAGCCAGACTAGTATCCTATTTTGACATAAAATGCTGTTTTATGTACAAAACTAGAGGCTCTAAAGAGCCTGTGTCGCTCACCCTGGTCTATGTGCATATTAAACAAAGGATACAGATGGATTCATGACAAAATTGTGTTTTGGTGATGGTGATGTGTTTGTAGATCTTACTTTACTGAACATTCTTGCTCCTTACTATTATCTCTATCTATAATGAACTTGGCCCGGTAGTTACAGTGGAAAATATTTTGTAAAAATTTACAAAAATTTACAAAATTTATGAAAATTGTAAAAAATTTACTATAAAGGGCAATAACTCCTTAAGGGGTCAATTGACAATTTTGGTCATGTTGCCTTATTTGTAGATCTAACTTTGCTGTACATTATTGCTGTTTACAGTTTATCTCTATCTATAATAATATTCAAGATAATAACCAAAAGCTGCAAAATTTTCTTAAAATTACCAATTCAGGGGCAGCAACCCAACAATGTGTTGCCTGATTGGTCTGAAAATTTCAGGGCAGATAGATCTTGACCTAATGAACAATTTTATCCTCATCAGATTTGCTCTAAATGCTTTGGTTTCAGAGATATGAGCCACAAACTGCATTTTACCCTATGTACTGTTTTTTAGCTATGTCAGCCATCTTGGTTGGGGGTGGGGTCATCGGACACATTTTTTAAACTAGATACCCTAATGATGATTGTGGACAAGTTTGGTTAAATTTGTCTTAGTAGTTTCAGAGGAGAAGATTTTTGTAAAAGATTACAAAAATTTACGAAAAATGGTTAAAAATTGACTATAAAGGGCAATAACTCCTTAAGGGGTCAACTGACCATTTTGGTCATGTTGACTTATTTGTAGATCTTACTTTGCTGAACATTATTGCTGTTTACAGTTTATCTCTATCTATAATAATATTCAAGATAATAAGCAAAAACGGCAAAATTTCCTTAAAATTACCAATTCAGGGGCAGCAACCCAACAATGGGTTGTCAGATTCATCTGAAAATTTCAGGGCAGATAGATCTTGACCTGATAAACAATTTTACCCATGTCAGATTTGCTCTAAATGCTTTGGTTTCAGAGATATAAGCCAAAATCTACATTTTTCCCCTATGTTCTATTTTTAGCCATGGCGGCCATCTTGGTTGGTTGGCCGGGTCACCAGACACATTTTTTAAACTAGATACCCCAATGATGATTGTGGCCAAGTTTGGTCAAATTTGGCCCAGTAGTTTTAGAGGAGAAGATTTTTGTAAAAGTTAACGACGACGGACGATGACGATGACGGACGCCAAGTGATAAGAAAAGCTCACTTGGCCCTTTGGGCCAGGTGAGCTAAAAACTTGGAATGGACATCTTTTAGTGTAAGAAATTTGTACAACCTTGTAAAAATGTTCAAACTTTTGCCGTTTTGGGTTAAAAATTTATGATTTTGGGTCCAAAAGAGGAATTTCTTGAATTTAATGTATTTCAATGCTGAAAATTAGCAGATTTGATTTTTTTCCAACACAAAATTTAATAAAAAGTAAATAAAACTGTGTCCATGGTGTAAGTGAATAAAATAAAGACATAAATAACTATAGACAAGTTTTTATTGATATCTAATATGAAGTTCTCCCACTTGTGTCACAATAGCCAGGGAAGCCATCCTCTCTGAGTAGCTTCTGTTGGGGCGGCTATCAGTAAAAGGGTTAATTAGTAATTCATTCCTTATGTTAAGCATTCAAGTAGGTTGAACATTCCAATTAAGGCTCCATCTGGTCTTTTATCTTTCAAAAAAATAATCAACTGAACCTGATTCAAATCCAAAATATTGTTGATTTTAACCTTTGACAAAATAGTTACTTAGAATCATTGAAAACTGTAGATTTGAGAAAGCTTATAATTTGTAGGTTTTAGAGATCTTAAAATGACCTACTTATGGGACAGACGTCAGCACTTCATTATATCCCCAATCCACTTCATGGTCAGGGTCAAGTAAACTTACGCTCATGTTCCTCTGTTACTTGTTGATTGATTTCTTCAATACAGGTACAGATTTCATAATGGGTCAGCAACTCACATGATGCCTGTAATGAAAAAATGACATTGTATTTATCTTTAATGTTAATGGTTTAGAATTTTTTTATCTACTATATTTCTGTGGATCCTACTTTGAAACACAGCAATTCATATTATTCAGGGAGTAAATAATTTGCTCAATAGGAACTAAATCTAGTCACAGAGTATAATAAACAATATAAATTTTGTTTCTTATTTCATAATTTTTTACACAAATGTCTTTACCACAGTTATTGAATATTGAACTTAAACTTAATCCAGCATTTTGAGACATATTAATTATCTACCAATCGCTTGCTCAATTAAATATAATATAACTGTAAGCATTACATCATATTGAGTGTCTTCTATGCCAGAAGAGGTGATGAAAGGTCAAAGTTAGAATGGAATGGTATTGTTACGGGACTGGTGGGTGTGTCCCATAAGTAAAAGGTATTTATTCAGGTTAACACCATGGTGAGTATGTTATTGGTAAATTCTACTGTCTGTCAACCCTGGTGTCGAGTTACAAACTAAGTAATTACTGGTAGCATAGCTGGCAAAATGGTCAAGTCAGAGGTAGCGTAGCAGGCAAAACAGCTAAGGCACTGGTTTAAATGTGGTAGCTCAGAAACTCATTTAACATTGACTTATTTATTACATGTACAACAGATAACAAGATTGACTTAAGCTTTACAATTTATTATAAATACAAAATATCTAATACTCTTACAAGTATAAATCACATAAAAACCCACCAGAGCACTTAAGTTATAAAATATACAGAGACCCCCCCCTTTTTGGTACATTAAACGTTTGTCAACATCGTAGTAAATGTAGTAAAACATCTAGGTCAATCATGGTTAGGTCCATTTGTACAATGGGGATGCATACACTATCAAAGGTTCATGTATTTTATGAGTTGCATCGACTGCGGCGTATTTGCTTTGCTCTGGTAATTTCCTTGGTATCAGGAGTGAACGCCCTGGTAGCGGGCCGCAGTCTCCCTAAAGACTGGTATGCACTCGTTTTTATACATCTGTCCCACTAGAGTTTCGTGCCACTATGGTGATTGTGGGCAAATTACGTTATGCTGATTGGATGCTGATCTCAGGTCATTAGGTCACTGACGTCAAGAAACCTAGTGATGCAAATGGCGGCGATTGCAAATGTTGACATTCTGTCAAGTCGGAAAATGGATAAATGGGACTTATCTAAGCTTACTCTCAGCATGTAAGGGCCCCGGTTACAATATTCAAGCCTTACGCAAATAAAATAGAAAGGTAAAAAAGCGGGAACGTGTGAAATAAGGGTAAACAGAAGGTGGGAGCCGTCATTCAGTCATGGGACCCCCCTTGTCAAACAATGAAGATGAACTCTATATTATTATTCCCAGAGACCTTACTAACAATATTTACATACAGTAACAATAAAAGTATATGTAATGTTCAACAAATGTCTTTTTATACGTGTTGGCTAATAGTAAACGACGAACGTGAAAGTAGAAGTGAGTGATTACTGAGTAGCCCGAAAAAGTCATGTTCAAACCTACATCCTATCCCCTAAACCGTAACAGTATGAAGCAAACAAACCAGCTCCATTGTATTTTTCTTCTGAAAGCAGACTTAAAAGAAATAAGTATAATAATTAATTCAAAGTTGTTGAACAATGACCTAGGTGGTAGGGCCTAGATATAGGCGACAAACTGATATGAACTGATAGTAATGCAACTTTATACAAAGATATCCCCAAGAAAATACTGATCTCACTAAGCTAACAAAAACATAGAATTTAAAAGCAACATTAGGTATAGAAGTTCTCAAGAATATGATCCTACATATTTCCATTAGGATTCACAATGGACAGATGAATTTGGCAAATCGTTCAAAAGTAACAGAATAAATGTCACCAGCATACTTCCAAGTATATCATTTTGAGGAGCAGTTCAAGAATTTCTTTGCACTTCATTTCATTTTTGTACCAAATCTAATAATAATGATACTAAATTTGTTTATATTTCACTTCATAAATTATATTACAATTTTTCAATCAACTTGGTAACCATGACTTAAAAGACAACATACCATCTAAAATTATTGGACATTTATTATTATGTGCTAGTAACACAATCTTATTTAGAACTAACCTCAGATTTAGCTGCCTTCTGAGACAATAATTGTTTTTGGTATTTTTCCATATTGTTTTCATCCAGATCAGGAACACAGGCATCCCCATTACACAAGGCTTTAAATGTCCTTTCTGGGTCACCTACATCTAAAGCCTGATTGATGGCTGCTACTGCTGACAATACTGAAAATGTACGAAACTTAGACAGACTGTTTGATTTGATTGTTGCCTGAATAACATCCAACAGAAAGTATTACATTAAATTTCATTGTCAAATCCCCTTTTTAATATCAATTGGTAAAAACTAATTAAAGAAAACAAGTTAAACTGTGAGCTATTGATCACAAATGATACCCTGACTTATTGTATTAGGAAGTTTATGAGTAAAAAATGTGAAATAAAATTGAGAATGGAAATTGGGAATGTGTCAAAGAGACAACAACCCGACCATAGAGCAGACAACAGCCGAAGGCCACCAATGGGTCTTCTATGCAGCGAGAAACTCCTGCAACCGGAGGCATCCTTCAGCTGACCCCTAAACAAATATGTATATTAGTTCAGTGATAATGGACGTTATACTAAACTCCAAATTATACACAAGAAACTAAAATTAAAAGTGATACAAGACTAACAAAGGCCAGAGGCTCCTGACTTGGGACAGGCGCAAAAATGCGGCAGGGTTAAACATGTTTTTTGAGATCTCAACCCTCCCCCTATACCTCTAGCCAATGTAGAAAAAACAAACGTACAACAGTACGCACAGTAAAACTCAGTTTAAGAGAAGTCCGAGTCCGATGTCAGAAAAGGAAACAAAAGAAAATAAACCAAATGACAATAATACATAAATAACAACAGACTACTAGCAGTTACTGACATGCCAGCTCCAGACCTCAATTAAACTGATTGAAAGATTATGTCTTCATCATATGAAAACACATCAAATGGTAAAGCACTGCAGTCATATTAGGCATGATCACAAATTTTAGAAAGCCATGATTTGTAGTTTCTGAGAAAAATGTGTGGAAAAAATATACAAGTATTGGGTAAACAGGAAGTGGATGATTCTGGAAATGCATCACACAAATGATCACACGGTTTAGCATGCTTACATGAATGCCGCAACTCCTTTGTCCTAATAATGCACAAAATCATAATATTTTGACAATATATCCAAAATGTGCTGACTTTGGAGCCTATAATGTACTCTTTTTTGAATTTTGTTTTTATCTAGCATTAAATCTGACAAAAAGATTATTACATTAAAGAACCAAGTGCAACATCACAGTTTCTTTTATTGTGTCCTATTCGAATACCACTTTGTTATCAGTGTTACAGCTTGAATCTCAGGGCAGAAGGGTGCTATTTGACCCAAAGGGCACTTTTGCGCAATCATTCAGATTTTTAGGGCACTTGTGCAAAGTAAAATGAATGCCAAAAATACCAATTCTGATAAATCCCTTCAAATAGACACATAGTAAGTTAATGATGGTGAAAAAAAAAAAAAATTAAATGTGGAATGTGTCCATGGGACACAGATGATGCCCCCGCTTGCATATAATGTTATAAAGGGATATAACTCAAGAACTGTAAAAGTGAGGCTACCCAAATTTGTACTTGATCTGAGTTTTGTGGTAATAAGCATTGTGTATATGTTTCATAACATTTGGTTGAGGCAAACTAAAGAAAGAGAACAGAAACAAAAAAATTCAGCAATTTTTCCATTTGTAGAGGGTCATAACTCTGGAACAGCAAAAGTGATGCCACCAAAATTCAAACATGATCTGTGTTTTGTGATAATTAGCATTGTGTATAAGTTTCATAACATTTGGTTGAGGCAAACTAGAGTTAAACTAACAGAAACAAAAAATTCAGCAATTTTTCCAATTCATAAAGGGGCATAGTTCTAGAACAGTAAAAGTGACCCCACCAAAATTCAAACTTGATCTGTGCTTTGTGGTAATAAGCATTGTGTAAAAGTTTCATAACATTTGGTTGAGGCAAACTAAAGTTAGAGAATGGAAACCAATTTTGGGACGTACCTAAGTACGGACGTACAGACGGACAAGGGTTAAACTTAATGCCCCCTCCGCTACGGCGGGGGCATAAAAACATCAGAATTTTCAATGTTTTGGTATTGATATACCAGTCTATATAAATGAACAGACAACTTAAATTGCTTAACAAATACTTTTATTTACAGTTGAATTATTTGTGAATACATACAAATATTGTATATTGACAATTATTTATTTTGTCCTTAAAAGTTACAAAATTAAAGAACCTTAGTGAGCACGCTCACATACCCCACTTCCCCACATTGTCACTGGAGAAATAAAATAACTGTAAGAAAAAAAAATTGTATAAGAAAAAAAAATTGAATCATAATTTCCTGTCGATATGCACATCTACATAGTATATCTACAAAGCAACTAGTCTCACATTTATCAAGTTCAGGATTTCTCATGTGTAATAGGATTATAACAGAAATGACTACCATATTTTGATACTAGAGCCTCTGTATTTCGACATGGACCCAAGAGTATGTTCAGATTTGTTATCTGTGTGGACATTATTTCTCCAACTATTCAAACAGAGGATACCCGGTTTAGCATATTGACTACAAGGCAGCACTACAGCCTCATCAGTGACGAACAAGTCCAGAAGTATTTGATTTCAAACCAAATTGTAAACTTACTTGGGACGTTGATAATTCAAGCATACTTGAATCCTTAGAATCTGACAGCATACACTTTTTAAATAGACTTCTTTGCATTTAAAATATAGCAAGCCACATGAACCAAGGAACTGTATAGTTTGCCTATTACTTTTTAGATATTATAGAGATTGTATTATGTCTTAGACAGGTGTTTTTTACCACTTTTTACAATAGCAGAGACAGTATGTACATAGGTTTTATTGCTCTATACACAGTGGAGATTTTACTGTTGAAATTTAATTTGTTAAAGATATTTATATAGTATAAATGCATTTCAAACTTTTTATATTTACACACCCAAGTTCACATTGGAGACAGCAGTACATACAAACAGTCAATACCACCCCAGAATCTAACAGTTCTTTATAGCTGTGTACTTTGAACTTTAGACAAACAGATCGAAAAAATCTTTAAATATATAACTGCATTTAACATGTATTCAATGATGAGAGCTTTAGGCATTCGAAAGAATTATTTATTAACTGCATAACTGAACAGTGGGTATTTCTTCAAAATTTTTTTTCGAAAAATTATCATATTTGAATACTAAATATAGTTTTATAGCATTATCATTGCCTGTATTTCAGTACCAGTTATGATAGACTTTGGCTAATCTACTAGCACATGTGATATCCTTATACAGACCTAGCACACTAACAGCTACAGATGAGACACCAAGTCTCAGCCTCTTGTGGAGACCCCTCGCTCCACATTCCCAAACTGGCATATTGCCATACAGGCAGTTTTTTGCTCTCTGAATTACAATACTGAATGCATCTGTCATGATGTTCAAAATTTATATCAATCAATCTAGTGTAGCTCTCAGTTCAAAAACTTTGATATTGAATACCATTTTATAGCATTCTCATCATTGAATTACTGATACTTATTTTTATAGCTTTCTCAACATTGAATTACTGATAATTATTTTTATAGCATTCTCATCACGGGATTACTGATAATCATTTTTATAGTAATCTCATCATTGAATTACTGAATATCTTTATATAGCATTCTCATGTTAGAACTTTGAATACTGAATATCATTTTTATAGTATTATCATGTTTGAAACTTTGAATATTGAATATAATTTTTTTTTTTTTATATGGCATCTCATTTACACTATATTGTGAATAGTATGTCTTGTTGTGTACATGTATATTATCTTTTTCATTAATTTTTAATATTTTTTTTTTTTTTTTTTTTTTACTCTCATGACATTATTGAAGGTATAATTAACCAAAATCCTTGGGGGCACTCATCTGTAACCATCTGAGTTTTTGGACCTTGATGGAATTTTATCACTGGTCATTTCTAAAATTTCATTCATCCCCAAGCATTTCGGGGACAAATTTTATCAAATTTATTCCAGCGCCAGATTGATAGACCCTGCTACTTACTACTTGTAATAGCACCACATGGGCTATCCCCCATGCAGACCTTGCACACCCTGGCTGCAGATGAGACGCCTAGTCTCATCCCCTTCGTGGAGACCCCTCGCTTCACATTCCCGGCTGGCGTATTGTCGGGCAGGCAGGTTCTTCCTCACACTACAGGTTGCTATTTGACTTGCTCGGCAGGAACTCCTAAATTCTTAATTATGCTGAGTGTTTCTCAAGGGCCAAAATATTTTGTTATTGAGTTTATTGTATTAATAAATATTATTCATTTGAAAGTTTTGTCTGCTTTGAGCCAGTATGATTTATTGGGACTATGTTTTGGTTTACACACAGATACCCCCTTTATTACTTATGCTAACATTTCATTATTAGGGAGTTGGTTTATATCCATAATGCTCAATTTCACTGATGGTGAGTTTATAAAATTTTGACTTGTTACAATTTACTTTTGACTTAAAACTCACCATTTGGGACTTTGTGGATTGTGATTTATATTTGAGTTTGGCTATCAAGAGAGTTTAATACATCAGAAATAAGAAAACATTGGATCTATAAGGATTTGTTTCATTACCATACAAACAGAAAATTATATGCATATTTACATACCAGGAGACAATTACAGATAAAACACCACCAATAAAAAACCTTCAAAATGTATGTTTACATTATTGGACAACAATTGTTACACAACACAAAATTTACACCATGCACAACTACAAGACAATATTGTTTGTATAAATAGGTTACTTATATGTAATATAAGTATTGTTTATTCAAACAATATTTCCAGCCAACTTTGATAATTAATCTTTCCAGTAAACATGCTGACATCTTGGATACATTTAATTAACATACACAGACCATTTGCTACATCTTGAGATTAATTTCTCAGGCATTTGACACTTTGAAGTTACACTGCAATCTCACCAGGGGACATACTAATCTATTCTTAATCTGATACATATTACAATTATTCACTGTATGTGATGAAAGGCAGAATAATTTCAGTCTCATAAAAATAATTACACACTAATTAGTATATATAAACTGAAGGTCAGTGGTTTCAGTCTCCACCCACTAGATGATTGATGTACCCAAAATCTGTGTGTTAAGCCATATGCATGGTCTTGTGCAATCAGTTTCTTGGTTCAAAGCAGTCAAACTAAGTTCAACTTAACAGTTTTACAGTGCTAGAATTCAATTTACCACCCACCAACCCCTTCCAAACACCTTCAATAATGTTCATGACATGAGGAACATCTCAGCTTTTACCAGTGATATTTTTTTTATTTTATAACTTGTTTTCCTTGATGGAATTTTATCACTGGTCATTTCTAAAATTTCATTCATCCCCAAGCATTTCGGGGACAAATTTTATCAAATTTATTCCAGCGCCAGATTGATAGACCCTGCTACTTACTACTTGTAATAGCACCACATGGGCTATCCCCCATGCAGACCTTGCACACCCTGGCTGCAGATGAGACGCCTAGTCTCATCCCCTTCGTGGAGACCCCTCGCTTCACATTCCCGGCTGGCGTATTGTCGGGCAGGCAGGTTCTTCCTCACACTACAGGTTGCTATTTGACTTGCTCGGCAGGAGCTCCTAAATTCTTAATTATGCTGAGTGTTTCTCAAGGGCCAAAATATTTTGTTATTGAGTTTATTGTATTAATAAATATTATTCATTTGAAAGTTTTGTCTGCTTTGAGCCAGTATGATTTATTGGGACTATGTTTTGGTTTACACACAGATACCCCCTTTATTACTTATGCTAACATTTCATTATTAGGGAGTTGGTTTATATCCATAATGCTCAATTTCACTGATGGTGAGTTTATAAAATTTTGACTTGTTACAATTTACTTTTGACTTAAAACTCACCATTTGGGACTTTGTGGATTGTGATTTATATTTGAGTTTGGCTATTAAGAGAGTTTAATACATCAGAAATAAGAAAACATTGGATCTATAAGAATTTGTTTCATTACCATACAAACAGAAAATTATATGCATATTTACATACCAGGAGACAATTACAGATAAAACACCACCAATAAAAAACCTTCAAAATGTATGTTTACATTATTGGACAACAATTGTTACACAACACAAAATTTACACCATGCACAACTACAAGACAATATTGTTTGTATTAAATGTCCTTATTATCTACAAAGTTTCATGAAATTCTGTTGTGTGGTTTCAAAGGAGTTGCGATGACAAACTGTTGCAGAGGTATATTGAAGCAAATAAGTTCAAAGGGGCGTAACTCCTGGAAAAAAAATTGAATCGTAATTTCCTGTCGATATACACATCTACGTAGTATGTCCTTATTATCTGAAAAGGTTTCATGAAATTCTATTGTTTGGTTTGAGAGGAGTTGCAATGACAAAAGGTTGCAGTAGTATATTGGGCAAATAAGTTCAATGGGGCGTAACTCCTGGAAAAAAAATTGAATCGTAATTTCCTGTCGATATGCACATCTACGTAGTATGTCCTTATTATCTACAAAGTTTCATGAGATTTGTTGTGTGGTTTCAGAGTCGTTGAGATGACAAACTGTTGCAGTAGTACATTAAAGTAAATAAGTTCAAAGGGGCATAACTCCTAGAAAAAAAATTGAATCATAATTTCCTGTCGATATGCACATCTACGTAGTATGTCCTTATTATCTGAAAAGGTTTCATGAAATTCTATTGTTTGGTTTGAGAGGAGTTGCAATGACAAAAGGTTGCAGTAGTATATTGGGCAAATAAGTTCAATGGGGCGTAACTCCTGGAAAAAAAATTGAATCGTAATTTCCTGTCGATATGCACATCTACGTAGTATGTCCTTATTATCTACAAAGTTTCATGAGATTTTGTTGTGTGGTTTCAGAGGAGTTGAGATGACAAACTGTTGCAGTAGTACATTGAAGTAAATAAGTTCAAAGGGGCGTAACTCCTAGAAAAAAAATTAAATCGTAATTTCCTGTCGATATGCACAACTACATAGTATGTCCTTATTATCTAAAAAGGTTTCGTGAAATTCTGTTGTGTAGTTTGAGAGGAGTGGCGATGACAAGAAACAGGACTGATGGACGGACAGACGGACGGGTCAAAAACATTATACCCTCCGCAACTCGTTGCGTGGGGTATAATAAGTATGTCTTATGTGCACATCAAAGTTCTCCTTAGTAAGGAGTATTATAAATATAAGAGATAAGACAGGAAATGATGCAATCACATTGATGTTCAAAATACTATTTTTATTTCAGACAACAGGAAAATAAACAGAAAATTTACTGCCTTTTCCAATTAAGTCTGTTAATATGCCTTTAAAATTGTTCAACAAGACATAAGATTTATTTAATCCTCACTAAACAAACTTAAAGTTTTTACAGTGTACATGCTGTACATAAACAATTTACAAATGGAGCACAGGTCATTTCATTTTGCATTAAATATCTAGTATTTGTTCAATCATCTTAAATCACCTAATTAACAGAAGCCAAATCACTTATATATTAAAAGACATATTCTGTCATATTCCTTTTTTTTTATAAATATTCTTGCCGTGGTCAGATTTCTAATTTTATACTAATTATCCAAATATTAATTATTTCAACCATAATATAATGGTTAATGCAAATAAAAAGTACATGTGTTTGCTTATTCTACATTTGCTAGAGGCAAACGGGGAGGGTTGAGATCTCACAAAACATGTTTAACTCTGCTGCATTTTTGTGCCTGTCCCAAGTCAGGAGCCTCTGGACTTTGTTAGTCTTATATGGTTTTTAAATTTAGGTTCATTTATGAGTTTAGTGTGACGTCCATTTTCACTAACTTGTACACATAAAAGTTTAGAGGCCAGCTGAAGGCTGCCTCCGGGTGTGGGATTTTATCGCTGTGTCGAAGACCCATTGATGACCTTCGGCTGTTTTCTGCTCTTTGGTTGGGTTGTTGTCTCTTTGACACATTCCCCATTTCCATTCTCAATTTCATTTTATTGTCCTTTTATCAATAGGTTATGAGATATTATTTCATCCATCATCAACATCATGAATTTCTTTTATTCAAAATAATATCTATAGCAACAGAATGTGTGAGATTTCAAGTGTTTCAGTCTGATTGTATTTAATATATTTTACTGTATAGATATAATTATGTTAACAATGTATAAATATAATTATGTTACTTCATTTTAGCTACCAATAAAATTTGTGTACAGGTGGACAAATGCAGTAAAATATTGATTACAATTAGTTTATTAGATTTATTAAACTTAAATAAATAGGGAATGTGTCCATGGGGCACAGATGATGTCCCCGCTTGCATATAACGTTATAAAAGGACATAACTCAAGAACAGTAAAAGTGACACTACCCAAATTCATACTTGATCTGAGTTTGTGGTAATAAGCATTGTGTATAGTTTCATAACACTTGGTTGAGGCAAACTTAAGTTAGAGAACAGAATGAAAAGGGGCATAACTCTAGAACGGTAAAAGTGACGTCACCCAATTTAAAAACTTGATCTGTGTTTTGTGGTAATAAGCATTGTGTATAAGATTCATAACATTTGGTGGAGGCAAACTAAAGTTAGAGAATGGAAACGAAAAAATTTCCATTTGTAAAGTGGCATAACTCTAGAACGGTAAAAGTGACGACACCAAAATTCACCCTTGATCTGTGTTTTGTGGTAATAAGCATTGTGTATAAGTTTCATAATATTTGGTTGAGGCAAACTTAAGTTTGAGAACAGAAACCAATTTAGGGACATACAGACGGACGTACAGACGGACAAGGGTAAAACTTAATGCGCCCTCCACTACGGCGGGGGCATAACAAAACAACAATGCATGTATTGTCATGCTAAGCATACCCCATTCGTAATTCAATTATCAGAATACAGAAAAAGGTATCTGACAGGTCAAAAAATGGCTCATATGTTACACAACTCTGTGAAGCTGCTGACCAAATATGAAGTCATTCTAATATCTGACAAAAATATTTGTTGCACGAACACAGACAAACCAGTGAACAGATGGATAATGTGATTGCAATAAAGCCCCCACTTCTAGAGTAGGGTGCAATATTGTAGACCTACTTAGGAAGGCTTTAAACATGCCAGCCAGGTAAGACAAGTATACTTTTAGTAATTTCTTCTTTTTTTTTCCAGTTAGTGATTTTTTTTTTTTTTATTTTCCTTATTTCAAAAATTTCTACAACAATCTATTATCACTTGTTTAATATACCAGAATTGTCTGAATAGTATTGGTTGATATCTACATGTGGATAAAACTTTGTCATATATGCTCACCAATATCAGCATACTGTTGAAAATATATCAAGACCAGACGTAGAACATTTATATATCAGATTACAGGAATAAAACATTTTGACTACAGAATTCAATATTATCAAGACTTTAAGTAATTAAATTCATCCAACATTCTGTGAACTTTTTTATTTCATGTTTTCTAAGACCTTTACTTTATTGTGAGGCAGCATGTCAAGGACAAGGTGACCTATAGTTACATTCTTTGATGTTATTAATTCTTAAGGAGAGTACAACATTCTTACCTTTTACAGCAGCATAAATTTCATCATAATCTAAATCATCCTGTAAGATATGAAAATATAGAGAGTTAAACCTAAGATGAGCATGAAGTAGAAAAAACATATTACAAAGATTTACTTCAGAAACATAAAATATTATCTCTTATAAGTAATTCTAATTCTTGAACAAATCTTGGTCAACTACACATGATGTCAGTCAATCCTACCAAATATAAGAAGTTTCTGTAGGAAGGTACCAGTATTATTGTCAAAATACTAAAAACAAGAGGCTGTCAGATTTTAGTCACAGGAAATAGCATATCTAAATTTTAAAAGATTTTGTCAAATTGTTTTCAAGTTATTGCACAGACAAGGCTCTAAGTATCACTTTTCGCTACTTAAAAGGTCTACAACTCAACAATGATAAAAGCTAATATCATGAAAATCAAACTTGACTCTCATTTAGTCACAGGAAACAACATATCTAAATTTGAAAAGATTTTGTCAAAGTGTTTTCAAGTTATTGCACAGACAATGCTCTAAGTATCAATTTTTGCTACTTAAAGTTCTACAACTCAACAACGATAAAAGCTAAAATCGTGAAAATTGAACTTGACCTTCATTTAGACACTTACAATGCAATTTTCCCTATAATCTATATTTCCAAACGGCAAAACTCCTTTAAATAATTGGAGAATGTGTCTATGGGCCACAGATGCCCCCGCTTGTAAAAATGTATGCGTCAACTTCCACATACAGGTCGAGGATTCACGTAATTAAGATTGTTTTGTGATTATAAGCATAAGTTTCATAACATTTGGTTGAGGCAAACTAAAGTAAGAGAACAGAAACGACAGATTTAGCAAATTTTTCCATTTATAAAGGGGCATAACTCATGAACGGTACAAGTGACGTCACCCAATTTCAAACTTGATCTGTGTTTTGTGGTAATAAGCATTGTGTATAAGTTTCATAACATTTGGTGGAGGCAAACTAAAATTAGAGAACGGAAACGACAGATTTAGCAATTTTTTATGTTTATAAAGGGGCATAACTCATGAACGTTAAAAGCGACGCCACCCAATTTCAAACTTGATCTGTGTTTTGTGGTAATAAGCATTGTTTTTAAGTTTTACAATATTTGGTTGAGGCAAACTAAAGTTAGAGAAGGAAACCAAATTTTGGGACGTTCGGGACGGACGGACATGGATAACACTTAATCCTACCCCCCCCGCCATGACGGGGGCATAAAAATAGTTGTTTGGAACTGACTTTTGGACTTGTCTAAGACCTAGCTGATATAATCCTTTGATACAAATTTCATAACAATCTGGCAAGTATTGTACATGTGAGAGTGTTAACAAGATAGGACAGACAAACAAAGCATGGTATTTCTAAGTGTCATTCAGGGGACAAAAAGAGATATTGTATGATTGCCAATGAAACAAATACCCACCAGAGTCCAAATGACAAGAATGTTAGCAATTTAGCTCACAATAAGGCTTATAAATAATAAGCAAAACCTATACCCTATAGTCAGCTCTAAAAAGGCCCTGACATGACAAAATGGCAACAAGTTTGGTTGAATTTTGTCCACTTGTTTTCAAGGAGTTACAGATTTATATAGAGCATTACTCTGACAACACAGATGTCCAAATAATGACAACGGAAGTAATGCCTATGTGTAGCTAAGGAATGCTGGTCTCTAGTCAGGCCTAACAAAAATCATGCTATAAATAAACTTTTGACATATAGTAAAATGCCTATGTTGAAACTAAAATAGCAATACTTTAACATGAAAAATATGCAAATATTCATAGTCAATGAACAATGACTGAAGTTACAGTCAAATAAACAATTAGGAAATAAGATATTCCAATGCTAAAACATCTGCATACCAAATATCATTGACTTACCATTATTTGTTCCCTTAAACTGACCTAATCATAAACTTTATCATGCCAAATTATCTCCATGGAAATGATATCTGCCAATGCTTAAACAATTGCATACCAAATTTTCTTAATATATATTTATAATTAGTTGTTCCCCTTTAAATTGACCTAATCACATACTTTTTAACAAATTGTTACTGCCGCTACCACCACCACCTGAACCCAACATCAAGGCAACACAATAATTTTTATTTTTTTCAAGCAGTCACTGAACAATTAAAATGAAGTAAAGGACAACAGAAATATGCAGAAAGGAAACTTACGACCAGAAGGCATCTGCCTACAAAATATTAATCAACCATCTGAATTACCTTTGGATGTATAAAGCTTTGAATCAAGTATGACTTAAATGCAGGAAATGAGTCATTGCTTTACACTATAAAATCATTCAACTGAACATTCTATTTTACCTGTTTTTCATCTTTCATATTTTTGAATTCTTCCATATATAAGGAACCAGCTGTATCAAATACTGGAGGAAGTTGAGACGATGGGCTCTGTAGAACCTTCACCAAATGATCTACTTCATCATTTGCTATTGCTAGATTTATATTTGTTACTGCTAAAGCTCCTGTAAAATATGAGTTTTATTTTCAGTTTTTTTTGTAATAAATTGTTCTGAAGCAATTAGAAATTGCACGCATTGTTGTGCTTAGCCTACCTGCTACCCCTATTCGTAATTCAAAGTGTCAGAAAAGAGGAATTTGGTGTCTGACAGTTCCCAAAAGCAGCACACTACAGCTCATCATAGTCAAGCTGCAGACCAAATGTGAAATCATTTTGTTCAGCAGTTCCTGAGAAAAGTGTGATGAAAATATTTTTCATTCAAAATATTGAAAAATCCAGAGAATCAGAAACTTGTGGTAGGGTACTAACAGATCTGAAAAATGCTCACATGTAACAACTTAACACTGGCTTGTTCAAATATAAAGTTATTCTGTCCAGTGGTCCCTGATAAAAAATTGACAGAAGTTTTTGTTGAAAGAACGAACAGACGGACACATAAACAAGGTGACTGCAATAAAGGCCCACTCTAGGAGTGGGGTATAATAATATAATTTGGTTCAGATTTTTTCTACCATGAAAGTAGTAACTCACACATAATTCACCTTTTTTTTTTTAGAAAACTAAAAGCATTGTTGTTCTAAGCATACCCCAACAATATAATTCAATGTATCAACCCTGGGGAAAACAAAGAGTCCAAAATTAAGAAATAACTCTTTCATGCCATGCTCTGTGCTCATTTTAACATGGGTAGGCATTAAATTTGTCAATATCTTTATACCGAGTGTAAGGTGTAAAATGTTGACAAATATAATGCCTACCCATGTTAAAATGAGAATAGAGCATGGCATGATAGAATTTTTTCGATTCTAACAGAAAATTCTAGAACTTTTGTTCTTTGAAAAGCAGACCTATGACAAACGTTAGAAAAGCAGCCATTTTCATTTGATGAAGCCAAAATGATAAAGAAAATCAACTGTGTTGCGATAAAAAATGAACAGATACATGTAAACTTACTTTAAGAATGATTTTATTTAATTTCCTAGCTAGCAACACCAACACAAATGTTCATTTTTATCTCCGGTGTTGTTCAAAATACAACTAACATTGCAATTTCAATTGTGACATCAATCATGTGCAGCCCATGTTCTATTCGAATTAGAACATGGCTTTGATTTTAGTCAAAAAACTTACTCTGATATTCAACATCAGCATCCAGATTGCCTTGGTTGACTGCCTCCTGGATTTCTTCTTTTCCCAAAACTGAATCTTTGTCAGTGTTATTATTCTGTTAATTAAATTTTAATTTTCAAATCATTATAAAAATAAGATAAATGAGTGGATTTAATGAGTTTTGAAAACAATATTATTTACTGAGGGTAATAAGCAAAGTAAATATCAAATTTCAATTTAACCACATTCTTTTTTAAGAAAATGTATGGAAGATGTGTCACCTGATGTCTTCAAATGATAAATGCGGAAATGGGGAAGTCAATGTTTTGGTAACAATCAAAATATAGATGGTGCACATCTTTTATGTCCTGAAGAAAAATATGTGCAGTTCTGTCGTTTTTTTTTTTTTCAAACTGATATAAGCTAAAATGGCCATGTCTAATTCATGCTATTTGAAACCAAATAAACTGCTTTGCCTAGCGCAGCTGGATACGACCGCAGAGGTCCAACCCTGAACAGTTGGGGCAAAAATGGACACAATATTCAAGGTTGATACAGGTCTGAATTTGGATTGTAATTAAATATTTGACACATTATAGGCTTCTGACACAGAATAAATGTAGTCAAAGAACTTAAAATTGGTTATATGATTTGAATTTATATTCAATTGAAGATTTCTTGCTTTTGTGCAATACACTGTGCTGTTGCGCAATACTTAGTAAATCTGTTTTCAGACTATATGCAAAGAATTAGCAAAATAAATTGTGACCCCCCCCCCCCCCCCCCAAAAAAAAAAAATCCCCCCCTCAAAAAAAAACTATATGAAGAAATTTTCTTTTTGTAAAATGTGGTACAATTGAAGAGACATCCATACACTTAAACACAAGTTATTGTCTAAAAAATAGAAAATTGCTTGTTTTGGCCCTTTTTTCCTGAACGGTTTGGGCAATTACCACCAAAAATGAATCCCAACCTTCTACTTGTGGTATTGAACCTTGTGGTACAATTTCAGAGCAATCAAAATACTTATACACAAGTTATTGTCCAGAAACTAGAAAAATGCTTATTTTGGGCCCCTTTTTGCTAAATGGTTTGGACCATCACCCCCAAAAACAATCCCAACCTTCCTTTTGTGGTATTGAACCTTTTGGTTAGATTTCATAGAGATCCATACTCTTAAACTAAAGTTATTGTCTGAAAACCAAATGTCATCGGAAGACAACAACTTGATAGAATTATACGAACGCAAATTTTTTCTGGTCGTATAAAAATCACTCAGATCAATAACTTAAATATCAGGTGCATAACTCCATGTCGTGTAAAAAAAATCTGTGCAAGTTGGGCTGTATTGATTCAATTCCCTCAAACAGTTTTGAAAGAGTTGCAAATTAAAAACATGTGACACAGATAAGGCTGATAAGATGACAAACGAAGACATGCTTATATGTCGACACCAGGTGGATGCTGTCAGGCGACACAAACATATATGTAACCATAAAACTTAATACCCTCTGTACTAATAAAGATTATTTACTGAAGTGGTTATATTAAATAAATGATATTTGCTCAAGTTTAAAGCTGATTGTTATTCCAGGAACAACAAAGATGACATCAAAGTTTATTAAAATCAAAGATCATTAGATTCTACATTGTTTTCTCAGAATTGCATTTACTTCACCCCTATTACATAAAGAATAAATTGCTTCGCTGAGCGCAGCTGGATACGACCGCAGATGTCCAACCCTGAAAAGTTGGGCCAAAATGGACACAATATTCACGCTTGATACAGGTCTGAATTTGGATTGTAACTAAATTTTTGACACATAATAGGTTTCTGACACAGAATAACTGTAGTCAAAGAACTTCAAATTGGTTATATGATTTGAATTTATATTCAATTTATTGCTTTTGTGCAATACACTATGCTGTTGACCCCCCCCCCCCCCTACCAAAAAATTTTTATTTTACCCCGTTTTTTTGCTTTTGTGCCATACACTATGCTGTTGAATATTAACCCCCCCCCCCCCCCCCCCCCCCAAAAAAATATTTGAAGAAATTTTCTTTTAATTTCTGAAATCTGAAATGAGAAAAATTGTCCCCCCCCTCCAATTTTTTTCACCTCCCCCTTTCCCTTATTCCCCCCTAAAAATCTTTCCCTCAAGATATGGTCAGTATCTCAATTCAAATTTCTAATGCAGTTTGCAACCAAAATTACCCATTTAAATACATCATAAAAGTTTAAAAATATAAAATGACATACATAGTCATGGCTAAAATTAATATTAATTAATAGTAACTGCTAAAAATAAATTGACAGCTAATCACCTCAAGACAATCATCATTTCTTAATACACAATTTACAAGCAGTGTAAGGGAGGTATTCAAACAGTATTCTTCTTTAATTTGAATTGTATTACCTCCCTTACACTGCTTTTAAATTGTCTCAATTGTCCTTTACCCAGAAAAACCCTTGTTTTTCCCCTTTTTTTGCCCCTAATTACTAAATGGTTTGAGCCATAACCCCCCAAAGTCAATCCTAACCATCCTTTTGTTGTATGGAAGTTTGTGGTATAATTTCAGAGAGATTCATACACTTTAACACAAGTTATTGTCTGGAACCTACAAAAATGCTTATTTGGGCCCCTTTTTTGGCCCCTAATTCCTACACAGTTGGGACCATAACCCCTAAAATCAATCCCAACCTTCCTTCAGTGGTTATAAACCTTGTGTTAAAATTTTATTGGTTTCTATTTACTTATACTAAAGTTATTATCCGGAAACCATCTGTCTTCGGACGACGCTGACGACGACGACACCGGACCACGACAACAGGATACAAATATACGACCAAAAAAATATATCATCTGGTGTACAATCCTCCTATACATTTGTGCCTAGAAAACCCTATCTACAATGTAGAGTAAAAAGGGATGTAGGGAATGAGACAGTAATCCTAAAATATAATAAAAGAACTGTTTTCCAATGTCTCCTGTCTGCACATATCTTAACAGAAATATTTTTTTTTGTTCTTTAAAACTTTTTATATTAATAATCTTAAAGAAATGTAGGCTTGAGAGTGTCTACAATGCAATTTTCCATAAACTTATCATTTCCAAGGTGCATAACTCCTGAAAATTTAATTAATAAGCACTATTTTTAGAAGTTGTTCCAGACATTGCTGATATAAACCTTTGGTATACATTTCATAAAAATCTGTCAAGAATTGTCCATATGAGTGCGCTTACAATGCAATTTTAGATATAAGGTACACAAGGGGCACAGCTCTTTATATAGTTGATCAGGACTGACTTCAGAACTTGACAGAAAAAATTATTCATATAAACCTTTCTATAAAGTTGGATCATAACTGGTAAGAACTGTACATGAAAGCACTTCCATATAATTATTATTTTCAAGGGGCAATAACTGTTAAAAATAGTTGATCAGCACCCAGGAGCAATAAAACTAAGACATACACCTCAATTTTAAAATTAACTTTAATGTATATAATCTATAAAAGAAATCGTGCATTGAAAGTGAAATATTTTAGAAAAATTAATTTTATAATTACTTTTAGAGGTCAACTTTACATAATTGTTTCGACACAATTTGTGATGTTGCTGTATGATAGTATATCAGTCCATGAGATATTGGAGTGTATGAAAACAAGATTTCATTTACAACAAATTAAGTGTTTGGCTTTGATTTTAGTAAAATTGATGGATGGATGGATGGATGGATGGATGGCGATTTAATGTCCAGTGGTAAATTTAATGCATATCCAGAATGAGAAAATTGAGCTTACTTATGTCATATAAAATGTTGCTTTTGTGTAGTTTTATATTGGTCTGTCATGCTGATTTAATCCCACCAACTGATTTTTGTCTGGTTTGATTTTAATTGGACATAGTTTGTTCTAAATTGATTGAAATAAAAGTGGGAGTTTTGAGTACTCATGAACCTAGTTCATGGCTATGTTAAAGTCTTAAAATAAACAAAAATTGCATGCTGATATTTTATTATTTTATCATATCTGTTGGCTCTTGATGTCTCTTATTGCTTCTATAATAATATATTTGTATTATTAAGTGGTTTATTTTAATACTTTACCATTTTGTTATCCCTGGCCTCATCCAGATGTACTATATAAAAGTCTATATTTTCATCTTTGATGTTATGAATACCAAGATCATGTGACTTTAGCAGCTGTAGTAATAAATCTTTGTCTTTTCTTGATAAAGCATCATCAACTCTCACTAAAGCCTCAACAGCTAAAAGATAAAATCATAATTACAAAATTAAAATCTAATTGTTCAGAGAACAATTGAAGGGTTTCCATCCAAATTCACTTGGTCCGAGGACACAGTTATCGTCCTTAATTTTCGTTGTCTACAAATATAGTCCATACTCCATAGTGTGGACAGTGTATAACTTGCAAATTTTTTTCATACACTTTCCAAATTTATTTCTTTATATTTTATGCATGAAATATTAAGTAAGGGGATGAAGTTACATGTTAAAAAAAATTTGGGTGCTGAATCTTTATGTTAAGTAGTGATTTGGTCCAGTTAAAAAAGGTCAAAAACTAGTACGTCTGAAGCTGTCAAACTGAATTTTAAACCCCCTTAACATAGAATTGTCAATATTTTGAGTTAGAGCTGGTAGACTTTTCTATAATTTTGATATTATTTGTCTCAATAGTAGTACACTACACTGTAAAAATCTTTTTGAGATTGAGCAGGTGCGATTTTTTTAATTTGACTTTATTGTCTAAAAGAAATGCACTACGAAATAACTGTGTTCTTGGGCCACTTACTGTGGATTCATTTATTTTCGTGGGTACCAATTTTCGTGGATTGAGGAAAACCTGCTTTTCTGTGGATATTTGATTTCGTGGTTTTGCCAACATCTGCATATAAGTTCACCTTTACCCACGAAATCCACGAAAATTGGAAACAAACGAATAATAATGAATCCACAGTAAGATAAAAACAAAATTGGCTAAAATAGTTTGTCTGGTGTAGGATAGCTTATCTCACATTGATTCCGAAAATACAATGTTTAGGGCACTCACTTCTAGCTGACCTTTTCAAGGTCATATGTCTACTTACAGAATACAATACCCCATGGCTTCATCATGAATAAATATGAATTTATAGCAAAGGCCAAAATCTAGAATAACAAATTTAGCTTAGACCTTGACCTAAATTTCAAGGTAATAAAGGACCTCAAATCAAAAGACCCTAAGTCTCCAGTGATGTCCATGGATGAAAATTTAATGATGGAGGAACTCTAAACAGGACAAAATCCTGTGTGTCGTGATTGAAAATATTTCATTCCTACATTTCATTGCAAGTGAATAATTCATCATCAATGTTTCTTAGCTTAATTTGACAAAATTGAACCATATTGGCTGCTAAAAGGGAATTATTATTTCACTATTTCACTTTCATTAATGATTGAACAAAAAAAATCATACATTGAATTTTTTATATATCTCATAGCTAGTGCCCCTTTAAACTTGTTAAACATTTTTCTTCGTAATTGAATTTAAATTTTATTTTCTAATCTAAATTTTCATAAGCATTAGCTGAAAAGTAATGAAAAAATGCAATTAATCATCTCTCTTGATCCAGTGTTCTCTTCTTGTCAGCTGTCTCGAACAACCCGTACAAATGATTAGCTATCATTAGCCGGAAATCAGTCAGGGCTTTAAAACAGTAATCAGGAGGACCCTTTGGATTATAATACATTAGGAGTTATGTAATTACATGCAATTGATTTTAATTGCTAACAAAAATGGAAATGGCTAGCGACACAAAAGCAAATTTTGACTACACTTTTCAATCATTTTACGATTGCAGAAGATAATTTTATAATGGCAGGGATCATTTAACGATTGCTGATATAATTCAACGATGGTGGTGCACCATCATAAAACAGGTCATGGAGATCCCTGAGTCTCCTCTATATATGGTTAATGAGCTATATCACAATACAGCAAATTTTAAACATTAGAAGGGAGAAAACTCCCATTAACTGTCAATGCCCCCTTATAAACAAATTATATATGTTACGACATGTTGAAACTAACTGTTTAGTAAAAATATTTTGTCCATATCATGTAAGGTTTCTCAGATGTGATAAGCCAAAATCAAAATTTGGATCATGACCTTGACCTTGAACTCATTTTCTTTTTGGTGGACCAAGGACCTCAAATCAAAAGACCCTAGGTCTCTATCACTTATGGTTTGCCAGTTACAAATACATTTCACTTATATCAAATACAGCAGGGGGGAATACATCTCATACAGAATCTCTGTATCGCCTTGGTAAAAATTTCTCAAAATATCCTGAGGATATAACAAGCAATTTGCAAAAAAAATAATCGGTTTCTTTTATGGTTGTGAAGGAGTAGAACAGAGTGCATACGCTGAAATGTCTTTCCTGCTTATTCTTTAATCATAGTTGAAGTCAAGATCATATGAACCCTGCCAGACAGACATGTTCACCTTACAATCATTCCATTTGGCAAATATAGTTGACCTATTGCTTAATGTATCTGATAAACAGATGAAACCATGAAAAATCAACACTGACCGTTGAACCATGAAAATGAGGTCATTGTCATACGAAACTTGCCAGAGAGACATGTACACCTTACAATCATTCCATATACCAAATATAGTGACCCTATTGCTTAAGAGTACCTGAGAAATAGACCAAATCACAAAAACTAAACATTGTTCAATGAACCATGAAATAAAGGTCAAGTTCAGATGAAACCTGCCAGTCAGACATGTACACCCTACAATCATTCTAAACACCAAATTTAGTTGACCTATTGATTATAGTATCTGAGATACAGACTTGACCACCAACTAACATAAAAAAATAAGTTCTTTAAAAAAAATCTTTGTAATAAGAGTTCTTGTACGTAAACAGGTAAATATTCAAATTATTTTTTTTAGCAATTGTTAATAAATATAAAACTGCAAG
Source organism: Mytilus californianus (assembly GCF_021869535.1). NCBI lineage: Eukaryota > Metazoa > Mollusca > Bivalvia > Mytilida > Mytilidae > Mytilus > Mytilus californianus. Next base: position 67,373,021 of record NW_026262679.1, on the reverse strand, counting down.
AATAAACATTGATTTTCATCTTTCTCTGTAAATCTTGCATATGCTTAGAAATTTCAAATAATGCAAACTAATTCACGACTTACTGTTAATTTTATTAACATTTCCTTGAATTTCAGCTTGTGTTAGATACTCATCATAAACATCATGCTCTAAATTCTTGTCCAAACTCTGTAAAAAAAAATTAATTCAAGATAACATAATCCTTCAAAACCATTCTTTTAACTTTATGCTATAAATTTTTCAAGGGTTGTTACAGGTATGTGATTGCAAACTGAATACTCATAAATACTGATTGGGCTTTCATCTGCATTGTAATCAAAATGGTCTTTTTGAGAACTTGTTCAAGTGTAATTAACTAAACTGACAAAATGTTTTATTTTAAAATTTACAAATGTATGCAAAAGTAAAGATAAACTCATCATAGATCCCAGTTTGAGGTGTTACTTAATGAAATATTTGGTTAATATGCAACCAAATACACCCCTAAACAATCTTCAGTTAAAACTTGAAGCTATGCTGAAAATATAGCGTCTTTCCATCTCTTGGAATTATTATGTTTAATGTTTGAAATAAATGTGGATAGTGTCCACATGTGGACACAGATGATGCCCCCGCTTGCATATCATATAGTTATAAAGGGACATAACTGAAGAACAGTAAAAGTGACGCTACCCAAATTTGAACTTGATCTGAGTTTTGTGGTAATAAGCATTGTGTGTAAGTCTCATAACATTTGGTTGAGGCTAACTTAAGTAGAGAACAGAAACTAAAAATTCAGCAATTTTTCTATTTGTAAACACGCATAACTCTAGAACGGTTGTGTATAAGTTTTACAACATTTGGTTGAGACAAACTAAAAAATTCAGCAATTTTTATGTTTATAAAGGGACATAACCCTAGAATGGTAAAAGTGTTGCCACCTAATTTCGTACTTAATCTGTATTATGTAGTAATAAGCATTGTGTATAAGTTTCATAACATTTGGTTGAGGCAAACTCAAGTTAGAGAACTGAAACAAAAAAATTGTACTTGATCCTTACTGCGTTTTGTGGTAATGAATATTGTGTATAGGTTTCATAATGTTTGGCTGGGGAAAACTTCAGTTACAGAATGGAAACTAAAAAATTTTGCAATCTTTCTATTTATAAAGGGGCATAACTCAATAATGGTTAAAGTGACACTACCCAAATTCAACTTGATCTGTGTTTTATCAGTGGAAGTCAAAATTAAACATTGCATTGTATAAAGCATTGATTGTAGTTAATTCAACTATAATCATGGTCAAAGGAAGATAACTCCAATTTTAAAAATATATTATTAAACTTGATATTTAGAAGAAAATAAAAATTTTGCAATTTTCCCTTTTATAAAGGAGCATAACTCTAGATCGGTTAAAGTGACACCACCAAAATTCAAACTTGATCTGTGTTTTGTGGTAATAAGCATTGTGTATAAGTTTCATAACATTTGGTTGAGACAAACTTAAGTTAGAGAACGGAAACTAAAAATTTTGCAATATTTCCTTTTATAAAGGGGCATAACTCTAGATCGGTTAAAGTGACGCCACCAAAATTCAAACTTGATCTGTGTTTTGTGGTAATAAGCATTGTGTATAAGTTTCATAACATTTAGTTGAGGCAAACTCAAGTTAGAGAACGGAAACCAATTTCGGGACGTACGGACGGACGTACGTACAGACGGACAAGGGTAAAACTTTATGCCCCCTCCGCTACGGCGGGGGCATAAAAATTATACTAGTCAAAAAGATCAATATAGATACTGTATAAGTAAATGGTTTTACAAATTTAAATTTTGATATTTTTGGGGGGTAAGAAGTGTTATTCAATTTTTTTGCTTGTTTTTAGGGCCTTATAAAACTGACCATGGTGTCTGCTGTGCATTTTATTGAAGCTGTTTTATTATTTTTTCATCAAGCATCAAACTGTTTTAAGGGGGTTGTGATCTCTTTCAGGTATTCAGGTATACCTTGAATCATCTTCAACCACTGATCTTTCATGAATGACTGACTAAAACATCACATATGAGTATAGTTCTTACTACTTTTGAAAATTACTGAACCAGTCTGTGGCACTCACTGTAATGGTGAAAGATTTGGGCACAGAAGCGGCTACAAAATAATCATGAAGCCCATGGCCCATATTCAAACAGTTTGACCACATATAAATGGGGAATGTGTCCATGGGACACAGATGATGCCCCCCCCTTTGAATATAACATTATAAAGGGATATAACTCAAGAACTGTAAAAGTGACACAACCCAAATTTGTACTTGATCTGTGTTTTGTGGTAATAAGCATTGTGTTTCATAACATTTCGTTCTGGCAAACTAAAGTTAGAGAACGGAAACGAAAAATTCAGCAATTTTTCCATTTGTAAAGGGCATAAGTCTAGAATGGTAAAAGAGATGCCACCAAAATTGAAATTTGATCTGTGTTTTGTGTGGTAACAAGCATTGTGTATAAGTTTCATAACATTTGGTTGAGGCAAACTAAAGTTAGAGAACAGAAACCAATTTTGGGACGTACGTACAGACAGACAAGGGCATAATAAATCTTAAGATATTTATCCTGATCCATGCTAGATCCTCTACATTAAACTTGTCTACAAACCCTGTTTCTTGCTGCTTCAGCTTTAGTTTCCTTTGCTGCAAACAACAAATTTTGATATTTCTCAGCACTTTCGCCATGCAATTGAGTCAACAATGCTGAGGGGTTCTGAAGTGCTGTCATGGTTTCTTCTGAATTTTTGTTGTCTATTGCCTCATTTATTGCAATAATGGCAGCATGCACTGAAAAGAATACCATAACAAAGAGCTATTAAAATATTGTTTTTCAGATGCAACAGCTGGTTCACATGAATGAAGAGACATGTGGGGAAAACATCGATGAGATATAAACTAAACACATGAACTATAGAAAACTGAGTCCTGTTTGCACATTTTTGTGTGATGCAAAGAAACAAATGATTAATACTAATACAAACAAACCAACACATGTTCACACAGTACCATTTTTTGTACAATTTGCAACCAAGAGTTAATTTGGGATATGTTCTACAGCACACACAGATATCAAGTTTAGTTGAAATTTAAGCAATCTGAAATTTTTATATATTTTGGTGGCCATTTTAAAAATAGCTGACAATGGATAATTGTTTACATTGAGAATCAATTTGGAATAGCATATCATATTGTGGATAACAAAAGGTGTCGAGTAGAGTGAAAGGATCACTTCTCACAGACATCAATATGTATTCTGGTAACAGCAGGGGTATGTATGTATATAAGGCATTTTTTTTTACCACAATTGGAACCTCAATTATGTTATTATGTGACCTAATTTACATAATACTAAGGAATGTCAGAAGCTCAAAAATAAATAAAAAAGATAAGTATCCTTCAATGGTATGTATTAGTTTAAAATCACACTACTAACATACCAAATAATAAATTAAAGGCTAAATGTATTATTATAAATTATTGCCTACTCAATACATTAATTGTCACTGCAAGTTACAAAATCTTGCAGAAAAATACAAGTTTGGGTTTATCAATATTTCCAGTGGTCAAAGTATTAAAAGCATGGCAAAAAATCATGTTTTACTTTGACATTAAGACCATTTTTCAAATAATAATCATTTCAATATCATTGATTTTGAATAAGAAACAAATGTAATAAATAACAGGAAAGAACATGTTACTTCATTCAATTTCAAATGGGAAAAGTAATAACTTCCACTAAAAATTGCATCATAAATCCAGTTTCCATTGAAAATGAATTGGTTGGCAGATATTTAATCTAATAATATCAAAACTAAACACATATATAAATATACAATATATGTACATTGTTGGAAAATATAAAAGTTATTTGTATGAGCTTTAGAAACGGGATGAAAAAGGAGGCTCGCCAGATTTTTCTCATGTTTCGTAGCAAGTACAAATAAATTTTAAATATACAACAATGTACATATATTGTTTTTATCCTGTAATTTACACCCAGCACTTTAAGGTTTAGTTGTTTAAATTTAAATAGTTGTCTCTGATTTTCAAAAAGAATCGACATAGTTTAAACGCACACCGCAGAGAGAGCCAAAAATGAACTGTTATCCATAAAGAAATATTCACATTACCGTTTGTTCAAAATAGAAGTGGAGTTACAGGATACTTTATTTGTATAAGTACAAGTAAGAAAAAATTTGAAATAAAGATATTAAATGAAATTAAAAGAGTAATCTGCAAAAGAACCCCTTAAATAAGTAACTAAAGACAAACTTACATGCAGCATCATCAACTGTCATCTGAAATTATCCCAAAAAAAGAGTTACTGTAAATTCAGAAATGTCTGTGATGTTTATATTATTGTTAAAATTGCAAAGAGATAGGTTGCACATGAATAACAAGACCAATATTGGGTCTAGACCTCCGCCGCTGCATGCAATAGTTTGAGGTAACATGTATACTGGAGCATAACTGATCATTCCTAGACCAAATATTAAAATCATTCACTTCAAAAGGAGCCAAGAAAAGTTTTAAAAATTTTTTTTCATTATACAATGTGTGTTGCAAAATTTCTTACTATCTGCAAACAGGAAGTGGCTACACGGAAGATGTAAAAATTGCTAACTCACTACAACTTAACATTATCAAGCAGCAGATCAAATATCTAATCATTCCCTTTCAAGTTTGACGAAATTTTTCCTTCTATAATGAGTGTTGTAAAATTTTAGACAATTGGAAAACAAGAAATGGCTAAATGGCAGATGTAAATACTGCTTACTCACTACAACTCAACAATATAAAGCTGTAGACCACATTTTAAATCATTCCCTTTCATAGAAGCCAAGAAAACTTTTGATGACAGTTTTCTTTCGGAAGGACAGACAGAGTCAAGTGGTTATTAAGACCCTATTCCACCTTCGGCGACGCAGGTAAAAACACTCATTTTCAATTTTGATAGCATTTTTGTATGCAGAAATTCTAAAGTCACAATAATCAATCCTGCATTCAGCATTTATGTTCATTGTACAACAATTGCAATAATAAATGCACGCAAATTTCTGCATGTCATAATGCTTGCTTACAATAATGTATCAAACTCCCAAGTTTGAAGTGACTAGGATAATGGACAACTAATGTATTCAAAACTGATAGACATACAATATGATTCCTCTATACAGATTACCACAAACTTTGTTTTTGAGGTTGCTGGTCTCATGGTAGTGAGCTTGCCTTCAGTGCAAGAGGTCTTGGGTTCAATCCCCAGCCAGGTCAAACCAAAAACTTGAAAATCAGCACAAAACAGGATTCATTTTCATATTACATTAACATGTTCTTGTATTGAATATGCCTTTTGCCATTGGAAGATAAAGTCATCCATCATTTTCATCTTGTATATGAAGTGCCAATGAAACATTTAAATACTTTCACAGTAATGCAGATATTTTGCTAACCAACAAAGACAATAACCTCATTGAAAGTTTTCTAATTTTTTAATTTAAAGTAATTTTACCTCATTTGCAAGTATCCCCCCAATTTTACTAAATGCTGGCATTTGTATTCCATATTTTTCCAACTCTGATCTCATGGCACTTATTTCCTCTTCTGAAATTATAATAAAATGCTCCGCAGGGCGCAGCTTGATACGACCGCAGAGGTCGTACCCTGAACAGTTGGGGCAAGTATGGACACAACATTCAAGCTTGATACAGCTCTGAATTTGGATTGTGATTAAATATTTGACACAGCATAGGTTTCTGACACAGAATGAATGTGGTCTAAGAACTTAAAAATTTTAAATTGGACATTCACCTATTAGGGTCCAATATCCAAAATCTAAATACATGGTTAGATTCAGCATATCAAAGAACCCCAAGAATTCAATTTTTGAAGAAATCAAACAAAGTTTAATTTTGGACCCTTTTGACCTCAATGTGGACAAAGTTGATAACGGGGCCCAAAAATCAAAAATCTAAATACATGGTTAGATTCAGCATATCAAAGAACCCCATATATTCAATTTTTGTTGAAATCAAACAAAGTTTAATTTTGGACCCTGATTTGGACCAACTTGAAAACTGGGCCCATAATCAAAAATCTAAATACATGTTTAGATTCAGCATATCAAAGAACCCTAAGAATTCAATTTTTGTTAAAATCAAACTTAGTTTAATTTTGGACCCTTTGGACCTTATATAGACCAATTTGAAAACGGAACCAAAAATTAAGAATCTAAATACACGGTTAGATTCGGCATATCAAAGAACCCCAATAATTCAATTTTTGATGAAATCAAACAAAGTTTAATTTTGGACCCTTTGGACCTCAATGTGGACCAATTTAAAAACGGGGCCCAAAATCCAAAAACTTAATACAGGGTTAGATTCAGCATATTAAAGAACCCCAAGAATTCAAGAATAAAACCCCATTGAAATTGGTCAAGAAATAAGCAATTTATACGAAGTATCTTCTTTTGCACAATACTGTGCAATTGAATATTTCTTGCTATTGCGCAATACTGCACAATTGACAATTTCTTGCTATTGCGCAATATTGTGCTATTGGATATTTCTTGCTATTGCGCAATTCTGTGCAATTGAAGATTTCTTGCTATTGCGCAATACTGTGCAATTGAAAATTTCTTGCTATTGTGCAATACTGTGCAATTGAAAATTTCTTGCTATTGCACAATACTTATTATATAATAATTCACACATCCTGTTTGGTGTTTATCTCCTACCATATCATTATTATTTGCTTTTAAATATAAATCAGAAATAACCAACTTAAAATGGAAAATTTTAAAAGAAAAAAACCTTGTAGTACAATTTCAGAAAGATCCATACACTTTCACACAAGTTATTGTCATGAAACTAGAAAAATGCTTGTTTTTTGCCCCTTTTTTTGGCCCCTAATACCTAATATTTTGAGGCAATTACCCCCAAAATCAATCCCAGCATTCCCTTTGTGATATGGAACCTTGTGGTACAATGTCAGAGAGATCCATACACTTACACACAAGTTAAGTCTGGAAGTTACAAAAATGCTTATTTTTGGCCCCTTTTTGGCCCCTACTTCCTTAACTGTTGGTAACCATAACCCCCAAAATCAATCTCAATCTTCCTTTTGTGGTATTGAACCTTATGGTAAAATTCCATTCACTTAAACTAAAGTTAGAGTGCGAAAACCAATGTGTCTTCGGACGACGACGACAACGACGAAGCCAACGTCATACCAATATTCGACCGCAAAAATGTTTGCGGTCGTATAAAAATGTAAAATTATATATTGAAACAATTTGATTTTTGGGGACTCTGGGGCTAATGCAAAATAAGATTCTAGTTCTGGTCTTACTACTTTTTCTGTCCTGATTTCTATAAATATGTCTGAATTGCTTATCAAGTAAAAATAGGCCGTATTAGTATTAACTCTTAATAAACAATCACTACCACAAAATCAAATTGGCCCTCTACTAAAAAAATAAATGAAAACAACACGTTATAAATTTCATGTGTCTGAATCGCTTTTCTGGATTTACCTTCATCAGGAACGCTCAAAGCCAAATATATACTAAGAAATGATTTTATATCTCAATTTCAATCTGTTAATAACATTCGTTGTTTACTGGTTCTACATCATTGTTTTCAACATCCAATAACACTTAAGTTCATCAAAATTCATTTAGAGCAATAAGTACAATCACTCATGTAAAGGTTGCTTTAAATTGGGTCAATCTTTGAAACAAAAGTTAAAATTATTAGCAAAAATTGTCATTTTAGACCAAAAACTGAAAGGAATTTTTAGTCTCGGTCATGCAACTTGATAGCAGATCTTGTACTGCTAATCAATAAGTCAAGTCTCCATTTAAGGACAATAACTTGTATACAGATTCAATAGATTATTTCAGTAATAATGGTATTTGTGGAGATCTAGATCTTGTATTGATGATAATTTTTTATGTTTACATTTTCTGCCTATCTATTATATTAATAAAGTTAATATGCAATAATGTTTAAATTGGTAAAAAAATCCACAAAGAAGGACAATAACTCCTAAAATAGATGAAAACTGTCACTTTTGATTATAAATTTTCCCTGAAAAACATAATTTTTAATTTAAAACACAATTAAAACAAAATTTTACCATTATATTGATTTAATGTTTATCAACTTCAAATTTAAAGTGAAAAAGATAGAACATAACCATGGAAATTAACTGTTTTGGACAATCAAGAAGTGTTTACAATCAGGTGGTGCATAATGTCTGAATGATGCAAGGAAATTACATGGTTACAACATCAAATTACCAGACTATATTGCTCAGTTTACCATCGCTGCGATATAGCCTTTTTGTGCTGATGTGGCATAAAGCAATCATCAATCAATCAATCAATTTTCAGTTTACCTGTTTTAAAACATTTTTTTTTGTAAACAAAAGTCAAAAATAAACTTTTGTAGGTAAAAATATGATTGATAGTAACAGGCCATTTCAACATGACCTCTTATGGTTTATCTTATCTTACACTCTGGGACAAGCAAATCAAAAATGGCAGAGCAAAAATCAGATTGACCCGAAAGGGTTTGAAAATATGCATTTCACTTCACAGCTGGTAAACCAAGATAATGCTTACATGTATAATACCAAAGAGCTGTATATTGCAGATACTAAAAAAAATACTGTTTTCTCATGTGCACCTGTTTTCCAGACCTCACCTGTAAACTGTACTTTTCCATAAAGATCTTGTATCTGTGGAGCAATTCCTAATTTGAAGCAGAACAAACTGAAAAATAAAATAGAACAAATAAAGCATGCAGTACAATTCATCATCAAAGGTAATATATGATAACAATATGTACATTGTCCAAAAAGTTGTCTTCAGAAACCTTGCATAATAATTGAATAGTTATGGACATGATGGAAATAAGAATAAATCTGAGTGTGAAAAGGAATAAAATGGAATAATATTTGAGAAATAAACTTAATAAAGTTAGGCAAGTGTAAAAAGAAGGTTGGAGTAACTGTTAGTTTGCCTCATAAATATAAGAAACAATTTCAAAAAGAATGATTGATGTCCATTACTTTATAGTTTACTTAGCTGTCAATCAACCAATTAACCTTCAAATTGTTTCTAATATTTAATTGGTTTGCATCTAAATAATTTGATCAATAAATGATTTAAACTGATTGAATGATAAAACTAATAAATAGCTGTGCCATGAGCGCATGATATGCACATCACCCTTTTAGCTTGCCTTTATGCTTTAAATGAATTTATATGATCAACTAGAAATACTGTGAGCACTGCTCAAATAGAACACCCTCCCCCCTGGTGTCACTTACCTGCATCTTCAACAATAGACATTTTTTGGTAAAAATCATCAAGAAAAGGCAATAACTCTACAATTTCAGTCATGTTGAAGTATATGTAGATCTTGTCCTGCTGATCATTTTTGCTTTTTAAAGTTTCTATCTACATTTGTATCTAATACATTTTTCAAGATAATAGGCAAAAACTAAAAAAATAAAAATGGTAAACACATCTTCAAAGGGAAATAACTGAAAAAACAAGTCGACTAAAGATTTCAGCTATGATGGCTTATTTGTAGATCTTGTCTCGCTGATAATTTTTGCTATATACAGTTTCTATCTATCTTTTATAGTTTTCAAAATAATATGCAATAAATGTGGATAGTGTCCACATGTGGACACAGATGATGCCCCCGCTTGCATATCATATAGTTATACAGGGACATAACTCAAGAACGGTAAAAGTGACGCTACCCAAATTTGAACTTGATCTGAGTTTTGTGGTAATAAGCATTGTGTGTAAGTCTCATAACATTTGGTTGAGGCTAACTTAAGTAGAGAACAGAAACTAAAAATTCAGCAATTTTTCTATTTGTAAACACGCATAACTCTAGAACGGTTGTGTATAAGTTTTACAACATTTGGTGGAGACAAACTAAAAAATTCAGCAATTTTTATGTTTATAAAGGGACATAACTCTAGAATGGTAAAAGTGTTGCCACCTTATTTCGTACTTAATCTGTATTATGTAGTAATAAGCATTGTGTATAAGTTTCATAACATTTGGTTGAGGCAAACTCAAGTTAGAGAACTGAAACAAAAAAATTATACTTGATCCTTACTGAGTTTTGTGGTAATGAATATTGTGTATAGGTTTCATAATGTTTGACTGGGGAAAACTTCAGTTACAGAATAAACACTAAAAAATTTTGCAATCTTTCTATTTATAAAGGGGCATAACTCAATAATGGTTAAAGTGACACTACCCAAATTCAACTTGATCTGTGTTTTATCAGTGGAAGTCAGAATTAAACATTGCATTGTATAAAGCAATGATTGTAGTTGATTCAACTATAATCATGGTCAAAGGAAGATAACTCCAATTTTAAAAATATATTATATAAACTTGATATTTAGAAGAAAATAAAAATTTTGCAATTTTTCCTTTTATAAAGGGGCATAACTCTAGATCGGTTAAAGTGACACCACCAAAATTCAAACTTGATCTGTGTTTTGTGGTAATAAGCATTGTGTATAAGTTTCATAACATTTGGTTGAGGCAAACTTAAGTTAGAGAACGGAAACTAAAAATTTTGCAATATTTCCTTTTATAAAGGGGCATAACTCTAGATCGGTTAAAGTGACGCCACCAAAATTCAAACTTGATCTGTGTTTTGTGGTAATAAGCATTGTGTATAAGTTTCATAACATTTGGTTGAGGCAAACTGAAGTTAGAGAACGGAAACCAATTTCGGGACGTACGGACGGACGTACAGACGGACAAGGGTAAAACTTAAGCCCCCTCTGCTACGACGGGATTTCAGTCATGTTTGACTTATTTGTAGATCTTGATTTGTTGATAATTTTTGCTTCAAAAAGTTTCTTTCTATCTATTATAGTTTTCAAGATATGCGGCAAAAATGCAAAAAATTGGTAAAAATCATCATTAAAGAGCAATAACTCCAACAATAATGGAGTTCCAACAGAATATATAAACTTAAGTAAAAACTCCTTTAATTGTTGCTCTTTAATGATGATTTTTACCAATTTTTTGCATTTTTGCCGCATATCTTGAAAACTATAATAGATAGAAAGAAACTTGAGTACCAATAAGTCGTCTGATAATATCAGCCATCTTGACTTATTTGTAGATCTTGTCAAAAAATTTATAAATATGAAATTTAAGGGCGATAACTCCAATATAAGGTGTCTGACAGTTTAGACTTAAATGAACAGCAGGTAGATCTCAACATTCTAAACAATTCTGCTCCAGTCAGATTTTCTCTTTTCATAATGGTTTTCAAGATGATAGACAAAACTTGCATTTTACCCTGATGTTCTATTTTTAGCAATGAAGACTTTTGTAAAAGTTGACAGACAACAATAACGACAGACGACAGACGCCAAGTGATGAGAAAAGCTCACTTTGCCTTGTGGCCAGGTGAGCTTAAGACATGCACACATAGTGGTACCCATTGACACTATTAAACATGAATAATTTGGCACTATAAAGGCTACCTCAAGTTTAACTAAGCTTCTGGCCTCGATATCTGAACAAATAAAATTCTATAACCATCCAAAGTGTGTAAATAGACAATTTCCTACGATTTTTCCACGAATAAAGTTCCATAACTCTGCACTGTTTGACCAGAAATTTATGAATAAAACCTAAAGGGAGCTTATTTCAATAGATATAAACAAGTCACCAAATTTTCATGAAAACTGTTCAAAGCTATTTTGAGTAATGGTCTGAAAACGGGAAAATCACCACTATTTTATGAACGAAGTCCCAATACTCCAAAACATGAAATCAGAATTTTTTTTAAATCAAAAGGGATCTTATGTCAATATATATAAAAACAATTCACCAAAATTTCATGAAAATTGCTAAAAGCATTTTTGAGTTATAGTCAGAGAGCTGGAAAATCCCTAATTTTTTTATGAATAAAATCCCATAACTCAGAAAACTTAAAATCTAAAATTTATAAAAATCAAAAGGGAGCTTATGTCAATAGATATAAACAATTCACCAAAGTTTCATGAAAATTTATGAGGTATTGACCGAAGTGTTGGCGACGGACCGAATGACTGACAGACGGATGGACAGACAAGGGTATACCATTTTAGGTTATGAGCAAAAAAAAATTGAAAAGAAGTCCACACATGTGCACAGGTGTAAAATTTAATAATGCATTCACAAGCTTTCAAAATTATGAATAATATAATTTATACTATCTATCTTAAGTTCATTTTAAGTATTTACTTGATGAAATAACGTGGGGAGAACAACTTGATGCTTGACAAAATACACAGATTTTAGTTAATCAGTCTCTGTTAGTACCTGAGAAGTGGACAAGCACATAGAAATCTTATATTATGGAGCTAAAAATCAAAACCATTCAAAAATCTTATATGATACATGTACGCATCACTTTACTGCACATCCCTCCAAGATGCATCTGCACACCAAATTATATGGATGTAGATTTTCTACTTTCTGAGAACTGTATCATATGTGATTTAGAAACATGCTGGCCCACTGTGCATCATATGTGTTTTACAATCAAGACATACTTGCAGGGCAACCAACAAAATACTGTTCACTAATTAAAATATAAGGAGTACAATGCTATGCAGTGGGAGAAATATGCAACACATTTTCAATAAAACTAACCATCATTTTAAGACTATAAAACGAGGTGTTCACTGATTGCCTAATAGACAACTATCCAACAGAGTCCAAATGAAGCAGGTTTAAGCAACTTTAGTTTGCTAATATCCAACTCTATTAGCATTGTAAAACATTTTCCTAACAAACCAGTGTTCTCCCCAGACCGATATGACGCTGCGGTGCCGCAGCGCCTTCATAATATTTTTGTAGATCCCGCAGCGTCTTAATTTGCCACTGTCCCATAATACTTGATCCCGCAGCGTGTTAATTTTCACATTTTCATTATAAATGTTGGTTAAAATTGTCAAGTTACTGATCACCGCTGATGGGTCGGTCAGTGTTACGCAATAACTGATAATAAGTTTTACCTGAGCCACGCTTATCTCAATCTTATCGGACTATGTTATCAGGTAATAGCGTAAATGATCATCAAGAAGATAGATATTTTTTGAAGAAAATTAAAAATTTTAAAAACTTCAGTGCAGAAATTGAAGAAATAGATCGCAAATACATTGTATTTACGCATCGTGTGTGTGATCACTTGACCATTTATATAACGAATTTTTTCATTAGTCGAGAAGAAGAATCTATTTAAACACGACCAATGAACGTGTTGAATACACATGATAAATTTGAATACACATTGCTAAAGATATTTACGATGAAAACTATGAATGAAAGTATTAGTAGTAAAAAAATTAAAATAAAGTTTCATTAAAGATAACAAGGAGTGATTTACTTTAATAAAGTGAAAAAGTGTTGCTTGCAAGGTAAATTCGTCTGAAACTGTCATATTTTTAGAAATAAAATGATCATTGACTGACATTGATCGTGAATCCGTGCGTCGGGAAATATGTGACAATCAACACGGGTACAGAATCGCCGCAGCATCTGTAAAATGTCACTGGTAAATAATTTCAATGGTTTTAACTTTAACAAATTTGTAAAGTTTCATTTATATCTATCTGCCAAAGATAGGATTAAACAATAATACGCACGGAAGCATAATGTGAAACTACGGAAACTAGTCAGCTGTTCATTTATAAAAAAAATTGTTTTAAAAATTTGTATACCAAATATCTTAACCATATTCGATTTTATTAATTCTGAATGAACATGTTCTCTGCAAATAACAAAGGGGTGAATTATAAGCAAAAGGTAGATGATGGAAGTAGAAGTTTTTTCAGACCAATGACTTCTAATGAAAAGGGGAATACACCTCCGTCTACACTGTCAGTATAAGCAGATTTCATGTTTTCTCCTAATCCCAACCAAGCTCAAGTTTTAGCAATTGATAAAAGCAAGCACCATGTTTCTGGTTTCAATGACAAGTGGCTGACTGAGTTTTCATGGCTTAGAAATGTTAAAGGGGGTATAAGCAAAAGTTATTGCGAGTGGGGGTTTAATTCTTAACCCTGAAGAGGATAAAGACAAAGTTGAGGAACAGACTGTCCAACAAAATAACACTTTCTTGAAACAATATCACTAGAAGGAGCAGAGAGTAGAGATGAATATTTATATTTTGACTTCTTTAATTGACTGAATATAAATAACTTTTGTGTTTAAAATCAATTTATTTCATATATATATTCTTGTAATTCATTAATACTCTGCATTATTAAACACATAACACAAAGCATTATAATTCATATTGCATGTCATGATTTATGACTTATTGCTTCAGATCACAAACGTTCACTCTAAAAAAAGAGTTACGCGCCCTTGAATTTTGCGCCTTAAAAAAATCCTGGGGAGAACACTGCAAACTCTACCTTTAAACTGTAAATGTTGAATTACCCCCCTTTGCTGACCAATAGTTTAATAACATGCTTCCCAATTTTCATTGTGGTGGTATAAAAATTCTTCCCAAGCAGAATAAAGAAATGTCAAGATATGTTAAGTTTAAAGAAAAGTTACTGCCAATACTCTAAGATAGGTACTGTGTTTTTTGTCTTTTTGTCAGATGTATTTTGTGCTTCGTTTCAATCTGAAGAGTCAAGCCTTTTGCAACTGATTTTTACAGTTTGTAACGGTGTGCTACTACACCTCTGTCCCAGGTTAGACAGATGGCCAAGGGATTGCCAATACCCACATTCTGCATGTGCCTGTCCCCAGTCAATTATTTTTTATTTTTACCCAGAACTTGTAAGTCAGTTGTGTTGTATGTCTGTTGGGTATGTTTACAATTTTGGCTCAGATTTATTTGTATGTTAGTTTGAATTTTTAGTTCAGATGTGTTTGTGTGTTTGTGATGCATGTTTACACAGCTTTGACTGCTGGATCCAAATTATAAATTATTGTCATTTTAACCAAATATGTCTGATTGGGATGCTCACATAACTTTGTCAATATAAAGAAACTATAAACATCTGTCATACAAGTGGTAGGTAGGTGTATTTAGCTATAAAACCATGTTTAACCCACCATTTTCTTCAGTAAATGCCTGTATAAAGTCAGGAATATGACAATTGTTTTCCATTTGTTTCCATAAGTTGATGTGTTTGATTTTATCAGTTTTATGCATATGGACATCCCTCTTTTTATTTCACCTTGGTATTTCTGTTAATACTTTTTAGGGTTACTTTAAGCTGTTCTGTTTCTGAATTGTTGACATTTACACAACTTTCATTTGCATCTGTTTTTTTTGGTTTTTGAGGAAATGTTAATGAGAGATGGACACAGACTGATGAACCAACAAAAAGCACCATGAAAATGATATTGCACATACTTCCAAATACGCTTGTGCAAATTTGGTAAGGTGGGAAAGGGGAAAATCAAAACTACTGAAATTTAAGAAATACACTGTTACATTTCTTTACCTGAGCGCATGTATACAGTAGATACTTCTTGGCATGTTCTTCCGGTCATAAATATCTGTTGTTTCTGGGTAAAATATCTATTAAAATAAAACAAATAATAATAATTACACTTTATGCATGTTCCTTTTTTGACATAACATATGAGGAATCAGAGATTTCCTTAAACTTATTTGTCTGTAAATCTTACAATTAAAAGAGGAGGGGGGAATTATTTCAAGCCCAAAGTTTTTAAAAATTACACAAATTTGAAGAATCTCTGTTGTAAGCATGATAACAAATTACAGACCAAATGTACAGATCAGTGTTAAGATGACTCTATTTCATTAAACTCATTAATTTAATGTTTTCTCTCTTAGAGTCATATATTACAGTCAGTTTATATTGAGCTTTCAATTTTGCCAATACAAGTTCCAATATGACAAGATATGATATGATTTATTACACGTTGACTAAAAAGCAAAATCAAAGCAAAACACGACTTTGAACTAGTAAACTGGTATGTCTCTTAAGTTGTCACACCAACAATTCACCCACTCACATTTAGAACATATATAAAAGTAGCCCTACTTTGATAGGAAATAGTGCTTTTAATGTTGCTTTTTACTAAAAAAAAACTAGAGGCTCTAAAGAGCCTGTGTCGCTCACCTTGGTCTATGTGCATATTAAACAAAGGACACAGATGGATTCATGACAAAATTGTGTTTTGGTGATGGTGATGTGTTTGTAGATCTTACTTTACTGAACATTCTTGCTGCTTACAATTATCTCTATCTATAATGAACTTGGCCCAGTAGTTACAGTGAAAAATATTTTGTAAAAATTTACAAAAATTTACAAAATTTATGAAAATTGTAAAAAATTGACTATAAAGGGCAATAACTCCTTAAGAGGTCAATTGAAAATTTTGGTCATGTTGACTTATTTGTAGATCTTACTTTGCTGTACATTATTGCTGTTCACAGTTTATCTCTATCTATAATAATATTCAAGATAATAACCAAAAGCTGCAAAATTTTCTTAAAATTACCAATTCAGGGGCAGCAACCCAACATGTTGCCTGATTGGTCTGAAAATTTCAGGGCAGATAGATCTTGACCTAATGAACAATTTTATCCTGTAAGATTTGCTCTAAATGCTTTGGTTTCAGAGATATGAGCCAAAAACTGCATTTTACCCTATGTTCTATTTTTTAGCCATGTCGGCAATCTTGGTTTGCAGGCAGGGTCATCAGACACATTTTTTAAACTAGATACCCTAATGATGATTGTGGACAAGTTTGGTTAAATTTGTCTTAGTAGATTCAGAGGAGAAGATTTTTGTAAAAGATTACAAAAATTTACGAAAAATGGTTAAAAATTGACTATAAAGGGCAATAACTCCTTAAGGGGTCAACTGACCATTTTGGTCAAGTTGACTTATTTGTAGATCTTACTTTGCTGAACATTATTGCTGTTTACAGTTTATCTCTATCCATAATAATATTCAAGATATCCAAAACAGCAAAATTTCCTTAAAATTACCAATTCAGGGGCAGCAACCCAACAACGGGATGTCAGATTCATCTGAAAATTTCAGGGCAGATAGATCTTGACCTGATAAACAATTTTACCCCATGTCAGATTTGCTCTAAATGCTTTGGTTTCAGAGATATAAGCCAAAATCTACATTTTACCCCTATGTTCAATTTTTAGCCATGGCGGACATATTTTTTAAACTAGATACCCCAATGATGATTGTGGCCAAGTTTGGTCAAATTTGGCCCAGTAGTTTCAGAGGAGAAGATTTTTGTAAAAGTTTACGGACGACGGACGCAGGACGATGGACGCAGGACGACGGACGCAAGTGATGAGAAAAGCTCACTTGGCCCTTTGGGATAGGTGAGCTAAAAAAGCAAATGAATTTGCATGACTGAAAATTTGGCTGAATGAGATACATATTTTGAGCCACAATTTACTTGTGCATAAATTTCCATAACAATTTAACAGTATGCTTATTGAATTTTCAGAAAACGTGAGCTACTTTTTGTAGTAGTCGACTTCTCCATGTTATGTGTCACTACAAGACTTTACACATTGGTTGAAAATTGGCATATATAAAGGTGATATAGGTACAATTCAGGATAAACATGGTCTCTTCAATGTAAACTTGAGGTAAAATAATTAACAATTACTGTGGAAACTGAAAAATTTGGTTGATATATAGTAATTGATTTGTTGGTGAGAAAACAAATAGTTCTAGTGTGACTGGTTTAAGTTGAGATTAATTCTTAAAATCTTGTCATGGATATCAGAAGAAAAATGTATAAAAAGATGATGAGAATAGCTCACATAGAGGGCCAATGTGGTAAAAAAAACAGCAACCGTTTTAATTTTAATAATTTCACTACACCATTAAGCAAGTCAGTGACTTAATTTGTCTACAATATTAATTGTCATTTTGATCATTCCAATTTTTGCTAATGGCAATGATTGACATTCAAATGAATTCTATTAATATCAAGAATGTTCAATGACCTGATCATTCACTAATTGTACATACAGATTTTATCAATAAAGAAATATATGTAAACCTAATCCTATTATTGATAATTTAATAAGGAAAATCCTATTTGAAGAAGATTTACATATCTAACATTTAACAGTTATTTGACTGTCAATTTTTTAATGTAATTTGTCAATCTTTATAAGAGATGTTAAACCTGAGGACATAGAAAGCAAATTATAAAGTTAACTTGACGTAGTCCATAAAGCATTTCATACATATGCAACAAAAAGATTTTTTGGGAACTATATATAATTATTCACCATAAATAGCAATAATTGATCATATATTTTTAATCTACATACTTATAGCTTGCTTATAATGAAGAAGCATGACATAACTGCAAAATGACTGTATATAGAAAATTTAATAAGAGTATTTTAAATCTTGGTGCATTCAGATACCTCTATTTAAAATTCCTACATCAAATATTTTAGTTTTGATAAGGGTTATAAACTCTTTTCCAAT
Organism: Mytilus californianus; assembly: GCF_021869535.1. Taxonomy (NCBI): domain Eukaryota; kingdom Metazoa; phylum Mollusca; class Bivalvia; order Mytilida; family Mytilidae; genus Mytilus; species Mytilus californianus. The sequence continues at coordinate 67,354,476 of NW_026262679.1, read as the reverse complement.
TTTCTTCTCATCAAAAACAAGACACTATCCCCCAGCTTGCATTAACACATTTCCATGTTAAGGGAGCTACACAATCTGGGTCAAAGTCCTAATTTGGGATGGTTTACAATTTTTTTAAAGTTCAAATCATTATGAACATGCATACTAATTTTCAAGTTGATAGTAGGGAGTGTTTAAAAAAACATAATATCTCTCCTATGGTAAGGGCTCATTAAAAACATTAAGAAATCTAACTTTGACTGCAATAATTCTACAAACTTCGTAGAAATTTTTCTCACAAAATCCCTCTTTTCCACAAAAATAAAAAACGCTTTCAACTCTGAACGCATATTGTTTGCTTTCAACATTTTTTATTGGATATTTTCTTTTTAATAACAATGCCGAAATGGCTCAAAGAAAGTTTGCCTTGTAGTTTTGTGAGGATCAATCAGAATCTTAATGTAGCTTCTGTTAGCCATGTTGTCCAACTCACAACTCACCATAATGAAACAAGGGAATTTTCAAAGTGTACCTTTTATACATAGTTCATGTGGATTTCCGTCAGGAAACAATGCAATATAATGAGGACTTACATGTATGTGGCACCAATTATTGCCTACCACAAAACTGCATGTGATGTTGTATTTATTCAATATCAATAATATATTTTCATTCTGTTGAATGGAAACAGTGATTCAAACATTAATAAAAGTTGATTTCTGACAAAATTTTACACATTGTTCCTATTTAAATTTTTTTTTTGTTCGACAAAAAAAACCTGAAAAATGATGATAATTAAATTAAGGCCTTCTTAAATGTGTTCTATAACTAACCAAAAACAAAATAAATGTGGATAGTGTCCACATGTGGACACAGATGATGCCCCCGCTTGCATATCATATAGTTATAAAGGGACATAACTGAAGAACGGTAAAAGTGATGATACCCAAATTTGAACTTGATCTGAGTTTTGAGGTAATAAGCATTGTGTGTAAGTCTCATAACATTTCGATAAAGGGGCATAACTCAATAATGGTTAAAGTGACATTACCCAAATTCAGCTTGATCTGTGTTTTATCAGTGGAAGTCAAAATTAAACATTGCATTGTATCAAGCATTGATTGTAGTTGATTCAACTATAATCATGGACAAAGGAAGATAACTCCAATTTTAAAAATTTTTACTTGATATTTAGAAGAAAATAAAAATTTTGCAATTTTTCCATTTATAAAGGGGCATAACTCTAGAACGGTTAAAGTGACGCCACCAAAATTCAACCTTGATCTGTGTTTTGTGGTAATAAGCATTGCTTATAAGTTTCATTACATTTGGTTGAGGCAAACTAAAGTTAGAGAACGGAAACGATAAATTCAGCAATTTTTCCATTTGTAAAGGGGCATAACTCTAGAACGGTAAAAGTGACCCTACCAAAATTCAAACTTGATCTGTGTTTTGTGGTAATAAGCATTGTGTATAAGTTTCATAACATTTGGTTGAGGCAAACTAAAGTTAGAGAACGGAAACCAATTTTGGGACGTACGTACGTACGTACAGACGGACAAGGGTAAAACTTAATGCCCCTCCACTATTGCGGGGGCATAAAAATGCAAATTTCAATAGGAACAATGCTAAAAATTTTATGTCAGAAATCAAATTTTTATGATTAAATCAGTGTTTATAGACAGGTTTTTCCGATTATCTGCCTTAGTTTGTGACGCGACTCCTAGGCGTCGTTGTAGTACGATCGCCATTACAACCGTGAAAAAAATATAAACAAGATATAGATCTATATGCCCTGACCGCATATGATTAAATGTAAACACAAGAATGTGAAGTCGTACTTGACCGCGGCAAAATTATATGTGCTATAAATAATAAAGTAATTAGATAAAGATTCTAAGTGTATTGCAGGCGAGGTGTCGTGTCCTTAAAATATAACTGTATTTGATATGTTACACGCGGGACATAATAAATTTTATACGAATACTAATCCCAGGTTACATGTCGATTATAATCATTTGGTAATCATAATATTAGTAATTATAACACATACATAAATAAAAAATAAATAGTCTTGACCGGTCGAATGTGATATATCAGAAAAACCAGGGTACAATTTTATCAAATCATAGAAATTTCTGTGGTCAGACATATAACGAGACAGTCCTAAAATTTAATAATCCACTAATCAGACGGACCTACAGAGACGAGAGTTTTGTGCTTTTTGCTTGACTCACGTATAATGCTCAAAATTGAGTGACATTTTCGTATTACTTTGGTGTCCGCATGAATTGCGCTATATGCTATCGATGCGTCGGGTCATATGTAGATATAACTTTGCGATTAGAGTATGGGCTTAAGCAGTTTTGAACTTTCACGGCCCATGTATTCCTATAGTTATTATGTGTTCGATTCCAATTTCTTTTGCAGAAAAATACTTTACATACAACTACTATAGTATGTATAGTATATAACATCATGATCCAGTCCGTGCTTAATATAAATGAATGCCATTAAACCACCAAAGACTCCAACATGTAAATTCAAAGCGATGATTAGTTATGTTTTGAAGCGTCATTTAGTGTTTTGCCAACTCCCCTCCCAACCACTCCAAAACAGAGGTCTCGTAGATTTTCATCCTTAATCCGTATTAGACTCTTATATAAGTCCCCGGTGTATATAATACAGTGAAATACAGTAGTATAATATAACATTAGGGGTGTATTTTACTGAACTGTCGGAATTTCGGGTTGTCGGATTATAGCTACGCTTTCGTAGGTTCTAGTAAACTATTTGATTACCAAGAGTTAGACCTTTGAAAAATTCTTCTAATGTATAAAATTTTAGAATTCATGCACAGAAGAATCTACTGAGGAAAGTTTAATTCAACAGAAGTAAATGTATACGTCTTATAAAGAAAATAAAGTGAATATATACTAAACGGAACACAGACCTACATATATATATATATATATAACCTTTAAGTTTTTCAGCAAGAACTGCACCCAGGAATAAAATATTTTACAAGCCTTACTTTTCGAAATATAAAAGCGCCGTCCCAAATAACCAAATATCAAACTAAGTGTTAACCTCATCAGTACGATCGAGCAACAGCTGATCTGCAATATCGTAGTTGAAAATTAAATTGTGTAGTAATTCCACTAAAGTAAAGAAAACTAAGTAACATATTTATATAAGTATACAATAAGGCGTCACTGTCATTCATAATCATTTCTTAAACGGCTGACGAGGTCCCCCTCCTTTTATTTAATTTTGAACTCCTTACTCCTCTGTTAAAAATGTTTTTGTCTGAGTTAATAGTGTCAGAATGTCTGTTCAATTGCTACATGTAGCCTCGGGGTAGGTTTCATTGTTATTAGCTTCATTTATGGTTAATCCAGACATTTTACCGCTTCCACTACAAAAGTTTGGGGCACGCGCCCTCCCCACCCCTTTTTTTCAAATTCCTAGATCCGCATCTGATGTCGCGGTGGATCTTCTATACAAAAAGAGGCATATGCACTGTAGTCATCGGATTAAATTTTATAGATTAATTTGAGTTTTTAACAGTCGTTTTACATCGTGTAAACATTCGTCAGCCAGTGTAATTTGACTTTCATAACAAGTTTTATTTAAAAAAAAATGTCCGGACCATACAAAAACCTGTTTATGCAAAGTTTTTTTTTAGGTTTATACAGCTTTGATCCACTCAGATTTGTTGGCTCGTCTGGAGGCATCACAGTCGTAAGACGTATATGAAATCAAACGAGAGCAGTCATCGTGCAACTCGTTGTGTAATTCGCATATTAATTTTTTCCACACCTGAAGTTTTTTACGATTATTTGTACAACTATTAACTGCACAAGAAATGCTTCCATGTTTTTTATAACTTTTGGCAGCATCCATAGTAAAATAAGTCAGAAAATGAAAGAAATACAAATGTAAACAGAAAATCTATAATGTTTTGATCAATACACGTGCGTTATTTTTCACGGTTGTAATGGCGGATTGGTCATGTGAGAGGTTAATGGATGCGCCCATGTTTTCTAGGTCAATTACAGATAAACCCGTCTATATTGTACAGATTAAAAATGTATTATTGATATTGAAAAAATACAACATCACATGCAGTTTTGTGAGAGTAAAACATGTATTTTCATCTATTTAGAAGATAATGTTTTACTCAGGTAAATCAACCAGAGTGATGGATGTCTCTTAGAAGAAATTTACAGGTCCCAGTGAATAAACTACACAGAGAACAATAGCTATTGTATCTAACCAATGGGACAATAGAGCTGACAAAAGTTTGAATATATTGTCCAATAGGAGATGAATCTGTGGAAAAGTTTCATTTGGTTAGCAATAAATAGATTGACCAATAGATGAATCTGTGGGAAATTTTCATTAAGAGCCTTGTAAGCTTTTCAATTAACACAAAAATGGGAATATTTGTACATATACTCATGAAATTTAACCACATCTGGCAGTAAAATTTCATGATTCATTGATTGTTTATGGTTTGCATAATCTGATCAAGGTCCAATTTTGTAATCCATTTTTAGGAATAAACCTAACAATACATCAATTGGAAGGATCTGAAATGTCAGGTAGACAAGGGCAATGTTGAATATTGAATTGAGGTTGCCCCTGAAATGAAAAGTATACTAGATGGGGTAAGAAATTTTGATTTATAACATGCTCTCTAAACTATGCTCTGTTCCGTTTACAGGCATGTTGTCTATCATGTAGTTTCATTATATATGATAATGAAAAGAAATTTAGATTAAATATACTAGTAGCTACAGTTGCATGATTAAATCAGCAGTAAATCTAAATCTAATCATCTGGTAGTACTTAATTAAGATGTACTAGTGTTGTAAATGCACTAGGTATTTGTCAAAACTATTTATCTCTCCATGAAAATGAACCATGAAGCTGTAGGTCTATTTTTCTTTTTGTCAAAAATAAAAGGTATGGAGTATCTTATTTTTTTTTTATTCAAAATATATGAAAAGGGTAGCACATATATAGGCACTTGATGTCTTAGCAGATCAAACCTACCACAAAAGTATTAAAGAGGTCCATACGAGATTACTTATATATATAAATCATAATAATTACATTGAAACCTGCAGTTTAAAATACTTCCAAAATGGACAGAAATTCATAGTGAATATAAACATGACATGACATGTAAATTTATAGATTTTAATATACTGTATAACATGTATAAACTGCATGAAATTTTACATAGGCAGGACTGGAAATCTTAATAAAAGGGTCTGAATCCATAATGAACAAATTAAGCCTCTGCTAGACAGGCAAATTCCATTGAATGGACACATTGATACATGTAGCAATAGAAAATTTTAGATATTTCCATTTTTCCAGTGCAACAGGGGGTGCAAAATATACTGACAAGAAATGGAACAATATTTTGTAAAAATAATTACGCTTAATGCAAGAGTCACACAACTGAATGAACAATTATGTAATGTCATATTCTCCTCTACACCTATGTTTCCCTTAACAGAGTTGCCAAAATGATATTTACAGTCCTCAATTCATTGAATTTTTATCTGTATATGAAAAACTGAAATCATATTTGTCTATAATCTGAACAGAAGAGGGATAGTTTAATTTTTTCTAATGAAAATAATCAGGAGTATATCAACTCAAGTTATATCACAGGATGTAGGAAAGGAAATAAGTAATTGTCATTAATGTCTTCAGCCATTTTAATTTCCTACATCATGTACATCAAACTGTTGTGAGAGACAGAAATGATCTATAATTTATTGAATTAAGTTATATTTTTACCTTTTTGATCAATGAATATTTATTGACAGTTTACGATACTACATGAATAATTTACATAGATGTAGTGTTTTATAACATGTCAATGTTCTTCTAGCTATAGGTAAACTTTATTTCTGTCTCTAAGCTAATATATATTTAATAAAAACCTTGGTCCTGTAGATCATTTTTTCATTATCACTGTACTTTGCTGTGTGATCAGGAAAATCACTCAGCTATGTGCATTGTAGGGACCCTAATACACGGATGTCCCACTCACGCTATCCTTTTCTATGTTCAGTGGACCGTGAAATTGGGGTCAAAACTCTAATTTGACATTAAAATTAGAAAGATCATATCATAGGGAACATGTGTACTAATTTTCAAGTTGATTGGACTTCAACTTCATCAAAAACTACCTTGACCAAAAACTTTAACCTGAAGCGGGACAGACGGACGATACGGACGGACGGACAGACCGAAAAACATAATGCCCCTCTACTATTTGTAGGTGGGGCATAAAAAACAAACTTCACTTTAATATTGCATATTATAAGCAAACTTCAATTTATGTTAATATGGAAACTTGTAATAAGATACACAATACACTACAGACATGCAATACACATACTGGCCACTTTAGAAAAGGCTAGACATATTCATACCTTAGGAAGACCAACTTTTTCCATGGCAATAAAGAAATGGTTGATGTTGTCTGTGTGTCTGAAATGTAATCCTCGAGCCTATAAAAGTAAAGATGTATGATCAACTAAAAATTTGTCAGACTATTACACAAGCCATCTTAAATATATAAAATATAATTAATTTGTTAAAAACATATCTGAGGTTTAGTTCTGTAAATTCTGAACACTACAAAGAACATGTATGGCTAACATCATAAATAGTAAATGTTAAAATAGAAAATCTAGGATGATGTTACATGTTATAAAAGGGTTTTGTTTCTGATTGTTTTGTTTTCTTGAGAGGCAGTATTCAAACTTTGGCTGTGTCTACCCTAATTTTTGGTGGGGTTCATGTTGCTCAGTATTTAGATTGTTGTAAAGTTTCTTGTACACTAAATTGTCTTTTTCACCTTCTTTTGGTTTTTTTGCCATGGCGTTGTCAGATTCCATTTAGCTTATAAGTTTTGAATGTTGACTTGGTATCGTTCCAATCTCTTTTAGTTTGCTCTCTGTAGTAATGAGCATATTTTGACCGTGCTTTCCAAATTAGGTGCAGAATCAAGGACCCTTGCTCAAGTTGGTAGTCATTCATGTTGGTAGCTGTACTTGCACAGGTTTTTTATTACATGTTTTACTTATATAGCACATTGTCTAGATAGGGAAAGGTTTGTGTGCAGATAAAACTCGTTTGTTCCCACCATATGTTGTGCCTTTACCTAGTCTGAAGAGTTGGGAGTTGGTAGGTGGAAAGGTTTATTAATAATAGTTTTGGTGATTCGTGTCTTTTTTAGTTTCAAATATATTTTATTTCTCAAAAGTGTGCAAATGCCAAATATACAACAGAAATATATAGGGATTCTGAAACAAGAAATACTTGTACTAATTTGGCTCCATTAATAACAAGATAACAACATTAGAAACATAGTGTAAAGAAACACAATATAATCAAATTTGCAATTTATACATGTTTATTCTGTGGTTTGCCAGTTCAACTCAGAAGTCAGTCAAATCATGTGATCAACTCATTCGGAATCGTGGTCTTAGCTGTGAATATGATATATTTATGACTGTGTTCCACAAAATAAAGTTTAATTCATAAAATAAATTAACAAACAAATCATAGGACTTATATAATTGTGTGCAACTTTAAAACTTCTCTGGTTTTCCTCATCACTGTGAAGTTCACTACCTGATAAGGTTTCGTTTATTAACATTTCTTTGTAGAGTGAAAATGGTTTGTCTTTTTTATGTATGTTCACAGGTTGGTTCTATGTCCTTGTCTTATTGTTGATCTGACGAGTCAAGCCCTTTCCAACATTCTGATTTTTAGTTTGTTCTTGTGTAGTGCACCACTATCCCATGCAAGGGGAGAGTGGAGCTCTCAAAAACATGTTTGACTCTGCCATATATTCTTTATGTGCCGGTCCCAATCCATCTCATCTTGTTGTTTTTTGCTGTCAGTTGTCTGTATGTTTACCGTTGATTGTTTTACACATGTAGCATAATACAGAGCATTGGTTATGATCCTTCTTTGAATTTTTTCAAATTTTGTCATCTTTAACCCTTTATTGCTTAATAAAGGTATGAGTTTTGTTCATTGTTGAAGGCTGTATTTGTTCACATCCTTGCCCTTTGTTCTATAGTTAATAGTTGACTCATTAGTAATCATACCACATCTTACTTTTATATCGAAAGGAAAGCAACTCATTCATTCAATCCTTCTAATTGAAAACTGATGTAATTGAGAATAATTAAGGCCAAAAAAAGGTTTGTGTTAAGGGCTGCTCGAAAGACCCTAAGGTTTTTATGATTGATTGGTGTTTAACGCCACTTTCAGCACTATTTTCAGTTTTTATTGGTGGAGGAAGCCAGAGTGCCCAAAGAGAACCAACGACCTTTGGTAAGGAAACTTACAATCCTAGTCAATTAAGAATGTAGTTGAACCCATCTGCCACATACTGGATTCGAATTCACAACCTCAGTGTTGACAGGCTAGGGATACAGTAGTTCGACTACTTAGACAACTCAGCCACCAAAGTCCCAAATTTTTTATGAGGATTTCATCAAATAACATAATAGCTGTTGCAACTGCTAACTTATTTCATCAAAATATACCACAGTATTGAAGAAAATGTGTTAAACATGGTCATTTAGTTAATTGCAAATGGCACAATTCTGGTTTCATGGTACGTAAAAATGCAGACACTGATTTCTGATTGTGACTAAAAAAAATTATTTTCCAACTTTAATACGACCTATAACTTTTGAGGAAGGAAACTGAAACTTTTTGGGACTAATTTTAACTTCTAACTGATCTTCAAACTAATTTAAATCCAATTGACTCACAAGTCGTAACATTTTCAGAAAAAGAATAAAATGCTAGGCTGGGCGCAGCTTGATACGACCTCAGAGGTCGAACCCTGAACAGTTGGGGCAAGTATGGACACAACATTCAAGCTTGATACATGTCTGAATTTGGATTGTGATTAAATATTTGACACAGCATAGGTTTCTGACACAGAATGAATGTGGTCTAAGAACTTAATTTTTTTTAATTTACCTATTATGGTACAATATCCACAATCTAAATACATGGTTAGATTCAGCATATCAAAGAATCCAAAGAATTCAATTTTTGATGAAATCAAACAAAGTTTAATTTAGGACCCTTTTGACCTCAATGTGGACCAATTCGATAACGGGGCCCAAAAATCAAAATACATGGTTAGATTCAGCATATCAAAGAACCCCATATATTCAATTTTTGTTGAAATCAAACAAAGTTTAATTTAGGACCCTTTTGACCTCAATATGAACCAATTTGATAGCGGGGCCCACAAATAAAAAATCTAAATACATGGTTAGATTCAGCTTATCAAAGAACCCCATATATTCATTTTTGGTTGAAATCAAACAAAGTTTAATTTTGGACCCCAATTTGGTCCAACTTGAAAACTGGGCCCAAAATCAAAAATCTAAATACATTTTAGATTCAGCATATCAAAGAACCCCATATATTCAAATTGTGTTAAAATCAAACTAAGTTTAATTTTAGACCCTTTGGACCTTAATGTAGACCAATTTGAAAACTGGACCCAAAATTAAAAATCTAAACACACGGTAAGATTCGGCATAACAAATAAATAAATGTGGTCAAAGATTTTACAAATCTAATGTGCCATACTGTGCACTTAAAGATTACTTCTTGAAATTTTTCAATATTTGAAATTTGAAAAAAAAATAATATTTGAAGGATAATTCTTTTTAATTTCTGAAATCTGAAATGAGAAAAAATTGACCCCCCACAAATTCTTTTTATTCCCCCCCCCCCCCCTTTTTCCCCAAAAAATTCTTTCCCTCAAGATATGGTCATAATCTCAATTCAAATTTCCAATGGAGTTTGCAACCATAATTACCCATTTAAACTTACCATAGTACTAACTTAATCTATTTTATAATAGAATTTAAAATATGGTGTCAAATCTTTCATATGGATTTTTTTGTAAAAAAAAAGATGCAACATTTGCAGATATTTTTACTGGTCTTCCTTTATAAATATGCATTTCTTTAAACATAATTTAAAAGCAGTGTAAGGGAAGTAATTAAAACGTTGTATTTGGATTACCTCCATTACACTGTTTTAAATTATCTTAATTATTCATTAACCATTACTTTATACATAATCTAAAAGCAGTGTAAGGGAGGTAATTCAAATGATGTATTTGATTTATCTCCCTTACACTGCTTTAAATTATGTTTTTACTTAAGTATTTGTCCATTAACCAGGACAACCTTGTTTTTCCCCCTTTTTTGCCCCTATTCCTTAACGGTTTGAGCCATAACCCCCCAAAGCAGATCCTAACCATCCCTTTGTGGTATGGAAACTTGAAGTATAATTTCAGAGAGATCCATACACCGTTCCACAAGTTATTGTCTGGAAACTAAAAAATGCTCATTTTTGGCCCCTTTTGGCCCCTAATTCCTAAACTGTTGGTACCATAACCCCCAAAATCAATCCCAACCTTCCTTTTGTGGTATTGCACCTTATGGTAAAATTTCATAGAGATCCATTCACTTAAACTAAAGTTAGAGTGCGAAAACCAATGTGTCTTCGGACGACGACGACGCCAACGCCATACCAATATACGACCGCAAAACAAAAGTCGTATAAAAACTAACAAATATGTACCTGATATCTAGTTTGTTCTCTGTCATAAATCCTTTTGATTGGTACAAACTTAGGAGCCAAAAAATGACCAAGCTTTGCAAGATAAACACCATTTCTCAAACCTTCTTCTAGTTCTGTTGTAGGAGGTAATTCTTCATTAATGCAGGCTTGGATCCATCTAAAATTATATATATATTACTTCTTTACAACTCAATTCATATAGGTGTTAATCACTTATTTTGCAAGAGGTCAATTCTATTTTCATTTTGATAAAAACTGTTTCAAACGATACCAGTTACTGAAACGAAAATTTGTGAGTCAGTTAAGTCTAACATTAAGTCAAATGAAGCAATCTTTTTAACCTGATGACCATTGTTAAATGAATATATCGAACAAATGTTTGAATAAAACTTTTAAAAGACAACAACATCATGGATTACTGCAAGGATGTTGTTGTCTTTATATAGTTTTATTTTCCCGATGTTTTAAGACAACCGCAGCATACTTCGGTATCCATCCTGATTACTCTACCAGCTTGTACCATTAAAAGGTGTTGGTTCACTAGTTTATAATTTTAAATGTGTCAATGGTTTGTAGAAAAATTAAATCAAAACAACTAATTATTTGTACACAATTTTGTGTCAGGTATAAAAGTAGATTTTAATTAAAGAATCTTTCAATATAACAAGCATTCTGAGAGTATTGCATGGCAATACATAGTCCACTACCGTGTAAAAATTCATTATACTGGAACAAAAAGCGAACTTGTTCTATAACTTGTCATGGTGTAAACAAAAAGAAAATATCAAGTCAATATCTTCAAGCATGACTAAAAACAGTGTGGAAAACTGATTAAATGAGTGAATTTTTCAAGTCCAAGGACCATAACTCTGCACAAAATTATCAGACCGAAACAAAATTTTGAACTTGACATGTATAACTTGTCATGATAAAACTATATACCAATTATCAATCAATATCTTCAAGCATCATGAAAAAAAGTGTGGAAAACACTTTAACATTAGATATGATTAATAGTTCTCTAAAATTAGATATGATGTAATACAGTGTATATCTATTTTCAAATTATAATCAAATATAATTAATAGTTCCAAATTGAAATATTTTTTCTTTTATTTGTCACAAACTAATATAGATTTGTAACTTATTTATAAAATGTCAACAATTTTTATCTACACAATGAAATGTGATACATACATTAATAAAAATAGATCATTATCTAATTGAAGGATTTCACTTCATAATTTTTTTTCATATATATATAGCATTCAGAAACTTAGTTTATACAAAATAACAAACAAACCTGGCAAAAAATTCTTCAAATAATTAACCAAAGAATGTCTTTTAAAAAAATTAGTTATCTCCCTTTGTACAGAAATATGGTTTAACATAGTACTCCATGGTCCATAACTCTGGACTAAATCATCAGACCGGAACAAAATTTGAACTTGATCTATAACTTGTCATGGCAAAACTATATACCATATATCAAATCAATATCTTCAAGAACGAAGAAAAAACGTGTGGAAAGCTGATTTGCCGGACTGACGTATGGACAGACAGACAGACGGACAGAGTGCAAACCTAAAGTCCTCTTCGACTTCGTTCTTAGGGGACTAAAAATAAGGAGATGAGGTATGATTGCCAATGAGACAACTATCCACCTAAGTTCAAATGAATAGGATGTAAGCAATTATAGGCAACCATACCACCTTCAACAATAAGAAAAACCCATACCATATAGTCGGCTATAAAAGGCCAAAACATGAAACATTTCAATTGAGGTAACTAACGGCCTAATTTATAACAAAATATACGTCATCAGATCGATACAAAGCAGGAAACATCTAACAAAATCACTGACCCTATGTGGCTGGGTATTTATACATCCCTTACAACAAAAAATACACAAATTACAGATCTGAGAGTACTCACATTTACTGACAGCTAGTTCAAAGCCAATAACAACTAATAAAATTGACATTGACACAAATGATGCCCCCGCTTGTATATAACATTATAAAGGAACATAACTAGAGAACTGTAAAAGTGACGTCACCAAATTTGAACTTGATCTGTTTTTTATGGTAATAAGCATTGTGTAATAGTTTCATAACATTTGGTTGAGGCAAACTAAAGTTAGAGAATGGAAACTAATTTTGGGACGTATGTATGTGCAGACTGACGGACGGACAAGGTAACACTTAATGCCCCCTCTACCGCAGCGGGGGCACAAAATCATGTATCTAAGACTAAAATATGAATCAGTACACATCCAGCACCTAATGGATTTAGTGTAAAGACGTCAAAATCAACATCTTGCTAATAGAAACAGACCTAACCACCAAACTTAAAATTGACCAATGAACCATAAAAATTAAGTCAAGGTCAAGAGAACCTTGCCAGACACAAAGAATCATAACATACACAAAAGAAAGTTGACCTACTGCTTTTGTTATCTGAGAAACAAACCTATCAATGAAAACATAAAATTGATAAATGAACCATGAAAATGAGGTCAAAATCAGATAAACCCTGCCAAACATATGTTCATCTTACAATCATTCTATATACTTAATATAGTTGCCCTATTGCATATAGTATCTGAGAAAAGGACCAAACTACTAAACATTTAAAATTGACAGATAAACCATTAAAATGAAGTCAAGGTCAGATGATACCTGCTAGTCTGACATGTACACCTTACAACCATTTCATTCACCAAATACAGCTGACCAGCTCCCTTTATTCTGATATGTTTAGTGGGAACTTCCCAATGATATATCAGAAAACAGGAGTAATCCCGTATTGATTTTTAATTAAATTACAAAAGAGACTGCTTTCAATTTTCAGGATAGTGTGCTTTTTATCATTATTTTTCAGATAATTTTAGGCAATAAACGTTAACAGGAATTGCAGTTTTACCTATTATTCCCTATAAATAAAAAAAGAAACAATTTACAAAGACTTGAAAGAAGTGGTTCTTGTACATTGTAGGAAAAGTTTTTTATACTGAATTAATTAAGAAATAACAGGAGTGTCCATTAAATGGAGTCTACTGTAACAGAATACTGCCTTTAAATTTTACCTGCATGTAGAAATAATTTCAATATATACAGGTAGGCAAACCAACAACGACTTAATCATAACACACTTACACATGCACCTATAAATTATATATTTGCATTTGTAAAGCCCTGAATTAGATGTATATTTGCCTTATATATAAGACTTGAACACAGATTTCATAATTGCACAAAATTGTATTTCAGTTTTATTCCATAACTGTGTGTACATTTGTAATTCTATAGTATTCAGCTCCAACATTACAAGGACACATGAAGGATGTAAAATGAATAATTATTTTGCTTTCCCATTGTCTGTCTATAATTAAACATTCAAAAAAAGTTTAGTATGAAAAATAATCAATACTAAACATATATGAATAAATATAAGCATACATGAATAAATATATGGTTTTATAAGAAAAAAAACATATAATTTATGAGATTTATTAAAAAACTTTATTCAAATAACATGAATAACAAATAAATTTAAGAAGGTCAAGTATGCATGTGATAGATATTTTTGACTTTGTTCAATGACTTCTATGCATCAGAGAGATGAAAACGTGATCCTTATAAAAATTCTGAAGTCACTGAAGCATGGTGTATGGCTGTACTAAGTCTGGTTATCTGGACCATGGGTTGTTGTGGTGTTGCTTGTCTTTGTTTGCATGTCTATTGACTTTTTTTCCATGGAGTCAGATTTTGGTGATTAATGTGGTCCAGTACTTTTTGTGATTCCTATTATCCTTTTTATGTATTATACTGTTAGTATTGCACACAAAATAGTAATGGTCTATCATAACATTTTATTCTGAAATGGAACTTTATCAGAAACTAAAGAGGCCCTTCATGGGGGTGTCCAAGTAATCACATGATCACAAATTTTTTTGCCAATATAATCACATAATAATTAATTTTTTTTTTAAACAAGATAATCAAATAATCAAAAATGATAAAATGGCTGCCATTGTGTATTTTATAAATCAATTCAGAAAGATCATAGTATATATATATATTGATTAATCGATTGATTTTTGCCTGCTCAACGTCAAGTGACAAATATTTTATGCATATTTAGGACAAGATCAAATCAGCAATTAAATACAATAGGTAAGAGTTGCAATAAATTCTGCAAAACCAGTATGAAGGACGGAAGGACCTTCACAGGTAAATGGGGGTATGATGAATAGGGTCTGAAATTTTGCCTTGCAACAAAGCCACCTAGGAACCTCAGAGCTCTTACATTTAAAAGTTAGAAGTTGAAATCATCCCTTTGAAAAGTTTATGGACACCATCATGAGTTGGTTTAATCTTATGGAATAACTGTTTCACAGATGATGACAGATATGTTCCAATAGTCATAACCACAATCCTGCCTTCTTTTCCTCGAATGTGACCTACCAAATTAGACATATAACTGAGTCTGTACTTACAGGAGCAACACAAGGGGTGCCACATGTGGAGCAGGATTTGCTTACAAACGGAAGCACATGAGATCACCCCCAGTTTTTAGTGGGGTTTGTGTTATTTCGTCTTGAGTTTTCTATGTTGTGTTTTGTATATTGTTGTTTGTCTTTTTATGGGTTTTCTTTATTTCCTTGGCATAGTCAGTTTGTTTTCAACTTTAAAAGAAGTTGAATATCCCTTTAGTATCTTCCACCTTTCTCCAGTTGTTTCAAGAGTTTTTTTAATGTTCAGGAAGCATGGCAAACACTCCATACAATAGCATCAGATTAAAAGTTCACATTCAGACTTTGGCTACTTATTTCTACATCCTACACACCCAAAAGGATGTCCCATTTTGGTTTTGGTTCACTGGAGTATATACACATAGAAGTTTTAACCAAGTCTAAATTGAAAACAACTTCAAACACATAGAAGTTTTATATACACACATATATATATCATTTTATGATACAAGATTTTTTAAACACAACAAATGATAACAGCTTAATGGAAGGAACAAGAGTGATTCTTCATTGTGAATTTATCAGGAGAAGTTTTAGCATGAACCCCATTAGGAGTTCATGCCCTTATATATTGGCAATTCCCTCATAATCATGATTATCAGAAAGCCTCAAAAAAAATTTCACAGGACTATAACAGTAATTATTTGTGTCTTTGAGACAGTCCCTGTACACAAAGACTGTAACCACATCATATTATGTATTGCACAATAAAACGATTAGAAACTTAAGCTTATTAACCAAGACCAGATTGCTGTAAACATTTTTTTTTTTCATTCATTAATTGAAACAAATCCTTCATGTTTATTGACGGTGTATTTTGCATTTTGTAAAACAATTGAACTTGTGTAAAAAATTTGATTTAAAAGGTGTTATCACTAACTATTGGCTGCACAGTGATCGACATCTGGGATCTAATATAGGACTTTATTCATGATGTTATGTTCCAGATGGCATAAGTTGTTACAAATTGTGTATAATTAGGTCTTTCCACTTTTCTGTGGAAAGACCTATTGTATTTGTTCTGATTATTATTAGGGCTTTCCACTTTTCTGTGGAAAGACCTATTGTTTTTGTTCTGATTATTATTATTATTTTCTTCCGCCAAATTTTATTCTCGCGTAACATTTTTGTTTCGCAATATGTCGCTAAGATATTTCTTATATAGTATCATACAGTTTATGAGCTTTTTATTTTCACCCATTCTAAGCCGAACAATTTTCTTTGTAAGAGTTATCTCCCCAAACACTGTTTTCCTTGTGACTACATCTACACCGTAACGGCAACAGAAAGCAACAAATTTATTTTATAAAATTGCTCGTTATATCCTTCGCATGATTTGTCCTATTTTGACCGAAGCGATATGAACACTCCATATGAGAGTTATTTCCCCTTATGCATGTGATATAAGTAATATGCATTTCTAACTGGTAAACCATAAGTGATAGAGACCTAGGGTCTTTTGATTTGAGGTCCTTGGTCCAAAAAAAATAAAATTAGGTCAAGGTCAAAGGTCAAGGTCACATTCTAAATTTTGATTTTGGCTTATTTTCACTTATTTCCAAAAAACCTACAAGATATCGACAAAATATTTTTATTAAATTGTAAGTTGCGACATGTCGTAACACATGAATTTTGGTTGAAAGGGTACGTTGACCGTAAAAGAGAGTTTTCTCCCTTTTTATATTTAAAATTACATGTATGGTGGTATAACTCATTTACCAACTATAATAAAGACCTAGGGCAATATGATTAAAAGTCCTTGGTGTATGACCTTGAAATTGAGCTCAAGGTCAAAGTTAAATTTGATGTTCTAGATTTTGACCTTTGCTTTAACTTCATATTTAAACACGATAAAGCCATGGGACTTTTTTTATTAGGTTGCAATTTACATGACCTTGAAAAGCCAACCGGAAGTGACCTTGTGTAAACCGGAAATAGCTTTGTTTTGTACTTATTTGATGTAAAGTGTAATATTGAACAATATATTTTTGGAATCAGTATCAAGTAAACTATCAAATAAAAGCGGAAGTGACATATCTCAAACCGGAAGTAACAATTTATCTCCTTTATTTAGAAAAAAATGTATAGAAACCATATATTTTTGGAATCAGTTTACAATAAGCTATCATTTGACACTGGATATGATATTTCAAACTGAATTTTCAGTTCTATTTCAAAATTGATCTGTATGGGTGGAAAGACCTTCAATTGTTCTCTGAACAATTGGTTTTTAATTATTATTATTATTATTTTTTTCTTCCGCCTAATTTTGTTCTCACGTAAAATTTTTGTTTCGCAAGAAGTCGCTTAGATATTTCTTATATAATATCATACAGTTTATGCGCTTTTTATTTTCACCCATTCTAAGCCGAACAATTTTCTTTGTAGGAGTTATCTCCCCAAACACTGTTTTCATTGTGACTGCATCTCCTCTGTAACCGTAAAAGAAAGCGACAAATTTATTTTACCAAATTGCTCGTTATATCCTCAGGATGTTTTGTCCAATTTTGACCGAAGCGATACGTAAACTCCATATGAGAGTTATTTCCCCTTCTGTATTTGACATAAGGGATATATAAATGTATAGCATGAATGGTAAGTGATAGAGACCTAAGGTATATTGATTTGGGTTCCTTGGTTCATTTAAATGAAATTGAGGCCAAGGTCAAAGGTCAAGGTCATATTCTAAATTTTGACTTTTCCTTGTTATTTGATCTCCTCTGTCACTTTTAAAGATACAAATTAAAGAACAAGTGCAAAATGTTTGCCTTATTGTGATTAAGATATGATACATTTGGTCTGAAACAATCCAATGACATCTTAAAGGAGTTATTGTCCCTGAAATGATTCAATTTAAGGTTAATTGATTATTACTCCAACTTGGTACATGATAAAGCCATAGGGTCTTTTGCAAACTGTGGGTTGACATATGGCGTTGAAAAATGTCAACCGGAAGTGACCTTGAGTGAACCGGAAGTAGTATTTTTTGCACTTATTTCATGGAAAAGTACCTAGAAACCATATATTTTTTGAATGATCATAGGTTAACCTATTTTTTGAGAACGAAAGTGACATTTTATAAATCGGAAGTAGCATATTATCTTCCTTATTACAGGCATAAGTATATACAAACTATATATTTTTGGAATCAGTGTGAATAAAGCTATCATATGAGACCGGAAGTGACATTTTCTAAACCAGAAGTTGGCAATTATCTCCCTTATTTCAGGCAAAAGTATATAGAAACCATTTATTTATTGAATTAGTATGAAGAAATCTATTCTTTGACGCTATTAATAACTTTGAGTAAACCAGAAGTAGCTTCCTATCAATTATTTAGAAAATTGATGTGGAAAGACCTTCAATTGTTCTTTGAACAATTGGTTTTTAATTATATTTACATTGGGTCTTTAGCAACTTAATTCAACAAGTCAAATTATAAGTCTTTGTTTAAACAAGCAGATGCTATTTGTGATTAGAGAGGACACTCATCTTGCATAAAATGAGCATCCTGGATATAGTAGGATATCTACTATATCCGACCCTTTTATGTACATGTAATAGGTCATTATCGACAGTTAAATTAATTAGGACAATACGCAAAAGTTATGTGATTTTTATCTGTATCTGTATGCAGGATTAGTCAAATTTGGGTTTTAGCTACAGGTTTATGTGTCAAATTCTCCTATCATGTTACTCTTCTTAACATCAAGTGATTAGGCATCACACAAATGGGGATTGGTAATTGACTATTATGACCAAATTTATAAACCATCAGTCAAGTAAAGTTCTTACCCTGAAACTTGACCTTAAGTGAAAATAAAATATTTTTCAGATTCAAATAATAGTGGAATATGTGTAATCCTTATGAATGAATGTCCCTCTGACAATTTTTATATTAAAGCTCTACCTTGTAACCTAAAGCAAACACAATTTGTTTCTCAAAACTTGAATAAAAGAAATTGCCCTCATATATGTTCTCTATTTCTTGGGTGCGACTGGCTTTTTTTTTAATTACAGCAAACTGATGACTGTTCACATATGAAGTGTTCTGAGGTTTTACGATAACTTTTCTTTTTTTTTAAAAAGCAACTTGTTTTATAATTAGAAATGCTGAAAAATTGTGATTAAACTGCAGTGTAACACTTCAGAATTCTCCTACATTCAATTTCATACCTATAATTTAGTAAAGCAGCTTGATTTAAACTTAACTAGTTGATACAGGAAAAAACCATGTTTACAACTGGACTGATGGCAATGCAACATATATATGTCAAACGATCTTTGGGCTAATGACATCCCGTTAAACCATGCTTAACCCTCCACTCTCACTTTAAATGTCTGTAAGGATTATGGCTGTCAAACTTCAGCTGTTTAGTAAATGTTAAATCTAGGACTTTTTCCTTTCACAGTAGAAGTATACCTGATTTTCAATTTTATAAATATCATGTCGTGACATTACCTCTATTTAGATAACTAAGTAGATATTAACCTTTCTATAATCTTTTATTAATATGTACATTCTTAATGGGTTATTGAAAAAGTTAAAAAAAACTGCTTTAATTTATACAAAAATACATCAAACAATTATTACCCTAATTCTTGTAAAAAATATAAGTGAAATACATGTAGATGATCTGTTACTTAATCTTTCAAAACGATACTACAGAACACTTCACCGATTTGATGACTCAATGTTGACAAAAATAACCACTACCTGGCTTGCCCTTTCACATGTAGATTTTAGAATGTGAAAAGATTTCCCTATTTATATCATTTAATGTAATTTCAGGGAGTTAATGAATGATCTGCTGACGATGATGCAATAATATGTCAACTTTGTTATAGTGATGGATGTGTGTATGTTTTAAATGTACATGTACAAAGTAATTATATATTCATGGAAAACAAAAATTGTACATTAGAAACAACTTTACTACATAAAACATACATTCAATGATTTGAAAATTGCTAGACCTTAACTACTGTATAATACAATGATATAAGGATTCACTTGACAAAAACAAGTTTTTTTTCTACTGCAAATAAAATATATTTTCACTAAACATTCTTTGATTAACACAGGTAATGACTCATGTACGAATTATAACAAGTCTATGTGAGTAAAATAGTAGAGTCTGTCTGTCTGTGAAATGTAAGAAAAATTTGCAATTGTTAGAATGGAACAGAAGGGATATGGTTTATCAATTCATGACACAAAATCACACTTCTCACTTATATATTATAGGTATCATACTAGGATATTTTTTGAGTAAGTGAAGACTGTTGACAGGGATATGTTTCAGGTTTTGTTATTTTGATGGTATAAAGCAAATTTATGTTGAAATTAAAATGGCAATATTTAAACATATAAACTATGAAAATCATTCAAAATCAATGAATCATGACTGAAGGTGCAGGGCCAAATAACCTCCATGGAAATGTGAAATGCCAATGTGTATAAAACTGCATACCAAATACCATTGACTTATCAAACAATCTCCATGGAAATCAGATGTGCCAATGCTAATACATCTGCATACCAAATATCATTTACCTACCAGTAATAGTTTTACTTAAACTGACCTAATCACAAACTAATAAATGTAAACTAACCCAAGTTTCATAGTCAACAACCATGACTGAGGGGATGGGGCAAAATACTCTACATGGAAATGAGATGCATACCAAATATCATTGACCTACCACTAGTGGTTCCCCATAATCTTTACCTAATCCCAAACTGCTACATTGTTGACCCCGTCGCCATTGGAATCAGCATGCCTAAGTCTTGGTTTTTCTACTTTGTCGACGCAAGACAACAACTTCTTATCTGAGAACTCTATTGGTCTAAATCTTGACTCAAATGATCAGTCATAAGTGGATGGAATATTAAAATATATATAGTACTTAATTTACAAAAGAAAAAATATTCTGTACCCCTCCTAAAATATAGTACTGTAATGAGTATTACTGGTTCAACTTAAAGTCATTATGGTCATGACAATGCATTTTGTCACAATGATAAATACTCATTTAGAATGAAAACAAGAGGTTCTCAAGAGCCTGAATCGCTCACCTGTAATTTTTTGCTTAAATCTTTCATCAATGATTATTTTTGCTTTTTAATATATATTAATGAGTTGCTTAAAAGTTCCATTGAGATGTTCTTTGTATCTGTCATATTTTCTTCAAAAGCAAAGAAATACATTTTACCCTTATGTTCCATTTTAGCCACAGTGGCTATGTTTCTTGACGTACAAGAAAATAAAATACAAAATTTATACTAGATACTCTGAAACTCATTCAGCCCAAGTTTGGCTGAAATTGATTCAGCAGTTTCAAAGGAGAAGATTTTTTAAAGTAAGCAAACTAGATGAACAAATTGTGAAAAATTGTCTTTAAAGGGCAATAACTCCTTAAGGACACATTTGACAATTTTGGTCATATTAACTTATTTGTAGATCTTACTTTGCTGAACATTTTTGCTGTTCACAGTTTATTCTTATCATTAATAATATTCAAGATAATAACCAATAAAATGCTTCGCTGAGCACAGCTGGATACGACCGCAGAGGTCCAACCCTGAACAGTTAGGGCAAAAATGGACACAATATTCACGCTTGATACAGGTCTGAAATTGGATTGTAAATAAATATTTGACACATAATAGGTTTCTGACATTGAATAACTGTAGTCAAAGAACTTAAAATTGGTTATATGATTTGAATTTATATTCAATTTTTTGCTTTTGTGCAATACACTATGCTGTTGCGAAATTGAACCCCCCCCCCCCTTTTTTAGCAAAAAGAAATATTTGAAGAAATTTTCTTTTTAATTTCTGTAATCTGAAAAGAAAAAAAAAATTGCCCCCACAATTTCTTTTTTACCCCCCCCCCCCCCTTTCCCAAAAAAAAATTCTTTCCCTCAAGATATGGTCATAATCTCAATTCAAATTTCCAATGGAGTTTGCAACCATAATTACCAATTTAAATACATCATAAAAGTCTCAAAATAGAAAAAAAAAATCCCCCCAAAAATTTTTTGAACCCCCTTATGATTGATCACCCCCAAACTCAATCCCAGCCTTCCTTTTGTGGTATGGAACCTTTCAGTACAATTTGTTTTTTGGCCCCTTTTTGGCCCCAAATTCCTAAACGTTTAGGCAATTACACCCAAACTCAAACCCAGCTTACCCTTTGTAATATGGAACCTTGAAGTACAATTTCAATAAGATCCATACACTTACACACAAGTTATTGTCATGAAACTAGAAAAATGCTTGTTTTTTCCCCCTTTTTGGTCCCTAATTCCTAAAATTTTGAGACAATTACCCCCAAAATCCATCCCAGCCTTCCCTTTGTGGTATGGTACCTTGCAGTACAATTTCAATAAGATCCATACACTTGAACACAAGTTATTGTCTGGAAACTAGAAAAATGTGTTTTTTGGCCCCTTTTTGGCCCCCTATTCCTACACGTTTTGGGCAATTACCCCCAAACTCAATTCCAGCTTTCCCTTTGTGATATGGAACCTTGTAGTACAATTTTAGAAAGATCCATACACTTACACACAAGTTATTGTCATGAAGCTAGAAAAATGCTTGTTTTTTGCCCCTTTTTGGCCCCTTATTCCTAAACATTTTGGGCAATTACCCCCAAACTCAATTCCAGCTTTCCCTTTATGATATGGAACCTTGTAGTACAATTTTAGAAAGATCCATACACTAACACACAAGTTATTGTCATGAAACTCGAAAAATGCTTGTTTTTTTCCCCTTTTTTGGCCCCTAATTCCTAAAATTTTGAGGCAATTACCCCCAAAATCAATCCCAGCATTCCCTTTGTGATATGGAACCTTGTGGTACAATATCAAAGAAATCCATAAACTAACACACAAGTTATTGTCTGGAAGTTACAAAAATGCTTATTTTTGGCCCCTTTTTGGCCCCTAATTCCTTAACTGTTGGTACCATAACCCCCAAAATCAATCCCAACCTTTCTTTTGTGGTATTGAACCTTATGGTAAAATTTCATAGAGATCCATACACTTAAACTAAAGTTATTGTGCAAAAACCAATGTGTCTTCGGACGTCGACGCCAACGTCATACCAATATACAACCCCTGTGCGGTCGTATAAAAACTGCAAAATTCCTTAAAATTACCAACTTAGTGGCAGCAACCCAACAATGGACTGTTAGATTCGTCTGAAAATTTCATTGCTGATAGAACTTGGCCTAATGAACATTTTAACCTCTCATCAGATTTGCTCTAATTGCTTAAGTGTTTGAGATATATTAGCCAAAAACTGCATTTAACCCCATTGTTCTAATTTTAGCCATGGCGGCCATGTTTTTGACGAAACAGAAAATAAAACACAATCTGCATTCTAGATACCCTAAGGATCATTCAGCTTAAGTTTGGTTGGAATTGGTTTGTAGTTTCAGAGGAGAAGATTTTTTAAAGTTAGAAAAAATGATAAACAAATTGTGTAAAATTGTCCTCAAAGGGCAATACTCCTTAAGGGGTCAATTGACAATTTTGGTCATGGAAACTTATTTGTAGATCTTACTTTGCTGAACATATTTGCTGTTTACAGTTTATCTTTATAATTAATACTATTCAAGATAATAACCAAAAACTGCAAAATTTCCTTAAAATTACCAATTTAGTGGCAGCAACCCAACAATGGGTTATTAAATTCATCTGAAAATTTCAGGGCTGACAGAACTTCACCTAATGAACACTTTTACCCCATGTCAGATTTGTTCTAACTCCTTTGGTTTTTTAGATATAAGCCAAAAACTGCATTTTACCCCATGTTCTATTTTTAGCCATGGTGGCCATGTTTTTTGACGAAACAGAAAATAAAACACAAACTTTATTCTAGATAAAAATCTAGACGGCGACTACGACAGACGACGACAACGAACGCCAAGTGATGGCTAAAGCTCACTGTCCTCTGGAACGGTGAGCTACAAATGTAAAATGTTCAAATAAAAATAACCCTTTTTAGTGTGACAAATTTGGATGAGAAATGATTTTTGGGTTTATTAAATTTTCTCATGTTTAAGACCTTTCAATAATGAATATTTCCTTATTTCTAATAGTATCAAACCACAGCAAAACATAAAGATCCCCTGAATCAACTTTATTTGGTTGCATTGTTTTCAGTTTTAATTAACAATATAAATCTGTATTTTTTTGCAATTAATTAATTGGATTCTTTTGATATCTTTATTATGTTTATATTACATGTAGTTCTATTTTATTAACAAGTTAAATATTTGATTATAAAATGTGTCCATACAATTTTAATCCTGAATAATTTTCAGAAATCTACAATCCTCTTTTGTTGTGATTATATATATGTGTATATTTACAAACAATCTAATATATGTATATTTATATGTCTTTCTGGATCATGATCATCCATATGACTTGAGCAAAAATCTAGACACAATTCCCAGGGCAAAGATAAAACACAAATATCATGTAAGTTAACACTCAAGATTATAACAAAATAATTTTATAAAGGCGGTCTAACATCACTTCCTTTATAAGTTTTTAGCTATATTATATTGAGTTTAGTCACTACAGGAAGAAAGCTATTGAAGAAAGGAAACTTGCAACAAAAACAGTATCAACACTCAACTTCCCAAACAATTTTTTACAATTTCTTTTTAATTGTACATACATGTATGATTTTTCAGAAGATTTCTTGTCATATTTTTTTGCTTAATCAATTCATTAAACATAATTTTTGAAAATTCCAGTTCTGACACCACACAGAAATTTCAAGGAAATCCAGCGAACAATAGATAAGATTAATTGAAATTTTTAACCACATTTTACATGATGATACTTTGAGCAATCTAATATTTAGAAACCTTTTAAGTTTTAAATAGTAAAACTTGCCCTTCTCTGACCAACACAAAAATAAAATGCTCCGCTGGGCGCAGCTTGATACGACCGCAGAGGTCGAACCCTGAACAGTTGGGGCAAGTATGGACACAACATTCAAGCTTGATACAGCACTGAATTTGGATTGTGATTAAATATTTGACACAGCATAGGTTTCTGACACAGAATGAATGTGGTCTAAGAACTTAAAAATTTTTAATTTACCTATTCAAACCATATCACTATTATTTGCTTTTATATATAAATCAGAAATAACCAATTTAAAATGGAAAATTTTAAAGCAAAAAAAGGAAAAAAAGGAAAAAAAAATCCCTCCCCCAAATTTTTTGAACCCCCTTATGATCCATCACCCCCAAACTCAATCCCAGCCTTCCCTTTTTGGTATGGTACCTTGCAGTACAATTTCAGAGAAATCCATACACTTGAACACAAGTTAATGTCTGGAAACTAGAGAAATGCTTGTTTTTAGGCCCCTTTATGGCCCCAAATTCCTAAACGTTTAGAGCAATTACCCCCAAACTCAAACCCAGCTTTCCCTTTGTGATATGGAACCTTGTAGTACAATTTCATAAAGATCCATACACTTACACATAAGTTATTGTCCTGAAACTAGAAAAATGCTTGTACTTTGCCCCTTTTTGGCCCCTAATTCCTAAAATTTTGAGGCAATTACCCCCAAAATCAATCCCAGCATTCCCTTTGTGGTATGGTACCTTGCAGTACAATTTCAGAGAGATCCATACACTTAAACACAAGTAATAGTCTTGAAACTAGAAAAATGCTTGTTTTTAGGCCCCTTTTTGGCCCCAAATTCCTAAACGTTTAGGGCAATTACCCCCTAACTCAAATCCAGCTTTCCCTTTTTGATATGGAACCTTGTATTACAATTTCATAAAGATCCATACAAGGTATTGTCCTGAAACTAGAAAAATGCTTGTTTTTTGCCCCTTTTTGGCCCCTAATTCCTAAAATTTTAAGGCAATTACCCCCAAAATCAATCCCAGCCTTCCCTTCGTGGTATGGTATCTTGCAGTACAATTTCAGAGAGATCCATACACTTGAACACAAGTTATTATCTGGAAACTAGAAAAATGCTTATTTTTTGCCCCTTTTTGGGCCCTTATTCCTTAACATTTTGGGCAATTACCCCAAAACTCAATTCTAGCTTTCCCTTTGTGATATGGAACCTTGAAGTACAATTTCAGAAAGATCCATACACTTACACACAAGTTATTGTCATGAAACTAGAAAAATGCTTGTTTTTTGCCCCTTTTTTGGCCCCTAATTCCTAAAATTATGAGGCAATTACCCCCAAAATCAATCCCAGCATTCCCTTTGTGATATGGAACCTTGTGGTACAATGTCAGAGAGATCCATACACTAACACACAAGTTATGTCTGGAAGTTACAAAAATGCTTATTTTTGGCCCCTTTTTGGCCCCTAATTCCTTAACTGTTGGTACCATAACCCCCAAAATCAATCCCAACCTTTCTTTTGTGGTATTGAACCTTATGGTTAAATTTCATGGAGATCTATTCACTTAAACTAAAGTTAGAGTGCGAAAACCAATGTGTCTTCGGACGACGACGACGACGGTGCAACGTCATACCAATATACGACCATTAAAAAAAATTTTTTGCGGTTGTATAAAAATCACAGGACCCTGAAATTTTTATTGCAATAGTTAAAAATAAATTGATTTTATTTGTATAAAAATCTATTTTTTTTCAGATGTAGCAAATGGTGTGGTTGAAAAACAAAAAACAAGTCAGCTGCACTACAAAAATGTAAAAGATAAAAATAAATAAATAAATTGTTGACACAGAGATATGTATTTTTGATAGTATAATGCAAATATTGAAATAAAATGGCAATACTCTAACTTGCATATACCCATATGTTCTATTTTCAGCCACGTTGGTTGGCAGCGGGTCATGAGACACCGTTTATAAAATAAACACCCCAATGATTATTATGACCAAGTTTGGTTATTTCTTGCCCACTAGTTTCCGAGGAGAAGATTTTTGTAAAAGGTAACAGAAGACGACACCTTTGGACCGGATCGTTTGGAACTAAATTTTACAAATCCACCTGTGGAAGTAATGATCATTTTAGAATACAAATTTAAGCAATATCTTTTGGTGTTTCTGAGTACAGTGTTCCAGCTAGCATTTCAAAAGGTCTGGGATCCAAACACGAAAAGGGCAGGGAGCCAATCACGAAAAGGGCACTTTAGCACGCTGATTGATAATTCAAAATGGGCACATCAAACATTTTCTTTTATTATGTAAATAGCAGGGGTTTCAGCTAAAGTTTGAGGGCTTTATTTATAATTAGTCACTTTTACGCGAGATGAAAATCAACCTTATTTTGGATAACAGTAAGGGACCAAGGACGTATATTACTAGCTATACATATGCCCAAGTCCTTCAAGGACCAGGATCTTTGAAGGCTTTAGGCATGCTACAAATGTAGGCAGTTATTGCATGATTTGACTGATGTGATGCTTAAATATGAAGATTAGTAGAAGGATCTGGATATCTAGTTCACAATTTCACTTCAGTTATTTTCATTGGACATTCCTGATCAACAAAAAGTTGGTTCCTCTTTTTTAAAACCAGGAATCACAGCAGAAATGAAATTGTAACGACTATTTCACTGCATAATCATTATGCCTGTAAAAAACGTTTAAATCAATATTTGGAATTCATTTTTATAAACTTGAAACAATTAAGATGACAGTATATTTTAAATTCATCAAGAATAGATCATGTTTACTTTCGATTTTTAAACTAAATGAAAACAGGAAGTGACAAGAGGATAATAAATTTTGAATGAATCCGGATTCATCTACAAATTGGTTCGTGTTTAACAAAAAGGCAAGAAATTATCATTTTTTAAATCAAGTTGCTTAGTAAGAAATATATTGTCTCTCATTAGACAATGGTAAAAGGGCACAGGGCATCAGTTGGAAAAGGGCGTGCGGACCACCCTGTGAAAAAGATCAAGCTGGAACACTGGAGTAGAAATGATAACAAGAATAAAATGCTCCACAGGGCTCAGCTTGATACGACCGCAGAGGTCGAAAGGTCGAACCCTGAACAGTTGGGGCAAGTATGGACACAACATTCAAGCTTGATACAGCTTTGCATTTGGATTGTGATTAAATATTTGACACAGCATAGGTTTCTGACACAGAATGAATGTGGTCTAAGAACTTAAAAATTTTAAATTGGACATTCACCTATTATGGTCCAATATCCAAAATCTAAATACATGGTTAGATTCAGCATATCAAAGAACCCCAAGAATTCAATTTTTGATGAAATCAAACAAAGTTTAATTTTGGACCCTTTTGACCTCAATGTGGACAAAGTTGATAACGGGGCCCAAAAATCAAAAATCTAAATACATGGTTAGATTCAGCATATCAAAGAACCCCATATATTCAATTTTTGTTGAAATCAAACAAAGTTTAATTTTGGACCCCGACTTGGACCAACTTGAAAACTGGTCCCATAATCAAAAATCTAAATACATGTTTAGATTCAGAATATCAAAGAACCCTATAAGAATTCAATTTTTGTTAAAATCAAACTAAGTTTAATTTTGGACCCTTTGGACCTTAATGTAGACCAATTTGAAAACGGAACCAAAAATTAAGAATCTAAATACACAGTTAGATTCGGCATATCAAAGAACCCCATTATTCAATTTTTGATGAAATCAAACAAAGTTTAATTTTGGACCCTTTGGACCTCAATGTGGACCAATTTAAAAACGGGACCCAAAATCCAAAAACTTAATACACGGTTAGATTCAGCATATTAAAGAACCCCAAGAAGTCAAGAATAAAACCCCATTGAAATTGGTCAAGAAATAAGCAATTTATACGAAGTATCTTCTTTTGCACAATACTGTGCAATTAAATATTTCTTGCTATTGCGCAATACTGTACAATTGACAATTTCTTGCTATTGCGCAATATTGTGCTATTGGATATTTCTTGCTATTGCGCAATACTGTGCAATTGAAGATTTCTTGCTATTGCGCAATACTGTGCAATTGAAGATTTCTTGCTATTGTGCAATACTGTGCAATTGAAAATTTCTTGCTATTGCACAATACTTATTATATAATAATTTACACATCCTGTTTGGTGTGTATCTCCTACCATATCATTATTATTTGCTTTTAAATATAAATCAGAAATAACCAACTTAAAATGGAAAATTTTAAAAGAAAAAAAAAAGGAAACCCCCCCCCCCCCCAAATTTTTTTAACCCCCTTATGATTCATCACCCCCAAACTCAATCCCAGCCTTCCCTTTGTGGTATGGTACCTTGCAGTACAATTTCAGAGAGATCCATACACTTGAACACAAGTTATTGTCTGGAAACTAGAAAAATGTGTTTTTTGGCCCCTTTTTGGCCCTAAATTCCTAAACATTTAGGGCAATTACCCCCAAACTCAAACCCAGCTTTCCCTTTGTGATATGAAACCTTGTAGTACAATTTCAGAAAGATCCATACACTTACACACAAGTTATTGTCCTGAAACTAGAAAAATGCTTGTTTTTTGCCCCTTTTTGGCCCCTAATTCCTAAAACATTGAGGCAATTACCCCCATCATCAATCCCAGCCTTCCCTTTGTGGTATGGTACCTTGCAATACAATTTCAGAGAGATCCATACACTTGAACACAAGTTATTGTCTGGAAACTAGAAAAATGTGTTTTTTGGCCCCTTTTTGGCCCCCAATTCCTAAATGTTTCGGCAATTACCCCCAAACTCAATTCCAGCTTTCCCTTTGAGATATGGAACCTTGTAGTACAATTTCAGAAAGATCCATACACTTACACACAAGTTATTGTCATGAAACTAGAAAAATGCTTGTTTTTTTGCCCCTTTTTTGGCCCCCAATTCCTAAAATTTTGAGGCAATTACCCCCAAAATCAATCGCAGCATTCCTTTTGTGATATGGAACCTTGTGGTACAATGTCAGAGAGATCCATACACTAACACACAAGTTATGTCTGGAAGTTACAAAAATGCTTATTTTTGGCCCCTTGTTGGCCCCTAATTCCTTTACTGTTGGTACCATAACCCCCAAAATCAATCCCAACCTTCCTTTTGTGGTATTGAACCTTGTGGTAAAATTTCATAGAGATCCATTCACTTAAACTAAAGTAAGAGTGCGAAAACCAATGTGTCTTCGGACGACGCTGGACGACGCCGACAACGACGACGACGACGACGCCAACGTCATACCAATATACGACCACAAAAATTTTTTTGCGGTCTAATAAAAACAGTTTACAGGGATATAACTCCCCTGTGGACAAGAGTTTGGTTGTACGGTTTGAGTTTCAAAAGCCAGGAGTACAACTGTTTGATATCTTATACCAGCAGGAAGAAAACTTAACGGTCGCCCAGTCGCCCATTGCGACCAGAAATTGACCTGGGCGATCTTTTTATTCAGTTGTGGTAGCCCAGGTGGCGAATTGAAAACAAACTACCCGACAGACGGAAATCCGCTGTTTACCGTGGCTCCAAGTGGCGGCTACTTCACTGACAAAAATATAATAGAATAGAATAAATTCAAAAAAATCTTTTTAAAATGTATACAGGCAAGTGTCGAGAGTGATATGTCGCAAAGTCGCGGTCGCAATAAACAAGGATGTAAAATCAGTGTTTACCTTTGACTAAATATAGTTCACGTTAATTCAGGTCACTGATTGGTCGTCTATTTAAAGTCCGGAAAGTATCGTATGTTTGCAAGGATAACAAGAGACATTCCGATGGTCATTTACAATATGAAACGATCAAATACCCTGTTCGGTTTTGGCTTCAAGAAAGCGAAGAAATTCAGAGAAGATGACAATAGCATGTTATGAAATAATATCAGTCAAATAAAAGAACGTATAATATATAATGTTGTTAAGAATCTGGAAAACAGTACCTTTTGTAGTTCCCTTTTCAAAGCCCACGTGGTGTCCAGAGAATGAAGGTCAAAAACGAAAGTAGAATATCGTCGACCACAAATAAATAACATTAGTTCAAAATGATTTTAGTTTCCTACTTACTGAACAGTTTACAAAAACCGGGCTTCACCGGTGAAATAAAGTGGGCTACTAACCTTTTTATGGGCTAACTGATTTTCAAGTCTAGTAGCCCAGCTGGCTACTGCCCTTACAAAGTTAAGTTTCACCCCTGTGTAACCAAATATCTTATCGACATGTTGCAAAACAAAATTGACATGTGAGAAACAATAGCAGGGGATAGAATAAACTAGAGGCTCTAAAGAGCCTGTGTCACTCACCTTCAACAATGGACACTACAGCATTGTGGACTAGAATATCATTTATGAGTAAAATATCTTTTTTGTTGTTCTTGTATTGCTGACCAGTTAAGTTTCTATCTTCTATAGATTTTTGCCGAAATCACAAAAAAGGGTAAAAATTCCTCAATTAAGGGCATTTACTCCTATAAGAATACAACTGACAATTTCATATATGCTGCCCTATTTGCAGATCTTGTTTTATTGGTCAATTTTGCTGTTTAAAGCATCTATCTTTTGTAATTTTAAAGAGAATAGGCAAAAACACAAAACATTGGTAAACATTTTCATTAAAGAGCAAGAACTCCAATGAGAGTTGACTGACAATTTCACTATATTGACTTATTTGGAAATCTCTTGCTGATCATTTTTGCTATGAAAAATGTAAAAGTCTCCTTCTTTCTATTATAGTTTCAAAATAAAGGGCAAAAATGAAAAGAAATTGGAAAATTTTTAAATCTAAGGACAATGCCTCCTAGATGTTATCATTCAAGGACAATGCCTCCTAGATGAAGTCGTCTAGTGAGCTTACTTGCTAAAGTTAAAGTTTAACTCCATGACACTGTGTATGCATTTTACAGACACAATATATTCACTCATTATGACATCTGAATATTAAATATGTTATGTAGTACAAATGTATCTTGTACTTACACTTTTGCTTCTTCTAAATGACATAAATATTCATATGCTACATTCTTTTTCCTAAGCTCATCCATTTCATCAGCTGACATGTGAGCTCCCCCAACATCAATTGCTAAAAAATATTGTAAAATCTAAATAAAATTTAATAATACTAGAAGAGTTGTGTGTATAATTTCCAATCATATTCTCAAGAATCATGATGAACAAAAAATAAATGGGGAATTATGTGTCCATGGGAAACAGATGATGCCCCCCCCCCCCCCCCTTTGCATATCATATAAAGTTATAAAGGGACTTAACTGAAGAACAGTAAAAGTGACGCTACCCAAATTTGTACTTGATCTGAGTATTGAGGTAATAAGTATTGTGTATAAGTTTCATAACATTTGGTTGAGGCAAACTTAAGTTAGAGAATGGAAACGAAAAATTCAGCAATTTTTCCATTTTCCATTTGTAAAGGAGCATAACTCTAGAACAGTTAAAGTGATGCAACCCAAATACGTTCTTGATCTGTGTTTTGTGGTAATTAGCATTAAGTATAAGTTTCATAACATTTGGTTGAGGCAAACTTAAGTTAGAGAACGGAAACCAATTTTGAGACGTACGTACGGACAGATAGACAGACAAGGGTAAAACTTAATGCCCCATCCGCTACGGTGGGGGCATAATAAGTTATCTACGTTCATATCCGTAGATATGGATATTTTAACATCCTGAAGTATCCAAGTACACCCTGAGGTGAATCCAAAGGGTGTACAGGGTACTGAAGGGTGTTAAAATATCCATATCTACGGATATGAACGTAGATAACGAATTTATCCCCAGTCTTAGTCCAAATCTGTCGACTATTAGAGAAATTCGACCACAAAGTGTAACGTGAAAGCAATGTTTTTTTCATCTTCTAAAATTTTTTTTCTGAAATTTGGAAATTTGACATATCTTTTACGGGGTGTAGGGTACTTTTGGTAGAACCCTACAAGTAGTCAAATATAAGATGTTTTTAATACGGAGACGGAGAAACTGGAGTGGGTTGAATTTGGCACTCAATGTTGTGAGAGTTACATCATAGACGGTGTGACGTCAACGTGGGTCATTTGCATAGCTAGGTCAGTAGTCCCATTCATAGACAATGTGGCAGCCAAGTGATGCATTTACTAAAATGAGTGCAAATGATCGACAAAATAAGATTACATCGTTAGTGGATTACATATTTAATTACAGACATCATGAATAATCTACAGAGTTCTTTATTTCACAAAGAACAACCATGGAACTAAGGAAAACGCGTGTGACGTCCCCCGGGGTAATGGAAAGCAACGTCCAGGTATATGGGTTAGCAACACCCAGGGGCTATGGGTTTTGTAACGACATGCGTTATCCAATCAAAATCCTAGAAATATACTAAGCCGGGGATAAATTTAACATCACTCATGTCAAAAAGGAAGTTAAGACTAAGAGTTGCCAACAAAGGAGTAGGCCCAGTAAGAGTTGGCCCCAAAATATAGCAGTTTTACAAAATTGTTAAATTGTACATTTTTAGCTATTTATTGGAAAGAAGAATACTTCTGTTACATAAATATAGGCTTTTTTGACAATACAATGCACATGTATTGGGTACTAGCATCATTAAGTCATGCTAAATTACTGAAATCTTCGAAATTTTAGCATTTTGGTTAATTTTTAGACGGTTTCCGTCTAAAATGGAAGTGGCCGCATTTGTGTTCATTCTTAATATTTAAATGTAAGTTGTATTTGATGATAATACATAACATTTATAAAGGTTGAGAATGAACACGGATGCGGCCACTTTCATTTTTGACAAAAACCATCTGAAAAGTGACATATTATGGCATATTTGATAGATTTTTCATATTTAAGCTTGAATTTGAGCGTCAGGTCATTGTCCGGAAACCAGAAAATCCTTGTTTTTTGGCCTGAATTCCTAAACAGTTTGCGCCATAACCCCCAAAATTAATACCCACTTCCTTTATAAGTATGGAACATTGTGGTACAATTTCATAGAGATCTGAGATACAGAAATAATAATGAAAACTTAACATTGACCAATAAATCATGACAATGAGGTCAAGGTTTACTGGTTATATGAAATCTGCCAGACAGACAAGTACACCAGACCTTACGATCATTTCACGTACCAAACATACATGTAGTGACCCTATTGCTTATACATGTACATTTTTAGTATCTGAGAAATAGACCAAACCACAAATGTCCAATGAACAATAATAAAAAGGTCAAGGTCAGATGAAACCTGCCAGTTGGACATGTATACCTTACAATCATTCAATACACCAAATATATATTTGACATATTGGACATTGATGTACATGTACTTGTTAATATATTACTTTTTTTTAAATAATTAGGACATATCCTGATGCTTATATTATCGTTAAAGGTTAGAAATTTACAAACTAAATTTTTATAAATTTGTATTGTTTTTTAATCTTTTGATTTTTTTTTTCAAATGTGAAGAAATCAATAAATGAATTAACTGTAAATGAAGATTAGTATACATTATGTTATAAAAATTTGCAATGTTTGGCAATAATACAATGTATGTATTAGTTTTCTTAAACATAATTAATATTTTTGAAGTATACATGTATCAATAAAAATAGTACCATGTGCATACAGTGATACTACAATATGTATGTGTAATTGAAATTTAAACTAATGATAAATTAAACAGGAAATCATAAATGTATTAAATTTAACAGCAAATATATTCTAATGTACAATGAACATGTAATTAAAAAATTATTGAAATGTAATTCTTAACTTCATGTACATGTACAATGTACTTGACAAAAAGTGATATGTAATGTATTGCTTTCAATCATATGTACATGTACAAGTAAAATGTTATAGAAAATATGCTCGATTAAACATTACCTTGGATTACATTTAAATTTGTAATAAGTAACAAGTAAGGCAACATAAAATTTACATGTATATATAAAAATAAGAAGATGTGGTATGATCATTGCCAATAAGACAACTCTCCACCAGAGACCAAATGACATAGAACTTACATGTAACAACTACAAAATGTACAAGTCTGATTTGAATGGAATTTTTACCATAAAATACAGAAATATCTGCAATTTCTTGCAAGGTTTTTAAAACTTGTGCTTAAAATAACTTGTTGCTTAAATCTGCTTCATTTAGGCTCTGTTAAGTTAAATCAGTGACAGATCCAGGGGAGGGTGTTCTGGGGGTTGGAGAGAGAACTCAGTTAAAAGACAACCCTAAATTTCTGCTCTAAAAAGTATAAGTACATTTGTAGGTAAAGCACATACATTGTAGAAGGTACAGATTTCAATATATTTATTTATTTATATTCAAATAATGATTTAATTTTCGAAATAAATGACATCATAAAAATATATCCCAAGAAGCTTAAAAGAAGCTGCAAACATTTAAGCTAATCCGTAAACAGGGTAAAAATTTCATTAAAATCAGAACAGAAATAAGCTCTTCACAATTTTTTTCTTTGAATATTCTTTTACATGAGATAGATAGTGTAATTTCTAAAGTGTGAAACACTTTCGACCTGACTGTAAAGTTAAAAAAAAACTATTCTATTTCTTTTACAATTTTCATGAAATTATCACCTTTCAACCTGCTTAGGAAGGCGTCAAAGCAAAAAAAATAAAATAGCCTTGCAAGACGTCATAATTATTGGGACTACTTTCAACCAAGAAATATTT
The DNA here is from genome assembly GCF_021869535.1 of Mytilus californianus. Taxonomy (NCBI): domain Eukaryota; kingdom Metazoa; phylum Mollusca; class Bivalvia; order Mytilida; family Mytilidae; genus Mytilus; species Mytilus californianus. The sequence continues at coordinate 67,318,650 of NW_026262679.1, read as the reverse complement.
GGTTTATAATTCAATTTTGTTGAAATATGTGGCAAGTTTCTGAAAAAAAATAATCAGAAAATGAAAACACTTCATGAACAAAAAGTAACCAAATAAACCTATGACAAATTATTAGTATTATTTGGTGCCAATTAATTAAGTTTCAAATTCAAGATTAAAATCGGACTGCAAAACCCCACAATTTTTTTTTTTTTTAAATACCTAGTTTTATATGGAGTGAAAAATGACGAATATCTCTTGTATTATATGTCTCTGATTGTAATTAGTTATCAATGAAATTAAAAATACAATTTGCATACATGTATATATATACATCTGTGCAAATTTCATATATCAATATAATAATTTAAAAATTGTTTAGTACTTGACTCACATCCATATTTAGCACGGGGAGACGCTGGTCCCCCATCTTCTGCTTCTGCTGACATATTTTAATGTGTCATTAAAGTTATTGTATATTATTCGAACTTCCTGTAACTTTTCAAGTCGTGTAAAATTTATAAACAACAAAAATCACAATGCGATCAATATTTCTGAATATACTATATTTTCTTCTATAATCTCATTAAATTTCCACGCGAATAGTTTTTCGGACGTATTAAATTATAATTTCACTGCCACACATTAAATCACGTATACATATCCATTACAATTAGAAATGAAAGAACATTTAATAACGTTTTCCTGTTCCTGTGTAGTTAAATGAAGGCGGGACGTAAATTTTCGCGGGAATTGTGGGTGATTCTTGACCTCATTTGACCTAGTTGTAGGAATTTCACAACAGGTGGCAGTAGCTTCGATTTGTTTACACATGGCGACTGTGTATTGATTCTCAAGTATCTGCAACAGGTAAATAACACCGTTGGCCTTGTCCAAAGGCATAACAAATGTTGGGCACCGAAATAGTAATTAACAACGAGAAAGTACGTCCAACATCTTTCGATGAATCGACCTCTAGTAGCAACATAAGTGTAAAATAAAGCACTTGTTGGTGCGTTGCCAAGTAAAAGTAGCCTTTTAAGTTTTATATGTCCCGAATCATTAAATCCCTATTTATTATCACGGCTTCCATTGGAATAATTAAAATAATTCTAGAAGACCTATCTGTAAACCAATTCATACCATAGGGAGCACTTACTATGCATAGAATAGAATAGAATATTTTTATTTCCCAAATTACAGGGCCCATAAAGGGCATAAAATCAGATACAATTGATTTAAATAATTGGTAACAACAACAATAATAGTATGTAATGAGTGGTAGGGATGAATCCATTTTAATTTTACCTTTGATCACCTTTGTCAACTCTTACCCATTTTTATACGCCCGTTTACGGGCGTATTATGGTATACCACTGACCGTCTGTCCGTCCGTCGTCAACATGTTGGACATTAATTCAAAAATGCTTTAACCAATATGCATGAAACTTTGGTGAATTGTTTATATCTATTGACGTGAGCTCCCTTTCGTTTTTTTATAAATTTCAGATTTACCATTTCCGAGTTTTGGGGTTTTATTCATTAAAAAAGGGGGGATTTTCCAGTTTTTGGACAATAACTCAAAAACAATTTCACCAATTTGCATGAAACTTTTGTGAATTGTTCATATCTATTGATGTGAGCTCCCTTTCGTTTTATATAAATTTTGGATTTACCGTTTCCGAGTTTTGGGGTTTTATTCATTAAAAAAGGGGGGATTTTCCAGTTTTCGGACAATAACTCAAACATGCTTTCAGAGTTTTTTATGAGACTTTGGTTAATTGTTTATATATATTTTTGTAAGCTCCCTTTTGATTTTTATAAATTTTCGATTTTACATTTCAGAGTTATAAGATTTTATTTGTTTATAGTCTGACAACAGATTTACTAAGTATTGAGCAACAGCACAGTGTATTGCACAACAGCAAGAAATCTTTCATATAACCAATTTCAAGTTCTTTGTCTACATTTATTCAGAAACCTATAATATATCAAATATTTAATTACAATCCAAATTCAGACCTGTATCAAGCTTGTTTACTAACTCATACTTTAACCAACTCCAATTTCTACGAACTTGTACCAATTTCAAATAGTTTTCTATTATGTGATATTTTTTTAATTAGAAAAATGAAACAACTTGATTTAAAATATTAATTTGAATTATACTAATTAGTGATTAGTTGGACCTACAAACTGATCAGTTAGAGGTAAATTAGAAAAAAAACATATAGAGAGGTTTTTAAGAGCATATAGTTCTGAATAAATGTGGCACTTTAAATATGATAGTCTGTTAATTGATATATACTTTTACGAATTCAATCATTATTTTCCCCTATAAAAAGAAAAACTATGGCATTATTATAAGTTTGACATTTTAAATTCAAGAAAATTCATTGAATGTATTGTTACATTGTACTATCATCAGTTAAATATCAAATATATACATGTAAAAACACTTGGATTTGTTAAATTCATGTGGTTCATAGTGTTGCTTATGATATCCAAAAGATGGTGAAGTTCTCACTGAGGGAAAAACTAACAGAAAATTTTTCATTAACACACCGTGCACCCAATGAAAAAACTGTCAAAAAATTTAATTTTCCAAAATTATCTGCAGATTTCAAACTGAAGATGAAGTGCAGTATTTATTCATTTACCAACAAGGGAGGAAACTGATGAGGGATGAATTCATTACTCTATAATTAAAAAGATTTAAGCTGCATTCCAAACAAAATCATGTTTGTCAGAAAACATATTTTTTTTTCCACTAGATCAGACACATGTATTCTAGACATTTCTCAGACAAGATCAATCATTAAATCCAAAATTATCATTAAATTAATAATTCATCTTATTAAATGATAATGCTACACAAATGGGTACATGTTGGTAAATGTATGAGTTGGTAATAGAACGAGTTGGCAAAGGTACAAGTTGTTGTGTACCAGAACGGGATGAGCCGCTGAAATAGGAAATTCTTTCCAGCTTCATGATATATGATAAGGGCAGGAAATTAAGAACAAATATAATATGACAGCAAAGGTTGTTAAATGAATTAAGTATCTACATTCTTTGTAACTAATCAGATGTTGATTTTTTTTTCACAAATACAATTAAAACCACTTTTGTATATATACATCAGATATATATTTGTCAAAATTATTTATCTTCATGTATTGAATTGTATTCATGAAATAGCATATTCATGATAGCTACATGTATAGGTATATTTTTACAAAATATATATGAATTTTTTTATAGGGACTATGGGTATGTGTTTTTGTTATTCAAAATATATTAAAAGGGTGGGGTACTGGATGTCTCAGCTGCTCACCCATGACCCCTAGGCTACCACAGAAGGATCAAAGTGGTCCCCCATTGGTAGGGGACTTTGAATATATGCATGACATTTCTTACCATTTATAAGGATGCCATTTCATACCATCAAGACCACCGATGTCACTGTGTATGCAATTTTAATTCATATATTCAACCAGTTTGTATGCCATCAATTTGTACCATTTACACCAACCTTTGTTTTCAATTGTTTGTACCATTTGAGACCAACTTAATGCATGCCTTTTCGTACCATACATGTATAAAAAAAACCTACTGTTATGCCATTTCATACCAACTGTATATGTATGTAAACTGTGGTAACAGTTGTACATGTGCTTGATGGTTTAACCACCATGCACATATTCAAATATTAATGAAATTGGTTTATGTATATGTACATGCTTGAATTAAAGCTGGCATGGTTCAATACCCTCTTGAATTTTTAACTGGGTTTCCAAAGGAAAAAAAACAGTTATTACAAAATGTAAATTAGTTAAGTACGGCAGGCACTGGGCGAAGGGCTAGTGGCTGCCAACAGTTTCCATGCAATAACTTATGAACTGTTCAACAAATGCTTTTCAAATTTGTTGATACTAATGACAAAATGGAGGTCGAGTCTGATATTGACCATTTTCACTTTTACAGTTCATGAGTTGTGGTCCTTGATCTATTGGAAATTGGGACTTTAAGTGGTAATCATGCAGTTACCTATGAACCACTTGACCAATGCTTTTCAAATTTTATTATGTTGTTACTAATGAAAAATAGAGTTTAAGTTCGATATTGATGATTTTCACTTTTGTAGTCCAGGAGTTATGGTTCTTGATAAATTGAAAAATGGCACTTTATGTGGTTTCCATGCAATTACATGTACATATCAACCGTTCAACCAATGCTCTTTACATTTTAACATGCTGTTACTGAAGACAAAATGGTGGCCAAGTTTGATATTGATGATTTTCATTTTTGTCAAGCCTGTGACTTCTGTCGCAGAAAGCTTGACATAGGGATAGTGATCTGGCAGCTGCGGCGTTACCTAACTTCTTAAAAGCTTAATATTTCAGAAGGTAGAAGACATGGATGCTTCATACTTTGTATATAGATGCCTTATGTTATGAGGTTTCCATCTGTCATATTTCAATTTGACTTCATTTTCATGGTTCAGTGACTACTTGAAAAAAAGTTAAGATTTTTTGTAATGTTAATTTCTCTCTTATTAAAAGTAATAGGATAGCTATATTTGGTATGTGCCTACCTTGCAAGGTCCTTATGCCTGTCAGACAGTTTCCACTTGACCTCGACCTCATTTCATGGATCAGTGAACAAGGTTAAGTTTTGTGGTGAAGTCCATATCTCAGATACTATGAGCAATAGGTTTACTATATTAGGTATATTGAATGATTGTATGGTGTACATGTCCAACTGGCAGGTGTCATCTGACCTTGACCTCATTTTCATGGTTCAGTGGTTAAATTTAAGTTTTTGTATGTTGGTCTGTTTTTCTAATACTGTATGCAATAGGTCAACTATATTTGGTGTATGGAAATATTTTACGATGTACATGTCAGTCTGGCAGGTTTTATTTGACTATGACCTCATTTTCATGGTTCATTGCTCTATGTAAGGTTTTTGTGTTTTGGTCTGGTATTTTTTAAACTATAAACAATAGGTCAAATATATTTGGTGTATGGAATGATTGTTAGGTGTATATGTCTCTCTGGCAGTTATCATATGACTTTGACCTCATTTTCATGGTTCATTGGTCAATGTTAAGTTTTCCTGTTTTAGTTTGTTTCTTAGATATTATATGCAATAGGTCAACTACCGGTATTTTTGAACCATGAAATGATTATAAGATGTACATGTCTGTCTGATAGGGTTCATCTGACCTTGACGTCATTTTCATGGTGCATTGGTCAATATTAAGTTTTCCTGTTTAAGTTTCATTCATAGATACTATATGCAATAGGTCAACTATATTTGATCCATGTAATGATTGTAAGATGTACATGTTTAACTGGCAGGGTTCATCTGACCTTGACCTTGTTTTCATGGTTCATTGGTCAATATAAAGTTTTCATGGTTTGGTCTGTTTCTTGTATACTAGAAGCAATAGGTCAACTATATTCAGTGTATGGAATGATTGTAAGGTGTACATGTATTTCTGGCTTGGTTTATCTGACCTTGACCTCATTTTCTTGGATCATGTTAAGTTTATGTGATACTGTTAGTAAAACTTTATATTTAGGACTATCAACATAAAATCAATGGTCAGTAAAGCAGGCAAGACTTTTCAGTGTGTGCACTCTTGTTGTCATTCAGGAGATGTGGTCCTTAATTTATTGGAAATGAGCACTTTAGGTTGTTTCCGTGTAATTACTTACGAACCGTTCAGCCAATGCTCTTAAAATTTTGATATACTGTTACTGATGACAAAATGGGGGTCAAGTTTGATATTGACGATTTTCATTATTGTTTTGTGCTTAGATCTGACCATAAGTTATCTTGTTTGAATTGTTTTACATTTGTCATTTTAGGGCATTTTATAGCTTACTATGCAGTATGGGTTTTGCTCATTGCTGAAGGCAGTACAGTTACCTACAGTTGTTAATTTTTACGACATTTGGTCTCTGGTGGAGAGTTTTCTCATTGGCAATCATATATACCACATCTTTTTAATTTTCAATAATTGAATAATGACCTCTCCATATTGGCCTGTCAGGGAGAAGTCACTTCTCCTTACCATTTTGAAGTGTTGTAATCCATTTGTGACTTTATCAATGCAAATCTCATAAGTTGACTGACATGCGATAAAATTGAGAATGGAAGCAGGGAATGTGTCAAAGAGACAACAACCCAACCAAAGAGCAGAAAACAGCCAAAGGCCACTAATATTAATTTATGCAACTGAAATTGATCTTTTATTCAAATATTCATGATACAAATAGAAATGACAGTTTTGAATAGTGCTGTCTGAACTCATTCACATTTTAGGGTCACATGCCAATATGGCTTTGGCTTCAGCTGTCACCCTCTTCTGTCATCAATGTCAGAATTTTTCTCATATCTTAAAAACCATAAAAGATAGAAAACTTGAACAAGGCAAAAATGTTCAGAATATTAAGTTATGCCCACTCTCTATTTTTGGGCACAGGACATTTTAGCAAAAAAAATTTAAAACTACTAGGGGATATTTTAGCCCATTTTAGCATTGGATTAATCCGTTTACTTGTATTTTTGAAAGCCCCTTTAAGCGAAAAACTAACCTGGTTGAATACAAACTTACCATACTAAAACTGTGAACAGCAATTTATGCTAACTCATTGTTTAAGTTGTTTGCATTTCCAATTGGTTAATAATGGAAATAAGTGTTGTGTATACAAACAGAGGAAATAAAAGTGTGACATGTGATGGCTGACTTCACCCAGTCATTTACGTTTCTGGATGATATTATCGAATAACAACAACATTTATCAAAATAAGAAGTATAAGATGAATCTGCTTTTCAATCTAGTCACAATTTTGTGAACAAATTTGTACAGGGGGTATATCAAGAGTCCGTTATGTAGGTTTACTGGGACATGAATTGACAATTAAACATTTGAGATACCTATTTTTAACTTTAAGTGCTGTATTTTAATGTGCATGATTTTTTTTATATTGTGCTGTCTTGATACCATTAAAATGTATCATTCTACTAAGAATTAATATCTGTCGCTGAAATGGGCTTCCGCTCAAGCCGGTGCTTGTGGTCATCTTAAAATTGCAGTGAGGTGAGATTTTTTTGCTCTGTGTTGATGGCCTTAAAGATGCAGAACTGCAATAAAAGTGCTGTTCCTTTGCTTTTTGTGTGTTTTTTGCTGTGCATGTACTGATCTTGTGTCATGGATGGATACCCCATATCCTTTGTTTTTCTATTGATATTTTCACTTTTCGCTAAAATGGGTAAGAAATCTGGCACTTAAATGGGCTATACTTTGGCGCTAAAATGTCCTCCAATGCTATTTTCCCTAAAATCGGCAGAGAATTCCTAATGGTAGTCATTGCCCTCAATTGACCCTTATTACTAATTTTTGCACTTTTAGCTATTATCTTAAAAACTACAATTAGCTGGTGAAAAACTGTTTTGTAATTATTTAAGATGAAGCAGTTAAAGGGGCATTAGCTGTCAAATTCAAGTACACCGAATTGAACCGAAGACTGCCGATGGTTATATCACCTGATATAAACATAAACATAGATATAAATAGATAGGGAACTCGTGCAATTGGATTTTTCTAGGTCTGTTTGATTTCATGTTATAGGTTTAAAAAACATGTTAATAATCGTTTATACCTGTATAAAAATTAGTTTTTGTAGATGGGTTGACCCTTGTTTCACTTCCAATGTTGACATTCTTTTCTTCTTAAAAGCTGAACACGCCTAGTTCATGCGTAATCCAGCTGTAGCTAAGGGGTTCAATAGAAGTTCACACAATACTGATTTAAGGAGGTCGAAATATTCACTTGCAAGTGAATAATTCATAAGCGATGTTTCTTTGCTTATTTTGGCAAAACTGAAATAAACTGACTGTCAAAAGCAAGTTATTATATCACCATTTCACTTTCATTCATCATTGAACAAAAAGAAATTTTATTTGATTTTTTCTATATCTCGTAGTTAATGCCCCTTTAAGCAAACTATATGTGTCAAATTGCCAAAAAGCCATTAGTGTGATGAATTCATATATTTTGCTAGTCACTACATGTTAATGTACATAATCAATTATGCCTCCTCAGATGTATTTAAAAAAGACATAATTTTATAAACAATAAATTGGTGGCTTAAGATGGACTGGAAATTTTTAAATCATCAATTCAAATAACAAATTAAAAATTTTACCGTCAAATTTGAATTTTGAAGCAAGTTAACACAATCACCATGAACATAATCAGAAATTCAAATAAACACTAAATAACATACATGTACATGTATAAAAATAAATAATTTTACACTGTAAATAATCCAATATTGACAATGTATAACATTTACGAACATTTGAATGAATGTTTTTGCAGGAAAAGAAAAAGGATCCTGAAAACTTGTATACAGCAAGTTTCACAATTCTAATGATTAACTTTTGTCCTAAATTGAGACTTTCTGTAGACCATCATCAGTGGAGTACAACTAGTTTTCTAACTTGGTTCACATCCTTTTTTAGTTTATCCTCTTGCAGTTTAAGTTTGCCTTCAACAACACGTTTAGCATTACTGATACTGTCATGTACTGATGTGAATCCCTCACGGAACTCGTTCTTAGCTGTCTGTAGTTCTGCCTGATGAAATCTGCTGTAATCCTCAAATTTAGATAGTACAGTGTTCTCAATTACCTTTTGTTTATGAAGGAAAAAAAAATCATTAACAAAACTTACAAATATCTGGACACTTAGAAATACAGTATATTTGAAATATAGTTACCATTTACATTGAATGTCTAGTATATAGATAATTCAAAGTAAGGAGATGGCTTTTTGGAATTGGGGTCAAATTGGGTGTAAATTCAAATAAATTTTGGAAATTTAATTCTCTATATGCAGAATTTGACATGATACTATTCTAAACCGAACCAGTATGAAAATAATATCAAAATATCCATTACATGTATTAGAAATAAAGTACGTATCTGCAAATCTTTAATTATTAAAAGGCTATTTTTTTTATGTGCCTTTTGTCTTTATGTTGGTTGTTTTTATGCTTCTTGCAAATCATGCTATTTACAACATATTTTTTGCAGTGTTGTCTGTCTTAAGTTGAGCACTTCTGTCCAAGGTTAAATGAAGGGTTAAGCACTCATAAACTTGTTTAACACCGTCACATTTTTTATGTGTCTGTCCCAATTCAACGTCAGGAGCCTGTAATTCAGTGGTTGTGGGTGAATCTTATCTTTCATAATTTTTTTGTTAATTGTTTTGTTATTAATCATCCAGTTGGTTTTCTCATTTGAATTGTTTTACTTTTAGTTTCTACTTTTCTTCACCTTTTCAATTGTTGACCAAAAGTGAGGTTTTAGAATTTTTTGTTGGTTAAGACTTAGAAGTTCGAAGTGAATTTTAATTATTTTTCCTTGGTACTTTATTTAATGTTTTGTTATGACCATCTTCCCCATATCACATTCTTTATTTTGGTTTATAAATGCTGTTTAGTATTATAGGATAATGAATTTTATTGTCATGTACATGTACCTACCGCATGTAAATTATTGATAATTTGTCTGTCTCTTGCTACAGCTGATTCTACCCTGCTTAATCTTCCTTGTATAGAGAAAACATTGTCTTCCAACCGACTTTCTAATTTTCCCTTTGAAAAAATGTATATATCACCGTAAAATTTAAAATTTAGATACATGTATACAATGTAAGAATTTATAAAAGCAAGACTAATTTAAAAGCAAATGTAGTCCTTTCAAGTTTTTTGTGATCTTATTAAGTGCTGAAAAACATGGTTTTCGTTCTCAAGTATGATCAAACCTAAGACTTCATTTCTGGTAGTTTGCTGCTACTCTTCCAAACAGAACTTTTGGGAGGAAGAACAAAGATTAGTCAGCTGTAAATCAGAACTATTTTTTAGATGAAGTAGCATCTCTTTCAGTGGACATACCTTTTTCATGAGCTAGTCTTGAACATGGGGACCAGTCTGTAAGAGTATTAATCATATTACAAACATGTCCTTGTCCTGATCCAGTAAGTTTGAAAACCTGCCTGCTTTATATTTTACATCTTTCCTTCTAAAAAAGTTCCATTTGCAACAGTGGTGGAATGTGAGATTTTTTTACATTTAATTTACGAGCTGAGTTATTGTGAATATGTGTGCACATGCAAATTTTACCTTTTCAAAAGACAGGTTAATAATATTTTGATTAATTTTTCATCATTATTCATCTAGACAATATATTTTTATAACCCACTTTACCAAGTAGCAGGCGAGGGGAGTATATTATTTTTGACCCGTCAGTCAGTCAGTCCGTCTGTTATTTATTTTTGTCTACAAAAGCTAACTCCAATATTGTGATACATGTACTTTCTGATTGCAAACATACTTGCAATACAGGGTACTCACTAAGGATTTTTGAAGGCGAGTCCAGGGATTCATCATTTTTGGTCATTGTGAGTCCAACAGTAAGAAGATATTTTATTGCAATATAATTAATCATTTTAGTCTCCATGACCTAATAGAGCAATGAAATGACATTAAATTCAGAATTCTTTTAAACTTTTGCTGTAAAATGATGATATTTGTGTTCAGTTTATACAAAATATTTCAATCTTGATGCATCTTTGGACTCACCAGTTTTGAAAATGGTGAGTCCTGACAGATTTTCATGAGTCCAGGACTCATGGAGTAGCCTTAGTGAGAACCCTGCCCCCATATATGATCACATATAATGAGAGGATGATCCCTATTGATTTTAATGTCAAGGTCATCATTACTATAAATAAACTGAAATTTGTGCAGAAAGTGGTTTCCAATCAAGATGCTTAATTAAATACAACATATGAGACAGCAACCTTAATTAGACATATGGTCACATATAATTCAAGGAAGATCTATATTGATTTTGATCTCACCAGGCCAAAGGTCAAATGTCAAGGTCAAAGTTACTATATGAATAGACTGAAATTTGTGCCAGAAAGTGATGTCAGGATGCTAAATTCAATACTACAAATGGGATTGCAACCTTACTTGGATATGTGGTAGAAAAGTGAGACCTATTAACAAGTCATTACCAAAATTGTCAAATGACCACTTATAGGAGTTATTACCCTTGAAAGACGATTTTTACCATTTTTCTTTTGTTTTTTGCAGAACTTATGATAGATAGGGGCAAAAATTTCCAACAAAGTAAGATCTACTGATATAAGTTAACATGACAAAAATTTCCAATCAATCCTTTAAATTTAAAGCAGTAATGGCCCTCAAATGTTTATTTTTTACCAAAAAATTTAGTGTTTTGGAGAAACTATGACAGAAACAGATAAACTTTAAATGGCAAAGATGTTTAGCAAAGTAAGACCTATTGATTGGTCAACATGACTGAAATTGGTTATTGACCCCTTATAGGAGTTATTGCCATTGAAAGACAATTTTTACCAATTTATTTTAGTTTTTTGGCAGAAACTATGATAGATTTAGAGAAAATTTAAAAGGCAAAAATGTTCAGCAAATAAGTCAACATTAAATGACAATTTTTGATTAATTTCTATCTGTCTGTTGTATACAAGATCTACATAAATGCCACCTGATATGATCTAGATAACTGATTGCAGTAGAGGTAAAACAAATATCAAAATAACAGTATTTTTTTTACCAGATGAGTGAAACAGGCTCTCTGGTGCCTCTTGTTTTAGTTTTTGTCTATTATCTTGAAACTATAATAGAAAGTGAGATACTTTAAATACCAATGATGATTTTTACCCATTTTTGCAATTTTTGACAAAAACTGTTAATAGTCAGTTATGAAGAGAAACTGTAAACAACAAAAATGATTTTCAAAAATCAAAACTTTAATGCACATAGATCCAGGTGAGCTCTATAGTTTATTTATTTTTTGTAATTCCTTGGTTACTATTTGAACGAACTTTTGATTTCTGTTGATTTCTTATGACAAAAAATATATTTTCAGTTGTTTCATTTTGATTTTAGCTCCCCTGAAAAAATGACATTGAATAAATAGATGCTGCTATGTTTGTCAGGACATTCTTGGATAAATAAACCAATACAATTTTAATATATTGATGTTTTAACAGAGCTTAAATGGTTTATTTCTTACAATTTTTAATGGTGGATGACAATTTCTATGGCAAATCAAATAGCTACATGTATGTACTTTTTTTTATCTCTCATATATATTGTCTAGTTTTCTTGAAGAATTATTGTATTGTGGTAAGAGAAACTTTGGATTTTCATAGATTTATTTATGAATAATGGATGGTGGTAATAAGTGCAAATTCTTTTATTTATGAATAGTTGATGTTGATATATAAATGTACACTATGCTGTAAATTAAATTCATATGTTTGTTCTGTATTATAATATAATTGTAATACACTGTATTTATTTTCTGGTCTGGTGTACTGGTTTTTATAAAACTTGAATAGATGATCTAAATGGCTACATTTTGCTGCAAGTCTGCACTATATAAAGCTTTCTCTAGTTCTTTCACTATTTATCCTTTTCTTGGTCTGTTGATTATTTTTATTTAATCAAAATGTGGTTCGTTTGATCTCAGTTCTTCCTTGGTCAAAATTTGATTATGACGTCAAATAATCTAGTTTTCTTCTAAATTTCCTATTGTGACGTCATTAAAAAAGGCAACCATGCCTGATGACGTTACATAGAAAGTACACATCTTTTTGCAGATCATTTGAAAAGAAGGATTGAGTTTGTCTGCATATCGTTTAAATATCACTAGAGAAACAGATTCCACCACCAAATCTTGTGCAATACGATATTTATCCACTCTCGACAGTTAAATTTTAAATATTTAAACCACTCGGCGAGCCTCGCATTTTAAATTTGAAAATTTAACTGTTAGAGTGGATAGATATCGTATTGCACTGGATACAGTGGTAGAATGTATATTTATCATGTATGGAATTTATCATTAACAATTAGATAAAAGTTGATATTGAGGTAATTTAATATTGTGCTTAATAGAAATACTGATCATTTGAATATTGGAGATATTCTGGTCTATGTACCAGTTTGAAAATAGGAATCAGAACAAAAACAGCTTCCTGGGACAAACCTTTCTCCAGAATTACACTAAGATTGATATGAAGTCGTTGGTTATTATATTTAGTGTTTCTTAACGCTAAACCTCTGTGATCTAAATTTTAGGCTTTCTTGTGCAATTCCATTGAACTACTACATACAGTATTACTCTTACCAACATTTGTGTCCAGGTATTTGTTGCTTTTTCCACCATGGCAGACATTCTATTTTCTATTCTGTCTATATCGCCACTCATACTGGATTTGTACAGAGTTAAGGCGTTTTTTATATCTCTAAGAGAATTTTCATTTCTTTCAGTTGCTAAACCAAGATCACGTCTAGCATCTTTTTTCATGTGTAATAAATCTTTTGAGCTAATACCTGCCAATTTCTCTAGTTCACTAGCTAGTGCTAAAATCTGATGAAAAAAATATTACGTAAAGACATCTAATCTAATCAAATTAACTATCTGACAAAAGAAACAAATGAAGTTTTCATTGCACTTCCCAGATCCCAACTTTAGTTAAGACAAAATACACAATTCTCAACACTATCCAAACTTTTAGATGACAACTATATTTATGGTACTGATAATTTGATCCTGTTTGTTTGTTGCCCTGTCGTTAAATGGGGATGGAAGGACATAGAGATGGGTACAGTTCTTGCCAGATTTTTATAAAACTTATACTATAGGTTAATATCAGCATTATCTCGGACAAGTTCTATAATGGTGCAGGATCGACTTTTTTTAAAGGAGATATGCCCCTTGGTAATATTAAATTTATGGAAAAATGGCCTTGTTAGCGCTCTCACGGGTACAATTCTTGCCAGATTTTTATAAAACTTCTACTATAGGTTAAAATCAGCATTATCTCTGACAAGTTCTATGTTAAACCATATAATCTGTACAAAGGGAGATAACTCATTTTTTTAAAGACATTCTTTGGTAAATTGTTTGAGGAATTTTGTCGCAGGTTTATATGTTCTTTTGTATAAACTAAGGTATATATTTCATTACATTACATTGTGTAGATAAAAGTTGTTGACATTTTATAGGTAAGTTACAAATCTATATTAGTTTGTGACAAATGAAAGAAAAAATATTTGGAACTATTAATTATATTTGATTGTAATTTGAAAATAGATATACATTGTATTACATCATATCTAATGTTAGAGTGTTATAGGTTTTCTACACTTTTTTTCATCATGCTTGAATATATTGATTGACAATTGGTAAATAGTTTTATCATGACAAGTTACAGATCAAGTTCAAATTTTTGTTTCGGTCTGATAATTTTGTGCAGAGTTAAGGTCCTTAGACTTGAAAAAATTCACTCATATATTCAGTTTTCCACACTGTTTTTAGTCATGCTTGAAGATATTGACTTGATATTTTCTTTTTGTTTACACCACGACAAGTTATAGAACAAGTTAGCATTTTGTTCCAGAATAATGAATGTTTACCCGGTAGGGGACTAAGTATTGCCATGCAATACTCTCAGAATGCTTGTTGTTTTTGCTCTGCAATGTTCACTATTCTGTAAACCAGAAGTAATTAAATTTTGTATAAGACAATAAGACAAGTAATAAATGTTTTGCTCATAGGATGAAAACTTAGAAAATTGTATGCAGCCAAATGAAAGCTTTCTCACTCACGGCTCTGCTAGATTTGTGTTACTTACTTGTGATTCCATTTTATGTACGACCTCTTGAACTGCAGTGTGCGCCTTGTACTGATCATTTATAACACGCTGTATGTCACCAAAACATATCCTGATATCTGATGAATGCTTGGCAATACTGGCATCACATCTGACAATACGACCCCTCAAGTCTTGTAATGATGTTATATTATGAACTTCTAACTTTCCAACAGCAGCATTAGTTCCTAAGATTCCATGATCTCTTGCTCTTATCTCTGCTTCAAGACCCTTAAAATAATTAATGAGAGGTCACAATACATTCAGTTTCATATATATTTTTCTGATTTCAAACTGAGGCCATATTAAAAGCAAGGAAAAAACTAGGAAACGATCAGTTATAAAAGGAACAGTGCTTTTCTTTTTTTTCAAGTGAAGAGTTTTAAAGGTCTTCATTTACGAGATTGAAAGATTTTCAACATACCACAAGCTGAAGAGAATTAGTAGTGTCAGCTTAGAAGAACTTTGATATTCAGCAAAAATTTTTCAACAAATGTTCCTATACTCTAGGTTACATATAATAGAAGTTATCATTTACTTAGTTACCTTCAAATTTTAATGAGATGGTTTCCAGGTGATAATGAAAGTACTACTTGACAAATTCTTTTAAGATTTTTTAAACAAAATGTTATAAAATATAAAATACAGCTTGTCACTTTCAATTTGAATTTTGGTTTTGGTATTTAACTTTTAAGAGTTTTTTTTTCTGTGGGCAGGGGTGTCTGTGATCATTAGATCTAATAGTTCTAGTTTTCTTCGACGAGGCAAGACTTGGGCATAGCCTGCTTCTGGTGAAGGCAGTGTCAATAATTTGTTAAAAGTTTTTGATGATGTTAGTTTAATGAGAATTATTGATGGTAAGTAATTCTATGATATTTGGTATGCAGTTGTATTATATAGCATTAGCACATCTCATTTATATTTAGTTCCTTCCCCTTAGTCATGGTTCATTGAATTTCAAACTTTTGCATAGTTTACATGTTAAAGTTTGTGATTAGGTCAGTTCACCAGGGAAACCTAATGAGAAGTCAATAATATTTGGTTCACAGTTGTATCAGAATTGGTATATCTCATTTCCAAGGAGATTATTTTGTCCTGCACCCTCAGTCATGGTTCCATTAGTTTGAAAGTTTTGCTATATAAGTGTTGCCATTTTAAATAAAACATTTGCATTATACTATCAAAATTTCAAACAGGGGAGACATATCTGTTATAAATTTATTTTAATGTTATTGACTCTTAATAGATCAACACTAAAATTCAATTTCAATAATTAATTTTCTTTGAAACAAAAAAAAAGTAAATACTAAGTAGGCAAATGGAACTGATGATCATGAATACCCCTTGTCTTTTATAGTTTCAGCAGCTATTGTAAGACCATTTCACGAACATATATTATCAAACACAGGCTCTGTACCTTTTTATATCCGTGCTCAACTGTTAGCTACAGTAACCATATTAAAATAAGTAGAAGTATTAGACAGTTTTGGAACTAGGCACTATGTGTGATATTGTGCTAAGATGGAAATTCTAAAAAAAAAACTTTATTTAGTACTTAAGCCAATCTTGGAATTTGGAAAGGGTCTTCATATGTAATCAGTTGAAGTCATTAGTCAAATTCTCCCAAAACTGACTGAAAAGGGTAAAATAGATAAATATAAAACTCAGATTGTAGTTGGATACAGCAATCACCTTTTGTGTTTGTTTGTCTGTCATTCGTCTGTTTGTCCATCTGTCCATTCATTAGTTTTGTTTCATATAACTCAGCTGCATTTAATACATTTAAAGATTCATTAGACCAGAGTGTTGTTGTTTGACCTTTTTTTTTTAAGTAATGGTTTACAATCAGACTATTTAGCATCTTGAGATCACAATCATAGTAGGTTTAAGATTTCATGAAGCTCAATTCAATCCCTTGATAATGGTTGATTCATTATTATTTGTGTGGTACCAATTTTATTGGATTTTGTGGGTTTATGTAAACCATAAATTTATATGTTCAACGAAGTACAAATTTTCTATAGGCTTGTCTACTATACCTCAATATCCTGATTCAAACGCTTGACAATAGATGTGATGTAACGTATGTGGTCTTGGAGTAAATGTCTTGTACTATCCTCCAGTCTCTCTCCTTGAATTTCACTAAGATTATGAAGAAACTCCTCACGATTTTGGAAAGCTTTGTCAATTAATGCTTGGGTCATTTGCTGTTGATGGTTGATGGCTTCAGTAACCTTCTGTTGTTCTTTCAAGACAACATTTTGGGCAATTATGGCTTGTGTAACTTTGTCTTCCAAAGCATGGAGTCGTGGGTGTATGCTGTCATCTCCTTGATTAACAATTAAACGATCATTGTCTTCTACAGTAATTCTACGAGCTGGACCCACTTGTATGGCATTATAATCTTGTTCCACCAAGTCAAAAGATCTTTCATGTGGTCTACCACCACGAATTCTAGGTAGGACAACATTTGTTTTGGCCATGTCGTATAATTTTTCTAAAATAAAAAAAGAGAACATCTGAGTATATATGTTAACATTGAAATATACCATCAGAGATTTTTTAAACAGTTATTTTGTTTCTGTCAGTCATTTGATACAATAAGTCTAAAATGCGAAATTTTGAACCAAACTTTTCATGAATACAAATCTTCAAAATTTTTAATAGGACAAGAAATTAATTTTGTAATTTTGTTGTGCTTCATATGTAGATATGCATATATTTTGATACAGCTGCTTGACAGAGTAGGGGTAAATGGGAATCTCCTGTTTGACTGTTCATCTGCAATACTTTTGGTTTCCAGATGATAGATAAAGAACCACTTTTTGAAATTACCAGTAATTGAATTTATATGGAATGTTTTGGACCACTATTAGACAGGTTAAGTTCAATTTTGTCATTTCACTTTTACCATTCCATAGTTATGGTACTTGAATGTGGACAAAATTTGTGGTTTCCACAGGTGATAAATATAGAACCACTAATTGAAATCAATTGAAATTTAAATGGAATGATTTAGACAGTTTAAATAGTATTTTCGTTGTTTTAACTTTTTTCTTTCCAGAGTTATGGTACTCTGTTGGAAAAAAATTCAAAATGTTGTGGTTTCCATTTGATAAATAAAGAACCACTTTTTGAAATTAATTGAATTTTTAATGGCAAAAGACAGATGAAATTTGATTTTCGTCTTTTTCACTCTTACCATTTTATAGTTACGGTTATTGATTGTTAGAAAAAATCAAAATGTTTTGGTTTCCAGATAATATATGGAAAACCACTTTTTCAAATTGACTGAAATTTAAAAGGAACGTTTGGACCATTTAACCCAGGTTAAGGTCAATTATGTTTGCATAATGCATCGGAAAAAACTGTAATTGTAATTTTTTCTGCATAGTGATTAAAGAAACCTTTTTTTAAATTGATGAAATGTTTTAAACCACTTAATAAAATAATGTTCATTAGGTTGCTGCCAGCAGGGGTATCTGTGATCACTAGATCACCTCTCTTGGTTTTAATGCCCCTACCACGGCAGAGGGGAAATTAAGTGTTACCCTTGTCTGTACGTATGTCTGTACTTTCGTACGTACATCCCAAAATTAGTTTCCGCTCTAAAACTTTAGTTTGTCTCAACAGAATGTTATGAAACTTATACACAATCCTTATTACCACAAAACACAGATCAAGTTTGAATTTGCATGGCATCACTTATACTGTTCTGGAGTTATGTCCCTTTATATATGGAAAAATTGCTGAAATTTTTCGTTTCCCTTCTCTAACTTTAGTTTGCCTCAACCAAATGTTATGAAACTTTATATAAATAACACATAGCTGAGAGGGTGATAGAGCAGATTGTTACCCCGAGAAAACATTGTCAACTGAGGCGAAGCCAAGGTTAACAATGTCTTTTTGAGGGGTAACAATCAGCTCTATCACCCTCTCAGATATGTGTTATTTAATTTATTAAACTGAATGTTCTGTTATTACTGTCGATTAATTTCAAATTCAAAGTAATAAACTATGACATCTTGTACATAACAACCATCCGTATTAAATAAAGCGCACACTTGATCAAGCGTCTCCGTGAAGGGTAATAGAGTATTTGCCATAGGATAGAGTCGTATTTAATAAAGCGCACACTTGATCAAGCATCTCCGTGAAGGGTAATAGAGTATTTACCATAGAATAGAGTAAATTAACACCCTCGTATTAACCAATCAAAATCTGGCATTTTGACATGAAGTATAATACCATAAAAAACATTAAGTTTGAATTTGGTTGGCGTCACTTTTACAGCTCTCTAGTTACCGGTATGTGCCTTTATAACATGATATAGCATGGACATCATATGGGACATATTCTCAATTTATTTTTTTAAATTGGGGAAAAATTGTGGTAAAACTTAGTTTTGTTAAAAATTACAAATTTAGTAATTTGATCAAAATTTACTATATATGTAATGCAGTTAGATATAACATAAATTACACATTTTGTAAGTTAATCATGGATTGTTTGTAGATTAAAATGTTGTGGTTTTTTACCCAAACACTCCTCGTAAAGTGTTAATAAAATTCCTTCTGTTTTTGATAACCTAAAACAAAATATTAACGTTGCTTTAGTGATACAAATATTTTTGTTTTTTTGTGTTGCTTTTTGCTGTCATTGATGTATACACCACTTATCCTTTATTCATGTTTTTGTTAAGTCTTTTGAAAGTACATTTTAAAGATTCTTTGCAGTATTGTTAGCAGTTCATATTAATGTGATTTATTTATTAAATGTAGCAAAGCCTTATATCATTGCAATATGTTGTTCTATAAATAGTTTATCATTCTGACCGGTCTCGATTATTGAAACAAAAAGATATTCTGACTTGTAAAATTATCGCTTAAATCAGTAAAAATGCTTTTATAAAAAAGGGAGTAGATTGTGATTAAAGGTCATGTTAATCAAAAATTAGGGAGAACAGAATGTTCACATCTTGACAATGTTTTTAGGATCAATAAAGAAACTTATATTCCATTTCTAAGCACCCAAGATTTTTTCATTTTCCATGTTATAGTTGAATGGTTTTAAAGTATTTTGAGTTATCTGCATTGGCAAGTTCAGACATGCAATTAAGATAGAATATATACTCTGTGATTGCTAATTAAAAAATCAATAGAGCAGTTTAATATTTTATTATTGAAAAATTAAATATTCCTTTCCATTTTCTATTTGCATTCAGAATTATGGTAATAGATTTCTTTAATTATATCTGATCATATCCACAAACTGAAAAAAGTGTAATTTAAATCTTTTATATTAAATTCTATGACATTGTTGATTTCATTAAAGTTATTAGACAAATAAGTATTTTTCTTCATCTCAGTATGAAATCTTTATATCTTTTTAAAGTGAGCATGTTCTGTTAGGATTTAAGAAATATTTAGCAATTTTTAAAAGATTGAGTCAAGTGCATATATAGGTATATTATCTAATTTAGATTTATTGTTGATTCTAATGACTCTACACATACATGTAAGCAGGCTTTAATTTGGTTTCTAACAATTTGAACCAAAAATTTTTGTCAGATTTGTACACATATGGAGGTTCAAAATGTACAAAATTTGTCTTGAAATCAATATGATGCTCTTCTGAAATATAAATCACAAATATGTGTATGTATATTTTTTTAAGATATTTAAACACTTTTTCAGTCAAGCTAATTAAATGCATCGAGCATGAAAGTTTTCATCAATGTTTTATATTGAGTTGTGGTGTACTATGAACAACATCATATGCATTTTAAATCCTTGTTTTTTTTTATATTTGCCACTTGATGTAATGCAGACAAAAGTCTGTCTGTGAATGGTAGACCAGAAAATCTTTAAATAGTATTAAAAGAAATGGCTTGTATTATTCTGTCTAATGTGAAGAATAGTCACTTTCCAATCCATCAAAGTCTATTTTGGCAAACAATTCATTCATATTTATGAAGAGGACAAATTAAACAATATAGCCAGTATGTAGATTCTTCAAAGTGGGTACACCAGGAATGAAGGTAAGAAATGTTGATTCATTGAATTGATATTGAAAACAAGACAAGTATGTTGGATAGGGGAAGAAATTTTATCTTGCATCATGTGGCCTAATCACCATTGAGTGAGATGGTATGGTTTTACAATACCTTCATGTAAAGAAAAGGGAAGGCAAAGATGTAAATTATGGCTTCTTCCTGATCGAGCTTTTATCTTTTTGGTTTTTTTCTTTAAATTTTGACTTAGGAAAGATTGAGTGACTATAACAATGAAACAAAGCAACATCATGACAATGATTTCAGTTAACTAATTTAAATGGACAGTATTGTAAATAAAGAAAATGTTATTCAGTTTCATTTTTACTATCAGTTTTACTCAACATACTTATAGGATTAGATCAGAAGTTCATCAAAACCTGAATTTTTATGCAAAGTAAGAAATAAAAAAACTGATATATTTTTGTGAAAGAAAAATATAAAATCAGAATAGTAATTTTATTATTTCTTCAGAGACAAATGTACATAAATATTCTCTATAAAACATATATTTTCTAGAGGAAAAGTATATAACTCAGATAATTTCATATAGGATTATTAAAAAAAAATCAGAACTTACTTTTTGACTTTACATTGAGAAATCCATATCTTATTATTAAAAGTTGATATTATCTATAATAGTATAAGAAGTGACATCCTTAGAAACAAGTTTTGTCCACTAAACTATATACATTATTCAGATCAAGGCAGTACCCATAATATGGGAATATTTCTCATTGGTATAAATTGAGGAACTTCAGGGGTACGAATAAGCTAAAACAAGTTTTCTGGCTAATTGAATTTCAGATTTACACAATTCTTTTTTTTTTTTATTAATTTATTGGTCATATTTTTATAAATGGATACATTTTAGAATTGTCCATACATAGTAAAAACATAAAATTTTCAAACAAATTTCCTTAGTGAAGAAAATCATTAAAAGATGTGAAGAACAGGATGAATAGGAGTTGCTTTAAACACTGTTTGGTAGTATATGACTTTCAATAATAGCATTGAAATGAGGCAAATAATGAAATGATCATTTGAATACACTATGGTATATTCAGTCGTATGTGTTTATTTACTACTAACAAAAGTCCATAGAAAAGTTTAATGTCATAGAAATCAAAGATACTATAGATGGGGCTACATGGAGTTTAATTTTAAATTATATATTGAGAGTGTAATTAAATTATGGTAATTACTTTCCCTTTTAACAATGGATTTAATTTTCTTTGTAAATACTTGAGTTTTCGTGTATTTCAGAGAAATTCAATATTTTTGCTTTTGCCATTCAAGAGATGAAAATGTATGTTGAACATAGCACCAGATTAACTTTTTTTGTAAATATTTTATAAAAGGGTATCAACAAATGTGTATGTATACAGAATAATTCTCTTTTGTCTCCTCGGATGCTTAAAGCAAAGCATATTTGAGTAAAAAACAGGTACATTGTAAATTGTCAGCTTTTATTACAACATTCAAACCTTAAACCATTTTGTAAACAGACACTTGGCAAAACCCATTTAAACCTCTTAATATGAGCCTCTGATGCACTAAAATTTATTATTGGAAAACCTAATGTTTCTTCTTTTTGAAATGTCATATTAGTATTCAAAGAATTAAGTTTACCGTAAGTCATAGTTTTTATATGCAAAGGCCATGAACAGTTTAGAAAAGAAATTGTAAGTTTATTTCAGATTTTGTAATCAAGTAAATAGAATTGATAGAAATAATTGATTAAAAAGAAGTAAAACTATTCATAAACTTTAGTAGGCGCAAGAAAACATAATCTTTGGTATTTTTATATTCTTCATCATAACATTTTGTGCATCTTTTGTACTATTAATGGTTTTTATTTTACAAGGACATTTGAAGTTTTTTAATATCTTAGTAACAGGAAAATATTGTGTACAAATATTAAGTAAAGAGAACACAATATGTAAAAAGGGGGGGTTAAATGTAGTTTTTCCTGATCAATGAAGTGACAAATAATACTAATGATATAAGCAAAGCTTTAGCTGTCAGATATCAGTTCTTTGAAGAAGGTTTTGATATATCTTTCTTTATCATGAAATGGCCACATATATAATGCAAATATGATGCAAATGGACATTTTCATGAGCCACTTGCTAAAACTTGGTAACCTCATTAATGAATTAGATGATAGATGAAATGAACTGTCGCCAATTCATATGTACATGTACCTTTTTTATTACCATTTAACACATTAATCTCAGTGACTCTTGATTTAAAGTATTTTAAATGTTGATTTGTACACATTGACTATTTCCTTTATTAGATTAGGAAAACTTTCTAATTTCAAATATGTTTTTTAGAATCAGATATAATTTGACCAGTACAGAATGACTCACAGAGGAACATTACCAGCATTACGAGCACCTTATGACACAACAGATGAACCAGAATATGGCAATAATCGTTATCGAAGAAGTCCGCAAAGCCAGGATCAAAATCAGATAGTTCCTTTTGGACAGAATAGTGGTGGTCAAACTCAACGGGACTATCATAGTCGTGGTCCATCAAGGTTGGACCTTTTGGAAGAGAGGTTAGCACAGCAAGAGAGAAGTACAGCAACAGTTATGGATCGAGCTTTTAAAATTAAAGAAGATGTGATTGATAGTTTGAATTTTACACATGGAACTTGGCAAGATGAGAAACATGCAAGATCTATGTTACAAGAACATATACGTACAATTACTGCTATAGTTAATAAACTAAACAATGATATAGCA
Organism: Mytilus californianus; assembly: GCF_021869535.1. Taxonomy (NCBI): domain Eukaryota; kingdom Metazoa; phylum Mollusca; class Bivalvia; order Mytilida; family Mytilidae; genus Mytilus; species Mytilus californianus. The sequence continues at coordinate 67,295,069 of NW_026262679.1, read as the reverse complement.
GTAAGTGTTACATTTAAGTATAATTATAAGTATTGTAACCAGATAACATAATTTATTTCTGATTTATAATGCATAGTAAGATTTATTAAGGAAGATTGGTTTCATCTTTGCTTACCTTAACTCTCCAGTCATGAAGAATATCCTTCAATTTTTTTTTCTCAAAAATCTAGCTTTTCATTTTTTAGTGCAATATATATTATTTTACTGTTTTCCTAAAAAAAAATAGATTAAGCAAATGAAGGACATGTTGGAGACATAGGTAGCATATTAAAAATTCAGACATATGTTGTATGATGATAATATGAATTGTAGTCAATGTTATAATCATGCTTTATTCCCCAAACTTTCAGGCTTTCTCTCAAATATATTTAATAAGAAGCTCTTATCCATTTTCATTTAATTTTTCCTTTTTTGGAAAATTTCAAATAATTTGAATCATGCAGTCATCTTTCACAAAAGTTTTATCTTCATTTAAAGCAATGTTTCAAACATTGAGAACAACCGCCGTGACCAAGACACCAGCAGCCATGACAAAAACAGAAATATCTTTTTGTAGCAATGATACAGAAATTATTTTAACCATGACAACTTCAAAGTCAATCAAAATATAAAGAAATTTTAAAGATTTGTTAAAGTTTGCTGTTAAAACATATTTTTCAACATACAATACTGTAGATTCATTATTATTCATGGGATACCAATTTTCGTTGATTTCGTAGGTAATGATGAACCACGAATTTAGATATTTAACGAATACAAATTTCTACAGACTTATATGCAGATTTGGAAAATCACGAAGTCAAATATCCACGAAAATGCAAGTTTTATTCAATCCACGAAAATTTGTAACCACGGTAAATGAAAGGAAGCTTAAAATAAAGAAACGATTCTAAAATGTTACTTTTCCTTTCAGTCACTTGATGATCAGTTAAGAGTTAGAGATAATGCAGCAGTAGGTACAAATTCTGCAGTAAAAAACCTTGAAGTTCATCATGTGGCATCTTTAACAGATTTACGTGGAAGGATTGTCAGATGTGACACATCAATTGCTAAACTTTCCTCAGAACTACGCAACTGCACAGATTCTTTAAAGCAAATAGGTGGCACACAACAGGACAATCAAAACAGATTATTGGATAGGATACATAACTTAGAATCAAAGGTTACACATAATCTCATAATTTTATCTTGAGTTATTTTATTTTTCAGTTGAACTGAGTTTGTCATTAAGAACTCATTTGGATATTGTTAATAGTACTCTCATGACATTTGGTAAATTGTTATTTCTCTAATATATTTTGTTTACTGAGGACTGTAGTTGCAAACCATGAGATTCTGAGCACTGCTTTTAAAATATCAGTAATGCTATCAGTAATGAGAAAATTCTGCCACTTTACATCAAGCTCATGAAGGCTCCTACCAAAAACCTTTTTAACCTAGCCAGAGAATTTTAATGGTTTCATTTAGAACATTGTATTGAGAAAAATGCTGTACCTAAAAATAATAAGTTCAAGAATGAAACTATCAGAATTGTATTTATAAGCACAAAAGTATGAATATCTTAAATGCCTTTCATAGACCATGATAAAATGTTTTATATTTGTGGAGTGTAATTTCTTGAATGACTTAAATCTCAAATGCTATGAACTATTTTGTTATTTAATCATTTGGCTTATTGAAGTGCATCTGTATTTAGATGATTGAATGTTGTAGATTGTACAAGTAAACAACTTGCTAGATCGTAGCTCAAGTGAGCAGAAAATGAAGTTACAGCATCTGGAGGGTGACACTGGTCAGCAGATGTCCATATTAGACAGTAAGACACGAAGTATAATGGATGATATGAAGAATATGATTAACCAGTTCCAAGCACATCAGGAAGGAGAGAGGGAAAAATTGGAATCTCGACTGTTTGGACATATTGAGAAAATATCAGCTGCTAAAGACACATTAATTGTAAGATTTTAGATCAATGGTCTGGTTATCATTTAAAAAAGTTTTGATGCTAATCTAAAATTGTGCACTTTAGCAGGTAAAACAAAATTGATAAAGGCCAATGATGTTTGTCAGACTTTGTCTAATAGATTAAACAAACAAAATGTCATACAGGAATGATATTTGCCACTGCTTATATCTTATATATAGGAATTATGGTCAATATAAGAATTGTGTCGCCATGGTCTATATTTAATGCCTGGAAGAATTCATTCATCAAACAAGTTACTTAAGCTTTTAGCTATGGCTGCAAAACAGAAAAGATCATCTTGGAAGTGAGAAAAATTACTAATTTTACTAACTTGACTATATTTGAAAGGAAGCTAAGGTAGAAATTATAGAATATTGCATTTTCACCATACATTATATATTATTTGGGATCTTCACAGGGGATTTGGGCTTATATTCCCTGTCAGTGTTTTATATCTCCCAAGCTGTCAGGCGAAGGGGATATAAAGCACTGCAAGGGAATATGAGCCCATACAATTATATTATACTGGAGTGTCCTTACAGATATCAAAATCAATAAACATTTTGAACTTCATTTTTGTTCACAGGGTATATGGGTATTATAATATATGGGCACATATACCTTGTCATGGTAACCAATCAAATAGCAGGATTAGTCGGGATATTTCATTCCAGTATAATATAACATAATGTGCAATACTTAAATGTCATTAACACCAATTGGCTTTAAAATATTTGTTTGTGATATCACTGTCACTCCTGTCTCAAAAGAATGGGTATACCATTAACACATTTAACCATCCTTACTATTTAGTTGTAACTTTTACATGCATGTAGCCCACCTTGAAGCCCACCTGTCCAGTAAGCACACACAATCAGCATGGCCAGGTAACTTTTATGTGTGTGTCCATCTCAGGTATGATCTTTTAAACATGTTGTGACTTTAATACTAATAGTATCTAGGTGTGCATTTTGTCTTTTATATTTGTTCTGAAAAAAATATTATTTTACTTTCTTTTTTAAAACTCCTTTTTCAATGTTTTTGTATCTATTATTTTAATGTTAGCATTACGATATCTGTACCGTAATTTAATTACATAATGACCATTCATGTTTTAACCAATTTGTGGCTTAGTGCTCAATTTCATTTCAGTAACTTTTTACTTTTGAAGATAAAGCAAAGTGAATATTCTTTAGAAAGAAGTGCAAATGTATAAGATGCACATAGATATTGCAAAAAAAATTAATCTTTTGCCTAGATCAAATGACCTTGTCTCAAAAACCTGTCCTACAAATATTTCTTGAAAAATGGTATGTAAATTCAGGAATATTTCTTTTTTAATGATATAAAACTTATTTAGGGTCACCAAATTCTTTTATTCTTTATAATCAATCATTGAAAAGTCTCTTTTATATCTAAAACATTGATCATGCGCTAATTTTTAGTATGAAGCTTACAAAATGTGCTTCAGTCACTGCTTTTTCGGTCACTGCTTTTACACCCCAATAAAATTGTAAAAAGATAGCATTCAATTCTAAATTATAAAACTTACATTTTTTTTTCAACATTCATATGCAGTTCCTCATGCTGTAGATGAATGCAAAATTTGATAAAAATCTGTGAGACTGTAAATTTACATACATATTGCGGCAATTTTGATTTAAAACCACTGTTACAATCTGAATAGAATTAACTATCTGAGAAAAAGATTGGTTGGTACCTGAATGGTTTATTATGTAAAATATGCATGTGTTTCGTAACTTGCACTGGAGCATGTTATTCATGCACAGTTCACAATTAATTATAACTTTGATGTTGAACAAAGTAGGTACAGAGAGAGTGGTCAGTACCAGGTTTGTGTATCAAATTTAAGAATCTAAAAATTGCTTTACCGCCCTCAGTTACCCTATTTACCTATGCTGTAAGACCCAATACCTTGTTAAGAATGAAGAATATTAAAGTTTAGTGTAGAAGTTAGAACCCTTTTTAAACTATGGCAAAGTCACAAGAAGCCTTTTTTCACCTCCGCATAGATTTGAATATCATTGATATAGATTCTTTATATTATTGGTTATTTGGTGTTTAATGCAACTTTCATCACCGTTGGCTTTTTTGTGGCGGCTAGTTGTTATTTTAGCGAAGGAAGCTGGAGTGCCCAGAGAGATCCACCTACCTTTGAAATCCTAGTCAATTAAGATAAGAGTCAAAAGCACCTGCCACATGCATGGTTTGAATTCACAACCTCAATGTAGACAGGCTAGTGATACAGCTGTAGATGAACTACTTAGATCATTCGGCTTTTTAACATTATCAATATACCCAATACATATATTAATGAAAAAATACTTACCTTAGCCGTATTTGGCACAACTTTTTGGAATTTTGGGTCCTCAATGCTCTTCAACTTTGTACTTGTTTGGTTTTATAACTATTTTGATCTGAGCGTCACTGATGAGTCTTATGTAGACGAAACGCGCGTCTGGCATACTAAATTATAATCCTGGTACCTTTGATAACTATTTACACCACTGGGTCGATGCCACTGCTGGTTGACGTTTCGTCCCCGAGGGGTATCACCAGCCCAGTAGTCAGCACTTCGGTGTTGACATGAATATCAATTATATGGTCATTTTTATAAATTTCCTGTTACAAAACTTTGAATATTTCGAAAAACTAAGGATTTTCTTATCCCAGGAATAGATTATCTTAGCCGTATTTGGCACAACTTTTTGGAATTTTGGGTCCTCAATGCTCTTCAACTTTGTACTTGTTTGGTTTTATAACTATTTTGATCTGAGCGTCACTGATGAGTCTTATGTAGACGAAACGCTCGTCTGGCGTACTAAATTATAATCCTGGTACCTTTGATAACTAATTATATTCTGATATTTAAGCAGATTGGACGTAGGGATGCTTCTACCTCTGTGATAGCATAAACAATTTGTATAAAGCTTTATATTTAGAAGCAAAAAGAGCTGGATATCTATACTACTTAAATAATGAGGTCCAATTTGTTAGCCGGCATGACGTAAAAACGATGAATCAAAGAATTCAACCTTATATATAACTAATATAGGACAATGGTGTTGATTAGAAATTACACCATTCCAGGCCCTTTTGTTTTCCACATAATTAATATTACCAATAATTAACAAGTTCTGGGACGAATCTGATACCGATACCAATAGAATATATCATATTTAGTTTCCGGTTGTAACAGTAACTGTAAAACAAATCTTCCTCCAATGAATGAGCACCTCATGTGATGAGTAAGCTTCCACCAAAATAAAAGTAAATGTATCCTAACGCTTAAAACGTTACATTTACATGTGATGAGTAGTCCTCCACCAATAATAAAAGTTGATTTATTCTAACATTAAAAGTACTTTATATACATTAAAGTAAAACACTGCTAATAAAGCTTTATATCTGAATATCATAAAATATAAAACATGTATTCACTAATTACAGTTTATTAATACGTTTATATACACCAAAGGAAATTATGATGCTGCAAGCTCAATGGTTTAACTTATCATCTTCAGAACATAGTATAGTATGGCAATATCTACACGCTCACTGTCACACAAGTTGGAATTGGGTTGGGTATTAAACGTCAGATTTAACAGCCAATTAGTATAGTATGGTTGTTGTACGCAAACCACAACATGTTCAAACAGAAAGATTTTAAAAGCAGAGATAACTGTGCACCTTATAATCAGCATGACTTTATCAGATGACAATACAAATACTAAAAATCCAGGCTAAAAATAAGGTGTATATATATATGTACTTTAATTCAGTCACGGACACACGATGTCGCGGGTGTGTATTAGTATCTTGTATTCAAATGCCTTATGCTTAGGTCTGGCATATAGTCCATTAAAAGTTATCTAATTTTCATGGTTTTAATGAGGGCACAAAAAACTAGAGCTTTTTTTATTCTGTAATCTTTTTACTGATCATGAGTGATAGGTAAATTACATTTGGTCTATAGGGTCCCTTGTAAGTTGTGTATTTTGGTCAGACAAATTGATTTCGACCTAATTTCATGGTACAGTAATAAATGTTACTCTTTTATGATTAAGGTCAAATATCATTTTCTCTAGTTTCTCAAGTGCCATAGGTAAGGTCAACTATATTTTTATCAAACAATATTTTTTATGCATGTCTATCTGATATAGTTAACTTGACTTTGACCTCATTTTCATGATTTATTCATCAACACTAAATTTTTGTAATAAGGTAAGTTTCCTAAAGTTCATTAAATAATAGGTCAACTAAATTTGGTCAATAGAATTTTTGTAAGGTATACATATCAGTCTGACAAAAGATTACCTTACCTTGACTTTATTTTCTTGGTTGATTGATCAATATTTAGTTTTTGAGATTTGATCTCAAAGAATTTAAACCTATTATTCAGGTTAGATATTTTAGGGTTCTTACAGTATATCGGACACCTCATCAGAGGAATTGTGTCTTGGATGGCATCTTGTGAAAGGTAGTGTATTACAAAGAATTTACCTTTAGTTTACAAGGAATCTTGTGTTGTAAGAGGGTTGGTCTCTCTTGAGATGACACAATAAAGAAGGATGAAGGATATTATGGTAACAAGAATTTTCAGGACTTTTGTGCTTATTTATACCATTACTAGCTACCAGTCTACCACCATGATGTTATGATTGTATACCAATTGACATGTGTGCTGTTTGTTCACAGCTGTTTAATTTCCCTTTAACCTTTTATAGTCTTTTGAAGCACTAGATAGTATTGTACACCTACCCTTTTTAGCTTACCTGACCTAATGGACCAAGAGAGTTATTGCCATCACTTCGCATCTGTTGTCGTAAACTTTTTCATAGATTTTCTTCTTTAATACTACTGAACCAATTTCAATTAAACTCGGGATGAATGATCCTAGGGTATCTAGTATACAGTTTGTGTTTTTTATTTTGGTCAGTAATCAAACATGGTCATGATGGCTAAACATAGTACATAAGGGTAAAATGCGTTAAATGTCTTATATCTTGAAAACCATAGTAGATATAAAAAAAACTTGAAAAGAAAAAAAAAAAAAGCTCAGAATGTCAAGAATAACCTATTTTCTATTTCCACTTAAATTATCAGATGAATTACCTTAAATAAAGACTTTTGTCTCGCCTTGACAAAGTCAAAAAGTGAGACATAGGTTACTGTATAATGCTGTGTCCGGCAGTGGCGTCAACAATAAAAAGTGTAAGTTTGTGATTAGGTCAGTTTATGGGGAACCACTAGTGGTGGGTCAATGATATTTAGTATGCAGTTGTATCAGCATTGGCACATTTCATTTCCATGGAGATTATTTGGCCCCACCCCCTCAGTCATGGTCTATTGACTTTAATACTTTTGCTTAGTTTACATGTATTAGTTTGTGATTAGGTCAGTTTATCGGGAACCACTAGTGGAAGGTCAATGATATTTGGTGCACAGTAATGTTTTAGCATTGGCACATCTTATTTCCATGGAGATGATATGACCCCACCCCCTCGTTCATGGTCTATTGACTTTGAAACTTTTGCTTAGTTTACATGTATTAGTTAGTGATTAGGTCAATTTATGGGGAACCACAAGTGGTAGGTCAATGATATTTGTTTTGCAGTTGTATTAGCATTGGTACATCTCATATCGGTGGAGATTATTTGGCCCTACCCACTCAATCAAGTTTACAAATATATGATGTATAAGTTTATGATAAGGTCAGTTTATAGGGAACCACTATTGATAGGTCAATGTCAATGATATTTTGTATGCAGTTGTATTTTTTATGGAGATTGTTTGGCCCTGTACCTTTAGTCATGGTTCATTGACTTTGAATATTTTGCATAACTTGCATGTTATAGTATTGCTATTTTAATTTTCCATCAAAATAACAAAAAGGCAAGATTTATGTCTGTGTTAACAGTTTATTGACTTATTTTGGAGTTTTTGCCTATTATTAAAAAAATTATGATAGACAGGTAGAAACTCTAAACAGCATCATAAATGACCAGCAATAGAAATTCTACAAACATTTTTTAGTAGTTATTGCCCTTAAATAACAAATTTTTCGAGTTTTGCTTTTATATTGACTGCTATAGAGAGGTAGAAACTGATTGCCAACAACAAAAATGATCAGCAATACAAGACATATGCATTTTATTGACAGTTGAGTGATTCAGGCTCTTAAAATTTTTTTGTTCAGTAAGCTTTTAAAGGCATTGCAGAGCATGGACATATTTTTTTCATATTTAATAAGCATCTCTTTTTTCTGCTACTCCTTCGAAACCATCAAAACTTCTCCTTTGGAATTTTCATAGATTTTTTATTCAGCATGTGATTGTTTTGTACATCCTCTAATTTATTTAATTATTAGAATAAACTTAAAAGAGTATTCCATTTTGCCATTAGACATTTACTGTTATCATTGCTTTGTAGCCAGTGAAGGCAGGATTTTTGTCTGAAAATTTTTATTTGTCAATTTTTTTATTTTATTTATTTATCAACAACTCAAAATTGAGTGGCATTTAGCATCTCCTATTTTCATTGATTTTATTTTGGGTTAAAAAAAATGTTGGCTTTTGCAATATTTGTCTCTTAGTCTTTACCATGTATACATATGGTTATTGAAAAGTGTGAAAATTACAAAAACAATAAAAAGATTAAAACTTGAACAATGTTACTTATCACTATTCTAGAACATTAGAAAAATTAATATGAATTTTTGTATGATTTGGTTTTTGGCCATTCAAAACTAAACATCATATTTGAAATTAGTAATAGAAAACATTTTTGGCCAAAGTGTTAAAAGGTAAAACTTTTATATTGTTACAGTGATAATCATTACAGTAAAAACATATTATAACTCTAGTCCATTTACTCTTACCACACACACAAAAATATGTCAAAAGATTTTTGTAAATTTTATTATTAGATATTAGCTTATTTGATCTCAAATCCTTTGTACTTTAATTGACCTTTTTTGTGGATTTGATTTTGTAGGAAAAGTTGGAGAGAAAAATGGATGAGAATCACTATGTAACAGATGCTAGACTACAGAAAGTAGAAGAAGCTGTCATGGAAGAAAGAGCAAGAATTAGTGAATTACAACATGTGAGTGAACTCATTTTTGTCTTGCCTTGCGAGACTTAAGGATCACATGGTATTTTCATCGTCCTTCACCTTATTTTTATGGTTCAGCTACTGCTTGAAAAAAAATCATAATTTTTTTTCATGTGAATTTCTCACTTTTTATGAGTAAAAGGATAACTATATACTATAAGCAGTAGGTCAACTATATGTGGTGTATGGAATGATTGTAAGGGCTGCATGTCAGTCTGGTAGGTTTCATCTTACCTTGATCTCATTACAGGTTCCTTGGTCAATGATATTTTTTTGTGTTTTGGTCTGTTTTCAAATACTATAAGCAATAGGTCAACTATATTTGATGTATGAAATGATTGTAAGGTGTACATGTCTGTCTGGCAGGTATCATCTGTTCTTGATCTCACTCTCATGGTTCATTGGTTAATTTAAGTTTTCCTGGTAAAGACTTTAGCTCAGATACTTTAAGCAATAAAGTCAACTATATTTGATGCATGGAATGATTGTAAGGTTTACATGTCTGTCTGGCATGTATCATCTGGCATGTTTGTCTGGCTTAGTTTATATGACCTTGACCTCATTTCCATGGATCATTGATACAGTCTAGTTTATATGATACTTATAGTAAAACTTTATTTTTAGGACTATCAACATAAAATAAATCATGAATAGTAAAGCAGGCGAGACATTTCAGTGTGTGCACTCATGTTATAATACTTATGTTAATTAACAATAGTCTCAGTGTTTATTTATAAGGATGTTTATTTATAAAAGTTGTGTCTACTTACTGGTAACTGTAGTAATAAATGCTGTTTGTTATACCTATGATTTGTTAAGACAGACACATGATCAAAATGGACAATCAACATTTACATGTACTTATTGTTTTATCTTGTAATGTGAAACCTTTGAAGTTTAACCCCCTCCCCCTTTTATGAATGTCTTTTCTCTCTTTCAAAACACATTGCATATCACATAAATACCGTAACAGTAGGAGATACGTATAACATGTAAATTTGCAATTTTGCAACTTATTTAGTGTAAGGCTTCCCCGAATCTCTGAAAAGTCAAGATATGCAGAATTTTGGCATGTCGGACAACCCTTGCAAGAACCTGCTGTTGATGAGCGAGGTTTAGAAGACAAATCAGCTAAGACTTTTGCATTTTAGCCAGCTTTTGATGTAAAATGCTTACATTTTTAATATAATTTACAGTAAGGTGAAATAGGAAAACACAATTTTTATAAATACAAAGATATTATAATTGGCCTTGAATAATACCAAACACTGAGCATCAAGATATTTATAATTTTTTTCTTTTATTTCAGGATATTGAAAATAAGTTGATGGCTAAATTGGACTTCAGTATTCGTAATCAACAAGAAGAATTTTCAAAATTGAAACGGGAAGTTCGTGAAGGGTTTGCTACAGTGCATGAGAGTATAAGTAATATGAAAACAGTAATGGAAGGAAAAAGAAAAATACTTGAGGATCAGCTTCGTAAAGAAATAAGTCAGATCAGAAAAATGGTGGTTTTGGTTTAAGCCTTATCAAAGATCATAGTATCACTGTTTGAAGCACTCTCTACACAAACCTATCAACAACCCTGTTTGTTCTTATATCTACAAATGACTTGTCCAGTTTTGTTTGAAACTATGGAAGAAGTAAATTTTATGCCTTGCCACAAATAAGGCTATGTCAAATAGATTTACACTTCTCCATCTGTTTTTATACATCTGTCTAGCTTTTGTTGATTTCGATGAAGCGTATTTTTCAAAAACTCTGAATGGTATAACAGTGATAGTTCAACACTACGATCATTTAACATAATAAATTATCAATTAATGACATTTGAATCACCTGCCTTTCATTCTTAATTTGATTTTGTCATTCTTTGTTTAGTTCACATGATGACATTGCAAGGTCACATTTCCTTTTTACATTACTATATACTTTTATAACAGTTTGATTATTTTCAAACTTGACCTTAAACTTTTATTTTTTTATATATATTTTAACCACTTCAATTTGATACATTGCCAAACACTGTTCTTACATATTTAGATCGTATATCATACATTTTATTTTGGCCAGTTCGTCTACAGCTTTGAACTGAGTGTCCTTGTGTTAGTATTGTAACATCTAGATCTGTTTTAGTTGGGCTTCCTAGGCTAACAAACAAATCTATTTCATATATTTATTTACTAAATTTTTATTCCTTCTTTGTTTGTTTGGTTTTAAATTTTGTTTTTTGTGCAGTAATGTTGTACTCTTTTTTTGCAAATTAATTGTTTCTGTTGTTACATATATTATGATGTTGATGAAACAGATATGTGCTTGGATTATTTACCTGAAGAAGAAGTTTTTATACATCTACCTTGGCTCAGTATGAAATAATCTCATAATATTATAATCTCATGAATTTGTTTCTATAAATATTTTTATTTATTATTTAATGAATGGCTGTGTTTAAACATATTTGTTGATGTGCCAAATATAAGTTGTGGACAAGTGATCAGATTGTTGTTAGTAACTTGTAGGCCATCTATATGATCATTTTAAATAGAATAGGGCAGTCTTTTTATATACAAAAGACACAAGTTATCATCTGTAACTTAAGACTCTGAATGAAGAGCATGATCACATGGGGGTAATTTACAGAAAATACAGGAATGTTATACTAGGAGCTCATGAGGATGTGGATATTTCATTCCTGTCAAGTTTAACCAATAATTTTAATACATTTAGAGTAAAAGGTTATCTACATTTTTTTTTCAATATCTGTATGGTGTATTTTGTTATTACTGGCATGACTACCATGAAATTTTATCATGCATTACTCTTCCTTATATTGAGAACAAATTATTCGCATTCACAAATAATATTACTGGTATTAATCTGATTAGATTTTGAAGCATTTTATATATATTTTTTTTTCTATATTTCTAGTCTGTTTGAATATTTTTTTATACATTAAAGATTCCAATTATTCTTTTTATTTAATGCATCTTGTTTTAAAAGATCTCTACCAGTTGTTATCTTTTAAAGTCAAGAAATTTGGAGTGTAAGGTTTGTAATTTCTATCAGTAATTTATTTTATAAATCCCTCTAAAAAGTTTTATTAGCTTCATGTTCAACTTACCATGAATTTTATAAGACCAAATATATTTTCCAATGTTCTTAAATTATAAATCTGTTGATTTAACCATTAAGTCAAGCATGTTGTTGAGGTCTGTTGTACTGTTAATTTAACCAATGAGTCAAGCATGTTGTTGAGGTCTGTTGTACTGTTAATTTAGCCAATGAGTCAAGCATGTTGTTGAGGTCTGTTGTACTGTTAATTTAACCAATGAGTCAAGCATGTTGTTGAGGTCTGTTGTACTGTTAATTTAGCCATTGAGTCAAGCATGTTGTTGAGGTCTGTTCAATATTTCTGTTATCCTTTTTATGTATTATGTATTTTGGAATTTAAAAAATATAATTTTATAGGGAAGATTGTGATTTTAATTTTTTTTGTTAATTCAATCCTGTTGAGTTATATGTTGAGAATCTAGAAAAACAAGATGTCAAAAATACACTTACATCAATTTTCAAATTGAAACAAACAAAAAAAAACATCAATGATTGCTTTTACCTTTAATTTATTCCTTCATTTGATTTTTTTTCACCTAGAACATTTTCATCTTTTGAAATATCTTTTATAAAACACTAACAATTTTTTGTACATGCATATATATATATATATGCACTATATAAGAAAATATATATGTGTATATATATTTTGTATGGCCCTTAATGTACATATTGAAGCGTTGATGTTCAGGTGACTATAAGTTAAGTTAATTGTTATTTGTGAAAGTGCCATTCTTGGTTTCAAAATAAGATTCTGTGAAATATTTATTTAAGGTATTTGTTAGGACTAGTGAAAGTATAAAAAAAATGAATGCTGCTCTTTTCCAAGTACATATGTACACGTATTTTCATGAAGTAAAACATTCCTGAACACTGAAACTCTTGAATATCTTAAACTTATATTATATTTGTTTTATAGTAATGACTAGTAAATAAAAGTAGATGTGGTATGATTGTCAATATATATAAAGACCATATGACAAGGATGTGAACATTTATGGGGCATGGTGACAGTCACCATACCACCTTAATTAAGCTATAAAAGGTCTTGGCATGACAAAATAAGAAAAAATTCAAGGATAAAACCAACTACAGGTCACTATACCATGAGCAAAACCAATACCACCTTAAGTAATCTATAAAAGGTCTCAGCATGACAAAATATTAAGCATTTCAAAAGATAAAACCAACTACAGGTCAGTATACCATGAGCAAAACACAATCTGTATATAGTAAGCTATAAAAGGTCCAAGAATTTTCACTTCAGAATAATGTTTTATTTATGTCGGGGAAAGCGAGACACAGCAGTCTTAGATTCTGTTGGCATCATCAATATTTAGGTTCAGTCTGTTGTTAAATTTTTAAAGACATCAGTTACTTTATCAAACCTTCATAGAATTTTATGAAATTTTTGCAGTAGCAAACTTTTGAAAAACACATTTTTTTCATTTTCAGTATTTTTCTGATAGATGGACTTTGTTTTTTATAGTTAACATTCACAGACAGTCTGGGATTAAACTTTTTTGACATGCTAAATTTGTAAACCTCCATGGATTGTTATGAAACTTGGACAGAAGCTAATCTTCAAGACCATGAAATAGCATCTAAAGGAAAAGTTTGAATTTTTTTTTTAAATTCTGTATATTACTGATAAATAGACTCACGTTTTAAGTCAACATTACACTTTTACAATGACAGCAGCAATCACAGGCGAGACACAGGGTTCCGCAGTACCCCTTACGAATTTTTATATCAAGTTTAGGATAAATAACATGTACTCAGTATTGATCAATGTCTCATTAAGAGTGGTTTAATTGGACAAATCATAGCCTGAAAATGATGTTTATGTTAAATAAGTAAGATATGTAAAAAAAATATAATCTGAATTTAAAAGACACTTGAGGATTTTTCTACTCAAGTTGTTATAATGTCAAGAGTCAAACTCCTGCTTTTGAAATTTATTTAGAGTAAAGGACTTTTGAATGGCTAAAAATTTCAAAATTTACTTATAAGTTTTCTTTAAACCAGAAAAACAATAAGATGAAAGAACAGAAAAGTTTTCCTATATCTTAATGTATCAGTCAAATGTTTTATTTATAATAATGTCTGAAGTGAAAATCAAATATTTACATATAACAAGTACTAAAATAACACTGAAAAATTTCACTTATGATCAATCAAGGAATGACTGAAGAAATAACTTGTATAATATATAAGTGTCAAGATTTTAAAGGCTTTCCTAACTTGTAAAAGTAACTTTTTTTGTAATAGATATTATTATGACTTGTTTGACTCAGAAATCATAAAGTACATATGTCTTCCATTGTTATTTTCATTACTTGTGTTTATATCATATATTTATGAAAGCATTATAAATTCCATGTTTAAAAACAATCATCTTTATAGAAATAAGGAGATGTGGTATGATTGCCAATGAGACAACTATCCACCAAAGTTCAAATGAAATGGATATAAGCAATTATAAAAAATATGGATAGTGACATATTTGTATATTTTTTCAATAAGTGTGCAGTTGTACTGCAAAGCATTTACCAAATATGAAAAGTAAAATATTTGTATATTTTTTTCAGCATTTTTTTTATTAAGAAATTACTGCAACTGAAGTACACATTTCAAAAATTTAAATTTTATTTATTTAGTTTCTGCAGTTACATTAATTTTCAAAAACATCGGGTTTAATTGTTCAATGCAGAATTGCGTACAGGTCAATGTGAAATATTTTGAAAGTCCTCATTGGTAGACTTGACTATTTTTTCACCAGATGAGCAGTACATGCACAGGTTATGATTAGAATTATGAAACTTAACCATGAAGTATTTTATATAACCATAGCTAGTTGCATTAAATAGAAAAAGGAAGTCATTTCATATTACATTATATTAGTTACAAGATTTTTCTTATTATCAATTTGCTAGTAACCATGCCTCAGAGTCACAGAAAAGATTTATTAATTTTAATACAAGATAGAGGTTACGACTAAAATACTTTCTCTATTGGTAACTTACTACAGTGAAATGAACATGCTTTGCAATGTGAAGGCTGTAAGCAGACAAAGTTATATTTATTTTGACTTATATGTAATGTAAGTTTTGTTTATACAAACAAGCATATAATTAATATCTGGTGAAAGATGCTGACATCATTGATACATTTAACATCATTGACCACCTATTTTAGCTTGAGAATAATTTCTATGGTATTTGACACTTTGAGGTTATGGAGTCTCACCAGGACAAACATTAATCTTTTCCTAATCAGAAACATGTCACAAACAATTACTCTTTGTGAGGAAATGCAGATTATGATAACAGATCTTATAAAATTTATCGCACAGCAATTAGTAAATCATTCTGAAGGCCAAGTGAGGTCAGTCTCCTCCCATGGTATGATTGATGTACCCAATCTGTGTGTGAAGCCATATGCATGGTCTTTGTATAATCACTTTCTAGGTTCATAGCAGTCTGACTAGTTGATATAGTTTACAGTGCTATTATTCAATTTACCACCCACCGTCCACCTTCCTAACACCTTCAATAATGTTTCATGACAAGGGAAACATTTCAGCAATTTTACTAGTGATATATATTATTTTTCTTTTCATATTATTTTTCCTTGATGGAATTTTATCACTGGTAATTTCTAAAATTTCATTCATCCCCAAGCATTTCGGGGACAAATTTGATCAAAATTATTCCAGCGCCAGTTTGATAGACCCTGCTACTTACTACTTGTAATAGCACCACATGGGCTATCCCCTGATGCAGACCTTGCACAACTCGGCTGCAGATGAGATGTCTATTCTCATCCTCTCTGTGGAGACACTCCACTTCCTGGCTGGCGCATTGTCGGGCAGGCAGGTTCTTCCTCACACTGAAGGTTGCAAGCTGACTTGCTCAGGCAGGAACTCAAAATTTTATTTTGTATGCTGAGTGTTTCTCAAGGGCCAAAACTGATTGATTGTTTATAATAAAATTATTATTCTAACATATCTTCCTGCTTTAAGCCAGTGTGACTTGCAAGGATTATGTTTTGGTTAACACACAGATATCCCTTATGAAAATTTGATTTAGTTGTGTTTGGAGCTGGTAATTGGTGTACAATGCTCAAATATGTGGGTTGCTGTCTTGACTTTAATTGAGATTTGCTTTATCAGAAGTTTTACTTGAACTAAATATTTAACTTCAGGACTGCTCATCAATACACACAGAAAATAATTTGCTATAAAACACAGGTTGTTGTGATCATTAAACTTTTCATTTCATCAATGGAAGGCTTACATTATGAAACTTTGCTCTTTGGGATAGGTAAATAAATATATCTCAATATATTTAGTATGTCTGCCATTGGTGACCTACAATGTTTTGTTCACTGACACTATACATTTATAAACAAAGTTTTTGCATACCACTCGACAACAACAAAATAATAAACAACCACCTTCTTAAACTACAGGAAATATTTACACCTATGAGATTTCAGAAAAGATTAGAGACTACAAGAAAATTACAATATGAGACAATTATACAGACTAACTACATACAACAAGTTTGAATAAATGTCCTTTGTCTCATATAAGATATAAAAATATTAAATGTAATAAACTCGGATGATTTATACATAAAATTGAATTCTTAATAGCTTGCAAGATGGCAAAACATTACTCAAAAATAATAAGTAGAGCATTTTTACTTTCTTTTAAAACTTTAACAAAAACAGTTAGAGAAAATAAGTTTTATAGTACAGATGTCCCACTGGTACATTAAAAAAAATAACCATATATAACAATGATATGAAAAGTCAATGAGACAAACATTTCAGGTTTTTTACAGGGAAAACAAAATTTCCAAATTTTTATAGGGAAAACAATAGTGATACTTTCTTATTTAGTTTGTTGAAAAAAATCAGGGAATCATGTTAACAGTTTCAGATGTGTTTATTTGATGGTTCTGTAAAAAACAGGAATCTTTTTTTTTATATGTATGATTAGACATCCCCATTGATGTATATAAGAGCTATGTATTGCTCATTGTTTTCAGTTGCATTTTATGTAGTAGGTTTTAAGGTCCAAAATCAAAACACTTATATTGGTTTAATAAAGAACATGAAGAGATCTTAATAATTTATTTCTATTTATTGTTATGACATATTATTATCATTTTACTCGTTACCATGCATTTAAGGCATGGACAAGATTTATTAATTTGAAGACCAGATAGAGGTAACCACTTACATGTTATCTCTATAGGAAACTTGCTACAGTGATTGTCCATAAACAAGAAATGAATATTAGTTTCTAATGCAAAGACTATAAGAAAAGAAAGCTTTATACATTTCCCATGTCTCATATAAATTGGAAATATTAAATGTAATAAACTTTATGATTTTGTGCAACACAAATTCACCAACATACTGGATGACCATGGCTTAACTCAAATGGTGGATTAACCTACGAGAGGACCAAACACATTAGACCTAATTATTAAACATTACCTGGGTAGCTTCGGGAGAACAAAATACCTTGCTTGTCTGATCACAACATTGTTTATACTGATGTGAACAGAATGCCAGCAAAATTACAACAGATGCCAAGAACTTTGTTTTTACATCAAACACACTTTATGATAACAATTCCTCTGTAAATTACGTATTGAATCTATTTGTAAGATCACTAGAAGATAGCGTTAATAGATATAAATCAACCAAGACTGCCCTGAGAAGGTTAATTAGACGAAGGGACAGAGCATATAAAATGAAGTAAAAACACATGGAGATAAAAGAGATGATGCTTCATATAAAGACACAAAGTAGTGAATCAGACAGAAGTTCTGACTGCATGAAACGATTTTGGACCTACATCAATCACAAACCGTCAGATGGAGAAGTATACCACCGACTAAAATCAGTAGGATTACTACACGATGACTCAACTGACAAAACTAAAATTCTCAAATGCACAGTTCCAACAAGCATTTTCAAGTAAAAGAGACACTAATGATACAGAATTCCAGACAAGATGCAACATGTCTGGTCAAGGTAACTGAGCACCTAATGTATCCATCATACTTGAAAGAATTGAGAAGCTCCTAGATGGTCTCAATCCACATAAAGATGCAGGTCCAGATAAAATCTTCCCTCTGAAAAGAACTGTAATTCATTATAATACAACTTCTCTGTAGAAGATCTTATGACATATGGGTACTACCAACATCGTGGAAAACAACAAACGTATTAAAAAAAGGGGGGGGGGAGTTTGAACCAATTAAGGTTCATAATAACCTTTTAACAAATATGGCCGTATTTACACAACAAATTTTACTCAGAGTACAGACAAACCTTTGTTCCTGGAAAAGTGTTGTAGCATGGCTGGACCTAGATATATAAAACATACATGCATTTTAAGCTTCAAAATATTAAAAACTTAACTGGATTTTGCTCTTCGTTTTTTTCATTCCTGCAGAAGGTTCCAAAATAAAATAAGTTTGGAAAGAGGTTTGAGAAGCTGCCCTCATAAAATAGATGTTGTAAGTTGTGATAATAGACATCTGCAAACAATATGTGATTTAAACTGTGTAACTGAGTGGACCGCATCAAATGAAACTCATGTGTTAGTTTATTTTTGCTATCTTCTGCAGACTTGGGAAAAATGCACATCAAAATCCAGGTTATTTTTTTTTTATTTTCTGAAACATACTACAAACTACATATAACTTTTATATATCTAGGTATAGCCATGCTTTAAAACTTTCCTAGATGCATCAATTTGGCTGTACTCTGCGTAGATTTTGTGGCGTAAACACTGCTATTTTTTTCAATTCCTTTTGATGAACCTTAACTACAGACCAATATCATTAAGTTAAACCTGCTTATGTTGCAAAATAACAGAATACATAGTTAATATAATTTGTCATGCAGATAGAAACACCATTGTGTATGATCTGCAACATGGATTTAGGAAGAAATTATCATGCGAAACTTAGCTACTAGTAAAAGAATGTATTGATGCTATCTCCAAAAACCTTGACAATGGCCAACAAACCGACTGCCTGATCATAGACTTTTCAAAAGCATTTGACAAGGTCAGTCTTATAATCTACAAGCTTCAACCTATGAAATGACAAGGAAAACAAACAACTGGATTAAGAGCTTTAATTCTTTCTGAAAGAGGTCAGCCATTACTGATAGAAAAGGAATCATCTGATTACATCGATGTAGTAGATGGGGTTCCACAAGGATCTGTTCTAGGCTAGAACCCAGCCTCTTCTATATAAATTGCATGCCAGAGAACATTTAATTGACTGTAAGGCTCTTTGAAGATGACACCGTTGCATACATCACCGTAACAGTTGAGAGAAATACCCTTTAGGAAGATTTATTGTATTTCCCATCATTATTTCTTTGATAGAGGGTTGCTGCTCACAAGGAAGCTATTAAACCAAGAGTTCCAAGTGGTGAAGTTGAAGTTATCCCTTCTTAAATTTTAAGGGCGCCATCACGAGTTGGTTGACCGTTATTGAATATCCTTTTCACAGATGATAGCGGATATGTTCCAATTGTCGTAACTACAATCCCGTCCCCCTCTCCCCGAATGTGACCTACCGAATTAGACTTATTACCGGCAACACGACGAGTGCCACATGTGGCATTACATTTCCGCTTACATTTCCGGAGCAGCTGAGATCACCCCCAGTTTTTGGCGGGGTTCCTGTTGCTCAGTCTTTCGTTTTCTATGTTGTATTTTGTGTACTGTTTGTCTTTGTTCTTTTTAAGCCATGGCGTTGTCAGTTTATTTATGACTTATGAGTTTGAATGTCCTTTTAATTGGTATCTTTCGCCCTCTTTTAGATAAATTTGCTTTCTGGGAAGAAAACTGGATGATGAAATTTCTTCCTCATAAATGCCATGTAATCTCTATCAAAAAGAGAAAAACACCAAAAACAAAGAAAAAACTCTCTCCATAGCCACAGTCTGGGACATGTAACATCAGCTTAATGCATCTGAATAACAATAACATCAGCCTAAATTCGGAAAATCACAGCAGAGACCTCTATCTTAAAGCAAATAAAACAATTGGATTCCTAAAAGAAAATCTCAATATCTTTAACAGTGATACCAAAGTTAAAATCCCACAGCTCCCTTGTAAGACCAAAAGTTTAGTATGCGAGCGCTTTATGGGATCCTCATGTATACAAAAAACCAAACATTATATAATGTACAAAGAAGATTAGCCAAGAAAAGAGGGACGAAAGATACCAGAGGGACAGTCAAACGCACAGATCGAAAACAAACTGACAACGACATGCCAAAAATAAAAGACAGACAGACAAATAATAGTATTGAATGACACAACATAGAAAACTAAAGACTAAGCAACACGAACCCCACCAAAAACTGGGATCGGTCTCAGGTGCTCCGGAAGGGTAGGCAGATCCTGCTCCACATGTGGCATCCGTCGTGTAGCTTATGTTATTACAAATCCGGTAAATAGTCTAATTCGGTAGGTCACATTCGTGAAAAGGGAACTGTATTGTAGTTACGACATAAGGAACATATCCGATATCATCTGTGATGGCGTCCGTAAAATTTACGAAGGGATGATTTCAACTTCACCATTTGGAACTCTTGGTTTAATAGCTTCCCTGTGAGCAGCAATCCTCTATCAAGGAAATCATGATAGGAAATACAAGCCCGGAAATATCGTATCAATTGGGAGATATATACTCCGTATGCAGGCGCTGCTGGAATGTTGCTACATAGAAATGGAAAGTTCACAATTGGGAAGCTGAAATCATCTCTTTTGTCGTAAAGTTTTGTTTTCAACCGACCCTCATTGTCAATTTCTAGGTGCAAGTCAAGATATGAGGCAGACTTATCTGTATCTGTTGTATCCTTTATCTCTAGTTCGATGGGATAGATTCGTTCAACATAGTCACCAAATTTTGTATTATTTAGTGAGAGAACATTATCTATATAGCGGAACGTAAAGTTAAAGGATAATGCTAACTTCTTAACTTTCATCCTAAGTTCCGACAGTCTGTTGAAAAACACGTCCTCCAAACGTAATAAATATGTTGTCAATCAAGAAATCAAGCATCTTGATAATGTCAGTTTCAGGGAATTTTTTATTTGAATCAGAGTGATTCTTTACAAAGTAGGATTTATCCCTCCCCAAGACAAGATACTTGTATCTATATATAGTTATCAAAGGTACCATGATTATACCGGTAATTCAATACGCCAGACGCGCGTTTCGTCTACATAAGACTCATCAGTGACGCTCAGATCAAAATAGTTATAAAGCCAAACAAGTACAAAGTTGAATAGCATTGAGGACCCAAACTTCCAAAAAGTTGTGCCAAATACGGCTAAGGTAATCTATTCCTGGGATAAGAAAAATCCTTGTATATACGTTCGCCATTCTTTTTAATGAAACAAAGTAATACCAACTCTTTCAATTTGTCTTTTAGTTTGGAATGGGGAATACTTGTGTAAAGTGTAGAAAAATCAAATGTTTTACTACTATTGTAAGATGAGTGAGTCTTAGATTGTATGTACTCTAAAAGATCTTTGGATTTTTTACTATCCACATCTGAATCACGCCACCTCTAGAATAGGTACTTTCACAATAACTTTGGAGCCCGGCTTTGATTGCTGATAAAATAGATGTTAATAATTTAGAAAGAGGTTTCGTGGAGCACTTGGAAGACCCAGCAATATACCGTTGTTTGTAAGGACACTTATGTAGTTTAGGTAACCAATACAGTGATGGAAGATCCAGTTCTCCATCTTTGGTTGAAATTCCAAACGAACATAGAACAGAACTATGATTATCCAGGATTTCCTCTTTGGTAAGTGTCGTGAGGGTATATGTTGAGTTTCCAAATGAATTTTCAAGCAGTTTATGTAATGATATTTACACACAAAAACGATGTTGTTTGGGGTTTTATCTGCGGGGACAACAACATATTTGACATGGAGGTAGGACAAGTGTTTTGCAACATTTGGGTTTTTAAAAATTGACGTAGCGTGGGTATTGATAGACCCATTTAGTTTCTTAATTCGGATTTGTATCAACGACCTCACAGCCTTAATCCATTCGGAAAGAGTATCTACATCTTCTTTCTCGCGTTTAGCCCATTGCCTGGCATAATCCTCGACTGAATCCATCAATATTTCCAAAAATGCCACACATTTGCACTGAAATAGATCATCTGTAAACAATATGATAGATTAACTACTAGTTTATTGGACATCGTTAGAGGAAAGAAGAAAAAGCACGTCTAATCAAGATATATAAGGAAGTAAACATCACAGCAAGTCATACACTTAAACCACCAGACATAATATCAAGAAAAATAAGCAAAACTCTTTCGACATCCCAGAAGGTAACACTACATCAAGGAAAGAATCGATCTATCCTATCCAAGAACTATAACGAATTGGAACGCCTCACCCTACTCGGTGAAATCTGTCAGAATCATGAATACTTTAAGGGCTACTGACTTTAAAAAAATCTATAGTCACCCGTTTTAAACCCGCACTCTTAAATATATGTATAGCTCTTTTATTTTGTTCTTTTCGAAATTGTTTATGTGCACACCCAAAAGTGACAGAATAGTCAACCTGACGATGGTGGTCACTCGGCGGTAAAAGTAGAAGAAGTGGTTGTGTCCTACCAAGTGTTTGATTTCAACCATTTAGAATGTTTTTTTTCAAAACACAAGAATTTTTTATTTCTTGGCCTAAAATTTTCCTTTATGACTCGTTTTAAAGAAACAAAATATACATAGATCGATCTTTCGATCAGTGTAATGCACGAGACGGTTATAATTAACCCTTCACGAACACTAACTCGGAAATGTAAACCGTAATTTTTTCTGAAGAAGCAAATTGTCTGTCAAGGATCTGCTTACCCTTCTGGAGCACCTGAGATCATCCCCGGTTTTTTTTTGTGGGGTTTGTGTTACTCAGTTTTCAGTTTTCTATGTTGTGTTTTGTATACCTATGGTCTATATTTTTTGCTGTGTAGGTATCTTTGGGTATCTTTCACCTCCTTTTTGTATACCTTGTATATACATACACATTGCGTAAAAAACGTATCGTTTCGCACTTTTGTGTCACAGTCACAATGCTTACGAAAGTATTATGCATATTTTTTTTAATTGTTTGCATCAATCAATCCTTTCATTAGTCATGTCAGCCTGCATATTTGTCTTTAAGGTTAAAGAATTATTTATGATACTAGTGGTTCATCCTGTAGTTGTGGTCACATTAACTGAAATTTAGTTCATATGCTTATTGTAATGTAACCTTTTCTCAAAACTATATACCAAATTCGGGTTTTTATGGTCCACTGAACATGGAAATTTTATATTGTGAATGAGGCAAGGTGATATATGGACGTTGTATGTTGTTTCCAATCAGCAGACTTAAGAGAGCATTAGGACGCAAGGACAAGAAAACATAATGCTCCTCTACTACGTATGCAGGGCATGATAATTTGAACTTAAAATTGAGAATGGAAATGGGGAATATGTCAAAGAGACAACTACCCGACCAAAGAGCAGAATACAGCCGAAGGCCACCAATGGGTCTTCAACACAGCGAGAAAATCCCGCACCTGGTGTCGGGCTTCAGCTAGTCCCTTAATAAAAATGTGTACTAGTTCAGTGAAAATGGACGTCATACTGAACTCCAGAACATATAAATGAACTAATATTAGAAAAACATACAAGACTAACAAAGGCCTGAGGCTCCCGACATGGGACAGGCGCAAAAATGCGGCGGGGTTAAACATGTTTTGTGAGATCTCAACCCTCCCCCTATACCTCTAGCCAATGTAGAATAAAAAAACACACAGCAATACGAACAGAAAAAACTCAGTTTAAAACAAGTCCGAGTCCGATGTCAGAATAGGTAACAAAAGAAACTAAGCAAAATGACAATGATACATAAATTAACAAAGGACTACTAGCAGTTACTGACATGCCAGCTCCAGACTTCAATTGAACTGATTGAAAGATTATGTCTTCATCATATGAAAATCAAGTACAATCCCTCCCGTTAGGGGATTAGTATCATACCATCATAAAATATATGAGAAGAATATAACCCGTATCATGCAAACAACTGGTTTTAGAACAAATGTGTTTAGTGCCGATGCAAAAACCCTATGAGTGAATCAATATTAATACCAAAATATGCCATCTTTAATGACCTGACAACAGTATCGTAACTATATCCCTTCAGAATAAGTCTGTTATCAAGCTGGTTTACAAAAAAAGGTACATGCACAAAATCAAGAACTTTAAAACTCTATATCTAAGATCACTAAGACACAATAAACATAGGTCATCTTCCATTGCCTTAGAAAAGTCCACGCATGAACCCCTTGTCTATCAATAAAACGCTTCCCCTTTTGTCGTTTTTTTTTAATAATCATACTATACTATGGGGAATTACCTTGGGTTTGCATTACACACTGACCAGACGTCATTCCAATTGTTTATAAAGTACTAGACGAATTTAACAAAATGACTTTATATGATTATACCTGAATATTGTACAGTTATGATGAGGATAACACAATGCTCTGAGGTCTTCTCGATTATCTTCCCCTTTTAACTAATGTAAAAGAAAATAACATGATGATATGCCCCTTTTTCTAGGATATATAAAAGACAATGGCCATAGGTTATCTTCCACTGTTTATGACACATTCATCAACCCTCCTTGTATTTAAATGAAAAACGCAATGACTCAATGTCATATTGTTATCATTCTTATCTAGAGGAATGACTTAGGGTAATTTGTAAAACTAATCTCATATGACCTCTGTTAAAGGCTCAACACGCTGACTTGAGTTCATGGCCTTTGTTTACCATGTGCAAGACGAATTTTAAACAAAATGAATTTAGATTCCTTCTCGGTGTTGTTAAAAGTAAAATAACAAAAATACCGAACTCCAAGGAAAATTCAAGAACGGAAAGTCCCTTATGAAATAGCAAAATTAAAAGCTCAGACACATCAAACGAATGGATAATAACTGTCATATTTCTGAATTGGTACAGGCATTTCCTTATGTAGAAAATGGTGGATTGAACCTGGTTTTATAGATACCTAAACCTCTCACTTGTATGACAGTCGCATAAAATTCCATAAAGTTGTTGAGGATGAGTTTAACACAATGAGTTGGTATCGGTCGTATCCCCTTGTATCATAATGTACAAGCCAATGAACCGAGGTTATCCTCCTAAATAAACATTCTTTATAGAGAGAATGACTATGGTTAATTTAGTGATACTCCTCTCATTTTACCCCTGTATATAAATGTACAACATATTGACCCTTTTGAGTACTATATACAGGGCCAATTTTAAAAACTGACTTTAGGTCATTCCTGAATGCTTTACAGATGTAAAGGATGATTCTAACATCCTGACCTCAGGTCTTCTCGGTTCCCCCTAATTCTCTTAAGTAAAAGAGAACTACCCGAGGTCATTCCCCTTTATTTACAGTGATACACACACAATGACCGTGTGTCATCATTATTTTCTTTGGTAAGTGTAAACCCCTTTGTAAATAAATAAATTATACAATGACTAAAAGTGATTCCCAATTGTCCTAATTGTTTATGATCAGTCTTGACCTTGGGTCATTTGTGGAACCATGGAAGTAAAATGAATATAATACTTCCATGGTGAAATTAATACCATGTGTCCTTTTATATAAATGTACAGAGGTCACCGCGTTTGCTAACCATGTATATAACGATATTTTGGTATGACTATATGTCTTTCCTTGAATACTAATGAAAAAGACAATGACCCGAGGTATTTTTTTCTCTATAAACATTCTTTACCAGTGGGATGAATAAAGAAAAAGAAGGATGACCTTGCGTCATTGTGCAAAAATTGATACACAAAGGAGGTACTCATCACCGAAAATAGAAGCTGTCAAACTGTTCTTGATTTTAACTATCCTAGACCAAGGGAATCACATATATCTATGACGTAGACAAAATCCTGGCCGCCAGAGGCAAACTGTGTCGGCTTTGAGAGTTCCTGACGAAATAAAATTCATAATGGTGCATCGGACGCATGAAATTTATAAGTTGTTTAATTTTTTTTTTACCATGAGCGGTATTTTTAATTTTCATTTTCCCTTCTAAAACTGCACAGCAAAATGTTTTCAAACTGAAAGGAATTTATGAAAACCAAAGGAGTAGGCCCGGTAAGACCCCTTTTTGGCCCCAAAATATAGCATTTTTACAAATTTGTTAAAATGTAAACTTTTAGCTATTTATTGGAAAGAAGAATACTTCTGTTCCATTAATATGGGATGATTTTGACAATACCATGCACATGCATCGGGTAATAACATCATAAATTCATGCAATATTTACTGAAATCTTCACAATTTTAGCATTTGTGCTAATTTTAAGGTGGTTTTTGTCTAAAATGGAAGTGGCCGCATTTGTGTTCAGTCTTAATATTTAAATATATGTTGTATTTGATGATAATACATAACATATATAAAGGTTGAGACTGAACACGAATGCGGCCACTTTCATTTTAGACAAAATCCATCTGAAAAGTGACGTTTTATGGCATATTTGATAGATTTTTCGTATTTAAGACTTTATTTGAGCGTCTTTCATGACCAAATCAGTTCAAATCTTTTACATACACTAATTGAATCGTCTGAAGTAGACACTTACGTGTTTAAAAAATGTCAAAAATCTTTCATTAGATGTACTTCGAATATTAGGCCAAAACGAGCCCTTACCAGACCTTCTCCTTTAACTTCGACGTGTTAAAACTAGAACTAAAAATTTTAAAAGAATGCATTTATTGCTTTTGTGTTCTGATATATAGATGATCAATTTCTTTTAAAAGAGAGGCGAAAGATACCAAAGGTATATTCAAACTGATAAGTCGAAAACAAACTGAAAATGCCATGGCAAAAAACGAAAAACAACGAAAAGGCAAACAGCAGTACACAAAACACAACATAAAAAAATAAAGACTGAGAATAACAAACCCCACCAAAATCTGGTTGTATATTATTTTTTGAAAGAGTTGTCTAAAAAAAATTAAAAAAAAACAAAAAAATCTTAAAATTTCATATAAGGTTGCTATATAAAATATTTAGTTTGAATATTATAGCATAGTCCATATTTTCTTTGAGTAAACATTGTGCAAAGCCAAGAAACAACATGGTGTTTTAGAGAAGCTTAATTATATCTATGTACATAATATCACGAAATATTTTAAAGTTTTTACAAGGGTGTGTACATATGTTTTGCAATCTAAAATATACTTAAAAGTTGGCGTAAAAAGGAAAATAAAATAAAATATAATTAAAACGTCATTGTATGTTGCCATGGTAATTCGTCAAATGCGGATAAAATATTTTCAAAACATCTTTTACCTTCAAACTGTTGGACAAATTTAAAGTTATGCATGACAACTTTTAAATTTGCAAAAATGTTTTGGACAAGGCTAGGTCTTATTGCCCCTACTTCTTTATCTAGAAGTATCTGAACGACGTTTAAGAAAACAATTCTTTGAAACTGATTGACAGTTTTTCATAGGGTTTGTGTTCATTACAAAGAAAATGTTAACCTATTTTAATTTTTTTCATATTAGCAAGAACAACAATTAAATTCATTCCTTTTTAGAGTGAAACATGTTCAAGTTGTATGCTAAATTTTACGAAAATATACGGCGCAGTCCATAACTATTTTTTTTTTACTTCAAGGTGTTAATGCTATTTCAACGATATAGGTTCATATATAGAATGCCTCTTAGTTAATCACAAATTACCTTTCTGTAATATCAAGTTGGTTGCGAGGTTGCATGCTCGAATTCGATGGTGGTAGCCTGTAAATTCCATCCCTAGCTGAGACTTATGAATAATTGAATTAGGCACTAACTGAGCAAACAACATTTGAGAGAAAGAGCAAGAACTGGTATTCGTAGGCAGATTGAGACCAACCAAATATTATAACCGCTTTGGGATACAAACTATGTGCACATATTTCTTTTAATGAATTAGTTAAAAGGCAAACACGTTTTGTAAGTAACTTTTCATGATATTCGATTGATTATCAGATTGATTTCTGGTAAACTGAAGCAATTCAGAGGGATCAATCTAGAAAAATTTTCAATTTCTGGAAAAGTCAATAACTATATAAGTTGTTTGAATTGATCTAAACAAATGCACTTTGTTGTTTTTTATACTTTTGAAATGTTGCTGCAAATAATATTTTTTTTTTTGCAATCTTAACCAATATACGATTTATATCTCGAACAGGTTACAATATCTCAATTGGATGATTGGTCCAAATTTGTCAGAGTCGCTCCGAATAATTGTCTATGCAGGCTCGTGTCTTCTAGCTGACATACCTAGTGAATAATAAACGGTCGGCCAAAACCTAGATATCATATCTAGCAGGTTTGTTTTTCATATTTCATTCTTCGTTATGTTTAATTTACATTAACCAATCCATTTTAACAAGCTCTAAAATTAACTCGGCCTAAAAAATAAGAAGGACTGATTTAAGTAGACTTTATGTATGCAATCTAAAGTATAATGAAGTTTAAACCGCATTGACTATTTTTTTCTCAAATTTGTTATTGAAATGAGACATTCAAATGTAAATACGAATAACCTGATCAATATTTTTAATTGTGAGGTTTGGATAACCTTTAAACAATTTTCTGTCCATTGTGCGCTGCGTTTTGCAATAGATATTATGATCATATTCTATCGATACAATCGATTAATCATTTTAAGTAGTTAAGAATTAGTAGATAACTAACTGCAAACGAAAACCCCTCATTGAGTGTAAATATTAAATGTTTAGACATTTATAGAAAACGGAATAATTACTTATTTTCTATATCGATTTCAAAAATACATATCAAGCGTTTATTTTACTATATAACTGGGTTTAGAACCGACTGCTGGTTGACTGTCATTCCTCTATACCTACAGTAGGTGTTCAACTCATACACATGATCATTTGATTCTGTCATTTACTTTCATTCCACCATTTTCTATATAAGGAAATGCCCGTACAAAGCCAGGTATTTGACAGTTGTTTTCCATTTGTTTGGTGTGTTTGAGCTTTTGATTTTGCCATTTGATAAGATTGATCCGTTTTGAATTTTCCTTGGAGTTCGATATCTTTGTTATTTTACTTTTTTTCATATGAAATGAACCCATGCCGTACGAAATCAACTACTCAAGACTTAATTCAATAAAAAATGCTTCAGTACATGCATGATATAAATGAAACATTGTGGTATTAGGCCTTAAAGTGTACTAGTTTATCAGAAGAAAACATCTCCCATTCTCCTTCCAGCACAGCTGACCTTACGAAATACTATTTATGTTTAGGTCACCCGTCGTGTTGCTCATGTAAGTACAAACCCGGTGATAAATCTAATTCGGTAGGTCACATTCGAGGAATAGAGGACGAGAATGTTATTACAACAGATGGAACATATCCGTTGTCATCTGTGAAACAGATATTCCACAACGGTCAACCAACTCGTGATGGCGTCGAAGGGATGACTTCAACTTTACTACTTTGAACTCTTGATTCAAAAGCTTCCTTGTAAGCAGCGCAACCCCAGCACTGAAATCATGATAGAAAATGTAAGTTCAGGAATATCGTAACAAATGGGAGATATTTACTCCATATGCAGGCGCTGCTGGAATGTTGCTACATATAAATGGAAAGTTCACAATTGGGAAGCTGAAATCATCTCTTTTGTCGTAAAGTTTTGGTCTCAACCGACACTCATAATCAATTTCTAGATGTATGTCAAGATATGAATAAAGGCAACAGTAGTATACCGCTGTTCAAAAGTCATAAATCGATTTAGAGAAAACAAATCCGGGTTACAAACTAAAACCGAGGGAAACACATCAACTATAAGAGGAAACCAACGGAACAACAGAAACACTGAACTGCAACAAAAACAAACGTCAACATACATAGAAACGGACTATTCGATAACAACTGCCATATTCCTGACTTGTTACAAGACATTTTAAGAAAAAAATGGTGGGTTGAACCTGGTTTCATGGCTAGCCAAACCTCCCGCTTATATGGCAATGTTAAAAAATATCGTTAAAATGACGTGACAGGAATACAGTACAAACAAACGCAAGAACACTCAGCACAGATAAATGCATAAATAAATAATATAATAGTACATTACAACATGTAAACCGCAGAATAACAACGGACATCTCCCATGAATTAACGACAGCACAGGACACCACAAACTGCATGGATGGTTCAACACCACAAAAAGTGACGTAGTTTTGTGACGTATATATAATCTTGAAACTCATACAATCATGTGAAACGAGATCCAAATAATTATCATGACTATGACGGTCTTGAAAGGCTATTTTAAATTAATGCTGTGACGACGTCTTAATTATTTGGACTAACACAATACTTTATCCATGGAAAATGGAAATTAACTCGACTATACTGACAAATACGACATATGTGAAATGTACCGAAAATACATAATTCAAACCACAAACGATAAGACATAACACAATATCTAATCGTACTTTCAAAAGAAACATCATAAGTAAACACATGAATGTTGGATATATAAATACCGCGACACGTCATATAGCAATGCTGAGTTCATACTCGGCAAAACAGTCATATTCGGGAATAGGTCACGTTCGGTACTTAGCAGACAGACGACATAGATAGTAAACCACAATCTAAGACGAGGTAAAAATGTCGTTAGTTAGTTTAGACACAGACACATCGTATAGATCAACCAATTCGTGATGGTGTCCATAAAATTTACGGAGTGTCATTTTTAATCTTTCCTCCTCCTAACTCTGTTGGAGCAGTTTCTGCGTTAGGAGCACACTCCTGTATATGAAGTCCGTATAGTGTGAACATGCACGAGCATAACGTATCACTTGAGATATGTAAACACCATACGACGCAGCAGAGGGTGTGTTACTGCTGAGAAATGGGAAATTGATAATTGGGAAGTTGAAATCATCCCGTTTGTCGTCGATTTTAGTGTGAAGTCGTTCATCTGTGTCAATATTGAGGAAAAGATAAAGGTATGAAGCAGTCATTCTAGTATCAGTAGTATCTGTTGAAATCATCTCTTTTGTCGTAAAGTTTTGGTCTCAACCGACACTCATCATCAATTTCTAGATGTATGTCAAGATATGAGACAGACTTAATTGTATCTGTTGTATCCTTGTTTTGTTTGAATCAGAGTGATTTTTTTTACAAAGTACGATTTATTCCACCATAAGATAATATGATTGTATCTACGTTGGCCATTCTTTTTTTCTGAAACTGAGCAGGACCAATTCTTTCATTTTGTCTTTTAGTTTGGAATGAGGAATACTTATGTGACGGGTAGAAAAGTCAAAATTCAAATTAACCTTCGTATATTTCATACGAATTAATTAATCAGCCGTGAATCTGAATGTCTCCTTAACATGATAAATGCAGGAATATATATTCCTATGAACTTAAGATACACTTGGAGACCGTCCACTAGTAGTGATATCCGCATGCGCTAAGGCCATGGACAACCTTTTGTCATTTTCAGTGTAACAGATACTTTAAATACAATTTTGTTTATTTCAACCAATTTTCAACTGTTTGTCTTCAGTTAAATATTTTTTTCGCTTTTGTTCTTCAACAAAATTAGTGTTGAATTCAACATGCATAACTTTGGTGGTTTTTTTTCCTATGTCGACAACGGTCAAACCGCTCGATTCCAACCGTCCGAAAGATCTTTAGGATAGAAACTTTCGTCAAAGTTTTCTTGGCTTCTATGGAAGGCAATGATTTTATACTTGGTATGCCACTGATAAAATTCAGTTGTAGCGATAGTTTGAAACACTCTTTATAAAAGGATTTTTTTTTTCAAAGTTTTCTTGGCTTCAATGAAAGTTCATTTGTTCAATGCATTGTGTAGCTTTACTTAACGAAACAACTTCATGCAGTAGTCACAGTTATTTAATTTAAATGTCTTTATCCAAAAAAATATAGATTTTTTTTTTCTCGATTTGATACTTGATATGTCAGCAGCAGGAAATGTCTAAAACAAATTTCAGTAGTTCATTATTTGCAATTCTCTGATACACACGATACTCACCAAGGTCATAATTTATTGATGACTATGAATTTTAGGCCAATGCATTCCATTTCATTGCGACAATACATTGATCTGTATAGTAAGTAACATTTTTTTTAATTATCTCAAGCTCTGTTCGGAACGTGAAGTGAAACCGATAAAATCATACAGTTTATATAACAGGATTAAATAAAATTGAAATTCAACATATGTACAACTTTACAGAGGATAATATAACAATTAACAATTCAAATAACTTTGGCAGTATATTATAATACAAACATGAATAGTACATAAACAAAGAGAATGTTGAAAATCAATGCTAGGAATTTTTTTTAGCGAGAATGAAAAAAATCTAACATTTTAGTAAAACCCATTTGAGCGCAAGATGTAATACCCTTTTAAGCAAATATTTAAATTATCATGACCCTGTCTGTCCACCATAAATCAATTCCTTTTTTACATATTTACGACATAAAATAGTAAAATGATAGATTTTGATGTCAAAATAGACACAGACTTAAAATGTAACATTCCGAAAAGGCAAAACTATAAGTCTGAAAACATTGCACAATAAACCAATGCTCTAATTTGAACCGTCCATTTTTAAACTTTAATATTACAAACCCGTTCTATTTTAGAATTTATATACCAGTACTCTTACATACTGGGACTCCCACTACCATATGCTAAAAGTTCTTGAATTGCAGTAAGAACTGTTTCTTAAGTTATCTTGTGAGGACTGGTATGCCTATTAAAAAAAACTCATCATGGCAAAGATACCAATCAGGCTTATCATTTTGTACGCCAGACGCGCATTTTGTCACCGAAAGACTCATCAGTGACGCTCGATTCAAAAAATTACTAGTAGAAGGCCAAAATAAGTACGAAGTTGAAGAGCATTTAGAACTCAAAAATTCCGAAATTTATACCATTTTAACCAATTATAATTGCTATCAAGTTAAAATGTAAATTTTCATAAATTATTTTGTTATAAATTAGGCTGTAAGTTTTCTCAATTGAATTGTTTCATATTTTTTATGTCGGGGCATTTCATAGCCGACTATACGGTATGGGTTCTCATTGTTGAAGGCCGTACGATTGCCTAAAATTGCCTAAAATTGCTTACATCTACTTCATTTGAACTTTGGTGGATAGTTGTCTCGATAGCAAGCATCTCCTTATTTTTATATTAAACATAAAAGAATAAAGTAATGAAGGACCCCGTCCAGACCCTCGTAGTATCTTTAATTGTAATTAAGAAAAGAAGATATAGAGAGTAGATGTTAACGAGACAGCATCATATAAAAAATAACCTCCAAATGAACACATAGAAGAAAAGTATCAAACAATAGTAAATATGGATCCAATACTGAACAATTGTTGTAATTATGTTCTTATATGTTATGTTTCCTTGAAACACTTAGTTTTATATTGTTTATTAGTAGCGAAATTAAAATACATCAATTTATCCGCTCCCAGAGGTCCCTACTCCTCCAACAACTTGTTGTTGTAATGTCTGAACTTGTCTCGACAGCTGCTGTATTTGTTTATCAAGTCTTTCATTTTCCTTCTTAACTTGTTCCATCACAATACTGTATCTACCCTCAACAACAGATCTAAGAGATTCAATATTTGTTTCTAGTCCTTGTACTTTATTACCCGACTCTTCCTTCAACGAGTTGACTTCCACTGTGAGCCGTTCAGACTGGACTTTGCTTGCGTCCATGTAATTTTTAACAACCTGAAAGAAGATAAATATACAATTATTTTTTTATATAAAATCTTTCGGTAAAAATGGGAAAGGGGTGTGGACGGTGGATATTTAAATTCACAAGTCCAGGACAAACTGACTAAGAAAAACGACGAAAAGAAAAACAACAGTCTTCTAAGCACAACATAGAAAACTAGACGGACCAACACGAACCACACCAAAAACCGGAGATGATTTGAGGTGCTCCGGAAGATAAGCAGATCCTACTCTACATGAGTCTCATTCGATAATGTCACAATCGAGGAGAAGAGAACTGAATTGTGGTAACGACTATTTGAACAGAGCCGTCGTCATCTGTGAAACGGTTAAGCGACTCGAGATAGCGTCCATTAAATTTTGAAAGGGATGACTTCAAATTTACCCATTTGAACCCTTTGTTTAATATCTTCCTTGTAAGCAGCAATGCTCTATCAAGGAAATCATGATAGGAAACGTATGCTCTGGAATATCGTATCTACTATATACTCCATATACAGGCGCTGGTGGGATGATGCTACAAAGAAAGGGAAAGTTCACGATTGTGAAGCTGAAATCATCCTTTTTTGTCATTTAGGTTTGTTCTCAATCGACCCGCATAGTCAATTTCTATATGAAAGTCAAGATTTGAAGCAGGCTGAACTTTTACTGTGGTATCCTTTATTTTAAGTTTGAAGAAGTGATTATTCCCGAAACCAAACTCACATAGCTGATCTCGAAATAATCACACATGGCTAGAAAAAAAACAGAGAGGGAATTCGTATATCATCTCTAATCCAAATAGAAACATTAAAAACTATATGTAAAATACTTTTCAGAACTAAACAGTCACATGTCGTGAAAACCGGAAAGTTGAACACTTGATGAGTCTATTGAAAGGAGTTGAAGACACACACACAGTATTGTGTTTTACACAATAAATTGCTGATCGCAGATATATGATTGAAAAATATTTTTCTGGAAGTTCTATTATAAGCATGGACCATATAGAATTCTAGACATTGACTGGTTGATGGTGTGCAACGCCACTTGCAACACTATTATATGCTATTTCGTTGCGATCAACGAACCATAAAAATATGTTCAAGGTCAGAGAATCGATGTCAGACGCACAGATGTAAACCTTATAACAATATTAAAAACAAAACGTAATGGAAAAATTATAGTAACTCAAAAAATGACTTCATCATGAAAACCTTAAGCAGTTAAGTTGATTAATGAACCATGGAAGTGAAATCAAGATAAGACTAACCTTGTCAGACTGCATACACACATTGTAACAATTGTACCCACCATATTAAGTATATATACTATTGAGAAACTGACCTAATAAAAGAAGCTAAACGTTGATAAATGAACCATAAAAATGAAGTTAATGACTGACCAACTCAATGAGCACGTAGATGGAAAGATCACGTGATTATTTTTCATGCAGTAATTGATTCATGAAGAAGAGGTCAGGTACAACGGACAGATCTAGATCATTATGATATAAAGCAATTGATTTATATGGTCCATGCTTATAATAGAATTTCCAGAAAAATATTTTTCAATCATATATCTGCGATCAGCAGTTTATCGTGTAAAACACAATACTGTGTCTTCAACTCCTTTATGGATTATCCATCACTTCTACCTTTTGAAATTCATTACTTTATAAAAACAAGTTATGCCGAATGTCGCCGCCGCTAACTGGGTATCCTATTTTCGCTGGCGAGACAAAATACCTTATTTAATCTCGATAGAAAATAAAAGTTCTATGTACAAATTTACCATGTAAAAGTAGATTTTTTAGCGCTCTGTACGGTTAGTTCGAATATTGTAAGAGCTACCAAAAATCTGTCCCGTGAAGCAAATCGCATTGATATTAAACTGACAGGCTATAGATACTAACACCAAGTTGTATAGATCATTGCATGTCTTGTACGTAGGTGAATGCACATGCATATGTTCAAAAGCACGACACTCAATTAGTAACTCACAATGACCTTACACTCATATTTAGTTTCAACTGGCGGAAACTGTCTTGTGTGTAGATGAATATACTTATTTTTTAAATCTCTAAATCAGAGTGTTTCTATAAAAGTATGAATATCAGATGTGGAGTATACGTAAATGAGGCAACACCAAACGACACAAAAAAAAAACAACAGATATATATGGGTCAGCATACGACCTTTAACAATAGACAGATGTCTATAAAATATGCCAAGCTCTAAATCGGACAGAGATTTATAGTTATTTAAATGACTATCAAAAATCTTCCATTAACAACATAATCTCCAAATGACAAAACAAAACAATAAAATATGTGTGCCAGAAGGTACATAATCTCGAACACTGGAATAATAGAAAATACATAATCTCGAACATTGGAATAACAGAATATACATAATAGAAACTAAAAATAAATATCAGAACAGGAAATCACTTGTACCTCTGTCATAATATCAGTATCACAAAAACATAACAGAAATTAAAAATAAATATCAGAAAAGGAAAGCACTTGTACCTCTATAGTATATACCGTGTATCTCGCAAAGGCTTCAGTGTTGAATAAAGTATATGTTGTCGTCTGTATTTGGTGGGCGATTAATATCAGATAGCCGCATTCGGTATGAACCTTGTCAGAGGCAGATTCATGGGATGGGCGAGTGGAGAGGGCACAAATATTGCGGGGGAGTGCTTAATTACATCTTTCTGCAGTTTGAATGCTTCCTCCTAATTTTTTCGGTGCCCCCTTTTAAAACATCATAGATCCTGTCACTGTTTTCTGCCCTATTTTAAAAGTTTAATATTGGGCATTGGTTCTCGAATAGATTTTCTACACATTTTAACATAACCCCTTCTCCGATGGACGACTGTGTTCATTTTTCTGAAATCACATGAAGCGCTGTCGGCCAATAAGCCCACAAGGTACCTTTCTGTCATGTTGAGTTTTATTTATTGCTGTACAAAGATGTGGACAGGATAACGACATGCACAGTCTCCAATAATACAAATCGTATAAACCGTGTCGGCGCAACCAACTTCGAAATTGAACATGCAACATTAGAAATTGAGAGTAAATATTGAAAGAGTAAGAGCTACCACAAAAATGGCTTGTAGAGACATGCAGAAATTTTCATAGGGAGATCCAAGAAAACGCATTGAAATTGAAAAGACAGGCTTGATACTAACATGAAACTGTACATTATGTTTTATGATTAGATGGACGGACTTATTTTCAAATGCATAACACTAAATTAGTATTTCGGTGTCAGAATACTGTCTCCTAGCGGAGTGACAATTAATATGGCCCGGCGTCTTGTGGGTTATATGCCACGTTAATATTCTGGCTCAGTGTTTAGAACTTAGTACAGGACAATTATGTCTTACATCTAGTGTTGGAAAGTTGTTCAAAAGATAATAGTACCAAAAATAAACATGTCACTTAGATTTCTATATCACTAAAAATTATTTGAGCACCCTTCAAAAGAATCTTTTTAAATCTCCTTTATCACTCTTGGCCAAAAGTCAGTAAACCTTGAGATTACAAGTGGTCAGTAATGTTTGCTATATGCAATTTTCAACATCTATACAACAGAAATCAACTCAATATCCACATAGTCAAACAAAAAACTTCTATTTTGTCTGTTTGACGCCCCGAGTTCTATTTATATTATTTATTTGGGTGGTGGACGAAAATATCTACCACAAGTTTAAACTCGATACCATGACTATGATTGCAGCTAAAGTTTTTTTGCTCAACAGTTTTAGATGAGAACATTGTTCATAAACGAAGGATCGGTAATACGACATACTTCAAGTCGAAATGCAGTTAAGAAAGAAGGTAAGTACA
Organism: Mytilus californianus; assembly: GCF_021869535.1. Taxonomy (NCBI): domain Eukaryota; kingdom Metazoa; phylum Mollusca; class Bivalvia; order Mytilida; family Mytilidae; genus Mytilus; species Mytilus californianus. The sequence goes on along the minus strand of NW_026262679.1, from coordinate 67,257,088 downwards.
ATGGATACCTCTAAGGTAAATAAGCTGTCAAGTTCCTGTTTACTAATCAGAGTCAACTTTTCATATTTGATTTTATAACATATACTAGATTAAAAAGATATGTAATCATAGTTGTTATCTTTGATACGTTTTTGTACCTGCAAATAAGTAGAACCTTTGACATCAAAAGTGATTGTTTTAAAACATAACAGCTTATTTTGACAACATTGAACCAAATTGACTGCTTATAGCGAAACATTATTTCAATTTTCCGCAAAAATGTTTGAAACAAAACAAATAATACCAATTTTTTTTGGTCTAAATCGTAGCTAATATTCCATTAATGTAATAGAAATATCGAAAGCTAAACTCAATACGAATTTCCCCTATAAGATTTACTTTTGCAATTCGGTATACTATAAAAATATTTACCTTCCTAAATTCTTCATTTGTACTCTTCTCCGTAGTTACAACATCTTGGACACTTTCTAACTTCTTCACTACAGCATCGATTAGTCGTTTAGCTTCCTCTTCGATTATACTTATGCTCTGGTCTAGTCTCTCCATCTGTTCCTTTGAGTGTTTCTGCACAGAATCCTGTAATTGAATTTCAATCCATTACCATCACAGTAAGCGGGGAAATGGCAGGATGAATCTAACAATGGCAGCAAATACATTGAATGAATCATAAGAAGAAGCATATGAAAAGTAAAGATATGAAAATCAATTTCTGAATAACTAGCAATAGATCTCTTTGAAAGAGGTATAGCTAATTTCTCCTGAATTTATTTCACACAATGGTCTTTTTCTAACAGTCCTCCAATCTTTACTAAAATTCGCTGTATAATAGATTACATATAAGTTTTTTTTAAATTTCAACAAACATTCTGTGTATTTTGCAATAGGTGACCAAATTATATATGTTTCAACACAGCAATTCTGATTGAAATTGGCAAAATTTGAGTAAATATTAAAAAAATGTAACTGAGGGTTCCGCGGAACCATTTTGTCTCGCCTCCGATTGCTGCTGTCAGTATAAAGGTGTAATGTGGACTGTTAAAAGTGAGCCTCCATTTATCAGTAAAATACAAAATTAAAAAAATCCAACTTTTTCTTGGTTCGAGAATTTCTGCAAATTTTAACGGCAAAAAAATCTACGTCCTTCTATCAGTATGCCAAAGTTTCATAAAATTATTTTACGATTTGACAAAGTAATTGGTGTGTAAGAAACTTAAACCGCAGACTAATCTAGTTGCTAAATGCAAAAAGCTAAGTCATTATTTTGCTCTGAATGTCTTTTTTTTAAATCATAAAAAAGCTTCTGTCCAATCAACGTAAAATTACATGAAGGTTTGACAAATAGCATAAACGGTACCAATTTTTCTACACCAGACATGCGCATTTCGACAGTCAATGTCTCTTCAGTAATGCTCGAGGCCAAAATATTTGAAAATCCAAAGCTTTTTAAAAAGATGAAGAGCTATAAACCAAAAGAGGACTAAAAGGTATAGCATAGCCAAAGCCGGGCAAGTATTTAGAGCTTTGTATGAGGGAGAAATCTTCCTCAATTTAAAATAATTTCCAAAATTTTTTAACTGCAAATTTTAATAACACAAAATCCGTATTTTCATGCCAGTACCGAAGTACTGGCTACTGGGCTGGTGATACCCTCGGGGACTATTAGTTATTGATGACTGAATACATTTAACCTTCAACTGTATTTAAATGAAAATTGTTAAACATTAAGTCCATTTTTCATTTAAATACGAAAAAAAATTACAAACAAAATTAAAAAATAAAATTTTGATCTGAATATACTGACTTATTGTCATTAAAATCTTCTGTCCAAATTTCATGAAATTCAATAAAGTTTTTACAAAGTTATTGATGTCTAAAAAGAATTAAACTTTGACCACATGCTCAAGGTAAATGTCGCAGGCTTGACAAACAATTTAATAGGAAGGACATTGTTAACCAAAATTCTGTAGAAAATAATTCTATATTAAGTCTTTCAGATACAAATTAATCCAGTTGTTTAACGATGTCTTTCGAAAGAAACTTTTACAAAAACATGAAAAATTTACAATATTGTCTTCAAAATGAATATGCAGCACTAAATCATTTAAATAGTATGGAAATATATACAAAATGTTTCATTCCTTTTTAGCTATATACACTAGACCCCTTTATTTTAAAGTTCCAGTAGGTTTTAAAAACTTTCTGATCAGTGAGTGAAACAAATACAGGGGAAACTGGTTCACTCCTTTGTAAGAATATGTTTACCATATTTTGACGCCAAACCATTCTCTCCTCCTTTAGTCCATCTGATATCTTGTTTTCTGTTCTCCCGAGCGCCTCTTGCACAGCGTTCTTCAATGTATGCAATGCATTTTTTGTGTACGAATCCAATGCCGATATTCTGGACCTAGCATCATCCATTTCAATTCTTCGTCGTTCATCTGATACCGTGATGTCTTTTTTGTAACTCGTTCTTAATCCTTCTATTTCAGCCCTTACTTTACTCAGTTCTAAAATGTACTGTAAAAATTAAGGATAATAATGTAGAATTATCTCAAACATGCTACTAGTCAAAAGCTCATGGACCTTTGGCTATAAATTTATTTGAATGATAGTAAAAAAAACAATTTCACTTACTATGAATAAATATTTGCTTGTACCCTAGAGATTCGAGATAACATTGATTTGAAACATACTATTCCAATTCATATATGGAAGTGTTCCCTTTCAAATTCGACTGTAGATAGATATAAGTTACATTACAGACGTATACGAGCCTCGAGAAATACTTGTCTATGAAAATAATACTAGTATATAGAAATTCGTAAAGGGTTCCGCAATTTTTACTTTATCAAAGAATGCTCGCAGTAACGGAAAGCAAGCTCAAACTGCTTATCCTGATAATATGAAATTTATACTCTAGAATCGATGGCTGTACTTCATAGAGGTTTTCATACAGCAGTGTACAGCAACACAGACACGATAATATTTATTTAGAAATGAAAAGTTCTGACCATCAACCATTATCCTTACAAGAAATTGTAAATGTGTTCACTTCTGAAAACTTTATAGCAGTTGATGATTCACATGTTTATTTATCTATCTATTTATTTTTTTAAGTTTCTACTGTTTTCAATATTGGCGGACACGTTTTGTGTGTGACTGATCATCAATAGCTGTAAAAGACCCATAAGTTACTTATACTCTTTAGAGGTTTTCAGAACAATTTTTCCCCTGATATACGATATTTAAAAATGGCAACTGAAGGTAAATAGCCCTGCCATCAAATTTAACGTTTTCAAACAATCATCAAATATAGTTGACCTATAATTAATCGTAACTGATTTGACTGATTTTATAACGAAAACTAAATGCTGATTACATGTAATGGAGCAAGCAAATGAGGTAAGACCCCTTCCATCTTACGATAATTCTATATACCAAATATAGTTGACCTTTATTTTATGGTATAAGAAATGCTGACCTAATCACGAAAACTTAACTTTGACCAATTAAAGTGAAAGTAAGGACAAGGTTATGTGTCAAGCATTGTGTAACTTGAATTCGTAAAATTTTGTAAAAACTTCTCCCTTTTAACATTTGGACTACTCATCAGAAAACTTCTAATACTAAGCATGAAAATATTATACGACAACGGAATATGTTTCAAATCTAGTGAATGAACAGAAACTGGATGGAGTAAAATTAAACATATACATGTAGAAATGAGGAGATGTGGCTAGTGTGGTTGTTAATGAGACAATTATCCACTCGAGACCAAAGGACGAGGATGTAAACAACTAATAAAGTATAGGGCACTATTTGTCCTTCAACAATAAGCAAACATAATACCGTACAGTAAGCTTAGAAAAAGCACAAGCGCAACAAAATGTAAAAAAAATCAAACGTGAGAAAACCAACGTCCTGATTTACCCTAAATACAAACAAAGAAAAGCAAATAAAGCGAACAAGTCCAACGACAACCACTGAATTACAGAATCATGTCTTAAAGGGCCAAAATAGTTAATTACTGCATAGTCATACATAATTGAAAAAAAACTAGTTTTACACACCGTAAGTAACAAACAACCTGTTTATTTGCAAAGAGTTTAATTGACTTTTTTCTGGAAATGGTTATAAATGTAATCTAAGTATTCTTAATATTACATTCATTGCTGTTTGTTTTAATCGTTATGCACATCAGAAAAGAGCCAATTACTAGCATATATTTGCAATAAATCAAGTAAGTTCTAGAAAAATGTTAGATTGGAGGATTTTTATGTAAATCTTCCGTCGCTTGTTATTAAATTGATTAATAATTGCTTATTATTTCATTTATATTGACAGAATCATCTAACAAAGCAGTAATACAGACTCTTAAAGGTGGATGAAACGGACGGATAGTTTTCATTGCAAATCGAAAATTTGGCGACGACATATCGTTGGGTCAGTCGTTATTATTTTTCAAATGCCCTGGATCCAAAGCTAAAGTCAGGGACGTATTTAAAAGAATATGTCCCCTTTCTATTACAAATAAATAAAGTTTTAATGGATATCTACCTCTGCATTATTTTTAAGTATGTGATCTTCTATTTCCTTTTTATCTTGGCTTGCTTGTTGAACCAACTTTTCAATAGTATCTTTGTTTTGTTTGATATCGTCGTTGATTTCTTTGATACGTTTGTCGCAATTGTTGGTTCGAGTTGTAAGATCTTGGACCACAGCTCCATAATATTTATCCAGTTTTGTGTACGATGAGTTCAAGTCGTGGATAACTGAATCGTGTCTCCTGACAACGTTTGAGGTTCTCTGAAAATACATGTAAAGCCGTGAAAGGATGCGCTAACTCTTATTTTTTACCACATTTTTTTGTAGTGTGTTTATTGGCAGAAATGCATATATAAATGATATATGGTATACTTACAGTAATTAGTACATCGGCGAATCAAAATAAATACATATGGTTGGTTCTTTGAATCATTTGACAACCTTATAAATAAATAATAATGGTAAAAAGGCAGTCTCGATTGGGTGGATATTTTTATTACTTAAAAGTTTACTTGTATAATTACTCTGTTAGTTGGAGCAGGTGGTTCCAGCAGAAGATCGCTCTTTGCAATGCTTTATTTTTGTAAAACATTATTTTTTCAATAAACAAATTTTCTTTAAGATATTTTTTTAAAGCTACAATATTTACTTTTCCACTTTGCATTTTTGTTCTGTATATATAATATTTAGTTAATAACATTTTTCTTATATGTAGTTTTTTTCCGTTTTTTTTCTAATATCCCAAATAAAACTATGTGTAAGTTAAGTGGTAGTTCAATTTAGACTTTTGTATATACCAATCTATTAAGTTCTACCCATAAGCCAAGGACATGTCCATAATATGTGTTCTATGGCTTCTATTGAGTCCGTACAGAAAGTACATTTATTGTTTTGTATAACTTTAATTTTGTAGAGAAATTCATTTGTCCCAAACATTCTGTGAGTGATCCTGTATTGGAGCCACTGTAATATTCAAGTTCTAGTTATGTAAAATGGCATTCTATACACTTTATTCCAGATAATATTATGTCTATTTAGGATTGAGGACCACTTTTCCTGCATGTGGTTGTGATATTTGTTGTTTTGCATGCGGTGTGATATTTGTTGTTTTATCTTTTAAAACATTGTACATGTCTTTTGGTCCTTTTGTAGATTTTAAAATAATGCAATAGTAATTGGTATAATTGGCCCATAAAGTTTTAAAATCTGATAACATTTGATATCAAGACTTTTCATATAAGAATTAATTGCTGAAATTACACCTTGGTATATAAGAAAGTTGGTATGAAAATTATATGTTTTTTGAAATCCTTGCCAGTTCATTAAATGTCCATCATTATCAATTAAATCATTACTTAACTAGACTCCTTTTTCAGTCCATTTTTTGTACAGAGGGGTTTAATTACCAACCTGAATTTGTTTATTATTCCAAATATTAGATGTGATAAAATTATATTCGTTCTTAACAGCTACTTTAGTTTGGAATTCTGTCTATATATATCTTTATTCTGACAAACCTTCGTCAATACAATGTTATTCAGAAGTTACATGTAATAAATAGTACAGTTATAAACTAAAATAACTTTGACATAATACACACATGAATTAATATGCCTTATAAATGTACATAGCTTTTTTAAATATGATTGTTTTGTCATATTCATTACTTCCTTAAATTTAATTATATTTGGATAATTAATATACTTTTTATCAATATACTTTTGTCTTTCTACAGCCATAAATTTACACTTCATTGCATAGTGGAATTCATCTTCAAGATCTTTTAAGTCACATAGTTCGCATATTCTATTATCTCTCTGATTTTTTTTCCATCTACCACTTTCTATCGGTAATCAGTGGTTAATTAGTCTAAATTGACATAAAGTATAAATATCACGGGGTTCCAAAATATCTAAATACTTTTCGAATCCGAAAAGTTCCTTAAAAAGGCGGTAATTTAATGTTTTTGTGTTCGTTTGAATATCTGAGTACCATGTTTGTTTAAATTGATCTTGGAGAGATGTTCTAACAACAGTCTTTAACCAAATTTCATTTATACAAGTTTGAATTAACCATACATAAGATAAACCAGTATCATTTAGAATAGATTCTATACATTTCATCCAATAAAATTTAACATTGTTTCCATGAGATAAACTAAACATTAATTTGTATGCTATTGTTGATAATTTACTGGGTTTGCTAAAAATCAACTTTGCCCAGTATGAAATCATGCGAACTTTGATATCTAAGCTAATAGGATAACGTCCTAATTCTCCATATATAACACAATTCGGGGTGGAAGATTTTAGATGGAGTGGAAGTTTACAAAATTTCAAATGAACTCTTTCTAATTTATCATTATTTCCAAATCCCCAAATTTCACAGCCGTAAAGTAAAACAGGTTTAACCAATTTATCAAATAAATCTAATTGACAGTTTATTGATAAGCCATGCTTTCTCCCTTTCTTGATAACTTCATACATGGCTCTCGTAGCTTTTTCTGCAAGATGCTTCTTATTTGCTTTCAATGAGCCATTTTTAGAAAAATAAATCCCAAGATAATTAAACTCATTAACAATTTCTAAGTCAGAGTTACCAAAATTAAATTTAAGGTTAACAGGTTGTCTACCACTACAAACAAATCATGATTTTAGTCTTGTCTACATTGACTTTCATTTTCCAAACATTACAATATGATTCAATTTTTTCTAATAATAATTGAAGTTCTGCGGCTGATTCAGCCATTAAAACCGTATCGTCTGCGTAGAGAATTGCAAACAGTTTAACATATATGTTTAGTTCGTCTTCTAGAGCATCTGATATAGTTTTTAAGCCTTTCAAATTCCCTTTACAAAAGAAATCTTCCAAATCGTTCAAAAAAAGCGAAAAAAGAAAAGGGGACTAATTCTCCCCTTGGCGTAGACCAATGTTGCTTTGAAAATAATCAGATTTCTCACCATTGTATGACAAGCATGATTTTATATCATCATACATGTTATGGATAATTTTATACATATAACCATTAATATTATTTACAAGCATCTTATACCATAAAGCTTCTCTAGTCACTGTATCAAATGCTTTCTCAAAATCGACGAAAGCACAGAACATTTTTTTCTTTTTTAATTTCAAAATTTCAAAAAAAGAGTGTAGTGTAAAGATACAATCACAAGTTGAGTAACCATTTCGAAATCCACACTGATTTTCATTAAGTAGTAAAACTTCATCAGAGAACCTTGCAAGTCTATTACTTAAAATAGCTGTAAATAATTTACCCATACAACTTACAATAGTAATGGGTCTATAGTTTTTAGGATCAAACTTATTGCCTTTGTTTTTATAAAATGGCTTGATCGTTCCAATCACCCAAGATACTGGTACTATTCCAGTTCTAAAAATCAAGTTAAACAATGCAGCATAAACATCAATAAAAAAATCGCCAGAAGTCTTAATATATTCGTTAATAATCATATCATCACCACAAGCTTTGTTATTTTTTAAATTCTTAATACATTTTAATTTCTTCTTTCGTAGTTGGACTATTCAAATTATCATTCAGTTTACTCATCAAATTTGTATCATTAGTTGGCAAGTCAATTGGATCTAAGTTACCTGAGTTTAGCTCTTTGAAAAAAATGAGTAACTCCTCAAAATTAATATTCGGTTGTTTTGAATGTTCACGTTGGTTCAAAATTTTCCAATACTCTTTGGTGTTTTGAGATCTAAAATTTTTCAATTTTCGAGTCATATCTTTTTTATGTTTTTTTTTTATAGCCTTGTCCATGACCTTTTTATATCTTTTCTCAGATTCTTTAACTTTATTAGATAATAAAGGCGAAGGCCTTGCCTTCAGTTTGCGTTTAAATTTTCTATAATTCTGTCTCTCAAATTTACACTCAAGGTTAAACCAAGGTTTATCTCCCTTGTTTTTGGATGCTTGTTTTTTTGGCTTGTCTGGTCTTGTTCCTAAAGTCTCCCTTGCGGATTCTATTAGGATTAATCCGATCTCATTCACAAAAGAGTTTATCATGTCATCATTAATACTTTCCAAATTTACATTTACTAAATCATGTAATAAACTGTCTAGTTTTTCAAAATTTAAATTCTCTCTAAATTCAGGTTTCTTTTCATGATCCCATTTATTAACTTTTTTATACGATTGACTAATGAAATTGTTCTGTTCAATGTCTTTATTTACAGATTGGTTACAATTCACACATATATACAAAGGGCAATGTACATCTGAGTACAAATGTGAAAATTCTAAAACGTTCAAATTTACAATGTTTTCAATAAAATTAACATTACATAAACAGTAGTCTACTACACTTGCGTTTCTACAGGTAAATTTTCCAACTCTATCAGTACCTAGTCTTCCATTCATAATAAATAAACTGTTACATTTACATAACTCAAGTAATTGATTACCGTAACGGTTTTTCCCTTTGTCCATACTATTACGATCTATGGGTATATCAAAAAGGTTTAGGTTACATACATCATTATTAGATACACCTTCTAACTCATTATTCTTATCATTTTCGTCAATAAAACTATAATCTTTCTCACTTGCCGTGCGGGCGTTAAAATCCCCGACCATAAATATATTTTCATATTTGGATGAGAGTTCTAGGTACTCGCTTTCAATTTCACCGAAAGCATCAGGTGATGAATAAGCAGTGTATTCTGGTGGTATGTACACAACACCGAGGATAACGTCTTTGATTAGTCTTAAAATCTTACACCATAGAACAAATTTACTATTTGTCTCAATTACTTGGATACAATTCGAAATATTTTCCCTATACCCGAGTACAATACCACCGGACTTCACTCTAGATATCTTACGTCTATTTTGGCTTTTACCTTATATCCCGGTATACAAATTTCATCCATATCGTCAGTTTTGGACTCAACAAAGCATAAAATATCATGTTTTTGAAGTAAATTTTCGAATTCTGGGTATTGTAACTTATGTTTTAGGCCACAACAATTTATGTAAATAAGGTTTAATGCTGTCCAAGCATTAAAAACTTCTTGCCAAAGGGATTTTTTACATGTGTTGTTGGGCCTACATAAGGCAGTTCATTTACCACAAAATGCCTTGTACAAGAATTGTAATAGTACTACTGAAAATACCCTTGCCTTGTACAAATCAACACTGAAGTGAACATAAAAAGAAAAAATATTGACCAATCTTATCTGTATTAAACAATAATGTTTAATATGTAACACATCTCTAATACTAACTATTTTTTAGAGAAAAAAATTAGTGTCTCAAACTGAAAGATATATATTAGGGATGTCAACTCGGTGAACAATTACTTATCGAGTACTCGTTGGTTTTATCGAGCGATACTCGAGTACTCCCTCGGGAATATATCTACAACACAGAAACACAAAAATACGTATTTTACATTCTGTAGTTTGTTGTTCAACGGACGAAAAACCATCTACATAAGTATCTGGGACAAAGAATTACACACCATAATTAATAGCTCACAAGTACTAATTAAGTAAAAAACAACAATCTAATCAATATAAGTTAATGAACACCTATTTAAAAATTATAACAAGGAAAAACCATATCAAACAATTGTATTTGGTAATCGTTAAGAAAACATATTTAATGTTTACAAAGGCGCAAGAATTAGAAGTTTAACTATTCACTGAGGGTCACCCATACCTGCCAACTTTTGAAAATCTCCATGGGGGTTTTAGTGCGTTACAACAATTTCAACGGTTACAAATTTTTGCGGCGTTTTTTGCTCGCGCTGTTTTTTGCTCTTGAAAAAGTGTCATATCTTTTTTTATATAGTTTATGATGATGTCAGAGCTTATAAGCTTTTCTTCTTTCTAGTTACATGATTCTAGTGCTTATATTATTGTGAAGAAAAATTGAATATGTAGCTAGAATACCAGAATATATTTTCTTGTATAGCCATAGGAATATTAAGGTGATTGTTGACTTTTCAAATTTAAAAACATGCACAAAGAAGGAAATATATCTGATTCCTTGTGGAAAAATAAAGTAAAAAATATAAAGCATATTCTTGGACTTCACAAGTATTCATACTAACTTCTTAGATGCATAGACATAATAAACAATTGTGTACGACCGTTGTATAATCTGTATAATTTTACGGTTTGGATTTTGTTCATTGTTGACCACCGTCCGCTGACCTATAGATGCGTACATCCACGTCATTTGGACTCTAGATGGAAATTGTCTCATTTAGAATTATACCACATCTCCTTATTTTAACTTGATTTGTGATTCGTGAAATAAATAAAATAGGTGTTGAAATTGTCACAATGTTCTCCTGATTAAAAACGTTTCAATAAATTTTGTCTGTAACGCCTTGTATACAACAGTCAAATAATTTACTGAGAATACATCAGAAGTAAAGTTTGCCACCATATTTTGTTTTATGTAAACAATTGATTGGTGTTCTAATAACTACAGGCTATGCCGACGGAGGACATTTTAGCGAAAAAACATCCGGACGTTCTAGCGCTAAAGTATAACCCATTTTATCGCCAGATTTTTAACCCATTTTAGTGAAAAGTTCAATTATCAATGGGCATTTCTGCGATATAAATTAATTCATAATAAAATAATAAGTTTATATAGTATTAGAACAAACAATACAGTACAAAGAATACAATTTTATAATGACTATGTAATGATGACAATAATATCAATATGATATATTTTTAAATGTTCTGTAGGGTTCTATTTGGCAGTGTGATCCCAGGGGAAGGCAAAAAATGTTATTTGATGATAGTATCCAGAAAAAGTCAAATATTGCTCTTTTATTTCATGTTTGTTTCAGCAACATGTATAAATAAATTGTAAATGCAAACAACTTAAACATTAAGCCAGAGTATTATTTAACCAGGTAAGTTTTCGCTAAAATGTGCTATCAGAAACGAATTACTCCGGCGCTAAATTGTTCGCTAAAATGTTCTGTTGTACCCGACTATGCGGTATTCTAAAGGATATATTTCTAAACCATGTCTTAATCTTTTTTTTATTTCAGGAGATACTATAAGCACATGCAATATACAAATAAACTACATGCAACATGGAATATATTTAGAAACAATTTAAAAAAAGAGCTCACTTAAACGGTTATTTGATGGTTGGGTTGTTGTCTCATTGACTTATAACCACACCTGTTAATGCATAGAATATCCCCATGGTATAATCTTCCAAAAGTCTTTTATAAACAATATCGTACGATGGTCCTTTAAAACTACACTATTTACTATATTGATCCATTAATTAAAACTGAAATTAAGAAAAGAAAAGAGTTTGACGTCCATACCTTTTTCAGCAACAAGTAAATTCCTTTTCAATAACTTATATGTCATAGTACCCCGCTTTATTCATTAACTTTCCTTCACGTTCCCCCAAGCGCAGTTTACCTTTTAGTTTTGCACAAAATTAATCAATCATAATCTGCATAGTTTTCATATATGAACTGAAAAGCATGAGCTTGTTTTTTGCTCGTTGAAAGTGTTGTCGATTTTCAAACGATATACGTACCATAATGTCATCTGTTATTCGTCTGAAAGAACTTTCCATGATTCCCATAACCCATCTCTGCTGTCTTCTCAATAGTTCCTCAAAAAACAATTTGTCATTGCTTGTCTGAACGTATTCCGAAGACAGACGCTCTCCTGAATTTCTATTTATTCTATCGGGTGGATTTGTTGCAAGATATTGATTGTTCCCAACTGTCTGAAAACCACTTCTGTTGTTGTTATAGTTGAAATCAGTATCGTATGGTGCTCTTAGTGGTGGGAGATACCCTCTTCTGTCCATCACCAGCTCGTCCAAACCGCTCTTGCTCATTTCTGGTGAAAATTCTGGATACAACATCCAGAGTACCTGCTATTTTCAATTTGTAACTTCGTCGGGGTGGTCATTTCTCCATGCTACAAATTAGCACCTTCATCCTGATTTTAAGTAACTCTTATGACAGAATTTCTAAACTAAACTTGGAATCAATAACTAGATACGAACTATGGACACAGGTATGATAGTTTGTTTAATGTGGAAATGTCAACAATTGAAGAACGTTCAGTTACTATTAGTTATATCGATTCGTCTAATTATAATTCCTCCACTTATCGCTGCAAATATTGAAGTGAAATTTCCCAAATCAATGTAGAAAGGACGTTAAATTAATAAGCTAAATCAAATGTCATTTACGATAATAATAAACTCATCATAGATACCAGGATTATAATTGTGTACGCCAGTCGAGTGTTTCGTCTACAAAAATAACAAAAATACCGAAAAAGACTCATCAGTGACGCTCGAGTCAACTTTGATTTTAAACTCCTGAGAAGTTTTAAAAAATAATCACCAATAATGTTAATATGGTTGGTTTTTTTTCTCTCAAATTATGAAAGCTGGGACTAAACATATGAATATGGGACTCGGCAAGTCCTACCGAGATGAGTGGGGCTCGGATTGACTAATAAGACAAATCGGACCGTGTATAAAGTCAGCTTGGACCGATTTTAAAGAGAGATATTCCGACCGTACAAGGGCTGTATAGCCAGTCAAGGTCGTTAAAAACTTCCATTTGTTAAAGAGAGAACTCGGATCGCGATTAAAGATTAAATAGAATAGATAATGGAAACGGGAAATGTGCCAAAGAGACAACAACCCGACCAAAGAGCAGAAAACAGCCCAAGGCCTCTATTGGATCTTCAAGCAGCGAGAAAATCTTGCACCCGGAGCTTCAACTGGCCCTTTAACAATAATGTACACTAGTTCAGCGAAATGGACGCCACACTAAAATCCGGAACATACAAATGAATTAAAATTAAGTAAACACACAAGACTGACAAAGGCTAGAAGTTCCCGACTTGGGACAGACGCAAAAATGCGGCGGGGTGGAACATGTTTTGTGAGATCTCACTGTGACCTCCCCATTTCCCCTTATACCTCTGGCCAATGTGGAATAAAGAAACACACAGCAATACGCACAGTAAAACTCAGTTAAAAAGAAGTCAGAGTCCTATGTTATATATAACAGAAAAAAACTAAGCAAAATGACAATGATCAACATAGATAAACAAAGGCCCATTACTTATGTCTTAATCAAACAGTTCACATTAAAGTATCATATGTTGCTGTATTTGCACTAGAACAAATAGATAGACTGCATTAGTTCCAGATTTGCGAGTGAAGCTTATCAAAATAATTGATTTAATATCATTTTCATACATCGTCATAGGGTAAATAAATTATACACACGTTATACAAAATAAAGAAGTAAAGGTTGAATTGGTTCTGTTTGAAATGATGAATTCATTATAATTTTCGATTTATTAAAATTAAATCTTTATTTTCATTGCATATTTTTTTCGTATTTTACATTGAATTAAATGAAATAATCAGTCGTTAATGAAGATTATTAAATGTAATTAATCCTAAGAACACAGTGATCAAATTTTGATAACAGTGGTAAACCTATTTATTACATGTTGAGAAATAAATCTAAATCAAAGTGATCGAAATCACTTCAATTCAATGTTTTATTAAAGTCTCATCTCTCAACAAGTACAATCAATATTTATACATTATAAAACAATACTAAATAAAATGAGAGCCATTCTATACAGAATTATAAGAGGCTATTAAAATGCATAGATATAATACACTAAACAATAAGAAATAAAATATTATTTACAATATATAAAATGTCTACGCCTTTTTAAAATTAAATAACAGGTTTTGGCACACACACGTATCATATTTACATCTGCGAATAAAAACACTAACTTTTGGTTATCATCTAAAGTATTAAAATTTTCATTAAAAGTTTCAGCAACATAAAATAAATGGTTTCTAAAATCGTCATAAAGAGGACATCTTCAATAAAACCGTCACATATATGGCACACTCTGTTTTCTAAAACAATATTTTCATATCTCCCTGTTTCAATCCTTAGGGGAGCAACACCACACCTAAATTTGGCGAAAGCTCTTCTGTGACTGAAGGGTAAAGCTATTTTGCAGTATTCCTCCGGTTCAAAATTTTCTTTAAACAATCTGTACGTTCGTAGCTTATTGCCACCTCTACCCGATATAGATTTATCAGAATGTAAAATACCATGCCAATTATCGACATGTTTATCGTGTAATTTTGACATAAATAGTTTTACAATATAGTTAGTGTCCATATTTTCAGGATACGATAAATGACTTAAATTTATTTCACAGAAGGTTTTCCTTACTAAAAAGTTCCAGTTTTTAACACACTTATGCTTAGTACTCATACTATCAGCCCACTTATGAACTTTTGCATTTAACCGATTTGAGCTCATGTTATTTAATCTACACCACAAACGAATAATATTTTTCCACTGCTTATCAAAAATAGGTGTTTTACCTAAGTCTCCAGTATCTGCAGCATTTGGTGCATATTTTCCTACTCAAAGAAAAAATCTGCATGCCCTATTATGTATGGAATTTATACAAGAATATGTTTTTACACCCCATATACCTGCTCCATATTCTATTATAGGACAAACCAAACTTTCATATAATTTTACAAATACATCGAAACAAACACCACCTAAAAGTTTACACTTGGCTATTACCAATCCTAAAGCTCTATTTGCTGGAGATGCAACGGCTTTTCCAGTAATATTATAGTCTAAATGCTCGTTTAAAACGAGACCAAGATAAGTATAATTACTTGAAAACTTAATAGTATGACCATAACAATTAAAAATTACATCAGATCTAGGCATAGATGGGTATAGATTATATATATATATATATATAATTTTAAAAGATCCATTTTGTAACATCTTGTGATCCGTTTATTAGGCAATCGCCAATGGCAGTCACCAGGGTTTAAGAACATCTGTTGTTCGACCTGTTAGTCAAATGCGTTTTGTTAAAATATACTTTTTCACTTTTTTGGTCTTTTGGAAAATGTTGTTTGTGCTGTATTTAGACCCCTCTATCAAGAAATTTGTTTTGCATGCACACGTATAAAAATTGCGGTTTTTATCCAACGCAATCATAGGTTTGAACGTTGTTTTCAATTAAGACTTGTATTATTAGTTACATAGTGTGCTAGTGACCTAATACGGTATATATGGGGTCAGTAAATTCCATATGGGGTGAGAGCGAAGTGACCTAATACGGTATATATGGGGTCAGTAAATTCCATATGGGGTGAGAGCGAAGCTCGAATCCCCATATGGAATTTACTGACCCCATATATACCGTATTAGGTCACTAGCACACTATGTAACGAATTTATCTTATCGACTATCTTAACGTGTGAAATTTAGACTAGTGACCTATCAAATGAGCAAGTCTTCAATACTGTTAGCATTAAGAAACTACTTCCATTGATCCTAAAAAAACAGATACCAACAATAACAACTTGTTAGGTTTAAATGTGTTTTATGAATAAATTTCAATCTTAATCATCACTTTCTTCGTCTGTTGAAACCTTTCGATTTTTTCTCAGTACCGTTTTGTTTTTATAAAGGGACGTAACACCACTACTAACCGTGTATGAAATAAGCCCCGCCTCCCTACTACCTTATAAGGAATATAAAGGGACGTAACATCACTACTAACCGTGTATGAGATAAGCCCCGCCTCCCTACTAACCTAATATGAAATATACACGGTCTCCACGAGGGCGCTTTTAACCAATCACATTCCTAGAAATGTATAGGAGGTAAGATATATATAAAATGACTGAATAATAGCCAACGATAAATCTTACGGGGCGATGGATCATATAATTATGATACAGTACACTACAAAATATAATATATAACCAGTCTAAAAGGGTACAACATCACCAAAAAATAACAATAAAATGAACAAATGTAACTATAAATATTTCGGATAACAGATATCCTTCATCAGTATGATCACGATGTAAAATGAATCTTATCAACCTTTTCTGCTTATAAAATTATAGCAATCTTGAATTCTATATAAAAAAAAACAGTTTTACAAGAACATCATAAAGACGCTAGTATAATTCTAAAATTTCCAAACACGGCGCAACGACATACCAAAATAAAAATAGTAATAATTTGCGATATGAGCTTGCACAACTTTAAAATTCCAAAGGTGACGACAGTTAAGATGTTACAACAACTGCGTAAAAATACATTCCCAATAAACAGCACTAACCGATCTAAGCTTGTATAATATTTCAAATTTGACAACGGTAGAGTAATTAAAACAGTGGCTGCGTTTCATCGATGATGTTGATATGAAATGGATTGAATCCCAACAAAAATTGAATGATTTTATCAGACATGCAAACAACGCCCACCAGTCAATTAAATTTACATATGAAATTTCCGACTCTAAAATATCTTTCTTAGACACTACTACATCTATAAAGGACGGTGTCATATCAACAGATCTCTACTGTAAACCTACAGATAAACATCAGTACCTTTCTCCCCAAAGCTGTCACCCAAAACACTGTACAAAAAGTATCCAGTACAGTCAAGCTCTCAGAATAAGGAAGATTTGCTCCTCTGGGGAGGCTGTCACTAACCGGTTACAGAAACTTTGCGGATTTTTTACCAAACGAGGTTATAAAAAATGGGACATAGATAAGGGGTTTGCTTGTGCCAACAATAACAGCCGAAATGACCTGTTACAGTACAAACAGAAGAGTCGCAGTAAAATAGTTTCGTTTGTTTTAACATACAATCCTGCCTTTACTAACCTTTCACATTTGATCCGTGCTAATTGGCAAATTATTGCCAAGCACCCAAAATTATCCAAGATCTTTCCCAATCCTCCTGTCTTAGCTGTCCGAAGACCAGCAAGTCTGAAAGACTTATTTGTGAGAGCTGACGTCTCCTCTAATAAAAGCGGTTCAACTGCAAGATGGTGCAAGTCGTGTGGTAACAGACGATGTCTGACTTGCCAACAAATACTAAATACTCAAACATTTACTTGCCACTTCACTGGGTCTGTGTACACTATATTTTGCAATGTAACTTTCAAAACCCAAAATGTTGTATACCTTCTTGAGTGTCGATGTGGCATGCAGTATGTTGGCGAGACAGAACAGCCATTCAACAAACGCATGAATGGTCATCGAAGTGACTACACCTGCAAGCCCGACCTCCCCGTAAGTCGTCATTTGAGATCACCTTGGCACGCCCATGCTGATCTCAAAAACCTTACCATTACAATCATAGACCACAACGAGAGTTGGTCAAAGGCCGACAGACTTGCTCGGGAAAGGTTTTGGATAAGAAAGCTAAGGACAGTTTCCCCAGAGGGCATAAATGAAAAAACATAGAACGTTTCACTCATTTCCCTACCATCACTCATTTTCCTGCCATCACTTATTTTCCTGCCATCACTTGTTTCCAGTAACTCCGGCTTCTGTACTAGACTCCTACATTTTTAAGGAATTTTTTATTTAAACTAGTTTTAATTACAGGTTTCTACTCATTTGGGATGGATGTAAAAGTACGCAGTCACGTTCAATTATTTTTCTTATCATTATCAAACTGCTATTTATTTGGGGTGTTTAAATACGCAGCCACTGTTTTAATTACTCTACCGTATGTCAAATTTGAAATATTATACTAGCTTAGATCGGTTAGTGCTGTTTATTGGGAATGTATTTCTACGCAGTTGTTGTAACATCTTAACTGTCGTCACCTTTGGAATTTTAAAGTTGTGCAAGCTCATATCGCAAATTATTACTCTTTTTATTTTAGGTATGTCGTTGCGCCATGTTTGGAAATTTTAGAATTGTACTAGCGTCTCTATGATATTCTGGTAAAACTGTTTTTTGTTGTTGTATAGAATTCAAGATTGCTATAGTTTTATAATCAAAATAGGTTGATAAGATTCATTTTACATCGTGATCATACTGATGAAGGATATCTGTTATCCGAAATATTTATAGTTACATTTGTTCATTTTATTGTTATTTTTTGGTGATGTTGTACCCTTTTAGACTGGTTATATATATAAGTCTAAATTGAAAACACCGTTCAAACCTATGATTGCGTTTGATAAAAACCGCAATTTTTATACGTGTGCATGCAAAACAAATTTCTTGGTAGAGGGGTCTAAATACAGCACAAACAACATTTTCCAAAAGACCAAAAACGTGAAAAAGTATATTTAAACAAAACGCATTTGACTAACAGGTCGAACAACGGATGTTCTTAAACACTGCTGACTGCCATTGGCGATTGCCAAATAAACGGATCACAAGATGTAACAAAATGGATCTTTATTATTAATTTAATACCAAACAAAAAACAATAAACTTGCGGAAAAGATGGTATACCGCAAACATGAGGTGCAAAAATTTGTACACCATATCCGGATTTCGACAATTAATGTCTCTTCAGTGATGTTAGGAATCGAAACGGTATTTGGAAGGCCATATAATTTTCCTCAATTTAGGATAGACTCTTGAATTTTGAAGAGTCGAAATAGGATGAACGGATCATATAAACCCGAAGGCAAATATAATACAAGACCAAACGAAAAAATATAAATAAGTCTAAATTGAAAACAACGTTCAAACCTATGATTGCGTTGGATAAAAACCGCAATTTTTATACGTGTGCATGCAAAACAAATTTCTTGGTAGAGGGGTCTAAATACAGCACAAACAACATTTTCCAAAAGATATATATATATATATATAGCACTATGGCAGACAGACCTTTGCATTTACTGCAGGTTTTTGTTTTTAAATATGAGCATTTTTTTGGTCGATAATCTGTCAATAACAGCTGGAAATAGTATACAAACATTATATTTATCCCAGATGACAGTGGGTACGACAATAATTATATTATAAAGTATGTGGTATAAAAATAGAAAATTGCGGTGCAAATAATGAATAATTCAATATCGAAATCCTGTATCAAGCACCTGTGAATAAGAACTGTCTTAGAATATACAAGCACAGGACGGGAACCTCATCAAATAAAATATACAGGACAAACTATTAAAAAAAACGATCCGAAAGTAGCAGCAAGATTAAAAACGTCTTATTACAGCACAGTAACGAACCAGGTTGTATGACTTCCATCCTAAACCAGATCAAACAACTTTGAAACAAACTGGTTTTATTTTAGTAAAGGCATGCTCAACAACTTTCGAAAGGGTTAATGACAACTCGTACCTTTGCAAAGTTGTACACTATTCTTTACCAACTCCAGAGACATATAATGTTTTGTATTTCTCTGTCAAATTGTACCAAATTTTTAGTAATTATTTACATGCATTGTTGTTGTATTCTTTTTGCCACCTAATAGTAAAATATAAAATAAAACAAGATTTACATAGTCAAATATTCAAAAGTTAAGGTAATCTACACTTTCACAACAAATAACACATGGAAATCAGAGAATTATTTAAGTTTGTGAAAGCATAGATATATTAGCCATAAATGGCTATTATATCTATGGTGACAGTAAGCATGTTCTCTTAATTATTAACCTGGATCAAATACCGTACCAGAAAGAACTTAAGTTTTGAAGATGGTACAACTTAAGATTCTCTCATGGTCATCCCCGTATGTACAAGTATGTTTAATGTACCTGGATTTTAAAGAGTACATGATACGCTGAAATGTCTCCTCTGCTTAACTGGTCGATTTAATTGATGCTAAGTCTTTAAGATAAAGGTATTACTACAAAAATCACATGAACTTTTAAATATCATCAATGCGGATTCATGTAAATGAGTCAAAGGTCGCAAGAACCGTGCAGGACAGACGTGTATACAATCATTCCAAACTCCAAACATAGTAAACATATTGCTTATAGTGACCGAGAAACATGTTTAACGTTGAAAACTTGGCATTGACCAATGAACCATAAAAATGAAATCAAGATCAGAGGAACCCTGTCAGACAGCTTATTACCAAAATTTACGATAAAAGAGATGATTTTTCATTTCCTATAGTTAATTATCCATTTTTAGATAGTGACGTTCCCTTGTCACCATCAACTTGTTCGATTCGCTCTTGTATGTAACAACGTATTTGATTTTAACGAAAGAAATCTCTATTACTGAAAAAATTATTACACCAGGGTTTTCGATATCACAAAATAGTCAAAACATTTACTAAATATTATCATCGATACAAGGACATCATTCGTAAATCTAAATCAACATGCAGACATCTTATACGTTCAGGTATTTCACATCCAATCTTTTATGATAATATTTTATACAAAGCAAAAAAATGTCGTCATTCACCTCAAAAGCTAACTAAAACTTTTAAACAGACTTATTCAGAGGGGATATAGTCACGAAAAAACCATACCCCCCCCCCCCCCCCCCCCCCCTTGAAGTTAAATGGTCGTTCTATAGCCAGTGTACAGAGATATGTGATTTCTTCCATCATATTCAAAACACTCACAATTTTCACCTGCATATCTTATTATTGTCAAATTTTATTACATTCTGAAGCATACAAAAAATTTTTAAAATGTCTTATGTTAAAGCTTGACGCTGCAGGACATATGACATCATATTGGTCTGTGCAAAAAGAGAGTCGAAAGATACCAAAGGGACATTCAAACTCATAAGTCGAAAAAAAACTGACAACGCCATGGCTAAAAAAGAAAAAGGCCAACAAACAGCAGTACACAAAACACAACATAGAAAACTAAAGACTGAGCATCACGAACCCCGCCAAAAACTGGGGGTGATCTCAGGTGCTCCAGAAGGGTAAACAGATCCTGCTCCACATGTGGCACCTGTTGTGTTGCTCATGTTAGTACAAACCCAGTAAAAAGTCTAATTCGTTAGGTCACATTCATGGAAAAGGGGACTGGATTGTAGTTACAACAATTGGAACATATCCACTATCATCTGTGAAACAGATATTCCATAACGGTCAACCAACTCATGATGGCGTCTGTAAAATTTACGAAGGGATGATTTCAAGCGATATTACGTGAATAGAAAAAAACTAAATGACAGAATTTTAATAAAAAAAAAAATGGAAAGATATCTTTTATAAAATGTTTTAAGAAAATAGAACAAAAAACGGGTTCACTGTATTTTTTTCCTTGCTATAATACAAAATAGAAATAAATGGAGAATGTGTGCATGGGACACAGATGATGCCCCCGCTTGCATATAACATTATAATGGGGCATAACTCTAGAACAGTAAGAGTGAAGCCACCCAAATTCGAATTTGATCTGTGTTTTGTGGTAATAAGCATTGTGTATAAGTTTCATAACATTTGGTTGAGGCAAACTAAAGTTAGAGAACAGAAACTAAATTTGGGACGTACGTACAGACAAGGGTAACACTTAATGCCCTCTCCGCTGCAGCGGGGGCATAAAAAAATACTGTACATTACATCATAATCCATAAAACAGAATACCAGTGATCAATTAAGCAGAAAACTTTTGATAATCTTTTGACAATAGAACATATACAGTGCATCTAAAATCAAAAGTCACTGAAAATCTATGACAGAATCTCTCTAAACTTCTTCAACAGTAAAAACTCATTTAATAAAATCCAACAATAAGATGTCTCTGAAGACCTGTAAAAAAATTTGTTTTCTACAGCAGAACATCTCTAATGACCTCTTACAGACCAGGGGTGGATCCAGAATTTTTGAAATGGGGAGAGGAGTGGTGTAATTCCAGAAGACAGAAATAAACATATACATGAAGTCATGAACATAATTTTTGAAACGATTTTATGCTATAAAATCATATGAATCGTGGGATGAGATTTTTTTTGTGAGGGGAGCAATCATACGCAATTTGAACACCCTGTTTACACCACTGCAGACATGTACTAAAGTAACTTATTTCAATATATTTTTTAGCTAATGGTGTCATTATGACATCGATCATAGTTCAGATTTCTGACTCAGAAAATATATCTATTATAAATTCCACCTAATTCAGAACTTTATTATTTTGGAAATATTGACAGCATTCTCTTACCAAAATATTGTTTGTAATATGTACCAGAATTTTAACTTCACACTCTTTTTTTTACCGCATTATGTTTTTCAAAGAATACCAGCTATACATTATAGGTTTCTCATTGTTAAAGGCTTACAGTGATCTATAATTGCTTATATCTTGGTTATTTGAACTCTAGGGGATCTCTTTATTTTTATCCTGACATTTTATCTTTGATGACCTTACACCAAAGAACATTTGTAGTAATATCTTTCTGACAACAAAACACATGGGAAGACCGCTAACAACAGAATTTCTATATAGCATTCTATAACAATAGAATTTTCTGTTTCAAGTCTATTTGAAAATTACTTCACAATATGTGGTGTTATAAACTCAAAGCTACTGTCTGTATAAAAGCCTTTTCTGGTTTTATGATGATAGGGCGCTGTTTCATTGATCTATATCCAACATTTACTTTTATTAAAATATTTATATATGTCAAAAACTTGCATTAAAAAATAGGCTTAAACTTTTGTTGATATTAAGTAAAGTTCTGTAAAATAATAGTATTCATAACTTGTTTGAAAAAGAGGCAATTTAGAGCTTGATATATGGTAAAGACACTTGTCTATTGTAGAGGACATATGAGGATCTCTTAATAACTTTCTTAACAGTTTTATTGCTGTCTAGTTATCACATATTTCCTTACAATAATATTCATATTTAAGGGAATCAATGAATCAAAGAAAACCTAAGACTCCAGAATATCTTTCACAGATCATGCTATAAAAAGCTATAAAAGAAGTGGCAATAACTCAAAAAAAAATTGTTCTTGTTCTTTTAAACTTTTTCATAAATATTCTACAAGAAATGTAGGCATAAGTTATCTAATAGTGTTATTTTCCATATAATTTCTAATTTCAAAGGGTATAACACCTGTAAAACATTTGATCTGTGCTGATTATCAAACTCTTCAAAGACCTTGCTGATAATAACCTTTGATATGAATTTCATAAAATCCAAAAAGAAATATCAGTGTGAGAGTGCTTAATAATGCAATGTTTAATTAAAATTACTTTTCAAAGGGACTTAATTCTTTTAAAAATAGTGGATTTATTAAACTTGTCCAAGACATTATACTAATTAAAACCTTTGATATAAATTTAATCAAAATCTGACACTTGACAGCACTTACAGTGCAATTTCCTATAGAATTTACATTTCCAAGGAGCTTAACTCCTGAAAAAATAATTGATCAGTGCTGATTTTTCAACTTTTCCAAACATTACTAAAAACAATGTATATATATAATCTACCTTTTGTATAAATTTCTTGACAAATTTATATTTCCAAGGGCATAACTCTTTTAAAAATAGTTGATCGATACAGATTTTTTAACTTATTTGAAACATTACTGATATAAACCTTTGATATAAATAATTTCATAAAAATATGGCACTAATTTTACAAGTGAGAGTGCTTACAAGACCAGACAGACAAACAAAAATCAGAACAATGTAATAACAAGAATGTGTCCATAGTACACTTCAACTTCATCAAAAACTACCTTGACCAAAAACTTTAACCTGCCCACTCGCACTATCATTTTCTATGTTCAGTGGATCGTGAAATTGGGGTAAAAACTCTAATTTGGCATTAAAATTAGAAAGATCATATCATAGGGAACATGTGTACTAAGTTTCAAGTTGATTGGACTTCAACTTCATCAAAAACTACCTTGACCAAAAACTCTAACCTGAAGCAGGACAGACGGACGGATGAACGGATGGACGCACAGACCGAAAAACATAATGCCCCTAGGTGGGGCATAAAAATAAAACAAAAATACTCTTTAGTCATATTATTCACATGATAACTCATAAGGTAACAGTCTGCGGATAAAAATGTCATCCAACTGCCAACAATGAAATATTGTTTGGATTCTGAATGGACAAAGCTTTTTGCTTAATCCTAAATGGTGTGTACTTTGTAGAGGAGCAGCAAATACCGATTCAAAAGGCAAGTAATTAAACACACAACTTCCCACATTAAAGGCATGCATGCTAATAAGATCACAACAAGGTAGTTAGTCATTTTCAATATTTATAAGAGGTGAATGGTCACTTCTGAATACTTGAAAAATATCTTTCTCATATTTTACAAAGACCAATTTAAAGTAAAACATAAATGATTATAACTTACAATTCGTGTGAAACAGCTGCTTCATAATTTTATTCTTTTGCAAAAGATGTTTATGTCAATGTGCTTTGTCTGGAATTCATGTAGTTTCTACTCTGTTTGTCTGTCTTTTTATAGATTGACATTTAAACTTCGAAATATCACATGTACAAAAATATGGAGATGTGGTATGATTGCCAATGAGACAACTATCCACCAGAGTTCAAATGAAGTGGATGTTACCAATTATAGGCCTTCAACAATGAGAAAAACCCATACCATATAGTCAACTATAAAAGACCCAGACATGAAAAATGTGAAACAATACAATCGAGAAAACTAACGGCCTAATTTATAACAATTTTTTTTTATGAAAAACAAATATGACAGACATGTGCCAACAACAACCTCTGAATTACAGGCTTCTGACTTCAAACAGACACATAAAGAATGTGGTGGGGTTAAACATGTTTGTGAATGCTCAACCCTCTCCCTAATATGGGACAGTGGTGTAACAGCACAGCATGAGAACAAACTGTAATAAAATGCTTCACAGAACGCAGCCTGATACGACCGCAAAGGTCGAACCCTGAATAGTTGGGTCAAGTTTGGACACAATATTCAAGCTTGATACTGTCTGAATTTGGATTGTGATCAAATTTTTGACATAATATAGGTTTCTGACACAAAATAAATGTGGTCAAAGATCTTAAAAATTTGAAATGGGACATTTAATTTACCTAGTATGGTCTGATATCCAAAATCTTACAACATGGTTAGATTCAGCATATATAAAAACACCAAAAATTTAATTTTAGTTGAAATCAAACAAAGTTTAATTTTGGACTCTTCAAACCTTAATATGGACTTATTTGAAAACAGGGCCCAAAATAAAAAATCTAAATGCACAATAAGATTCAGCATATCATAGAGCCGCAATAATTCAGTTTTTGATGAAATCAAACAAAGTTTAATTTTGGACCTTTTGGACCTCAATGTAGACCAATTTAAAAATGGGGCCCAATATCCAAAATAGTAATACAAGGTTAGAACCCCCAAAAATTAAAGACTTAATTTAATCCCATTGAAATTGGTTAAAAGATTTGAATTTATTTTCAATTGAAGATTTCTTGCTATTGCGCAATACTGTGCTGTTGCACAATACTTAGTTAATCTGTTATATATAATAATTTCTCTAATTCTTTGACAATTTATACCTTTCTGCACTCATTGTATAAAAAAATTTAATCAACGTGTGGTTGCCGGTGATCTCAGAAGATGATTGGATGAATTTAAGGGTCATAACCTTTATCAGCTCAAAATATGCTAACAGGTGTTAATGAAATTGACAACTTTGTGAAATGTGGAAGGCACTCAAAGGGGGTTTTGGTTTAACAAAAAATGAAAATGTATTTTTTAATCATTAGAGAAACAGATTCTTACATAGTTACTCGTGAATTATCGGATTTATCCAATCTCGATAGTTAAATTATAAATTTTAAAGTCCTCGCCAAGGCTCAGATTTTAAAATTGATAATTTAACTATCTCGATTGGATAAATCCGATAATCCACTGGTATCAATGTAAGAATCTATATTTACACACCCTGTTTGGTGTGTATCTCCTGCCATATCAGTATTTGTTTCTTTTATATATAAATCAGAAATAATCAATGTAAAAATTGAAAATTTTTGGGAAAAAAAAACAAAAATTATGAAAAAAAAAAAATCCCCCCAAAAATTTTGTCCCCACTCCCCCAAAAATTTTTTTTGAAAAAATTTGAAATTATGAAAAATCTTGAAGAAAAATGGTATGAAACCCCCCCCCCCCCCAAAATTTTTTTTCAAAAAATTTGAAATTCAAAAATTTTGAAGAAAAAAAATATGAACCCCCCAAAAAAAATTTGAAAAAAATCCCCCCCAAACTTTTTGAACCCCCCCCCCCCCCCCCCAATTTTTTGTTGAAATTTTGAAGATTATTTTTTTGAGGAAAAATGTACAATTTCAGAGAGTTCCATAAACTTTAACACTAGTTATTGTCTGGAAACTAGAAAAATGCTTGTTTTTGGCCCCTTTTTTGCCCCTAAGGAGTAGGTCCAGTAAGACCCCTTTTTGGCCCCATAATATAGCAGTTTTACAAAATTGTTAAAATGTAAACTTTTAGCTATTTATTGGAAAGAAGAATACTTCTGTTACATAAATATGGGCTGTTTTTGACAATACAATGCACATGTATCGGGTACTAGCATCATTAAGTCATGCTAAATTACTGAAATCTTCACAATTTTAGCATTTGAGTTAATTTTTAGACGGTTTTCGTCTTAAATGGAAGAGGCCGCATTCGTGTTCATTCTTAATATTTAAATGTAAGTTGTATTTGATGATAATACATATCATATATAAAGATCGAGGATGAACACAAATGCGGCCACTTTCATTTTTGACAAAAACCATCTGAAAAGTGACATATTATGGCATAATTGATAGATTTTTAATATTTAAGCCTGAATTTGAGCGTCTTTAGTGACTAAATCGGCCCAAATCTTTCAGATAAACTAATTAAATCTACTAAAGTAGACACTTGAGTGTTTAAAAAGTGTCCAAAATATTTCATCAGATGAACCTGAAATTTGAGGCCAAAATCGGCCCTTACCGGACCTACTCCTTTCTAAACGTTTGGGGCAATTACCCCCAAACTCAATCCCAGCCTTCCCTTTGTGGTAAGGAGCCTTGTAGTACAATTCAGAGAGATCTATACACTTAAACACAAGTTATTGCCCGGAAACTACAAAAATGCTTGTTTTTGGCCCCTAATTCCTAAACTGTTGGTACCATACATAACCCCCAAAATCAATCCCAACCTTCCTTTTGTGGTATTGAACCTTCTGGTAAAATTTCATAGAGATCCATTTACTTAAACTAAAGTTATTGTCCAGAAACCGAATGTGTTTTCGGACGACGACGACAATAGCATTATACGAACGCAAATTTTTTGCGGTAGTATAAAAATCAGTTGCAACTGGTTAACTCTAAAGATCGGTACAAGGCACAAAAACAACTGCTATAAAAACAAGACACAAAGCACCAAAATAAGAGTACCCGCAGTTACTGAAAGCTAGTTCAAAGCCTTTTACAACCAATACAAAAAAAAGTTGTGTCACAGCTTTTTTAAATAGCTGACTATACGTTAGGGTTTTGCTCATTGTTGAAAGCCATAAGGTGTCCTTCACTTCTTTTATCGACTTCTGCTGCATAGTTGGTCTCATTTCACTTACTTCATTAATATGAAAGCAAAATCTGTATTAATATGTTTCAGGAATTTTTCAAATAAAGCTGTTTTGTGAATCCTGTATTTTCAGTCAATTTATAAAATGCCAGACCTAGACAGGCTTTTATAGAAAATGACTAAAAATACCTAGTCATTCTGTAAAATGACTGAATTTTTTTTTTACAAAATTCAACAAATTACCTGTTCAGTTTAAGGTAATTTATAGAAAATGATAAAATAGAGATACATATGACCAAAACCACAATATCTTGCAAAGAAAAATAACTAATGGTTAGGTTAAATTAAGTTTTTTATAGCAATACCAACAGTGAAAGTTTGTATATCTATAATTAGTACTTTTCAATAAAACTAAATTAATAAGTACATACTCGCTTTGTATTTCAGGTGGTTATTTTATGATCTTCTTGAGATGAATGCAGAAGAGAAAATTGTTCTAACAATAAAACTAAATTTATAAACAAATTTTTACAAGTCTAGATTCTAAACAGAAGTGTGTTATCTCAAGCAGAGAAAAAGTAGAATGTTTTTGATTGACTGAGTGCTTTTTGTTGAACCTTCAGTAGAAAATAATTCATGAATATTTAGGATGAGAACAAATTGAGAATTAATCAAGTAGGTAAATTTTATGAAATAACAAATAATTGTTGTGTTTAGTGCTTGTGGAAATTGTAAATAATTCAGTAGTTGTTAAAACTCATGGGTTGAATTCAGTTATTATCATAGAAAAAATTAGGATTTTTGAAAGGGGTGTGTAATTGCAGAAAAGGTAATATATCCTTCTGAGTGGATCGTGGCTATAAAATATATATAGGGACAACTTTTCATTACTTTGAATAGTCTGGGATTTGCATCATCAGTCAAAACCTTTTATTTTATCTAAAACATCTCATAAACCACATGACAGAAACCAACTAAACTCATATTATAGACTTTACCTCAGGTAGTGAATTTGTGCACCTTATACTTTAATCTATTATTGCATGTTTTAGGGGGTTTCCAAAGAGTTTTAATTGTAGTTCAGAGGAGGCAGATATCTCTTATTTACATTGTTTGCTAAATCACTGAGTGCTCTTACTGTGGATTCATTATTATTCGTGGGATACCAATTTTCGTGGATTTTAAGGGCATAGGTAAACAACGAGTTTAAATGTTCAACAAATAACAAACTTTCTATAGGCTTGTATGCAGACTTTTGCTTAACCACAAAATCAAATATCCATGAAAATACAAATTTTCTTCAATCCACGAATATTGGTATCGAGCAAAATAAATGAATCCACAAAATACAGCATGTGATAGTTTGTTCAGGTAAGACTGAAATATCTTGAAATGTTTTGTCTTCATTTAAATACAAATGTATCTGTAATTAGGCAATCTCATAATTCATATTCATAACAAACAAGTTTCTACATTCATCCCTTTTTTTATCTTTATATTTCTCTTAAAAACTTCTAACAACTCTTAAACAACTCAGTATCTCAATACATGTGTATCTAAGTCAAATCTACACATTCAACAAGCAAAATCTCAATCTACATCGCAAGCAAAGACACCATGGCAAAAAACTAGTCAGCAATCTATAAAACTACAATTGTAGTCCATAAATAAGAATTCTTTTATGGCACAGTGTAACAATTTTGTGGTCTCATTAATTTTCTGACATCTTCCACACAAAAAGTCTGAACATTTCAATATCTGTGATGATCTCTAACAAGTCGTCCTCGTTTATCCTGTAAATTTTGTATATGTTCATTCTCAGGTCGATTATTATGAATTGTGTCACAAAGCTTGTCAAATATTGAAACATCATTTATAAGTTGAGCTTGTTCCAAATCCGTTTTTGTATCAGTAAATGTCTGTTTAATTTGTGGGTCATCATTTCTGTCAACCATTTCACTTAACGCTTCCATCTGAAATGAAAGAAAAGACTTCTGAAGGTTTTGAATTTTCCAAAATATAGAAGAATTTTTGATACAGCTATGTATATGTGTTTTGTACAACATTCTTTTTTATATAGTAAACATGGATAATTTTGTGATTCAAATACAATTTTTTTTTATTGTGTACATTTATTTTTTTTTTTTTGGGGGGGGGGGGGGATAAATTTGCACTATGAACCAGAAGTTTTACCTTTACAGAATATTGATTTGAACACACTATTTGTATCAGGAATGTTTTTGGCGGGATAGAGTTTATGCTAATGTTTCTGAAAAATAATGAATCCATACACTGATTCCCATTCTACTTCCGCTTCCCGCTGTATGGCGGAATTTTTTGAGCTCCAAAGATAAATGGACTAAATGAACAGAATGCTGTCATAAATCAGTAAAATAATACAATATAAACATCCCAAAATGTCCCGAAAAAACTTTTATAGTGTTGACAAAGGTACAAATACTGGCATATTTAGGGAGCAACCATTTAACTTCAAGGGGGGTTATGGTTTTTTGTCTGAGTCAGAAATTTTTTTTCGCACAAAGCACGCACATTTTTTTTTTTAGTTTTTCAACGCTATCAATCAAATTATTTTTTTCAAAATTAAACACTATAAGGTATGGGAAAAATCTGGATTCAGAATATTTATTTTTGTCATCTTGACCGCAATATTTTTTTTCATCAAATTAGGGATCAGAATATATTTTTAGGAAAAAACCATAACCCCCCCTTGAAGTTAAATGGTCGTTCCCTTACTTTATGGAACAAATGCGAGGCAAGCGTTCACAAATTTCACCACGCTGTTTTTAAAGGTTTTCACAATATTGATCAAGCTATTGTCTTTTTAATGGCAGATGGAACCTATAAATCATGCAATTCTATACCAGTTTTTGATGAAACAACTACCACCAAATCCCCTACGGATTTTGGCCACAGTTGTGATAGTAAATTATGTTCTACAGAAAATCTTGATCTATCAATATTAGAAGAAGACTCTGATGTATGTAGTGTTACTACTATCAATGACGAAAATGAAACTGCAGTAAAACAAGTTACACAATTAAACTTAAACACTGATACATGTACCAATGATGTGCAAGTCCAATCAAATACTAAAGAGATGCAACAACAGTCAAACAATAATGACCCTAAAGTTGAATCCAAACAAAAAATTACATCAAACAAAACTACGTGTACTTAATCCTGCAAATATGAAACCAGTGAACATATGATGCAGTGTAATAGGTGCCAGGGATGGACACACTATGTCTGTACAAAGCTCCCTGTCTACCAACTTTATTTGCTAGTTCATACCTCCCGAGGATATACTTGTGAGACATGTTCTAATGTAACAACTTCTGTCTATGAAATATGGGCAAACAAAGGAGCAGTAGAACCATCTGATAACCCAAACATGAGTATCAAGACCCTTGAAATTGTTTCTCGAATAGAAAATAGCGTAGTGCAAGCAATAACATCACTCAATCAAACAAATCAAGTTGAGAAATTCAACAACTTGCAACATGAACTTCAAATCACGAAATCAAACTCTAAATCAATTGAAGATGTTGAAAAGAAGTTGGGAGGATTTGACACAAGTAATCCAGGAGAGTAAGGATTTGATCTCTACATGAAGTACATCTGAAGAAGTTACAAAGATTACTGAACAAATTAAAAAAGACAAAGTAACAGTTAACCACCTAAAACCATTACAGGACAAAATTGCATCACTTGAAAATACCATTCAAGCCCCACGCTTTGAAATGTTGGCAACTAAACTAGAAACTATGAGCACTGAACTGAAAAACATAAATAAAAATTTAGAACAGACTTACAAATCGATTGAAAAAAGCATCAAGGCAAACTCTAACATCACAAAGAACATAAGCCAGATTTCCTCACAACTTCAAAAATCCAATACCAAAGAATCACAACAATTGACTAATCAGCAATATCAGCACTTTGAACTTGAAACTTCCAACCGCTTCACACAATTATCAGGTGATAAAAACAGTGAAACTGATGCAGCAACTATGGACAGCAATTCTGGAAAAGCTGAGTGTTGATTGGTAACTCACATGTAAAACGCATTAGAACAGGCAACTTTATCCAAAACTGCTTAGTTCACAAATATATTGAACACTCCTGTGAAGAAATGATGGACAAAATACAGGAGTTAGACACTAACTACGAGTGCATTGTGCTGCATGTCTTCACAAACAATGTTCGGGATGACACAGTTGAAGACTTAATAAGTGCACTACTCAGGCATTGTCAGTTGCAAAACTTATATTATCTTTACCTTTTCATACAATACAAGACAAAGCTTTAAATAATAAAATTGAAGAATGTAATATATCATTACAGTATAAGTTCCTTAAAGTTTTAACATGTATATGTTACAATTAGTAATAATTTCAGGTTAAGTAGTGGTAATGTACCAATTAAGAAGTTTTATGGACCAGATGGTTTACACTTATCAAACCAAGGTGTCAGTGTATTTGTGGTTAGCATTAATTATCATATGAAGAATATTCTTCAGGTCACTGAAAAACTGAAAATGAAACAACAGGCATCAAAACCTGGAAGAGGGCCTAAACAAAACAGACATGAGCGGTCATTCTCAAACCAAACTCATAGTGCATATCAGAGAGCAAATGACCAATCACCTATGTCCCCCTTTTTAGCTCACCTTTCCAAAGGAAATGTGAGCTTTTGCCATCACTTGGCGTCCGTCTTTGTCCCTCCGGTGTAAACTATTTCAAACATCTTCTCCTCTGATACTACTGAACCAATTCCAACCAAATTTAAGCTGAATGATCCTTAGGGTATCTAGAATAAAGTATGTGTTTTATTTTCTGCGTCATCAAAAATCATGGCCTCCATGGCTAAAAATAGAACATAGGGGTAAAATGCAGCTTTTGGCTTATATCTCAAAAACTAAAGCATTTAGAGGAAATCTGTCTTGAGGTCAAACTGTTCATTAGGTCAAGTTCTATCAGCCATGAAAATTTTATTTAAATGAATCTAACAACCCATTGTTGGGTTGCTGCCACTAAATTGGTAATTTTAAGGAAATTTTGCAGTTTTTGGTTATTATCTTGAATATTATCATAGATAAAGATAAACTGTAAACAGCAAAAATGTTCAGCAAAGTATGATCTACAAATAAGTTTTAATATGACCAAAATTGTCAATTGACCCCGTAAGGAGTTATTGTCCTTTAAGGAAATTTTACACAATTTGCTTATCATGTTTTTAACTTTAAAAAATCTTCTCCTCTGAAACTGCTGAACCAAATTACACCAAACTTAAGCTGAATGATTCTTAGGTTATCTAAAATAAAGATTGTGTTTTATTTTCTGTTTCCTCAGAAAACATGGCCGCCATGGCTAAAAATAGAACATAGGGTTAAATGCAGTTTTTGACTTGTATCTCAAAGGTAAAGCATTTAGAGCAAATCAGACAGGAAATTAAAGTATTCTTTAGGTCAAGGTCTACCTGCCCTGAAATTATCAGCCAAAGCGGGTATCTGATTTTTAGGTTATTGCCACTGAATTGATGATTTTAAGGAAATTTTGCAGTTTTCGGTTATTATCTTTAATATTATTATAGATAAATATAAACTGTAAACAGCAAAAATATTCAGCAAAGTAAGATCTACAAATAAGTTTAATATGGCCAAAATTGTCAATTGACCCCTTAAGGAGTTATTGTCCTTTAAAGTCAATTTTTCACAATTTGTTCATCTAGTTTGCTTACTTTAAAAAATCTTCTCCTTTGAAACTGCTGAATCAATTTCAGCCAAACTTAGGCTGAATGAATTTCAGAGTATCTAGTATAAATTTTGTATTTTATTTCCTTGTACGTCAAGAAATATAGCCACTATGGCTAAAATTGAACATAGGGGTAAAATGCATTTTTTTGCTTTTGAAGAAAATATGACAGAAGTTGGTATTATATGGCTGAGTGTTTTGTCTGTAATGTAACATGTCAAGCTTCAAGAGTAACATATAATGAAGTGTATTGGCAGTATTATGTGGTCAAATGTAATGTCTGTTTCACATCATAGCTATTATGGTAAACATATTTGTTTTTCGTTAATTGTTTAGTTATACATTAGGCCGTTAGTTTTCTCATTTTAATTGTTTCACTTTTTTTTTATATCGGGGCCTTTCATAGTCGACTATACGGCAAAGGGTTTCTCATTGTTGAATGCCGTACGATGGACTATGATTGCTTACATCCACTTCATTTTACCTTTGGTGGATAGTTGTCTCATTGGCCATCACACCACATCTACTTTTTTATATATATATAAAAATAAAACAGTTGGAATGTGATCTAATTCATTCGACATACAATATTCATCGAAAACCTATGGCTGCTATCGTTTTTTAGCTAACTTTTACCAAAATCTGCATTTGAAAGGGCCTCAAATTGTGAAAAGTAAAATTGTGAAAGTAAGAGTTATAGAACTTTAATTGGCTATTATATATTTCTTGAAACTTTTTTTTCATCTGGAATAACATTGAAATTCCTAGTTCTTCATTTGAAAAATTGCCGTCAGATGTGCGCTTTTCAATGTTGGCCTTGAAAGACTGATAATTTTATTGTCTACTATTTCGACAAAGTTTACAAATAAAATTTACAATAAAACACAGAAAAGGGTCGCTGATGCCATCTCGAATACCTTAAAAAGAAAGGGATTTGTGACGGTTTTTGTCAACGAATTGTACATTGATTATTTGTAAAAGAGCAACGAACATGACACACTCGTCGAAACGAACAGTACAGTAAGAGGAAACTTCTTTAGTATGATATCGTGTTTATTCTGTGTGTTTATACAACATTTAAATGCACCTAGTAATTTAACGCGTTGTTATTTATTATTGCTTAAAGTATTGCTACGCAAACGTTTATGTAAGAAAAGATATTCAACATTGTTTTCCTCATAAAGCGTAGAAAATTGCACCATGTCTGCGATTTGCGTCTAGCAGTTTTATCAAACGTTCTATACACAATCTGAAACATGCAACAACTGTATAATTGATTAGATAAACTACCATATGTACATAGACACATTGAGAGATTCCCACAAAAGTTCTAGAAAGGCATTCGAAATTGTTGTCATCCCAATTGTTGTCCTGATTATCGCTTCGAACGCATCAACGTCCGGATTCATTTGTATCGGGGTTATACGGGATGAATATGGGCGTATGAAATTTGCGCCGATTTTTTAAAAATTCGATCTTTCATTTGCGCAATTTTTTTTTCATTTGTACCGATTGTGTACAGGTAAATTTCATGTGAATATTATTTTTTATTCATCATTCTAAACCTTTTCCGTTAGCCAGTTGTACATATATATGTTATGAATTGTCAGTTATAACATGTATATAACTGTTGTCCCCTCCAAATAGATTGTTGTCGGTTTGATCTTGCTCAAAACATAAGGAGTAAAATCCAGTCTGTTTGGCTAAGCACAGAGTATAAAGACAAATCAAGTGACCCTGGTAAATGGCTATTGTAAAATTTCGGGCTACCGGGCATTCCTTCCCAAAGATGAAATCGAGGACTGCTTCACGTTTGACATTATGTCTGACGCTTCTTCTAGTGATCAATGTCATACATTCTTAGACTACGTATTAAGTACTTATATATATATATATATGCTCAACTTTACGATATCTATCTTATTTCTGGGCAGCTGCGCTCGTTGAAAACTGTAAGGGGACGAATAACGGTCCAGATTCGTTTCATTCTCAGTACAATGAACAGATCTATTCGCACCACCCTAACATATATGTCTTTATGGATGTCATCAAGAAAATCCAGACGGTTACTAATGTCAACAGAACTTTTGAAATGCCAACGTCTGTACGCAAACCAGAGAAAGAAAAGATGGACTTCAACAGTTGGCAATTACAACAAGTATAGAAGAGATGAAATTACAAGGAAGGAATTATACATCAGATGTGTAGCATATAAATACCCGGCAAGACCAGATTTATAATTCATTGCATTCCGTTCTTAAGGATTTTAATGTTGTGCTTTTGAAACCTCCGAATAGATTTTTGAACCATGATTTGAGTGGATGTATTGTAGCACGGTGCTTTAACCTTTAAATTTACTTATCCTGCTCGAAATTCTAATTTTGCCGAATTATGCATAAACGGTCAAGGCCCCCGTATTAAATGGGATCCCAAGAAAATGAATACATCCGATTGACTAATATGAATGTAATACCAGTTTTCCCAGCAACCGTTGACATAACATTCGTTTGATTTCTTTTTTAATATGGAGGGTCAGCTTGTGTACTCCGGATTGAGATCTGTCTCTATTCTACTTGTTTTCGTGTTCAATCTCGTTTTCTTGTTAATTATGGTGATTGTAGATTGTTGTCAGGGTTGATTTAGGCGGTTTTAGCTACTTTTACCACAAAATATATCTTGCCACGCTTCGCTTGCCGAGATATCTACATTGCACCCAATCAAGAAGAATAATTCGATAATATGTTACTTCAAACCCCCATAGAAAGATAATTACTAGTTTTTTGATATTACAATGTTCAAGCAGAATTTCTGTAATCAAACAAAATTATATTCAGATCAGTTTTTTTTTTCTCGCCCAATTAAATAATTAAATGCTTCCCTCAATTGTTTTGATCGTTGCGTAAATATAATTTGTTTTAGATAGGAACTATAATTTGTTTTTACAGAAATAATGTAATTGCGAACTATCAAGATTGTGGTAGGCGAGATAACTCGACCTATAAACACGATAATAAATGTATTTATAGTAGCAAATCATTAATTTCTTTATTGAGTATAGTTAGTCACGGACTAATCAAACAATGTTTTATTGAACGTGCCAGTCGTGGACGTACTATCCGTTGACTGTACCGATCGGAGATCATTAGGCTGTTGACCACTGTTGGTTCCAAACGTCTGAATCGCGATTGCGTTTTATTAAAGGGACATCACTCTAAATAGAGAAACCACGCCCCACTGGTCATTTACATGTAAAATTCCGTTAACGACCGCTTTTCTGGTCCGTTTTTTTTTGTTAAAGACCGATGGAATTTTTTACTAAAGAATAAAGAATGTCATGTGGCCACGTGTTATCCAATAAGAGAAGCTGATTCTTAACCGATATGAAATAATACATAGTAAAAAACACCGAAATCAATTTGATAGTCAATATGTTTCCTTCAAAAATTACATATCCTTATTGACAATCGGTCTGAAACAAAATGAGAATTTGGAATACAAAACATGCAGAATTGTGAATGTTATAAATATAAACCAGTATATATGTTCCACACCATATGAGTATTTGGATCGTACGCGTACATTTGGACCGTACGCGTACGGTCTGGACCGTATGCGTACTTTTTCAAAATACGCATACGGTTTGACTGTACGCGTACGGTCTGCCTAATTTTAAGGAGTTGGTCCAGTTTATTGGATACAAATGAATATTACAGATCAACATTACTGAAATCTCGAATTAATATAAATAGTTCAATTGTAAATGATATAAAAACTTAATACATTAACTATTTAAAAAAGTCACGTTAATTTAATCTGTTAAGCTCCTGTATTTAGCATGTCGGCAATTCATTAATTTAATTATGCTCGCTGAAATTGAAGTTATCGGAAGTAAACATAATGCTGGAAGAAAAGTTTTTAGAGTATTTAGGAACTTCACTACAAATCCGTCAAAGATACGGGACAGAAATTATATAAAAATCCGTTGAAAATACAATGAGAAAATATAATAAAAACGTGTCGAAAACTACTGCAATGCAAAGAATGAAAAAGGTAGCTTTTATTTGTTACTGTAATAATACCAGTTGTTGATAGGATCTTTCCCGATTATTATGTAAGGTTGATGGTATAATTGGTAAAGATGCAAGTTTGTACAAATTATCATGTATACATATATATATTTATTAAGAAACTACCCCTTTACAACGGGGGCACTTGCAGGCAGGGTACCTACAAATGCGTCTAAGAGCATATACAATGAATAATGTACAATGAAATAAAATACACATAGGACAATATCATAGTTAAAAATTGATTCTCTTTAAAACAAGTCAACTTTCATGTAAAATATAACAGCATTATATATTAAGATAACATCTCAACATTTAGAGATCACATCAATTAAATTGCACACGCAAATCACAGTTAGCTTAATTTTCTAAAATCGAAGACCTGTAAGTGTACATTTCACTCAACATCTTTTTACTAAAAGTGTCAACATTTTTACAAACATTTGGATCAACCTTATGGAAATATTCGCCTAGCAGTATGTTTATAGGAATCATGTGAATTTGGCATATTTAACTCAAATTATGATATGGGTGATATAGAACTTTTGACACACAAAATCTAAAACTGCACATTGGAAAACAGAAGGATTTTCATTACATCGACTGCCTCAAAACAAGCAAGCTTTTCTCTTGCTGGCAAAGGAACATGCATGAACAAAACATGTAAATGTAAAACATATCTGACGTTCCTTGTGGCAGCAAGTGTCAACCCGCTGGGTGAGAGGGCTTATTCTCATTTCGCCTTAGCTGTCAAAATAATTATATAAAATTAATCCCAGTTTGCCTTAGTACAAATTTTCAGGTACACAAGAATTAACTAAGGCGAAATGGGAGCTTCTGTAAACCACGTAATTAAGTTATGTTTTGTTTGTATTGCAATTAGTTGATATTTGTTATTTTGATGTCAAATTCTACCATGAAATACTATTTAAAAGAAGATATATTTTTTTTTTATTTTTTGTGTCCCACTTTTAAAATATTTTTTTTTATAGTTGCTCTTCTTTTTCTGAAATTGTATTTTTTTACTCATGTGTTATATTTTGTAAATAAAGTCTTATTAGATATGACAAATTGGATATGGATGTTTCATATTTTAATGAATAAATAAAGACAAATATCAAACTATCATAACAAATATTTTATTTCTGAATCAGCACTGAATTCAAAGCACAATGTTATAAATAATAGCATGAGAATAAGCACTTATACATAAAACATAAGAATTATTTCCATATAGTTCATATTTTGAAAAACAAGGCACTGATGTACACATTTGAATGTTCAAAGTTCATTTAGTTTCCAAGTTTGAGGATGTAAGATGCTGCATCACCATACTGAATATAGTCAGTTGTACCATTGTGTAGGGTTTCCTTCAAATTGGCGAATCTTTCTTCTATTTCTCTATACTTCTTTGCTTTCCCCCTCATCTTGCCACCTGCTGCATACTGTACTTTCTTTACCTCGTTAGATGCTTGCTCTTTCTTGAACACATTGATAATTTCAAATATGTTTGAAACATGGCTGTCCCAACAAATGCATGAATGGTGAAAATGCTGTCAAACATTGGTGGTGCTGTGTAGAAAGTTCCATCACAGTATACAGTGTCTGCAGTGCACAGTTGTCGTAGATTTTCAGCAGTTGTAAATATGAGTAGCTTGTTGATGTCACCATCATCAGCTTGTAGAAATGGTTCTCTACTTGTGGTCTGGCGAAATTTTCTTTATTATATATAATTAACACAATTAAAAATTTTTTTTTATTATTTTATTTATTTTATTAAAATTTCTGTCATATATGTAAATAAATCTGTGGGAATGTATTTTTTCTCTTTCTTTTTAACTTTTTGTGTTGCACAATGTAAAGGATAATTGAATTATTAAGAATTTTTTAATTGCATAAAATTCATACAATCGAAACTTTTCTTAAATAAAGCATAAAAGAAGCAACTTTCCTACTGACTTATGTTTTATTGTAGATTTTTTTTCTGATTTCATATGATAAATATTAAAATAATAATCCAAGAGAAAAAAAAATCCCTAATTACATGTTGTTTATATTGTTATAAAAACACAGAGGTTTAATTTGTTTATTTAATTTTTTCATCTAAATTCACATTTCGCCTTAGTACAATTCCCATATCGCCTTAGTATTTATTTTACCTTTTTTACCTGGAATTTCCAGCTAAGGCGAAATGGGAACACACCGGTGAGAGTGCCACATTAGGATTCAGATAGACAATTAAATAAATATTTC
Source organism: Mytilus californianus (assembly GCF_021869535.1). NCBI lineage: Eukaryota > Metazoa > Mollusca > Bivalvia > Mytilida > Mytilidae > Mytilus > Mytilus californianus. Next base: position 67,217,092 of record NW_026262679.1, on the reverse strand, counting down.
ATTTCAATTGATTGAATGTTCACTATTTCACTTTATTCATCTAATTGTAATAATATTAACTTTTTAAAACTCAATAAAAAAATTGATAAATGTTTGTCTAAAATTAACCCATATGGTCCAAATAGATATATGGTCGAGTTCGTCCTAGACCGTATGAGTACTAGTATACTCTTATGGTCCGACCAAACGCGTATGGTCGGACCGTACGAGTATACGCATACGGTCCGGACCGTACGCGTACGGTCCAAATACTCATATGGTCTGGAACATATACGTAAGACTTCATTGCAGAGTACCTTACCATATACAGGTAATAAACATGTAGCCCTGCTGTAATACCCGAAAATGTCGAAGTAAATCCCTACCTATTCAGAATGTACCATGACTCAGAAATTATCACGATTGTAAAGCATCATCAGTCATCTTTTTAGAGGTGTCCTAGGTGGGATAAATGTTTTAAATTCTTACTCAACTTTAATCACTAAAACAATCATTTATTTTTTAAATTACATTCAGGAACTATTTTTATTTGTGAATTTACGTTTTTATCTGTAAATTTCGATAGAAGTGGGTTTTTTTTAATTCCCCTTTGGAACGATGCTTTTTATTTAAAAAAAAACGGGAAAAAAGATGAACAGTAAGTCACAGCAAATTCAAATATTGTAATATTTGTTGTTGTTAACCAGATATATATATATATATATGTCTCTGAGTTAACATATAAAAATGACAGAAATAGACCGGAAATATATTAATGGTGTGTACAATGCAACTGCGGCTATGCAGCACATTTTCTAGGAAGTTGAATAACTACTACTAATCACAGCGTACATGTACATTTCTTAAATGACTCCTTCCACTATTTCAACCAAGAATGACAATTATATATGTAATGCTATAGTTGGCGAGACTTTATTCCTACAAGATGTGTGTATTTATTATATTTATATTCATAAACTAAATCACGTGTGTATTTACCCCGTTCCTATTATGTACAGAAATATGCGAAATGTATGCAATTTATATGATTATTTTCTCTCTTATTTTCAACATATATTTTTAATTGTGACTATCTATAGTTCCGTAACTTTCTATCTGTATAAACCAATGATCAACAGGGCCGTAACTAGGCATCGAAAACAGACGAGGCAGGGGTTTGGGGGCCGCCGAGTGAGGCCCCCAGGTTAATAGGGAGGTTACCGAAAATTGTAATATAAGGGTCCGAAATTAAAATTGTTACATCCTTTTTTGATCTCTCACATGAGCAAGAACCGCCCCGCAATGTCAATAGTAGCTTCTCCTGGGAAACCAAAATCTCTGACGTTCGAACTTTTTAGCGGGAAATAAATAGTTGCAGAAACAAATGCCGGTTTACAGGCGAATGCCGATGGTAATCAGACAGAGAGTTCGATACCTTACATAGTTGAAATAAAAGTACAGAAGCTGCACGTCATTATTAATTACTATTCGAAGTATGCATTACTGAATCCTTGATATGAAAATGCAATGATGTTTTCTACCCATGCATGCCTAGCTTACTCCATTTTCTTTTTTTTCTTCTTATTATTATTTTTTTTTGCCTCATCGGTCGTTACGGCCATGATCAACAAGTGCACACATTTTTGTGAAATAAAAAAGATTATCAGCAATATAATTTAAAAATAAAAGAAAAAGACATTTTAGTCATGAATAATAATCTAGTCTAACGTGTTGGTGTATCCGTTGTTGAAGATGCACATAGACCTAGGAGAACAACACACTCTTTTTAAAACATCTAGGGTGTAGGTTAAAAAAATATGGGTTATTATCAAATTCTGTTGATGGATTTATTGTTGTTAGTTAATGTTAATATAAAAAAGAAGATGTGGTATGATTGCCAATGAGACAACTCTCCACAAGAGACCAAATGACACGGAAATTAACAACTATAGGTCACCGTACGGCCTTCAATAATGAGCAAAGCTCATACCGTACAGTCAGCTATAAAAGGCCAAGAAATGACAATGTAAAACAATTCAAACGAGAAAACTAACGGCCTAATTTATGTACAAAAAAATGAACGAAAAACAAATATGTAACACATAAACAAACGACAACCACTGAATTACAGGCTCTTGACTTGGAACAGGCACATACATACAGAATGTTCAGTTGCAAATACTACATGCATATTGAGGACAAAATCGAAGAAATATTGTAACTGGCAATACTATTCAGGCATCTCCACCTAAAATAAAACTTCATGGAATGCTACCTATACTTAATAAAAAAAAACCACTTATATACGATTTTCAAAGATTTTTTTTTATGTAATTGTTAAATGAGCATGTGTTGCACATGTTTTACAGTACTACTTTTTAACCATTTATAAATGTACATTAAATTTGAAAAATGCTAAATATTCAAAAGAAATCTTGTTAAAAAATGTTGAGATCATTATTACATGATTATAGAAACGACAAAGTCTGCCTGTCTGTCTGTCTGTCAAACTCATATTTGGATAGCAGCTCAACAGAGATGAGTGCAAACGTATGATTGTATTTAAGATTTGTTGGGCGCATATTTCCGACTTACCCTTACCTTCAATTACGAGCTGGTGGTATTCTTAACCTCAACATCATGTGTTGTTTGAATTTGCTTCTGATTTTTTTCACAGATTAAGTTCTGGTTTAGATGGTGTCACAGTCTTGTCTCAGTATAACAACAGGGTTGAGTACAGGTGCCCTGATGAGTTCAAAATGGGTCCTCAACGCAGGGAGAAAATCCCGGACATGGAGGCGGGCCTCTATTGGTCCCTAAACAATAATGTATACTAGTTCAGCAAACGAGGAATAAACAACCACACTGCATAAAACAGGGGAAAACTCAATTTAAAAGAAATCAGAGTCCGATGTTAGAATAGGTAACAGAAGAAACTACGCACATGACAATACTAAACATAACTAAACACTAAACACATGCAAGCTCCAAGCTTGAAGTACAATTATCGAGAATTTGTGTCATTGGTAGTAACATTTGCATTTCTTGTACAATGAAATCTGGGGATATTTGGTCAAATAAAATAATACCTTTACTTAGTACCAGAACATATAAAAATTATTCTCTTTTTTTTTGGTTTTGTTCTCAAATAGACTTCTTTTCTCCCATAGGATATTTCTTTCTCCCATAGGATATTTATTTCTCCCATAGGATATTTCTTTCTCTCATAGGATCTTTTTCTCTCTTATGATTTGATTTAATCTCTCATAGGAGTTTTATTCTCCCTTAGGATTTTTTTTTATCCCTTTGGATTTTTTTATCCCTTAGGATTTTTTTTAACCCTTAGGATTTTTGTTTATCCCATAGGATATTTTTTTTGTAATGAAATCCCTTAGGATTTTTATTAATCCTATCGGATATCTTTTATCCCACAGGATAATTTTATTAGACCAAATATCCTGTAGGAAATGCTTTTATTTCTCCTAAGGGAGAAAATATATCCTGTAGGATATTTTTATTCTCCTAAGGGATTATAAATCCCATTGGATTTTAATATCCCATAGGATATTAAAAATATCCTATGGGATTATGACTTTATCCAATAGGATTTCTGAAAATCCTGTAGGATTTTGAAAAATCCTATGGGAGAAAACAATATCCTACATGATTTTGTCACTGTTTCCACTCCAGTTGCCGAACCAGGCGAGCCACACCAAAAAAATTTTTGTAGCGTTTTACCTTACCCCAGAGGTACATTTTTTGCCAAATTTGATGATTCTACCGTTAAAAAAAGTGTGGTTCAAATTTGCACTCATGAGAAGTGCAAATAAATTCAAGAACATGTTCTTACTTTAAACATACTTTATTAAAAAAAATCATTTGATTGATATAAACATATACAGTAATACATAAATGCAAAGGTATTCGGAAACAAGGTTTCCCTTATATTAATCCTTAACCTTGAAGTTCCTTTTCCACTTTATGATATTGTAATGAAGATGATGCGTTATGGCTGTACCCAGTTAAACGATCCTTAACAGTTTTATTCATAAACTCTTGTTTAAATCAAATATACAGTTAAAAGGAAATCTTGTAACACCGTCGATAATACTAGCACCCACTTAAATGATATTCTTGATTGGATCGATTTTTATATATGTTCATAAATAATAATTATCTTGATCAACCTTTTGCACTCGAGCTCATAGAAATAGTACAATACGGTTAATCACTTACACTTGGTCCTTATAGTTGTTGATAGACCATCAGTCTCCGTTATGGTACCACAATGAAAAGTAAGCTAGCTAATGGATGATTAGAAAAAAAAACGTTGAATGCAAATATCCAGTTCAATACAATTACAGTAATTAGTATTGCATTCAAACTGTAATATTAAATTTCAAAATCTATCTTTTATCTCAAGTGAACACATTAACCGCTTGTGTCGGTATTACTGGTGCTCATTTCGTAATGTTTGTTTTTCGATTGAAGTATTTGATTTGTATTATTTTAGTCATTTCTGGTATAGATTATCCATCATTGCTTCACATTAAGGTCATTCGGAGCATTAGTTGCGCACAAAAAGATCGGTATCACACATACGTTAATATCATCTATTATGGGCAGAAAAAGGAATATACTAATGTTTTTATCTCTTTTGTGTGACTTGATTTTTTTTAATTGATCTTAAACAATTTTGCATGCTTAAGCTATGTAAGTTTGACTAGTAGAAACTTTTTATTACTTAATGCGAAGACGAATTTTAACATGAAGAAACTAAGCGACTTCATACATGTAGTATGCTGCAAGACCGAGACAACCCGAATAAAACCAAATGGGGAACTTCAACTCCTGATATGTCAAAGAAGTCATTTAATTTGACACTTATGCCTATAGCAAATTTACTGTGAGATATAAAAAAAAAACTGAGAAAAAAAAAAGTGTACGTAGATAATTGTATTATATCACACACACACAAAATGTGTTATTACTATGTCTTAAAAAATGTAATAATACTCTTAAGAATAAAAAGACTATTTGGTTTTGATAAAACAACGCCTACCCAGGGGATGTGAAGATTTAACGAAACGTTTGTGTTAACTCGTTGTTAGTTAATGATTATTGAATGTTTGTTAATAAGATAAGTTTTCATTGTTTAATTTTTCCGTCGTGTTTTATTTGAAACTTATGTGTATTTTTTAGTTGCGTTTTCATTAGCCATTGTTGCTCATTTTTTATCAAGTTTATGTGATTTTCTGTTTGCTTATTATGATTATTAGATATAATTTGATTTTCTGTTTGCTTATTATGATTATTAGATATAATTTGATTTTATGTGATGAATCATGCAATAAATCATGGTGAAATTAGTTTGAAAATTCAGGTTTTTAGCGATTTATTGATAACTCTTTCCTAGTCCAAGATTGCTCTGACGTTCAACGGCCTGTTTCCGGTACTGGCTAACTCGGACTTATCCTTCCATATGTTTCGGCGAATATCAGAGTCTTGCTGAAGAAATGACGTTAGTAACTGTCTTGTAGTGATCTTGAAACGTGTGGTCAGCGCTTGTCATTCAAGCATTTGACAGGATTTAGAACAGGTGTTCCTTTAATTCATTGGCATTGTTTTTAATGTAGTACTTTTATGTGACATTTTTTTTTTCACATACGCCTCACCCCCTTCATTTTCACACAGTCTCGGAATTAAATATGACGTGAATAAAGATTTTCCATCCTATGTGTTGATTTAGTATTGTTCCATAAGTAACACTAGTTTTACATTGATGCGTTCTTTATATGGGACAAATGACGAATAAGGATGTATACTTATTAATACAAAAAAAAGGAGGATATGTGGTATGATTGCCAATGAGACAACCATCCACAAAAGTTCAAATGAAGTGGATGTAAGCAATTATAGGCAACTTGTACGGCCTTCAACAAATAGAAAAACACATACCATATACATGTAGTCGGCCATAAAAGGCCCCGACATGAAACATATGAAATAATTCAATTGAGAAAACTAACGGCCTAATTTGTAACAAAACAATTTACGATAACAAATATGACAGACATGAACCAACGACAACCACTGAACTACAGACTTCACTTTTATAGTTTTTGAAGTCAGCAGAACTTGATGAATTGTTACTTAAGGGCATACGATACAGTTTTGGTCCCTCGTGTTTTTTACAAAAATTTGCATACAATATAGAAATACGGAGATGTGGTATGAATGCCAACGAGAAAACTATCCACCAAATTATAATGAAGTGGATGTAAGCAATTAAAGGCAACCGTACGGCCTTCAACAATGAGAAAAACGCACACCGTATACATTTCAAAAATCATATCTTGAATTTTGGTATCATTGCAGTAATATTGAAACAATTTATCTTTAGCGTTTGTCGCATTTTGCCTTGTTCTCTTTTCAATCTTTTCGGAATTCATCCAAACTTTAACAGTTTCATTCCAAGGTCCATTTTGTGTAAGAAGCGGTTCAGTAAAAGTAAAAATGTCTGACATTTATCAATCAACATATTCTTCTATAATAACCTTGGTACTTTACTTGAGGCACCCAGTGGGATTTTTTACATTGTTTTATTAGATTTAAAAAATCTAAAAATGATTTCGGGGTGCGAAACGAAATAGAAACGCATCATAAAAGTCTTGTTTAATCCTTTATCTAGGTAACATGACAACATTCGCTCTCTCGGTTCTCTCACAAATACTGCTTTTGTCCAAGAAAGATCAAACATCATCTCTGTTATTTCACTATTTTTTAATCGTACAAGATGAGATAGAAGATTAGACTGATATACATGTTTATATTTCAATCCTTGTATAAAATGTAGGATACTTTTCCAGTATCTACAGCCAGACTTTTCATTCCAAAAGAATATCAACGTTACTATAATAGGTGAATTTCCAAATACATGTTTTATCTGTTCCATTTCTTTACCAGATAATCGTGGAAAATGTCTATGTTCCATTTCTTTACCAGTTAATCGTGGAAAATGTCTATGTTCCATTTCTTTACCAGTTAATCGTGGAAAATGTCTATGTTCCATTTCTTTACCAATTAATCGTGGAACATGTTTATGTTCCATTTCTTCATCAGTTAATCGTGGAACACGTTTATTCTGTAGTGTCATGTCATCATTTTTCATATTTCGGTTGGATAGTTGTACATGAGTTAGACCAAGTTGTGCAACATTTACATTCCTTTTGTAGAAATAAGATTTTCCGTTGTCATGTTCGATTCCCTGACAATACGAAATGCACTATTCTGGCTACTACGTATTATTTCTCCTGCTGATGTGTTTTCATTAGTTATCAAAATCTGTAAACCCCACTCAAACCCTCATAAAACAGCTTGATATATTATATGTATACCATGTTTTTAAAAAGTTATCTTTACTACTGCCTGAATACTCTCCTACAAAAAGAACTTCTCATAAATAATATCTAAAGATTATTAATTAGCAAGTTGTTGTTTTTAATATAGGTATATACATGTATTATATAAATTCGAAACATGTCGCTTTCGGTAATGTCACAATTGTGAAAAAGCTGACGGAGTTGTTGTATGTAAACGTCGACACGACAAGTTGAACATACCTTTTTATTATTCATTTCCTTTTCGTCTCACCTCGCATTAAAAGCCATATATGCTTTTTTCATCACTTGGCGTTCGTCGTCGTCCGTCGTAATTTATTTTTCAAATATTTTTTTCTCTGAAACCTTTCGACCAATTTCAATCAAACTTGAGCTGAATGATCCTTGAGGTATTTTGTATTAGGTTGGTGTTTTATATTCTTATCCGTCAGGAAACATGACTGTCATGACTAAATTAAACTAAACAGTGGTGTAACAGTACAACATAAGAACAAACTATAAAAATCATTTGAAAAGGGCTTAACTCATCAGATCGATACAAAGCAGAAATACCTCTAATAAAAACACAGAGTGGACGTGGCAGGGTACTTACACATCCCAATATCCCTTTTGTGTCCTTCGCCTCTCTTCTTCGACAAATTCTCGTGAAAATGTAATAGCTCGAGACAACAGATGGTGAAAGCCTTCAGTTTATAATATTCGAAAATTTCAATATTAAAAAATGTCGAATCAATTTGTTTCACCTTACTTTTCATTAGTGATTTCAACGTTCGTAGTCTTAAGGTGGTACCAAACACCTTGACTAAAATTAATTTGGCTCGTTTAATTTTCATAAAATTTTGACAAAATATTTACTTTGACCCTTTGACAAAAATATAAACATTTCAAAAAGCTTGAACCACACACACTTTGGAAAATTTCATTGGATATATAGCAGTTTGACAAAAACTAATTTGGATCATTGAGAAACTCTATTTTTCCTTAACCATAGAACGTGATTAAAACGTTCAGCTGATTTTTTAAAGAGTTATCTCCCTGTAGTGTTATGTACCACCTTAATTCTTTCTCTCAGTCTTTTTTTTTTTTTTTTTTGTTGTTGCCTGTCTTCTAAAAGTGTATAGTTGTAGATAAACTTCTTTTTGATATTTGATTAATACCCGTAAACGTTTATGACTCATTGTGATAGTTTAATTGCTGATGCATTTATTATAATACTAACAAGGAAGGACCTCGGTTATTTGAAATAATTTCTATCCAATTATGTTTGTTTATCTGTAACTGGGCTTATGATTTTGATTTAAATTCGGTAAAGAAAAACTTCATATAGTATTTGATATAGAGAGTAAACACTAGGAACCTTTGGATACTTTTTTTATATTTGTTTTTATTCCTTATGCTATCATGTAGGTGTTCCTCTGATATATCATGTTTGATCTGGTTCGTGCGTTATTATTAGATGTTCTTTTGACAGTAGCTTTGATAGTATTTGTCAATATTGTAAATGGCATGTTTAAGATGTGGATCAAATAATTTCTAATTGCTTCAATGATTCAGGGTCTACAGGGAGCGTTAACACATATTAAACAAATTTATCGATACAAATATATCTATATTCGATTGTCTCTGACTTGGTTAATAATTCATCATTGAGCATGAAACCTCTGCATTGGGAAAACATCATCGATTCCATGCACTTAAACATACACGTCTTTCTCACTATTAGAAAAAACCTAATATTTACTATAGTACAATTACTGAAAAATCTATTATTTTGCCTATAGAAGAGCCCATGAGGTGTCTTTTATCAGTCGATAATCAGGATCTGCCAGTCTCTTAGTTCTGAAATGCATATAACCACCATTTATAGATGTGCCAATGCTACTACTACATTGTAACATGTTAGAAGATGGCACAGTGAAAAATGTTATCTCCCCTCTTGGTTTTATAGCTTTTGTTGTACTTTTCAAACTTCGGGTGTCCCATCTTAGTGGTGAGGACACTTAAAACGTTCTAAGTGAATATTGATCCAGGAGTAGTTATTGCTCACAGTAACATTAAACAGTTTTACATTGACTTTATTTATCTAAAATCAGAAAAGAAACTACAACCGTTTCAATACATAAATCTGTGACAACTAGAATTAAACTTTTCCATGTATGTGAGTAGTCCTTTGACAATTGCAATTGAAAGCCAAAGGTCACAATTATAGATATGAAAAAAAGGCCAAAATTAAAATTCGTTGAAAATCTCTGGAGGGTCTTATGATAGCACAGTAACTGTTTGCCTATCTTAGGCCCTCCAAATACAGAAAGTACTTTTTTGTATTTGAAGGGCTTAAGGAAGTAAAACACAGAAGGCAAACTGAGAAACTAGCTTACCATAAAAAAAACCAAAGGTTTAGTTAAAGCATAACAAATATGCATATTAATTATAAGATTTCTAATATCTAAGAATTCAAAGTTCTTGTTACAAAATATTTGTTAAATTTCATTTTACAGTCTTGTCTCTTTCCTGAAAAGTCTGTGTCATATTCAGTGTTGTTATCGACTTCACTTTAGTAAATACATTGGTATGTTCTTGGTCTTTCTTTTCTTCAGCGATCTCTACATGAGCTATTCCGTACAAAGTTACAAATGTATCAACAAAAATTGGAATGATCATTGACATCATGAAAATTCCACATAGTGCACACACACTACAGGTTATCTTTCCCAGAAATGTTTTTGGAGACAAATCTCCATAACCCACCGTAGTCAAGGTGACAAGTCCTAGCCACCATCCTTGTGGTATGCTATCTATATTATCTCGATCTTCTGTTAGGTATATAATGTTTGCAAAAATCAAAAGAAAGGCTCCAATATGGAATAACATTATTAGTAGATCTTTAGCGTTTCGTTTTATTGAAAATTTTACAACTTGAACGTAAGTGAAATGTTGGTAATATTTCAAAAGGCGAAAAACTCTAAGAAACTTGATAAAATCAATAAAACTGGTAAGTTCGGACGAAAACTTATATGATGACTGTAAGTTCCATAGGACAATATCGACAAATGTTCCGAGTAAAACAATGGTATCGATTACGTTCAAAACGTTTTTATAATATAGAAAAACACCTTGACAAACCATAAGTCTCAATATGAGTTCTAAAGTGAAGAAGGCAGTTGCTGAGTAATCTATCTGGTAGAAAATGTCTAATTTGAGCGAAACATTTGAAGGCTCAATTTTTATTGTTGTTTGCTTTTTTGTTTTATCCGGATTTTGTGACGATGTTGGTAATGATGGAAGTTCAGTAGTATTGTCATCCTGATCATAATAGTAATAATTATAGTCGTAGTAGTAATAATAAAATTCGTCTCCAGATTCAGATACCTGCAATTTGTTACAGTCGTGCTGCTCTAAAAAGTTAAGTATCGCTGGGTTTGTTTTATCTTTCGATAAGCTGTATTCGTAGTATTCACAGGTAGTAAGTGGGCGACGGTATCTTGGCAACGAACTGAGCGCAAGTGTTAACAAGGACAGCAAAACGAACAAAATACCGTTGAGCAAAACTAGCTGAAATGGAAAGAGATGACAACTAATAAGGCATGTATTTTGATAAGACATATTTACTCAAAGTCAAAATCTTCAAAATTGATAAAAAATCTTCTTTGACAACATTTATAGAATTGGAGATTGAATAATCTAAAGACAACCAACAATATTAATATAACGTCAATGTTCTTTCGACTTTAAAACAAATCAGATTCATATTCATTTATTTGTATATTATCATTGCATCTGTTTGTCACTTCAGCATTTTCTTATCACTGGACGTTTATTGGATAATGACAGAAGCTTAGCTTTTCAGATATTTAATAATAAAACATTCTAATTTATTTCAAACTTTTGTTTCCCTATGCACTAACCAGTTGCATTGTAGGAGTTACTGCACAAACTGTCAAATTGCCTCGTATGCATTTCATTTTTCGAAATGATCGCGTTTTACCGAAACAGAATGCAAAATTATGTTGATACCATAAAATTGCTTTCTGAGTAAACCTGGTGTGCATTTTTAACGGAGGCAGGAGGCGGAATATACCAAAGAAACAACCAAAATGCATAAGTCGAAGAGAAGTCGACAACACCGTGGCAAGAAAAATGAAACACAAAGTTACTGTACCAACACTATAAATATAATACTTTAAACAAAATATCTATTCTAAAGGTATCCAATGTTTTGCTAGTTTATTGGTAAAAACATGTTCGCGTGTATATACTGCGAAAACATACATGATTGATTGGTGTTTAACGCCACTATTGTGCTATTTCGTAGCGGTCAGTTTTTATTGGATGAGGAAGCCTGAGTGCCCAGAAAGAACCACCGACCTTCGTTAGGAAAACTGACAATCCTAGTCAATTAAGATTGGAGTCGAGCGCACCTGCCACAATTAAAATAGGACAAAACCTAAAGTAAAAAGATTTTAGTATTTATAGCGCTCATGAAATAACAATAAAGAATCGAGATATTTTTATAGCAGTTTGCACTATATACCGTGCAATTTTTTTTAGTTTTTTAAAGGTGGAAAATTTATCGGTACAAAGTAAAACGATAAATTGAAGCAAAACCATACAAATCTTTTCTCTGCCATGAAAATTAATAGTAGTGTCGTGATAAATCTACAGAAAATATTAATTTTGTACAAGAAATCCACAATTTCCAGTCTAAGGTATGCATACCGCAAATTACGTAAATATATCAGCAGGTAAGTGCATGTATTGTTGATTTTCTTTGATATCAGTTATATAGAATGAAGTTGATATTTTATTACTCTTTTTCAATGTTCGTTCATTCGTACATTTAGCTATAAAAGGGCCCTACAAAAAATGAAACAATTCAAACGAGAAATCTAACGGCCTGATTTAAAACAATTCAAATTAGGAAAACAAATATGTCAGACACGAACCAACGACAACCACTGAATTACAGCAGGACAGGCACATAAAGAGTGTCGCAGGGTTAAACATGTGTGAGACCGCTCAACTATCCTCCTTTCCTGGGACAGTTGTGTAACAGCACTTCATGAAAACAAACTGTAAAACTCAGTAAAAAATTGCTTAAATCAATAGATCGGTAAGAGGCACGACTTACATAAAAAAAAATAGACACAAAGCACCGATAAAAGAATACTCGCAGTAAATGAAAGCTAGCTCAAAGCCAATTACAAGTAATAAATAAATCATGTTCTCCAAGACAAAAAGAGAGGAGGAAGATACCGGAAGGATATCCAAACTCAAGTGGTCGAAAACAAACTGGCAATGTCATGACAAAAAACGAAAAACGACCAAAAGACAACCAAGTCTATAAAACACGACATAGAAACAAATAAGTAAAACATAATATATGATACAAAAAATAAATATTACATAAAAAATAAAGTATCAAAACATCCAACGGATTTAATGTAAACTTCGAACGTCATAAACAGTCTGACAAACGCATGACTTCATGTAATGACAAAATATAGTAAACAGTACTGACAGGGTGTAGTATAATGAGTACACATAACGTACATATACATGTGTATAGCAATATAAGTTTAGTTTTATTTTTTTATTTTTTTTCAAGAACAACATCTATGTAAGTACCGATGAAACAACATTTAAAGTTTTCACTACGCCGGGTGTTAAATTGATAATCTTAAACACAAGTTCATTCAAAGAAACAATGAGTTTACATGGATCGTATCTAAATTTAAGGGCTCTATAGATAACATCACCGTAAAAAATGGGATGTGATATCCGGTTTTTAATAAGAATTCTACAGATACAGTCAAAATTTATAACCAAATCTTTGTTTCTAACGAAATCCCTGATTTAATATTTTACCAGTTAACCATAAATAACGTTCATTGAAATGTAAAACGCGACTAAATACTTTATACACGTGCATTGTGAACAAGCTGTGAAATATACACACCGTAATAAGTGGTAAAAGTAACATCAACGTCCAAAAAGAAAAATTAATAACAATAGGGAGCGAAAAAACTTAAATTCTTGCATATCCAGCATATTTCCCGTTTTCGTTACAAAAGAAGACTTTATATGAGTTGCAACAAATAAATCTGCAATAAGATTTTTCCAAGGCCCATTTATTGCATAAAAGAACTTCTGTTTGTCAAACTTCTGTTTGTCAAACTTCTGTGGAAGTGTAGTGTAAAGAGTCGAAAAGTCATAACTGTCATCCGAATGAACGGACCATCAAAAACACGTTATTTATATAAGAAATTCAAAGAGTTTTTGACACTCCAGAAATGATTAATTCCATTCTTTTCATATGCTTAATTAAAAAATTAATAACCAAATATAAGTAAGGGAACAGCACAGAAAGATTAATCGCAGAACAATAGAAGCCGAAAAGAAACATAATTTTTGAGGTTTTATTTAGTATTTTAGGTAGCCAATGCATAGGAGGAACCTTCACATATTCAGAGGACGCCTTAAGCTGAGATGTGATATTGAAATTATTATTTACTGTTCGACTCTCTGTGTACCACACGGTCTTGAATGTAGAAATTTATAATTGCATTCTTACGAACGTCGGTGTAATAGTATTCCACTAATAGATATTAAAGGTAGAAGTCGAAAATTATAATATTGTAATAACCCCGCAAAAAGGTCATATGACTGTCCCTAGTTAGGAATATGCATGAGGTTGTATTTAGTTATATCTTAATTATTGTTTTTTTATGATGATGGCAGTTCAAGTTTTCTCATTTTTCCTTCTTATTTTTCTGAACGAGCCTAGGCGATTTAAGAGCATGACATATTGCTTTTCGTGTTTATATGTGTGTACAGTTGCTGTTTCATTGGCGTATATTAATCTCCTTCTATTCATATCTATCTATATATATAATATGTATAAATAAATACCTTTGCTATCCATGATTTATCTTTGTAATCTAGTATCCCCCAAATACGATTTCTAGTAGATAGAGGACAGGATAAACATGCTATTTCTGGTTCAATTGCGTTCTGGAAGTCTAATTTAGTTTTGTTACTGTCCAGAAATTGTATGTAGTTAAACAAACAGCATCTGTCTAGTTGTTTATAGTCTATCTTCCAATATTCCAGCTCTCCTTTGAAAACATTTGGACATATGTTTTGTGGTAGATGAAGCCTTCCTGTTTGGTAAAATGTCAATATAGATTCAAAAGGTGTTGCAGGTCTATCAAAATAAAATTCCTCAGATTTTGAAACATCTGCATCAGTAATTAGTTTCCCCAACGTTGTATGAGGATGCGCTTCAAGAAGTTTTCGAGTTATTTGGAATTTAGTCCCTGGTATATTTAGCCTTACTCTCGACGGAGACATCATTTCTCTGATTGATAAAGTTTATACATGACTGTGTCATGAAGATAGTCAACCATCACAATAAAAAAAAATCACTACCTCGTTATCTATTTATACTTAATATAATAGGTAGTTAGAATACCATACATAGATCCCATCAATATTTAATATTGAATATCTATATCACCGGTTTAAACATTTTAAAACAATGCCAATTGGTCTATACTTCATTACAAAGTTACAAATTGAAACCAAGGAGACATTACATTTGATATTGGAGGGGCACTTAAGGATTTTATGGAAAAAAGTCAACTGGTTACAATCAGGAGCTCTATAAACTGAAAATTTAAATCGAAGGTTCATTATTGAAATTGGTTAAAGGAAGATATTATTTTCCAAGACCCCAAAATGCTAAGAAAATAAATTCTACCTATTTCATGTCATGTTGATATAGAATTATATTATCTTAACTCTTAAGCGATAATGGTTTTACTAGACCTGCACTGTGCCCAGTGCCCTAGACCACTCGACCAACTAGTGTATACAAAATATAGCTTTTGTTAATCGAGTAATGCCTGTCCTCATCGGTTTTATCAAGGATTGTAACACAGTACCCGATGTATAGTGGCAAGTGGCATCTTTTACGACAATAAAAAAAAAGCTGATCAGCAAGGTACAACTTCTACTGGTCACTTATTTTTTCTATTCAAAATGCATTAATGATGATATAAAATATAAGTTGAACTTAACTTAAAATTTATTAGTTGAATAGTTTTTTGAGTTATAATGCAATAAAATTTTTTTGAACAAAACCAATGCATTAATTTTTAAGAAGCCACCTGAAATGAAAGGGAGATAAGAGGGGCTGTAAACTCTTAAATTCTTAAAATTTGTCACGCCTGATGCGCGTTTCTTCTACATTCAACTCATTTAGTGTTGCTCAAATCAAAATAGTTGGAAGGCCAAATCAAAAACAAAGCTGAAAAGCATGTTATCGTTTCGGATATTCAATAATTGTAGACATGGTAGTTTTTCTTCATCTGCTATTGAGTCACCATTTTCTTTTATTTAAGTATACTTTTTTAAGTGCTTTTCAAGAAAAGAATATACAGAGAGAGATTCATAGGAAATTGACCCTACCTCTTTTCTTTTTGATTCAGACAAGTTTGATTATATTTCTGTATATCTTTATAAAGAAAAACAAAAAAGAACATTTTTTGTGCCTTTGTTAGTAATCATCTAGTACAATCCAGGATCCTCTTAATACACATCTGGTTTGTTTTGTTTTTTGTTTTTTTTTTCGATTCGTTTGTTTTGGAGATTGCCTTTTTGGGAGATGGGTTTTGACATAAACATGAGAAGTCTTATTTCAAGCAAATATATTGTATAACACATATACATGTGTTTTTATCAATTTTGTTACGTGCCCGTGATATTTATTTAATTTATAAATGCACTAAATGATATAGTTAGAAAACAGATCGACATTTTCGAGACCTTATTTTATGATTAAGTTTGATAAAGGTGCTAATGCTCAAACGATTGTTGGTTTAACTTTTGCAAAATATATATGTAGTAACAATTTTCTAAACACAAAGGTTTTCGAAGAATTAATATAAATAAAAACTTGCACTGTTTTAAAGTAACTTTATCATATATATATAATTATAGCCGTAACATCCATGTTCTAAATAAGATCAAAGCTAATTCTTGAATTAATGAATTCTATTGGATAAATTCACTATTGAAAATAATGTCAATAATAATTTTGGTCTTCATTTTTTATCAATAAGCCAATATATGACTAGTCTATAAATAACTTAAAGGGACATTAGCTACGATTTAGACAAAAATTTAAAAGATGATTCGTTTTGTTTCAAGTGTTAATAAAAGCGGAATTTTGAAATAATAATTCGTTATTAGCAGTTAGTTTGGCCCAAATTTGTCAAAATAAGCTCAAAAACATCGCTGACGTTTTATTGACTTGCAAGTCAATAATTTATCCTCATTGGATACGTATTCATGTGAACTACACATTAACCCCTTAGCTAGAGATGGGTTACGCATATACTTGGTGTGTTCAGCTATTTTAAAAGGAAAAGAATGTCAACAATGAAAGTGAAACAAGGGTGAAGCATTTAGTGGATTGATTCGATCCACAAAAATCATTCTTATACAGGTAAAAAAGATAATTTACATTTTTTGTTTAACCTAAAATATGTAATCAAACAGACCTGAAACAATCCAATTGCGCGTGCTTGCTATGAGGTCATCTCGATAGTGAATTAAATGGCGTCTAGATTAAATAAAATACACAAAAATGCTGATACATATTATTGAGTCCATGCATTGATTTTCTATTTTAGACATTTTGTAATTTTGATATACGTTATGGTATGTTATAAATCAAATATGAGAATTTCAATCAAATCGGTAAACATGAATTTGAGTTAAATCGGTGAACATTCATTTGAGTCAAATCGGTGAACATGAATTTGACAGCTAATACCCCTTTAATTAAATTTAAAAAGAACAATTAAGAGCTATAATATACATTTTGAACATGGTAAATGGAATCTATTATGAAACGACCCGAAACTGATATTAACGACATAAGTGTACTAAGAAGACATTGGAATAAAGAATTGCCTCATATTCGTAATGTTTATGCAAATTTAAAATCCAGAAGTTATTGCATGAACAACACAAATCTAAAGCAAGAGAACAACGTTTAGACAAAAAATAAAAGACGCATCGAACCTAGACATTTAAGCAATACTAAATTCCATCTAAACCATAACAGACATTTTTTTGCTCTGGAAGGCTTGGGGTAAGCATATCTTGCTTTACATTAAGAAATGGCCGAACTAATCAATATCTATGTTACTCATAATACCAATACTACACAATAATATTTTCACTTATTTACGTATTTATTCACAACACTGATGAAGCTATTATTATAAAATATTCTAATATCATTAAAAAAAACAAACTGAAGTTGTATTGTAAAACAAAGACATTATTCCATACTTGCTTTG
This sequence comes from Mytilus californianus, assembly GCF_021869535.1. Classification (NCBI taxonomy): domain Eukaryota; kingdom Metazoa; phylum Mollusca; class Bivalvia; order Mytilida; family Mytilidae; genus Mytilus; species Mytilus californianus. The sequence continues at coordinate 67,199,343 of NW_026262679.1, read as the reverse complement.
ATTTAATGCTAACGATATATCAGTAATATTTTGAATACCTTTTAGGCATTTACACCTTCGACTTACGTTTGCCATATATATATGATAAGTACATTTTCTAAGATATGTCCATCATTGCTGACATTAAAAATCTATTACTAGTACATAATAATTCATTTACACTATACAATTAGTAGCCAAGTTGAAAGTTTATTTAGTTTATGCACACATATATCTTATGTATACGCAAATGCTTTTTGACAAATTCAAAGACATTTCTATAGAAATAGTGTTTCCTTGCAAGGACAGCTGCTTCCAAGTTGTATCAATCGAATAATTGAATGATGTAGCTTTTCGAATTGTTATAACGAAATAAAATATACCCAGTGTTATTCTGAGCTGGTTTAGAGTTTCTTAATATTTGATATTTCCAGTAGGGTTTTCAGTTTTTATATGGATCTTCTTAATTTTGGTAAAAATCACAGACTGTGCTTTACAATCTTTCTTGTTGGGCCCATTCCTAATGTGAGCGATGCCATATAACTGTACGAAAGTTTCTACAAAAATTGGAATAATTAACGACATCATTATGATTCCACACAAAGCGCATACGGAGCAGGCTATCTTTCCCATAAAGGATTTTGGTGTCAAGTCTCCATAACCAACCGTTGTCAAGGTAACTAGACCTAGCCACCATCCCTGTGGTATGCTATTGATATTGTCTCTTTCCTCTACCAAGAAAATTATATTTGCAAAAAGCAGCAAAATTATTACAATGTGAAAAAACAATACAAGAAGGTCCTTGGCATTTTTCCGAATTGAAAATTTCAGAACATGTACAGCAGCTAAGTGTTGACAATACCGCAACAATCTTATAACTCTCAAAAACTTAATAAAATCAATAATATTTGTTAGAATAGAGGAAAATTTGTAAATACTTTTCATATTAAACATAATGATGTCAACATATGTACCAATAAGAACAATACATTCAACAACAGTTAACAGGTTAGTAAAATATATCTTTAAACTTGGGCAAACCCAAAGCCGTAATAACAATTCTACTGTAAAGAAAGTTGTTGCAAGATAATCGATCTGATAGAAAATGTTGTTCTTGAGAGTTACATCTGGCAATGTGGTTTTCAATGTGGTTTCCTGTCTTCCTCTCTCTTTGGTATCAATATCACCTTGTACTCCTTCTTGTGTAAAATTTGAGACAGTTGTTGAGATTTCAGGATTTTCTTCATTGAAATGCTCATTCTCATGATAATATTCTTTATGGTCATCATCTTCAATAATGTCGAAATGAAAATTCCTTCCGCTGGTAATTAGTTTAAGCATATTACAGTCGTATTTCCCGAAATATTTTTTCACTTCGAGGTCCATATCATAATCGGCAGAAACATACTCATGCCATTCACACGCGGTTAGTGTTCTTCTGTATTGTGGCAAAGAGCTAAAAGCGAGTGTAGTTACGGACAGTAAGACGAAACCAATTCCAATGAACAAGAATAACTGAAATGAATAAATCAAGGCATGATATTTTATAGTGTGTCTTTCTATGTTGTGATGTTATACTATTGTTTCAGAAAAAGGGTGAAGGTTTGGTACCATTAAAACGTTTAATCCCGCTGCAAATGTTTGCACCTGTCCTAAGTCAGGAATCTGATGTACAGTAGTTGTCGTCTGTTTATGTAGTTCATACGTGTTTCTCGTTTCTCGTTTTTATATAGATTAGACCGTTGGTTTTCCCGTTTGAATGGTTTTACATTAGTAATTTTTGGGGCCCTTTATAGCTTGCTGTTCGGTGTGAGCCAATGCTCCGTGTTGAAGGCCGTACCTTGATCTACAATGGTTTACTTTTATAAATTGTTACTTGGATGGAGAGTTGTCTCATTGGCACTCATACCACATCTTCCTATATCTATGTAAAATGTGTTGTTTTTTTTTGCTGAATCTTTGCTAGAAAAATAATTCACCAAACTCTCAAATTCATACACTTGAAAGAAAGAAACAGGGCTCTTCAATTTCTTAACGAATTTTTTGGGGAATTTTTATTCTCGAAAAAAAGATGATAAAAGGAGTTTGGTTCTGATGTCAATGTGACCAACATTTCTGCAATAACCTCCATTATGTATGCGATTCATTAAGTACTAGATGGTAACCCGCGCAAGATGAGGTTAATGGTGTACGCATTTATAATATCTATTATCGGCAACTCGAAACACTTGTGCCATTCATACAGTTTTTTTTCTGCCAAGTAATCAAAATTTTATCTTGATGTGTTGCTTGGTTGTAAAAAATTTTGTATTGTTCCAGTATTTTACAGTTAAATTGTTGGTAATGTTATGACAATATTTGGTAGATGCTGTGTGGATATGGTGTTCTTAAAATACCATGCTATTTTACAATGAAACATGAATTCTTGAAATATCCCGAATCACATATACCATATATAGGCTATAGTGGAGTGTGGATGGACAGATTCTCAAGGAGAAGATTAACAAATGTCCGGACTATTCGAATGTTTGCAGAATTCCGCATCCAAAAGTGTATACAAAATACAAATGCACACAAACGTTAGGAAAGCTTATCCTGCACACATGTAGGATCGACGTAAAATTAATCAACTTGATATAATAGTGGAATCATTCGTTACGTGTAAATAATAAACTTTGTTTAGTCGAACTTGACAATTAACATTATTTGGTATTAACGCAAATTTTCCATACAGAAAATTTTATGCATACAAAATATATATAACTTTATTGCAAAAAGTGAAACCCTGACGGGTTAAATGCAAACATAGTATACACAAGTGACAAGAAACATACAATACATGAAAAAAATGTTACAAGTCAAGTTAATATTAATAATATATAAGTATATTGATAATTGACCAATGTGGACCTTATTTTCTCAATTCCATTGATTGCTTTATATAGCCTACAACATTAGACAAAATATCTTTATTTTTGATCTAAAATAGTTTTAAGTTAAGAGTTTGAGTCAAGCTGGTTAAAATTAGGATAATGGGTTTTAATTGCATTTATAAGGGAATTTCTAATACTACTGTTGATTTGGCAATGAAAGAAAGAGTGTTCCTCATCATCTAAAATTATACAAACTTTACACACTCTGTGTTCTCTTTGATTTTTTTTTATATCGACCTATTTCAATTTCCAAGTTATTGTCACTTACAAGGAATTTTGTTAAAAGTTGACGACTATTAAAATTGTTTAGATTGTGCAAGTAGTCTTCCAGTTGAATTTCATTTTTACAGAGGATGACCTTGAGGTCATTCCGATGTATTGCTATCGCCTAAATTTCCATTATGCAAATTAGTTTTGGGATTTCAACCGATCTATAAAAATTATAGATCCGCGGTCATTACAAGGGAAAAAAGTGCATTTTTATACCTGCGATTCCGTTCTCCGTTCGTACGATGTTTCATAAAAAAATGGAATCATTTCAGTTGTTGATTTAGTACTGAAAATTTGACTGAATTATCTCCTTATTAAATACGGTTTTATATGTTTAATAGGTGTTTAAGAAAGAGGTCAGGTGCTCATGTTCATTCATAAAATTATCGTTCATTCATGAATTTATCGTAAAATCAAAATCACTACACAGGTCACACAGGTTGTATACGTAGTGTCAAATGATTACCTGTATAGTATCTAAAAATAGACAAACTTAACTGACTCCCCTTACTGTAGTGTGTGATAACATTTTGTGAGGGAATTCGATGTTTGCTATACCACTGTTCATTTCAACGCACTTTATGACGATACCACTTTATCAATATGAATGATTTTTTTTGCAGTGTTTTAAGAAATAATTTTACTTTAAAATCGCGTATCATTTGTGAACTATTAAATGTTTTACAAGGACGAATTTTCTGTATAAAGTCAATAATTGTGTGAACTTTTGAAGCCCAAACTTTTTATAGCCTTAAATACGCTAATGAAAGATCCGAAAACTATACCCATACAGAACGACATGTTTTTGAAATTGTAGCAAAACTTTTGGTTGACAAATTTTAATTCGTTATTGCATAAATATTAACTTGAAATATCTGTCATTTTCTCCCTACCCAGTTTACCTCTATTACTCATTATGATGTGGACTTGACATTGTTATTGAATCTTACGCAATTTGATTGGATTAAGTTATTATTAGATTACCTTCAAACTGTTCATGCTTTTTCGTACGAGTATATTGATTAAATCAGAGCGTTCATGAATGTGTACAGAAAATTAAATGACCTGCAAACTGGACACTGGACCAGTCCATATTATGTTTTATCAATGAATAGATTTTTTTTTTATTTCCCAAATTACAGGGCCCATAAAGGGCATAAAATCAGATACAATTGATTTACATTATTGGTAACAACAACAATAATAGCGGCATATAAATAGATATTTAGTATATAAGCATTGGTCAGAATCAGATGAATGAAACTTAAGGTATGAAAGGTAACAATTGCCACTTTTTATCTTTTCACATAATTTTCCACATACACATTAGATAAATTATTTTTGATAGCCTATTGCGGAGAAAAAAGAGAAAGTTTACTGTATTAACGTTCTATTCCATTAAATACGCCATTTTTCGAAGATAAATGCAGAATAACATTTATGCACGGCTACGCCAGGTAAAATTGTTGTTTATCCTAAAAAAAAATACAATTTTCAGTTTCATTAGAATATTATAATAATAATAAATCCCAAATTTATGTAGTCATTAGATAAAGTCCTTATATGTCCGATCTGCCTATTTTTGGACATCAAAAGACAATACGATCGTTTTAAGGTCAATTTCGTCTACCTCACACAATCTTGTTAGGCACTTTAATGAAATGGATCTGAAATTTATTTCACATGTTTCCTGAAAATTGATAAATATCAAAGCAACATAGAGCTGTTTGTTCTAGTTCGTATAATGACAATTTAATGTCATGTTTGTTTGTGATGACCCCCCTTTTCGGGATTGCATCAGAATTATAGTTATTTCGTATCGCATGAGGATGACACAAGTCAACTGAGCAATTATGTTTGGGACTTAGTTTTAAGAAACGACGTCAAAGTAACATTATGAAAATATTTTTAGTAAGCTGAAATATATATTTATTTTTTACATGTTTATGTCTTGTAAGATATTTTATTTCTGTCCCGTTTTTCAACATTTGCGTCTGGAAAGTTGAAATGTTTTAACTGAATGGTTAATTTAAATTAATTATGAAAATGGTTAAAATTAAATCAATAAAGGAAATTATTGCCCAGTTACAAACACTACCAGGGGATAATCCATAATGATTTTTTTTTAGTTATATGTTTCAGCACATGTATAATTAACCCCAACTTTAGCCTGGTAAACTTGTTGTCTCCTTGTGAAATATAAAACATATTTAAAATGATTTCCTGCTAAAGTCTTATATTGATATAAAGTTAAAACCGTCTTGCTTCTCACTAGTCAACACTCCTGTCCTGTCAGTTTTAATTCTTATATATATGGATGAAAAATAAAAGTCCACAAAACATTAACATGGCAGCAATTGCTTTTACAGCCTTTAAGACTTTGATTTTTTTTTACAGAAGAGTGTCCACCATGCACTTGCATTACACTATAATAATAGTAGAATAGTATGATATACAAATAGATGAAAATTATATATACATGCAACCGTAATATTAATATAATATATAACAACAAACCAGTGTATTCTCTGGAACTATTATTATATTAGTATAATAGTCTAAGGTATACTGATTTGTATCACTACAATATAATAGTTATTACGGTGAGGTTGAATTTCCTGTCATTTATTCATCATCCAAGCACGAACTTGTATAAGAAAAAAAAAATCTCTGTAAATTAACCTCAGTTTCAGGTATAGAGATGTGATCTGTTTCTGTGACATGTGCTTTTGACCATCCACAAGAACCTGCGGTCATCCGATGTTCAGTACTTCAGTACTTTGATTAAGTTTATTATAAAGGTAAAGTTTTGAACTGTTATCGATATTTGAAAGTTTTTCAAGAGTGATTTTATCATACTTTTCTTTAACAATATTTTTAAAAGTTTTTTTTTAGTGAATTTTTTATAAGTTTAAAAGGTTTATCAAAATCTACATATTCCTCATCAATATTAAATTCTTTAAAAATGTGCTTGGCAAAAGTGTAACAAGTATATATTCCATCTTCAGACATAATTTACTTTGGAAGATTCTTTAACAAGAGGGTTTATTTAACTCAGACTTTTCAGCTATATTACATGAGGTTTTTTTTTTATTCTAAGAACAGTTTTCCAAAATTTATGATGCACTTTCTCAAAGCTGAACCAAATTTTGCTATTATATAAAATTATGGGTTTAATTAGTGAATCAAATAATTCGCATGATAAATCGACAGGCACATGATGAAAATTAGACATATATTTTTTTAGTGAAAATAACACTTTAAGTGCTTTCTTGGATAGTTCATGTGTGGATCTCTTAAATCTACCTTTATTATAAATAATGTTCCCAAGAAAATTATACTCTTTAACTTCAGTTAACTGATTTTGTTAATAAAAAAATTTTGACTCAAAAGAATTTCTAGAATGAAAAATCATAATTTTAGTTTTATTTGTATTTACAGTCAGTTGCTATTTGTAGCAATATTTTTCCAGTTTATTCAAAGCAGATTGGAAACCGTTTTGTGATTCTGATAATATTAAAAGATCATCAGTAAAACTAAGACTACTTATCGATGTTTCGTCTAAGAACACAGGATTACATGTCCCATCATAAATTAAATGGAGATCATTAATGAAGTAATTAAACAATGTGGGGCTCAAACTGCCTTGTTTGACCCCTTTATTTATTTTTAAAAAGTCAGATTGTTTATTATCTATTTTAACTGAAGATTCACAACACTTATATATATCTTTAATTACTTCAAATATTTTCTTTCCAACATCTGTATAAGAGACCAGCATGCCAAACAGTGTCAAATGCACGACGCAAATCAACAAAGCAAGAATAAATTTTACTCTTCTTTTTTGTCAAATATTTTATTATCAAAGTTTTTAGAATAAAAATACTATCTGCTGTCCTATGATTATTTCTAAATCCAAATTGATGAACTGAAAATTTTTCTTCATAGTAAGTTACCACTCTAGAATTAATAACAGCACTAAACAGTTTACCAGTACAATTTTGAAGAGAAATTCCCCTATAGTTATTAATATCTAGCTTGTCTCCAGCTTTATGAATAAGTATGGTAAAAGTTTTTCTCCAATTTGATGGATACTTACCAGAATCCAGAATTAAATTAAAAAGCTTAGTTATAGCCTTACAAGTAACAACACCACTATATTTAATAATTTCATTAGAAATTTGATCTGGACCAGATCTTTTCCAGTTTTTAATTTTTGTATACATTTATTGACTTCATTGACAGTAAAATGTTTATCAGTTACCTCATTGAATAAAAGTTCATTTGTTTCTTTTAATATATCGGTTTCAATTTTAGCTTTACATTCTTTATCATATTTTTCGGTCTCTGCTTGATGCTTGAAATGATCAATAATTTCTGGAAACCAGCTTGAAGCTTAATTTTATTATTAGCGTTCTCATATTTTAATGATTTTAATAATCTCCAATATTGTTTTGGGTCTGTATCTCTAAGGGCTGAAAGCTTACTAAATATTTCCTTTTGAATAAGAAGATGTGGCATGGTGGCCAATGATTCAACTCTCCACAAGAGACTAAATGACATAGAAGTTAACAATTACAGGTCACCGTACGGCCTTTAACAATGAGCAAAACCCATACCGCATAATCAGCTATAAAAGGCCCCGAAATAACAAATGTGAAACAATTTAAACGAGAAATCTAACTGATTTATGTACAAAATAATGAACGAAAAACAAATATGATATACAACAACAAACGACAAACACTGCATAACAGGCTCCTGACTTGGGACAGGCACATACAGATTTTGGCGGGTTAAACTAGTATAATAAAACTATTCGACCACATACAAACCGGAAAATAATGCGTTTTTCTTTTGTTAAATCAATCTCACAATAAATCAAAACTATTTGATTTGAATAATGTCTAATTATCTTCTGTCCAAAATACACAGTTTACCGATATTCAAATCTCATTAATTCATTAGGAAGATACAAAGCAGATAAAAAAATGAAAAAAAACTTAGGTTATTGACCTGAATAACCGGGGAGGAACATTAATATAAGTATGTAATTAATATTAGTCTTCCAAATTCCTATAAGTTTATATCATATCTGCCTCCCCTTTCTGTGCACAAGAGAATACCCCGGTTTTTAGATATAGGAAGATGTGGTATGAGTGCCAATGAGACAACTCTCCATCCAAGTTACAATTTATAAAAGTAAACCATTATAGGTCAAGGTACGGCCTTCAACACTTTGGCGGGATTCGTTACAGCTGATCAGTCTTGAGTTTTCTATGAAGTCTTTTGTGGACTGGTGTTAGTCTTATCTTCTCATTCGGATTTGACTTATGATTTGTTTATGGTCATTTTGGGGTCTTCTGCCTCCTTTTTAAAAGCTGAGGAAATACAATAATACAATACCTTTCATAAGCAAATATTTGAATCAAAAAGGTTAAATATTGAAATTGATTTAGTATAGAAGTTTTCATCCATTTTTTAATTTTTTTAATTCATTTCCTCTATTTCTGTTTTCAGATGAATACATGCTATAAGCGCTCATTAAAATACCTTTCATAAGTAAACATTAAAATTTAAAAAAGATTAAATATTCAAATTGATTTTTGTATTGAAGTTTTCATTCATTTGTTTTTTTTAATTCCTTTTCCCCTATTTCTGCATTAAGATTGATACATGTTATAATTAAGCGCTAATTAAAATACCTTTCCTAAGCAGTTATTTAAATAAAAAAAGGCTAAATATTTAAATTGATTTTTGTATGCGAAAATTTCTCAGCTTCGAAGCGAGTCATCTTACATATCCAATTTTATGATATGGGCAGAGGAATGAGGGTAAGGCTACCATAACCACTTACCTGAAATGAACAGTACATCTTGACCCACCTCTCCGAATTCAAACTTTTCCTCATTAAAGTAACGTTAGTCACCATGTATAATGTGCAGAGTCGTCTCGAGTTAAACTGAGAACCCTTGATGCAAAGAGGTGCTGGTATAGAACTATTGACAATTTATAAACAAAAACAGTACTTTTGACATTAAGTGATACATTAACGTAAAGCCATTTATGATGTAAAAAATAAAAAAATGAATAAAGTATGACTGTTGTTTTATTTATTAAAAGTTATATTGGTTATGGATTATGGTAATAGTTCAAGATAAGGAACAATTATAGATTTAAAGAAGTCTTGCTTTAACTACGTCAACTGTTATTAAAATCGAAGTATTTTTAAAAACGAGATTTCCAAATCACTACAAAATGCGAATGCTAACAAGTTACACTCATAGTTCAAAGACAAAAGTGTAATGGTTTCCAAATCAAACGAAAAGATGTATGGAAAACTAATTTTCTTGTTTTGATTTTAATACTTTTGTGTAAAACTAGTAAACATAAAAATAAATCGTTACCGCACCCCAAGTTGCGCTACACTTTCTGAACGCCCAAAACCGAATCTGTGGAAGCAAAGAATGTATAAAAACCGAAATAACAATAACTGGTCAACTACGAAAGAAGCATCATCAGCCAAGATATGAATAGACGATCATTGGTTTAAAAACAGTCTGCATCACGTAAACTCTAAAATGTTTGCGTCGACAGAGTAACCATCGCCTTCTACGTATGCATAATCACGAATCGAAATTTTTGCACGTAATACATTTGATAGGTATGATACCAATTACTCACAGAAATAATATGTTGCTATCTCATTGACTTTCATCTCACTGTTATTTGTTTTAACTGCTTTCCTTTCTTACCTTTGCTAACCATGTCCTTTCCTTTCTTACCTTTGCTAACCATTTCCTTTCTTACCTTTGCTAACCATGTCCTTTCCTTTCTTATCTTTGCTAACCATTTCCTCTTTTCTTTCTTACCTTTGCTAACCATGTCATTTCCTTTCTTACCTTTGCTAACCATGTCCTTTCCTTTCTTACCTTTGCTAACCATGTCCTTTCCTTTCTTACCTTGACTAACCATGTCCTTTCCTTTGTTACTTAGTAACCATGTCCTTTCCTTTCTTACCTTTGCTAACCATGCCCTTTCCTTTCTTACCTTGACTAACCATGTCCTTTCCTTTGTTACTTAGTAACCATGTCCTTTCCTTTCTTACCTTTGCTAACCATGTCCTTTCCTTTCTTACTTTTTCTAACCATGTCCTTTCCTTTCTTACCTTTGCTAACCATGTCCTTTCCTTTCTTACCTTTGCTAACCATGTCCTTTCCTTTCTTACCTTTGCTAACCATGTCCTTTCCTTTCTTACCTTTGCTAACCATGTCCTTTCCTTATAATCAATTATCCTCCAGATACGATTTTTACTACTGCATGGTGTTGAAGTACCTTTGTCGCTTTGTATAATACTGTTCTTGAACTCTGCTTTAGTTTTGTAATTTTCTAAAAACTGAATGTAATTCAGTAAACAACATTGTTCCATTAGTTCATGATCTATTTCCCAGTATTCTAATTCCTCTTTGAAAACATTTGGACAAACGTTTGGAGGCAAGTGTAATTTTCCGGTCTGATAAAACATTAGAATTGATTCAAAAGCCATTGATGGTCTATTAAAATACAGTTCTTCTTGCTTTGTGTTTTCAGATGAACTTACTAGTTTTCCTAAACGTGAGCTAGGATGAGTCAAAAGTGATTTCCTAGTTACTTCGTATTTAGTCCCAGATATGTTCAAAAGAATTCTGCTCGAATTTTTAATAGATTCCATCTTTACTTGAAAATGGTATCCTATATCCAATCAAATGTAACACCAACCTAACAAAAAATTAAAACATGCCAGAACTGAACCGTTTTATAGCATAATCGAATGAAGTATTGATGGTTAGGGAAAAGAAACAAAATTGTAAATACTCATTAAAACTATATTAAACCAATCATTTTCTCAATGGGAATGCACTATCAATGTTTTTCATTTAATTCTAGTCAATGTATGAACTTGTTCTATCAGCATGTCTGGTATTTGAAGATTAATTCCATGTTAGTCTAAGCTTATTAGGTTTTAATAATGTGGTTTGTATTGAAATTGGTGTTTTTGAAAAGATATGTTAATGTCATCTTCAGTACATGAAACCTTTCATAAACACATTTGATATCACCTAGGATGTTAGTTCATATCAATTAAATTAATTTATAGGAAACATCCAAAAAGTTATCCCCATAACAAATATCTGATAAGGAATAGGTTTAAATCCTAACTCAAATGTAGAAACATACAGAAATATAGAAATGCGTAGAATTTTTAAAAACACAGACTCAACAAAATCGAAACAACATAAACCCAAACAACAAAGTAAAAAATATACAAAAGCACGACAATGAAAGTTCAAATTATAAACTAATATTAAATCGGAAGTTAATCTTTGTAGCAACATTCAAGCAGCGCATGCACTTGGAGTATATATCTCCCTGTTGATACGATATTCCAGGGCTTGCGTTTCCTATTATGATTTCCTTGATAAAGGCTTGCTGCTCACAAGGAAGCTACTAAACCAAGAGTTCCAAGTGGAGAAGTTGAAATCATCCCATCGAAAATTGACCGTTACGGAATATCCGTTTCACAGATGACGACTAATATGTTCCAATCGTCGTAACCACAATCCCGCCCTCCTTTTCCAAATTATGACCTACCGAATTAGACTTATTATCGGGTTTCTACTTACATTTACAACACGGCTGGTGCCACATGTAGAACAGGATCTGCTAACCATTACGAAGCACCTTGAGCTCACCCATAATTATTTGATTGGGTTCGTGTTGCTCAGGCTTTAGTTTTCTATGTTGTGGTTTGTAAACTGTTGTTTGTCTTTTGGTCTTTTTTTTTTGCCATGGCGCTGTCAGTTTATTTTCGACTTATGAGCTTGAATGTCCTTTTGTTATCTTTTGCCTCTCTTTTAAATTACAGATTATACGACTTTATTAGTATTTAATAATCTAAGACCACGGAAGCATGTTCCTAGTGAGCTGAGATAAAGACACACCGTAACAGTCAATTATTTCGTGATGAAGGCCGTTCAACTTTTGCAGATTGGATTTTCAGTCGTTCTTTGTTATATCTTTGTTGCAGCAGTTTTTGTGTAAGGAGTACACAACTGTTAATGGATCCTATATAATGTGAACATTGTATTCTTTTCAAATGGTTTTTTTTGGGGGATGTATAAATGCACATCCACGTTCATTTTCTATATAGAGATTGCTTTATCTATATATAACATTATACATTTATGAGGTTAATGAAATAGAAAAAACGGCGTAAAGTCTTGAGATTTATTACTATGTTGATTGAAGGAACAACATTTAATTATAGCCGCGTAATAAGTCTGTTTACCAACAACATGTGCATGCATTTATATTGAAAGTTCAAAACAGGGTCAGTAAACACTGATTAAACGATGTATTTGTTTCTACTTTTGTAGCGTTTAGCAAACGATAACAAACGCCACACAACGTTTACAAAATTTAGGTTAGAAAGAAATGCACTCTATAAAAAACAAATATTTCCGATGACTGGGGTTGTTCGTTTAGCCGAGGTTCTAAAGTTATGAAAAGGCTGTATTACGAGAGGATAACAAATCGGCCATTTATTTTCAAATTTGTGAAGCGTAAAACTGCGATTTGTTATATCTCTGCAATACGATTCATATCTATAGAAATTGAAAGTAAAAATAAAATTGTTGTGCCTGTAGAGTTTCACCTCGGTATCATACAAAGCTCGTAAACATAGGGGATGAATATAATAAACTATTTTTTTCTGACAAGCGTTTTTCTTAATTTAATTGCTCCGTTATTACAAAAAAGTAAAGTGTATTTTTTTAGTAAAACCCGTTTAACTTGTAATCACCCACACACCTTTGTTTTTATTTAAGCAAAATGGATATATTCCTCCTTTTTGGATTTAAATGGTGAAGCATTCCATGTTATTACGTTCTATGTCATTTTGGTCTCTGGTAGAGAGTTATCTCATTGGCACTCATACCACATCTTCTAATTTTTATATAGACCATATTATCCTACTCAAATTTTGACGTTACCAATTTAGACGCAATGTCGTGCGTAACGTCAATGCAGATATATAGCAATGCAATGAAAGGGGGCAACGGTTCGAATCCCGTGCAAGGACGGTTGATTTCAAAAACACAAGATGACATATGTTTTGCATTTTTCCTTACGTTTAACATTTTCCTTAATGTTTCTTTAAACATAGGTTGAGATGATGAAAATTGTTGACCTTTTGTCTCTATAGTGTTGTAAATGGAACACAAAAAGGGCAACAGTAGTAAATTATGGAAGCACCTACATACTGTCAGCGGAACTGACAATCATCCCAGTATTAAAATCATAAGTGATTGTAACAAAAAGGAAATTTTAGAACCGAAAAGCGTTGCTGATGTATTTAATGCTTATTTCACAAATATCACAGATAATCTTAATATAAATCAAAACAGCAACAATAGTTCTTTTAACAAACTTGATGATTTCATATCGGGTCATGTACCAGATAATGTGTATTTTTCTATACCACTTATGAGTAATGATTTTGTGTGTTTACAACTAAAAGCACTAGATGAATCAAAAGCAACAGGTCTTGATAACATAAGTGCAAAGTTTTTAAGATGTCTTCTCATGCTATTTCACTACCACTTTGTCACATTTTTAACTTAAGTATTAAAAAATGTATTTTTCCATCTTCATTTAAACTGGCAAAAGTCATACCAGTTTATAAGAACAAAGGTTCAAAACAGGATGTTTTTAATTACAGACCAATTGTAATTTTACCACTCATTTCTAAAATCCTCGAAAAACACGTGAAAACACACTTAGTAAAGTATCTTAATAAATACAACTTATTGTATAGAATGCAGTCAGGCTTTCGCGCAAACCATTCTTGTCAAACTGCGTTAACAGCTTTATTGGATAAATGGCTTAAAGCCATTGATGATGGCGATCTTGTTGGGGCAGTGTTTCTAGATCTAGCAAAAGCCTTTGATCTTCTCAATCATGAACTGCTTATTCAAAAATTAAACAAATACAAATTTGCTTATACTTCGCTACGATGGTTTACATCATATTTGGCTGACAGATATCAGATGGTATCTATTTCAAATACATTTTCAGACTTACAAAAACAATAAACGGGTGTACCTCAAGGATCCGTTTTAGGACCTGTGTTGTTTTTAATTTTTATAAATGATCTTCCTTTGTCTAATCCTAATCATAACACCGATTTATTTGCTGATGATAGCACCATATCAGTCATTGGACAAAACAAAAGTTGTATCAGTCATAAACTTAATACGGTTTTACAAGATATTTTTAGCTGGTGTGATGACAATAAAATGGCTGTAAATGTATCTATAACGAAGGCTATATGTATTGGCTCTAAACAGAAGCTTTCAGCTACTTCAAATGAAAACATTAATATTGCTATGAATGGACAACAAATTAAAGAAAGTACATGTGAAAAGGTTCTAGGTATTTTTGTTGATGCATCTCTATCTTGGTCTTCGCATATTGATTATATCGTAAAAAGGATTAACTCTTCTTTAGCTTTACTAAAAAAGATAAAGAAATATTTAAATCACAAAGCTAGACAAATGTTCTATAACTATGGAACGCCACAGCTGTCTTATGTGGAACTCTGATATTACTTTATGTTGTTTTATTATTACTTGATGATATTTTGTCTTTACTTAATATGGTTTTGACATTACGTAATGATGTTTTGATATAACTCAATATGGAATAGTCATTACTTAATGATATTTCGATATTACACGATATGGTTTCGTATTGACTTGATATAGTTTTGTCATTACTCAATATGGTTTTATCATTACTCGATGTGGTTTCACCATTATTTAATGTGGTTGTGTCATTAGTCAATGTGGTTTTAACATTACTTGATGTGAATGTGCCTTAACGTTATGTAGTTGTTTCATTACATGATGTGGTTTTGTTATTTTGTAATGATGATTTGCCTATTCTTTATATGGTTTTAACATTACGTAATGATGTTTCAAAATTTGACGATTTTACACTACATGATGTGTTTGTTTCATTATTTGATGTGGTCCTGTCATTCTTTGATGTGGTTATCCCATTACTTGATGAGGTAAAATCACGTGACCAATTCGGAAAAATACAGGTAATTGATACAAAATCAGATACATACATGTAAAAATATGAAGCTCAAAACAACTACAAAATATACTTGTGCACTTGAAGTAAAAAGGAACAGTTAACCATAAAAAGATTACGAGTGGATGTTTTAAGCTTGAATTTTAATGATATTAGTTATTATTAGGATGTATAAATTTCAGATTGTACATTGTATATGCATATTCCTTTCTTTGGTATGCACGAAAGAGTGTAATATTACATTTCAAAAAGTTTTTACAGAAATAGTTAAGCTAGCTGACTGTAGTAGCAGAGGTTTAAGCAAAGTTCCGCATACACTTCCATGTGGGAAACGAATTATATGAAATCAGTAATTATTCATACACGATTTACAGCTTATTACAAAGGGTAACGTTGGCTGAAAATAAACAAGGTCATATTTTTTCTGACTATTTATGACGTCTTTATACTAAATCAATTGGATGTTGGATGTGTACTGATTGATATTTTAGTCTTGGATATTTCATTTTTTATAATCATTTGTTATTGGCTTTAAACTAGCTGTCAGTAACTGCGAGTACTCTCAGATCTGTACTTGGTGTCTTTTTTGTTGTTAGGGATGAGGGATGGATTTATACCCCGCCACATCATGTCTGTGCTTTTGTTTGATGTTTTTTTTTGTATCGAACTAATGAGTTAAGCCTTTTTCAACTGATTTTTATTGTTTGTTCTTATGTTGTGCTGTTATACCCCTGTTACAGGTTAGGAGAGGGTTGAGCGCTCACAAACAGGTTTAACCCCGTCACATTCTTTATGTGCCTCTCCCAAGTCAGGAGCCTGTAGTTCAGTGGGTTGTTGGTTCACGTCTGTCATATTTGATTTTCGTAATTTTTTTTTTGTTATAAATTAAGCCGTTAATTTTCTCAATTGAATTGGTTCATTATTTTCATGTCGGGGCCTTTTATAGACGACTATATGGTATAGGTTTTTCTCATTGTTGAAGTCCGTACGGTTGCCTATGATTGCTTACATCCACTTTATTTGATATTTAGTGGATAGTTTTCTCATTGGCAATCATACCACATCTCCTTATTTCTATATCAACAATACTGAAGAACATGCATTCTTTTGATTAAGTTGTCTGAACTATTAGGATATGTCTAACAATACTCTGGGCGTGTTAAATACATATACACCAGAAATGTTTTTACCTTTGAAAAATTTCACGAACTTTGACATACGACGAAGTATGCCACATCAGACTATACTATTACCCTGATAAAGCTTTTGCTGTTTAAAGAAGTTGAAATTTTTGGCATTCGATATGGCTCCATATCCTGTTTTTGGAAAAAGATTTTTCAGATTACAAAACTTGAAATCGTTATTATTCGAATTCTGTTTTCTAAAACATCTACAATAGAATACATTTAAAAACTTTTCAACGAATCAAGACGAATTAAAATTGCTTGACATTTTGTGCAAGTGGATATGGATGCTCTTATCCTTTTGCCAAATATAAGATAAATTCTGAAGGATCTGGTATGCATCTGAAAAAGGCTCTACAAATACTATCACCACATAATTGTAAGCTTTCGATAATAATCTGAAAGGTCTCAACAGTCCCATCTTTAATAATGGTGAATATCCGTTTGAATTAATAGTCACTAAAGGCATGATGATATTATTGAGAGCTATTTGCGTGGACACATCCTATTTATCTGACAACGGTTTGTTGATTTTGAAGAAAACTCACTATTGTCATTTGATTGACAAGAGTGTTTAAAACATTTGTACTTTACAGGAAACAGGTTTGCATTTACTTATGGAAGACAAATAGACAAATTACCAACATTTTTTAACAAATTTATTGCATTCAAAACATTTGACTATTCTATATTCCAGTGAGATATAAACTTGAAGAAATTATTTTCATTATAACGAACAAACGTATACTCCTTCTAACAGCATGATATACTTACCGCTTTCCTTAGAAAAAATAGTTAAGGGTAACTTACTTTGTGATGATATTCAAAGATTTTTTCTTATACGTCAATTTGATTCACCTTGATATAAAGTTTAGTTATCCAAATAATGCTTTTATCTTTGAAGGAAATGCTACATACAAAACTGAATCATTAGTCTTAGATGGTCATTTCGGTTTAATTTTATTCCAGTTATAGCTAGTGAATCTCATAAATGTAAAAACTTTATTGTGGAGGAGTGCTAAATTTTCATAATGTTAGGTATCCTTATTATCGTTGATGAGTTTTGTTTAGGTTTTATATCAAATTTTAAAAAAATAATATATCTCGAACATTTGGATATATCTGAGAATTAACTTTCAATTTTACCAGATGATTTTTGTTCATACGGATCATCTTATGGAATTAATTTTGTCTAGAAACTCATTTCAATCCGTTCCTGGTAATACTATTTCTCGTAGTACTATTGAAACACTAAACATTCGCAATAACTTAATAACAACAGTAGATTATGATACACGTGTTTGGGTGGATTCAAAGAACGAAAAACATAGTTTATCTTTTTTATCTGGTAGGCATTGTGATAATTTGAATTTTATCAAATGAATACAAGACACCAAATTGAATCTGGAAACTACGGAAGCTGATAAGGGTCATTCAAAAAAAAAATTATGTCGTAATTACGACATAGCATGTCGTAATAACGACATAACTATGTCGTAATTTCGACATAGCATGTCGTAATAATGACATCACTATGTCGTAATTACGACATCGCTATGTCGTAATAACGACGTCCTTATGTCGTTTATAACGACATCGCTATATATATATATATAAAATAGTATGTATTATGATTGCCAAGAGACTAAATGACACAGAAATTAACAACTATAGGTCATCATAATGCCTTCAAAAATGAGAAAAGCCCCCACATAGTCAGCTATAAAAGGCCCCGAAATGACAAATGTTAAACAATTTAATTCAAACGAGAAAACTAACGGCTTTATTAATGTACAAAAAATGAAAAAAAACAAAAAAACAAATATGTTACACAGCAACAAACGACAACCACTGAATTACAGGCTCCTGATCGCTATGTCATAATTACGACAACCTTAGCGTTGTCACTTTTTGAGGCGATAGAAAATTCAAAATGGTCGTCAGTGAGGGCAAAGTTTGAAGCGTAAACATATTCATCTTTTTTTAGAGAATAAAGAACACTAAAGGCAATCAAGCTTAATTAAAGTTATTTACTTGCACCATGGAAGTAATATTTAAAAGGAATAACAACGTCGTCACTTCAAAGGTTTCATCTGCGTTACCGCCATCTTTCGATAACTCGTTAATTGGTTTAATATCTGGCATGGAAGTTGATTCTCCGCATGTGATCGATCAAATCACTGACACTTTTCGGTCATTTTAGTGTTCACGGAAAACTACGAACAGACAAGTTTTTGTCGTATATACGTGCGAAGTAACCCGAATAGTCCATTCGTTACATACCGTTGATGTACGCTGCCGAATAGAGTCATTCGTTCAATTTTTATTTTAGTATAATTCTTATATGATTTGCATTTTGGGGAATACGTTCGGACTTTTATTTGTTTGTGAGTGAAATGGTCGAGTTTATACACCAATAAATTCCTTTCAAAAAGGCGTTTAATCCTATACCAATTTTCCTATTTCTGGTTAGTTCGATCTTAATAGTATACCGATAGCTATCACATATGAAATTGGAGAACAAGGCTGGGTCATTTTCAATTTTAATATTTACAGACAGTTAAAAAGCCATTTCCGTAAATTAAGAAGATGATTGTACAAAAAATACGTTTGGACCCCCTTTTATTAAATACGAATAATCTAAGTCTTTCGTGTATTAGTCAATTAGAATATTCACAATTCTAAACGGTTCTATCCTTTAATTTATAGTTCTTGATACATAAACTAATTCGTGTAAAA
The DNA here is from genome assembly GCF_021869535.1 of Mytilus californianus. NCBI lineage: Eukaryota > Metazoa > Mollusca > Bivalvia > Mytilida > Mytilidae > Mytilus > Mytilus californianus. The sequence goes on along the minus strand of NW_026262679.1, from coordinate 67,180,100 downwards.
ATGAATTTGCCGTAAGACAGATAGCGTCAAGCTCATTTTGTCGGTTTGTTTTAATTTTTGCTGTAGCTTGTTATATTAATACAAGTATTCCACAATAAACACTTTTTAAAAAAATATATGTTTCAAACATATCCCTATTTTAGCTGTCCAGTTTCAATAATGTAATCAATAACATTTATGACATATACATAAATTTAGAATACTTCTCGATAAACTTTGCACATTTCAACAGTAAAAAAATCTATGTCTAGATTTGTCTACATTATTTTGTTAAACATCATGTAAAACCTGCTCGATTCATCGGTATTTAACTGTTTTACTCGGGATCCGCTTTTAACCGGAAAATACTTTTAGAACAGTTTAAAACAAACGGTAAAAAGCAAAAATATGCTAAATTAAATACAATTTTCCATGCTAAACTGTTGTAGGTTGAACAATTCTCGTCCGTTTTTCAAGTTTTTTACATCATACGACTTCTTTCTGAAGGTAGAGGTTTTACATGATACAGCGCCACCTTCTTGTTAATAAACTTTGAATTTCACACAGGTGCTTTATAATTAACGGACTCGATAAAATCACGTGACTGATAAGAAATTCCTGATGCCATTTTACAACCGCGGTATCACAGATAGTAACCAAAGGGGTCTTGCCGCTGAGACTATAATTGGATAAAATCATATGACTTTAGTACAGAGCTCTGCAGGCTGTTAATACATGCTAATTAGTCGTTGTTATTCCTTCTAAATATTACTTCCATGGTGCAAGCTTACTTCCATGCTTGCACATACTAGAACTTTATTTTATTATCAAGTCAAATGAGAACCAGTTGCACAGGGGAGCGATTCGGGCTTCTTGGAGCCTCTAGTTATGTTTGGCATGTACAGATTCGTGTAAAATATGACTGCATTTCCATTGCAGATTCTGAAGAAGATGAATTTTAAGCTTTTCCAAATAAAGACTGTTAAACTTTGGACTCCTAGTCCTCAGACCCATGGACCTCTGTACCTTCATTTGTTCACAATGGCCTACTGTTGCTTGATGCAAATTATAACTGCATTGCTACTGTTGGTTCTTTATGAGATTCTTACAGCGTCCTCCCCATTGAAGCCTGTATTAAACGTTGGACCCCAAGTTCTTTAAACCAATGTTCCCCAGGACAAATATTCCTACAAACTTAGGGGAGGGTTAGATTCCCGCTAACATTTTTAACCCCGCCACATTCTGTATGTATGTGCCTGTCCCAAGTCAGGAGCCTGTAATTCAGTAGTTGTTGTTTGTTGATGTGTTACATATTTGTTTTTCGTTCATTTTTTGTACATAAATTAGGCCGTTAGTTTTCTCGTTTGAACTGTTTTACATTTCGTATTTCGGAGCCTTTTATAGCTGACTATGTGGCATGGGCTTTGCTCATTGTTGAAGGCTGTACGGTGACCTATAGTTGTTAATTTCTGTGGCATTTGGTTTCTTGTGGCAATCATACCACATCTTCTTTTTTTATATTTAATCCGCATCATATAAGGATCATCCATTCTCTAAGATTGATCCAATATGGCCTGTAGTTCTTAATGAGAAGATTTTCAAAGCTTTTTCCATTGGAGCCTATGTTAAACTTTAGACCCCTAATAATCGAGCCTAATGGGTCCCCTGATCTTCACCTATTACCTAAGGAACTTGTGTATCGTACTCGAAGTGGTATGCGAGCGATTTCTATCGTTTGTTGTCCGTCGTCGTCTGTCGTAAGCGTGTTTTAAAAATTTCCGTTGAAACTACTGTACAAAATTCTTTAAAATTTAGTTTGATTTTTCCTTGTTAAATGTTTCCTTTACAAAAGGCGTGCTTTGATTTTTGACTCCTTAAAAACACAGCCGCTGTTATTAACTTGAAAATATAGGACATAATGGTCACACATTAGTTTTTTGATAATGTCTCGAATATCGTTACATTAATCTCAAATCTGTTGAGGGTTCATCATGACAAAATGGACCTATACCGAAAATTTCAGAAAGATCAGTTTGACCCATATCTAAGTTGTGTCCTCTAAAACATTTTTTGGGGATAGCTACATGTATTGTCATCACTTGAAGTCCGTCGATTTTGACCGGCAACCAACAGCATGGACACTGTTACTAAATAAAGGCAACAGTATTATACCGGTGTTCAAAGGTCATAAATCGATTGAGAGAAAACAAATCCGGGTTACAAACTAAAACCGAGAGAAACATATCAACTGTAAGAAGAAAATAAACGAACAACAGGAACATTAAAGTGAACAAAAATAAACCCTTAACATACATAGAAAGAACTATTTGATAACAACTGTCATATTCCTGAATTGGTACAGGCCATTTTAAGAACAAATGGTGGGTTGAACTTGGTTTAATGGCTAGCCAAACTTCCCGCTTTATGACAATGTTAAAAATGGCGCTGAAATGATAACACTACGTGACAGATCAAACACACGCAAGACCATATATCACAGAGAAACGCAAAAGCATATAATATACTACAGTGTAGTAATAGTCGCAAAACATGTAAACTGCAGAACAACAGCGAACATATTTCATCACCGACAAACACCACAGGATATAAAAACAGGTAAGCGCTTACGTAACTCACATGCAATCTCGAACTGTATGCAATTATTTCCACAATACTATACAAAAAGACCACATAGCGAAATAGCAGATTTTTACCTCGCCTGCGACGAACGTCATAAATAGCGAAACTTTAGGAATTGATTTTGCGGCGACGGCGGCTAAACTTTTATCAACATTTTGTGATTTTTGTAATCTTTAATAAAAATGTAACGGTAAATACAGACGACGACGGACGACAAGCGATTGCAATAGCACACATTATCCTTCTGGTACTTAACACATCTTCTTGATGTGATCTACATAAATGCCAAATATAAATATATTTATATATATAACTTTTGTCCTTGAAATGCGAAAATCGAAATGGAAGAAGTTTGCGTTGTCCATTTTTTTAGTTCTATAGATAAAAAAAAATGAAGTATTAATCTATGATACCACCTCCAGATGGTACCAATATTAAATTTTTTTTTTTTTTTATATCAGGCTGTACATTTTTGTCTTCATTATTTGTTTTACTCCTTTATACTTTTTGCATTTAAAAGAAAAACCGAAAAATTACCAAATTAACCTTCGTTTTGAAATCTTTCAAATAATATTTTGCTTGGAGCACCAGCATTAGCAAGAACTAATTTGTGCTTTTACAAAAACGCTATTGTGAGAAATTAATATCGTTTGGATATTGCAGTTGCTCAAATTTAATTTGACTTGAATTGATAGGTTCATTTGGTATATTTTGTCAATTATGCTAATGTTTAATGTTCATAAAGTCATAGAGACAATTGATGTGGTCATAAAATATCACCCGATTAATTTATCAATAAAATTAGCATAATAAAAATAAAATAACGCTCTTATTATAACTCGTCTTTTTGACAGAGAAAATAAATATACATGTTAAAACAGACCATGATCAAGATGATCTTAAGATGTAGCAATGGGGCACATGCAGAAATTAGCTATAGGTCTTTCCACTTTTCTGTGGAAAGACCTATTGATTTTCTTCCGATTATTATTAGGTCTTTCCACTTTTCTGTGGAAAGACCTTTTGTATTTAAAGTTGAGAATGGAAATGGGGAATATGTCAAAGAGACAACAACCCGACCAAAGAGCAGACAACAGCCGAAGTCCACCAATGGGTCTTCAATGCAGCGAGAAAATCACGCACCCGGAGGTGGTCCTCAGCTGGCCCCTAAATAAAATTGTGTGCTAGTTCAGTGAACATGGACGTCAAACTAAACTCCAAAACATATAAATGAACTAAAACTAAAAAACATACTAGACTATAACAAAGGCCAGTGGCTGCTGTCTTGGGACAGGCGCAAAAATGCGGCGGGGCTAAACATGTTTTGTGAGATCTGAACCCTCCCCCTATACCTCTAGCCAATGTAGAATAAAGAAACACAGCAATACGCACAGTAAAACTCAGTTTAAAAGAAGTCCGAGTCCGATGTCAGAATAGGTAACAAAAGAAACTAAGCAAAAATGACAATGATATATAAATAAACAAAGGACTACTAGCAGTTACTGACATGCCAGCTCCAGACCTCAATTAAACTGATTGAAAGATTATGTCTTCATCATATGAAAATCAAGTACAATCCCTCCCGTAAGGGGTTTAGTATCATACCATCATAAAATATATGAGAAGAACATAACCCGTATCATGCCAACAACTGGTTTTAGAATAAATGTGTTTATTTCCGATGCAAAGACCCAATGAGTGAATCAATATTAATACCAAAATATGCAGTCCTTAATGACTTGACAACAGTATAGTAACTATATCCTTTCCGAATAAGTCTGTTTAAAGGTTTGGTTAGCTTTTGAGGTGAATGCCGACATTTTTGTGCTTTGTAAAGAATATTACCATAAAATATTGGATGTGAAATACCTGAACGTATAAGATGTATGCATGTTGATTTATATTTACGAATGATGTCCTTGTACCGATGATAAAATTTAGTAAATGTTTTGACTAGTTTGTGATATCGAAAACCCTGGTGTAATAATTTTTCAGTAATACAGAGATTTCTTTCGTTGAAATCAAATACGTTGTTACATACACGAGCGAATCGAACAAGTTGAGGTATATAAACACCATAAGATGGCGACAAGGGAACGTCACCATCTAAAAATGGATAATTAACAATAGGAAATAAAAAATCATCTCTTTTATCATAAATTTTGGTATGAAGCTTCCCGTTAAAGATAAAGATATCAAGATCCAGGAAAGGGCAGTGTTTATTGTTAGTATTAGCTTTATTTAACGTCAGTTCGGCAGGATAAATCTCTTTAGTGTACATACTGAAGTCGTCATTATTGAGAGCCAATATATCATCTAAATATCTAAAAGTGTTATTAAATTTTTGAATCAGATGTTGTTTCGATGGGTCTTTGCTGATTTTAGTCATAAATTGTAACTCATAACAATAAAGAAACAGGTTCGCAATAAGTGGTGCACAGTTAGTCCCCATGGGAATTCCGATAACCTGACGATATACGGAATCTCCATAGCGAGCAAAAATGTTATCTAGTAAAAATTCAAGGGCAGTTATAGTATCAAAGCAGGTCCTTTTGTTTGTTGTTACTAAAAAATGACCTAAAAGAGTTGGAACATATATATATATTCGTATTCCGACTTTTTAAATGCTCATTTAATCAGGTGTGTGAATTTGTTCTTAATAACAGGCGGAAACCCAGTTGAAATAGAACAAAAGAATCGAAGCTCTTTGTTAGAGAAGGCGATAAATGCTTACTGTAATGTTTACTATAGTAACAAAAATTTTAAAAGTTAATAGAAACAAATAAAATAACAGTTTTCGGCTAAATTACGAAGTATTTTATCATAAAAACACCATTTGCATAAGTTTTCAATTTATCTATTACATAATTAAGCAGAACAATTAGATATCAAGTCGACGACATGGGTGTCTATTCAGTTGGATCTAAAAAATGCATAACCTCTGATTTAAAAAAAATAAAATACCACGGACGGAGAAGATATCAATCTATTTGTTTCTTAATTTTCGTTTCTGACCTTCCATTATGTGACTCAAGAAATAATTCCAAAAAAATGGGTAACAATTGCATCGAAAAGAGAAAATCGAGTGCACCTTTTAATGTTAGGGCGTGTTTGAGTTGAATATTTTGTCTTGAAAACGTAAAAAGCAAAAGTATCTCGCTTCAGATTCTATCATTTTTATATATCAAGGCTACAGGTTGACTTTATAACATCGAAAATTCACAGTACTAAAAAAATGAAATATATGGGTCAGTCAAGTGAAATACCTTTGTAATGAATCACAGAAACAGAATAGGTGTGTTCGAATAGCAAATTTTTACTAAAAATACAGACTTTTAAGTTGGATCTTAAAAATGCATATCTTCGAAAAGACTTCATTTTTTGTGTGTGATATCTAGGGTTTGTAGTCTTCAACTACCGAAAATCTTTAGTCTGCCCTTCCACGAAATATTGACTTAGAATTTTTTTAAATGTTTATGAATTTTCAAAAATTCCACCTGACAACCGATCAGACAATAGTTTTAAGTTGACTGAATGTAGACAAGTACATTAACTGATGCTCATTAGCTAGTAGATACATTTGTCTTTTAAAATACAACTGGCATATAAGGATCGTAACGGTGCTATGTGGATAAATTTATCGGTTTTCAAGAGCTAAATTGGCAGCGCGTCATCACTACAATGGCTTCCATTTTTACGATTATAATGGGGAGATAATTTTGACAAAATAGAATCCTGACTGAATAAGATTATGAGGCAACGTGGTATATAGGGTAGAAAAATCAAAACTTTGAACAGATTCGAAATCACCAATATATGCAATTTATCAAGTACTTCTAACGAACTTTTGACACTCCAAAAGTAATTAATTCCACTATTTTCAAAGGCCTTATTTGAACAATTTTTTACCAGGTTTTTGATTGTACCAAGTGTACTAGTAAGTAGAATAGATAGTTTAGTTGTGGAACAATGGCTTGAAGACGAAATAAATCTATATTTGTATGGAGTTTTATGCAGCTTCGGAAGCCAGTACATAGTTGGAACTTTCATTGTATTTGGTTCTGCTTGTAAAGAGGTAGCTAAAAGTTTATGTTTGTTACAGATGTCATTTTCCAAAAATGGAGTCAGTTGGAATGTTGGTGAATTCGTGATTTCCTTTTGTAGAACATCAATGTAAAATTTACGTCAAACAATAATGATATTGTTAGCAGCCTTATCAGCCGGGACAAAAATGTATTCTTTGGCGAGTTCTTTTAGCTTATGTTTGATACGGGAAATTGGGCTATTATGGTTGTAGTTAGGAGTAAAATGATCTTTAAAATGTTGAATACGTATATCAACTATGTTCATTACCGAATTAAAAAAAGAATCTAATGATTTCTTGTTAGCTTTTTCTCGTTTTATCCATTTAGAGCAGTAAGAACGGAGTAAGTCGTGGATGATGTTACGACACTCATTCCAATTAATAATTGACGGGGGACGATATTAGGTCCTTTACCGAGGAATGATTTCAACTCTCGGTCACGAACGATGTTAAGGTCTCCTGTTATAACATGGGAACTGGGGCCATAAATGTATTCGGATTTACTGCAATTTCATGAGGTCGGTGTATTGTCATTGATATTAACATCTTTACACACTTCGCTGTAATTAAACACATATTTCCGGGTAGATTTTTTGTAAAAAAATAACAAATAAGAGGGAGTTCAGCATTATCAAAATAGCCAGGAATTAGTTCTTTAACAGAATGATCATTAAAAATACCGGCAATATTTACAAAATCAAAACCTTTATTGACATATTTAATTTTAATAAAATGTTTTTTGTGATCTTCAGGGCGATCAATTTTGGGAAATAATTTAGAATAACAATATGCAATTATAATTTGGACGATTTCATACTTAGGACTGCAATATGGAATTGTGTTGCATTCCTCCAAAATTTGATGTAATTTATTAACAGGCAAAGAACAGAGCTTCGTTAATAGATAGTGTCTACCGTTGTTTTTTTAAATAGAAATTAGGTTCGAAATATTTGTATTGTTATTACGAAATTTTCTTTGATTGCGATTTATTCTACGCCCATGAGAACGGTTTTTACGTACTGTTTTAGAAAGTATATCCAAAATGTTAACATAATCTGTTCTAGATATATTACCAATTCCCATAATATTGGCGTTAAGACCGAGAGGATAGTCTGTCTGTAATTTTTTAATCCAATTTGATTCAATTATTTTTCGTGATCGTACAAATTTTGAATGAGATTCCCCAGGTTGCTTATTAACTACTTCTAAAGGTTGAACTGTTAAATATTTAAAAGGATGATTGTGCTTCTTAAGGTGTTGATAAATGATACTTTTGAATTGATGGGATCTTTTAAAACGATAAAGGTGTTCTTGCGTGCGTTTTGATAATATCGTCCAGTTTCACCTACTTACTGAAAACCGCATCCCGGTTTGTTTCATGTGAGTATTTGTTCTGATTATTATTATTTTTTTTTTCACTTCTTCCGCCACTTTTATTCCTTGCGTGTATTTTTTATTTTGCAAGATTTCGCTTAGATGTTTGGTATATGATATCGCACAGTTTATGCGCCTTAGAAATTGACCCTGCTTAACCGTATACTTTTCTTTGTAAGAGTTATCTCCCCGAAAATTGTTTTCCTTTAGTGCATCTCCTCCGTAACCGTAAAAGAAATCTTCAAATTTATTTTACCAAATTGCTCTTGACCGAAGCCACACGAAGACTCCAAATGAGAGTTATTTCCCCTTCTGTATTTGACATAAGGGATATATAAATGTATTGCATGAATGGTAAGTGAAACAGAATTAATGTATTTTGATTTGAGGTCCTTGGTTCTCTAAAATGAAATTGAGGTCAAAGTAAAAGGTTAAGGTCATATTCTAAATTTTGATTTTTTCTTGTTTTATGAACTCCTCTGTCAGTTTTAAAGATATATATAAAAGAACTAGTGCAAAGTGTTTACCTGATTGTGATGAAGATATGATAGATTTGGTCTGAAACAATCCAATGACTTCTTATAGGAGTTATTGTCCCTGAAATGATTAAATTTAAGGTTAATTGATTATTTCTTCAACTTGGTACACGATAAAGCCATAGGGTCTTCAGCTAAATGTTGATTGACATATGACCTTGAAAAATAACAACCGGAAGTGACCTTGAGTAAAGCGAAAGTAGCAATTTATGCACTGATTTCATAGAAAAGTACCTAGAAACTATATATCTTTTAAATACGCATCCATAAACCTATCAGTTGAGACCAGAAGTGACCTTCGATAAACCGGAAGTATCTTATATCTCCCTTATTACAGGCAAAAGTTAATAGAAACCATATATTTTTGGAATCAGTGTGAATAAATCTATCATGTGAGCACGAAAGTGACATTTTTTAAACCGGAAGTTGAAGGTTATCTCCCTTGTTTCAGGCAAAAATATAATGAAACATATATTAATTGAATCAGTATGAAGAAACCTATGCTTGGATGCCAATAGTAACTTTAAGTAAACCGGCAGTAGCTTCTCATCAATCATTTAGAAAATTGCTGTGGAAAGGCCTTCAATTGATTTTTTATTTTTTAATTTTTTCTTCTTCCGCCACTTTTATTTCTTGCGTATAATGATTGTTTTGCAAGATGTCGCTTAGATGTTTGGTATATGATATCGCACAGTTTATGCACCTTTGAAATTGACACTGCTTAACCGAATACTTTTCTTTTATTTTTACCAAATTGCTCATTATATCATCAAGATGTTTTGTATAATCTGACCGAAGCGAAACGAAGACTCCATTTGAGAGTTATTTCCCCTTCTGTATTTGACATAAGGGTAATATAAATGTATAGTCTGAATGGTTAGTAATAGACACCTAAGGTATTTTGATTTGAGGTCCTTTGTTCTCTAAAATGAAATTGAGTAAAGGTCAAAAAGAGACAAAAATAAACTAATAATATTTTTTTTTCAGATATTTTGTCATCTTTGTCAAAAGTTTTAATGTGTTTCTTTGTATCTTATTTAAAGAAAGGCTTACTTGTAGATAACTCTCAGGTTAATTCATTGTAAAAGGTATTTAAGGTTCTTCAAAATGTTTAAACAAATGCAGAAAATTAGTTTTAATGGTCGTTTATTGGCTCGGATTATTCTTGTAAAGTCCTAATTTTCCTTTTTTGTCGTATTTAACTACAATCTTGTCCTTATTTCCTCGAATATGACCTACCGAATTGGACTCATCACCAGCTTTGTACTTACTCCAGCAACACAATGGGTGCCACATGTGGAGCAAGATCTGCTAACCATTTAGGGGCTACTGTTATCACCGCCAGTTTTTGGTTTGATTCATGTTGCTCAGTCTTAGTTTTCCATATTCTGTTTTGTATTCTGTTGTTTGTCTTTTGGTCGTTTTATTTTGGTTTCTGCCATGGCGTTTTTTTTGTTTTTTTTTTGTTTTCTTTTTAGATTTATGAGTTTGGTTATCTCTTTGGTAACTTTCGCCTCTCTTTTTTTTTGTATAGAACTACACGAGGGAAGGATTAACAGAAAAAAAAGATGTTTAAAGGCTTCTTTATTTTTGCATTCTTGTTAAAAAAATTAAATCAATGTTATAAATAAACAGTTTTCTTGCATATGAAGTTGAGTGCCTGCATTCTAAATTAACATTGATGACACTTGAATGGAGGTCAGAAATATAAAAGTATATAAACGATTACAATGGGAATGACATGGGTTTCTTGGATAACCTTCACAATGGACGTGTGTATATCAAGTTTGAGTGGATTAACACCAAAAAGTCGTAAAAAAAACAGTCCAAACTGTCAATGGTAAGCTTTTCTTGAAGGAGTTGGAACCTCAGTTTAACCATAACTACATATTTTTGTAAACCGGACATTTAATATCAAAATTAACCATTAGAAAAGGGGTTTATTTTTGAAGTGATGTCAATGATATAAAGGAGGTATGCTAAAAATTTTGAGAAGCCAGTCATATAAAGTGTTCGGGAGTGTCCGAACTACCAGTTCCTAATAGAACAACTGGAGTTAATACATTTCAGATTTCCTTAGTTCAAACAATTCTAAGTATCGAATTGAAAATCTTGAATATTTCAAATTAGGGATGTTGAATCTCAATTTCTCTAATGTTTGTGCTATTTTCACATCTCTTGATCGGTGTGAGAAAAATATTTCTCCTCACTAGTGAAATATCTGTCCTCGGCAAATGATTGGTCGAAATTTAATTATGACGTCAAGTGACGTCATGAAAAAAGACGTCACATATAAAGAACACAACTTCCTTCAAATCTTTGAAAAGGAAGGATAAAAGTCATTAGAGAAACAGATTCCACCACTTTAACACGTGTAGTACGATATTTATCCACTCTCAAATGTTAAATTTTAATGATTTGAAGAGCTCGGCAAGCCTCGCGCTTTAAAAATTAAAATTTAACTGTCTCGAGTGGAGAAATATTGTATCACACTTGTTGCAGTGGTGAAATCTATATTTCTCAAATTTTTGTGCTATTTTCACATTTCTTGATCGGCGTGAGAAAATATTTATCCTCATTAGTGGAATATCTGTTCTCGGCAAATGATTGGTCAAAATCTAATTATGACGTCAAATTTTCTTGGTTTCTTCTGAATTTTCCTATTGTGACGTCATGAAAAAAGGCGACCATGCCTGATGACGTCACATATAAAGAACACAACTTTCTGCAAATCTTTGAAAAGGAAGGATAAAAAGCATAAGAGAAACAGATTCCACCACTGATAACTCGTGTATTACAATATTTCTTCACTCTCAACAGTTAAATTTTAATTATTTAAAAAGCTCGACAAGCCTCGCGCTTTAAATGTTTAAATCTGACTGTCTCGAGTAGAGAAATATCGTAACACACTTGTTGCAGTGGTGGAATCTATATTCAACATATTTTATGAAATGTGATAATAGACAAACTTAATTTGATAGTGTAGATTGTTGGACGTGTTTTTCATCGAACAGTCTGTCTTCCCATTGCTTTGGAAAACGCTTGGCATTGGCGCAACGTCAGATATTGCTACTGATCAAGTGTAACAGAAAAATGACGTTTAAATGGAACGTCTTTTCGAAAACGCGCACCATTTTCCTATTTTCGTTTTAGGGTAAAGCAAAGTATTGCACAAAATTATAAATGCCGCGTGAGGCCAATCCAATATGATTTTTCATTCTAAATACTAAATTAACAGGTAGTGTTTTTCTTGTACTAAAAGGCTGTAATTTGGTTACTTTTAAAATATTTTCGGGGTACTGAATGCAAAGAAAAAAAGACTACGGTTTGGTATTCTTACTTTTATTTTGATTGTTTTATAGGTGTGCATTCTTTTTCATGATGATGTGCATTATTTCGTTTTGTTGAAAGCAGGACATTTACAGTTAGCGGAGGAATAACATCCCTGGCATATTACGCTTTTGGCGGCGTCAAATCATGTTAACAGACAACTTTGCAAGACATTTTTGTTAATCCGCACTTTTTATAGATAACCTGTAATCTTAATACAATCTGGTGTTCCAATTACAATTTTTTAAATACCTTTTATTGGTTTAGAAATTCAAAGATGAAAAATATTCACCACGAAATTATCTCTCTGTTTTTTAGCCTGACAAGTTTTGTGAAGGCATGCAAATTTACTTCGGACATTTCCGCAAGACATTGCAAACCTATTGTTTTGAATTGAATATGTAGCTCAATTTATTTGATAATTTGAGGTTTTGGAGCTTGCATTTATTACAAAACGTTAGTGCATAAAATTGAATAAATTATATTTTCAACTGAAATATTTCTAGCTTCCAAACTAAATTTCCCCTGGGACATTTCATTTTATCATATTATTTTCCAAATATCTATGCAAATTGTAGATGTAGGCAGCTATGCAAACTAATACTGTATTATATGAGGTTGTATTTATAGAAAAAAGTCAGTTTTATGTTTCGAATATGTTACAAGGGACAACGTTAAGGAAACGTTTTTTTCTGATAATCTGTGACTTCTGATACATATAGACATTATATTTTTTATTCTTTATCTATCATAATGTGAAAATGTGCGAACAATCTTTATTTACATATAAAATTTGACATATTCATATCAGCATTTCTAAGAAAAAATTCCCGTCATATATTTACTTAGCGTTATTTTTCGTGGTAGTGGCAATAACTTACATTGCGTCACTACAAATTTTTATTACTTGTTCTATCTATATAATAACATGCATTAACAGGACAATTGATATGAAGCTTTTCATTTCTAGTTCCTCTATATAGATTATGTATTTCCAATAATAATTCAAATCTCTGAAATCACATTGATCACTTTTTAGTGATTGCTTGCATTTCTTATATCCCTGTGACAGAAATGATACTACCAAAACTAAAATGCCCACTTCATGTCTTCATTTTGTCCTAGATATTGACACGGTGGACGACTTCAAACTACAATTCATGACAAACGTTATGATTTAAACTTTCCAATCTTCAACTTTCCATTTTTCAGCAGTAAATTGGAGGATAATAAAGGGATAATAACATTCATTAGTCGATGATAAACTGACAATAACATGGCAAAAAACGAAAAACGACCAAAAGGCAGCAGTACACAGTATACAGCATCGAAAACTGGAGACCGAGCAACACAAACTCCATCAAAATCCGGTGGTGATCTAAGTTAATCCGGAAGGATAAGCAGATCCTGCTCCAGATGTAGCACCCGTCGTGCTGCTCATGTAAGTACAACCTTGATGATAACTCTAATTCGATGATGTCACGTACGAGGAAAAGAACACAAAATTAGCTCCAACAGAGTTATGTAGTTCTAACTCGTACGTTTAATGTCACCATCACTAATTTTCCGATACCATATGTATGTGTCTCAACTTCATCGATTTATGATTTACTTCATACTTTTACTTCCCTTAGAAATCGACAGTTTAGTTTGGGTGACAACTTAACTTTCTACAAGTGAGGTGCATTGCAGCACCTGCATAAATTAAAGCAACAGTGAATTACTGATGTTAAAATGTCATAAATCGATTAGGAAGACAAATCAAAGTAACAAACACAAACTGATGGAATGGCAAGAACTCCAAAAAAAGGCTTGATCAGTGCTTCGAAAGGGTAAGTGATTCTTGATTTGCAATCATCATCCACCATACGAATCCACAATCAGACAAAATGTCACCATCGGAAATAGGACACAATCGGTTAAACTACAGATAGGACAATTATTCTGGTATCAAAATATTTAAGACTGCGAAACATGTCCCTAACGAATTGAGACACATACATATCGTACCGGTGAACAAATATGTGATGGTTACTGTTAAACTTGTGTAGTGTCGATTTCATTCGTTCTTCCTCTTAACAATGCTGGAGCAGTTTTTGAGGAATGAGCACACTTGTGCAATGAAGTGCGTAAAGTGTGAACATGCACGAGCGTAACTCAGCAATAAATATATGTAAACGCAATATGATGTGGCAGAGGGTATGTTTAAGCTACGAAATGGGAAATTGACGAGTGGAAAATTGAAATCATTATGTTTTTATAGACTAGTTTGACGTTTGAAGTTTAAAGTTGTCCATATCGAGAAAAAGATCAACATATAAAGCAGACGTTAAAGTTTCTATAGTTTTCTCATCACGAGTTCATTGGGATATATGAGATGCAAAGACGCACTGAAGGTTGATTATTGAATGACATTGCATCATTAATATATATGAATGTTCAATGAAAGACATTTGGCAATTGGAACATGTGTTTTTCTTTTTGTCTTTGAAGAGGTTTTGTAAAGAAATTAAGGCAGTTTCACGGACGCTATTATAAATTGACTTGCCGTTAAGGAATATCTGTTTCGCCGATGACCACGGATGTGAACCATTTGGCGTATCCAAAATCCAGTTTATGAATTTCCACTAAATATCACTTGGGTCTTGTTTTTGCTTTTAACAGGCAACACGACATTTGAAATAGATTCTACCTTTTCCAAGCACATCAGTTCTTTCCGGACTTTTTATGAGATTCAAGCTACTCAGTCTTAAGTCATAATTTTGTATAGTGTGTTATTAGCTATAAATATGATGTAAATTTTATTCAATGTATTCGACAGTAATAAGGATATAATATTAAGGTGGTACCAAACACCTTGACTAAAAATAATTTGGCTCGTTTATTTTGTATAAAATTTTGACAAAATATTTACTCTGACCCTTTGACAAAAATATAAAAATTTCAAAAAACTTGAACCACACACTTTATCGGAAAAATTTCATTGGATATATAGCAGGTTGACAAACACTAATTTTGATCATTGAGAAGCTTAATATTTCATTAACAATGTTATGATAATTTTCCATTATTCGACTTAAACGATTGCTATTTTAAACTGCAAAATCTTTATCAAACAATTTATCTAACTTAATTAAATTAATGGCATAATAATATTTGTCAAAACAACTAGAATTTAATTTTATTTCGTATGATCTCAATCAAGAAATTATAAAATATCATATTTCTTAACGTCACAGTCATTATATGATGCTAAAAACATATCAAGTAGTATTGGTACTGGTTATATTAAAGTTCTAAAAATAGCAGAATCACAATATGCACAAAATTACAAAATTTTAAGATAACGTAAAAGTACAATTTAAATTACTGCAACTGAAAACGTCCGGATGTTTGATTTCTTGATCAACAAATGTTTTTGTAGTTTTGATGGGCGCATTTTCAACAGACAGTTGGTATTCCTTCTTATGCGTACAAACTAGGTTTTCTTCGAGCCGACTTGTTTCTTTATTCGTTTGAAACAGACTTATCATTTTAATCTAGCACAAAACCAGGATATGGAGTGTGATGCAATATTCCAGGGTTGCGTTTCCCATTATGATTTCATTGCAAGAGTGGTGTTACCATTGACCTAATGTTTCTTAAAGATAAATTTGAAGTCATCTTAATTGTATTGAACGTTTTCAAATATCTGTGACACAAATAACCACGGATATGTTCCGTTTGGCGTATCGACAATCTCGTTTTCTAGTCTTTGTTAGTGTTCACATCGAATGCGACTTATTGTCGGATTATATCTCTTCCATTATTTGGTGTCACCATATACCATGGATATGTCCTGTTTAACCTAACCGCATAATTCCGTCATCTTTTCTTCATTTGTAACGGTCGAACTTATAAAGCAGAATTTGCCTATCGATATTGAGTTTTCTATGTAGCGATTTATGGAGACTGTTGTTTGTATGTTCATCTGTTTGTTTTAAATTGGTGTTATCTATCTTTGACTTATCTGGTTTTGATTGCTCCCTCGATATCAACTCATTATTTTCAGCAAATGCAATAGTTAAATACATACTGCAAGCCGCGTTTAATTTTGTTCCCCAACTGCGAAATGTCCGAAATTTTATTGTTTGTTTTAATTTTCCTAACTGGTTTGGTAGTTCTCGGTTCTTCAGTTGTTGAAACTCATCTACGACACCAATTTTTTCCGGGTTTTGGCATCTTGACATCATGCAAACTTCCATCATGTTAGATGACGTTACATTTTTCGCAGATCATCAGAATAGAATCGTCAATAAATATATTGTCTAAAAATCTCGTTCGATAAAACATTTTGATTGTTATCATTTCATAACAAATTCCGTATTAAGGCTGTCTAATCTCCTTACTTCTCTGAAGTCCATCGGTTTATTGCCGAGCGTTCGAGATTCGAACCTTGCTCAGAATTTGATTTTAAATCTGACATTTGCTTGACAATTTAGGCATGCATAACTGTCTCGAGTGGAGAAAAGTCTTATAAGACATATCAGGTTTGTTTTAAAAGAAAAGTTTATGAACTTTAATTTGATCAGTGTCTTATACACTGTTAAAGACAGAGGCCACAAGACACCGCAGATCGAATATATATAAACAGTGAAATGATTGAAAGGAAACAAAATATGAACAAACATAAATACAGGACTATCGATTGAGACACAAAACCAATCTCTTTTAAAGAACAGAGGCCAGACACTACAGATCGAATATATATTAACAATATAATGATTGAAAGGAAACAAATCGTGAACATGTCAAAAAACCAGACTATCGATTAAGGCTCCTGTTTCTGAAATAACCGTCAAAAGCCAACAATATTAAAGGTATTATTATATAATTCGAGAATCAACTAAGAGGCTTCAAAAGGGATTATTTTAAATAGGGTTAATCATGGTAAAAAAAGTAAGAGACAATGGGAAACCGGAATTGCGATTTCATCATGATACAGAAAATATCCGTTCTGTTCAAAATAAGTATAGAAAGCCATATATACAATAAAACAAGGGATTCATTTCTTCAACAACGCAGAAAGCCCATCACACAATTAATTACAGAATATAGCAAACACTTAAAGAGGGTGACCACATTAAAGAAAGGACTTCTAATTGAATCTATTGTATAGTAAACTAAATAAGAAAATAAACAATCACCCAACAATGACCAACACACATAGTATCTAAAAAGTGTGCCAATGCCTTATATAAAATCAACGTTAAAGTCAAACCGGGAGAAGGGGCCATATTCAACTTTATCTTACCTCCTATACATTTCTAGGAATATCATTGGTTTAAAGCGACCGCGTGGAGACCGTATATATTTAATATTTGGTAGTAGGCGTGGTTTATTTTAATACATGGTTACAAGCGGTGTAATATACCTTTATAAAAACAACACAGTGTTGAGGAAAAATCTGAAACGTTTCGCCCGGACAACAGATGAAGAAATTAATGATGAACGATTGAAATAAATGCAGAAAATACATAAAAAGCTGTCATTGTTGGCATTTGTTTTTGTATAGACCAATGGAATTAGGTTTATTATATTGAAGACTTGGTCAGTTTGATAGGCCACTATTCTTAATGCCACATGTTAAGTTAGTCGGTAAGATAAATTCGTTACACAGTGTGCTAGTGACCAAATACGATATACATGGGGTTAGTAAAATTCATATGGGGTGAGAGCGATCTAATATTCTGTGAAGTGTGATGTGATTTTGTTATTCACAGGTGCGTGTCGAGATTTTGTATTATGTGTCAATACACTGCTATCCTTTCTTGTCCAGTAATAGATAAAAATAAGGAGATGTGGTATGATTGCCAATGAGAGAACTATCCACCAAAGTTCAAATGAAGTGGATGTAAGCAATTATAGGCAACCATAAGTTAATTTGTATCTTTAAAATCAATCACCCTTACTATCTAAGTAAACTTCCTTTACATTAATGTTTTAACCGATAAACCCATCTTCATATTGTAGCTTACGATAGAAAAAAAAATATATTTTATGAAAAAGACGTCCGTTAATTTTCCTTGGATTCTGCGAAGAATCGTGAAATCACATAAAAAAGGCAACAAATCTTGTACCTGCATTATGTCTACAAATTGGGTCTTTTTCTATTCTTTTAATTGTAGCGAACCAAAGCTTCCCGAGAAGGGATATAAATAGAAGGCATGAGGACAAAAGGCTATGAAAATGTTGTCAAGTTCCCGAAAGTAGTAATCAATGACACCTTTCAAATAATTTATGTTTCGAAAGTGCATATTTCTGTCAAATAATTGATACTGGATACTTTCCTTTCAAAGATAGCTCATGTTTAGGAAATTTGAATGCAAAATCTTTAAACTGAAACATGATATTTGTCGGTGAACAAATGCTTTTATTAATTTACCTGGAATGACATACAGAAAATATATCATGTTACCATAGAGCTGATAATGTGAATTATATCTGTAATGATGTTTGATCCAGTGGGAATAAACAAATTCTCGTATATAACTGTCACGTATCAATATTCAAGAAGCAAACAGTTCATTTGTCAATGCCGTATAACTGAATCAATTTTTATGGTTTTGTTATCTAAATGAGTTCGTACATTCAAATCTTAGTTTGTCACACATCGACATGGATAGATTTTTTATAAATGTTTCTGGAACCAAATTTGAAATCAGCAAGGCAGCGCTGTTGACACAGCCTGATACTCGTTTGGGGAAGATTGCTTTATCAACTTCTACTTCAGAAAAGCAAGAGCTATATTTTGATCGACCTGCAACAGCATTTGAATCTATTCTGACGTTTTACCAGACGCGAAAACTGCATATGCCACCAAACGTATGTCCAAACTCGTTCAAGGAAGACTTAGATTATTGGCAGATTGACTATGAATACTTAGACAAATGCTGTTTATATTCGTTTATTCAATTTTTGGATTTGCACACCGCTAGAATAGAATTTCAGTATGAAAAGAACGAAACTTTATCGAAGACTGTGGTATCGAAATGTTCAGCAATGAGGAACCGTATTTGGAAAGTTATAGACTACCACGAGGCAACATTGTTAGCAAAGGTAGGAATTTTGCAATAATAAACGTTTGATACCGATTCCAATACGAAGAACACGTATTTCTGGAATAGCCTAGCTCCATCAGATACCTCTTGACTAAATGTTTGGAAAGCCAAATACATAATACATAGGTGAGCGTCAAACAAAAAGGGTCTAAACATTACAGTTAAAACACAATAAGCTTAACCTTGCCCTAGAGAATTACAACCTCAGTTTTAGTAGATTTATATAACTTATACTTTATATATTCCTCTACCCCAGAATACATTTTGGGGCCTCAATGCTTTTAATTTCGTACCTTATTTGGCCTTTTTAACTTCTTTTATTCGAGAGTCACTAAAAAGTCTTGCGTACAAAATTCTAATCCGTGTATCTATGATGATTTTATTGTAAACTGAAATTTTAGAGTCAAAATGTTTTATGTAATTCATACCTATATTATACTACTTGCTACTTACTATATATATAGGCACTGTATCGGGGATTATAGTCCGTCAAAATTCGTAAGGGGTTCCACGGAACCACGTGTCTCGCGATTGCTGCTGTCAGTGTAAACATGTAATCATGAGTTAAAAAGTGAGTCCATTATCAGTGAAATACAGAATTTGAAAAAAAAAACCAAATCAAACTTTTTCTTTAGATGCTATTTCTTAGTCTTGAAGATTAACTTCTGTCCAGTTTCATAACAATCCACGAAGTACAAATTTATCATGTCTAAAAAATGTAACCTCAGACTAGTACTATCTGTAAAAACTAAGTCCATCTTTCCGAAAAGTACTGAAAATGGAAATATATTTTTTAAAGTTTTCTTCAGACATTATCTCGTTATCATAGAAAAAAGTAAAATCACAAAAATACTGAAATCCGAGGAAAATTCAAAAAGGAAAGTCCCTAATCAAATGTCAAAATCAAAAGCTCAAACACATCAAACGAATTGATAACAACTGTCATATTCCTGACTTGGTACAGGCATTTTCTTATGTAGAAAATGGTGGAAAAGCTTCTGCCAAAGTTTTTATGAAGGTTTGACAAAGAAATTGATGTGTAACAAACTTTAACACATGACTGTATCCACTTGTTAACTGTAAGTTCATTTATCCGTTAAATGTGTATATTTTCAAAATTTTGCTCTGGATACTGTATTTTGGTCATTAACAAGCTGCTGTCCAAATTTTAATACATTCCATCAAGGTTTGACGATGTTATTGATGACTGAAAAACTTTAACCTCAGACTGAATCTGAATGTTAACTGTAAAAAAAAACAAGTCCATTTATCAGTTAAATACGGAAAAATAATAAAAAAAAAAATATTTTCAAATTTTGCTCTGGATGCTATCTTTTGATGATAAACAAGTTTCTGTCCATATTTTATAAAATTCCATGAAGGTTTGACAAGGTTATTGATGTCCCATAAAAATTTTACCCCATACTGAACCTAAATGTTGACACCGCCGAAGCCGACACCGACGACGGAATCTAGGATCGCTATGTCTCGCTTTCGCGACATAAGTGTCGCAAGTTCGACAAAATTGACGTAGATTGTCTTCTTAATTTTTTTACATTTAGCCTACCAAAATAATTTCTTTATAGAAAAACTATCTATAATCGCCAAAACTAATATCAGATGATTTTATTACACGTTACGCATTTTCAGTTATTTTGAATTGGTCCACGATGGTATCATGAGTTCATTTTTTTTGTGCTTTGACACAGAGATGATTTAAAACAAGCTTTTCCTAGATTCTTCGTTGATAATATTATAAAATATTAAGAGAATATTCCCTCAGGCAAAACAGTATAACAAAAAATCCGAACATTGATTTGAACTATTTGTGTGTCCCAATGTGAAACCTTTTTTCACAAGTATCCTCAATTTGATTGAATTGTTCGTTTTAGTCGGAACATACGTCGTTATAGCGATTTCAAATTCGAAATTAAGACCTACATGTACTGATTTAATGAGTGTCATTGAAGATTTCATGGATTTTATCATTTTTATCTGCGGACGCACCTTTTTGGCAAGGGTTTTACTGACCGTTAGAAGAGGACCAACGTGACCATATATCTATTCTCATGTCACCCTTGGGGTCACAAAAACTGACAAAATCAAACGTTATTAACCAACGGAACGAACGAAAAACAACTGTCATATTCCTGATTGGTACAGCCATTTTCGGAAGAAGATGGTGGGTTAAACCTGGTTTTATAGCAAACTAAACCTCCTACTTATATGAAATTTGACCTTTTGTGGATTTAGCTATTTTTATGTCCCTTTATATCTTATTTATCTTGAATTATGCAAGTATATATCATGTATATACTACCTTTGTTCTAGAATGTTAATGTTTGAGCGTTCATGATGAGATAACTCCAGAAAAGCGCTTCGCACGCAATAAATTAAGTTTAATCTCCATTGCAACAAACTTTTCTTCCGTCCCCACAATGTAAAATGAATTTAGAAATGCACATTCGAATAACATTTTTAAACATTGCAAAATGCTATAATCCCACAAATCCTGAGTGTGTATTCACATGGATCTTTGTCATATAACATTGATATACATAGGGGTTAAGAGGAACATTAGTCCACGGTATTATAAGAATACTTATGTTTTGTTACATCCATTATTCTTTGTTACAGGAGAAAAATGGATGTAACAAAACATAAGTATTGTTACATCCATTATTCTTTGTTACAGGAGAATAATTCACGTTGACATAATGAAATAACATGCAGATAATTAGTAAAAATAATAGTAAAGATTAAATATCGAAGGTTTCTTTTTCAACGTTACTATCCTAAAAAGATAGTATGACCAGGACACCATTACAACGGCCAATATTCCTAAGATTGTTTATAGAAATAAGAAGATGTGGTATGGATGCCAAATGAGACAACTCTCCATCCGAGTCACAATGTGTAAAAAGTAAACAATTGTAGGTCAAAATACAGCTTTTTAACATTGAATTTGGACAACAGGGCCTCGCACTAAATTTACTGAAACCTGCGATTAACTGGACAATAAAAATCAATACACAAAAATGTTGCCAAAATTGATAGGTTTATGTCTATTTTTTTTTTTTTAATTTCAGTTGTACCTCATTGTTGGGATAACTATCGTGTTACTATCAGTGGGAGTATTGGCCTTAAGTACGTTGTCAACCTTCAGAAGTCCCGTTCCACTTTGTGAGGCTTTCAAATACATGTCATTTGGGGAGGCAGAATGCAACATTGCCACAGCATATGCAGACCAAGACTGCAACAAGCTAAAAGTGAAATATAAGGAAGACGAATCCTACATGTACTATATGGACCCGTCTTTCTATGATGACGATCAGACAAATCATAATGAATCCCTAAAACAAAAATTCGAACAATTTCTGGCAAGAAATCATACAGGAGTTACTCAAAAATCGAAAATATTTGTCAAAATTGACCACTTTTTTACAGCATTCTTCACAGCTGAATTTTTGCTAAGGCTGTTTGTGTGTCCCAATGTGAAATCATTTTTCACAAGTATCCTCAATTTAATTGAATTGTTCATTTTAGTCGGAACATACGTCGTTATAGCGATTTCAAATTCGAAATTAATACCCACATGTACTGATTTAATGAGTGTCATTGAAGATTTCATGGATTTTGTCAAAATGATTCGAGTTATCCGGCTGCTGCGATATTGTCAGAATTTGGCAGCAGTTCGCGTGCTTACCTTTTCGATAAAGAAAAATGTGAAAGATCTCTTCCTACTTTTCTTTCATATATCTCTCATTGTGTTGATCTTTGGAAACATAGTGTACCTGTCTGAGGATAGACACAACATCGATAGTATACCACACGGGTGGTGGCTTGGGGTCATAACTATAACAACGGTCGGCTTTGGTGATGTGGTTCCTACATCTGTAACTGGAAAGATCATATGCTCCGCCTGCGCTTTATGTGGTATTTTGACTCTTGCACTGATAACTTCTATATTTGTTGAAACTTTCATGTCCTTATATGGTGTAGCACTGATTGACGCGGTACCAAAAGAAGATCGTATCAGAAAGTGGGATCATTATTCGAAGAAAATTAGAGAAAATGGACATTCAGATTTCATTGACATAAAGAAAACAAAGATTTGAACTATAGTAAGTTTTATCGAAAGGCACAGTTACAAACAAGTATAAAAAAAATGTGAAGATGAATTCAAATCAGCACTGTATTATGGTTTTTACCTTCAGGAGTCTGAATGGTGGATCATTCGTTTCTCTTTTTTTTATGCCATTTTTCTCTCTTCTTTATTTTTGTCGCCCATTATTTTCTTTTCTATTATTTCATTATTTGGTAAATTTTTCTTTATTATTTATTTTTTTCGACCCTTTTTCTGTAGCTTTTGTCTATTATTCTCTAATCTTTAAACACCATGCAGGCCCTCATGCAATGTTAATAACAATGTTTCATCTTTGCACTATAAAACGTTTTAAACTTTTCTCACAAGTTGTCAGTATAGATTGGGTTAATTTGCAACATATGACATTATTCATTTTCTATTTTTATCAATAGATTGGCGTTTAAGTGAATACTTTACTCATTAAAAGCTCTCTAAAATTACTTTACTTTATTTCAGATTATTGAGTTATTATTGCATCATATTCTCAATAAGGCACTTTTCATAATGAATTCCCCTCTGTCATTTTTTTATTATATTATCGTTGGTATATTGTTTTGATGTAAATAAATCACATGAAATTGAATGCGTTTCATTTCTATGACATCCTTTTTCCTTAAATTTCAACTTGTCCAGCTTAAACAGGGACTGTAGAAAATAATACATATCATTTCACGCTACCAGAAGAGGAAGAACCATTTTCCAACACAATATTCATGTTTGACTATATATACATATCAAGTAAAACTGTATATTCGAGTTGCAAGTAAGAAGTGTTTAATTCTATTACTAGATATGTGGAGATTCATCTTTAAACCGACTCTATGTTTGGACCTTATAGTTCACACAGCTTGTCTTTCAAACACGGTTCACAATGATTTACAAAAATAGTAAAAACTAAGTAAAATTCCATTTTTATCATCCAGTATGAGACCAGGTATCCTTCTGATACCCATTTGTTTATCCATCACCTTTATTTTTTATTTTTCCTGTTTTATAATTATTTCCTCTATTTCTTCTGATGATGATGTGTGCAAGTTACCAAACAAAAATGCCTTTAGCTGTCGTTATACTTAATTTCTGTACCCCCTAAACAATATGGGAATCAGCATTGAGGATTACAGGGCAGCCATTGGCTTATTTCATTGTACATGTAGCAAAAGAAAAAGCAGCACTTATATTAATTCGCACGATTATGCATATTTAGAAATACTAAAAATTAACTTACATTGCTCCTTCTATGTTATTTCACTATCTTTTCTACAGTCAATAAATCCCAAGATTGACATTATCTTTCTGTTGTTTGTACCTCATTTTATTTTTTTTGTCGGTAATATTGAACCAAACCCTGGTCCAGATGAAAATAACATATCGAGTACACCCTCTAGTGTTAGATTTAGTGAAATCGATAAATCCATATCAATATGTAATTTAAATATCCGCATTATTAGAAACAAATTAGAATTCTTAAATAATTTCACTGACGAATTTGATGTCTTAGCTGTAACAAAAACACATTTAGATCCTAGTGTATCTGAAGATCTATAAAACTAGATTATTTCAATAACATTGTAAGGAAAGATCGAAACAACTTTGGTGGTGGATTAATGATATATGTTAAAGACGGTATCGGTATTGTGCGTAAAAGCGAACTAGAAAATCCCTTTGATGAAACACTTTGGGTTGAAATACGAGCCAAAGGTCAACACTTCCTTCTCTGTCATTCATATCGTCCACCGAATGCGGACACCGACTTCTGGGCACGATTAAATCATGCAATAGAAACTGCCTTTCAAATAAACGAAAATAAGGTGATCACTGGTTATCTGAATTCTGATCTTTTCAATGTCAATAATAATAAACTTATTGACACTTTGGAATTGCTCAATCTAAGAAATGTAATTGATAACGCAACAAGAGTTACTGATAAAAGTAGTACACTCTTATATCCTATAATAATAAGTGACTGTATGTCATATTATTTATCAGATGTCTTAAATATTCCCTCAGAGATTAGTGACTACAATGCAGCAGTAATATGTTTCTTGAGTGTCCATCAGCAATGTCACGTACTTTCAAAAGAGAAGGGTGGATATATGATAAGATGGATAAAGATAAATTTTTGAAAATAATTAATGAAACGGATTGGTATGCACTTCTTTCCGATGACAAGGATGTTAATGAATTATGCGAAATATTTACTGTAACTTTTTTTAACATTGCGAGGGAGTGAATACCTACCAAACAAGTAACCATACGAAAAAAAGACAAACCATCATGGTTCAATAGCGAGCTTAGAAGAGAAATACGCACTAGAGATCGATTACGAAAAAAAGGCTTATAAATCTAAAAAAACAATCTGATATTTTGAAGTACAAGCGACAGAGAAATAGGGTCAATAATATGAAAAAAATGCTAAAGAAAGATTTGAAAGTAATTTAGACAACATTACTCTAAATAATGTATCGAATACAAAAACTTATTGGAAAATAATGAAAATGTTAATCAAGTCTAACAATGGTAAAATAACATCCCCCAACTCCAAAATATTATAAATACCGAAAATATAGACGAAATTGCATATGAAGATGAAGAAAAATGAGAGCTATTGAACAAGTATTTTAATTTAATCTCCAAATTAGATGAGGAAAATATCAACTCACCACAATTTGAAACTAAATCTGACAATAAAATGTGTGACCTACATGTCACTTTTCAAGAAATTATAGATATAATTAATATTCTTGATCCAAATAAAGCATCGGGACCAGATGTGATTAGCCACAGGATGCTCAAGATCTGTCCAGATAAAGTGGCAATACCTCTTCAAATTATATTCAACAAGTCCCTTAGTCAATGTGTCTATCCAACCAGCTGGAAAATTGCAATGTAATAGCTATTTTCAAAAAGGGGGACTCATCTTTGCCATCTAATTACAGACCTACATCTCTAATTAGCTTCGTGGAGAAAGTTATGGAACGAGTTGTTTTTAAATTTGTATATAATCATCTCTTTAATAACAAACTTATCTATGAATGTCAATCAGGTCAAAACATTCAACAGTGCATCAATTATTAGAAGTTTATGATTGTATCTTAAATGCACTGGAAACAAAAGACATTTGCTGTTTTGTATTTTGTGATTTTTCGAAGGATTTGACAAAGTGTGGCATATTGGTTTACTACATAAAATGAAAGCATATGGCATTGAGGGAAATCTGTTAAATTGGTTCACAAGCTACCTTTATCAATGAAAACAAAAGGTTATTATTAATCAATCATCCTCGACTTTTTGCAATGTTTCAGCTGGTGTACCTCAAGGATGAATTCTTGGTCCTTTATTGTTTATCATATATATTAATGATACTGCTGAACAGTTAACTTCTTTATGCAGACTATTTGCAGATGACACTTCATTCAGTTACTCGGGTCATGACGAGGAACTTATACAATCAGTTGTTAGTCGTGACCTGAGACAGCTGGATGAATGGTCAAGAAAGTGGTTTATGTCTTTCAATCCTGAAAAAAACCCAGAAATAATGATGTTCTCAAATAATGAAATACAAGACCTTAATTTTACTATGAACAATAAAAAAATACCAATTGTTTGATCTCATAAGCATCTAGGGGTTACATTTAGAAGTGACGCAAAATGGAACAACCATGTTGAAAATATTATTAAATAGTGTTAAAAAGCATCTGAATGTACTGTGAAAACTCAAATATCAACTTAGCCGACATAAATTTGGAAAAATTATATCTAGTATTTATTAGACCAATTTTTGAATATGCAACTGAAGTATGGGACAATTGCGGAAAAGGTTATTCAATTAAATTAGAACAGCTACAACTTGAAGCTGCACGAATTGTAACAGGTTTACCTGTTTTCGCACATTCTGAGACTGTCTTAAAAGAGGTTGGTTGGGAAACTTTAGAGGAACGAAGAAAAAGAAGAAAACTACAATTGTTTTATAAAATTCAGAATAATAATGCCCCTGAATATTTATGTAGCCTTGTGCCCCTATAATTCAAAGTACAACACAATATCCCTTGCGAAATGGACAAGATATTATTTTACAATTTTGCAGGCTGACACTGACTTCCCAATCATTTATCCCCTCACAAATAAAACTTTGGAATAATCTGAACATGTCAGTTCGAAATGTAGACTTATTATCATAATTCAAAGTAGATTTAAAAAACCACGACATTCGAAATGAGAATCAATCTCAGCATTATTTATATGGTTCTAGAAAATTGAATATAATCTTAACCCAATTTAGATGTTCGGCATCCTTCTTGAATTGTGACTTGTTTAGAGCTAACATTATATCTGATCCAACATGTAAATGTGGTTTGGATATTGAGGACATGCGCCATTTTTTCTTTGATTGTCCTTTCTATCTAAATAAAAGGGCGATATTCTCTTTGATAGTCTCAGCTGGCTTCCCGAAGGCTGCGAATTGGACTTAAAACTTTTGATTTTTGGAAAAGAAACTCTTTCATACGATCAAAATGTGCAAATTGTTAAACAAGTATTCAATTTTATAAAGAGATCAAAATGATTCCTCGTAGTATAGTATTAACATAGGTAAAACGCACATCATCAATTTTCATCATTATCATCATCATTCTTATCTCTGTCGTTCTTTCTTCATCCCCTTTCCTTTTTTCAGTATAGTTTAGTAATATTTATGTTGTTTATATTATATAATGCATGCTCACATTCAATTTGTATTGTTATATATATTGTATTGTGGAGAAGACTTTATAAGTATGTTTTACTTGTGTCTGATCCTTTTTGCTTTGAGCAAATAAAACATGTTTAAACTAAACATAGGGCTGGTTTAGAAAAGAAGCAAAAGCACTAGTAAATGATAGTATTCCTTATAAAAAGGTTGATATGAAAGTTTGTGCATACCAGCAACACCTAACAAGTTATCATACCCGATTAATTGACAGCTTTAGAATTCAAATAACCCAAAATGGTGCATGATATGTAAGTACAATAACATCCAGAATCATCGAAATTCTACTTGCAATCAGGAAACGATAGGGACAACTAGTTGAGCGGTTACTGTTTACCATTCCGGAGCACCAGCTTTCATCTCGGTATTTCGGTGGGTTCATGTTGCTCAATCTTTGTCCGTGTGGCGTTTTCATCGTTTTTCATTTTGATTAGGGTGTTATTCTTCTTACGTAACATTGTTTGTTTTTATTGTCCCTTTCATCTTCTACCGCTTTTTGTATCAAAAACATATAAAGTTGCTGAACAACATGAGTTTCTTGAATAATCATAATAGTGTTGACTCGAGACCGAAAGATTGGAAAGCCAAAATTATATCTTTAGAGCATTCAAATAATTCAAAGTTTGGGGACTATGTTGAACGTATCTTTCCAAGCGAACCTGAAATACAGGATACCACAGATAATGTTAAGTCTGCCCCGTATCTTGACTTACATTTAGAAATTTACAATGCGATTCGGTTGAGAACAAAACTTTACGACAAAAGAGATGATTCGGCTTTTCAATTGCGAACTTACCATTTCCATGAAGCAATATTCTAGCAGCGTCTGCATATGGAGTATATATTTATTAGTTGATACGATATTCCAGAGCTTGCATTTCCTATTATGATTTCCTTGATAGAGGGTTACTACTTACTTACAAGGAAGCTATAAAACTAAGAGTTCCAAGTGGTGAGGTGGAAATCATCCCTTAGCCAATTTTACGGACGCCATCACGAGTTGGTTGACCGTTATGGGATATCTGTTTCACAGATGACGAAGGATATGTTACAATTGTTGTAACCACATTCCGTCCTCTATACCTCTAATGTGACCTACCGAATTATACTACTACCGGGTCTGTACTTATACGAGCAACACGATGGGTGCCACATGTGGAATATGATCTGCTTTCCTTTCCGGAGCACCTGGGATCACCCCCTCCTCGGTTTTTGGTAGTGACATTGTTGCTCAGTCTCTAGTTTTCTATGGTGTGTTCTGTATACTTTTGTTTGTCTTTTGGTCTTTTTCTTGTTTTTTTTTAATGGCATTGTCAGTTTGTTTTCAAATACACATTTGGTATCATTTCCTCTCTTTTTAAATACAAAACAATCAAAATCGTCTAATAACTACTTTGTATGAGGGAATTGCGACCTTAACTTCATTATTTTTTTTCTAATTGCTCTCCTGTCTTCAATCTTTTGAAGAATTGAGGAACATTTAAAAAGCTCAATCATGCCACACATTCTCATTTTTATATTGGTAACTGTACATTTATTTTTTAGCCGTGCTTTATTTTATTGTGTGCTTTCTTCAAGAAATTATTGTAGCAATAATCTTGTTTTTACTGATCACCTTTATTTCAACTCCGATGTTTTCACAAAAAAAAAAGATCGATCTTTTGTGTGTATAACATACAGATTTCTATGGTTTACATTAACATACTTTTGTAGTAGATACATAAAAATAAAAAAATTCTTAAAAGAGGGGACCTTAAGGAATTCTATTTGTTTAAATAATTCATGAAAGATACCAGGCTTACAATACGCCAGGTGCGCGTTTCGTCTTCATAAGACTTGTCATTGGTTTTGAATTAAACAAGTTGGAAGGTTAAACCGATTACGATGTTGAAGGAAAAGAAGGAAAAGAGTATTAACAAAAATGCCAACTTCAAAGTAAATACAAAAAGGGAAAGTCCCTCAAAACGGACAAGATCAAACGTTAGACTTTCAACCTCAACCAACGGAACGAATGTAAAACAACTGTCATATTCCTGACTTGGTACTGGCATTTTCCAAAGAAAATTGTAGGTTAAACATGGTTTAAACGCTAGCTAAACCTCCCATTTCTATGATATTAGTTGTTTATAGTGCTGTTTTATTGACAAAATTGGTTGAGCAACCCAAAGAGACATAATAGGTTAACGTGCCAATAATTGGGATCCATCAGGAAAAACTGTACAAACATACATAACAGACATACAACACAACTGGAAAAGATAAACCGAACAAAGACGCCAACAAAACGTTGTTGTGATTGATAGACAATTTCAAAAAAGCTTTGTAGTAAATAGTTAATTTGACAAAAACGCCATCAAAAAAGTTTTTGTAGTTGATAGTTCATACAAAACAAAAATTCCAAAACGTTGTGACAAATCTGGTTAACTTGAAGGTCATCAATGTGTGTCTTTTGGAAGAACAGTCTTCGTGTTTTGAGAAATGAAAAAAAGACCGCATGAAATAATCAATGATATATCATG
This sequence comes from Mytilus californianus, assembly GCF_021869535.1. NCBI lineage: Eukaryota > Metazoa > Mollusca > Bivalvia > Mytilida > Mytilidae > Mytilus > Mytilus californianus. Next base: position 67,149,647 of record NW_026262679.1, on the reverse strand, counting down.
TCAGCAAAATTGACTTCTTGGCTTAAGATGTCCTGTGGGACGAATCTTCAAACAGCAGTGGCATCGACCCAATGGTGTAAAAATCATCAAACTCAAAATGTGTTCAAGAAATTGCATAGACCATTATTGCCTGGGTGTAAATATACTTTTCAGTGTTTTGAATGATTTTTTCTGCTTTATTAACCACAAATTTTGAGTTTACTTCGCCAAAAAAAAATGTAATACGTTTTGCTTTTAATTCATACTGCTCGAAATAAAAAGCAATTAATCTTCTAATTTTATTATACTATTACATTATATTAATTGTTGTGATCTATGGACTATTTCCCCTGCTGACAAGTTTTGTGTCATTAATTGAGATAGACGATAATTGAGTGCTGTGAATTAACGAAAATAAATCTGAATCATGGCAGATACCATAAATAAAAGGTGTAGGGCCGATTTCCTCAGTATCAGTCAAAATCTAAATAGAGTCAAAACTACTGGAAATTGAATATTAGAGGTTCTATATCACCTTATTTTAAATTTTGCATCGAAAGACATCGCTTACCAGAATGAATTAATTTGTATCCGGAAGACCAACTATAGCTTTACTTCCAACATAATGTTGGTTTTGTTAACTATGTCCTTCTTGTACTTTTTGGTGATAAATACTCAAAATTTGCCAAAATCTCTCAAAAACGCGGATTTGTGCATTCTTTAAGCGTTAATGGTTTGAAGGTCTGTTTAGAAATAAGCATAAATGTTGTTAGAACCCGAAAGTGCATATTTCGACTGTCAGGCTATAAATCAAAGGAAAGATTCGAAGACTTTATAAATTCGTAAGGGGTTCCGCGGAACCCTGTGTCTCACCTGCGATTAAGGCTGTCAGTGTAAAAGTGTAATGTTGACTTAAAAAATGAGTCCATTTATCAGTAAAATACAGAATTTTCAAAAAAAATCAAACTTTTTTTTTACATGCTTTTTCTTGGTTATGAAGATTAGCTTCTGTCTAGGTTACATAACAATCTATGAAGGTTTACAAATTTATCATGTGATAAAAATTAATCCCAGACTGTCTGTAAATGTTAATTGTAAAAAACGGTTTATTCTGACTATTCCTACATTTTGAATTTTATAGATAAAATAGTAAAATTTTATGTTGGAGTTCCCAGGATTTTTATGTAAACAACGGGATTATGTAGGATTATGTTGTAACAATACTAAACTAACAAACAAAGATTAATCCAGGTAAATCTTGTGGAAAATAAAGAAAAAGATAAGTTTATACAAGGATTTGTATACTATACAAATCCTTGATATTACAATATCTTATTTAATGATTTCATAGCACATTTTGTGTAAAGAATATTCAAAATCACAATATGAATTTATAGGCACAATGTTATTCACAAGCAAATTGAAATTATTAATATATACAAGTAAATAATATCAGTAAAATTGAAATATAAATATATTAAAACTGTAGTAATTATTCTTTGAAACAAAGCACTAAAATTTGAGTTACACTACATGTTCATTGAAACAAAGTACCAAAAAGTACACTAAATTGACATTAAAACAGAGCACTAACACAATAATACATTGCACTAAATTGAACAAACAAGAGAATACATATAATCAATGTACAGGAGATGAAAAGCAGCATCTCCATACTGGACTGGCGTAAGTTCATCATTCTGTAACCTTGTATTCAGTGTTTTAAGTCTGTCATCTATTTTCCTGTATTTTGTCTTTCTTGGAACACGTTTCACACCGGCTCTGTATTAAATAAGTGTGAGAGCATGGAAGGCTGCTTCTTGTCTCAACAACTTGATCATGCTGAAGATGTTTAGGTGAGGTGCCTTGACTAACTTTTTCAGTTTACTATGCTACCCTTCTAAATGATTTGTTGTTCTAGGACCTTCTGTTGCGTAGTGATTCCATATGCTTTGGTTGTTTTCTACCCAGTAGCTTGTTACATAGTCTGTGAGGTTAAGAGTTGGTGTATCAGTATATGCAGCATCGATGTCCTCGAGTGCGTTAAACCAAACATCTTCGACTGTATTGGGTGGTAAAAGTGGCAGAACTGCAGCTCTCCGAACAAGTTGGCGAATGTCGCCTTTTTCACTGTATGCAGTCTGTAAACCATGCTTTTCTGCATTTCTCCAGACACATTGAGTGTAGTGAAAAAAGCACCCTTTAATGTTGATTCCTGGGAAGGTTGAAGTGGCTGCGTTTCTGATGGCTATTTCGAATTCGTAGTTGAGAAACATAGTGGCTGGTTGTAGTAGTATGTTGAATTGGTTACATAGATTTTGAAGAATAGTGAGTAGCCTTATGTATATCTTCTTATCTTTACTGAGTAGGAGACTGTAAACCAGTGGAAACATAGTACCACCAGCTTTAGCATTGAATGTGTTTAGCTGGTAGAACAGTGTTGGAGAAACATCGAATGTTCCATCACAGTAGATGGTGTCTGCTGCTGCTTGGTGTATGAGGTTCTCTTGGGTACTGAATACAAGCTTTTTTACTACCTTTTCTTTTAAATGATTTTATTTTCAAGAAATTCCATAATTATAACACTTGATACATGTTTTCAAACCCCCCCAAAAAAACCCATTTTGTACATAAATTTCATATAAATAATTATTTTTATTTAATTTCCACAGGTAAATTTACCTGTAACCTAATTAGACGCTAATGACTAAAACAACATATTTTGCAATAACAACATCTATTGTTCTTCCCATAATCTCCCATGTAGGAATGATTTATTCCCGATTTTCCCACTTTTTAAAGTTATAGAGTTCTGATTGTCCCACTTGAAAAGTTCTGATTGTCCCACTTGAAAAGATCTGATTGTCCCACATTATTTTTGTATTCTAAATGTTCTTAAATAAACAATGTAATTATTGTTTGTTTTGTAATACCAAATTAAAATAAATTATTGCATAAGCATACTAGTAGTTGATATCAATTTTATAAATGTAAATATGAATTACTGAATAAATCATCGGAAAAAATGCATTTTTGATTAAACAATATAACATTTATGTAATAAACGATATCTACAATGTTAGGTTATTTATAAATCAAATATCAATATCACATGGACGCAATTTTGTCTTCTTTTCATTTTTATGAGCGCTCAGACTGAAAGGCCTAGAGACTGATTAATAAAAAACAAAATTTCAATCACAATGTTACAGAAGCATAAGCTATTGTGTTACCTAATAATTAGAATTGACTTCATCAATCAAATAAAATAGAGAGCAAGGTCTCAACCTATATTCTCACTTAGGGAAAAGAGATAAATGTGGCCCCGTTAATGTAATCAGTGTCTTTTGAACATATACTATTTTTTTAGAGATGAACTGATTGCTGTTAAACGTCCAGCGGCAAGTTGAATGACTGACAGGTCTTTGTATTGGTCCAAAGTGCAGCATGCTTTGAGGAGAAGCAACATATTTCAACTTTCCATTTTTTGGTTTGACCCGGCCTGGGGTCAATTTCTTTTGATTGTGTAAAGTTAGACCAGATATCTATACAATCAACGTATCTGCGCATTATTTCTATGTTTGTGGTTTCTAATTCAAGGATTTTCTTATAAATATTTAAAAATTGAGTTTTCCCAATTTTTTTTCATTTTTAACTGAATGCTTTCTTGAACAATTTTATGACCAGACTTATTCTATGGAATATGTTTTATTTCTTTGTTTTATAAATATATTTATTATCAGATAAAACCTTTCAATTTAAGAACAAATCCCTGAAACTTTGTAACATGTAGTATTATGTACTACAATTTATGTTATAAGAGTCTATTTAATCTTTTATGATGTTAAAATGTATCTATTTATACTTTGTAATTGTTCTTTATTTGGACAGTATTCTTTTTTTTTAAATATCACAAAACAACAGAAAATATGTAAATACCATCTTTTCTCTATGATAGAAATATAATTCGCTTGAGTGACGGCATTGCAGTTCATGGTATACACAATATTATGCTACACAGTCGTATTAGATCTCTAGCATCATACAAAGTTATATATGTTTTTCCAGATGTATACATACTATGTCAAGATTTTACCCTTACACATATAACCAAAAAAAAAATCCATGAAGTTTCCGTAAATAGCAGTACATTTAAAGTTAAGTATATTTTTATTTGAAGTGACTTTTAATAGAATAACAAAGGATATGGGGTATCCTTATAGACCACTAGATAGTTGGGAAATATCCTGCAAATGCCAAATAAAGATATTTAATACGTCACTTTCAGGGAGCCAATCGGAGATGCAGATACTTATGCATTATGGTGAAGCTGTAATTAAGATGGCGACGGTCCTGCATCGAAACCCCTGTGTTTTAAGCGGTGCCAAGTCAGAAGAAGGAGAACAATTAGGTATACTAGTGGCAGAGGAAACTTACAGTCATGTTTTTTTCAATTGAGTTTCTCTAAAAAGCACTTACAAAAGTTATTTGCATAGTTTTATACCGTCGCCTACTGAAGTTATCTACGGCTACAGATACCCCAAACTATGACAGAAATGAATTGAAGAAATATAAGAAAAGACTAGGATAAGGCATAAAAAGATCTCGCGACAATAAATAGGATTTGCCTTTTAAAGAGGCTGTACCGCTCCCACAGCTGTACATGACCTTTAACTTAATATGATTAACTTCACTATGATTAATACACCTTATCGCTATTTGTCCGCCTTTACTGGACATCACACAGGTTCCCGTAAAATTTTGACGTCATAATACAAAATATCTGACGCCACAATGGAAAAGTGATTGTTGTATGACGTCAATAGTTCAAGCGGGACGGATTCTCGGGTCAGCCGGGAATAGCGATAAGGTGTATAGTAATAATACGTAACACAGAGATCATTATTTGCTTTCCAAAATGAATTAAGAACAAAAACTTAATACTTTAATTTCACAAGGGTTGTTGAGCTAGAAAAAAAATTTAGGCAACCCGAAATTAATTCCTGGCCACTGAAATTTTGAGTTGGCCACTTAATTTTCATGTCTGCTGGCCAGTTGGCAACTTCATTTCAGATGCTACTTTGAGGGCTGCTTGGTCGCCATGTTGGATGTACACACTATATTAATAATGATCCTTAATGAACTTACCTGCTTTCTGTAAATAATTTTTAAGTTATAAAATACACTTATAATATGATATCATTTATTAAGCAATGTTTAAAAGTCACCAATATGTGCTAATATTAAAATTTCAAATGTTATTCGGTCATTACAAGTGTTATTCGGATAATAACGATGTTATTTGGTCATTTGAGGTACCGAAGCGGAAGCACGGCTACACTCCCCCGCGTCAACATACCTAATGACATACCGGCAATATCAACATCACTTACTCTGGCTGTTGGTTGTACTTTTAAACACCATTGGTTTTTTAGTTAGACACCAATAGTAACCGGAAAGCATGATTTGTCTGATAAAGTAAATTACTGATTCAACCTTGATTTGAACCTAGCACCTCTGGCATAGTAAGCCACTGCTATACAAACTGAGTTTAGTAAGCATAGCTAATGGAGGGCAGTTATATATATCTTCTATGTCAGATGATTAATCACAACACCTAAAAATGTTTGTAAGATCCAGAATGAATAAACACAGAAAATATGTCTGTTATGAATTAATGATGGCCTTTTTTGAGAAAATTTTTACTGGGCTGTGGCTTGGGATTGTGAATAATCATGATGATAACATTTTTCAAATTTAAAAAACAGTTTATAACCTTGAGAGGGAATAATCAGTAATGGTCAGTGGCGGATCCATAGGGGGAGGGGGGGGTAGAGGGCGTACACCCCCCTTTACTTGTTTGGAAAGTTTGCTATAGCTTGCTATAGCAATATACTTTCCTTAGGCATCGACCTCAAACCGGAAGTTGGACAGACTATCGCAAGTGTTCTACTAGATAATGTAGTACTAGTGTTTGAATACTAATTCTAGGAAGATGCTTTTGAAATTTTGAGTTACTTCTATTTTGATTAGCTTACAGCTTGAATTAAAATGTACTAAATGTTCATCGATAATTCAAATGAATTCAACTTCATTTTGAAAACGACTATCACAAACACTACTTCGCGGATCTGCGCTGCGCGGAAGTTAAAATCAATACACATCTACACGAGACAGCAGTTTCTACGTTATGCTGTTATCGGTATTCCCCAGACATGCGTGAGATCCATATATGTGTACCTCTCGACGGGAGTACAATAATCCCGGTTTCAGGGGTTTCCTCCCGTTCACCGGTTGAAGAGAAAATAAATACCGCGTTTAAAATATTTCATGAATGAACATTTTTCAATGCTATTTTTACAACGATTATTACAAATGTTTATTAAAGAAGTAAAAGCCCGAGTGTATCGAAAGTAACCTGGTATCTCATCTCGGCCCATAACAGAATCGGACTATAACAAACTCGGCCTTTTACAAAATCGGACTATAACGAAATTCGTATATACTATTTGTTATTAAGTCTCCCAAACAAAGTTTGGAGACTTATTGTTGTTGCTCAGTTCTTATTATTTTTCTTCTTGGGGTCCATTTATGGGTATTTTGTGGGGCCTACAAAAGGGAGGGATTTACTAAAGAACCCTATGGGATTTTTTTTTTTAAATTTTCAAATGACTATAACATGAGAACAGTAAGTGATAGACACACACGGTCTTCAGTAATGATCACAGGACAATAAAACAAATCAAATAAAATATAGGTTGAGTCCCTGAGGTCACCCCACCCCCTTTCAAAATGAGAATGGGCTTTTATCTTGTTAACAGTCTAGATCCCCACACCTTATCCATATATATTTATGTATGGGATAATATAACAAATCAAATGAAATATAGGGAGAGTCCCTCTGGGTCAACCCCACCCCCTCCTGTTTGAGAACTTGTAAACGGTCGATATCCCCACCCCTAAACCATATATATATTCTTGTATGGGACAATAAAACAAATCAAATGACATATAGGGGAAGTTAACGGGGGTCACCCCCACCCCCCTTCTTTTTGAAAACTTGCAAACGGTCGAGATCCCCACCCCAAAACCATATATATTCTTGTACGGGACAATAAAACTAATCAAATGAAATAAAGGGGGAGTCCCTGGGGGTCACCACCACTCCATCCTGTTTGAGAACTTGTAAACGGTCGAGATCCTCACCCCAAAACCATAAATATTCTTGTACAGGATAATAAAACAAATCAAGTGAAATAAAGAGTCCCCTGAGAATCACCCCCCCCCCTTTTTTTTTGAGAACTTGTAAACGGTCGAGATCCCCACCCCTTAACCATATATATTCCTGTTCATGATTTCAAGAAGATTTGAATGACATACAGGGTTATTCCCTAGGCGTCACTTATGCATATCACTTTACTAGACCAAACCAATTTGTACTGGACTTTGCCCAATGTCAGGCGACCATGGGAATGACTAATTATGGGAGCTTTGTTTGGGAGACTTCGTAACAGCATCCTGTTACAATTATTTCTTGTATTAAGTAAAAAAATTTAGAAGTCGGAAAAAAACGTTAACCACACAATCTCTTAATCGTAGTCCCAGTTTGTTCAATATATAACAATTCAAACGAGAAAACTAACTGCTTAATTAGTAATAATACAATTTACTACAAACAAATATTAAGGACCTTAATTAATACAAAATACTTAATCACAGGCCCTTTACATGGGATGGGCACAGAAAGAAATGAACAGAGCTTTCTGTATATTTGATTATTTTAAATCTACAGTTTAAGGTTGCAATAGAAATTATCAAAATTTTACATGACAAACATATGAAAAAAGTGATATTTGATAATTGCTGATGAGACAATAGTTTAGGGAAAACACCAAAGCTGTGATTAAATGCATATTTGAAATAATACACATCTACAACCTATTTGAAATAATACACATCTACAATCTATTTGAAGTAATACATCTACAATCTATTTGAAGTAATACACATCTACAACCTATTTGAAATAATTCACATCTACAACATATTTGAAATAATACACATCTACCGTTGCAAACTTTCCACAGGTGCTATCCAGCACTTTGATTTTTTTTTATTAAGACTGTAAAATGGTTAATCAGACTAGATATCATTGACTCTGCCATTTCCGCTTTTATGCAAATTACACATGAGACCATGTATCTATATATCTGTTAGAAACACATGAAGGACTCTTTTGCCACAATGAAACATAGGACCATAGACCAATTAAACTGTTAGTAGCATGCCGTGGTCTCTTTTATACATATTATACATGAGACCATGGACATATATATCCGTTAATAACACATCATGGACTTTTAAACCACAAAGAAACATAAAAACATGGACCATAGACTGTCAGTAACATGTCATGGTCTCATTTATGCATATTACACATGAGACCATGGACCATGGACCTATATATGTGTTATTAACACATCATGGACTCTTATAAAGCTATGCAACAGAAGACCATGGACCAATTAGACTGTCAACAACATGTCATGGTCTCATTTACGCATATTACGCATGAGACCATGGACCTATACATATGTTATTAACACATCATGGACATTTATACCACAATAACACATAAAACCATGGACCAATTAGATTGTATCATGCCAAGGTCTCTTTTATACACATTACAAATGAGACCATCGACCTATGTATCTGTTTTCAACACACAAAGAAACATAAGACCATGGACACCATTAACACAAAAAAATGATTGATTGATTGAAAATTGGTTGCTAAACATCCAGTGTTGAATATTTCATGCATGTTCAGGATGACAAAATAAATGACAAATATAATAAATGATGCATGTTTATAAGAGACACACTTGAAAAATGGTATCATGTATATTCTGATATCTTAGAAGCACTTCACCTATTAAGTCATTTGTGTATAACTGTAAAACATTTCCTTGTTTCTTGCTGTGCATAGAAAATTCCTTTGTTTTTATTTTGAAATGTCTGAAATGTTTTTAATTGCTAAAACTTATTGATCACATATATAGTAACAAACAGTTTTTTGTTTTTTAAATTTGTTTCCTTAAGTTAACAATTGTTTTCATTTATATTTATTTATATTACATTAGAAAAAAATAGATTTGGATTTGGATTTTAACAACTAAAGTTTCAAGTGTCGGTGTAAATTGCAGGATAAAAACAATATATGTACATTGTCAGAAAATATCAAATTTATTTGTACTCGGTACGAATCAGGAGAAAAGCTCTGAGAGCCTCGCTTTTAATCCTGTTTCTAAAGCTCATACAAATAAATTTGATATTTTCCAACAATGTACATATATTTTGTATATTTATCATGCTTATTCCAAAGATATTCACTCAAAAATATATTATGCTCTAGGGAGTTCAGCAAATTTTCTGAAGAAGGTTTTAAAATTTATCTGACTTGAATTCAACCTAACTACATTGAAGTATACTACATCAAAAAGCATTTTGGAGTAAAATGTAATATATTTATAGACACCTAAATGCATATTTTTTTTACTTTTGAATTTAGTTATACTTGTATAATAATTTTTTTATTATTTTCTTCATACAGTTTTGCATCTATCAACCATGTGGTTCCAGCTGTCTGCTCATTGGGACCATACGGAAGCAGTATTGAGGATTTTGCGTTCCTTGACCTTGGGTTGTGCTGTTTTATGGACAGCCACCACAAGGATATAACCCCATGCTGGGTGTAATGTACCCTTTGTTGACAGCGGGTTCATGACACATGCATGGGTTTCACTGCAGAAGCCTTTAGCTTGCAGGATGATTTCCCATGTTGATGTGATTGCCTGCAAAATGGAGAGTTAAAAATGAAAAGGTAAAAAAATATCTAGTTCTCGTAAAAAAACTCTTTCTTTATCCGGTCTAATTTACCCAAATATAAAATTCTGTGTTTTCAATATTTAGTACTTTCATTTTTACGGAAATTGTACCAAAATGTTTCTAAAAGTTTTTTTCTATATTTTTTGTTGAATGTAAGTTGGTTTTATTTTTATGTACACCATTTAGAGATAAGTTTTAGGCTATTAGAAAAGTATTTTGTATTGTGTTAGCTATTCGACATTGCATACTTATAATTTTTTTTTTTATATTTCAGCATTGAATACAACACAACTTTGCAGGTTAAAGACCTGGATATGGATTTCAATGTAAGTGTATATTATGAAAGAACAAACATGACCGTTTATTGAATGATGCTGACTCAGACCACTTCAAACGAACCCCTAAAATGAGAAGAAACACAAGTTATGCAAATATTATGTATTTTGTCTTTTGTATCTAGTAAATAGCCAAAATATGATATTTTTTTTTGTTAAACAGTATGCCATACTTTTTTGTGCTACAGTTCTACAGGTGATGAAATATTAGATAAATGTGGTACCAAACCCCTTGACTAAAATTAATTTGGCTCGTTTAATTTTCATAAAATTTGGACAAAAAAATTTACTTTGAGCCTTTGACAAAAATATAAAAATTTCAAAAAACTTGAACCACAGTTTATCGGACAAAATTCATTGAACCTATAGCAGTTTGACACACACTAATTTTGATCATTCAAAAGCTTAATATTTCCTTAAAAATAAAACGTGATTTAAACGTTCAGCTGATTTTTACAGAGTTATCTCCCTGTTGTGTTATGTACCACCTTAAAAAGGCATTTTTAAGGTCCACAGAGTACTGATTTTAGATGAAATTTCAATATTAGAACATTCTGTTGACATGTAAACTTCTAAATCAAAGAGGAATACATAATGAAATGTGATATTGGTATACAGATTGAATCATAGTGAAAAAAGTTTTCAAACTGATACTTTCAGATGATAGTCGACAAAGTGGCACAAATGCACAGCCTGAGAAAAGAGGTATTTCCAGGGAAGCAAATGGAAAACTCAAATGGGTTTTGAGAAATGGTCGGTTTGGTCCATTTACAGAAGAGTTTGTAAGTTTTAGTAATTAATGTTATTGCAGTATATATATATCAAATGGTATTAAAAAAAGTTGTAGTTCCTTTTATCTTCAAAGTCATGCCATTTGATAACAATGTTTTTACCTCAGCAATAAAAAGTTTTAAGAAATCATTTTTATAATAATTGTATTCAAATGTTTCTGAAAAATGAGAAAAAAATAAATTTGGAGGTAGCTACAAAATCTGATTGTTGTATTTTTCATTTTCTTCAGGTTGACACTGTGAATACCAGTTTGATCACATATGTTGGAGTAGAAAAGCTCCACCTTATACCGGATTTATATATGCCTGAGGTAAATAACATTTGTTTTACATATGAAAAGTATGCTTTAATTGTATTCATCTCTTATTCAATTGTAAAATCTTGAACAAAATAATCTTTTGGAAAAATGAGGCTTGCTTGTTCATATGTAGATAGAAAATGAGTTGATATATACAAAACTAGAACATTAATTTATTATTTCAATTATAAGTCAGACTAAAAGGGATATTTAGAATTGTTACTTTGGGAAAATCAAAGTATAATTGATTTGTTAGGTTAAAATTGGAAATTCTTATTTTTTTAAATCAAATGATTGTGTTGATATTATTTTCATTTGGCTTAATTTTAGACGTATTTTATTTAGCATATTAGTCTTGTTATTTTTTTTAGGTTTTGATACAAGTTCTACATGTATGTGAAAAAGAAGAAGTAAACAGGCTTGTGGCTGAACTGGTTCTTCTGAGACATAAATCATGCTAACCACTGTATATCATTGTTACTTTCATTTTCATTTTCATTTTTTTTTCAAAAAACTTTTATCTGTAGATATTTGTAGCAAAACATATTGATGAAAAACCTATATTTAAAGAGACGATCCATATATTGAAATTTGTTTTATGATTTTTAATCTCTAATATCTACTTTTTTATTCGAAAATAATAATCCTTAGCTGAAAATGTCACTCAAATTTATCACACAAAACCTCTTTTTGGAACCCATTAATTGATAACATATATATGACTCATTTTTTCCATTATAATTGAAAATATAATTGTTAAAACTCTTGACTATAAAATTATGTAATTAGGCCACACCAATTTGGTTAATAGTTCTTTGGATTTTCTCGCTCCTGTTTTTGAGAAATTGACTTTTCAATAAAAAAAAATAATTACCGCTTCCGCCAATTTTTGGGCCGCATGCCGCTCCAAAATTAGTTTATCCTTGAAATTTTTTTTTCTCCTAGACCATTTTCTTGTGCAAATATTGCTCCGATCGATTCAAACGCAGGTGTGATAAATCGATTTGTAAATAAAAGGTCAAAAATCGGGATGCCAACATGAAGTTGTGTCAGATCATTGCCGAGGACAAGTAGTTATTAAACACACAGTTATTTGAAATGCATTTCGTTTTACCTTTGAAGACCTGTTCTAGGAGACAAAAATAAAAAAAAAAATTTGTTAGATGACCACGATCACAACAATATTGTTAGAACCTTTGTCATTCCTGATCATTGACATTGTTTCAACAGACATAGACTGTCATAGTCCGAGATTACTCTGACGTCCAACGGCTGTTTTGCCAGACATGATGGGGCGCTGTTGTCCCACGTCCCCAGCTTGTCTGAAAAAAAACCAGCCGTTGGACGTCAGAGTAATCTCGGACTACAAAAGACATAGATAGAGCTATCTGTTTGTATGAAATTAATATCAAATTCACCTGAATTTTAAAAAACTGACAGATGACAACCCAATATCCCCTTGTTAGTATATTGACGTGCAATCAGAACTCTTTTGTAAGGGAAATTTTAAGAGTTCCAACGTTCGAGACCAAAGTGGTGGTATTGTGGTTGCCATGCTAATAATAATTAGGGATTTGTTATTGGTGCAACTACTTTCAGTTTGAAATACATTGCAGGTTTCAGGGGCAAAAGGAAAAGTATTTTGCTCAGTCAGAATAATGCATGTGAATGTGGTTATAGGTATTTTAAATTGGTGTGGCCTTATCTAAATGCAGCATGGAAAATGAGACGTCAAATTATTACTCGAGATTGTAAAATTTGTGTTGTTTTCTGCTGTTTATCATTGTGTCATATATGTAATATATGTTTTGATTGCCATAGCATTTAAATGTTTTTGCAAATAAACTCATTCATTCATTCATTCATATTCAATTATTTAAATTTACAAGGTAAGAGTCATATGTGCGTATATAAATTTAAGTTTATGTCTATTTTTTAATTGTAAAAATTATTTGTCTTATTACTGTTTTACCATGAATAATACAGAAAATATGTTTTATCTGTTATTAACTAAGTAACATGTATTGTTCAATGTCTACAATCGTTGAAATAGTTGAAATTGACAGTGGTATCTCATTTATATCGACCCCATATTATACAATCAGTGATACATCATATAATTACACACTAATGTTTTATGAAATAACTAGTTATATATATAATATTACTATTAATAAATATCAAAAGCTTAGATCCTATAACTGTTATTCCTAATAGGAATCTAACTCCTACAATAACATAAGAAAATTTGTTGGATATGTTTTAATCGATTTTTTTCCATCAAACCTGATTAATTATATTTCTTTGTAAAATATTGAATTTTAAGTTTAGGACTGTTAGTTCATCTGTTAGGCATGTATAAACTTTTTTTATTTATAATTATGAATAAATATTTTTAAAATTTATTTGTTTATTATTTGTGCTACAAATGTATGCAAATGTAAAGAAGATAACCTTACATAATAAGTTAGGAAAAGGGCAACATCATTTACGGATATCTTTTTCATCTGTTTTCTCAGAACTTTGATTCAATCAAAAGTTTATCAATGATATGCTGTTTTTAATTACAAACTAGCAAATCGCTCCAAATATTCTAAAAATGGTGGTAAATATACATGTATTTACCAAAATTAAAATACTGCATGTTATTATATTCTTAAGAACATGGACAGGACTCCATACTTGAAAATAAAAGCCAATGACGTCATGAATCAGTGCATTAAATTCATGTCTTACGCGTCCATCGTACAAATTTATCAATGAAATGCATGCAACTTCATTCATACAACCAAACGACTATTTCTTTTTACTTTGTATTCTCCACCAAAAAAAAAAAAAAAACAGTTAAGCAGACATGTAAATCAAATCTTCATTTTTTTTTCAAAATTTCAACACCAAAAATTTGTCAGTCCCTTTAATTTATACCCATCGATGTCAACATAATAAAGTTTATGTGTCACTGATGAAGTTAATTTTTATCTGTAAAGCAAACAACTCAGTATAATTATATGGCTTCACTTGACAGGTGTCAAACCTACTATTATTCAACTTCAGCATAAATTACCTTGACCAAAAACTTTAACCTGAAGCGGTACAAAAAAATGAAAGGACGCACAGATCGAAAAATATAATGCCCCTAAGTGGGGCATGAAAACAAAAATGCCAATATTCTATATGTATGACATGGTATCAAATGAAACTACATCGTACCAGGTGCAAAAAGTCAACTACAGATTAGCATAATACCACATTGAACAATATATACCCATCGAATAACTCTGTCTCATTGGTGTATAAACGTTATATAGGGTATATACCCATCGAATACCTCTGTCTCATTGGTGTATGAACGTTATATAGGATATATACACATCGAATAACTCTTTCTCATTGGTGTATGAACGTTATATAGGGTTTATACCTATCGAATAACTCCGTCTCATTGGAGTATGAACGTTATATAGGGTTTATATCCATCGAATAACCCTGTCTCATTGGTGTATGAACGTTATATAGGGTGTATTTTCATCGAATAACTCTGTCTCATTGGTGTATGAACGTTATATAGGGTTTATACCTATCGAATAACTCTGTCTCATTGGTGTATGAACGCTATATAGGGTTTATACCCATTGAATAACTCTGTCTCATTCGTGTATGAACGTTATATAGGGTATATACCCATTGAATAACTCTGTCTCATTGTTGTATGAACGTTATATAGGGTTTATACCCATTGAATAACTCTGTCTCATTGGTGTATGAACGTTATATAGGGTTTATACCCATTGAATAACTCTGTCTCATTGGTGTATGAACGTTATATAGGTTTTATACCCATTGAATAACTCTGTCTCATTGGTGTATGAACGTTATATAGGGTATATACCCATTGAATAACTCTGTCTCATTGTTGTATGAACGTTAAATAGGGTTTATACCCATTGAATAACTCTGTCTCATTGGTGTATGAACGTTATATAGGTTTTATACCCATTGAATAACTCTGTCTTATTGGTGTATGAACGTTATATAGGGTATATACCCATTGAATAACTCTGTCTCATTGGTGTATGAACGTTATATAGGTTTTATACTTATCGAATAACTCTGTCTCATTGGTGTATGAACGTTATATAGGGTTTATATCTATCGAATAATTCTGTTTCATTGGTGTATGAACGTTATATAGGATATATAACCATTGAATAACTCTTGTCTCATTGGTGTATGAACGTTATATAGGGTTTATACCCATCGAATAACTCTATCTCATTGGTGTATGAACGTTATATAGGGTTTATACCCATTGAATAACCCTGTCTCACTTTATCTCATTGGTGTATGAACGTTATATAATGTATATACCCATCGAATAACTCCGTCCTATTGGTGTATGAACGTTATATAGGGTTTATACCCATCGAATAACTCTGTCTCATTGGTGTATGAACGTTATATATGGTTTATACCCATTGAATATCTCCGTCTCATTGGTGTATGAACGTTATATAGGGTATATACCTATTACGAATTAACCGCAATACAGAGACACCTACTTATGCAACTCTAATTGTTATAGTAACGTATTGTAACGTCATATTATTATTACGCTTTTGTATTCATAACGTCTCTAGTCAGTATAGTAAACAGAGTTTGAAATATACACACGTCTTTCTATAAATTACACAAGCGAAGTACTACCACTAAACCCAAACATTGGTGCCGTGACTTATGGAGAAGTTTAAGGCTATACGTGGCGGACACAGAAGCGCCGTTACCAGACTAATTCACAGAACAGATGAAAAAATTGCCGAAAATGAAATTTCTAATCAGGAACTCTGTGCAACAGTTGAAACACTGGAGAAGAAAAGAGACGTTTTACAGGATTTGGACAACAAGATTATTGACATTACGGAAGTCGGAGAAATGGAACAAGAAATATTGGATACGGATGACTACACTTTTCAGTTGGTAATCACTATTTGCAAATTTAAGGATATGCTGTCAGACTCAAAGGCAAGTGTACCACAACAAATGGTGAGTGATTATGCACATTCTTCATCGCATCACACTACTAATACTTTACTCAATCAGAATTGTAATCAAACTCATGAAGATTTAGAAACAAACCCGTCACAACATATTACCGTAATCCCGTCAAACTTTTATCACAGGCTACCTAAACTTGAATTACCGACATTTTCCGGGAATATCTTAGCATGGCAAACCATCTGGGATTCTTTCCAAACAACAGTACACACAAATCCGTCTCTCACAAATGTACAGAAATTCAGCTACTTAAAATCCCAAATCGTTCAGGAAGCTGAGCAATGCATTTCAAGACTAGTTCTTACTAACGCCAACTATGAACAAGCAATTCATCTATTAAAGGAGCGTTTTGGACAAAAACAACACATTATCAACGCATACATGCAAAACTTATTGGAACTGCCCAGCCCGTCACTATCGCCAACCAATCTTAGACATTTTTACAACAAAATGGAAACCAGTATACGGGGTTTAGAGTCACTAGGACAATCTCAGGATACCTTTGGGTCACTACTGGTCCCGATTATATTTGGTAAACTTCCCACTGAAATGCGTAAAAGTCTAACTCGAGAACATTGTAACACAGCTGGGATATTTAGTCATTGAGAGAAGCCATTGGCAAAGAAGCATATGTACAGGAAGCAGTAAATTTCAAAATGTCTGACACTTTGACACCTACGCATCATTCCATATTGCAGCAACACCAAGGTACAACACTAGTAAACAACAGAACGGAGGAAATAAGAACAAAAAAAATAAGGTAAAATTATGCGTGTTTTGCCAAGAACCACATTTTGCATCTGAGTGCACAAAAGTAGCAACGAATGAAAAGCGCTATGCGTTTATCAAACAGAAAAAGCTTTGTTTTAACTGCTTTGGAAGTCACAAAATTTCAGAGTGTACGTCTAAATATACATGTCGAAAATGCAACAGAAAGCATCACACTAGCTTATGTCATAAGAAACAACACTGAGAACCAAACAACCAGACAAACAAGCGCAGCCGTAAATACTATGAATAGTGAAGTAGAAACACACACAGCTACAGTTTACACATCGTAAGAAAATCCCGTGAAACAGAGAACCGACGTACTCTTAAAGACAGCAGTATCACAAGTTTCAGTAGGCAATAATTCCACTGTAACAAATATTCTTTTAGACGAAGGATCACAACAATCTTTTATCACGGAGGATCTAGCAAAACACTTACATTTAAAACCCTGTGGAATGAGTACACTCAATCTTGTTGCCTTTGGAGAAACTAATCGTAATGTAAGAAACCTAGAAAAAGCCGTTGTTCATTTTGAGACTATACATGGAGGTAAATTATCAATAGAAGTACTCATAGTACCAACAATCGCCGCACCGCTATCAAATCGTACCCATTAAGAAGCGTTAAAGTTGCCATATTTACAAGGTATACAATTAGCCCATCCTGTAAGTGAGGAGAAACATTTTGAAATATCCATGTTGATTGGAGCAGATTACTACTGGGACATCGTCGAAAACGATATACTACGAGGAATGGGTCCCACTGCAGTTATGTCAAAACTGGATTATTTATTGTCTGGACCAATGCCAACAATAGAAGAATCAATAATACCAGCTGCTACGTTGAATGTATTGGTACAACACAAGAAGGAAGGGGAATATCTGGAGCTATTTTGAAAATTGGAATCTACAGGAGTAACGCGTGTTGAATCTACAGAAAAGGACGAACACTACTTCAAGACATATGAGTCAACTATAGCATATCACGACAATTACTATATATCAAAATTACCATGTAAAGAGAATTTGCCTGATCTTCCTAGGAACTATAACGTAACCAAGAACAGAACATCGAGAATTATCAGTAGACTGAGCAGGGAACCAGAAATACAGAAATTATATAGTAACCGATCAAGGAAAAAACGGATTTACTAATCGTCCGATTGATCAAATATACTCATTGACTTGAAGTTTCTAATGAACATGTGCAAATCGAAAAGGCTACCAAACTTCGTCGATCAAAAGAAGACAAATGGACATTGTAATTTCATGTTTGTGATTTACATAGAGACTGTTCAGTAAATTTAATTTCTTTATATATAAACTTTAAAGAAGTTATTCGTTTTACTACATGGACTTTAAAGTGATTTAAATTTAATGTGAATGTTTGAAATTTTCGATTTTATTTAAGTTTTTTCTTTTTCACTTTCCTGCGGCCGGATTATTACGAATTAACTGCAATGCAGAGACACTTACTTATGCAACTCTAATTGTTAACGTAACGTATCGTAACGTCATATTATTATTACGCTTTTGTATTCATAACGTCTCTAGTCAGTATAGTAAACAGAGTTTGAAATATACACACGTCTTTCTATAATTTTCACAAGCGAAGTACTACCACTAAACCCAAACAATACCCATCGAATAACTCTGTCTCATTGGTGTATGAACGTTATATAGAGTTTATACCTATCGAATAACTCTGTCTCATTGGTGTATGAACGGTATATAGGGTATATAACCATTGAATAACTCTTTGTCTCATTGGTGTATGAACGTTATATAGGGTTTATACCCATCGAATAACTCTGTCTCATTGGTGTATGAACGTTATATAGGGTATAAACCCATCGAATAATTTTGTCTCATTGGTGTATGAACGTTATATAGGGTTTATACCAAAACCTGGTTTACAAATGCCCAATCAATTTCATCTCCAGCTGCAGTATCTCGGGTAACTACATGTAAACATTCTTTATCTCCTTTATCCAAGTCTTTTTTACATGGTGATTCTTCATTAACACAGCTTCTGCTATATACACGACACTGTACTGGTGCTATTTTTGTATAGATAGTGAGTACTCTTGAAAATGTAGTTACACCATTTAGCTGCTGATTACTTGGCCATCCTGCGCCACATGGACAAACTGAAGTTGGAATATCTGGAATAAGATGTGGACCTTTAATGCATCCATTTTCAACATTGTTTAAATTAAGAGCGCTTAATATATAACGGTGTTGTATATTCTGAACTAGATTGGGATCTTGTTGTTTTCGTGGTTTATGACTACTTATGCATAGAAATGACTAAAGTCCACTAGTCACATCAAAATTAGAGTCACAGGAATTCATAGTAGGAATTTCTTCTTCTATGGCATTGCCAGTAATTTCTTGAATTTCCTGGTCAATAAGCTATATATTCTCATCACTTTCAGTGTTCACTGCAGCTTCAGGTTTGCTAAATTCTGTCCAAAAATGAGGAGCATTCTTCAGCTCAGACAAATGAACACATAAATTTTGATCAGTATTAAGACAGTCAACATTTTTCTTGCAACCTTTTTTACTTTTACATAATCCATTCAAGCAGGAAACTATATAGCGCTGAAGACGTGAGTTGAATGTCAAATGAACTAATGAAATGTCATCATCTATCAAAATTGAAAATTTTTTGGTTCCTGGTCTTGTAGTTGGCAATTCAATAATATTCCTATCCTTGTATAACAGAGCATCTTGTATGACTACTTGAATGTTTGTTACGGTTGCTTGCTCATTCCTTTCCAAATTTGGTGATACCTCTTGATGCAAAAAACGACAATGCATGCATTTAATGACATTTTCATCCAGAGCATCATACTGTTCCATATTGTTATCCAGGGATTCCAACAAGGTACGATAGATACAAGTTGCAAGTGTAAAAATAACCGTTCTCGAAAAGATCCCTTGATGTTTTTACATAATCAGAGCTTCTAAATTCACAACTTTCATCATCATAATCATTCATAATTGCAATAACTTTCTCTTCATCGTAAACCTGGATAATAAAACTTTTATTCTGTTAAAGATTTTTCTTGTAGTTATCATATAAATTTACTTTTTTGAACATATTTTCCATATTTTGTCCTGAAATAGTCTGCATAGCCATTTCTTTTGTCAGAATTTTCTTCCGTGGAATAAATGTCCTTGTTCTTTTTGTTTGAGGTTCTACCCGATTTCTCAAAGAGGTGGCCTTTGGACTTGTTGAAAATCTGTAATGATAGCGCAAATTTTCTTTTGCAAGGAATCTGTTGTGATCATTTGAGAGAAAGTTAATCATGCAACTTTTGTAACATAGGTTATTAACATTACTAGCAGGGAGAGACTTCATAAGGTCGTCTGAGCATTTGTCACTAACTTCTGCATTTTTCACTTCTGGGTAATGAAGTATCTTGTTTTGTATGATTTCTGTGTGGAATAGTTCATTGTTAGATGAAAAGTAAAGACCATCACTGGCATCTGAATCTATCTTAACTTTATAACCATGTCTAGCAGTGTGCACAAAACAAGCAGCTAGTTCAATGTCACAAAAGTCTTTAACTTTTTCACACAATTGTTGTCTTCTAGATTTTAGGCTCTTTAAATTGTTGGCATAAATTTTGTCAGGGCGTATTCTAGATTTTCTTGAGTCCTTGTTTTTCTTTTCGATGAGCATTTTCTGCTGATCTCCACCAGTTAGGATGTTGCATAAGAATACATTATCTTGAAGAATTCCTAACGTTTGACATATTACATCCAGAAAAGTCTCCTCCATGAAATGGTTGTAATATCCTAATTCTATGTATCGTATTTAATGTACAGGTGCATTGTGATTTTCAATCTCAATATCAAAGATTGAAAAAATGGAAAGTCTGGATAAGTTGACATATTAATAGCAGCTTCCTCAAATAAAAAAAGACAATTATTCTTTGGATCAAGAAATTTCATATCTTGCATTTTGCTGATTATATCATGTTCCACCAAAATAGCCTGTCTACACATATTTAAGTTTGTTATTAGATGATTTCCGGTCATGTTTCTATCATTAAGGTTTTGAATGCTGGAGGCTACGTATTTTCTCTTCTTAGATTTGCTTGAGATATACTTCCTTGTTACTATTTCTGTTTCATCTCTGAGTGTAAATTTTACTGTACTCTGATTGGTACCTGTCAGCTCAGGACATTTTGTGACAATAACCTGTTATGTTAGAGTTCAAGACAGCCAATTGGTCAATTCCCTGGATTGTTAGCTCTGTAGTATTACCACTAGTAGAAGTTGAGGATTCAGTTCCAGTTTGACTAGCTGTAGTATCACTCATGGTTTCAACCTTTTGTTAAAAAGCAGAAACTAATCTTTCATAATTTTCTGGATTCTCTGTCTGTAATTGTTGTACATAAAGCTGGTGATCTTTAACAGTATACGGGTACTGAGATGGCATACTAAATTCTCCATCTAACAATGGGAGGCCTAACTTAATTTTCTGCAACAAAAATAAGTATGAATAGACATTAATTGTCGAAATCCGGATATGGTGTACAAATTTTTGCACCTAATGTTTGTGGTAAACCATCTTTTCCACAAGTTTATTGTTTTCTGTTTGGTATTAAATTAATATTAAGATCCATTTCGTTAGATCTGGTGATCAATTTATTTGGCAATCGCCAATGGCAGTCAGCAGGGTTTAAGAACATCAGTTGTTCGACCTGTTAGTCAAATGCGTTTTGTTACAATAGACTTTTTCACTTTTTTTGGTCTTTTGGAAATTGTTGTTTGTGCTGTATTTAGACCCCTCTACCAAGAAATTTGTTTTACATGCACACGTATAAAAATTGCGGTTTTTATCCAACGCAATCATAGGTTTGAACGTTGTTTTCAATTTAGACCTTTATATATTTTTTCGTTTGGGCTTGTATTATATTTTCCTTCGGGTTTGTATGATCCGTTCATCCTATTTCGACTCTTTAAAATTCAAGAGTCTATCCTAAATTGAGGTAAATTATATGGCCTTCCAAATACCGTTTCGATCCCTAACATCACTGAAGAGACATTAATTGTCGAAATCCGGATATGGTGTACAAATTTTTGCACCTAATGTTTGTGGTATACCATCTTTTCCACAAGTTTATTGTTTTCTGTTTGGTATTAAATTAATATTAAGATCCATTTCGTTAGATCTGGTGATCAATTTATTTGGCAATCGCCAATGGCAGTCAGCAGGGTTTAAGAACATCAGTTGTTCAACCTGTTAGTCAAATGCGTTTTGTTACAATAGACTTTTCACTTTTTTTGGTCTTTTGGAAATTGTTGTTTGTGCTGTATTTAGACCCATCTACCAAGAAATTTGTTTTACATGCACACGTATAAAAATTGCGGTTTTTATCCAACGCAATCATAGGTTTGAACGTTGTTTTCAATTTAGACTTATATATATAAGTGCCTATAAATAGCAGCACATGACATACAAATCTATGGGAGTGTGGATTAATCAGTACAGAGATTAATTCAATTACACAAATAAAATTATATATTGCCTAACAATGTAATTTTAACACACTATTTTGTATTTAAATATAAGAATGTTTAAAATATTTACAAAATGATGAAAATAAACGCAATATTTCGCTAGACTAACTAGCTTTATCAAGCGTGCATCTATCCAGGTGAAATCGGATGTAGATGATAAGAAACTTTTGCAGCTCAATGTATATGTTGCACTTGAATTTAGCTGCCTTGAAAAACATACATAATTTGGATGAAGTTCAAGATTTTTACACAAATGGTAGTTGAAGTTAGCAACGTCCATTGACCAATATTACAGGATAAAAAGGACGATGCTGTGTACTTAATTATTCTTTATCTTTCCTGTATCTTTTCTCATCTTTTTCGTTAAGACCATCAGGTTCTAAAGTGTGGAGTTGGTGGATCCAAAAATTTTCTCTTCTCCTTCTCGCCGTGGTGTCCCACTCGGTGTTGACTTCTATGATTTGGAAAGTAACATTATCAAAAGAATGTTTCGTTGAACGAAGATGTCTTCTGAGAGGATAGTTTTTGTTGGTTTTGTACCATGAACGATGGTTATTGAGCCGAATATTAAATTTGTCCATTGTTTCTCCCACATACTGAATGCCACAAGTGTCACATGTTAATATATAAATTGAGTTCTCCGTTTTACAGTTGGAATTTGAGTAGATGGTATAATTTTGTTTAGTAACGGAGCTGATGAAAGAACTGCTTGTATTGGCAGCTTTACAACACAAGCAGTTCCTTCGACCACATTGTTTGTAGCAACCGGGAGATGGAGTAGGCTGCTTTGCTAATACATATGTCACTAATTTGTCGCGGATGTTTTTAGGTCTTCTGAAGGCCATGACTGGTGGTGAGGAAAATACTTTTTTAAGATTAGAATCATTTTCTATAATTTTCTAATGCTTCTGAACAATGGAAGACACATTTATAAAATGAGGATGGTAAGTGAGTACAAGGGGTGTTCTGTTAGCTGCTTTATTCTTATCTTTGTAATCTAGAAGTTCTTGGCGACTAGTTTTGTTTGCTCTTTCGAAAGCGCGGCGAGAAGGAGAAGAGAAAATGTTTGGATCCACCAACTCCACACTTTAGAACCTGATGGCCTTAACGAAAAAATGAAAAAAGATACAGGAAAGATAAAGAATAATTTAGAACACAGCATCGTCCTTTTTATCCTGTAATATTGGCCAATGGACGTTGCTAACTTCAACTACCAATTGTGTAAAAATCTTGAACTTCATCCAAATTATGTATTATTTTCAAGGCAGCTAAATTCAAGTGCAACATATACATTGAGCTGCAAAAGTTTCTTATCATCTACATCCGATTTCACCTGGATAGATGCACGCTTGATAAAGCTAGTTAGTCTAGCGAAATATTGCGTTTATTTTCATCATTTTGTAAATATTTTAAACATTCTTATATTTACATACTAAATAGTGTGTTAAAATTACATTGTTAGGCAATCTATATATATATCTGGAAGCGGAAACAGCTTTGACTTGAAGAATACGAAGAAAATTTCGGTGATTTATTCGTTACTGAAGAAAACCCACAGTTTGATAACCAATACATAAAGAAGAGCATTCCACAGAAAAAAAGGAAAGTACAAAAAATTATCCCGGAACTACACATAATACTGGCAATAACATTACAAACCAAGTATCACATAATCCCCGCAGAAATTAACAACCCCGAAATACACCAAAATTTCAACATCAAAAGCATATTTCTAAACAAACAACAAACGCGGATCAGAATAACTATAATTTGAGATTACGAAGAAATCCCGCACCAGATAGAAGACAACAAAATTTCATTAATGATAATGGTACTACATACATAGGGAAAAGCGTACAGAACCATTTTTTAGGACAACGACAAAGCGGAGGGACAACAGACCGCAGTATACGGAATACAATTCTATCATCAGAAACAACGAATACCCAGGAGACGTTCCGGAAGGAAATAGTGAGGAAATTTCAAATGCGGTATCAGAACAAAACAGTGAATACATAGAACTTTAAAGACCAAATGATTTAAAATTTCGACCTATTGTGGGCGGACCCAACAGCGTCACACAGAATTTAATCCATTTTATAGACATTGTGATTAGAACCTTTATGTCGTGAAGTTCCTAGTTTTATACGAGACGATTTGGAATTTTTAAATCATCTATTAACAACTGTAAATCCTAATTCAGAACTCATTACTTTTGATATTGTCAGTCTTTACACAAATATCCCACATGACTTAGGAATTACAGCCGTAAAATATTGGTTAGAAAATACGGAAAACGTCATTGAAAACAGATTAACAAAAGAATTTATCCTTGCATCTTTGAAACTTATATTAGAAAGAAAAAGTTTTTACTTTGACGGCACATACTATCATCAGAAAAAAGGAACAGCTATGGGTACTAAAATGGCGCCTTCATACGCCACTTTAGTACTTGGATATTTGGAACAATTATTATACGAAAAAATGGACCATAAATACGGAAATGACTTTGCCATTTACCTACGTCAAAACTGGAAACGATTTCTTGACGATTGTTTTATAATTTGGAATTCGGATATATCTGTCTCAGATTTTCATTCTGATTTAGATTCTTTAAACCCACATATTCGTTTCACAATGAACAGAAATGTCAACAAAATGCCGTTTTTGGATATTTTAGTACTTATAACGGATGACAATGAAATTGTCACAGATATCTTTTCTAAAGACACCGATACACATATGTATTTAAATTTTTACTCAAATCATCCAAAACATGTAAAAATAAATATACCTTTTAA
The DNA here is from genome assembly GCF_021869535.1 of Mytilus californianus. Taxonomy (NCBI): domain Eukaryota; kingdom Metazoa; phylum Mollusca; class Bivalvia; order Mytilida; family Mytilidae; genus Mytilus; species Mytilus californianus. The sequence continues at coordinate 67,124,192 of NW_026262679.1, read as the reverse complement.
TCTAGCGTCAAGAATAATTACCATTACAAGTACAGAACTATTACGCAATAAAAGATTGGAAGAATTAAAAGTGTATTTAAAAAAGCAGCAATATCCGGAACAAGTGATAGATTACGGAATTCAAAAGGCACTGATAAAAGGACCAATCATTACAGAATCACGGCGATCCGAAACAACCGAAGAATCATCAAACAGTTTAGACAAAATTATCCCGTTTGTCACAACATATAACCCACGAGATTATGATATATTTAGTTTCATGCGACAAATTGAAAATAATTTACATAAAAGTGAAAAAATGGACAAAGTTTTACAAAAAAAGAAGATTATCAACAGTAAAAGACAGTCAAAAAGTCTAAAACGATATTTAACATCTTCAAAATTCGACTTAAATGAAACTTTGCCTATTGTTAGAAAAATGTACCGATAAACGATGTATGACATATCCAGATTTAATAGAAGAAAGTTCAATTTATTTCAAAAATGGAAAGCATTTCACAGTTAAACAAAATATGTCTTGTAAAAATTCAAACGTCATTTATTCTCTCATATGTGCAAATTGTGAGGAATTTTATATTGGAGAGACAAAAACAGAAATGCGGACTAGAATGACTGTACATCAAGAACCTACATGTATTAATTCAATTCATCATTTTTACTAGCGCTTTCACTGCTTTCACAGATCTTCAGGTAATGACATTACCTGAAGATCTGTGAAAGCAGTGAAAGCGCTAGTAAAAGTGATGAATTGAAACCGTCATTATCTTATATTATGTTTCTTATATGTTACCAGCATACGGATTCTATTTGACTTTTCTTTATATCTATATATATCTATATATATATATAAAAGTCTAGATTGAAAACAACGTTCAAACCTATGATTGCGTTGGATAAAAACCGCAATTTTTATACGTGTGCATGTAAAACAAATTTCGTGGTAGATGGGTCTAAATACAGCACAAACAACAATTTCCAAAAGACCAAAAAAAGTGAAAAAGTCTATTTTAACAAAACGCATTTGACTAACAGGTCGAACAACTGATGTTCTTAAACCCTGCTGACTGCCATTGGCGATTGCCAAATAAATTGATCACCAGATCTAACAAAATGGATCTTAATATTAATTTAATACCAAACAGAAAACAATAAACTTGTGGAAAAGATGGTATTCCACAAACAGGAGGTGCAAAAATTTGTACACCAATATCCGGATTTCGACAATTAATGTCTCTTCAGTGATGTTAGGGATCGAAACGGTATTTTGAAGGCTATATAATTTACCTCAATTTAGGAAAGACTCTTGAATTTTAAAGAGTCGAAATAGGATGAACGGATCATACAAACCCGAAGCAAAAAATATAATACAAGCCCAAACGAAAAAATATATAAAAGTCTAAATTGAAAACAACGTTCAAACCTATGATTGCGTTGGATAAAAACCGCAATTTTTATACGTGTGCATGTAAAACAAATTTCGTGGTAGATGGGTCTAAATACAGCACAAACAACAATTTCCAAAAGACCAAAAAAAGTGAAAAAGTCTATTTTAACAAAACGCATTTGACTAACAGGTCGAACAACTGATGTTCTTAAACCCTGCTGACTGCCATTGGCGATTGCCAAATAAATTGATCACCAGATCTAACAAAATGGATCTTAATATTAATTTAATACCAAACAGAAAACAATAAACTTGTGGAAAAGATGGTATTCCACAAACATGAGGTGCAAAAATTTGTACACCATATCCGGATTTCGACAATTAATGTCTCTTCAGTGATGTTAGGGATCGAAACGGTATTTGGAAGGCCATATAATTTACCTCAATTTAGGAAAGACTCTTGAATTTTAAAGAGTCGAAATAGGATGAACGGATCATACAAACCCGAAGGAAAATATAATACAAGCCCAAACGAAAAAATATATAAAAGTCTAAATTGAAAACAACGTTCAAACCTATGATTGCGTTGGATAAAAACCGCAATTTTTATACGTGTGCATGTAAAACAAATTTCGTGGTAGATGGGTCTAAATACAGCACAAACAACAATTTCCAAAAGACCAAAAAAAGTGAAAAAGTCTATTTTAACAAAACGCATTTGACTAACAGGTCGAACAACTGATGTTCTTAAACCCTGCTGACTGCCATTGGCGATTGCCAAATAAATTGATCACCAGATCTAACAAAATGGATCTTAATATTAATTTAATACCAAACAGAAAACAATAAACTTGTGGAAAAGATGGTATTCCACAAACCTGAGGTGCAAAAATTTGTACACCATATCCGGATTTCGACAATTAATGTCTCTTCAGTGATGTTAGGGATCGAAACGGTATTTGGAAGGCCATATAATTTACCTCAATTTAGGAAAGACTCTTGAATTTTAAAGAGTCGAAATAGGATGAACGGATCATACAAACCCGAAGGAAAATATAATACAAGCCCAAACGAAAAAATATATAAAAGTCTAAATTGAAAACAACGTTCAAACCTATGATTGCGTTGGATAAAAACCGCAATTTTTATACGTGTGCATGTAAAACAAATTTCGTGGTAGATGGGTCTAAATACAGCACAAATATATGTATATATGTGTGTGCATTATAACATATCGTATTTGTTTTTAGTATTTGAGACATCTTATAATGCAAATTTCTGATATTGAATTAATACAAGTAGGTTCTTGATGATAAAAGAGATGATTTTTCGTTTCCTATCGTTAATTATTCATTTTTAGATGGTGACGTTCCCTTGTCATCATCTTATGGTGTTTATATATCTCAACTTGTACGATTCGCTCGTGTATGTAACAACGTAATAGATTTTAGCGAGAGAAATTTATGTATTACTGAAAAATTATTACACCAAGGTTTTCGATATCATAAACTAGTCAAAACATTTACTAAATTTTATCATCTGTATAAGGACATCATTCGTAAATATAACTCAACATGCAGACATCTTATACGTTCGGGTATTTCACATCCAATCTTTTATGGTAATATTCTTTACAAAGCACAAAAATGTCAGTATTCACCTCAAAAGCTAACAAAACCTTTAAACAGACTTATTAAGAGGGAATATAGTTACGATATTGTTGTCAGGTCATTAAAGATTGCATATTTTGGCTTTAATATTGATTCACTTATAGGGTCTTTGCATCGGAATTAACACATTTATTCTAACACCAGTTGTTGGCATGACACGGGTTATGTTCTTCTCATATATTTTATGACGGTATAATACTAAACCCCTAACAGGAGGGATTGTGCATGATATTCATATGATGAAGACATAATCTTTCAATCAGTTTAATTGAGGTCTGGAGCTGGCATGTCAGTAACTGCTAGTAGTCTGTTGTTATTTATGTATTATTGTCATTTTGTTTATTTTCTTTTGTTTCCTATTCTGACATCGGACTCGGACTTCTCTTATACTGAGTTTTACTGTGCGAACTGTTGTGCGTTTGTTTTTTCTACATTGGCTAGAGGTATAGGGGGAGGGTTGAGATCTCAAAAAACATGTTTAACCCCGCCGCATTTTTGCGCCTGTCCCAAGTCAGGAGCCTCTGGCCTTTGTTAGTCTTGTATCATTTTTAATTTTAGTTTCCTGTGTATAATTCGGAGTTTAGTATGACGTCCATTATCACTGAACTAGTATACTTATTTGTTTAGGGGCCAGCTGAAGGACGCCTCCGGGTGCGGGAGTTTCTCGATGCATTAAAGACCCATTGGTGGCCTTCGGCTGTTGTCTGCTCTATGGTCGGGTTGTTGTCTCTGACACATTCCCCATTTCCATTCTCAATTTTATCTTGATGGCAGATTTATTTTCTATTGTGAAGGTCATTAATGAACATTTAGGCATACCAATGATAAATTAAATATAATATTTGCTGTAATAATGAACATAATTGCTGAAAGATGTAGGGTGACCTATAGTTTTTAATTTTCTATGGCAATCTGTCTCTTGTGGAGAGTTGTCTCATTGGCAATCATACCGCATCTTCTTATTTTTATATTCTGTAAACAATACATATCTGTTTTTCGTTATTTTTTTTGAAATATATCAGACTGTTTTTTAATTTCACATTTTTCATGTTGTGGCCTTTTAAAGCTAACTATATGGTATAGGTATTGCTCATTGTTGAAGATTGTGGTGACTTTAAGTCGCTAAAATCTACATTCTTTCAAAACTGTTTGATTGTTGTTTCATTGTCAATCATACTACATATTTCAAATACAAAAAAAATAAGAAATTGATATGGAATATGCAATGTTGAATGATTGTACAAAAGTGGAGTTTTTCATTTTTATATTAGGCTGAAATGGAAATAACCTCAACACACGAGGAGAACACAAGTGAAGATCAGAACAATTCTCTGAAAACTTCTCTGAAGAAAGTGCTCTTCGCCATTCTTCAATTGTCAGAAAAGTAAACTGTTCCTACAAATAAAAATGCTTTAAAATCAATGTCTCCGCATTATTTAAAGAAAATTGGTACAATTTACATGGTAATATATATAATATGATCTCCGTTGATTGAGACATAACAATTAGCCACATGCAATACAAAGATACTTTCTTTTTTTTTCTTTTGGGTGAAATTATGATGTTCTTTAATCTATTTTCTTTTCCCTAAATAACTTGTGAACTAGTAATTGCACATAGTCTTAGATACATGTTTTTTATTAGTTATTTTTGGCTTTGATCCAGTTTTCAGTAACTGTGAGTACTCTCAGATCTATACTTTGTGTCTTTTGTGTTTTTGTCAGTTTTTTTGTGCTTTGTATCAATCTGATGAGTTAAGTCCTTTTCCACTGTTACTTATATTTTGTTCTGATGTTGTACTGTTATACCACTGTCCCAGGTTAAAGTGGAGGGGGTTGGGTTGGGTTTGGCACCAGCAAACATGTTTAACGTAGCCACACATTCTCATATTTGTTTTTCAGTTATTGTTTGTACATATATAAGGCTGTTAGTTTTCTTGTTTGAACTGTTATATACTTTTCACTTCAAGCCTTTCGTTCATAGCTTAATCTGCGGTATGGGTTTTGATCATTGTTGAAGGCCGTATGGTGACCTATAGTTGTTAACTTCTACATCATTTGGTCTCTGGTGGAGAGTTGTCACATTGGCAATCATACCACATCTTTTTTATTTTTATATTTAATTTCAATTAAAATCTGTACCAAGTATATATGTTGTAGCACATGAATTTCCAGTTTGTATTGTTCATTTGGACAACTATATACACATTCTTCCCATTGGCAAAGAATTCCAGGATGAATGTGCGAAATCACGTGCTGGGCTAATAGACGAATATCAGCGAACTTGTCCTCTGTACACTGCTCCCACTTGCACTTCAGCTGAAAGAAGATAAAAGCATATATAATAAACAAATAGTTATAGAAGTTTATATACCCAAAAAATCACTTCATAAAAATTATATGGACCTATGCAACATGTATTACATATATCTGTTATATCATAAAAACATAAATGTATTGGGCATCCGCTGTCTGATTTTTTTTTTGGAAGTTGTTGTATTCTTCATTGTTATTATCCTGTACACTTTATAGTCAAATAGGGTTTTTAATTAAATTGTCATAAGTGGACATATTGGTTAAAAAATCATGTAATATAAATATATTTTACATCTACCATTGTAGGTCCTGGATTTTCTTCAACATCCCTACAGAGATGCAGGATAAACCTTTTGAAGTTCTTCCAACATCTGCTTGCCAAAACCTTCACTGTTGTTAGTGCAAACTCTATTCTTGTGGGACTACTAGACTCCACTTCCTCACTCTCTGCAAAATCCATTGTTGTTGGAATATTACACTCCACTTCATCACTCTCTGCAAATTCTATTGTTGAAATACTACACTCCAGTTCATCACTCTCTGCAAACTCTATTGTTGATGGAATACTATACTCCACTTCATCACTCTCTGCAAACTCTGTTCTTGATGGAATAATACAATCCACTTCATAACTCTCTGTAACAATCAAGGACTTGTTTAGAAGTTTGTTCAATTGACCTAGACCTAGCTGATTTGCTGGCTTCAGAACTTTATAATCAATATATGACTGGAAGTGGTGTGATTTCGAAAATTAAGCTTAAATAGGGACATAGCACACAATTAATATATTAATAATAGAGCATCAATGTTGCACTATAGCTTTAAAATGTAACTGTAGACAAGGAAAAAATAAAACAGCACCCTAATTTGAAAGGTAAGATACACAAAATGGACAAGGGAAAAAAGACGCATCTTTTTGAGTGAAGCCCATACTATTTCATTTGTAATAAGTCTATTGCAATATTAAATATAGTGGAAAAGATTCTGTCATCCAATACATTTAAAATTAGAACACTCTTACCTATGTATACACTACCATATGCTACGTGTTTATCATTATCGTCATAGGAACTCCTAAGCTCCTCTACAGGTTCCTCAGTTATTGGTACCTAGCAAAATAAAAAAAGTATTTTTTTCAAAAACATAAATAAATTTGTAAAAAGGTATCTATAAGCAATAAATTGTCAGATTGGTACATGTATTTCTTATATTTTTTCCTTGTGTATATAGAAACAACCAATAATTCAAACATTTCTTTTATTCCGCACAAAATAATTACAAAAACTAATTCACCACATTTTCAAATGACTATCACCAGAAATAATGAATTCCAACATTACACACCTGAAGAGAAATCTATTTGACTAAGTGAGTTTGTCTGAGCAGAAAGTTGATGAACCAGGGGTATGTCAAAGAAAGTCTCGTCCTTTTTCTAAAAAAGTTCATCGGAAGGTACCAAGACCTTGTTGATAAATATTCCGTATCAACTTCACAAATAATACATGATGGTCTTGAAGTATAGATTCTGCATACTGACGTTGTTTATCATCTTAACAACGTGTAATATTGTTCTTTCATTTGTCTTTGTTCTATTATTAATATTACTGTTTGGTTTGTTTTCTGTGATATCCATTTGACGTGGCTAGGTACTTATACATCCCGTCAATGTGTTTGTATTATCTTTCATTTTTGCTGGTGTGTTTTGTATATGCGACTTTTTGTGTTTCTGTGGTTCTTATAACGTGACTCTGTACTTTAAAAGATCCCGTCATTATGTTATTGTTCTATTATATGTCATTATGTTATTGTTCTATTTTAAATTTGAAAATACTTTGAACGACAAATTTATTTTACTCCCGTAGTGGTATTAACCATATGTGGATTCTTAAAAATTCTAAAGAACTTCTGGACAATTTTAAATCTCGGTCTATTTCTGAAATTAATTCTAACATAACTTTTGATTTTTTAACCCTGTATACCTACATTCCCCATGTGAAATTATAAAATTGTTTTGAATAAACATTGAATGACAAAATTTCTTCTTAAGTGACGTTTACATTTTCTGACGTCAGACACGCGAAGCAATGAATGTGGTTTTTAATTTGATAGATGCTTTTGTTCTTTTTTGTAAATAATTGTTTGTTTTGATATTGTAACACAGTGATGACTGCTGTACCCATATTTTGACTATTTTATTTATAATGTCTGTTTTGTTCACACATCGTTGTAAATATAACGGAATTTGATAAGACTGTCGTACAAGTGAGAGGTTTAGCGCTATAAAACCAGGTTCAATCCACCATTTTCTACATTTGAAAATGCCTGTACCAAGTCAGGAATATGACAGTTGTTGTCCATTCGTTTGATGTGTTTTGTCATTTGATTTTGCCATGTGATTAGGGACTTTCCGATTGAATTTTCCTCGGAGTTCAGTATTTTTGTGATTTTACTTTTTGCCTGAAAAAAAAAGACATCATAAGTTTTAACATATACATATCTATTTGCATTCAGCAATCCTATTCGACTGTACATATCATTCATTTTCTAGAGGTGTGCAAGCATAGGAAATTTAAATATATTTAATACCAGTAATATCTTAAATAACTTCGAAAGTGCCTATGAGAAATTGTTTACTCTTTTGGATCACCATAGTTAATCCATATTTTTGAGATTAAATAATATTCAATCTTGAAATACAGGATTATCAGTTTAGTAAATTATTTTTTTATCTCAATATAAAATAAAATGTGAATAGTGTCCACATGTGGACACAGATGATGCCCCCGCTTGCATATCATATAGTTATAAAGGGACATAACTGAAGAACAGTAAAAGTGACGCTACCCAAATTTTAACTTGATCTGAGTTTTGTGGTAATAAGCATTACGTGTAAGTCTCATAACATTTGGTTGAGGCTAACTTAAGTAGAGAACAGAAACTAAAAATTCAGCAATTTTTCTATTTGTAAACACGCATAACTCTAGAACGGTTGTGTATAAGTTTTATAACATTTGGTTGAGACAAACTAAAGTTAGAGAACGGAAACGAAAATTCAGCAATTTTTATGTTTATAAATAGACATTACTCAAGAATGGTAAAAGTGTCGCCACCAAATTTCGTACTTAATCTGTATTATGTAGTAATAAGCATTGTGTATAAGTTTCATAACATTTGGTTGAGACAAACTAAAGTAAGAGAACGGAAACGAAAAATTCAGCAATTTTTATGTTTATAAATGGACATAACTCAAGAATGGTAAAAGTGTCGCCACCAAATTTCGTACTTAATTTGTATTATGTAGTAATAAGCATTGTGTATAAGTTTCATAACATTTGGTTGAGGCAAACTTAAGTTAGAGAACGGAAGCAAAAAATTTAGCAATTTTCCCCATTTGTTAAGGGGCATAACTCTAGAACGGTGAAAGTGACACCACCAAAATTCAAACTTGATCTGCGTTTTGCGGTAATAAGCATTGTGTATAAGTTTCATAACATTTGGTTGAGGCAAACTAAAGTTAGAGAACGGAAACCAATTTTGGGACGTACGGACGTACAGACGGACAAGGGTAAAACTTAATGCCCCTCCGCTACGGCGGGGGCATAAAAACAGTAATAAAAACAAACTGTAAGGGTATCTAGTCCATGTATGTTCAGTTCATTGTCTAAAATTGTGAGGTGTCTTTTTTCTGTGAGGTGTTGCTTGCGTTGTAACAATTGTTTTTATAGTTCCTGTTATATCATATGTATGTGTGATAACTGAATATTTATAATATAGTAAAATAAACGGACTGAAGTAATCTGCATATTTGAAAACATACAAACGGATTTCTGTGACGACTAAATACATTTTTAAATGTGCTTAATTAAAATATACTGATTCCTGTTCCTATTATAATACATTATAACCAGGGAAGGCACTTTAATACTGCTCATACTGGTCCTGAGAAGTCTCATTCAATCCTATATTAATCCTAATATTGACCACTATAATGTGAAAATGCCTATTGTGTGGTTTCGTAAATCATTCTATATACCAAAAATATCATAACTGAAAAGCACAATACTTGAATTATAAGAAGTTTTACTACCAAACCTTTTTTAGCATGACGGCAAATAACATGATCTATCAGAAAATCTTCTCTGGAGCATGTTACTGGACAAAAAGGACAATTATAAGTGCTCTGAAACAATATTGCATATTGAACTTTAAATGAACAACTTTTGATATATCATACATCTATCAATCTGATATGATTTGCAAATTTCAATATCTGTAGGTAAACAAGATTAAATACCACCTTCCTCTTGTAAAAAATCAAACACCCACAAAAAAACAAAATACTGACAGTAAAATAATGTTTAAAAGCAGAAAATAATCATGTCAGTACAAAAACTATTGTATCTGCCTTTTCTGTTCAATCTATTAAATAATTAATATAGACGCAAGATAGAAATACACAGAATTCAAAACGTTTACATAGATTATTTAAAAAAAAAATTCTAATTAACTTATGTTATTATTTAGTGTAAATATTTGAACTGAATAGAAACTATGTAACAAGATTACTTTTTTTTCTTTCTTAGTCACAGCTGTTTTCTTTGATTGCTTCACTTGTAAGGATTCCACAGATTGCTTTTTTGTGTCAGTCTAAAATAAATACATTAATTATTCAAATATCTTCCTTTTTGCAATAAAATGAATATTCAAGTCCAATAATTCAGTACATTTCCTATGATATTACAGGGTAAATGAATAATTTAAGCTTTATAGAAATATTAACTTAACAAAATCAAGCACAAGAAAGTATTAAGGATACAGTAGCAAATGTATTCAAGCAACATTGTACCTGCGACCTATTGTATTCTTTAAATGTTATTGCCTTTGTTTGGATTGGAAAATTATGTCTCATTAATCTTTCTATAAACTTTGTAGGGATTAAAAAATGAAAATGTTGATATAAATGATATTTTAGCGGTCACTGATATATTATATAGAGATGTCAGTGACCGCTGTGGATAGTATCTTGGGATTGATAGTAAATAGCAAATAGTTACAAATTATTTGTGGTATGTTTATGTTCATATGATACAAAAACACTCGAAATTAATGAAACTAACAGACTTTAAACAAAAAATAACGGATTTTAAAATATAAAGCTGCGTAATGAGCGCATGATACGCCCGTCCCTTTTTCAAAGAATAAAATACCATACCTCCTCAATGTCATATCATAAATTAATAAAAGAGAATAAAGGGAGGTTGTTTTAAAAGATATAAATCAATCACCAAAGTTTCATGAAAACTTCCAAAAGCACTTTCGAGTTATTGTCCAAAAACTGGAAAAAAAACCCTTTTTAATGAAAAAAATCGTATAACATGGAAACATAAAATCTAAAATTTATAAAAATTGAAAGGGAGCTCGCGTCAATAGATATAAACAATTCACCAAAGTTTCATGATAACTGCTCAAAGTATTTTTGAGTTATTGTTCGAAAACTGGAAAATCCTTCTTTTTTAATGAATAAAACCCCACAACTTGGAAACATAAAATCTAAAATTTATAAAAATCGTAAGGGAGCTCATGTCAATAGATATAAACAATTTACCAGAGCCCTTGAGCAGTTTTTTTGAAACTCTGGTAAATTGTTTATAGCTCATGTCAATAGATATAAACAATTTACCAGAGTTTCAAAAAAACTGCTCAAAGCATTTTTGAGTTATTGTCCGAAAACTGGAAAATCCCCCTTTTTTGATGAATAAAACCCCGTAATTCCGAAACTTAAAATCTAAAATTCACAAAAATCGAGAGAAATCTCACGTCAATAGATATAAACAATTCACCAAAGTTTCATGCAAATTGGTTAAGGCGTTGCTTAGTTATTGTCCGACATGTTGACGACGGCCGGACGGACAGACGGCCTCATCTCTTTTGTCGTAAAATTATGTCCTCAACTGATCATCGCTGTCAATTTCTAGATGTTAGTCAAGATATGCAGCAGATGGTATTACCTAGCTATGGTATCCTTTATTTCAAGTTTGATGAGATGGATGCGTTCAACATAAGTCACATAAATACATTTGAATTACTATTTGAGAGGACATCACTTTATAGCGAAACCTGAAGATTAAGAATAATGCTAGGCTAAGCTAAGTTCTTTTCATTGTTCATAAAAAAGCTGCTTTATGAAGTCTGCATCATACAAAAGGAAGAATTCGGTAAGAAGAGGACCACAGTTGGTTCCATTAGAGGATTCCCGATTTGCTACCGTACCAACCGTAGCACGAACTGGGAGCCGTCATTGAACTTTTGAAAATAATTCGTATATGTCCTTAATGTCAACGTATGTTTTATGAATCATTACCAAAAGTTTTTGGAGGATTTTTAGCTACAACTAGGTATACATTGCATGTGGATATGTTCCCTATTCACAACAAACGATATTGTGTGAACTCGATTATGCTTTCAACCAACCGTTGCAAGTAATCGTTGCACTAACGGTTGACTATTAACATTTATTTCTCCTGAAATTGCACAGGCAAAAAGAAGCTAAACATGAAGCACATTCATATTTTATCTAAAGTTTGCCTGTTATATTAATATAACAGCTAAGAATGATTAGGTTGGTATTTTTTGGTGTAGGCTTTTAGAAAAACATGATAGAATAAGAGCTTTTTTAACATACAAAATCGACCTCATTGAAAATGTATTAATGATGAAGATAAATAAAAAAAAATTGTTCCGCCGCAAGTTATTCAAGCTACTGTATAAACCCTCCTGTGCAATCCATGCAAGTAGATGGTATTGGGATAGATGTAACAAAATTAGAAAATTTAAAGCTTGAATTAAATAATTATGAGTTAGAAAAATGCAAAGGAACGGTTCTAAGATCCAAAGCAATATGGGCTTCTGAAAGTGATAAGAATACTATTTTTTTTTTAAATTTAGAAAAATACAAGCAAGAAAATAATGCTGTAAAAGAACTTATAAATGACCAAGGTGATGTCATTAGTGATACCGATGGTATACTAGATATTGAATATTCTTTTTATAAAAATTTATATTCTTGTGTTAAAGTAGATAATGTGAAAATGGACGAATTCATTAGTTCAGTTGATGTAAAAATAAATCAAAATCATAAAGAAATGTGTGATGCAGAAATATTATATGATGAAATTACTGAAGCTTTAATGGCTATGTCAAAAAACAAAAGTCCTGGTACAGATGGGCTTACGACAGAATTTTACTGTAAATCTTATGAGTGTTTAAGAAATATATTATGTAATGTTTATAATAGTATTTATGATGAAAATATTTTGTCAAGGTCTATGAGAGCAGGTGTTTTAAGCTTAATTTATAAGAAGAAAGGTGATAGAAGATTTTGAAAAATTATAGACCAATATCTTTGTTACAAGTTGACTATAAAATATTGGCCAGAATAATGGCAAATAGATTTAAAAAGGTATAACCAACTATTATATCAGAAAACCAAACATGCTGTATTATTGGTAGAGATATTAGTAATAATATTGCTAATGTTAGAGATATAATTACTTTAGTTGAAAATGATGAACTTGAAGGCTATATTGTTAAAATGGATCAAGAGAAAGCTTTTGACAGAGAAAGTCATGAGTATATTTTTAAAACATTAAAGCAATTTGGGTTTGGTGAAGTATTTTTCAAGTGGATAGAGATTTTCTATACAAGAATTAATAGCTGTGTAAAATGCAATGGATTTTTTGACACCTTATTTTTGTATTGACAATGGGATAAGACAAGGGTGTCCAATAAGTGCCCTACTTTATGTTTTAGCTGCTGAACCTTTACAGTGTAAAATTATGAAAAATGTTAATATATCTGGTATTAAAATTCCAAATACGACTGATGAAGCTCTTATTTTTCAGCACGCAGATGACACTACTTTAACTGTGTCTGACAAAAGTTCTATTGATGAAATTTTTTAAGTTTTTGAAATGTATGAAGCCAGTTCGGGCGCTAAAATAAATAGGCAAAAATCAGAGATACTGCCAATTGGGAAAGGTAGAATAACTGATATTGAAAAAAAAAAACAAATATAAATTGCAAGTTTGTGAAAACTATATTTTATTGTTATGAGTGTATGTTGGCAAAGATAAAACTGTGGGTGATCATTTAAATTGGAGTGGTAAAGTTAATAAAATTAAGTCCTTATTAAATATGTGGATGCTGAGGCAATTGAGAATACAGGGTAGAGTGAATGTTATTTCCTCATTAACTCATGTCAAGATTATGGTATTCTTTGTTTGTAACATCGATGCCAGATCATGTTTTAAGAGATATTAAAACTGCATGTGTTAATTTTGTATGGAATAATGGTGCACACTTAGTAAAATATAACACCATCATTGATTAAAAGTGTAATGGAGGTTTACAGTTACCCGATATTGAATCAAAGATGTATGCATTTAGATTAAAAATTTTGGCCAGGTTTTTAGACAAGAATTATAAAGTGCTATGGAAGTCTACATTTAAATATTTTATTTCAAAAAATTTTAATATGAAATTATCAGAAGAAATATTATTCATGTCTTTACCAGAAAACTTGAAATGTATTCCTAATGTTTACAAAGAAATTTTTAAAGGTTTTGATCTCATAAGAGATGATATTGAATTTGCACTGAAAATATATACGATCAACCTTTATTTTGTAATCCAAATGTGTTGTATGATGAAAAAACTGTTATATGGTATGATTTTATAAATGCTGGAATTGTTCAGGTAAAAGATATATGTTATGAAGTTATAGAGGGGTTTTTACCAGAAATGGCTATAGTTGGGATGATACAAAATGTTACTAATCATTGTGTTATTAACAATATTGTAAAACGATTTAATATTTTAACAGTAATATTGCTTAAAGAATGGACTCAAATTATTCATAAAAATGTTCATAGAAGAAATGTTTCTCGCTCTTTAAATATTAATGTTATATTTTATTTTCAAAGACAAATTGTCAGAGTTTTCTATGTGTTCGACAAAAGAATTTTATTTATTACTTACTAGTAAACTATGTCAGCATCATATTTGCTATAAAAAGTGAACGGAAGTTTTTGATATTGAAGAGAATGATCTTTGTAAAGTGTGGAAAAATGTCAATTTTTATTGGAAACCATCTATATTAATGGATCTAGATTTCAAAATAGCACATTATTGTATTTTCACTAATTCTAAACTTATGACTATGAAACTTATAAATTACAATGTATATGATGTATGTGAAGAGGAAGTAGAAAATATCACTCATTTATTTTTATTATGTTCTGAACTAGTAGAATTTCATCTGTTTCTGCAACAAAAGTTGTCAGTTTTATTTGATAATGTTGATTCTGACAAAATTAATAATGTAGTGTGTGAAGAGGTATTCATGTTTGGTTTAATTGGATCTTTCAAAGGCGTAAATGTAAGTTTTGTCAATTTCATGTTATCTATAGCCAGATATTGTATCTTCAGAAGAAGGAATTTAATTTAAAATGTAAACAGTAATGTTGATCTTATCTGACTATTTAAATACACTGTAAAACGTTATATAACTTACCTATATGAATATTTGTGTGGAGTAAGACGTATGAGAAATGTTTTTGCGAAACACTTTTTAAAGAACAATATTCTGGTGCCAGAGACTGAAGGTGTCATAGCATTTAATTTTTGATTATTGTGTTGATGATATATGTCATTATACTTTAAAACATTGTCTTGTGATATTTTTGTGTAATATGTAATTTATCTATTGTATATAAATGTTGAATAATTGAATAAAGATTAAAAAGCCCGACTGAGTAAATCTTTAAATAAACAAATACACTGATATCATACAAATAAAACTTTGTTTTATTAAACAAGTGTGGACACAGATCAGTGTTGATATTATGTTTATATGTTTGACAGTGTTTTCTAACAAAAAAGTTTTCCTCAGGGTTTTTTTTCATAGTGTTCTATGTTAAACTGTGTTCCGCATCGACAGCCATCCTTAATATCAGACCAGTACCAAACACTAAAAATTTGTAGTGTCGGTTTTTTTCATTATTTGGGTTTTATGTTAAAGATTATCATGGAGGAGACACTTTTTGTACACATTATATAGATTACCAAATGATTCTGTTAAAATATGTTCCACTACTTTGAAATAAAAAAGTAGTTAAAAAATAATAAAAATTAGTAGACACATAAGCTGCGATTCTGTATTATGTGATTTTGATATGCAAGATGGTTTATAAGAACCTGTATGTATGTTCTTCTATTCTCGTATGGTTCTAATATGTCCGTTGTGCCAGTCTGACGGTTGTGGTGGGCATTTCTTACTTGGAACACTTATTTACGGATCATCCCAGGATCATCAGTGAAAGATTTTGTTTACATGTTCGATATTGTTTCTTAGAAGATGTCTAATAGTTAATAGTTATGATAATACCTGGCATGCACATGGGGCTAGATGAGCAAGAAAGTACACTTCTGTTTAATTCTTTCTTTGAAATTGTCTTGTTCTTAGATTCTCCATGGCTTGGTTGAAGTTATATAAACAGGATAAAAGACAAATTTACCATTATGAAATAATTTTGATAACATGGTATATCCAATTTATTTGTTTATGATTCTTAATTTCAATAAATAAATTATGACAACAAATAGCCATTGTGTAGACTAAAAGAAATGTGAATAAGGTTTTGCAGAATTATTCTTGTTTCAAGGTTTTTGTTATATGGATAAAAATATAAATGAAACCTGTAGGATGCAGTTTTATTCTGGCCATGGTATAAAAATAAACAGTGCTGTAATCTGGCAATTAACATTAACATAAATTTAGAAATAATGAATGAATGATAAAAGTTGAACAAAGACAGATAATTTTAGGAACTGATTTTAGCCTTATCCGGCTTATGAGTTTCGTCCATATGTATGAATGAATGACCAGTTGCACTCAGGACTCTTCAGTAGACAGTAAAAATTGTTAAAAAGGTGACAAAACCACCTAGGCCAAACAATAAGTATGTGTGTTAACTGTTACATGCTGAACAAAAATAGGGTAGGTAGGTAGGATTTTTTTTTTATTTTTATTTTTTTTTTTTTTACATTGAGTCTATGGGAGCAAAATTGTGACTTTAACAGTGCTTAATAAAAAATGGTCAAAAAAACTTTAGGGTAGGGGATAAAAATTAGGATAGGTAGAGGTACAGTAAACACACATACATTTTTGTTTGGCCTTAGCATCATATTCCAGGTAGCAATGTTTGGTTTATTTCAATGTGATTTTTTATTTGGCTATCTGGACGCAAAATGTTTGTTTCAAATGTAAATAAAATGCTTTAATCTCCCTTTAACTACGTATAATCTGTGGATACTGCTTCAATAATTCCCATTGCTGACAATTTTCAAGATCTTACCTTAGTTGTTTATATAAGTCAGGAATATGACAGTTGTTATTCTTTCGTTTGATGTGTTTGTTTTTTTGATTTTGCCATTTGGTTGGGGACTTTCCTTTTTGAATTTTCCTCGGAGTTCAGTATTTTTGTGATTTTACTTTATATGATGATATGGTTGTCTGTTTATAAATCTCTGACAATTTCACAAAGAATGCATTGGCATAACAATGAACTGAGCTTAATGCAAAGCATTTTAATAATACACTTAGACAGAGAGCTCAATCCAATGATATACTTCTTGAACACCACTAACAAACATGCCTAACTGCATGGATCAGAGGTCCTGAAATAGACATGTCCATTAATTATATTATATGTAAATAATATGTCTATGTACATGTATATAAAACTCATACAAATTTCTGGTAAAAATAGTTAATAAAAAGCAAGTAGATGTCATTACATGCACAAATAAATACATCCTGAGTGCTTCTCTCTTGAAATAAGAACAAACTTCCACCTTATCATAGTAAACAGGTGAACATGGTAGAAAAAAACCATTGAAAACTAAAAACGTTTTCAGTGTCTATTACCATCACAACTGAATCAATACATTTGTATTAGTACATGTATTTGCATCAGTGTAAAGATGTGCTAAAAAGTAGTAACTTTTTTATTAATGATACGGGTTATGTTCTTCTCATATATTTTATGATTGTATGATACTAAACCCCTAACGGGAGGGATTGTGCTTGATTTTCATATGATGAAGACATAATCTTTCAATCAGTTTAATTGATGTATGGAGCTGGCATGTCAGTAACTGCTAGTAGTCCTTTGTTAATTTATGTATCATTGTCATTTTGCTTAGTTTCTTTTGTTACTTATTCTACATCGGACTCGGACTTCTTTTAAACTGAGTTTTACTGTGCGTATTGCTGTGTGTTTATTTGATCTACATTGGCTAGAGGTATAGGGGGAGGGTTAAGATCTCACTAAACATGCGTCACAGGAAAAATTAAAATAGCCTTTCAACATGATCAAGACGTCATAATTATTTGTCATAGATGAATATTACATTTTTTGGGGGGGGGGGGGGGGGGGGGCAGAAGGATTTTTTGCAAATTGACTATTCATTTTCATCTGTTGCTTATTTTATTCAGTGGATATGATATTCATTTTCAAAATCATCCTCCCCAAAAATTAAAGGGTAATCCCCTTTTCTTTCAACTTTGTAAAATTGAGAATGGAAATGGGGAATGTGTCAAAGAGACAACAACCCGACCAAAGAGCAGAAAACTGCCGAAGGCCACCAATGGGTCTTCAACACAGCAAGAAAATCCCGCACCCGGAGGCGTGTTTCAGCTGGCCCCTAAACAAAAATGTGTACTAGTTCAGTGATAATGGACGTCATACTAAACTCCCAAAACATATAAATGAACTAAAATTAAAAATCATACAAGACTAACAAAGGCAAGAGGCTCCTGACTTGGACAGGCACAAAAATGCGGCGGGGTTAAACATGTTTTGTGAGATCTCAACCCTCCCCTTATACCTCTAGCCAATGTAGAAAAAAAAACACACAGCAATACATACATGTACAACAACTGTACCTTTATCTTCGGAGCAAATCCTCTTGCACCCTGTTTTTGTTGCACTCAACTCAAGCACATATATATTAAGTTTAGCTTCTACAGACCCCTCATATTGGATATGGAAAATGTCCTCCTATAGTGAGAATTTCTCTAGAGATTTTTGTTTGGGGGTCAAACTTTTGAAGCTATGGCAGTATGGGGTAAAGGGGGTCATTATGTGGTTCATAAAGTTTGGGGGGGGGGGGGGCAACAAAACTTTTTAATGTGAGAAATTTGAACCGACACCCTCAACTGATAAATTATAAGTTTAGCTTCTACAGACGACTCATTTGTGAAATCAATTGAAAAAAAGTAATGGCATAATTTACAACAAAACAACAGGTTGGGAACAACCCCCAAATGAGGAATATCCCTTAAATGAGGGACTGTGTTATTTTGCTGTTGTAGAAAAAGGATTAAAAAAAGGTTGCGTTTAAACTTAAAAGGCCCAAATGAGGGACTGTCCCTCAGGCAAGGTGTTACTGTTATAGAAAAGGAAAAAGACAAACTTGTAACCTTTTTAACTTAAAAGGGGGGAAATTCCTTATGATTGGAACAATTTTTCTAAAAAGAAGGATCCACTTATTTTCAATAAAAAAGACGATTAAAGTCCATGAATATTCTAAATGTGTACAAACCCGAAGTCAAATGTTGATACGGTTCTACTTCAATGATTGTAGGATATCAAATTAGATGACGGTCAGGAAAATACAATCCAGAAACAAATTAATTGCAATGTTGAATGGGAGGTCAATGGAATTCTTTCCCGCGTAAGTGTCATTCGTTAAACGGGATATACCATTTTTAGGGCTGTACTGTCGTTCATATTTAGGTTATTTTGACACAGTAAAAATTAAATGAAATATAAATGTCAACTATATATATAACGGTTTTGAATGTATTCACTTTATCAGGAAAATGATTTATTTCTCGCAAAGAACGCTAAATAATATATATTATTATATACTTAGTAGTAAATATAGGTAAATTGTATGTGTAATACAATTGATGACAATCGTGCTGTATCAGCCATCCATGATGATATCGATATCAGTCACGGTTGCAAAGGCTTTATCAGACCCCTAATCTGTATGACGTGACGTAATCGATATCAGTCACAGTTACAAAAGCTTTCTCAACCCCCTAATATGTATTACGTCATATGTCGTGAAAAATACATAACAGAGATAAGTTGTGCTTCAGGTACATGTATATAATAAAGTGTATATGATATGGCGTTTTCAATATCACACACCATATCAACCCTCAACCAATATAATTCCTCGAGCAGAGCTCTCGTGATTATATTGGTGAGGCCCCTCATGGGGGTGTCCAAGTAATCACATAATCACAAATGTTTTGCCAATATAATCACAAAATCATTAATTATTTTTTTTAAACAAGATAATCAAAATATTTAGTCTGGTAATCAAATAATCACTATAAAAACGGCCAAGTAAATCACATAATAAATAACCCCATGAGGAGGCGCATTGGTGCCTCGGATTGATACAGGTGTGATATTGGAAAGGCCATATGATATTCTCTATTTAACTCGACTCTGAATCTAAAAACCCCTAAAATATAATGGTATATGGAATCGTCCGAACATTGATAAAGGTGAAATAGGTAGATTCAGAATGGCCAAAGAAATAAGATTTAGAGATAAAGCCCTATGTAAAGCCAAGGATTTGTATAGTATGGGGATTCCACAGGGTACCCCCCTCAGGTCGCAAGGTCGCTTTTAAATTCGTCGCAAAGTCGCGAGGTCGTTTTTGAGGGAAATGTACAGGTCGCAGGTCGTTTTTTCCAACATAGAGGTCGGAAGTCGTTTTTATATTTAAAGTATCCATTTTAGTCATTGTTGTGTCGATTCTTGTGTTATTAAACCAGGGACATATATGTTCCTGATTAAACCTTTTAGTTTTAAATTAGAGATTTGGACAGTTTGCTGTGCACTTGGGTTCGGTTGTTCTAGTTTTGTTTGGGGCCATCCAGAGATGGCTGTCTGTAAGTGGGAAGTTCCTGCTCTGTTGAAGCTCTAGATTTATTTTTGTGTGCCATTAAAGATCAATATATGATGTCTTCGTGCCATTAACCCATATCCGTTCTTTTCCATTTTGAGACCAAAACAGGACTTGAACTTTTCGATTTTTCAGAACAGTAGTTTCAACCAGAGACATATATACACATATATATACTGTGTATATGTCTCTTTTTCAACCAAACATTCAGTATTTCACGAATGGATGGGCGAACAGACCGAAAAACTATATTTCACGCAACAATGTTGTCGGGACATAACACATGAAACTGATCATCAACCTTACTTGGATACATTTGTCTCTTTGGAGCACACACATAGACGCTAGTAGCTAGTGCACTATGAGCTAGTGATGACCATCGCCCATAGTGTCCATAGTGTATTTGAAGCAATAACCCAGATCGACCAACTTGAACTTAAATCTTTTTTAAGAAACAAAAATGGTCCAAAAATGAACATAACTTGGCAATGTGATAGCTTATCAGGATCTAGGAACAAAGAAACGAAGACTTCTAACCGACTATAGATACAAAAAGGGTCACAAATAGTTCAAAATTGATTATTTGAAAACTGCATGTTGATTTAAGATGAAAATCGAACTTAACTTGTACTTTATAGTGCTAAACAATTGGGAACAAATGAAATAAATCTTTGACCGTTCTCAAGTTTTCATCTGGATACCACCATGGGACGGTCAGACAGATGCCGGGAAGTACGGACACAATTCTCAGAGGAACAACTCGGTCAACATTATTGTCAGTCTCATTTTCGTCCTCGTCGGATTCTTCTTCAGGGCGAACCAATTGACACTTGTCAAGAAGAATGTTGTAGTCATCTTCATTAAGATGAAAATGGTCACAATCTTCTTCGTTCAATGAAGTATACTTTGACTTGTCAAGTTTCCGGATTATCGAATCTTTTGTAGTTTTCTCTGCGGTAGTTGTTGATGGCTTTGAAAATTTAAAACATGATTCCAAAATGGCAAGGTCGTTTTTAGCGTGGGTGAAGTCGGAGGTCGTTTTTTCCAAATTTTACAGGTCGCAGGTCGTTTGAAGAAGGCCCTCAGGTCGGAAGTCGCCTCTAAAAAGCCCAGAGGTCGCAGGTCGTTTTTGACCCTGCGGGAGCCTCTAGTATATACTATACAAATCCTTGGTAAAGCGAAAACCAAAAAAACACCTGAATTGAATCATTGTTTATTATAAATGTGCTTGCATAAGAACCTTGAAGTTGAAACTAGTCTACGAACGATTACGTGTATCCATTCCTGTCAACCCCTAAAAAAAATACCGTCTTCTTGACTAAATCCGCGCGCCATTCTTTTTGTGCTCTTTGAGAAAACAATCTGGCGAGAACTTAGGCTGTCGTTTCCTTTTCTGCTTTCACTTTCGCTTTGGATTTTCCAAACTTATATGAGAAAAGATCTGAACTGAAGCAATGAATGACAGAACAGCCGAAAATATTGACGGAAAGGATGAATTTCCTTAAGTTGATTGCAAATATGAAACGTATAGCTCAATGGGTATAAAATAGGATCTTTATTTTAAGTTTTGATTGTTCTTGTTCAAAACATGGAAATTCACACGCAAATCCATTTTTTTGTTGTGAGCACAGGTATTTGGGGTAGTCCTATAATATAAGACTTCGTAGGTTAATACCATTTGCATTCAACGTTTTTTATCGGATATTTTTTTTTACTATCAATGCGTGATTTAACATTGATAGTAAAATAAAAATATCCGATAAAAGAACCTACGAAGTCTTATATTTATGGCGCGGAATCAGGATCATAAATATCGATTTTAGTATATCCTAAAATGATTTTAGAATATCCTAAAACGATTTTAGTATATACTAAATTACATTTTAGCATACACTAAATTGATTTTAGCATATACTTAAATGATTTTAGTATATACAAAAATCATTTTTGGGTATCCTAAAGTCAATTCAGTATATACTAAAATGATTTTAGTATATACTAAAATGATTTTAGTATATACTAAAATCATTTTAGGATACCCTAAAATCAATTTAGCATATACTGAAATATTCAGCTTATACAGAAATATTGGCGCGGAATCAAGGTCATAAATATTGATTTTAGTATATACTAAAATGATTTTAGTGTATCCTATATCCAATTAAGGGTCTTCAGCTTAGCCAATGAGAGTTGTCGTTACATGAATGAAAATGCTGACAACATTCAGTGCGGCACTTATTATTAAAATAATTGTAAAAATGTATGTTCGCGAACTTTATATCTTTTTGTTTATTTTATGCTGTTTTTAAAGTAACTAACTATTATACGTTAACGTTTCCTTTTAAAAGAAGCAAAACAAAAATATATTGTTTATTGTCAATGTTGATTGAATGTCTTTTTTTTTTGGCAGATTCTAAATTTGAGTGTAAACAGGTTATTTCTTTTTTTTTTTATTGTGATTCAATTTTTTTTAAAACGGTAATGGTTTGGTTTTTTTTGCTACGTGATCTGTCTCTTTGATAAAATTACGACGTCGCATTAACTTTCATTTAGATTTAGATGTACAAAGGTACATTGCCGGCTCATCTGCATGTTCGACGAAATAATTGTCCATTAGATTGACAAAAATTCTGTCCGCAGTGAAAGAGGGTCTTCAGAAATACTGTGAAACTGTTTACTCGCGTAGTGGTATTAACCATATGTGAATTCTGAAAAACTCTAAAGAACTTCTGGATAATTTTAAATCTCGATCTTTTTCTGAAATAAGTTCTATCAAAACTTTTGATTTTCAACCCTGTATACCACCATTCCCCATGTCAAATTGAAAAATCGTCTAAAAAAAATAATCCACAATGCTTTTCAACATAAAAATATTAGCATGCGCTATAAATTTATTACTTTGGGATACCATACGGCATATTTTGTTAATAGTGAACAAAAAAGTAAAACATGCTTTTATATAGATTAGACCGCTGGTTTTCCCGTTTGAATAGTTTTACACTAGTAATTTTTGGGGCCCTTTATAGCTTGTTGTTCGGTGTGAGCCAAGGATCCGTGTTGATGGCCGTACCTTGACCTATAATGGTTTACTTTTATAAACTGTTACTTGGATGGAGAGTTGTCTCAGTGGCACTCATACCACATCTTCCTATATCTATACACAGAGGAACAAGTGATCAGTATGCTGGATTTTCTTATTGACAACATATTTGTTGAATTTGATGGTAGACTTTTTCAACAAATTGTCGGCATTCCTATCGGAACGAACTGTGTGCATCTCCTAGCCGACCTCCTCTTATTTTCATATGAGTTGCAGTTCCTTCAGACACTTGTCAAAAACAAGAAGATCAAAGAAGCCAGATCATTTAATTTCACCTTCAGATATATTGATGATGTTCTTTCCATTAACTATCCAAACTTTTCTGATTGGGTTCCATTAATATATCCCCCAGAACTAGAAATTAAAGAAACAACAGACACGGCTTCCTTTCAATGCCAACTTTCTTTGGATTTGACCAGACCAGGGTTCGAACCCACGACCTCCTGCACTCGACGCGAGATCACTACCACGAGGCCAAATATGCGGTTTTCTTTGTTTTGTGTCAACTTGCTGGTAGATTTTGATTGTCTCCGAGATGAAAACAAACACAAAAAATACTACTTTTGTGTCATTGTGATTTTTTACGGACGCCTTCAAACAAATTATCAATATGTAAGTCATGTTCTTGACCTAATATTTTCAAGATTTTATGATTTATCAAGCCTAAATGAAGATGTCGTTGGTAGATGGTTGAAAATTTTCTCTTTTAAAACATTCATTTGTTGCATCAAAAAATATTTTTTCTTAAAAAAATTAAAATTGGTAGACTTTATTGAGTTCTTAAATAATCTCAGTCACCAAACATGCAGCTTTACCATTGACGAAATCAAAAGCTTTAAAACTAATATGAAAAGATTTTTTCTAGATATATGTCACACTGAACTGGTAAAATATTCAGGGGTTAAACTAAGAACTTAAATCACATTTTAGAGGAGCTTAACAAAGCACAGAATTTCATCGCACAAGAAATGAGCCATAAATGTAACAGGATATTCTCCTTATTGATTGAACTTAATTGTTGTAACTCTAGAGGTGTGGATGATGATGTTCCTAATATCGTAACTACAATCCAGCCCCCTTTTTCCGAATGTGACCTACCAAATTAGACTTATAATCGGGTTGTAACTAACATGAGCAACACGACGGGTGCCACATGTGGAGCAGGATCTGCTTACCATTGCGGAGCACCTGAGATCCTCTGCCTCATTTTTAGACTTATACCTCGAATTTGACATAAGCGGTCATCTCAGTACCAGAATCTATGACAAACGAGACGATTTTAATTGTAAAATTATCAATTTTCCCCACCTTAGTAGCAATATACCAACTTCACCTGCATATGGGATATACATTTCCCGAACTCATTCGGTATTCAAGAGCTTGCACCTGCTACTCAGACTTTGTAAAACGTCACCAGTGTCTGAGCAGAAAGTTGATGAACCAAGGGTATGTCAAAGAACGTCTCGTCCTTTTTCTAAAAAAAATCATCGGAAGATACCAAGACCTTGTTGATAAATATTCAGTATCAACTTCACAAATAATACACGATGGTCTTGAAGTATAGATTCTGGTACTGAATTTGTTTATCATCTTAATAACGTGATATAGTATTCTTTTATTTGTCTTTGTAAATTATTACTTTTACTGTTTAGTATATTTTTGGTTATATCCATTTAACGTGGCTCGGTACTTATACATCCCGTCATTGTGTTATTGTGCTATGGTAAATTTTTGTATTTTTGTCTATCGTTTTTACTAATGTGCTTTGTCTATATAGATATAAGAAGATGTGGATAAGTGCCAATGAAACAACTCTCCATCCAAGTCAAAATTTATAAAAGTAAACCATTATAGGTCACAGTACGGTCTTCAACACGGAGCCTTGGCTCACACCGAACAGTAAGCTATAAAGGCTTTTTGTTTTTCTTTGTTGATATATTTGTTTGTTTTCATAGTGATTAAGATTATAACACAATGTTGACTGCTGTACCCCTATTTTTGACATTTTTACCTATTATGCCTGTTTGTTTTGTTCAAAAATCGTTGTCAATATAATGGAATTTTATGCGACTGTCATACAAGTGAGAGGTTTAGCTAGCTATAAAACCAGGTTCAACCCACCATTTTCTACATAAGAAAATGCCTGTACCAAGTAAGGAATATGACAGTTGTTTTCCATTCGTTTGATGTGTTTGAGCTTTTGATTTTGCCATTTGATTAGGGACTTTCCGTTTTGAATTTCCTCGGAGTTCGGTATTTTTGTTATTTTACTTTTTAGAACGAAAATAATCGTGTATTTATATTGATTCATAATGATTAATTCGTCGATTATTTTCCCCCTTACTATGACGATATGATACATTAAGTATTTAAAACAGTTTATATAGAGAAGATTATATGTCAATATAAGTATATAATTAAATGCATATGATATGGCTTTTTTTTAAATACCACACCCGTACCAACACGAGACACCTGCTCGGGGGATTAAGTTGGTTGAGGGTTGATTCGGGGCAAGACATCGAAAAAGCAATATCATATACACTTTATAGTTATCTACAACAGACGGACGTTCTTCCTGTTAAGGCCAGTGTGATAAAACGCGTGAAAACCATGTCAGATATAGATATCATCACGGATGCTGGATACAGAACCATGATTTAATTCTTGATTATATTACCCATATATTTCAAGTGACTACTTAATCTCAGAAGTCCATTACTTCAGTTAGTACATAATAATTATCATTACTAACATTCAACCAAATGAGCCTCTAGTAAGAACAGTTACATTTATGAGTTTTATCGATTTTCATATCTCGTTAATACATATGCGTAACGATAATAGTTAAAAATCATAAGTTAATTTTTGCATGGCATGACATCCAATTTCCTTCAAAGTTTAGTTAATCGCTTTTCTTGTTGAAGTATTCATTGATATCTTATTAGCTGTGAATAATAAGAAATGTAAGGAATAAGTCAATAAAGCAGTAACCAACGACATAAAGTATTTAAAAAACAAACACTTAGTGAACAACAAATAGTCATTACTAATAGAAAGTTGTGTCTATACAACGTATAATCGTCCCAAGTCTATAGAAAAGAGACGGAAGATCAAAAGTGAGCATTCAAAACTCATAAGTATAAGATAAACACTATGCTAAACATTCCAGTTAAGGCAAATGTCTTTCCAAAAGCTATTAAATTTTGTAGAAATCTTTTGAAAACCCTCAGGGGTCATCTGCTCCAAATTTGTTGTGCTGGTCTTTTAGCAGTGTTTTCCACGGGAATATATTTAAGGGGTTTAAAAGTCATCTTCAATGAAAAACAAATAAGACTCTTTATACGGCATTTTAACTCCCTCTTTTATACAACCCTATCATAACTTTTCGTTTAACCTTATCTGGTTACCCTAACCACAGAAAACTAAAGAAACTATTGTGAATTTGTTATATATAGTCAACAGGTGAGTCTGCCAGAACTGTCAAGACTGAGTTAGAATATGTAGATCAAGTGATTTTATAACAGTGCAATAGATAAAATATATAAAACAGAACAAATTCAAATCGAAACGAACTAATTGAATATTGTTTTTATTGATTATAACATTGTATTTTTTTTTAAATAAATCAAAACATAACTACGTCCATATTGATTACAATTATGGAAACGCATGGTTCTACATCCCGTCGGTACAATGTACTTACATTTTGGCATTGCACAGGGCATGCATTTCTCAGACTGGTTAAGACTTTTTACACTAAATCAGATGGATGTTTACCGATTGATATTTTCGTCTGAGAGAACATGATTTATTTATTTTCATTTGTTTTGAGCTAGCTTTCCGTAACTGAGTATACTTTAGATCAGATTGTTGTGTCTTTTGTCTTTTTAGTTGTGTTCTATTCAAAAGTTAGACAAGTCGTTGGTTACTGTCATTCATATTTTATTTTTCGTCTATTGTATTGTCATAAATCATGTCATTTGTTTTCTCGTTTTAATTGGTTCACATTTGTCATAGCAGGGCCTTTTATAGCTGACTACACGGTATGATTTTGCTCGTTGTTGAAGGTCGTAGGGTGACATAAAATTGATTACATCTTAGAGAATTCCCGTAACCTAATTAAGATACTAATAACCTATTTATTGTCGCGAAGGATTTATTGTCGTGACTTTTGCGAATAGAACGATATCACGAATATCAACTGTAGCAATTTTTTCAAACTTCTTTTATCTTATCTTACTCCATGAAAGTTTGAAATTCGCGAAATTAATCGCAGGGAAATTTATAAGGAAGGGTTTAACGCGAAAAAAAGTTTCGCAAAGTTGATTTAAAGTATTGTGTTATCATTGTACATGTATCAAATAGGCAGTTAAACAATAATGTCCAGTGGAGTATTTGTGTGTCTTTATATGCAAGTGCAATGATCTGATTTCTTTTTCTTTTTACAATCTTTTCAAAGACGATATTTTTAAAATTACATATCTTAATACTATCTTGGCCAATGAAGATTTTTTGACCTTCACGGTGTTAATTATTTGCGTTGGTATCAATTAAAAAACTTCCTACAGTATACAAGAAATGTGAAGGACCTTATGTGATTTGGTAGAGATGTAATATGGTTCGCAATTCCGAAATCCATAATAACTTTGTTGATAACAGCAATGGATAATGTCTTTAAAAAACAGTCAAATCTCTATCAGTAAAAAAAGTCGCTGTAGGTTTGAACAAAATAGAGAACGTTACAAAATACCACAGCGTTCGAAATCCAAATTAAATTTCCTTTAATACGTTTATAATAAAACGAAAGGAAGTATAAACATAAAAAGATATGGTATGTTTGCCAATGAGACAACTATCCACCAGAGGCCAAAGGACGTAGAAGTAAGCAACAATAGGTCACCGAACGGCCTTCAACAATGAGCAAAACCCATACCGAAGCTCCGAAAAGACAAATGTGAAACAATTGAAATGAGAAAACTAACGGCATGATTTATGTACAAAGCACTAAACGAAAAGCAAATATGATATACAACAACAAACGACAACCACTGAAATACAGGATTCCTGACACATACAGAATGTGGAAGGGTTAAGCATGTTAGCGGGCACCCAACACTCCCCAAACCTTGGACAATGGTACAACAGCAAAACACTACAACACAATTAATGAGAAACAAATATGACCAACAGCGTTATGTTTGGTCAAAACTTCAGTATATGTAATTTATGGTGTTATCCCTACAATAGTTTCTTCGTCCTTTTCTACAGGCAAAAACATCTGCAAGGCATTTCATATTCATACCACAATACATCAGTTACTGTGTTGCAACCATTGACAAAGCCGGTGAGAAAATGAATAAACTCAACTACTAGATTTTGTCGTTTGATAGCTGTCTTATTGACGTATAACACACATCTTCTACAGTTTTAGTTCCGTTTGATGTACTTTTAAATCGGTAAATGCCCAGAGGAAGATTAATCGAAAATAGATTTACATAAATTTATTATGCAAAGTAAACAAAACAAAAAAGTTTAACTTTTCAATCTTTAACTTCCCCCTCCCCCATATTGTTCATCTTTATTCATTCTAAAGACATGTCCCATCTAAACGAAGTCTGATTGATTTCCAACTTACTAGTAAATTTCTTTTCTATTTTGGGACATACTTGAATGTAAAGCTCATTATGTTAGATCCCAAAATAGTCACTTAAAAGGAATTAATATTTAGAAAGTCGTAATAAATTCCATTGAGAATAAAACTAATCCAAATCAGGTTTCAGCTATTTGTATATTTAGAAAAAAATACAATTTTGTTTTATCTTGTTTGACTTTGAAACACTGATTTAAGATTTAAATTGTACACATAATATCATAAAGTGTTCTAAAGAATGAGAAGCACTATCTATTTCATAATTTGAAAGGACAAAGTGTATACAAAGATGTTAATTGATCAACTATGCCAGATCAGTGGCGGATTCAAAAGGGGACGAGGAACTTCCAGGCGTACACCTCCCTTTGATTTGAAAATATATAATGTTCAATCCTAAAAACGTCATACTTTTTTATGGAATTAAACCCATATGCCTTTGAAAATCCTGGATCCGTCCCTTAGATATTAGAGTACATCTGAACTGTGCAGTGTATCTGAGGTAGTTAATCATGCAAACCTTAGCTGTGCATTATCCAGATTATATATAGCACAGTAAGAACAAAAAGATTTTGCCTATGTCATGTGTTTAATATGAAAAAGAAGATTTTGGTATGATGACTTATTAGATAACTTACCAACAGAGATCAAAGGACATTGATATTAATAACTATGGTTTTTTGCCCATCAAAATCCAAAAAATATTTTAGCTTTCTAAAACAATCAATGAATTTAGGTTTTATATATCTAGAGGATGCCAGACCTTAAATTTACCAGGTAAGTATGTGCTCAGAGTATAATATTTAGTTTTTGGTGGGGTTCGTGTTGCTCAGTCTTTAGTTTTCTATGTTGTGTTTTGTGTACTATTATTTGTCTGTTTGCCTTTTTCTTTTTTAGTCATGGCGTTGTCAGTTTATTTTCGACTTATGAGTTTGAATGTCCCTTTGGTATCTTTCGCCCCTCTTTTATAAGAGCCGTCTTCTAATATTTTATTTTTTAAATTATTTGTTCTTTTCAAACAAATTTAAAGTTTTTTCACGTGTATCATCTTTATAACATTTGACTATTTTGCACAGCCTCTTTCTTGAGAAAAATGCTCCATAACCAATATCTTTCATGATGATATAAACAATGTTGAGGCAATGTAAAACAAAATGTATAGTTTTAATTATGACTCTTTTGATTGTAAAGTTGGGTGAATTGTAAATGTATTTCTCGCTCGCAGCTAGTCTTAACAGAAAATAGAAAATTCAACAGAGCAATTTAAGGATTGTTAATGTTAATATCCATATAACTTATTGTTTTGTGTCGTAAAGTGCAATCGTAATTGTATTCCAAAATGTGTTAATATATTAAATTAAAGAACAAATAAACTGAAGGTCGCCAATGCACCTTTGACCACTGTATATTCACTGTGGAACATGTAGGATGTGTTAATTGGAAGTCATTACTACTGTGTATAATAACTAAGACTCTAGATTATTTTATTTAAAAAAAGCTACTGACAAAATGCCTTTCCTGAAATATTTTCGCAACAAAATGAGAGCTTCAAAACAGAATAATGCATCTAGGAATCGGGCAGAAAGTTTGCAGCATCAAGACATATCCAATGCTGTTGCGGAGGGATGTTTCATGCTGGCAAAAATATTGATAAATCATGGATTTGATATCAACTCGATAAGTTGTTACGGAGAATCTTTACTTACTACATTGTGTCGAACATCATCTTGCGAAAATGAAGGAAACCTGTGTTTTGCGCGTTTTTTTGTTGAATGAAGGAGCGTGTGTTCTTTATAAAGACAAATTTGGAAGAACTGCATTATATTATGTTGAACGAAATGGATTACAGAAGATAGCAAAAGAAATAAAGCATGCTTTACAAAGCAGTGGTATAATAAACAATAGCACACTTAATATTGGAACAAAGGAGCGTCCGTTTTCCACAAAGATTGATTCGAAAGAACTGTCTTAAATTAAGATGTACAAAAAAAAATAAAACACTTGGATTAGAAACCAGTGATGTTGAACATAAATGTACTTAATGGTTGCACAATGTAGTAAAAATAATAATAACATATTAAAATTCAAAACTTTAGATGTCTTCTTACAACAATAAGGTAAATTTGAAATGTAAGCTACGGACTTCAATTTATCTCAAATGTTTTGCCTCTGACCAAACTTTTTCAAAAGGCATCACTCATAGCAATGATAGTTTTTGTAATATAAAAATAAAGATATGTGGTGTGATTGCCAATGAGACAACTATCCACGTGTAAGCATGCTCTAGTATAACAATAAACAACAATCAGAAGCTAACCTTTTAAGTATCTTTAGATTAAATAGCTCCTTTTTTTGCTACGTATTTATACATCCCTGGCTTTCAAATATTTAGATTTTCGCCTATCAAATATATCAGAAAATTAGCAGTAGTCAATTCTAGTCGTTTTTTGTAGCTGTATTTGAATCCATGCTTCTATGAGATGCTTTTATTTTGACCAACAAGGCTATTTTTAAAGAAGGCTGTTAAATCTAGTAGTTGAGTTTATTCATTTTCTCACCGGCTTTGTCAATGGCTGCAACACAGTAACTGATGTATTGTGGTATGAATATGAAATGCCTTGCAGATGTTTTTGCCTGTAGAAAAGGATGAAGAAACTATTGTAGGGATAACACCATAAATTACATATACTGAAGTTTTGTCCAAACAAAACGCTGTTGGTCATATTTGTTTTTCATTAATTGTGTTGTAGTGTTTTGCTGTTGTACCATTGTCCAAGGTTTGGGGAGTGTTGGGTGCCCGCTAACATGCTTAACCCTTCCACAT
Organism: Mytilus californianus; assembly: GCF_021869535.1. Lineage (NCBI taxonomy): Eukaryota > Metazoa > Mollusca > Bivalvia > Mytilida > Mytilidae > Mytilus > Mytilus californianus. The sequence goes on along the minus strand of NW_026262679.1, from coordinate 67,092,198 downwards.
TCTGTATGTGTCAGGAATCCTGTATTTCAGTGGTTGTCGTTTGTTGTTGTATATCATATTTGCTTTTCGTTTAGTGCTTTGTACATAAATCATGCCATTAGTTTTCTCATTTCAATTGTTTAACATTTGTCTTTTCGGAGCTTCGGTATGGGTTTGCTCATTGTTGAAGGCCGTTCGGTGACCTATAGTTGCTTACTTCTACGTCCTTTGGCCTCTGGTGGATAGTTGTCTCATTGGCAAACATTCCACATCTTTTTATGTTTATACTTCCTTTCGTTTTATTATAAACGTATTAAAGGAAATTTAATTTGGATTTCGAACGCTGTGGTATTTTGTAACGTTCTCTATTTTGTTCAAACCTACATCGACTTTTTTTACTGATAGAGAGATTTGACTGTTTTTTAAAGACATTATCCATTGCTGTTATCAACAAAGTTATTATGGATTTCGGAATTGCGAACCATATTACATCTCTACCAAATCGCATAAGGTCCTTCACATTTCTGGTATACTGTAGGAAGTTTTTTAATTGATACCAACGCAAATAATTAACACCGTGAAGGTCAAAAAATCTTCATTGGCCAAGATAGTATTAAGATATGTAATTTTAAAAATATCGTCTTTGAAAAGATTGTAAAAAGAAAAAGAAATCAGATCATTGCACTTGCATATAAAGACACACAAATACTCCACTGGACATTATTGTTTAACTGCCTATTTGATACATGTACAATGATAACACAATACTTTAAATCAACTTTGCGAAACTTTTTTTCGCGTTAAACCCTTCCTTATAAATTTCCCTGCGATTAATTTCGCGAATTTCAAACTTTCATGGAGTAAGATAAGATAAAAGAAGTTTGAAAAAATTGCTACAGTTGATATTCGTGATATCGTTCTATTCGCAAAAGTCACGACAATAAATCCTTCGCGACAATAAGTAGGTTATTAGTATATTAATTAGGTAACAGGAATTCTCTAAGATGTAATCAATTTTATGTCACCCTACGACCTTCAGCAACGAGCAAAATCATACCGTGTAGTCAGCTATAAAAGGCCCTGCTATGACAAATGTGAACCAATTAAAACGAGAAAACAAATGACATGATTTATGACAATACAATAGACGAAAAATAAAATATGAATGACAGTAACCAACGACTTGTCTAACTTTTGAACAGAACACAACTAAAAAGACAAAAGACACAACAATCTGATCTAAAGTATACTCAGTTACGGAAAGCTAGCTCAAAGCAAATGAAAATAAATAAATCATGTTCTCTCAGACGAAAATATCAATCGGTAAACATCCATCTGATTTAGTGTAAAAAGTTTTAACCAGTCTGAGAAATGCATGCCCTGTGCAATGCCAAAATGTAAGTACATTGTACCGACGGGATGTAGAACCATGCGTTTCCATAATTGTATATCAATATAGACGTAGTTATGTTTTGATTTATTTAAAAAAAAATACAATGTTATAATCAATAAAAACAATATTCAATTAGTTCGTTTCGATTTGAATTTGTTCTGTTTTATATATTTTATCTATTGCACTGTTATAAAATCACTTGATCTACATATTCTAACTCAGTCATTGACAGTTCTGGCAGACTCACCTGTTGACTATATATAACAAATTCACAATAGTTTCTTTAGTTTTCTGTGGTTAGGGTAACCAGATAAGGTTAAACGAAAAGTTATGATAGGGTTGTATAAAAGAGGGAGTTAAAATGCCAGATAAAGAGTCTTATTTGTTTTTCATTGAAGATGACTTTTAAACCCCTTAAATATATTCCCGTGGAAAACACTGCTAAAAGACCAGCACAACAAATTTGGAGCAGATGACCCCTGAGGGTTTTCAAAAGATTTCTACAAAATTTAATAGCTTTTGGAAAGACATTTGCCTTAACTGGAATTTTTAGCATAGTGTTTATCTTATACTTATGAGTTTTGAATGCTCACTTTTGATCTTCCGTCTCTTTTCTATAGACTTGGGACGATTATACGTTGTATAGACACAACTTTCTATTAGTAATGACTATTTGTTGTTCACTAAGTGTTTGTTTTTTAAATACTTTATGTCGTTGGTTACTGCTTTATTGACTTATTCCTTACATTTCTTATTATTCACAGCTAATAAGATATCAATGAATACTTCAACAAGAAAAGCGATTAACTAAACTTTGAAGGAAATTGGATGTCATGCCATGCAAAAATTAACTTATGATTTTTAACTATTATCGTTACGCATATGTATTAACGAGATATGAAAATCGATAAAACTCATAAATGTAACTGTTCTTACTAGAGGCTCATTTGGTTGAATGTTAGTAATGATAATTATTATGTACTAACTGAAGTAATGGACTTCTGAGATTAAGTAGTCACTTGAAATATATGGGTAATATAATCAAGAATTAAATCATGGTTCTGTATCCAGCATCCGTGATGATATCTATATCTGACATGGTTTTCACGCGTTTTATCACACTGGCCTTAACAGGAAGAACGTCCGTCTGTTGTAGATAACTATAAAGTGTATATGATATTGCTTTTTCGATGTCTTGCCCCGAATCAACCCTCAACCAACTTAATCCCCCGAGCAGGTGTCTCGTGTTGGTACGGGTGTGGTATTTAAAAAAAAGCCATATCATATGCATTTAATTATATACTTATATTGACATATAATCTTCTCTATGTAAACTGTTTTAATACTTAATGTATCATATCGTCATAGTAAGGGGGAAAAAAATCGACGAATTAATCAGTATGAATCAATATGAATACACGATTATTTTCGTTCTAAAAAGTAAAATAACAAAAATACCGAACTCCGAGGAAATTCAAAACGGAAAGTCCCTGATCAAATGGCAAAATCAAAAGCTCAAACACATCAAACGAATGGAAAATAACTGTCATATTCCTTACTTGGTACAGGCATTTTCTTATGTAGAAAATGGTGGGTTGAACCTGGTTTTATAGCTAGCTAAACCTCTCACTTGTATGACAGTCGCATAAAATTCCATTATATTGACGATGTTTGAACAAAACAAACAGACATAATAGGTAAAAATGTCAAAAATAGGGGTACAGCAGTCAACATTGTGTTATAATCTTAATCATTATGAAAACAAACAAATATATCAACAAAGAAAACCAAAAAGCCTTTATAGCTTACTGTTCGGTGTGAGCCAAGGCTCCGTGTTGAAGACCGTACTGTGACCTATAATGGTTTACTTTTATAAATTTTGACTTGGATGGAGAGTTGTTTCATTGGCACTCATACCACATCTTCTTATATCTATATAGACAAAGCACATTAGTAAAAACGATAGACAAAAATACAAAAATTTACCATAGCACAATAACACAATGACGGGATGTATAAGTACCGAGCCACGTTAAATGGATATAACCAAAAATATACTAAACAGTAAAAGTAATAATTTACAAAGACAAATAAAAGAATACTATATCACGTTATTAAGATGATAAACAAATTCAGTACCAGAATCTATACTTCAAGACCATCGTGTATTATTTGTGAAGTTGATACTGAATATTTATCAACAAGGTCTTGGTATCTTCCGATGATTTTTTTTAGAAAAAGGACGAGACGTTCTTTGACATACCCTTGGTTCATCAACTTTCTGCTCAGACACTGGTGACGTTTTACAAAGTCTGAGTAGCAGGTGCAAGCTCTTGAATACCGAATGAGTTCGGGAAATGTATATCCCATATGCAGGTGAAGTTGGTATATTGCTACTAAGGTGGGGAAAATTGATAATTTTACAATTAAAATCGTCTCGTTTGTCATAGATTCTGGTACTGAGATGACCGCTTATGTCAAATTCGAGGTATAAGTCTAAAAATGAGGCAGAGGATCTCAGGTGCTCCGCAATGGTAAGCAGATCCTGCTCCACATGTGGCACCCGTCGTGTTGCTCATGTTAGTTACAACCCGATAATAAGTCTAATTTGGTAGGTCACATTCGGAAAAAGGGGGCTGGATTGTAGTTACGATATTAGGAACATCATCATCCACACCTCTAGAGTTACAACAATTAAGTTCAATCAATAAGGAGAATATCCTGATACACTTATGGCTCATTTCTTGTGCGATGAAATTCTGTGCTTTGTTAAGCTCCTCTAAAATGTGATTTAAGTTCCTAGTTTAACCCCTGAATATTTTACCAGTTCAGTGTGACATATATCTAGAAAAAATCTTTTCATATTAGTTTTAAAGCTTTTGATTTCGTCAATGGTAAAGCTGCATGTTTGGTGACTGAGATTATTTAAGAACTCAATAAAGTCTACCGATTTTAATTTTTTTACGAAAAAATATTTTTTTGATGCAACAAATGAATGTTTTAAAAGAGAAAATTTTCAACCACAACCAACGACATCTTCATTTAGACTTGATAAATCATAAAATCTTGAAAATATTAGGTCAAGAACATGACTTACATATTGATAATTTGTTTGAAGGTGTCCGTAAAAAATCACAATGACACAAAAGTAGTATTTTTTGTGTTTGTTTTCATCTCGGAGACAATCAAAATCTACCAGCAAGTTGACACAAAACAAAGAAAAACGCATATTTGGCCTCGTGGTAGTGATCTCGCGTCGAGTGCAGGAGGTCGTGGGTTCGAACCCTGGTCTGGTCAAATCCAAAGAAAGTTGGCACTGAAAGGAAGCCGTGTCTGTTGTTTCTTTAATTTCTAGTTCTGGGGGATATATTAATGGAACCCAATCAGAAAAGTTTGGATAGTTAATGGAAAGAACATCATCAATATATCTGAAGGTGAAATTAAATGATCTGGCTTCTTTGATCTTCTTGTTTTTGACAAGTGTCTGAAGGAACTCCAACTCATATGAAAATAAGAGGAGGTCGGCTAGGAGATGCACACAGTTCGTTCCGATAGGAATGCCGACAATTTGTTGAAAAATTCTACCATCAAATTCAACAAATATGTTGTCAATAAGAAAATCCAGCATACTGATCACTTGTTCCTCTGTGTATAGATATAGGAAGATGTGGTATGAGTGCCACTGAGACAACTCTCCATCCAAGTAACAGTTTATAAAAGTAAACCATTATAGGTCAAGGTACGGCCTTCAACACGGAGCCTTGGCTCACACCGAACAACAAGCTATAAAGGGCCCCAAAAATTACTAGTGTAAAACCATTCAAACGGGAAAACCAGCGGTCTAATCTATATAAAAGCATGTTTTACTTTTTTGTTCACTATTAACAAAATATGCCGTATGGTATCCGAAAGTAATAAATTTATAGCGCATGCTAATATTTTTATGTTGAAAAGGATTGTGGATTATTTTTTTTTAGACGATTTTTCAATTTGACATGGGGAATGGTGGTATACAGGGTTGAAAATCAAAAGTTTTGATAGAACTTATTTCAGAAAAAGATCGAAATTTAAAATTATCCAGAAGTTCTTTAGAGTTTTTTAGAATTCACATATGGTTAATACCACTACGCGAGTAAACAGTTTCACAGTATTTCTGAAGACCCTCTTTCACTGCGGACAGAATTTTTGTCAATCTAATGGACAATTATTTCGTCGAACATGCAGATGAGCCGGCAATGTACCTTTGTACATCTAAATCTAAATGAAAGTTAATGCGACGTCGTAATTTTATCAAAGTGACAGATCACGTAGCAAAAAAAACCAAACCATTACCGTTTTAAAAAAAATTGAATCACAATAAAAAAAAAAAGAAATAACCTGTTTACACTCAAATTTAGAATCTACCAAAAAAAAAGACATTCAATCAACATTGACAATAAAATATATATTTTTGTTTTGCTTCTTTTAAAAGGAAACGTTAACGTATAATAGTTAGTTACTTTAAAAACAGCATAAAATAAACAAAAAGTTATAAAGTTCGCGAACATACATTTTTAAAATTATTTTAATAATAAGTGCCGCACTGAATGTTGTCAGCATTTTCATTCATGTAACGACAACTCTCATTGGCTAAGCTGAAGACCCTTAATTGGATATAGGATACACTAAAATCATTTTAGTATATACTAAAATCAATATTTATGACCTTGATTCCGCGCCAATATTTCTGTATAAGCTGAATATTTCAGTATATGCTAAATTGATTTTAGGGTATCCTAAAATGATTTTAGTTTATACTAAAATCATTTTAGTATATACTGAATTGACTTTAGGATACCCAAAAATGATTTTAGTATATACTAAAATCGTTTAAGTATATGCTAAAATCAATTTAGGGTATGCTAAAATGTAATTTAGTATATACTAAAATCATTTTAGGATATACTAAAATCATTTGAGGATATACTAAAATCGATATTTATGACCCTGATGCGCGGAATCAGGGTCATAAATATCGATTTTAGTATATCCTAAAATGTAATTTAGTATATACTAAAATCATTTTAGGATATACTAAAATCATTTTAGGATATACTAAAATCGATATTTATGACCCTGATTCCGCGCCATATATATTATAGGACTAGTATTTGGGACAAAGACCACTTTTTCTTAATTTGTTAGACATATAAAAAGATCTCATAAACTCATAACTAACCTATTACTTGATACCCTTTTTTCTATCCACACGAATCCCAAGTGAAAATGAAGATACATATATATGTACTTTCTTCTTTTTTCACTTGGGGTTCGTGTGGATAGCTAGTAGAAAGGGTATTGTAATCAGCTAGTTAATTTATAAGACTGTTATATGTCTTAAAAATTTAGAAAATAGTAAATGTGAAAACGAAATTGATTTTAACATTGGTGTCAAAAAGGGGGTCTCTGAGTCCCAAATACGAGCCTCCTCATTGGGTTGTTGATTATGTGATTACCAGACCCAATAATTCATGATTATTTGATAATCTAGGACTGTATTTTTGATTATTTGATTATCTTGTTTAAAAAAATAATTAATGATTATGTGATTATATTGGCTAAAAATTTGTGATTATGTGATTACTTGGACACCCCCATGAGGGGCACCAAATACCTTTAGTCGAAATTTAGAAATCATATTTAGTTTAAGTCGTATCTTAGTACAAATAATTATGAGGTCTTGAAAGAATGTTTTATTTTTTTTTTGTAGGAAGGCTTCAAAGAAAAATAATTAAAATACTCACTCACTCTCACTCATGCCTTTCAAGACGTCATAATTGTTTGGACTAGTCAGACATATCGTATCTTTGACAATTTTATTTGTTCATCTTTTAAATTTGAATTAGGATTTGAAAAAAAAATTATATATGCAATTTGTTTTTCTCATTTTCCATGCATGTAAAAAAAATATTTAAATATGAAAAGTGTGTGTGAATTCTGAAACGATACGTCTTGAAAAAAAACTATTTGTAAATTGCATACCTGCCAATATGGAACGCCACAGCTGTCTTATGTGGAACTCTGATATTACTTTATGTTGTTTAATTATTACTTTATGATATTTTGTCTTTACTTAATATGGTTTTGACATTACGTTATGATGTTTTGATATAACTCAATATGGAATAATCATTACTTAATGATATTTCAATATTACACGATATGGTTTCGTATTGACTTGATATAGTTTTGTCATTACTCAATATAGTTTTGTTATTACTCGATGTGGTTTCACCATTATTTAATGTGGTTGTGTCATTAGTCAATGTAGTTTTAACATTACTTGATGTGAATGTGACTTAACGTTATGTAGTTGTTTCATTACATGATGTGGTTTTGTTATTTTGTAATGATGATTTGCCTATTCTTTATATGGTTTTAACATTACGTAATGATGTTTCAAAATTTGACGATTTTACACTACATGATGTGTTTGTTTCATTATTTGATGTGGTCCTGTCATTCTTTGATGTGGTTATCCCATTACTTGATGAGGTAAAATCACGTGACCAATTCGGAAAAACCTGTTCTATTTTTAGATGAGTGTGGCCATCCATCGAATTACAGTTCAAATTAAAGTTCGGGTTACTGTTTGAGTTAAACTTTGAGTTAGTCTTCGATTTCGAATTCAAGTCATTATTAGAATTAAAGTTTTAGTTAGCATTGAGTTTCGAGTTTGACTTCGAGTTTGAGTCACATTTAAAGGTAGAGTTCTAGTTACAATATTAAATTTGAGTCACTTTTTGAGGTAGAGTTTGAGTAAGATTCGAATTTAAGTCTCATTTAGATTAATTATGATTTTGAGTTGAAATTCGAGCTATCTTATATGAGTTCGTAATTAAATTTTCTATCGCGGAACAAGGACTTTTGCTCGGGCTTCCGAAAAGAGAGCTCCGGGGTATGCGTACAAAAGATAAACAATGTTACAGTATACAAAACGCAACATAGAAGTTGAAATAAAGTTAGATGTGGTGTGATTGACAATGAGACAACTATCCACCAGAGTTTAAATGCAGTGGATGTAAGAAATCATATATAGGCAACCGTACAGCCTTCAACACACCGTATAGTCAGCTACAAAAGGCCACCATGCACCATGTGAAAAAATTCAAACGAAAAAACAAACGGTCTTATTTATCTACAAAAAAAAAGACACACATTTATACAACGACAACAATTGAACTTCATGCTCCTGACTTGGGGCAGGTACATAAAGAAAGTGCACGTGGCGGAGTTTAACATGTATGTGAGCGCTAAATCCTTACCTTACATCGGACTGTTACAGTTGTGAAACAGCACAACACGAGAAAAAAATGTAAACTTGACAAAGTGATGCCCCCGCACTCAACTCATTTAACCGCTTATACCCCAAATTGACAAAAAAAAGTTCGATTATCTCCCAAAAGAGCAAAAGATAATAAAAATAAAAACCCTGACCACATGCACACCTTCAATATATGTACAGACAGTAAAGAGAAAACTTCCTAGGATTCAAACTGTAGGAGGAGTTATGCGGAATAACTGTATACCCATAATGGGACGGACAGACGGACGGACGGACGGACAGGGGTAAAACAATATGCCCCCCAACTTTCAGTAGCGGTAGCATACAAAACAGTTTCATTTGGCTGATTCAATAGATCGGTATGACTGGGTAATATAAATCCATCGGGGTGATCTTGGATGCTCCAGAAAGGCACCCGTCGTGTAATTTTATTTTTTATTTATTTGGTAGTTTACATTCAAGGAAAAGATGACGGTATTATGGTTACGACCACTGGAACATGTCCGTTGTCACATGTGAAACAGATATTCCAAAAGTTTATTTTTCAATTAGTGCGAGGTAGATCAGGGAATTCAATTGATTACAAATAAAAGATTGATATTCGTATAAGTTCAAATGATCATATATGCTAAAAAAAAATCGGAGAATTCTTATTTTATAGTATTAATGCTTTGTCGCTTAGTCCGAGACCCCTCCCCCCGTTTCCCTGTAACTTTAGTGTGAGTTGATTTGAAGTGTTTCGTTTGTTAACAATAAAGTTCAAGTCTTTTGATTTGTGTCGAGCCTGCGACATCAATGTAGCGGCAGTGAGACACAACAAACCTATATTTCGTCGTCGATAGTGGCGTCGGCGTCTCCATCTCCATTTTTTAAAATTTCTATCGAGTTTAACCTTTCATTATACATGTTACTAAACATGTATGCCATCATAATTTTGTACTTTTAGAATAACATACTGTATTTGTTTACCTTGACTATTGTATCTGTATTTATATTGTATGTTTCTCTGTAAACTTGTATTTAGTTTTTAGAGAATAAAGTATCTATCTATCTATCTATCTATCTATAGATCGTTAGGTTTCTAGTTTTTTACATTTTTCATTTCGGGACCTTTTATAGCTTACTATAGGGTATGGGTTTTGCTCATTGTTGAAAACCATACAGTTTTGTTTTAGTTAAATAAAACCGAATTAAACTGTTTTGACATGATAAATTTGTAAACCTCCATGAAGTATTTTAAAACTTGTATAGGAGTTATTCCTCAATTTCAAGAAAAAGCATCTACAGAAAAACATTTTTTTTAAATATTTTTTTTACCGATAAATGTATAGATAAATGTACAGCCGATCAACATGGCGCTTTTACACTTACAGCAGCAATATCAGGCGAGACACAGGATTCTGTGGAATATTTTACAAATTTATTACAAAAATACTGCTTCCGTTTGAGAACTTAGGATAAAAACAACAGGACCAAGTGGTTTGGGGATATCCAAATTATGTCCGAAATACTGTAAAACTTTTTAATACTTTTTTTCTTATTATTGTCTGCCGTTCCCCTTTTTCATACCAAATAACTCTGAACAACCACTCGAACTTTAATTTGAACTTTAACTCAATGGATAGCGATACCCATCCAAAGCACATTAACAAACGATATATTGAAATATGTTTAAAAATAGAACAGGTTTTTCCGAATTGGTCACGTGGTTTTACCTCATCAATTAATGGGATAACCACATCAAAGAATGACAGGACCACATCAAATAATGAAACAAAAACATCATGTAGTAAAAAATCGTCAAATTTTGAAACATCATTGCGTAATGTTAAAACCATATAAAGAATAGGCAAATCATCATTACGAAATAACATAACCACATCATGTAATGAAATTAACAACTATACATAAGGGGACGACCATTTGATATTCTGGGGGGGGGGGGGGGGCGCAGGAGGATTTGTTTTGGATCGGTTATTTATTTTTGTAAACTAAGAGGACAGATTATCTATTTTCTGCACTATTGAAGCAAGATTTTTCATTTTCATTAAAGCAAGGGACTGATTATTTATTTTCACAACTATATTTATAATATTCGAAAACATACAATTTTTAAATTATTTGTTTATTATAAATAATTCATGTATAGTCAAGTCATTATGTACCATTATCAGAATTAATTATTATCCTCTGCAGAAATGAATCTTCTGTATTCCCCAATGCATATACATGTATTGCATACATACACAGTATTAAAGTTTGGTTGTAAGTAAGGCTCTTTTAAAAGTATTGGCAAACATGTTTCGCCGAGCGGAGCGAGGCAAAATTTTTTTTAAGGGTTTTTGAACCGCTGAAGGCCCAAGAAGCTATAGAACAAATGACGCAAAATCATGCCTTCTGGGTGTTCCCCAGACCCTTTCTTAAACTGAAAATGCAAGTTCTGTTTTAATAATTTTATGACAATATTTTGGTCTCAAAGCAAAATCACGTTATAGATTCAGTGTAAGACTTAAGTTTCTAGGAACATCAAAAGACAAATATGCATGATAAAGCAAAAATGTAATTCACATAGTTAAGTCTGTGGCTGCTGTGTTTTTTTAAACTCATGATCAAGTTAATAATAAAATTACTAAATTACAAAATGAATGCAACACTAACAGAATACAGAAGGGCAATCAATGAACAAAAGACAAATAAATAAGAAACATTGATCCCGAAAAATCAGGGGCTAGGTCTGAGGGAGAACAGAACTTGCTTCTTGCAAGGCACTCACGGTGAACACAATTTGATATTGAGACAAGCGTTTGGTTTTGAAATTTCCTACATGAGGCATTTGTCTCAATGTAGTTACGGCCCTGATTTAATAAAAGTGAGGTAGGTGTTCCTGAGACAATTAACCTCAAGTTAAATGAAACCAATTTTCTGACATTTCAAGTAAATTTAAATAATATTTATACTTTTATTATTAAAAGATATGGGAAGTGTTTCCCGATTTTTTTTTGGAAAAAAGATGAATTTATGAAGAATCTGGTGCCATCTCATACTTTCGATTAGACCTGCTGAGTTATTTATTTTCAATACATTGCAAGTCAGGTAATTTATTTTCAAACTACCACAGAACAAACCATTTATTTTTGTGATTATCAAGGCTAAGTTATTTATTTGCAAAATCCTCCTGCCCCCCCCCCCCCAGAATATCAAATGGTCGTCCCCTAACGTACGTGAAGGTTCATCATAACAAATGAACAAATATGGCCGTATTTTCACCCCAAAAACTACTCTGTGTACAGACTTACCTGTGCAGTTTGGAAAGTTTTAAGGCCTGGCATCCACTAGATATATAAAAGTTAAATTTATTTTGCATATCAGAAAGATAAAATCTTTTTTGGATTATGATGGGCATTTTTTTCCGTTCCTGCAGAAAGTGTAAAAATAAACTAAGTTGGGATATAACTTTGAGATGCTCCCTCTCCTTGATTGGCATGGACAAAAGATATCTACACATCTATAGGTGAGTTAAAGGTAGTAACTGAGTGGAGAGTATCAAATGCAATTCAGGTGTTTGTTTATTTTTACACCTTCTGCAGGAAGGAAAAAAAATGCCCATCATATTCAAAAAAAGATTTTCTCTTTCTGATATGCAAAATTAATTTAACTTTTATATATGTAGTGGATGCCAGGCCTTAAAACTTTCCAAACTGCACGGAATGGAAAAACAACTGTCAAGATTCCTGACTTGGTAAATAGAATAAGCAAACCACTTTGTCTTGTTGTTTTTATCCTAAGTTCTCAAACGGAAGCAGTATTTTTGTAATAAATTTGTAAAATATTCCACGGAACTCTATGTCTCGCCTGATATTGCTACTGTAAGTGTAAAAGCGTCATGTTGATCGGCTGTACATTTATCTATACATTTATCGGTAAAAACAAAATTAAAAAAAAATGTTTTTCTGTAGATGCTTTTTCTTGAAATTGAGGAATAACTCCTATACTCCTATACAAGTTTTAAAACACTTCATGGAGGTTTACAAATTTATCATGTCAAAACAGTTTAATTCGATTTTATTTAACTAAAACAAAACTGTATGGTTTTCAACAATAAGCAAAACCCATACCCTATAGAAAGCTATATAAGGTCCCGAAATGAAAAATGTAAAAAACTAGAAACCTAACGATCTATAGATGGATGGATGGATGGATGGATGGGGATGGATGGATGGATGGATGGATGGATGGATGGATGGATGGAAACATACAATATAAATACAGATACAATAGTTGAGGTAAACAAATACAGTATTATATTCTAAAAGTACAAAATTATAATGGCATACGTGTTTAGTGTGCATAATTATTGGTAGCAGACTTGTGATCTATAAAACTCAGTTACTTTTCCCAATACCCTTAAGCTGTAAGTTATACACATCTGCATGTGCTGACCCCCCTTATTTTATTCAAATTTTACTGAATTATTTCATATAGTTTAATCATTTTCCATGTTTAGTTTAAATATCTTAAATTGCCATTACTTGATGATCTCTCCGGTAGCAGTGGGGATAAGGTTCTCGCTCACAATGCAGATAGCAATGCGGTGAAAGGGGGGTAACGGTTCGAATCCCGTGCAAGCGGACGGTTAATTTCAAAAACACAAGATGACATAATTTTTGCATTTTTCCTTACGTTTAAATATTGTCTTCCTATCTTTAAACATAGGTAGAGATGATGAAAATTGTTGACCTTTTGTCTCTATAGTGTCGTAAATGGTTCTGTTCAGTATAGCATTGTTCCGAGAAACGAAATGATTTTACGCTTGCTTAAGTACAAACATTCAGACATTTCTACGTCTTTCTCGGTGTTAATTGACAATTTTATGAATGTTTACATTAATATATTTTTTTTCTGATAAAAATCGTTTTTCAAAAATATTTTAACGAACGTGTCCTGTAAAGTTTATATAAAGGACTTTTTGTACCTTTTCGCATGGGCTTGCTCGTATCATTTTCAACTCAAGTTGAGTGACAAAATAAAAAAAAAAAAAAAATTGCCGAAAAGATAGGAAATAGAAAATACTCATAATACCTCATATCGACCGTTATAATTTGATGCGAATTTTGAAGAAAAAAAGAAGCAATTATCCATAGCAACTAAAGTTCTACCCTTAACAACCACACACTAATCAGCAAAAAGTCGTCCCTATTTCCAATGATCTAGCAATAATTTGAAGCCGTTTCCAATGGATTTGGCATCTATCAAAACATATAGTTTGCAAAAAACACATCTAAAATATATTGAGTTCAATAAAAAGTTATGGCAAAATCACTTATTTAACTTACTTAATGGTACTGACTTTCGACGATATCACCTATATGAGCCAGTCCATGCAAAAAGGTACAACAACGAAAAAATTACCAAATTCTAAAGTGTGCATAATTATTGGTAGCAGACTTGTGATCTATAAAACTCAGTTACTTTTCCCAATACCCTTAAGCTGTAAGTTATACACATCTGCATGTGCTGACCCCCCTTATTTTATTCAAATTTTACTGAATTATTTCATATAGTTTAATCATTTTCCATGTTTAGTTTAAATATCTTAAATTGCCATTACTTGATGATTTCTCCGGTAGCAGTGGGGATAAGGTTCTCGCTCACAATGCAGATAGCAATGCGGTGAAAGGGGGGTAACGGTTCGAATCCCGTGCAAGCGGACGGTTAATTTCAAAAACACAAGATGACATAATTTTTGCATTTTTCCTTACGTTTAAATGTTGTCTTCCTATCTTTAAACATAGGTAGAGATGATGAAAATTGTTGACCTTTTGTCTCTATAGTGTCGTAAATGGTTCTGTTCAGTATAGCATTGTTCCGAGAAACGAAATGATTTTACGCTTGCTTAAGTACAAACATTCAGATATTTCTACGTCTTTCTCGGTGTTAATTGACAATTTTATGAATGTTTACATTAATGTAATTTTTTTCTGATAAAAATCGTTTTTCAAAAATATTTTAACGAACGTGTCCTGTAAAGTTTATAAAAAGGACTTTTTGTACCTTTTCGCATGGGCTTGCTCGTATCATTTTCAACTCAAGTTGAGTGACAAAATAAAAAAAAAAAAAAAAAAAATTGCCGAAAAGATAGGAAATAGAAAATACTCATAATACCTCATATCGACCGTTATAATTTTATGCGAATTTTGAAGAAAAAAAGAAGCAATTATCCATAGCAACTAAAGTTCTACCCTTAACAACCACACACTAATCAGCAAAAAGTCGTCCCTATTTCCAATGATCTAGCAATAATTTGAAGCCGTTTCCAATGGATTTGGCATCTATCAAAACATATAGTTTGCAAAAAACACATCTAAAATATATTGAGTTCAATAAAAAGTTATGGCAAAATCACTTATTTAACTTACTTAATGGTACTGACTTTCGACGATATCACCTATATGACGGCCAGTCCATGCAAAAAGGTACAACAACGAAAAAATTACCAAATTCTAAAGTGTGCATAATTATTGGTAGCAGACTTGTGATCTATAAAACTCAGTTACTTTTCCCAATACCCTTAAGCTGTAAGTTATACACATCTGCATGTGCTGACCCCCCTTATTTTATTCAAATTTTACTGAATTATTTCATATAGTTTAATCATTTTCCATGTTTAGTTTAAATATCTTAAATTGCCATTACTTGATGATCTCTCCGGTAGCAGCGGGGATAAGGTTCTCGCTCACAATGCAGATAGCAATGCGGTGAAAGGGGGTAACGGTTCGAATCCCGTGCAAGCGGACGGTTAATTTCAAAAACACAAGATGACATAATTTTTGCATTTTTCCTTACGTTTAAATATTGTCTTCCTATCTTTAAACATAGGTAGAGATGATGAAAATTGTTGACCTTTTGTCTCTATAGTGTCGTAAATGGTTCTGTTCAGTATAGCATTGTTCCGAGAAACGAAATGATTTTACGCTTGCTTAAGTACAAACATTCAGATATTTCTACGTCTTTCTCGGTGTTAATTGACAATTTTATGAATGTTTACATTAATATATTTTTTTTCTGATAAAAATCGTTTTTCAAAAATATTTTAACGAACGTGTCCTGTAAAGTTTATAAAAAGGACTTTTTGTACCTTTTCGCATGGGCTTGCTCGTATCATTTTCAACTCAAGTTGAGTGACAAAATAAAAAAAAAAAAAAAAAAAATTGCAGAAAAGATAGGAAATAGAAAATACTCATAATACCTCATATCGACCGTTATAATTTTATGCGAATTTTGAAGAAAAAAAGAAGCAATTATCCATAGCAACTAAAGTTCTACCCTTAACAACCACACACTAATCAGCAAAAAGTCGTCCCTATTTCCAATGATCTAGCAATAATTTGAAGCCGTTTCCAATGGATTTGGCATCTATCAAAACATATAGTTTGCAAAAAACACATCTAAAATATATTGAGTTCAATAAAAAGTTATGGCAAAATCACTTATTTAACTTACTTAATGGTACTGACTTTCGACGATATCACCTATATGAGCCAGTCCATGCAAAAAGGTACAACAACGAAAAAATTACCAAATTCTAAAGTGTGCATAATTATTGGTAGCAGACTTGTGATCTATAAAACTCAGTTACTTTTCCCAATACCCTTAAGCTGTAAGTTATACACATCTGCATGTGCTGACCCCCCTTATTTTATTCAAATTTTACTGAATTATTTCATATAGTTTAATCATTTTCCATGTTTAGTTTAAATATCTTAAATTGCCATTACTTGATGATTTCTCCGGTAGCAGTGGGGATAAGGTTCTCGCTCACAATGCAGATAGCAATGCGGTGAAAGGGGGTAACGGTTCGAATCCCGTGCAAGCGGACGGTTAATTTCAAAAACACAAGATGACATAATTTTTGCATTTTTCCTTACGTTTAAATGTTGTCTTCCTATCTTTAAACATAGGTAGAGATGATGAAAATTGTTGACCTTTTGTCTCTATAGTGTCGTAAATGGTTCTGTTCAGTATAGCATTGTTCCGAGAAACGAAATGATTTTACGCTTGCTTAAGTACAAACATTCAGATATTTCTACGTCTTTCTCGGTGTTAATTGACAATTTTATGAATGTTTACATTAAAATTTTTTTTTTTCTGATAAAAATCGTTTTTCAAAAATATTTTAACGAACGTGTCCTGTAAAGTTTATAAAAAGGACTTTTTGTACCTTTTCGCATGGGCTTGCTCGTATCATTTTCAACTCAAGTTGAGTGACAAAATAAAAAAAAAAAAAAAAAAAATTGCCGAAAAGATAGGAAATAGAAAATACTCATAATACCTCATATCGACCGTTATAATTTTATGCGAATTTTGAAGAAAAAAAGAAGCAATTATCCATAGCAACTAAAGTTCTCCCCTTAACAACCACACACTAATCAGCAAAAAGTCGTCCCTATTTCCAATGATCTAGCAATAATTTGAAGCCGTTTCCAATGGATTTGGCATCTATCAAAACATATAGTTTGCAAAAAACACATCTAAAATATATTGAGTTCAATAAAAAGTTATGGCAAAATCACTTATTTAACTTACTTAATGGTACTGACTTTCGACGATATCACCTATATGAGCCAGTCCATGCAAAAAGGTACAACAACGAAAAAATTACCAAATTCTAAAGTGTGCATAATTATTGGTAGCAGACTTGTGATCTATAAAACTCAGTTACTTTTCCCAATACCCTTAAGCTGTAAGTTATACACATCTGCATGTGCTGACCCCCCTTATTTAATTCAAATTTTACTGAATTATTTCATATAGTTTAATCATTTTCCATGTTTAGTTTAAATATCTTAAATTGCCATTACTTGATGATCTCTCCGGTAGCAGTGGGGATAAGGTTCTCGCTCACAATGCAGATAGCAATGCGGTGAAAGGGGGTAACGGTTCGAATCCCGTGCAAGCGGACGGTTAATTTCAAAAACACAAGATGACATAATTTTTGCATTTTTCCTTACGTTTAAATGTTGTCTTCCTATCTTTAAACATAGGTAGAGATGATGAAAATTGTTGACCTTTTGTCTCTATAGTGTCGTAAATGGTTCTGTTCAGTATAGCATTGTTCCGAGAAACGAAATGATTTTACGCTTGCTTAAGTACAAACATTCAGATATTTCTACGTCTTTCTCGGTGTTAATTGACAATTTTATGAATGTTTACATTAATATAATTTTTTTCTGATAAAAATCGTTTTTCAAAAATATTTTAACGAACGTGTCCTGTAAAGTTTATAAAAAGGACTTTTTGTACCTTTTCGCATGGGCTTGCTCGTATCATTTTCAACTCAAGTTGAGTGACAAAATAAAAAAAAAAAAAAAATTGCCGAAAAGATAGGAAATAGAAAATACTCATAATACCTCATATCGACCGTTATAATTTTATGCGAATTTTGAAGAAAAAAAAGAAGCAATTATCCATAGCAACTAAAGTTCTACCCTTAACAACCACACACTAATCAGCAAAAAGTCGTCCCTATTTCCAATGATCTAGCAATAATTTGAAGCCGTTTCCAATGGATTTGGCATCTATCAAAACATATAGTTTGCAAAAAACACATCTAAAATATATTGAGTTCAATAAAAAGTTATGGCAAAATCACTTATTTAACTTACTTAATGGTACTGACTTTCGACGATATCACCTATATGAGCCAGTCCATGCAAAAAGGTACAACAACGAAAAAATTACCAAATTCTAAAGTGTGCATAATTATTGGTGGCAGACTTGTGATCTATAAAACTCAGTTACTTTTCCCAATACCCTTAAGCTGTAAGTTATACACATCTGCATGTGCTGACCCCCCTTATTTTATTCAAATTTTACTGAATTATTTCATATAGTTTAATCATTTTCCATGTTTAGTTTAAATATCTTAAATTGCCATTACTTGATGATCTCTCCGGTAGCAGTGGGGATAAGGTTCTCGCTCACAATGCAGATAGCAATGCGGTGAAAGGGGGGTAACGGTTCGAATCCCGTGCAAGCGGACGGTTGATTTCAAAAACACAAGATGACATAATTTTTGCATTTTTCCTTACGTTTAAATGTTGTCTTCCTATCTTTAAACATAGGTAGAGATGATGAAAATTGTTGACCTTTTGTCTCTATAGTGTCGTAAATGGTTCTGTTCAGTATAGCATTGTTCCGAGAAACGAAATGATTTTACGCTTGCTTAAGTACAAACATTCAGATATTTCTACGTCTTTCTCGGTGTTAATTGACAATTTTATGAATGTTTACATTAAAATTTTTTTTTTTCTGATAAAAATCGTTTTTCAAAAATATTTTAACGAACGTGTCCTGTAAAGTTTATAAAAAGGACTTTTTGTACCTTTTCGCATGGGCTTGCTCGTATCATTTTCAACTCAAGTTGAGTGACAAAATAAAAAAAAAAAAAAAAAAATTGCCGAAAAGATAGGAAATAGAAAATACTCATAATACCTCATATCGACCGTTATAATTTTATGCGAATTTTGAAGAAAAAAAGAAGCAATTATCCATAGCAACTAAAGTTCTCCCCTTAACAACCACACACTAATCAGCAAAAAGTCGTCCCTATTTCCAATGATCTAGCAATAATTTGAAGCCGTTTCCAATGGATTTGGCATCTATCAAAACATATAGTTTGCAAAAAACACATCTAAAATATATTGAGTTCAATAAAAAGTTATGGCAAAATCACTTATTTAACTTACTTAATGGTACTGACTTTCGACGATATCACCTATATGAGCCAGTCCATGCAAAAAGGTACAACAACGAAAAAATTACCAAATTCTAAAGTGTGCATAATTATTGGTAGCAGACTTGTGATCTATAAAACTCAGTTACTTTTCCCAATACCCTTAAGCTGTAAGTTATACACATCTGCATGTGCTGACCCCCCTTATTTAATTCAAATTTTACTGAATTATTTCATATAGTTTAATCATTTTCCATGTTTAGTTTAAATATCTTAAATTGCCATTACTTGATGATCTCTCCGGTAGCAGTGGGGATAAGGTTCTCGCTCACAATGCAGATAGCAATGCGGTGAAAGGGGGTAACGGTTCGAATCCCGTGCAAGCGGACGGTTAATTTCAAAAACACAAGATGACATAATTTTTGCATTTTTCCTTACGTTTAAATGTTGTCTTCCTATCTTTAAACATAGGTAGAGATGATGAAAATTGTTGACCTTTTGTCTCTATAGTGTCGTAAATGGTTCTGTTCAGTATAGCATTGTTCCGAGAAACGAAATGATTTTACGCTTGCTTAAGTACAAACATTCAGATATTTCTACGTCTTTCTCGGTGTTAATTGACAATTTTATGAATGTTTACATTAATATAATTTTTTTCTGATAAAAATCGTTTTTCAAAAATATTTTAACGAACGTGTCCTGTAAAGTTTATAAAAAGGACTTTTTGTACCTTTTCGCATGGGCTTGCTCGTATCATTTTCAACTCAAGTTGAGTGACAAAATAAAAAAAAAAAAAAAATTGCCGAAAAGATAGGAAATAGAAAATACTCATAATACCTCATATCGACCGTTATAATTTTATGCGAATTTTGAAGAAAAAAAAGAAGCAATTATCCATAGCAACTAAAGTTCTACCCTTAACAACCACACACTAATCAGCAAAAAGTCGTCCCTATTTCCAATGATCTAGCAATAATTTGAAGCCGTTTCCAATGGATTTGGCATCTATCAAAACATATAGTTTGCAAAAAACACATCTAAAATATATTGAGTTCAATAAAAAGTTATGGCAAAATCACTTATTTAACTTACTTAATGGTACTGACTTTCGACGATATCACCTATATGAGCCAGTCCATGCAAAAAGGTACAACAACGAAAAAATTACCAAATTCTAAAGTGTGCATAATTATTGGTGGCAGACTTGTGATCTATAAAACTCAGTTACTTTTCCCAATACCCTTAAGCTGTAAGTTATACACATCTGCATGTGCTGACCCCCCTTATTTTATTCAAATTTTACTGAATTATTTCATATAGTTTAATCATTTTCCATGTTTAGTTTAAATATCTTAAATTGCCATTACTTGATGATCTCTCCGGTAGCAGTGGGGATAAGGTTCTCGCTCACAATGCAGATAGCAATGCGGTGAAAGGGGGGTAACGGTTCGAATCCCGTGCAAGCGGACGGTTAATTTCAAAAACACAAGATGACATAATTTTTGCATTTTTCCTTACGTTTAAATATTGTCTTCCTATCTTTAAACATAGGTAAAGATGATGAAAATTGTTGACCTTTTGTCTCTATAGTGTCGTAAATGGTTCTGTTCAGTATAGCATTGTTCCGAGAAACGAAATGAGGTTTTACGCTTGCTTAAGTACAAACATTCAGATATTTCTACGTCTTTCTCGGTGTTAATTGACAATTTTATGAATGTTTACATTAATATATTTTTTTTCTGATAAAAATCGTTTTTCAAAAATATTTTAACGAACGTGTCCTGTAAAGTTTATAAAAAGGACTTTTTGTACCTTTTCGCATGGGCTTGCTCGTATCATTTTCAACTCAAGTTGAGTGACAAAATAAAAAAAAAAAAAAAAATTGCCGAAAAGATAGGAAATAGAAAATACTCATAATACCTCATATCGACCGTTATAATTTTATGCGAATTTTGAAGAAAAAAAAGAAGCAATTATCCATAGCAACTAAAGTTCTACCCTTAACAACCACACACTAATCAGCAAAAAGTCGTCCCTATTTCCAATGATCTAGCAATAATTTGAAGCCGTTTCCAATGGATTTGGCATCTATCAAAACATATAGTTTGCAAAAGACACATCTAAAATATATTGAGTTCAATAAAAAGTTATGGCAAAATCACTTATTTAACTTACTTAATGGTACTGACTTTCGACGATATCACCTATATGAGCCAGTCCATGCAAAAAGGTACAACAACGAAAAAATTACCAAATTCTAAAGTGTGCATAATTATTGGTAGCAGACTTGTGATCTATAAAACTCAGTTACTTTTCCCAATACCCTTAAGCTGTAAGTTATACACATCTGCATGTGCTGACCCCCCTTATTTTATTCAAATTTTACTGAATTATTTCATATAGTTTAATCATTTTCCATGTTTAGTTTAAATATCTTAAATTGCCATTACTTGATGATCTCTCCGGTAGCAGTGGGGATAAGGTTCTCGCTCACAATGCAGATAGCAATGCGGTGAAAGGGGGTAACGGTTCGAATCCCGTGCAAGCGGACGGTTAATTTCAAAAACACAAGATGACATAATTTTTGCATTTTTCCTTACGTTTAAATGTTGTCTTCCTATCTTTAAACATAGGTAGAGATGATGAAAATTGTTGACCTTTTGTCTCTATAGTGTCGTAAATGGTTCTGTTCAGTATAGCATTGTTCCGAGAAACGAAATGATTTTACGCTTGCTTAAGTACAAACATTCAGATATTTCTACGTCTTTCTCGGTGTTAATTGACAATTTTATGAATGTTTACATTAATATATTTTTTTTCTGATAAAAATCGTTTTTCAAAAATATTTTAACGAACGTGTCCTGTAAAGTTTATAAAAAGGACTTTTTGTACCTTTTCGCATGGGCTTGCTCGTATCATTTTCAACTCAAGTTGAGTGACAAAATAAAAAAAAAAAAAAAAAAATTGCCGAAAAGATAGGAAATAGAAAATACTCATAATACCTCATATCGACCGTTATAATTTGATGCGAATTTTGAAGAAAAAAAGAAGCAATTATCCATAGCAACTAAAGTTCTACCCTTAACAACCACACACTAATCAGCAAAAAGTCGTCCCTATTTCCAATGATCTAGCAATAATTTGAAGCCGTTTCCAATGGATTTGGCATCTATCAAAACATATAGTTTGCAAAAAACACATCTAAAATATATTGAGTTCAATAAAAAGTTATGGCAAAATCACTTATTTAACTTACTTAATGGTACTGACTTTCGACGATATCACCTATATGAGCCAGTCCATGCAAAAAGGTACAACAACGAAAAAATTACCAAATTCTAAAGTGTGCATAATTATTGGTAGCAGACTTGTGATCTATAAAACTCAGTTACTTTTCCCAATACCCTTAAGCTGTAAGTTATACACATCTGCATGTGCTGACCCCCCTTATTTTATTCAAATTTTACTGAATTATTTCATATAGTTTAATCATTTTCCATGTTTAGTTTAAATATCTTAAATTGCCATTATTTGATGATTTCTCCGGTAGCAGTGGGGATAAGGTTCTCGCTCACAATGCAGATAGCAATGCGGTGAAAGGGGGGGTAACGGTTCGAATCCCGTGCAAGCGGACGGTTAATTTCAAAAACACAAGATGACATAATTTTTGCATTTTTCCTTACGTTTAAATATTGTCTTCCTATCTTTAAACATAGGTAGAGATGATGAAAATTGTTGACCTTTTGTCTCTATAGTGTCGTAAATGGTTCTGTTCAGTATAGCATTGTTCCGAGAAACGAAATGATTTTACGCTTGCTTAAGTACAAACATTCAGATATTTCTACGTCTTTCTCGGTGTTAATTGACAATTTTATGAATGTTTACATTAATATATTTTTTTTCTGATAAAAATCGTTTTTCAAAAATATTTTAACGAACGTGTCCTGTAAAGTTTATAAAAAGGACTTTTTGTACCTTTTCGCATGGGCTTGCTCGTATCATTTTCAACTCAAGTTGAGTGACAAAATAAAAAAAAAAAAAAAAAAATTGCCGAAAAGATAGGAAATAGAAAATACTCATAATACCTCATATCGACCGTTATAATTTTATGCGAATTTTGAAGAAAAAAAGAAGCAATTATCCATAGCAACTAAAGTTCTCCCCTTAACAACCACACACTAATCTGCAAAAAGTCGTCCCTATTTCCAATGATCTAGCAATAATTTGAAGCCGTTTCCAATGGATTTGGCATCTATCAAAACATATAGTTTGCAAAAAACACATCTAAAATATATTGAGTTCAATAAAAAGTTATGGCAAAATCACTTATTTAACTTACTTAATGGTACTGACTTTCGACGATATCACCTATATGAGCCAGTCCATGCAAAAAGGTACAACAACGAAAAAATTACCAAATTCTAAAGTGTGCATAATTATTGGTAGCAGACTTGTGATCTATAAAACTCAGTTACTTTTCCCAATACCCTTAAGCTGTAAGTTATACACATCTGCATGTGCTGACCCCCCTTATTTTATTCAAATTTTACTGAATTATTTCATATAGTTTAATCATTTTCCATGTTTAGTTTAAATATCTTAAATTGCCATTACTTGATGATCTCTCCGGTAGCAGTGGGGATAAGGTTCTCGCTCACAATGCAGATAGCAATGCGGTGAAAGGGGGTAACGGTTCGAATCCCGTGCAAGCGGACGGTTAATTTCAAAAACACAAGATGACATAATTTTTGCATTTTTCCTTACGTTTAAATGTTGTCTTCCTATCTTTAAACATAGGTAGAGATGATGAAAATTGTTGACCTTTTGTCTCTACAGTGTCGTAAATGGTTCTGTTCAGTATAGCATTGTTCCGAGAAACGAAATGATTTTACGCTTGCTTAAGTACAAACATTCAGATATTTCTACGTCTTTCTCGGTGTTAATTGACAATTTTATGAATGTTTACATTAATATAATTTTTTTCTGATAAAAATCGTTTTTCAAAAATATTTTAACGAACGTGTCCTGTAAAGTTTATAAAAAGGACTTTTTGTACCTTTTCGCATGGGCTTGCTCGTATCATTTTCAACTCAAGTTGAGTGACAAAATAAAAAAAAAAAAAAATTGCCGAAAAGATAGGAAATAGAAAATACTCATAATACCTCATATCGACCGTTATAATTTTATGCGAATTTTGAAGAAAAAAAAGAAGCAATTATCCATAGCAACTAAAGTTCTACCCTTAACAACCACACACTAATCTGCAAAAAGTCGTCCCTATTTCCAATGATCTAGCAATAATTTGAAGCCGTTTCCAATGGATTTGGCATCTATCAAAACATATAGTTTGCAAAAAACACATCTAAAATATATTGAGTTCAATAAAAAGTTATGGCAAAATCACTTATTTAACTTACTTAATGGTACTGACTTTCGACGATATCACCTATATGAGCCAGTCCATGCAAAAAGGTACAACAACGAAAAAATTACCAAATTCTAAAGTGTGCATAATTATTGGTGGCAGACTTGTGATCTATAAAACTCAGTTACTTTTCCCAATACCCTTAAGCTGTAAGTTATACACATCTGCATGTGCTGACCCCCCTTATTTTATTCAAATTTTACTGAATTATTTCATATAGTTTAATCATTTTCCATGTTTAGTTTAAATATCTTAAATTGCCATTACTTGATGATCTCTCCGGTAGCAGTGGGGATAAGGTTCTCGCTCACAATGCAGATAGCAATGCGGTGAAAGGGGGTAACGGTTCGAATCCCGTGCAAGCGGACGGTTAATTTCAAAAACACAAGATGACATAATTTTTGCATTTTTCCTTACGTTTAAATATTGTCTTCCTATCTTTAAACATAGGTAGAGATGATGAAAATTGTTGACCTTTTGTCTCTATAGTGTCGTAAATGGTTCTGTTCAGTATAGCATTGTTCTGAGAAACGAAATGATTTTACGCTTGCTTAAGTACAAACATTCAGATATTTCTACGTCTTTCTCGGTGTTAATTGACAATTTTATGAATGTTTACATTAATATATTTTTTTTCTGATAAAAATCGTTTTTCAAAAATATTTTAACGAACGTGTCCTGTAAAGTTTATAAAAAGGACTTTTTGTACCTTTTCGCATGGGCTTGCTCGTATCATTTTCAACTCAAGTTGAGTGACAAAATAAAAAAAAAAAAAAAAATTGCCGAAAAGATAGGAAATAGAAAATACTCATAATACCTCATATCGACCGTTATAATTTTATGCGAATTTTGAAGAAAAAAAAGAAGCAATTATCCATAGCAACTAAAGTTCTACCCTTAACAACCACACACTAATCAGCAAAAAGTCGTCCCTATTTCCAATGATCTAGCAATAATTTGAAGCCGTTTCCAATGGATTTGGCATCTATCAAAACATATAGTTTGCAAAAGACACATCTAAAATATATTGAGTTCAATAAAAAGTTATGGCAAAATCACTTATTTAACTTACTTAATGGTACTGACTTTCGACGATATCACCTATATGAGCCAGTCCATGCAAAAAGGTACAACAACGAAAAAATTACCAAATTCTAAAGTGTGCATAATTATTGGTAGCAGACTTGTGATCTATAAAACTCAGTTACTTTTCCCAATACCCTTAAGCTGTAAGTTATACACATCTGCATGTGCTGACCCCCCTTATTTTATTCAAATTTTACTGAATTATTTCATATAGTTTAATCATTTTCCATGTTTAGTTTAAATATCTTAAATTGCCATTACTTGATGATCTCTCCGGTAGCAGTGGGGATAAGGTTCTCGCTCACAATGCAGATAGCAATGCGGTGAAAGGGGGTAACGGTTCGAATCCCGTGCAAGCGGACGGTTAATTTCAAAAACACAAGATGACATAATTTTTGCATTTTTCCTTACGTTTAAATGTTGTCTTCCTATCTTTAAACATAGGTAGAGATGATGAAAATTGTTGACCTTTTGTCTCTATAGTGTCGTAAATGGTTCTGTTCAGTATAGCATTGTTCCGAGAAACGAAATGATTTTACGCTTGCTTAAGTACAAACATTCAGATATTTCTACGTCTTTCTCGGTGTTAATTGACAATTTTATGAATGTTTACATTAATATATTTTTTTTCTGATAAAAATCGTTTTTCAAAAATATTTTAACGAACGTGTCCTGTAAAGTTTATAAAAAGGACTTTTTGTACCTTTTCGCATGGGCTTGCTCGTATCATTTTCAACTCAAGTTGAGTGACAAAATAAAAAAAAAAAAAAAAAAATTGCCGAAAAGATAGGAAATAGAAAATACTCATAATACCTCATATCGACCGTTATAATTTGATGCGAATTTTGAAGAAAAAAAGAAGCAATTATCCATAGCAACTAAAGTTCTACCCTTAACAACCACACACTAATCAGCAAAAAGTCGTCCCTATTTCCAATGATCTAGCAATAATTTGAAGCCGTTTCCAATGGATTTGGCATCTATCAAAACATATAGTTTGCAAAAAACACATCTAAAATATATTGAGTTCAATAAAAAGTTATGGCAAAATCACTTATTTAACTTACTTAATGGTACTGACTTTCGACGATATCACCTATATGAGCCAGTCCATGCAAAAAGGTACAACAACGAAAAAATTACCAAATTCTAAAGTGTGCATAATTATTGGTAGCAGACTTGTGATCTATAAAACTCAGTTACTTTTCCCAATACCCTTAAGCTGTAAGTTATACACATCTGCATGTGCTGACCCCCCTTATTTTATTCAAATTTTACTGAATTATTTCATATAGTTTAATCATTTTCCATGTTTAGTTTAAATATCTTAAATTGCCATTATTTGATGATTTCTCCGGTAGCAGTGGGGATAAGGTTCTCGCTCACAATGCAGATAGCAATGCGGTGAAAGGGGGGGTAACGGTTCGAATCCCGTGCAAGCGGACGGTTAATTTCAAAAACACAAGATGACATAATTTTTGCATTTTTCCTTACGTTTAAATATTGTCTTCCTATCTTTAAACATAGGTAGAGATGATGAAAATTGTTGACCTTTTGTCTCTATAGTGTCGTAAATGGTTCTGTTCAGTATAGCATTGTTCCGAGAAACGAAATGATTTTACGCTTGCTTAAGTACAAACATTCAGATATTTCTACGTCTTTCTCGGTGTTAATTGACAATTTTATGAATGTTTACATTAATATATTTTTTTTCTGATAAAAATCGTTTTTCAAAAATATTTTAACGAACGTGTCCTGTAAAGTTTATAAAAAGGACTTTTTGTACCTTTTCGCATGGGCTTGCTCGTATCATTTTCAACTCAAGTTGAGTGACAAAATAAAAAAAAAAAAAAAAAAATTGCCGAAAAGATAGGAAATAGAAAATACTCATAATACCTCATATCGACCGTTATAATTTTATGCGAATTTTGAAGAAAAAAAGAAGCAATTATCCATAGCAACTAAAGTTCTCCCCTTAACAACCACACACTAATCTGCAAAAAGTCGTCCCTATTTCCAATGATCTAGCAATAATTTGAAGCCGTTTCCAATGGATTTGGCATCTATCAAAACATATAGTTTGCAAAAAACACATCTAAAATATATTGAGTTCAATAAAAAGTTATGGCAAAATCACTTATTTAACTTACTTAATGGTACTGACTTTCGACGATATCACCTATATGAGCCAGTCCATGCAAAAAGGTACAACAACGAAAAAATTACCAAATTCTAAAGTGTGCATAATTATTGGTAGCAGACTTGTGATCTATAAAACTCAGTTACTTTTCCCAATACCCTTAAGCTGTAAGTTATACACATCTGCATGTGCTGACCCCCCTTATTTTATTCAAATTTTACTGAATTATTTCATATAGTTTAATCATTTTCCATGTTTAGTTTAAATATCTTAAATTGCCATTACTTGATGATCTCTCCGGTAGCAGTGGGGATAAGGTTCTCGCTCACAATGCAGATAGCAATGCGGTGAAAGGGGGGTAACGGTTCGAATCCCGTGCAAGCGGACGGTTAATTTCAAAAACACAAGATGACATAATTTTTGCATTTTTCCTTACGTTTAAATGTTGTCTTCCTATCTTTAAACATAGGTAGAGATGATGAAAATTGTTGACCTTTTGTCTCTATAGTGTCGTAAATGGTTCTGTTCAGTATAGCATTGTTCTGAGAAACGAAATGATTTTACGCTTGCTTAAGTACAAACATTCAGATATTTCTACGTCTTTCTCGGTGTTAATTGACAATTTTATGAATGTTTACATTAATATAATTTTTTTCTGATAAAAATCGTTTTTCAAAAATATTTTAACGAACGTGTCCTGTAAAGTTTATAAAAAGGACTTTTTGTACCTTTTCGCATGGGCTTGCTCGTATCATTTTCAACTCAAGTTGAGTGACAAAATAAAAAAAAAAAAAAAATTGCCGAAAAGATAGGAAATAGAAAATACTCATAATACCTCATATCGACCGTTATAATTTTATGCGAATTTTGAAGAAAAAAAAGAAGCAATTATCCATAGCAACTAAAGTTCTACCCTTAACAACCACACACTAATCAGCAAAAAGTCGTCCCTATTTCCAATGATCTAGCAATAATTTGAAGCCGTTTCCAATGGATTTGGCATCTATCAAAACATATAGTTTGCAAAAAACACATCTAAAATATATTGAGTTCAATAAAAAGTTATGGCAAAATCACTTATTTAACTTACTTAATGGTACTGACTTTCGACGATATCACCTATATGAGCCAGTCCATGCAAAAAGGTACAACAACGAAAAAATTACCAAATTCTAAAGTGTGCATAATTATTGGTGGCAGACTTGTGATCTATAAAACTCAGTTACTTTTCCCAATACCCTTAAGCTGTAAGTTATACACATCTGCATGTGCTGACCCCCCTTATTTTATTCAAATTTTACTGAATTATTTCATATAGTTTAATCATTTTCCATGTTTAGTTTAAATATCTTAAATTGCCATTACTTGATGATCTCTCCGGTAGCAGTGGGGATAAGGTTCTCGCTCACAATGCAGATAGCAATGCGGTGAAAGGGGGGTAACGGTTCGAATCCCGTGCAAGCGGACGGTTAATTTCAAAAACACAAGATGACATAATTTTTGCATTTTTCCTTACGTTTAAATGTTGTCTTCCTATCTTTAAACATAGGTAGAGATGATGAAAATTGTTGACCTTTTGTCTCTATAGTGTCGTAAATGGTTCTGTTCAGTATAGCATTGTTCTGAGAAACGAAATGATTTTACGCTTGCTTAAGTACAAACATTCAGATATTTCTACGTCTTTCTCGGTGTTAATTGACAATTTTATGAATGTTTACATTAATATAATTTTTTTCTGATAAAAATCGTTTTTCAAAAATATTTTAACGAACGTGTCCTGTAAAGTTTATAAAAAGGACTTTTTGTACCTTTTCGCATGGGCTTGCTCGTATCATTTTCAACTCAAGTTGAGTGACAAAATAAAAAAAAAAAAAAAATTGCCGAAAAGATAGGAAATAGAAAATACTCATAATACCTCATATCGACCGTTATAATTTTATGCGAATTTTGAAGAAAAAAAAGAAGCAATTATCCATAGCAACTAAAGTTCTACCCTTAACAACCACACACTAATCAGCAAAAAGTCGTCCCTATTTCCAATGATCTAGCAATAATTTGAAGCCGTTTCCAATGGATTTGGCATCTATCAAAACATATAGTTTGCAAAAAACACATCTAAAATATATTGAGTTCAATAAAAAGTTATGGCAAAATCACTTATTTAACTTACTTAATGGTACTGACTTTCGACGATATCACCTATATGAGCCAGTCCATGCAAAAAGGTACAACAACGAAAAAATTACCAAATTCTAAAGTGTGCATAATTATTGGTGGCAGACTTGTGATCTATAAAACTCAGTTACTTTTCCCAATACCCTTAAGCTGTAAGTTATACACATCTGCATGTGCTGACCCCCCTTATTTTATTCAAATTTTACTGAATTATTTCATATAGTTTAATCATTTTCCATGTTTAGTTTAAATATCTTAAATTGCCATTACTTGATGATCTCTCCGGTAGCAGTGGGGATAAGGTTCTCGCTCACAATGCAGATAGCAATGCGGTGAAAGGGGGTAACGGTTCGAATCCCGTGCAAGCGGACGGTTAATTTCAAAAACACAAGATGACATAATTTTTGCATTTTTCCTTACGTTTAAATATTGTCTTCCTATCTTTAAACATAGGTAGAGATGATGAAAATTGTTGACCTTTTGTCTCTATAGTGTCGTAAATGGTTCTGTTCAGTATAGCATTGTTCTGAGAAACGAAATGATTTTACGCTTGCTTAAGTACAAACATTCAGATATTTCTACGTCTTTCTCGGTGTTAATTGACAATTTTATGAATGTTTACATTAATATATTTTTTTTCTGATAAAAATCGTTTTTCAAAAATATTTTAACGAACGTGTCCTGTAAAGTTTATAAAAAGGACTTTTTGTACCTTTTCGCATGGGCTTGCTCGTATCATTTTCAACTCAAGTTGAGTGACAAAATAAAAAAAAAAAAAAAAATTGCCGAAAAGATAGGAAATAGAAAATACTCATAATACCTCATATCGACCGTTATAATTTTATGCGAATTTTGAAGAAAAAAAAGAAGCAATTATCCATAGCAACTAAAGTTCTACCCTTAACAACCACACACTAATCAGCAAAAAGTCGTCCCTATTTCCAATGATCTAGCAATAATTTGAAGCCGTTTCCAATGGATTTGGCATCTATCAAAACATATAGTTTGCAAAAGACACATCTAAAATATATTGAGTTCAATAAAAAGTTATGGCAAAATCACTTATTTAACTTACTTAATGGTACTGACTTTCGACGATATCACCTATATGAGCCAGTCCATGCAAAAAGGTACAACAACGAAAAAATTACCAAATTCTAAAGTGTGCATAATTATTGGTAGCAGACTTGTGATCTATAAAACTCAGTTACTTTTCCCAATACCCTTAAGCTGTAAGTTATACACATCTGCATGTGCTGACCCCCCTTATTTTATTCAAATTTTACTGAATTATTTCATATAGTTTAATCATTTTCCATGTTTAGTTTAAATATCTTAAATTGCCATTACTTGATGATCTCTCCGGTAGCAGTGGGGATAAGGTTCTCGCTCACAATGCAGATAGCAATGCGGTGAAAGGGGGTAACGGTTCGAATCCCGTGCAAGCGGACGGTTAATTTCAAAAACACAAGATGACATAATTTTTGCATTTTTCCTTACGTTTAAATGTTGTCTTCCTATCTTTAAACATAGGTAGAGATGATGAAAATTGTTGACCTTTTGTCTCTATAGTGTCGTAAATGGTTCTGTTCAGTATAGCATTGTTCCGAGAAACGAAATGATTTTACGCTTGCTTAAGTACAAACATTCAGATATTTCTACGTCTTTCTCGGTGTTAATTGACAATTTTATGAATGTTTACATTAATATATTTTTTTTCTGATAAAAATCGTTTTTCAAAAATATTTTAACGAACGTGTCCTGTAAAGTTTATAAAAAGGACTTTTTGTACCTTTTCGCATGGGCTTGCTCGTATCATTTTCAACTCAAGTTGAGTGACAAAATAAAAAAAAAAAAAAAAATTGCCGAAAAGATAGGAAATAGAAAATACTCATAATACCTCATATCGACCGTTATAATTTGATGCGAATTTTGAAGAAAAAAAGAAGCAATTATCCATAGCAACTAAAGTTCTACCCTTAACAACCACACACTAATCAGCAAAAAGTCGTCCCTATTTCCAATGACTCGTCTAGCAATAATTTGAAGCCGTTTCCAATGGATTTGGCATCTATCAAAACATATAGTTTGCAAAAGACAATCTAAAATATATTGAGTTCAATAAAAAGTTATGGCAAAATCACTTATTTAACTTACTTAATGGTACTGACTTTCGACGATATCACCTATATGAGCCAGTCCATGCAAAAAGGTACAACAACGAAAAAATTACCAAATTCTAAAGTGTGCATAATTATTGGTAGCAGACTTGTGATCTATAAAACTCAGTTACTTTTCCCAATACCCTTAAGCTGTAAGTTATACACATCTGCATGTGCTGACCCCCCTTATTTTATTCAAATTTTACTGAATTATTTCATATAGTTTAATCATTTTCCATGTTTAGTTTAAATATCTTAAATTGCCATTACTTGATGATCTCTCCGGTAGCAGTGGGGATAAGGTTCTCGCTCACAATGCAGATAGCAATGCGGTGAAAGGGGGTAACGGTTCGAATCCCGTGCAAGCGGACGGTTAATTTCAAAAACACAAGATGACATAATTTTTGCATTTTTCCTTACGTTTAAATGTTGTCTTCCTATCTTTAAACATAGGTAGAGATGATGAAAATTGTTGACCTTTTGTCTCTATAGTGTCGTAAATGGTTCTGTTCAGTATAGCATTGTTCCGAGAAACGAAATGATTTTACGCTTGCTTAAGTACAAACATTCAGATATTTCTACGTCTTTCTCGGTGTTAATTGACAATTTTATGAATGTTTACATTAATATATTTTTTTTCTGATAAAAATCGTTTTTCAAAAATATTTTAACGAACGTGTCCTGTAAAGTTTATAAAAAGGACTTTTTGTACCTTTTCGCATGGGCTTGCTCGTATCATTTTCAACTCAAGTTGAGTGACAAAATAAAAAAAAAAAAAAAAATTGCCGAAAAGATAGGAAATAGAAAATACTCATAATACCTCATATCGACCGTTATAATTTTATGCGAATTTTGAAGAAAAAAAAGAAGCAATTATCCATAGCAACTAAAGTTCTACCCTTAACAACCACACACTAATCAGCAAAAAGTCGTCCCTATTTCCAATGATCTAGCAATAATTTGAAGCCGTTTCCAATGGATTTGGCATCTATCAAAACATATAGTTTGCAAAAGACACATCTAAAATATATTGAGTTCAATAAAAAGTTATGGCAAAATCACTTATTTAACTTACTTAATGGTACTGACTTTCGACGATATCACCTATATGAGCCAGTCCATGCAAAAAGGTACAACAACGAAAAAATTACCAAATTCTAAAGTGTGCATAATTATTGGTAGCAGACTTGTGATCTATAAAACTCAGTTACTTTTCCCAATACCCTTAAGCTGTAAGTTATACACATCTGCATGTGCTGACCCCCCTTATTTTATTCAAATTTTACTGAATTATTTCATATAGTTTAATCATTTTCCATGTTTAGTTTAAATATCTTAAATTGCCATTACTTGATGATCTCTCCGGTAGCAGTGGGGATAAGGTTCTCGCTCACAATGCAGATAGCAATGCGGTGAAAGGGGGGTAACGGTTCGAATCCCGTGCAAGCGGACGGTTAATTTCAAAAACACAAGATGACATAATTTTTGCATTTTTCCTTACGTTTAAATGTTGTCTTCCTATCTTTAAACATAGGTAGAGATGATGAAAATTGTTGACCTTTTGTCTCTATAGTGTCGTAAATGGTTCTGTTCAGTATAGCATTGTTC
Organism: Mytilus californianus; assembly: GCF_021869535.1. Classification (NCBI taxonomy): domain Eukaryota; kingdom Metazoa; phylum Mollusca; class Bivalvia; order Mytilida; family Mytilidae; genus Mytilus; species Mytilus californianus. Next base: position 67,058,174 of record NW_026262679.1, on the reverse strand, counting down.
CGAGAAACGAAATGATTTTACGCTTGCTTAAGTACAAACATTCAGATATTTCTACGTCTTTCTCGGTGTTAATTGACAATTTTATGAATGTTTACATTAATATATTTTTTTTCTGATAAAAATCGTTTTTCAAAAATATTTTAACGAACGTGTCCTGTAAAGTTTATAAAAAGGACTTTTTGTACCTTTTCGCATGGGCTTGCTCGTATCATTTTCAACTCAAGTTGAGTGACAAAATAAAAAAAAAAAAAAAAAAATTGCCGAAAAGATAGGAAATAGAAAATACTCATAATACCTCATATCGACCGTTATAATTTGATGCGAATTTTGAAGAAAAAAAGAAGCAATTATCCATAGCAACTAAAGTTCTACCCTTAACAACCACACACTAATCAGCAAAAAGTCGTCCCTATTTCCAATGATCTAGCAATAATTTGAAGCCGTTTCCAATGGATTTGGCATCTATCAAAACATATAGTTTGCAAAAAACACATCTAAAATATATTGAGTTCAATAAAAAGTTATGGCAAAATCACTTATTTAACTTACTTAATGGTACTGACTTTCGACGATATCACCTATATGAGCCAGTCCATGCAAAAAGGTACAACAACGAAAAAATTACCAAATTCTAAAGTGTGCATAATTATTGGTAGCAGACTTGTGATCTATAAAACTCAGTTACTTTTCCCAATACCCTTAAGCTGTAAGTTATACACATCTGCATGTGCTGACCCCCCTTATTTTATTCAAATTTTACTGAATTATTTCATATAGTTTAATCATTTTCCATGTTTAGTTTAAATATCTTAAATTGCCATTACTTGATGATCTCTCCGGTAGCAGTGGGGATAAGGTTCTCGCTCACAATGCAGATAGCAATGCGGTGAAAGGGGGGTAACGGTTCGAATCCCGTGCAAGCGGACGGTTAATTTCAAAAACACAAGATGACATAATTTTTGCATTTTTCCTTACGTTTAAATGTTGTCTTCCTATCTTTAAACATAGGTAGAGATGATGAAAATTGTTGACCTTTTGTCTCTATAGTGTCGTAAATGGTTCTGTTCAGTATAGCATTGTTCCGAGAAACGAAATGATTTTACGCTTGCTTAAGTACAAACATTCAGATATTTCTACGTCTTTCTCGGTGTTAATTGACAATTTTATGAATGTTTACATTAATATATTTTTTTTCTGATAAAAATCGTTTTTCAAAAATATTTTAACGAACGTGTCCTGTAAAGTTTATAAAAAGGACTTTTTGTACCTTTTCGCATGGGCTTGCTCGTATCATTTTCAACTCAAGTTGAGTGACAAAATAAAAAAAAAAAAAAAAAAATTGCCGAAAAGATAGGAAATAGAAAATACTCATAATACCTCATATCGACCGTTATAATTTGATGCGAATTTTGAAGAAAAAAAGAAGCAATTATCCATAGCAACTAAAGTTCTACCCTTAACAACCACACACTAATCAGCAAAAAGTCGTCCCTATTTCCAATGATCTAGCAATAATTTGAAGCCGTTTCCAATGGATTTGGCATCTATCAAAACATATAGTTTGCAAAAAACACATCTAAAATATATTGAGTTCAATAAAAAGTTATGGCAAAATCACTTATTTAACTTACTTAATGGTACTGACTTTCGACGATATCACCTATATGAGCCAGTCCATGCAAAAAGGTACAACAACGAAAAAATTACCAAATTCTAAAGTGTGCATAATTATTGGTAGCAGACTTGTGATCTATAAAACTCAGTTACTTTTCCCAATACCCTTAAGCTGTAAGTTATACACATCTGCATGTGCTGACCCCCCTTATTTTATTCAAATTTTACTGAATTATTTCATATAGTTTAATCATTTTCCATGTTTAGTTTAAATATCTTAAATTGCCATTATTTGATGATTTCTCCGGTAGCAGTGGGGATAAGGTTCTCGCTCACAATGCAGATAGCAATGCGGTGAAAGGGGGGTAACGGTTCGAATCCCGTGCAAGCGGACGGTTAATTTCAAAAACACAAGATGACATAATTTTTGCATTTTTCCTTACGTTTAAATATTGTCTTCCTATCTTTAAACATAGGTAGAGATGATGAAAATTGTTGACCTTTTGTCTCTATAGTGTCGTAAATGGTTCTGTTCAGTATAGCATTGTTCCGAGAAACGAAATGATTTTACGCTTGCTTAAGTACAAACATTCAGATATTTCTACGTCTTTCTCGGTGTTAATTGACAATTTTATGAATGTTTACATTAATATATTTTTTTTCTGATAAAAATCGTTTTTCAAAAATATTTTAACGAACGTGTCCTGTAAAGTTTATAAAAAGGACTTTTTGTACCTTTTCGCATGGGCTTGCTCGTATCATTTTCAACTCAAGTTGAGTGACAAAATAAAAAAAAAAAAAAAATTGCCGAAAAGATAGGAAATAGAAAATACTCATAATACCTCATATCGACCGTTATAATTTGATGCGAATTTTGAAGAAAAAAAGAAGCAATTATCCATAGCAACTAAAGTTCTACCCTTAACAACCACACACTAATCAGCAAAAAGTCGTCCCTATTTCCAATGATCTAGCAATAATTTGAAGCCGTTTCCAATGGATTTGGCATCTATCAAAACATATAGTTTGCAAAAAACACATCTAAAATATATTGAGTTCAATAAAAAGTTATGGCAAAATCACTTATTTAACTTACTTAATGGTACTGACTTTCGACGATATCACCTATATGAGCCAGTCCATGCAAAAAGGTACAACAACGAAAAAATTACCAAATTCTAAAGTGTGCATAATTGTTGGTAGCAGACTTGTGATCTATAAAACTCAGTTACTTTTCCCAATACCCTTAAGCTGTAAGTTATACACATCTGCATGTGCTGACCCCCCCTTATTTTATTCAAATTTTACTGAATTATTTCATATCGTTTAATTATTTTCCATGTTTAGTTTAAATATCTTAAATTGCCTTTACTTGATGATCTCTCCGGTAGCAGTGGGGATAAGGTTCTCGCTCACAATGCAGATAGCAATGCGGTGAAAGGGGGGTAACGGTTCGAATCCCGTGCAAGCGGACGGTTAATTTCAAAAACACAAGATGACATAATTTTTGCATTTTTCCTTACGTTTAAATATTGTCTTCCTATCTTTAAACATAGGTAGAGATGATGAAAATTGTTGACCTTTTGTCTCTATAGTGTCGTAAATGGTTCTGTTCAGTATAGCATTGTTCCGAGAAACGAAATGATTTTACGCTTGCTTAAGTACAAACATTCAGATATTTCTACGTCTTTCTCGGTGTTAATTGACAATTTTATGAATGTTTACATTAATATATTTTTTTTCTGATAAAAATCGTTTTTCAAAAATATTTTAACGAACGTGTCCTGTAAAGTTTATAAAAAGGACTTTTTGTACCTTTTCGCATGGGCTTGCTCGTATCATTTTCAACTCAAGTTGAGTGACAAAATAAAAAAAAAAAAAAATTGCCGAATAGATAGGAAATAGACAATACTCATAATACCTCATATCGACCGTTATAATTTGATGCGAATTTTGAAGAAAAAAAGAAGCAATTATCCATAGCAACTAAAGTTCTACCCTTAACAACCACACACTAATCAGCAAAAAGTCGTCCCTATTTCCAATGATCTAGCAATAATTTGAAGCCGTTTCCAATGGATTTGGCATCTATCAAAACATATAGTTTGCAAAAAACACATCTAAAATATATTGAGTTCAATAAAAAGTTATGGCAAAATCACTTATTTAACTTACTTAATGGTACTGACTTTCGACGATATCACCTATATGAGCCAGTCCATGCAAAAAGGTACAACAACGAAAAAATTACCAAATTCTAAAGTGTGCATAATTATTGGTAGCAGACTTGTGATCTATAAAACTCAGTTACTTTTCCCAATACCCTTAAGCTGTAAGTTATACACATCTGCATGTGCTGACCCCCCTTATTTTATTCAAATTTTACTGAATTATTTCATATCGTTTAATTATTTTCCATGTTTAGTTTAAATATCTTAAATTGCCATTACTTGATGATCTCTCCGGTAGCAGTGGGGATACGGTTCTCGCTCACAATGCAGATAGCAATGCGGTGAAAGGGGGTAACGGTTCGAATCCCGTGCAAGCGGACGGTTAATTTCAAAAACACAAGATGACATAATTTTTGCATTTTTCCTTACGTTTAAATATTGTCTTCCTATCTTTAAACATAGGTAGAGATGATGAAAATTGTTGACCTTTTGTCTCTATAGTGTCGTAAATGGTTCTGTTCAGTATAGCATTGTTCCGAGAAACGAAATGATTTTACGCTTGCTTAAGTACAAACATTCAGATATTTCTACGTCTTTCTCGGTGTTAATTGACAATTTTATGAATGTTTACATTAATATATTTTTTTTCTGATAAAAATCGTTTTTCAAAAATATTTTAACGAACGTGTCCTGTAAAGTTTATAAAAAGGACTTTTTGTACCTTTTCGCATGGGCTTGCTCGTATCATTTTCAACTCAAGTTGAGTGACAAAATAAAAAAAAAAAAAAATTGCCGAATAGATAGGAAATAGACAATACTCATAATACCTCATATCGACCGTTATAATTTGATGCGAATTTTGAAGAAAAAAAGAAGCAATTATCCATAGCAACTAAAGTTCTACCCTTAACAACCACACACTAATCAGCAAAAAGTCGTCCCTATTTCCAATGATCTAGCAATAATTTGAAGCCGTTTCCAATGGATTTGGCATCTATCAAAACATATAGTTTGCAAAAAACACATCTAAAATATATTGAGTTCAATAAAAAGTTATGGCAAAATCACTTATTTAACTTACTTAATGGTACTGACTTTCGACGATATCACCTATATGAGCCAGTCCATGCAAAAAGGTACAACAACGAAAAAATTACCAAATTCTAAAGTGTGCATAATTATTGGTAGCAGACTTGTGATCTATAAAACTCAGTTACTTTTCCCAATACCCTTAAGCTGTAAGTTATACACATCTGCATGTGCTGACCCCCCTTATTTTATTCAAATTTTACTGAATTATTTCATATCGTTTAATTATTTTCCATGTTTAGTTTAAATATCTTAAATTGCCATTACTTGATGATCTCTCCGGTAGCAGTGGGGATACGGTTCTCGCTCACAATGCAGATAGCAATGCGGTGAAAGGGGGGTAACGGTTCGAATCCCGTGCAAGCGGACGGTTAATTTCAAAAACACAAGATGACATAATTTTTGCATTTTTCCTTACGTTTAAATATTGTCTTCCTATCTTTAAACATAGGTAGAGATGATGAAAATTGTTGACCTTTTGTCTCTATAGTGTCGTAAATGGTTCTGTTCAGTATAGCATTGTTCCGAGAAACGAAATGATTTTACGCTTGCTTAAGTACAAACATTCAGATATTTCTACGTCTTTCTCGGTGTTAATTGACAATTTTATGAATGTTTACATTAATATATTTTTTTTCTGATAAAAATCGTTTTTCAAAAATATTTTAACGAACGTGTCCTGTAAAGTTTATAAAAAGGACTTTTTGTACCTTTTCGCATGGGCTTGCTCGTATCATTTTCAACTCAAGTTGAGTGACAAAATAAAAAAAAAAAAAAAATTGCCGAAAAGATAGGAAATAGAAAATACTCATAATACCTCATATCGACCGTTATAATTTGATGCGAATTTTGAAGAAAAAAAGAAGCAATTATCCATAGCAACTAAAGTTCTACCCTTAACAACCACACACTAATCAGCAAAAAGTCGTCCCTATTTCCAATGATCTAGCAATAATTTGAAGCCGTTTCCAATGGATTTGGCATCTATCAAAACATATAGTTTGCAAAAAACACATCTAAAATATATTGAGTTCAATAAAAAGTTATGGCAAAATCACTTATTTAACTTACTTAATGGTACTGACTTTCGACGATATCACCTATATGAGCCAGTCCATGCAAAAAGGTACAACAACGAAAAAATTACCAAATTCTAAAGTGTGCATAATTATTGGTAGCAGACTTGTGATCTATAAAACTCAGTTACTTTTCCCAATACCCTTAAGCTGTAAGTTATACACATCTGCATGTGCTGACCCCCCTTATTTTATTCAAATTTTACTGAATTATTTCATATCGTTTAATTATTTTCCATGTTTAGTTTAAATATCTTAAATTGCCTTTACTTGATGATCTCTCCGGTAGCAGTGGGGATAAGGTTCTCGCTCACAATGCAGATAGCAATGCGGTGAAAGGGGGTAACGGTTCGAATCCCGTGCAAGCGGATGGTTAATTTCAAAAACACAAGATGACATAATTTTTGCATTTTTCCTTACGTTTAAATGTTGTCTTCCTATCTTTAAACATAGGTAGAGATGATGAAAATTGTTGACCTTTTGTCTCTATAGTGTCGTAAATGGTTCTGTTCAGTATAGCATTGTTCCGAGAAACGAAATGATTTTACGCTTGCTTAAGTACAAACATTCAGATATTTCTACGTCTTTCTCGGTGTTAATTGACAATTTTATGAATGTTTACATTAATATATTTTTTTTCTGATAAAAATCGTTTTTCAAAAATATTTTAACGAACGTGTCCTGTAAAGTTTATAAAAAGGACTTTTTGTACCTTTTCGCATGGGCTTGCTCGTATCATTTTCAACTCAAGTTGAGTGACAAAATAAAAAAAAAAAAAAAAATTGCCGAAAAGATAGGAAATAGAAAATACTCATAATACCTCATATCGACCGTTATAATTTGATGCGAATTTTGAAGAAAAAAAGAAGCAATTATCCATAGCAACTAAAGTTCTACCCTTAACAACCACACACTAATCAGCAAAAAGTCGTCCCTATTTCCAATGACTCGTCTAGCAATAATTTGAAGCCGTTTCCAATGGATTTGGCATCTATCAAAACATATAGTTTGCAAAAAACACATCTAAAATATATTGAGTTCAATAAAAAGTTATGGCAAAATCACTTATTTAACTTACTTAATGGTACTGACTTTCGACGATATCACCTATATGAGCCAGTCCATGCAAAAAGGTACAACAACGAAAAAATTACCAAATTCTAAAGTGTGCATAATTATTGGTAGCAGACTTGTGATCTATAAAACTCAGTTACTTTTCCCAATACCCTTAAGCTGTAAGTTATACACATCTGCATGTGCTGACCCCCCTTATTTTATTCAAATTTTACTGAATTATTTCATATCGTTTAATTATTTTCCATGTTTAGTTTAAATATCTTAAATTGCCATTACTTGATGATCTCTCCGGTAGCAGTGGGGATAAGGTTCTCGCTCACAATGCAGATAGCAATGCGGTGAAAGGGGGTAACGGTTCGAATCCCGTGCAAGCGGACGGTTAATTTCAAAAACACAAGATGACATAATTTTTGCATTTTTCCTTAAGTTTAAATATTGTCTTCCTATCTTTAAACATAGGTAGAGATGATGAAAATTGTTGACCTTTTGTCTCTATAGTGTCGTAAATGGTTCTGTTCAGTATAGCATTGTTCCGAGAAACGAAATGATTTTACGCTTGCTTAAGTACAAACATTCAGATATTTCTACGTCTTTCTCGGTGTTAATTGACAATTTTATGAATGTTTACATTAATATATTTTTTTTCTGATAAAAATCGTTTTTCAAAAATATTTTAACGAACGTGTCCTGTAAAGTTTATAAAAAGGACTTTTTGTACCTTTTCGCATGGGCTTGCTCGTATCATTTTCAACTCAAGTTGAGTGACAAAATAAAAAAAAAAAAAAAAATTGCCGAAAAGATAGGAAATAGAAAATACTCATAATACCTCATATCGACCGTTATAATTTGATGCGAATTTTGAAGAAAAAAAGAAGCAATTATCCATAGCAACTAAAGTTCTACCCTTAACAACCACACACTAATCAGCAAAAAGTCGTCCCTATTTCCAATGATCTAGCAATAATTTGAAGCCGTTTCCAATGGATTTGGCATCTATCAAAACATATAGTTTGCAAAAAACACATCTAAAATATATTGAGTTCAATAAAAAGTTATGGCAAAATCACTTATTTAACTTACTTAATGGTACTGACTTTCGACGATATCACCTATATGAGCCAGTCCATGCAAAAAGGTACAACAACGAAAAAATTACCAAATTCTAAAGTGTGCATAATTATTGGTAGCAGACTTGTGATCTATAAAACTCAGTTACTTTTCCCAATACCCTTAAGCTGTAAGTTATACACATCTGCATGTGCTGACCCCCCTTATTTTATTCAAATTTTACTGAATTATTTCATATAGTTTAATCATTTTCCATGTTTAGTTTAAATATCTTAAATTGCCATTATTTGATGATTTCTCCGGTAGCAGTGGGGATAAGGTTCTCGCTCACAATGCAGATAGCAATGCGGTGAAAGGGGGTAACGGTTCGAATCCCGTGCAAGCGGACGGTTAATTTCAAACACACAAGATGACATAATTTTTGCATTTTTCCTTACGTTTAAATATTGTCTTCCTATTTTTAAACATAGGTAGAGATGATGAAAATTGTTGACCTTTTGTCTCTATAGTGTCGTAAATGGTTCTGTTCAGTATAGCATTGTTCCGAGAAACGAAATGATTTTACGCTTGCTTAAGTACAAACATTCAGATATTTCTACGTCTTTCTCGGTGTTAATTGACAATTTTATGAATGTTTACATTAATATATTTTTTTTCTGATAAAAATCGTTTTTTCAAAAATATTTTAACGAACGTGTCCTGTAAAGTTTATAAAAAGGACTTTTTGTACCTTTTCGCATGGGCTTGCTCGTATCATTTTCAACTCAAGTTGAGTGACAAAATAAAAAAAAAAAAAAAAATTGCCGAAAAGATAGGAAATAGAAAATACTCATAATACCTCATATCGACCGTTATAATTTGATGCGAATTTTGAAGAAAAAAAGAAGCAATTATCCATAGCAACTAAAGTTCTACCCTTAACAACCACACACTAATCAGCAAAAAGTCGTCCCTATTTCCAATGATCTAGCAATAATTTGAAGCCGTTTCCAATGGATTTGGCATCTATCAAAACATATAGTTTGCAAAAAACACATCTAAAATATATTGAGTTCAATAAAAAGTTATGGCAAAATCACTTATTTAACTTACTTAATGGTACTGACTTTCGACGATATCACCTATATGAGCCAGTCCATGCAAAAAGGTACAACAACGAAAAAATTACCAAATTCTAAAGTGTGCATAATTATTGGTAGCAGACTTGTGATCTATAAAACTCAGTTACTTTTCCCAATACCCTTAAGCTGTAAGTTATACACATCTGCATGTGCTGACCCCCCTTATTTTATTCAAATTCTACTGAATTATTTCATATAGTTTAATCATTTTCCATGTTTAGTTTAAATATCTTAAATTGCCATTATTTGATGATTTCTCCGGTAGCAGTGGGGATAAGGTTCTCGCTCACAATGCAGATAGCAATGCGGTGAAAGGGGGTAACGGTTCGAATCCCGTGCAAGCGGACGGTTAATTTCAAACACACAAGATGACATAATTTTTGCATTTTTCCTTACGTTTAAATATTGTCTTCCTATTTTTAAACATAGGTAGAGATGATGAAAATTGTTGACCTTTTGTCTCTATAGTGTCGTAAATGGTTCTGTTCAGTATAGCATTGTTCCGAGAAACGAAATGATTTTACGCTTGCTTAAGTACAAACATTCAGATATTTCTACGTCTTTCTCGGTGTTAATTGACAATTTTATGAATGTTTACATTAATATATTTTTTTTCTGATAAAAATCGTTTTTCAAAAATATTTTAACGAACGTGTCCTGTAAAGTTTATAAAAAGGACTTTTTGTACCTTTTCGCATGGGCTTGCTCGTATCATTTTCAACTCAAGTTGAGTGACAAAATAAAAAAAAAAAAAAAAATTGCCGAAAAGATAGGAAATAGAAAATACTCATAATACCTCATATCGACCGTTATAATTTGATGCGAATTTTGAAGAAAAAAAGAAGCAATTATCCATAGCAACTAAAGTTCTACCCTTAACAACCACACACTAATCAGCAAAAAGTCGTCCCTATTTCCAATGACTCGTCTAGCAATAATTTGAAGCCGTTTCCAATGGATTTGGCATCTATCAAAACATATAGTTTGCAAAAAACACATCTAAAATATATTGAGTTCAATAAAAAGTTATGGCAAAATCACTTATTTAACTTACTTAATGGTACTGACTTTCGACGATATCACCTATATGAGCCAGTCCATGCAAAAAGGTACAACAACGAAAAAATTACCAAATTCTAAAGTGTGCATAATTATTGGTAGCAGACTTGTGATCTATAAAACTCAGTTACTTTTCCCAATACCCTTAAGCTGTAAGTTATACACATCTGCATGTGCTGACCCCCCTTATTTTATTCAAATTTTACTGAATTATTTCATATAGTTTAATTATTTTCCATGTTTAGTTTAAATATCTTAAATTGCCATTATTTGATGATCTCTCCGGTAGCAGTGGGGATAAGGTTCTCGCTCACAATGCAGATAGCAATGCGGTGAAAGGGGGTAACGGTTCGAATCCCGTGCAAGCGGACGGTTAATTTCAAAAACACAAGATGACATAATTTTTGCATTTTTCCTTACGTTTAAATGTTGTCTTCCTATCTTTAAACATAGGTAGAGATGATGAAAATTGTTGACCTTTTGTCTCTATAGTGTCGTAAATGGTTCTGTTCAGTATAGCATTGTTCCGAGAAACGAAATGATTTTACGCTTGCTTAAGTACAAACATTCAGATATTTCTACGTCTTTCTCGGTGTTAATTGACAATTTTATGAATGTTTACATTAATATATTTTTTTTCTGATAAAAATCGTTTTTCAAAAATATTTTAACGAACGTGTCCTGTAAAGTTTATAAAAAGGACTTTTTGTACCTTTTCGCATGGGCTTGCTCGTATCATTTTCAACTCAAGTTGAGTGACAAAATAAAAAAAAAAAAAAATTGCCGAAAAGATAGGAAATAGAAAATACTCATAATACCTCATATCGACCGTTATAATTTGATGCGAATTTTGAAGAAAAAAAGAAGCAATTATCCATAGCAACTAAAGTTCTACCCTTAACAACCACACACTAATCAGCAAAAAGTCGTCCCTATTTCCAATGACTCGTCTAGCAATAATTTGAAGCCGTTTCCAATGGATTTGGCATCTATCAAAACATATAGTTTGCAAAAAACACATCTAAAATATATTGAGTTCAATAAAAAGTTATGGCAAAATCACTTATTTAACTTACTTAATGGTACTGACTTTCGACGATATCACCTATATGAGCCAGTCCATGCAAAAAGGTACAACAACGAAAAAATTACCAAATTCTAAAGTGTGCATAATTATTGGTAGCAGACTTGTGATCTATAAAACTCAGTTACTTTTCCCAATACCCTTAAGCTGTAAGTTATACACATCTGCATGTGCTGACCCCCCTTATTTTATTCAAATTTTACTGAATTATTTCATATAGTTTAATTATTTTCCATGTTTAGTTTAAATATCTTAAATTGCCATTACTTGATGATCTCTCCGGTAGCAGTGGGGATAAGGTTCTCGCTCACAATGCAGATAGCAATGCGGTGAAAGGGGGTAACGGTTCGAATCCCGTGCAAGCGGACGGTTAATTTCAAAAACACAAGATGACATAATTTTTGCATTTTTCCTTACGTTTAAATGTTGTCTTCCTATCTTTAAACATAGGTAGAGATGATGAAAATTGTTGACCTTTTGTCTCTATAGTGTCGTAAATGGTTCTGTTCAGTATAGCATTGTTCCGAGAAACGAAATGATTTTACGCTTGCTTAAGTACAAACATTCAGATATTTCTACGTCTTTCTCGGTGTTAATTGACAATTTTATGAATGTTTACATTAATATATTTTTTTTCTGATAAAAATCGTTTTTCAAAAATATTTTAACGAACGTGTCCTGTAAAGTTTATAAAAAGGACTTTTTGTACCTTTTCGCATGGGCTTGCTCGTATCATTTTCAACTCAAGTTGAGTGACAAAATAAAAAAAAAAAAAAATTGCCGAAAAGATAGGAAATAGAAAATACTCATAATACCTCATATCGACCGTTATAATTTGATGCGAATTTTGAAGAAAAAAAGAAGCAATTATCCATAGCAACTAAAGTTCTACCCTTAACAACCACACACTAATCAGCAAAAAGTCGTCCCTATTTCCAATGACTCGTCTAGCAATAATTTGAAGCCGTTTCCAATGGATTTGGCATCTATCAAAACATATAGTTTGCAAAAAACACATCTAAAATATATTGAGTTCAATAAAAAGTTATGGCAAAATCACTTATTTAACTTACTTAATGGTACTGACTTTCGACGATATCACCTATATGAGCCAGTCCATGCAAAAAGGTACAACAACGAAAAAATTACCAAATTCTAAAGTGTGCATAATTATTGGTAGCAGACTTGTGATCTATAAAACTCAGTTACTTTTCCCAATACCCTTAAGCTGTAAGTTATACACATCTGCATGTGCTGACCCCCCTTATTTTATTCAAATTTTACTGAATTATTTCATATAGTTTAATTATTTTCCATGTTTAGTTTAAATATCTTAAATTGCCATTACTTGATGATCTCTCCGGTAGCAGTGGGGATAAGGTTCTCGCTCACAATGCAGATAGCAATGCGGTGAAAGGGGGTAACGGTTCGAATCCCGTGCAAGCGGACGGTTAATTTCAAAAACACAAGATGACATAATTTTTGCATTTTTCCTTACGTTTAAATGTTGTCTTCCTATCTTTAAACATAGGTAGAGATGATGAAAATTGTTGACCTTTTGTCTCTATAGTGTCGTAAATGGTTCTGTTCAGTATAGCATTGTTCCGAGAAACGAAATGATTTTACGCTTGCTTAAGTACAAACATTCAGATATTTCTACGTCTTTCTCGGTGTTAATTGACAATTTTATGAATGTTTACATTAATATATTTTTTTTCTGATAAAAATCGTTTTTCAAAAATATTTTAACGAACGTGTCCTGTAAAGTTTATAAAAAGGACTTTTTGTACCTTTTCGCATGGGCTTGCTCGTATCATTTTCAACTCAAGTTGAGTGACAAAATAAAAAAAAAAAAAAATTGCCGAAAAGATAGGAAATAGAAAATACTCATAATACCTCATATCGACCGTTATAATTTGATGCGAATTTTGAAGAAAAAAAGAAGCAATTCAGTGGCGTAGCTAGGCCATTTGTAAGTGTACGCCCGATACTCGGCGAGGTGTCTGAGGGACCAAAGCGGGTCCAGGGCACAGAACCTCCTAGTAGGGGGTTGATGGGGTGAAGCCCCAGATACTCGCGTTATCGAGAAAGAGATACCATTTCTGTCATTAAAAACTCATCCATAGCTAAATATTTAGAGTCTAGTTTATTTTTTTTTAAGTTTAATTTATTCATTGTGTTGATTTTGAATCCAATGATCATTTGTCTTAGAGAAAAATGTCCAAACCAGTTACTTAAAATATGTTTAAAAGGAGATGTGGGATCTACAAATAGCCAAATCAAGATAATAAAAAAAGCAAGTCTCCATTTCAATATTGTTCTTTTAATTATTTCGACTTCATCTAAATTTTCACCCATTTTTATGCGCAAATTCTGTTAATAGACACATGAAATAAATAATTTTCATAGATTTTCAGGTGAAATATAAAATTCGTAAAGAGTTCCGTGGAACCCTGTGTCTCGCCTGGGATTACTTCTGTCAGTGTGACTATAAAAAGTTATCTATTGATAAGTGAAATACATGATTTAAGAAAAGAAAAACTTTATCTTTAAGATAAGCTTATTTCCAAGGTTCATAACAATCTATGAAGGTTTACAAATTCATCATGTAAAAACAGACCGTCTGTTAATTATAAAAAAAAATAAGTCAGTAAAATACTGAAAAATAAAAAAATAAAAAAAATAATTTCAAAATTATCTCTTTTAAAATCTTTAAAAAGCTTCTGCCAAATGTTCATAAAATTTCATGAAAGTTTTGACAAAGTAATTGATTTGTAACAAACTTTAACCTCAAAATGTATCTTCTTATTAACTACAAAACAACAAAGTCCTTTTATTAGTTAAATACGGAAAATAAAAAAATATATATTTTCATTATGCTCTGGATACTGACTTTTGATCATTAAAAGTTTGTGTCCAACTTAGGTAAAATTTCATGAAGGTTTGACAAAGTAATTGATTTCTGAAAAAAACTTTAACCTTGTACGGCATCTAAATATTAACTGTAAACAAAAGTTAATAGATATAAGAAGATGTGGTATGAGTGCCAATGAGACAACTCTCCAACCGAGTCAAAATTTATAAAAGTAAACCATTATAGGTCAAAGAACGGTCTTCAACACGGAGCCTTGGCTCACACCGAACAGCAAGCTATAAAGGGCCCCAAAAATTACTAGTGTAAAACCATTCAAACGGGAAAACCAACGGTCTAATCTATATAAAAAACGAGAAACGAGAAACACTTATGAACCACATCAACAAACGACAAGTCCATTTAGTCGACCGTGCAAGACCCTCATTGAAGTCAAGGTCGTTAAACACCCCCTAGTAGTTAAATATCGTTGACATAACACTAGTGGTTTCCCATAAACAAACTTATTACAAACTAATGCATGTAAACCAAGCAAAAGTTTCAAAGTCAATAGACCATGACTGAGGGGGCGGGACCAAACAATCGCCATGGAAATGAGATGTGTCAATGATAATACAACTGCATACTAAATATTATTTGCCTACCACTAGTGGTTCCTCATAAAGTGACCTAATAACAAACTTATACATTGTTGACGCCGCCGCCGACAACGACGCAGGAAACAACATACCTATGTCTCACTTTTTGACTCTGTCAAGGCGAGACAAAAATCAAAAGAAATATTCATAAAATTTTGCTCTGAATACTGTCTTAAATTTGGTCATAAAAAGCTTCCGTCTAACTTCCGTAAAATTCCATGAATGTTTGACAAAGTTATTGATAAAACCAAAAATAACTTTAACAACAGACTGAACCTAAATGTTGACGACACCGATGGAATCTAGGAACGCTTAGCCACGGTCTCGTTTTCCCGACATTAATGTCGCAGGCTCGTCAAAAATGCAAATCACATATCGAATGAATTACTTTAAACAATAGGAAACTGAGTAGAATTCACAGTAGATTCAGACTTTGACGGAAAATGAACGAATATGTAATGTGAAACTATTTCATTAAAAAGTAAATTTCGTGAATTTTAAAATTTATTATTGAAGAAAGAATATGAAGGCTCGTGTGGTTTAAGCTTTTTTTTATTTGTTTAGATTAATTATTTTTTTCTCCTAAATTCATGTGTACGCCCGGGCGTTTTGACGTAAACGTAGCTACGCGCCTGCAATTATCCATAGCAACTAAAATTCTACCCTTAACAACCACACACTAATCAGCAAAAAGTCGTCCCTATTTCCAATGATCTAGCAATAATTTGAAGCCGTTTCCAATGGATTTGGCATCTATCAAAACATATAGTTTGCAAAAAACACATCTAAAATATATTGAGTTCAATAAAAAGTTATGGCAAAATCACTTATTTAACTTACTTAATGGTACTGACTTTCGACGATATCACCTATATGAGCCAGTCCATGCAAAAAGGTACAACAACGAAAAAATTACCAAATTCTAAAGTGTGCATAATTATTGGTAGCAGACTTGTGATCTATAAAACTCAGTTACTTTTCCCAATACCCTTAAGCTGTAAGTTATACACATCTGCATGTGCTGACCCCCCTTATTTTATTCAAATTTTACTGAATTATTTCATATAGTTTAATCATTTTCCATGTTTAGTTTAAATATCTTAAATTGCCATTATTTGATGATCTCTCCGGTAGCAGTGGGGATAAGGTTCTCGCTCACTGAGTACGCATACACGTATTATAAAATGACACAACAAAGACAATTATTCTATAAATATTTTTTACACTAAAACACTTTATTGGATATTGAAAATTACAATATAGTTTTGTTTGTCTTGACAGTTACTTCAATTTGATTGGTTGTTAGAACAAAAGATCACATTCCAATGTAAAATTATCGATCGCATTTAGGTGTGTTCGACTTTTGAAAATATTATAGAGTTGTCTCGCTTTCAATATATAACTTATATTGAATTTGTCCTGTTCAATTCATATACACTTTTGATAAATGAATCACTATAAAATAAATCGGGACCAATATGCTATACATTTTTAAAGTTTTTAACGTGTATCATCTAGATGTATTTTATTTTTTACTAATTTAGGAGGATAACTACTAACAACTCTGTAAATAGAAAACTTCTCACCAATGAGGAATGTCTCATGGTGACAGTATGTAAATATGTAATAAAAATTTTATTAATGATAAAAAAGGCTCTCGCTCACAATGCAGATAGCAATGCAGTGAAAGGGGGGTAACGGTTCGAATTCCGTGCAAGGACGGTTGATTTCAAAAACACAAGATGACATAATTTTAGCTTTTTCCCTTACGTTTAAATGTTGTCTTCCTATCTTTAAACATATGTAGAGATGATGAAAATTGTTGACCTTTTGTCTCTATAGTGTCGTTAATGGTTCTGCACAGTATAGCATTGTTCCGAGAAACAAATGATTTTACGCTTGCTTAAGTACAAACATTTAGATATTTCTACGTCTTTCTCCGTGTTAATTGACAAATTTGTTGGGACATAATTGACAATTTTATGAATGTTTACATCAAGGATTTGTATAGTTACTATACAAATCCTTGTTTACATTAATATATTTTTTTTCGGATAAAATCGTTTTTGTGATTAGTGTTAGAGGGGACAGAGAAAATGTGTTTGACTATGATAAAAATGTTAAACCTTTATTACGTACCCCAAGAGGAAAAATACCACCAATATGCATTAAACCTTCTTCGTTCTTTAAATACCTTTATGTTCTATCCTTTTTGGGCAAAGGTTGGTTCTCACTGTTTTAATGGTTTCAAAGAAGAACATGTGCGCCAGGCAAGCTAATAAGCTACCCAAAGATTAATAAGATACAGAAAATGTGAATGTTAATAGCTATCTTGAAGTCAGTCCCAAAAAACCACCAGACGTCAGAGCACTCTTGGACTATACTAAGATTGCCCCAAGTTATGAATTTAATAGTCATTCCCTCAAACTTGAAAACCACTAATGGAATGAATAATTATACCTTTCATGGTTTTTATAACTGGAAAGTGATATTTTTTTACAAGATTATTTCCTTAGCATGTACTGCAATGTTTTAAACTGTTATGAAAAACCTTTAAAATTAGTTTAAAAACATCAAATGGAAAATCTGCAATTCTATGAACTTTTTCTCTAAGACAATTTTAGAGGTAAATTCTGTTAAAACATAACAAAACAAAGCTTTATACAACGATTAACTGGATGGTCCAATAAGCTTGAATGGCTCACCTGAAAAAATATAACAACAGTTACAAGTGACTTGTAGAGTGTCCTAAAAGAGAGGCGAAATATACCAAAGGGACATTCAAACTCATAAGTAGAAAATAAACTGACAAGGTGATGGCTAAAAATGAAAAAGACCAACAGACTAACAATAGTACACAAAACACAACATAGAAAACTAAAGACTGAGCAACACGAACCCCACCAAAAACTGGAGGTGATCTCAGGTGCTTCAAAGGGTAAGCAAATCCTGCTCCACATGTGCACCCGTCATGTTGCTCATGTTAGTACATACTCAGAAATAAGTCTAATTCGGTAAGTCATATTCATCAATCCTTTAAAGCTCCAAAGCATTACACCTTGTAGTTTCAGAGGAGATTTTTGAAAATTGGCAAATCATAATGAATGAGAGTAAGTTTGTAAAGGTCTTCAATATGTCATTCCTGTCAACTTTTCTTCACATTGTCCTAGTGGTTTCAGGGAAGAAGATGAAAATTTTAATTGGAAATACATATTCCACTTGTAGTTTCGAAGAAAATTTATAAATATTGGCTAATCAGAATAAATGATTGCCTGTGGAAGCCATGCTTTAAAGTCTAAATCAAATCCTAATGAGGATCATTTGTAAAAGGCCATCATACATAATACCAGTCAAGCTTGTTTAAAATTTGGAAATATGATTTCACAGCTTTATGGGTGACATATAATGTTGTGAAGTGATAGCAATAGATCACATGACCTTTCAGGACTGGTGCGCTAGTTAAGAGAGATGTGGGGTATGTCAATGAAAAAAGCAACCCAAATACACGAAAAATAACAAACATTGTGACATCTGTGTATTACAAACCAACGCAGTTAAGACTGCACACATACCATGGTTGTGGTACAATTGCTTCTATTATTAAGACGTTTTCAGTCATTATGTGTTTATTTGTTTGTTTGAGGTGTCATGCCATTTCTATAAATTGCAGCTTTAAAAATCACAGCTGTCAGTTGTTTTGGTGCAGTTATTTAAAAAAAATTTACTAGCAAACTCGATCATCTAATGATGAAGTGCATATTGCCTTTTAGAAAATAAAATGCTTCGCTGAGCGCAGCCTGATACGACCGCAGAGGTCAAACCCTGAACAGTTGGGGCAAATTTGGACACAATATTCAAGCTTGATACTGTCTGAATTTGGATTGTGATCAACTTTTTGACACAATCTAGGTTTCTGACACAAAATAAATGTGGTCAAAGATCTTACAAATCTATTGCGCAATACTGTGCAATTCAAGGTTTCTTATTTCTTCTTGAAACTTTCAAAAATTTGAAATTTGTAAAAATTTTGAAAACAAAATATGAAGCCCTTAAAAAAATTGGAACCCCCACCATTTTTGAATCCCTCCTTGGAGCAATTACCTCCAAACTCAATCCCAGCCTTTCTTTTGTAGTATGGAACCTTGTAGTACAATTTCAGAGAGATCCGTTCACTTAAACACAAGTTATTGTCTGGAAACTAGAAAAATGCTTGTTTTTGGCCCTTTTTTGGCCCCTCATTCCTGCATGAATGAGACAATTATCCCCAAACTCAATCCCAGACTTCCCTTTGTGATATGGAACCTTATGGTACAATGTCAGAGAGATGCATACACTCACACACAAGTTATTGTCTTGAAACTACAAAAATGCTTGTTTTAGGCCCCTTTTTGGCCCTAAATTCCTAAACTAATGGCACCACAACCCCCAAAATGAATCCCAACCTTCTACTTGTGGTATTAAACATTGTGGTACAATTTCAGAGCAATCAAAATACTTAAACACAACTTATTATCCTGAAACTAGAAAAAATGCTTGTTTTGGGCCCCTTTTGGGTCCCTAATTCCTAAACGGTTGGGACCTGGCATCATCCCCAAAATCAATCCCAACCTCCCTATTATGGTATCAAACCTTCTTAAAAAATTTCAAAGAGATCCATTCCCTTAAACTAAAATTATTGTCCGAAAACCAAATGAATCTTCGGACGACGACGCAGACGACGACGACATCATACCATTATACGATCCCAAACAATTTTTTGCGGTCGTATAATGACTGGAAGAGGTCTTGAAAAAATATGGTTTTGGTATATGCTGTATTGATTTTGGAAAGCTACTGCAGTATAGTTGGAAATTTGGGCTAATTTTTATTTTTACAGTTCTTATTCTTTAGAAAAATGAAAACTGTACAAATAATTTATGGCAAATTGCGAGGGGAAACCATGATAAAAGAATGAAAACAAACATGCACTGGAAGGTCAATAGTAATTACTAAGGGAGCTGCCATTTGATTTAGGGGAGGAGGGGGGGCTAGGATGAAATTTGGAAAAAATGGCAGGACAGGAGATTTGAGTAAAAAAAAAGGCATGATGACAATTTATGTAAAAAAAGTCAGGATAAACTAGAGATTACAAATAAAAAAAATGCAGGACAACATTTTTTATCCTAGCCCCCCCCCCCCCATAAAAATCAAATGGTAGCTCCCTTATTCTCAAAAAATTTAACTAAATACACCAAATCATTTGACAACTGTTCAGGAAAAGTTTAATGTACAAAGGGGAACGCATGGAAAAGAAAAGAAAAAACAATATTATGGCTCCACATGCTCTGTGTTGATTGTTTATCAATGTAACGATGCGGTAAATTTCGGCAACAAACTTGAAAGTTAATTAGCTTGCATCCTTCATTGCTGATTTTTTTTTTCTGTTTATAGTCTCTATTTATACGGTTTCAAAATAATTGATAAAAACGTTAAATTTGGTAAACAAAATATGGTCATGTAAGGACAGCAACTCCAATAAGAAGCTAATAATGGTTTCATTAAAATTGGCAATTATGTATATATTCTATCTATTATGGTTTCCATGTTATGGTTATGATGGGTGGCTGTTCAACGTCAAGTGGCAAACTAGTTGCATATTCAGGATAAGAACATTTTAATGTGAAATGAAGATGAACCCTACTTTGTACAAGACCAGCATGCTGAGCCAGATTTTAACATGCTATTTCACAAGTCCACAGGAAGATTATTCTGTCTCCAGGCCAACCAGTGTTTGCTCTTACTCCTAAATCCTGTGTGCTTAGCGTATAAGTAGCAAATATCAATTTTTAAGTCTTTTGTTTTGACGCAGCTGGGGATCAAACCAAAAATCTTCTTCACTGGAGGCCATCACTCTACCAAAAGACCACTGAGGCAGTTTACAAGATAACAGACAAAAAACTAAAACTGCTAGATTTTATCAAGGTAGCCATGATGGTTAATTGGCAGAAATAACAAACCAAAAGTTTAAACTAGATGCACTAATAGTTAATTCAGGCCGTTTTGATTGAAATTGGTCCAGTAGTTTCATATGATACCTGTGATACGGTGCTTTTTGTCCGCAATTTGCTTTTTGTCATCTTTTGCTTTTTGTCCGATAATTTTGCTTTTTGTCCGACACTTTTGCTGTTTGTCCGTTGCTTTTTGTCCGTTTTTGCTTTTTGTCCGATAATTTTGCTTTTTGTCCGACACTTTTGCTTTTTGTCCGATAATTTTGCTTTTTGTCCGACACTTTTGCTTTTTGTCCGTTGCTTTTGGTCTGTTTTCCTTTTTGTCCGCTGATTTTGCTTTATGTCCGATATAAAAATGTGTATATTTTTTGCAGGTTTCACTTTGAACTTCGAAACACCATGCCCTTTTTGGAGTTAAATACAGACCTAATCACTTTATAAATGATTTGTACATAAAATATTCGTTTCTTTCACTAGATATAAGAAGATGTGGTATGAGTGCCAATGAAACAACTCTCCATCTAGTATGATCAATATGTTCTGAATTTACCGCTCACTTACGTTTAAAATGATTCATTGGAAAAGTTTTAGAAGATCGATATTATGAGCATTTATAATTTTGACATACAATTAGTTTCGCCTGAGAAGAGCGCAACATAATGCAAAATATAGGTATGCAAGTCCGACGTCATTTCGGTATATATTTCTTTTATTTCAGATGTGAAGAAGATCCGAATGCTTCCAATTTTGCATACTAAAGCTTTATGTTTCAATGACATGATTTTCAATTGTCCTTGATTTAATTTTCGTTGTTTCGTTTGTGTATAGGCTGATTGTAGGGTGTACATGTCCGACCGGTAGGTTTCAACTAACTTTTTGTCAATGTTCTATTTTATGGTTCGGTTTTTTTTTCTGATGCTTTTTAAGCAATGGGTCAATTAAAATTTAATTTAGCGTATGCAGGCCTTGTTATTTTTACTAGAATATTGAACGGGGTTCATCTAACATTGACCTTATTTTCACGTGCTATTGGTCGATGCTTATTTTTCATGGGATTTTGGTGGGTTTTTTTAATAATCTCATAGTAGACCAAGTATATTTTCTGAAATGATTGTAATGTGAACATACTATTCGCAAATAGTATGTCTGAAATTTAATACATTTTTATGGTTTATTTGCTTGTCTTAATGAGTGTGGTATCTTAGATAATAAATACAATAGGTGGACAATATTGGTTGTATTGGATGATGTCTAATTGCATGTAAACTGACACTGCCCTTACTTTCGTCATTCATCGATCAATCATGAGTTCTCAACATTTAATTTATGTATGATTTACATACCCGACAAGAAGTGACAATCTGACCTTGACCTCAGTTTCATAGTTCATTGGTCAATTTTAAGTATTGGTGGTTATAGGTCTGTATCTCGGATAATAATTAAAACATTCATGAAAGATACCATGCAGATGTATAACTGTATTCTCCAAACTCGCGTTTCCCTACAAAGGATTCATCAGTGACGGTCGATTAAAAAATAATATGGAACTTAGAATAATTAATTGGTAAGATTGCCAATGAAACCACTCTCTACAAGAGACCAAATGTCTTTGGTGATATAGACTACATGACACCGTATGACACTCAACGCGGAGCAGAAATCTTCACCTCATAGACAATAAAAAACGTGAAAATCATCGGCAACATTTATAATGCATAAACCTAAAAACCGAAAAGATAGCGTTAAAATAGATATAAGAAGATGTGGTATGAGTGCTAATGAGACGACTCTCTCATCCAAGTCACAGTTTGTAAAAGTAAACCATTATAGGTCAAAGTACAGTCTTCAACACGGAGCCTTGGCTCCCACCGAACAGCAAGCTATAAAGGGCCCCTAAAATGACATGTTTAAAACCATTCAAAGGGGAAAACGAACGGTCTAATCTATATAAAAACCAGAAACGAGAAACACATATGAACCACATCAACAAACGACTGAACACCAGACGTCTGTTTGACCTTGATCAATATTGTGATAGTCAAGTTTTTCAAATACTTTTACTATTCGGTCAACTTGACTTATTTTGTTGACCCATTTTCTTCAAGACTATTTTGCCGACCATAATACCAATTTTCCAATCATGATTTCTTTGATAGAGTGTTGCTGCTCACAAAGAAGCTATTAAACCAAGAGTTCCAACAGATGAAGTTGAAATCCCCCCTCGTAAGTTTTACGGACGCCATCAAGAGTTGGTTGACCGTTATGGAATATCTGTTTCACAGATGATAGCGGATAGGTTTCAAATGTCTTAACTACAATCCCGTCCCCTTTTCCTTGAATGTGGCCTACCGCGTTAGACTTGTTACCGGGTTTGTACTAACATGAGCAACACGATGAGTGCCACGTGTGTAGCAGGAACTGCTTTTAAAAAAGAAAATGTGGTAGGATTGCCAATGAGACAACTCTCCACAAGAGACCAAATGACACAGAAATTAACAGCTATAGGTCACCGTACAGCCTCCAACAATGAACAAAGCCCATACCGCATAGTCAGCTATAAAAGACTCCGAAATCACAAATGTAAAACAATTCAAACGAAAAACTAACGGCCTAATTATTGTACAAAAAAATAACGAAAAACAACAGCAACAAACACCAACCACTGAATTACAGGCTCCAGACTTGGGACAGAAAACATACATACAGAATGTGGCGGGGTTATACATGTTACCCTTCCTGAGCACCTGAGATCACCCCCAGTTTTGCTCAGTATGTTATGTATTTGTACTTTAATTGTTTGTGTGTTTGTGTGTTTCTTTTTTTTAGCCATGGCGTTGTCAGTTCATTTTCGACTTCTGAGTTTCAATGCCCCCTTGGTATCCTTCGCCTCCCTCTTTAGATGGAACATTTCTGCTTGAAACCTTAGATTTTCCATTTTCCTTATCTATCTGTAAGCTTGAAACATTATGTATGGTTTTATCCTGAGAAAATGCATAGCATCCTTCAATTTCGTTCAGATTAAGAAATATTTGCCAAAGTTGAAGGAAGGACTTGAAATAAATAATTGCTTTGAAATGTCAATTTGACATCTTTTTTTGTATCGAGGCATAATTATTATTAATTAATTTGAGTTGTTTAATTTATTTTTGAATTCGTTTCAGACTAGTGATTTGTTGCCTTAGTTATGGCCTTGAAAAAAGAAACTTTGAACATATGTAGATACCGCAAAGTATTGTTACGATTTGCATGCATAAACTAACGAACTCGTGGTTGCAAATTCAGAAATGCCATTAGCATTAAATATATCGATCATTCCAGGGCTTGAGCGAGCTTTTTTCTGTGGTATGGGGTTTACTCACTGTTAAAAGCCGAGCGAAAACTGGTTTATAATGATCACACTTTTGATTATTGGCTTTACTGGATAGTCATCTAATGTACAAATATACCACACAAGTTTTACACGAAACCATTGGATTGGCATGAAATTTCTGATGTCTTCTGATTTTTTAGTCACTAAGAAGTCAAACTTTCCGCTATACGGTATTTGCATGACTGTAGATTAAAATACAAAACATAAAAAAAAATAAAAAATTCTGATAAAAAAGTTTTAATGAAAGAAAAATACATCTTCCTGATGTGTAAAAACACGGTAAATACATATAGAAAAGTGTCTTTTGTACCACTTTCAGAGGTATCTTTCCTTAAAAGTCAAAGCATATAGTCAAATTGGTAAGAAAAGAATTGTGAAAATTATATGACATTAATATGTGTTAGTAAACATACAAATCCCTCTTATCGTTTTAAATGTTATAAACGTTTGAATGAATTGTACAAGTACTCCATACTTTCACGACTACCCTCTGTCATTAAGGGACATACAATACAATTACAGGGGAGGTAATGGCGTTGCGAACGTAAAATGTAATTTTCGCGAGGTCAAACTGTGACATATCGGGAAATGACTGGTTTTTTTTTCTGTGATTTAAACTGATTTAACTTGAAAACGAGTACATGGACCCCTCTTTTTTAAAATTGCATTATGTTTGATTACGTATGAAGTTTATTGGTACCAATTTTAATGAAAAAGTCAACATTGATTTTTTTTTAAATTTGATAAATATACCGCAAAAATGCCGTTTTTCCTAAGATTCCGAAAATTTGTTAAACATTAACTATTTTCAAAGAATTGTTGAACATACTAAGAGATGAGTAAAGTACAAAAAATCCGCTTGTGTTTATCTGTTGAAATAAAAAAAGTTAGGTGTGTCTATCAAAAGGATAGAAATGTAAAAAAAAACGAAATTTTGACCCCTTTTATCTCTTAAAGTAGCACATGAAGGTACATTTTAATTACATAATTGAATTGCGCAAAAGGGATCTTTTAATGATAGGCCATGTCCAGGGAGACATAAAGCAACAAACGCCTAGCAGGACCGATGCATTTGTCTAAAACATCTCCGATATTGATTCCGCGTGGCTTTCTAATTGACACGAGTATCCATTGGTGTTCATGGTAAAACCTTTGGAGCTATATCAATTTGCGTGGAAATTAATAAAGAGCACGGCGACCTTTCCTTGGTGATATTTTAATAGCCGTCCGGCTTAGAAAAAATATCTGTTAACCAACAACCATCTTATGTGTACCAAAAGCCGTCAGCGATGGTCACACAGGCAATTTGCTACCTTCGTGGACCAAAGTCTGGCTTTTCGCGGGATCCTATTAAACATTCAGTGTTGTCACTACCATGTGCTGTAGAGATTTCGTTGCACAACATGAAAGAAACATTCTTTATTAGGACTCTATGTTGATAATTCGACATTGGATGTTTCATATACCAATTGTAGCCGAAAAATGATAATGAAACATTTTTGTTTGATATCGATCTATTGTTTGAATTGTAAATTTTCATATTCATTTTTTTTTAACGGTTATCATTTTGAATATAGATTTTATTTTTGAAAAAGCAAGTGTTGGACTTTTATTGGCACTTAGTTCATGTAAGCTGTCATTTTTTAAATGTGCTTATCCGAGTCCTGGACTGCATTCCAGCGGCTTTCATTCGTTAATTTTGTGTACATTTTATACAGACCAGTATTTTTTTCAATTAGTTTTACCAATATTTTAGCTGCATGTAACATCTTGAACACTCAGAACAGCGAAACAAAATTTAGATTTCAGAAATAAATAGCCTTTAGCCATCAACGAATAGCCTATGACTTTTCAAGAGTTGTTTTCGTTAAAGGATGATTCCTTTATTTTTGTGTAATTTTTGCTCTTTAATAACGAAAAAAAAAAAGATAAAAAGAACATTACGTAAAGCATTAAGTATCACCTATAGCATTTAACAACCTTCATTGGTGGTAGTTCATATATATTTCTGCTGTTTTTTTGTGTATAAGTTATTGTCCTGAATAAACATCTTTATGCGTTTGTGCGTTTTTGCGTTTCAGTTTTTATTGTGAAATTTCTTCTATCAGCAAAGACAAACTTTAAATTCGGCCGTTATAAATGTTTTCGCTAGAAATCCATGTATAATTATTTAATAGCTACACATTTAATCATTATCTAGTGCCCTTAGATGAGATTTTCCGAGACGCTGGGTTTGAAATGGGGTATCCCATTCAATTTATACAATATTCGGAATTTTTAAAAGATGCAGATGGAAATTTTCGGTCCTTATGAATGTGTTCGCAAGGAATTAAATCATAACTCCTTGTAGGGTCATCAAAAAGCAACTATTTAGGACCCCCTTGGATTAAAGATCTTCCAAGACAACTGGTTCGAAAGTTCAGTTAAACATATGTCTTTTTTTAAACATAATATTAATGGACCTGGCACATTGAAGTCTTGTCCAAAATATGATTATAATACGACACAAACGGAGCAGGATTTGCTTACCCTTCCTGAAAACCATAAATCATCACGGTTTTTTACAGGGTTCTTGTTGCTCAGATTTTATTTTTCAATGTTGTGTTTTGTGGACTGTTGTGTGTCTTGTTGTTTTTCATTTTAGCTGTGGCTTTGTTGGTTTGTTTCGACCTTTTTTAAGTGTGATTGCCCCTTTGGTATCTTTCGCCTCTCTCTTATATATGATATCACAATAATTATATATATATGTAAGCGTTCATATGCATACAATGCTGAATTAAACATAATAATTAGATAAGTGAAAAAAAGAAAATGAAGAAATAGAAAAAAGGGGACATAAACAGGAGAAGTAGAAGGCAAGATATAAGGATATTTGTACGAGTGAGGAGTTGGCATTCTTAGTGTTTTACACAACAAGGAATGTTTTAGGTCGTGTTATAAAGACAAACGCTTATTCATTCTGGTCGTAAGTTAGTCTGTCATCCTCAAACGTGTTAGCAATGGTGTACCTTCTCGAATTTGTAGAATACATGGGATTTTCAAAGATTTAGACGAACATGTTCGAAACTTTATAATAATTTAGAAATTGATCAAATCAAATAATCCATGTGTGATTGTTTCGTTATTGAAATTCTAAATATGTTTAACCGCGCTAAATATTATATATGACAATCATACAAATAAGTCAGGAACGGGGGTTCAACCTGTAATTTAGTAGTTGTTGTTTGTTACTGTATATCATATTTGTTTGTCGTATCATAGATATAATAGCCATAGATCTATGGCTATTATATCTATGGTCGTATACAGTTTTGTAAATCAATCAAGCCGTTGGTTTTTCTCGTATGAATTGTTTTACCACTATGGTAAATGGTGTCGGCGTTTGCTGCATGTGGAAGTGCATACATTTACATTTTATAGCTTATACGCACAGTTTCTTCTTTCCGCTAGTGATATATAGTCACCATTTGCACTGATATACGAACGGCCGTCTATCCGTCGCTCCAAAATATTTTGCAACATTTTAGTTTAAAAATGTCATTTAAGTCTGGTAATAATTTCGTCATATTTCCAACAACTTTGTTTTTTTTTAAACATTACAAACATTACAAATATAACAAACAATGCTTTAACTTTTGGAACAATATCGCAAAGTTTAAGGAAGACATGTGTAGCTATTTATTGAGATAAACTGTATTAATCTTTAAATTTCGGAATTGTCTAGCAACTATTTCCAAATGGCGTACCGTTAAGACGTTCGAGGCTATTCAAGTAATAAGGAAACTTTGGTTAACGCAACAGCATTGTCAGCCAAGTAGTTAATTGTTGTTTGACAAACTCGAAAGGAGGGAGGAAAGTAATTAAAATGCTACTTAGCATTTACTTAATTCTTATAACGAAATAGATGGGCACAATATTTTAGATACAGATAGTGCATTTCTAAATATAAAACACTTTTTTAATAGAAACATTTGAAATAAATACATCAACAGTGTTTATTTTAAAATTGGTCAAGTCTGTAGGGCGGCAAAAGTAGAAGTCATTGTTATTTTTTTCCTCCTCACTGAAATGCGATACTTTTAATACTAATCCGTAAATATGATTAAGTTTTCGGTATATTTCTTATCAATAGAGTATGCATGTACCAACCAAAGAAATATGACTGTATCCCGGGTTATTACTCCCGAAAAGAGAAATAAAATCAAATCTGGAACTAGTCTCCGTTACCCAGACGGTTGAATTTTACAAATCAATATGTGATACAAGCTGGGACTATTATACTGGTTAGTATAATAGTCCCATATACAAGTGGAAAATATCAATGAATTAAAAAACAAGAATGTTAAAAGTGACGCCACCGAATTTCGTACTTAATCTGTATTTTGTAGTAATAAGCATTGTGTATAAGTTTCATAACATTTGGTTGAGGCAAACTAAAGTTAGAGAACGGAAACAACTTGAAAAAATATACATTATCTTAGTTTTGAGGTAATGAATATTGTGTATAGGTTTCATAATGTTTGGTTGGGGCAAACTTAAGTTACAGAATGGAAACTAAAAATTTTGCAATCTTTTGATTTATAAAGGTGCACAACTCAATAATGGTTAAAGTGACACTACCCAAATTCAACTTCATCTGTGTTTTATCAGTGGAAGGCATTGTATAAAGCATTGATTGTAGTTGATTCAATTATAATCATGGACAAAGGAAGATAACTCCAATTTTAAAAATTACTTGAATAATGACATTGATATTTTTAGAAATTACATTTAGTTAAGACAAACTCAAGTTAGAGAACGGAAACGAAAAATTCAGTAATTTTTTCATTTGTAAAGGGGCATAACCCTAGAACGGTAATCAAAGTGCTTGAAAGCACTGAATGGTAAAGATTGCTTTAATTTATCAGTAGGAAGTAAAATTGAATAATATTGCATTGTATAAAGCATTGGTTGTAGTTGATTCAACTGCCATTATGCACAAAGAAAGATAACTCCAATTTTCAAAGAAGACTTTAAAATATTTTTAGAAATGAAGGGTAAAAATTGCTTTAATTTATCAGTGGAAGGCAAAATTAAACATTGCATTTTATAAAGCTTTGATTGTAGTTGACTCAACTATAATCATGGAGAAAGGGAGATAACTCCAATTTTAAAAATGACTTGATATTTAGAAAAAAAAAGTAAAGGGCATAACTCTAGAACAGTAAAAGTGACATCACCAAAATTCAAACTTGGTCTGTATATTGTGGTAATAAGCATTGTGTATAAGTTTCATAACATTTGGTTGAGGCAAACTTAAGTTAGAGAACAAAAACGAAAAATTTAGCAATTTTTCCATTTGTAAAGGAGCATAACTCTAGAACGGTAAGAGTGACACCACCAAAATTCAAACTTGATCTGTATTTAGTGATAATAAGCATTGTGTATAAGTTTCATAACTAAAGTTAGAGAACGGAAACCAACTTTGGGAGGTACGGACGGACGGACGGACAGATGGACAAGGGTAAAACTTAATGCCCCCTCTGCTACGGCGGGGGCATAACAATATTTTAATCAAACATAACTCTGTGTATTTACAATAAGTAGTTTTTAAGTAAACAAGTTAGTTAAGTTATTTAAACGAGTTAGTTAAGTTGTTAAAACAAGTTAGCTAAAGGGTGTGAGTGTGTGTGATCGGATATTTTTTTGAAACAAGATACCCCAAGGATGATTATTATTACATGGTAAGCGATTAGGTCAAATTTATCCCTCAAGACTTCGAATGCAATGCAGTTCTCTAAATCAACATCTTTTTGTTAAAAATATAGTGGCCTCACCACTTTGTTTATGTAGTGCTATAGAAACAACAGCGCATTACTTGTTGCACTGTCCCCGATTTCACATCATGTGTGAACAGCATTTTTATAACATCAGAATCATACACTTCTTGTCAGAAGAAATTTTGCTATACGGTTCAACGGAACTCAGCTACGAACAAAACATTGAAATATTCTTGGCAGTTCAAACATTCATACTCAGTAGCAAAAAATTTGTCATATAATTTCAAACATCTTGTTCAACAAGTCTACAGTGCATATTTATATCTTAAATAATTGTGTCCGTTCAGAAACATGCACTTTATTATTGTACTTCCGATGTTTCTGATTTTTTTTTCTCTCTTCTTGTGTTCACAACCTTATTATATGTCTTGTTTTCCATCTAGTGTAACATTATTTAATTTTATACATTCTACTCCTTGAGTATTACAATATGAAATGTTCTTATTTGAATTCGGAAACGGATTAATATAAGTTAACAGCTTGTTTCCAGATCCTATTAATTATTCAATTGTATTAATATGTAAATGCCAAATTGTGTACATAATTTATCTTGAATTTAATTAATAAAATATGTTTACACTAAGGATGATTTTGGCCATATTTGCTTAAATTTTGCCAGTAGTTTCAGAGGAGAAGATTTTTGTAAAAATCAACGACGATGACGGATGCCAAGTGAGGAGAAAAGCTCACTTAGCCCTCTGGGCCAGGTGAGTTAAAAAAGCAATGGACAAAAAGCAAAAGTGTCGGACAAAAAGCAAAATTATCTGACAAAAAGCAAAACGGACAAAAAGCAACGGACAAAAAGCAAAAGTGTCGGACAAAAAGCAAAATTATCAGACAAAAAGCAAAACGGACAAAAAGCAACGGACAAAAAGCAAAAGTGTCGGACAAAAAGCAAAATTATCGGACAAAAAGCAAATTGCGGACAAAAAGCATCGTATCATACCAGTTAACATTTTTTAACAACTGACACTGAATGATTACAACAGCTAACATGGCCCATAAGACGAGGTGTCAAGTGAGTTAACAAAAGTACAATATCAGCCAGCACAACAATGGAATCATATCTAAAAGGAAGATCAAATAAAATGAAGAATGATAAAACAAACAATTTATTTTTGTCATGAATCTGGAGATCTGTTTCTGTGAAGTTGTGGTCGTAGTGATGATAATGTGATCAAAATGGCTTCCTAAAAAGAGAGAAATATCTTTCAGTATAAAGCATAATAATTTGTTTCCATATGTTCACCTAGAAATGCATGAATTATTTTTGCGAGAACCCCCCTTTTTTTTTTACAAAAAAAACAATATCTCTAAAATAAAAATTTGAATCATAACAAAAAAGTATACAGATCTTTAGATTAATATAACTAAGAAGTGTGTAAACTTTTAAGCAATAATCATAAATCGTTTTTGAGATACGGCGCGACATGTGAAAAAAAACCCTCCCCCTTTTTTTTACAAAATACTCAATAACTCAAATATAAAATTTTGAATCATCACCAAAAAGTGTACAGATCTTTAGATTAATATAACTAAGAAGTGTGTAAAGTTTTAAGCAATAATCATAAATTGTTTTTGAGATACGGCGCGACATGTGAAAAAAAAAACACACACCTGTTTTAGTTACTAAGTCCCGTAACTCAAAAAGTTTTAATCTTATTTTCACCAAAAAGTATACAGATCGTTTGACCTTCATAAGAAACAACTATTTTAAGTTTCATGAAATTTGGATAAGTCGTTCTCAAGTTACGGTGCGACATATTTACGCCGGACAGACAGACGGACAGAAGGACAGATGGACAGACAACATTTGTATACCATAATACGTCCCGTCAAAATTTTGACGGGCGTATAAAAACTATGAAAGAAGGAGTGTTTTGGGCCTGTAAATATAAAAAAAAAATGAAAAAGGTTCTCCTGAACACTTTGTCTCGTCTGGACTGCTGTTGGCAGTGTAAATTGAATGTTGACTGACAAAGAAGCTTCTGTCCAACTTTTGTAACATTCCATGAAGAATTGACAAAGATATTTAAGTTTTAAAATCTTTTACCACAGACTGTACCTAAATATTTAAGGTGAATAATAAGTCCATTATTTAGTAAAGTACAGCAAAGCAATGAACAAAATGTAAATTTTACTCTTGATAGTAACTTTTGATTTTTGAGATGCTTCTGTAAAAATTTCAAGAAATTATATGAAGGTTTGAAAAAGGTTATCAAAGTTTTAAAAACTTTAAAAAAAAAAAGTATCTGAATATTAACTGCGAAAAATTTTATCAGTAAAACACAGAAAAGTAAAAAAAAATGTTTAAACTTCAGATCTGTCTAAGTTATTTGATGTCTAAAAAACTTTAACCCCAGAATGTATCTAAATGGTAATTAAAAAATACTTTTCTCATCTATCAGTAAAATACAGAAAAATAAAAAATATGTTTTCAAAATCTTGTATCAGATGCTATCTCTTATTTATACAGAAGCTTCTGTTTCAATTTCATAAAATTCTATGAAGGTTTGACAAAGTTATTGATTTCTACCGTAATCGGCCCTGTATAGTTCGCACTGTTACATTGACGGCATCCCCTTCTCGTCACGAGAATTCAGGTAAAAAACTGTTTGTAACTGTTTGAAAATGTCCAATGAAACTCTGGTAATTTCAAATCGAGTGTGATCATTTGCGGTATTTTCATGGAAAAACATGTTTTTCATCATCAAATAGAAGTTGAAATTCTTGTAAACGATTCTAGAACACTTCACGAGTGTTAAAATAAGTCAAAATCACAAAAAACAAGTAATTGAGTAACTTGTGTTTGTTTAAGCAGCAACTTCGAATAGCACATGTAAATGAAAATAAATACGGTGAGAGTGTTCAGAAAATCTGTACTTAATAAATATCACTAGAATACGACTTTGAAAGTAAAACAGTTCCATCCTCAAGTAAAATAATGTTTAACATATCTATCACCTTAATGTGTGAAGGATCTTAAGCTAAAACAAACATGTGTTAGTACGAAACACCAAGACGGAACGAATAACTGATTATGTTTTGTAGTTTATACAGCGTTATGCATAAACTGGTTCCTGGCTGACTTATTACACTTTTTCCTTTTGTTAAATTTGAATGGATTCCATTTTCTGCAATGCAGTGAAAAGAAACGAGAAATTTGTAATGAAGCATTTAATTTTGAAATTTATCAGTTTATATTTGATATGGAATAAAAAAAGCATATTAATATGGATTATTAGTTTTGAAAATCATAAGATCGCCCTCTACAATTTCAATAACAAACCTGGCAGAACTTAAAACAAACCTTGTGAAATCAAATTTTTCTCTTATTTCTTGCTTATCATTCTCTATAATCTGCACCCCTTGTGGCAGATTCAATTTTGGAGAATAAAACCGCGGACTATACAAGCCTGAATTGGGTAATAAAACTTTAACCCCAGACTATATCTATACATTGTGCATATTCAAAAGGCTGTGTCCTTTCACAATACTAATTTTCTAAAATGTTTTTCCTTATTGAATAAAATTGAGAATGGAAATGGGGAATATGTCAAAGAGACAACAACCCGACCAAAGAACAGACAACAGCCGAAGGCCACTAATGGGTCTTCAATGCAGCGAGAAAATCCCGCACCCGGAGGTGGTCCTCAGCTGGCCCCTAACTAAAATTGTGTGCTAGTTCAGTGAAAATGGACG
Source organism: Mytilus californianus (assembly GCF_021869535.1). NCBI lineage: Eukaryota > Metazoa > Mollusca > Bivalvia > Mytilida > Mytilidae > Mytilus > Mytilus californianus. The sequence goes on along the minus strand of NW_026262679.1, from coordinate 67,024,427 downwards.
TCACACTAAACTCCAAAACATATAAATGAACTAAAATTAAAAAACATACTAGACTAACAAAGTTTGGAAGTTTGGATTCATCTTTTCAAATTGATCAACTGATAAAATATTTTAGCTAACTGATAGTAAAAGGTTATTTTTTGGGTAGCAATAATTGTGCTTTATTCTATTTCTCTGTATGTATAAAGTCAAGGTTTATTATAATTTTGTCACTTTGCCACATTTATTGTTATATCATGTCCATGTAAATCATGAAAAGAAAATAATTAAAAAAAACCAATCTTTTATAGCGATATATGTTTGATGGAAAAAATGAAATTAGTACCACCAACCATGTACTCTTAAAAGAAAGGGAAAAATTTCACATTGAATTACCTCCCTTTTAACATAAAAAAGAAGTTATATGTAAAAATTTGATAGACACTTGAGAAAAAGGATACACTAATAATATCCTTCATTGGTTAATTTTTGGGTGAAGAAATTGGTGTTAGTAATGAAAAATAAACAGAGCAGGGATTTATAATTAATTATCTCCCCTGTTATATAGAATGGATACATTTCCCAAGAGATAGTCAAATATTTGATTTGATTCAACATAAAAAGAAGTTAGTTTATAGGAAAAATTAAAACACATCTATAGTTCTTATTATAAAATGTATAGGGATTTGTTCAGGATTGTAAATGTAAATTTTGTTTTTTTGACAAATTAAAAAAAATCAGTTCTTGTATTAGTAAAGAGAAAGAAAATGCAAAAATGTAAAATTAATATGACTATTATTGCACAAATACAATATATGTATATATATATATATTATCTAAACATAGTAAATTGGTGTATAAGTCAAATTAAATGAGCTTTCTTATATGTGTAAGAGTTCAAATATTATTATTGATTAATGCACATAGATATATAACATGTTAGATTGGATATAGACAATGTAAATACATGGTTTATAGAAATTTAAAGTGGTTTTCAGTCTTTAATTTCACTTGTTAACATATTCATGAATTTTTATAGTAAAAAACAATGTTTGACTTTGTCATCTTGGAATGTGCGTGGCCTCGGAGATAAGATTGAAGATCAAAGGTTTATTGATAAAATTAAAAGTGATATAAATATATTACTCGAAACATGGAAAGGAAGTTGTAAAGATTATAATATTGAAGGCTTTAATTGTATTTCAAAAGTCAGAAAAAAGCGCAAAAAATGCAAGAAGGCACAGCGAAGGCATAATTGTTTATTATAGAAAAGAGTTAGAAAAAGGCATACAAAATATTGTAAATGGCACTTCATCAGAAAACAGATTATGGGTTAAACTTGACAAAAACTTCTTTGGTTTTTTAGAAGACGTATACATGTGTGCAGTATATGTACCGCCTATATCTTCTGTGTACTCTGAAAATGATTTCATGTCTTTAGAAAATGAAATTTCTATTTTTTCTGCTAAAGGGAAAATTCTTTTATTAGGAGATTTTAATAGTAGAATTGGAAATAAACCTGATTTTGTAGTACAGGATTCAGCAGAAATAAATAGATTTGATGGCTCAAAATTATTGCCAGAGAATTATATGATTGATGATGAAATAGTAAGACAAAATCAAGATAAAATTTATAATTCACAAGGTAAATCTTTATTAGACTTGTGTATATCTTCGAGGTTGCGCATATTCAATGGCAGATACATGGGAGACAGTTTAGGTTATTGCACATTTATGTCTGTAAACGGGTCAAGTACAGTTGACTACGGAATTGTTAGTGAGAGTCTCCTATCCTTGGTAAAATATTTTAAAACAGATTGTTTTTCATATATGTCTGATCATGTACAGATACAGGTCACCTTAAAATGTGATATAAAAATATATCCTAATATACAGTTGGATAAAAAAAGATGGAAAAATGTAAAAAGATACATTTGGAAAGAGGATTCTGAAAATTTCAGAACAAATAAAAAATAATATAATCAACTTTGAACTAGAAAATTTTTCTGAATGTCAAAAAGGTGTTGATGGAGCAGAAGAAAAGTTAACACAAATATTTGAATAAATCTCTGAAATTTCATGTAAAATAAAAAAAAACAGGGATAAAAAGAAAAAAGAAAAAGTTTAAACAAGTTTGGTCAGATAATTCAATTTATGAAACCAAAAAAGAAATAAACAGTATTTGAAATAAAATTAAAAAATGTCCTAGTAATCATTTGAAAAACAAATACTTTGAAATGATAAAAAAACTAAGAAAAATGACTAAAATAAAGAAAGCAGAATATAAGAAGAAAATTTTTGATAACCTTACAGATACATTTAATAAAAAACCAAAAGACTACTGGGATATAATTAAAAAGTTTAAAAAGATAAAAGAAGTTGACCAGGGAATTCCACCAATTTTACAAGATGAAGATAAAATTAAAAAACACATTCAACAACAAGGCAATCCAAAATCATGTGATGAAAATTTTAGCCAGGAAATAGAAAATAAATTAAAGGAGTTTGAGAATAACATAGAATTTAAAGAAGAAACTGATACCCCCATCACATGTAAAGAGGTTAAAAATTTAATACATAGATTAAAAAAGGGTAAATCATCAGGTCCAGATAATATAATAAATGAAGTTATAAAATATAGTAAAAATGTAACACTGAAAAGTATTGTCAAACTCTTTAATTTGATATTAAATACTAGTATTTATCCTTCTTCATGGCAAAACTCATTTGTAGTTTTGTTACACAAAGCAGGCGATAAAAGCGACCCTAATAATTATAGAGGTGTCTCCTTAATAGATTGTCTACCAAAATTATTTAATGCTATCTTAAATGAAAGACTTATAAAAAAAATGGAAGCTGCTGTCAGTAAAAGTCAATTTGGTTTTCGTAAAAATCATAGGACTTCTGACAGTATCTTTGTATTAAAATCATTAATAAATAAATATTTACATAAAAATAAAAATAAAATATATGCATGCTTTGTAGATCTAAGGAAGGCCTTTGACTCTGTATGGAGAAAAGCCCTCCTTTATAAACTTTACAACCTAGGAGTTGGTAAAATTTTTTATAATATTATTAAACAACAATATATTAACACTAAATCAGCTATCAAAGTGCAGAATCAACACTCAGACTTTTTTGAAATATCAAGAGGGGTCAAACAAGGAGATTCTTTAAGCCTCTCTTTGTTTAATCTTTTTATAAATGATATTGAAAGTGAACTCTCAAAAAATGATAATTATCCTTTAAAATCAGTTTCTTCTGAGGTAAATTGTCTTATGTTTGCAGATGATCTACTTATACTTTCAGAAAGTAAACAAGGTTTGCAAAATAGCTTAAATAATTTAGAAGAATATTGTGACACCTGGCAACTTACACTAAATGTTAACAAAACTAAAACTATGATTTTGCAAAACAAAAACATTAAATTAGAACAATCTTTTGTTAAATATAAAGATATAAATTTGATAAATGTTCCAGAATATAAATTTTTAGGTATTCTTATTAAATGTAATGGTAATTTTAATCACAGCTCTGAAGAACTAGTAAAAAAGGTGAAAAAGGTAATGTTTGCTATTAAATCCTATACTGGTTCTTTAAATAATATCCCTATTAAAGTAGCATGTAGTTTGTTTAATACTATGGTGGAACCAATTGCTACATATAATTCAGAGGTTACTTTTATGGATACATATATAACATTATATAGAGCTGTCCAGAGGGCAAATGTATCCCATAAAGAAATTGACTTTCTTGATTTTACTAATAAAACTTGTTTTGAAAAACTTCATTTATCATTTTGTAAATATATTTTGGGAACACAATAAAAATGCATCAAATTTAGCAGTTAGAAAAGAATTAAGTAGCTATCCATTAGAATTAAAAATAAAGGTCCAAAGTTTACTATATTTAACAAGACTTCTAAATAATTGTATAAATCCCTTATTGTATGAGGCTTTCACTCTATCAAAGAATCTAGACTCAGCAGGATGTTACACATGGTTTACGTATATAAAAAACATTGCAAAGGAAGCAAATGTAGATTTTAAACATATTGAGGAGTGTAAGAATCTAAACCAAATAAAAACACTTAAAACTGAATTAAAAGTTAAACTCCTTAATCATTATGAAAATTATATAAATAAATTTGAGAAAATAGATAATAGCAGTAAACTTCTATTATATAAAACATTAAAACAAAGTAATAAAATAGAAACATATCTGAATTCTAATATATTTGAAAATAGATGTAATATCACTAAATTAAGATTAAGTGATCATAATTTATTAATAGAAAAAGGGAGACACCTAAAAATCCCTAGAGAAAACCGGTTGTGTCAGTCCTGCAATACAATTGAGGATGAAAAACATTTTCTTTTGTATTGCAGGAAAAACGCTTCCAAGTTTTTATTGAAAAATTAACAAAGGCTAAAAGTATAGAAAATTTTAATAGCCTCAATGAAAATGAAAAAAATGATAAATATTCTTTGCCCATCAACACAAAAACAGGTAGAAAGCATAGGTTCCTTTATTAAAAAGTCATTGGCACTAAGGATAGGGGACTCATAATTGAATTTTGAACTATTTTCATTAGTTTGTTTAATATGATTATACATGCTTTTTTCTTGTCATTATGTTAATGTTGTTTTTGTCACAAATCGTATAAGTTGGTTTATATGGCAATAAAAGTTTGATTGATTGATTGATTGTAAAACTCTACCCTAAAGCAAGAACCTACTTTACTATTAGTATACTCTCTTTAACATAATAATAATTGAATATTTTTAATCTTTTACGTTTGAATGATAACTTTAAAGCCTTCTATTTTTTAATTTAAACTGCATTCTGTAAACAATAATATCTGTTTACAATTTTTCTTTCTCTATAACTCACTTCAGTTCTGATGGTGTGACTCCCTTGACACGGGCAGGTGTTGAGGTAATGTTGGAACAACAAGCTGGGATTATCTACATTCAGCGCTTCATCTGCATCTAAACTTGCCTCTAAACCTTGAACACCACCAAATACTACTAGTGCATGTCTGAAAATAGATGTTACAAATTGTCAAAAAGCAAGTTTAAAAAACCTATATAACTGAACAATCTGCTCCATGTTCCTCTTAGATTGATAAAAACTGACCAATCTGCTCCATATCTTAGATTGATAAAAATGATAAAAAAAACAAAAATAAACAAATGTAATTTGATATGATCAGCTGCATATAATGACAAAATTTTGAAAGGAAACATGAGAGCTATCTAACCAAAAGACCTAAACGACAGAAACTCTTGCTAAAAATCAATATATCTAAATGGCAATATGGTGATCGAACTCTTAACATAACCAAACATCTTACAAATAAGACATCTTCTTTACAAAAGTCCTTGGAGAGATTGTTTAGTTGTCATGTGACCAGTTTAATACACATAAAATTAATGTGGTTAAATATCTATAATCTAAACAGAAGACATGTTTAATTTTGTACTTTTTATACAGTGTTGTATAAATAACACATAGCTGAGAGGGTGATAGAGCAGATTGTTACCCAGAGAAAACAGTACCAACCCTCTTGGGTATGTGTTATTTAATTTATCAAACTCAATGTTCTGCCAATATTGTCTTTTAAATTTTTAATTGGAAATGATTAACTATGACGTCATGGTCATAACGTTGCAGTTATTGGAAAAACAACAAAAGTGAAGCAAGGTGTATCTTTTATTTTGACAGTCTATGAAAAAAGTTCAGAGGCCAAAACATAGCAGTTGAGCATTTTCTTTAAAATCATTGATGTAAATTCTATTCATTGTACTTTAAATTATCAATTTTGATTTGTCTGAATGGGAGGATAATATTCAATAAAATGCTCCGCTGGGGTGCAACTTGATACGACCGCAGAGGTCGAACCCTGAACAGTTGGGACAAGTATGGACACAACATTCAAGCTTGATACAGCACTGAATTTGGATTGTAATTAAATATTTGACACAGCATAGGTTTCTGACACAGAATGAATGTGGTCTAAGAACTTTAAAATTTTTAATTTACCTATTCAAACCATATCATTATTATTTGCTTTTATATATAAATCAGAAATAACCAATTTAAAATGGAAAATTTTAAAGAAAAAAAAGGAAAAAAAAATCCCCCCCCCAAATTTTTTGAACCCCCTTATGATTCATCACCCCCAAACTCAATCCCTGCCTTCCCTTTGTGGTATGATACCTTGCAGTACAATTTCAGAGAGATCATACACTTGAACACAAGTTATTGTCTGGAAACTAGAAAAATGCTTGTTTTTTGGCCCCAAATTCCTAAACGTTTAAGGCAATTACCCCCAAACTCAAACCCAGCTTTCCCTTTGTGATATGGAACCTTGTAGTACAATTTCATAAAGATCCATACACTTACACACAAGTTATTGTCCTGAAACTAGAAAAATGCTTGTTTTTTTGCTCCTTATGGCCCCTAATTCCTAAAATTTTGAGGCAATTACCCCCAAAATCAATCCCAGCCTTCCCTTTGTGGTATGGTACCTTGCAGTACAATTTCAGAGAGATCCATATACTTGAACACAAGTTATTGTCTGGAAACTAGAAAGATGCTTATTTTTGGCCCCTTTTTGGCCCCTTATTCCTAAACGTTTTGGGCAATTACCCCCAAACTCAATTCCAGCTTTCCCTTTGTTATATAGAACCTTGTAGTACAATGTCAGAGAGATCCATACACTTACACACAAGTTATTGTCATGAAACTAGAAAAATGCTTGTTTTTTGCCCCTTTTTGGCCCCTTATTCCTAAACGTTTTGGGCAATAACCCCAAACTCAATTCCAGCTTTCCCTTTGTTATATAGAACCTTGTAGTACAATTTCATAAAGATCCATACACTTACACACAAGTTATAGTTATGAAACTAGAAAAATGATTGTTTTTTGCCCCTTTTTGGCCCCTAATTCCTAAAATTTGGAGGCAATTACCCCCAAAATCAATCCCAGCATTCCCTTTGTGATATGGAACCTTGTGGTACAATGTCAGAGAGATCCATACACTTACACACAAGTTATTGTCATGAAACTAGAAAAATGCTTGTTTTTTGCCCCTTTTTGGCCCTTAATTCCTAAAACTTCCAGGCAATTACCCCCAAAATCAATCCCAGCATTCCTTTTGTGATATGGAACCTTGTGGTACAATGTCAGAGAGATCCATACAATAACACACAAGTTATGTCTGGAAGTTACAAAAATGCTTATTTTTGGCCCCTTTTTGGCCCCTAATTCCTCAACTGTCGGTACCATAACCCCCAAAATCAATCCCAACCTTCCTTTTGTGGTATTGAACCTTATGGTAAAATGTCATAAAGATCCATTCACTTAAACTAAAGTTAGAGTGCGTAAACCAATGTGTCTTCAGACAACGACAACGACGACGACGCCGACGTCATATCAATATACGACCACAAATAAAATTCAGTTGTCCAACCAAAACTGACTTTACAAATCAGCTTTGCATTCAAAAAGCAACAAGTTTTCACTACCCAATTAAATGCCTCTGCTGGGGCACAGTTTGATACGACCGCAGAGGTCGAACCCTGAACAGTTGGGGCAAGTATGGACACAACATTCAAGCTTGATACAGCACTGAATTTGGATTGTAATTAAACATTTGACACAGCATAGGTTTCTGACACAGAATGAATGTGGTCTAAGAACTTAAAATTTTTTAATTTACCTATTCCAACCATATCATTATTATTTGCTTTTATATATAAATCAGAAATAACCAATTTAAAATGGAAAATTTTAAAGAAAAAAAAGGAAAAAAAAATCCCCCCCCCCCAAATTTTTTGAACCCCCTTATCAATCCCCACCTTCCTTTTGTGGTATTGAACCTTATGGTAAAATTTCATAGAGATCCATTCACTTAAACTAAAGTTAGAGTGCGAAAACCAATGTGTCTTCGGACGACGACGACTATGACGACACCGACGCCAACGTCATACCAATATACGACCGCAAAATTTTTTTGCTGTCATATAAAAAGAAGGGGGTGGGGTTTACCCTCGTGGACTTCCCCTAAATTTTATTTTATTTGTTTTATTGTCGAATACAAGAATAAATATGGTTTAGGGGTGGGAATCTCAACTGTTTACAATTTCTCAAACAGAAGGGGGTGGGGGGTTACCACATTGGACTTCCCCTATATTTCATTTGATATCTATTATTGTCCCATACAAAAATATATATGGTTTAGGGGTGGGGATCTCGACCATTTACAAGTTCTCAAACAGACACGCTGGGGGTGACCCCAGGGGACTCACCTTTTATTTCATTTGATTTGTAACATACAAGAATATATATGGTTTCAGGGTGGGGAGCTTGCACATTTACAAGTTTTCCAAAAAAAGGAGGGTAGCTGTGAACCTGAGGACTATCCCAATATTTCATTTGATTTGTTTTATTGTCCCATACAAGAATATATGGTTTAGGAGTAGGGATCTCAACCGTTTACAAGATAAAAGCACATTATCAAATTGAAGGGGGGTAGGGGTAAGAATATATATGATTAACGGACACTTAATTATCTACAAAATGTCTAATAATGAACAGTAAATTCCAAACTTCATTTATACAGTAATACTAGTAAGTTTCAAACTGTATATATACAGTCCTACAGATCTTATCAGAAAACAGAAAATTTTCAAATAAATCTGTCACTCCAATGATTATCATATGCAAAAATATTTCCAAGATCTAATTAATAATGAAAATAAATCATTATCATATGCTGAAATATTTATAATATCTAATTGAACAGAACTATGGTTGTTTAACATAGTACTCTAACATAATTAATAATGTAATAATCTTCAAAATGTCTAATGATATAGCTTATAATCATTACCACTTAGGAAATAGATAATTTTCAAATAAATCTGTCACTCCAATTTTTATTCTGAGATAAGACAAATCATAACATTATAACAACAGTAAAATATTTAAAAATTCTACTTTTGGATATTAAAAATGGCGATAACTCACAAAGGAGATATACTAAAATCTTGAAAATTAATAGAGACCTTCATTAAGTCCCAGGAAACAACATATTTAAATTTGAAAAAAATTTGTTAAAGCGTTTTCATGTTATTGTGCGGACACTGTTTGGCAGCCACCAGTACCGCCCAGCCGCCCGCCGTATATCACCATTTTAATAATCGATATTTCCTTCGAAAATCCAGTTAAAATTGGAAAAGAAAAATTCAGCAATTTTTCCATTTGTAAAGGGACATAACTCTAGAAATTTATAGTGACGCCACCAAAATTCAAACTCGATCTGTGTTTTGTGGAAATAAGCATTGTGTATAAGTTTCATAACATTTGGTTGGGGCAAACTAAAGTTAGAGAAAGGAAACCAACTTTGGGACGTACGTACGGATAAACAGACGGACAAGGGTAAAACTTAATGCCCCCTCTGCTACAGCGGGGAGCATAAAAATCAATTTACTTACTAGCAGAGCTGCTTTATCAGAAAGAAAGACATTGGTATCATTATAAAGATGTTGGACACGACATATAAAATCTGTTACTTGACTTCGTACTGTTGGCTGCAAATAAATCAAAACATTCAAACATATCGAAAATCTAAAATCATTGATTAAAACAGTGCAATGAATTCTTAATAGAACAGATTTTAATGTCATCTTGCTCAATTTTTTTAAATTCATAATTCCATCAAAGTAAAAGCAGATATTGAATAATTATTTTATAGTACAATTTTATAAATTGGAAATTAAAACACATATCCTGATCACATTTATGCACAGAAACTGATAGTTGCTTTTTGTTTTACTTGATGATAACAATTCAAAACAGACTTTGCCACTTGCAAGAAAATGAATGTGTGATTGTGATACAATTCAGTGAATCAAAGATACAATATCAACATCATGCTGAGCAAACTAAAGCACATCTATACTAACAAAAAATTTGACACAAGGCTGTAATAACATCTGAATCAATACTTTTATCATGAAAAAATCTACTTAAACTGCATGATTCATGCTTGACATGCTTTAAGCAGGGATAACATCAATTTGTTGTAAGGGACAGTACAAATATTTCATTTGTTATTCAGCATGAAAGGTGGAATTATATATTTGCAAGTGAATTTGTTAAGTGGAAACATGTCAACCCCTATTGCAGAGCCCCTCAGCTAAACAACATTCCCCGACAACATATATCAACCTGGCTTATTTCAGTTTCATCTGTATCAAGCTGATTAAATAAAAACAAAAACTAATTTATCAACAAGAAAATATTATACCAAATTCTTTTTTATTATTATTAATATTTATTTCAATTTCACTTTTATTCAATAAGTTTGATAAACTTTTAATTACCAATTACAAGTAAAAACTTTCTTTATATTTGCCATGAATGTGTAAATTTTTGGCCATAGATTTTTGGTACGAGAACTATCAGTTCAAAGATGATCTACATTTTTTCAATTGACCTTAATTTCAAAAACTGAGCTACTTATCCCTAAACAGGGATTATGAAAACTTGTTACTAAAATTTACAGCTGAAACTAAAATAGTAGAACTATTTCATGTCCTTTAATAGGCCAAAGAATAACCTAAAATGTCAGTTACTATTAATTTTACATTCACCAAAGTTCAGGCTTGTCAATATCAACGTACTTATGTATACTACTACATTCACATATATCTTAAAACTATCTTAATACATGAAGTATGGCTCTTCATACTTTCTTTTTCACTACCTAAATTATAGCTGTATGACATCAAAATAAATTGAATGAAACAACATTTACACATTCATATGAACATAAATAAGACAAAATGGTAACCATACAAAAGACAAAGAGATTTAAAAGTATTGCAAGTTGACAGGTGAGCATTTTACAAAACAAACAATATCCATTTTTCAACAACAATTTTTTGTGTATGGTTTGGTTCAATGTTGACATAAAAATTGAGGTAAATATTTAAATACATACATCAGCCAGTCGTCCTGATGGAAACAAATTGTCTAAGAATTCTGAAGACTGGGTTGTTAGGGGATACAAATCCTCTTCAACAGCACTGTACTTCCTGGAAACTACTTTCACACTGAAATAAAAGATAGATTCTAGTTAAGAAAATAATACCAGGTTTCAATCTACTGGATACCATTTCCACACAATAATACACCTTGTGACAAGTTCAGTCTAAAATTAACAGTATACAGTTTTCATTTCACAGATGAATCTTTCACACTAAAAACAATCTAACAAAGTGCCCTTTGAAATGAAAAAAAAAAATCACTTTCATACTTTAAGACAATGGCAGAAAATTGTTAAATTGACTATGACCATATGTCTAATAACTACTCAATAAGGTACAAACCACTTTATAAGGGAGGATGCTGCCTCTACAAAGCTCTGTAAAACTATTGACTCTTCCTCAGAGAGAGGGATGGCTTGAGGACTCCGTGGTCTCTCTGTTTTCTGTTTCTCTGACCATTGGGTTAAGGTCTTCTCAAATGCCTGAATGAATATAATTTGCAAGATGATATTGTGGTGTGCTTGGTGCCTAATGTCCTGAAACAAATCCATGTGCTAGCTGTGTTATTCAATAATTTATCACAGTAAATCTACAAAACAGTTCTGGCATACCAAAAAATTATAACTAGAACTCTAGCATGTCAGCTACAGCCCCACTTGCACATTTTTGAGTGATATTGATAAATACAATGTGGTATATTTTTGAGTGGACTTTAATAACATTTTACCATCACCATTTATCATATAGTCCAGAAACCTTAAACCAGCTCTACAGACAAGAATCACCACTCACTTTTGTGGTTTACAAGGATAGAAAATATGCTACATAGCATATGACCACCAGCAAAAACTAAGGCCTTCCTTTAATAGGCATAAACACATTGCATAAGAATGTGCTTTACTTGATGCAGTCTGGACTTATGATACACTATAGAAGTGCTACAAATGGACAGACAGACAGACTAGTCGACAGGGCCTAAATGACAGTCCTTTTGTTTGATAAAGGAGAAATAGTTTTTTTAAATTCAACTGAAAACAAGCAAAACTATGCTAAAATGTCAACCTCATGACAATCACAAAACTAACTGTGGAATTGTAACAGCACTGTGACCTACCCTGTCCCTAGTCAGCATTTGTGCTCTGTTCTTTTGGACAATTCTGATATAGCCTGGTGGTTGGTTCCAAGCCTCACCATCGACTTGTACAGGAACAGCTTCATCACCAATTATTGTTATCTTTACTGTTCTACTCTGTAAAAGACATAAACATAAATTATATGAAGAAATTTTTTGGTATATTTGTCCTGAATATATGCTTTTAACACTGGCTGTTTTTTATTTTGTCCTAATTATGGCTTGAAAATTGGTTGTTGAGTTAATTGTTGGTATTGTCATGAACATGCCTTAGTTAAATATTGGCTGCTGCTTTAATTTTTGGTGTTTTGCCCTGAATATGCCTTAAACATTGATCATTGCATTGATTTTTTGGGATTTTGAGCGCAATATGCCTTAAAAATTGGCTGTTGCTTTAATTTTTGGTATTTTGTCCTGAATATGCCTTTAACATCGGCTTCTGCATTGAAAGCAAACAACAGTATTGATTGACCAATGGGTGCTTAAAGTACAGTGGCAAATATTACATGCATATGCCCTTTAGAGCAAGAATTCCAAATTTTTAGATTCTGTGTAAAGCAAATATATAAATACCTGAGCAATTCTATGATGTTGTATATCTAATACTCTGGAGACTGCCATCTGCATACCACCAAATACTGCTACAACTTCTAAAATCTTGTCATCAAAACTTGGGGCTTGAAATGTCTGAAATGACAAAAACTATTACATTAAGAACTTTACATTTTTTTGTGGTCAACTTCTGATTAAGAGTACAAATTTTTTTTTTTACAAAAAAATACTCTAAAATATATTGTTTATTATATAAAACCAATCTGCAACACTATTGGACTACTTTTACAATTTCAAAAGTAAGTTATAATTCAAGACTTAAAATTCCCTGTAGAATATTATATTTAGCTGAAACATCTCCAAGAATAATACAGCTACTTCAGTTCATTGTCCTCCTTCAATTTGAATTGTTATAATCTTGTTTTTAATCCATAATACACATAATATATGAACCTAAAAAATATACTCACATCTTTTTCTCTTGTTCCTCCCCAAAAATTAGCACCTCCCATGTAACTGAAATACAAAAAACATATGTAAGATCTGTAAGTAAAGACAGTTATTTCAACAATACAAAAACATTGCTTGTTGATTTCACAGTATTATTTCAATACCATATTGAAAACTGTGGTGCATTTAGTGAGGTCAACAATTCTAGACATCAAGATTATATAAGAAGTAAGTCATAGTCATATAAAGACATTCTACCTAAATATAATAAGTATATGCTGTTTCAAAGATTTGCTGAGAAGATCTGAAGTTTCCCTGACAACTTGGTAGAAATTTGGTAAATACATCCTGGTCTTTTTAGTGATCGCATGGTCAATTAAAGTACCACTTCCTACATCTATCATCATTAAAAAAAAATATTTTAATTCAAATTTAAAATTAAATTCAACATATCTTAAGTAAGCAAATGTGTTGACAGAAATATTCTATAGTTTTCAAGCAAAAAATGCAATATTTATTGAGCCTTTTTTGTAATTTGGAAACTCTTTTATAGTCTATATTAACTACAGTAAATTGATCCATACCTTGGAATATTGAGTATTACAATGCCTTGTAGACTAGGAAGAGGAATTTTCTGTCCATCACATTCTAACTGTACTCGTTGATCTAAGTTTTTGAATGTCCTCTGTAAAATTTCCTTTCCACCCAGAACACCATACCACATAAAATTTTTGGTTCTACTTCTGAAACAAAGATTACAATGAACGTGAAATTGTTCATATTGTCACAATGGAAATCTTTTTAATTAACTGTATTGTTTAGCATATTTCTCAGGAATGATACCATTGATTGAAATAGTTTAATCACTGATAAGTACTGTAGACATTTCACAAACTGACATTTTCAAATTTCAGAATATTCCTGACAAAGTCCTGCAATGCATGTACTGAAAATTACCCTTTGCAATAGGGGATTTCTGAGATAGTGGCTGCTTCAAAGTTGAGGTAAAAAAAAATCACACTACAAATTACATTTTTCTAGGCCTTTGTCTGGTCTTTCTCACAGGCAATTAAAGAAAATTTTAACAGATTCCCACTTAAACTTTCTGTTTTAACCATGTAATCTTGCTGTTAATGTGACAAGACACATATTATAGGGAGACGACATGTTGGTCCGAAACCAAGTCTAACTGTCTGACATATTCACACGACGGGTGTGAGGTCACATGTGTAAAATGAGATCAGATTGGGAGAAACAGACTATTTTGGAAGTGCTGTATTGCTTTATACTGTAAACAACTGCATTTCTTCTTCCAAAAAAAATAAAATATGTATACCACCCTCATTATTATACATACCTGCATTTTTCTGGATGTTCTTCTCGTTTATTTTGAAAATCTAAGGAAATTTTTGCATCTAAACCAATTCCAAAATAATTATTCATTACACATTTTTCAATATACTCCCTTCTGAAAAAAAAAGAAGAGTAAGGTGTATAACTGGATCCAATCAACTTACTGTTCAAGTACCTATATTGAAAGTATTATCCATTTTTAAACCACAATCATATCTTTATATTTTGTTATGTTCTTGAGATATACATGTATGTATAATGAATAGCATTCGTTAATAAGAAAAAACTAAATTTTATCTAATAAGGATAGTAATTTCGACTATCTTAGTTTGTTATAAACAAAACAATATGCAACTATATGTTTACCTTAATTTCAAATTTTGTCATTATCTAAAGCATATTCCCAAGTATACTATCAGTAAACTGAAAATAATTTCTGAAATTTTCATCAATACTTTCTTCTTTAATATTGAAAGTGACAAAACCCTTTACATTATAAAATTCAGTACTTGTCAGTTTCTTCCATAAAGATTATCAGTTCTTCTCTATAAATGGAGGTCATGAAACTTAGACCATAACTTTAAGGCGCTCTTCAATAAAATAAATTGGCATAGACACACTAAATTTGGTATCCATTTGTTTTATTATTGCATGTTTGTTACAAAAACAATTGGTCTGTTTAGTCTATGAGGTCATAATAAAACCAATAGTCATTGTTATGTAACTGTTATGATATGAAGAACATATTGTTATAAATTTTATGTAATATAAACAAAAACTGAGGTTTATAAACTCTCAGGGTGATGAGTTTTTTTCAATTGTCCTATTTTTACCTGGTGTTAATTTATTAGGGTTTTTTTTTGCCTTTGGCAAAATTTAGGTTTATAATAGAAAATAACTTTATGTTCTTCTGTTTAACAGATTACTTACGATGGAATCTCTTCCTCCATCAAAGGAGAGGCTGCAGCACACAAAGCATCAGCATTAGCTAATAGAACTTTACTTATAAAACTACAACCAGCTAATTTAGCTGCTATACTACTACAGAGACCTGAAACAAAAATAATATAAATTTAACACCAAATACTCTAAAAGTTCACATTTAAGAACAAAAATGTAAGTCAGAAATATGCACGATCACTTATATATATTAGCATCCTACAATGTACAATTTGAACAGCTTCCTATGCATTTACATATATTTGGCTTTCTATATTTTTTGCTCCAGTGTTCCTATTGTACGGAAATTAAGATAAATGCTTCAAATATAGCAAATTCAGTATAGAGGATTTCAGTTATTTACATAGCTCACTTTCCATGAAAAAATTATGCAATAGTACTCGTGGGAAAATAAATATGTTTTTTGCTTTTGTGCAATACACTATGTTGTTGCGAATTGACCCCCCCCCCCCCCCCAAAAAAAAAAAAAATTACCCCCCCTTTATTTTTGCTGTTGTGAAATACACTATGCTGTTGCGTATTGACCCCCCCCCCCAAAAAAACAAAATTAATTTTCCAAAAAAAAAAATTCTTTCCCTCAAGATATGGTCATAATCCCAATTCAAATTTCCAATGGAGTTTGCAACCATAATTACCAATTTAAATACATCATAAAAGTCTTAAATAGATAATTTAAAAGCAGTGTAAGGGAGGTAATCCAACATTGTACAATTCTGTTTTTGGATTACCTCCCTTACACTGCTTTTAAATTGTCCATTAACCAGGAAACCCTTGTTTTTCCCCTTTTTGGCCCTAATTCCTATACGGTTTGAGCCATAACCCCCCAAGCCAATCCTAATCATCCCTTTGTGGTATAGAAACTTGTGGTATAATTTCAGAGAGATTCATACACTTAAACACAAGTTATTGTCTGGAAGTTACAAAAATACTTATTTTTGGCCCCTTTTTGGCCCTTATTCCTTAACTATTGGTACCATAACCCCCAAAATCAATCCAAACCTTTCTTTTGTGGTATTGAACCTTATGGTAAAATTTCATAGAGATCCATTCACTTAAACTAAAGTTATTGTGCGAAAACCAATGTGTCTTTGGACGACGACGACGCCAACGTCATACCAATATACCACCGCAAAAAATTTTTGCGGTAATTAATGTATAAAAGATATGAACGAATGCATGTTAGAACAATGACATGTCCTCTTACATAAAAGGAGTAACCTTGATATTGCTGTCCCATTAAATTTTTATTTTAATTGTCTAAATGTCATTTTTTTTTCTATATGCAATTAACCAAAAGGCAACTTGTCATGCAAACAAACATTCTTTTTTACATGAGAGATAAATAGGAAATGATTCTGTGCTGGTGAAAGTTAGGCAAATAACCGAATAATGCTTTTATGGATTGTGGGATTAAAAAGAGCCAACTACTGTGGATTCATTTATATTCGTGGATACCAATTTTCGTGGATTGAAGAAAATTTGTATATTCATGAATGTTTAATTTCGTGGTTTTGCCAAAGTCCACATACAAGCATATAGGAAGTTTGTACTTTGTTGAACATTTAAATTCATGGTTTACCTATAACCACTAAATCCACGAAAATTAGTTTCCCAGGAATACTAATAATGAGTCCACAGCATATTTAAATATGTTTTCTTAGTTAATATGAAAAATAAACATAAACTTTTAGTCTTAAGGATACCTTTCATAATACAACTGATCAACTGGCGAACTTCTCTTGACAGTTTCAAAGTGTATGTCATTCACGTGCAAGAACAAATTACATTTAAACTGGTTAGTACTGCTTCACAACAAATTAGCATAATTATAAAAGTATAATGTGCTTGGAGTTAAGTGCAGTGAAATGAGGAATGTTATATTACTTTGTTTGTTTAATTAGTGTTTAATACCACACTCATACATTCAATACAGTTTCAATAAAAGTAAGTTTACTGTGAAATGCAGCAAGTAAATGACCAGAGCAAGTCTCAATCCTCTACTGTAATGGTAAAATGTAGAAGGGATCTCAAAAGTATATTTCTACCAACTACTTCAAACTCTCTAATAATGAATACCATGATAATTAATACATAAACTAAAGTGGTTTTATTAAAGCAAATTGTCTCAGTCATAAGATACTTTCTAATTAGGACCCTCAATGACAAGAGCATCAGAATTTAAATATCTTTAACATTCCGACTTAAATCTAAATGACTTGAGTGCTTACTAGGTAATGCACCATAATCCACTATAGGTAACCCTAATAATGACATTGGAATGTTATCTTTAGAGGAACTTTTATTAGACATATTAGAACCTATACTGGATAAGGTACTCATACTACTAATTCTACATGACGATATAGGTAATATCTTTGGTGATGTGTCTGAAATAAATAATCATAGTGATATACTGATGTGAGACTAAAATCATGGTAGTGTTTATACATAATACAGTGATGTGCCTAAAATTGGTGGTGTATAACAAAATGAATAATTTCTGAGCATAGCAGTGAACACATGTGTTTTTAACATACGTTTTTGTTTACAACTCTTTTTTAATTGCATTTAATAAAGTTCTTATTTCATGTGTATTAGCATACAACCTACCTATTTTACTGGCCTTTAACTGAAATCGTGGTGGCATTTCCTCTGAAGTAAACACTGAGAATGATGGAGCTGACCTTGAAGTATGGTTATCAGCTAACAAGGAACCAGTATGATTATTGTCCAATTCTTCCCACAGACCTGGACTCATTCTCAAGAAACTGTTGTGTTTGGGCATTTTGTTCATCAACAGCTTCAAAAAAATATGTTAAAATAAAATCCTTTTTTTTTTTTATCAAACTTAGGAAATGTGACTGATACTGCATAATTCAATAAAATATTTTAATTGGAAATTCTTCTTTGTGTGATATTCAATACAATGTAAAGCAGTAAATATGTCACTTTTGGCATAAAGGTAAGATGTACATGAGATATATAATCAGTATTTTTCAGTGTTATGGAATTAAGGCTTTCAAAGATTTACTACATTCAATGTATGTAAGTATTGAATTCCAGCATTGCATTATTTAAATATACTGGTGTATACTAATTGGTAAAAGTAAAATCAATGATAGACCTTCTTAGGGCATTTGAACAAAATATACAAATATAAACCTACCTCGCTCTGTATGTTCAATGATTTGTCGGACAGCTTTCTTTAAACTATTGGCTCTGGACAATAAAGCATCTCTTGGTTTAAATATTGCCTGAAAAATAATTGACATTCATTAAAATGTATGGCATTTATATAACCAACAAAATACAGAAAAAGCTTCCAAACAATTTTTCTACTTTTATATTGAATATAGGGTTCAGGCAGATCACAACAACCAAGGCATCCCACAAAGTAAGTGGGTCACCATGGGGGTAACCTGTATCCTTGCACATAATATTCCTAGATTAACTAGGGAGCCTGTGTCTACCCAGGCTCATTATTTTCCTTACTCATTAGTTTAAGGCATAGTGTGCGTGATCATAGATTTGACCTGATAATTTTCAATATTTTACTTACAGCTCTTTTCATAATGCTAGCAAGACAAAGGTTTGTTTGACTTGCTTGCTTTGTTTGTATAAATGTTTGCTCAAGCATTGTAATTAAGATTGACATCTGCAAACAATATAAGTAGGCGGAGTTAAAAAAAACCTGTGTATAGGCAAATTTGATTATTTGATAATGTCCAATCAAATTTAAATATAATGTATACAAGTATAAATCCGCCCTTTTTATGTTGTTTTCAGATGTCAATCTTAATTACAATGCTTGAGAAAACATTGATACAAACAAAGCAAGCAAGCCAAACAAACCTTTGTCTTGCTAGCATTATGAAAAGAGCTGTAAGCAAGGTATAATATTTATTTTGTAACTGCAAAATTAACAACAACCATCATTTAAAAACATAACTTGATTTAATAGAATTTTAATCCAATGTATTTCCAAATAAGAGTTTTATATCCTTTCTAATTATGAAATTCCAAAACTGGATTTTTGACAAAACTTGTGAAAATGAAAACCATAATGATAACTATCAATTATAAAGTAGATTTATTTCCCCTATAAACCTCAAAATCTTTTCTATACATTTAATATCATTCTTTCTATTATAAAAATTTCTTTAAAAGGTGTAGTTCCAAATTTATAGGTTTCATAATCTCATCCCAATCGACCGGATCAGATTTTAGCAGCTGGATAATATTTTTTTTTATTATATACTTAGTGGTAAATACAGGTATATTGTATGTGTAATACAATCAATGCCAATCGTGCTGTATCAACCATCCATGATGATATCGATATCAGTCACGGTTACAAAAGCTTTATGAAACCCCTAATCTGTATGACGTCACGTCATCAATATCAGTTACTGTTGTAAAGGCTTTATCAAACCCCTAATCTGTATGACGTCACGTCATCAATATCAGTCACGGTTGTAAAAGCCTAATCAAACCCCTATTCTGTATTGCTTGAGAAAAAAAAAGCATGTAATAGGTATATATAATAAAGTGTATATGATATGTTTTTTTTCAATATCACACCCCGTATCAACCCTCAACCAATATAATTCCTCCAGCAGAGCTCTTGGGATTATATTGGTATCTCGGGTTGATACGGGTGTGATATTGAAAAAGCCATATGATATTCTCTATTTATATATTCAAGATAAATATCAACTTGTCATGGGATTTTGTGCTATGCATTTGATATCATCAGTCCTTTTCCTCAAAGAAATAAATGAAAATAAGTGTGTTTAATTGTTGACCTGATGTATCAACACTAAAATGAAATAAATGAAATCAAAACATGAAAGAAAATGACAAAATTCTGTAAGGCATAAAAATTTATTTTAGAATATAAAATTGTAACTTGAAATTTCAAGTTTTTAAGTGGATCTGTCAAGTCTTTGGCTAATCTCTATACTTACAGATTTGGTATTTGTTATATTTGTAGTGATTTCATTTGGGACTATATCTTTGTCAGGAGAACCTATACAAGCTTCAGGCTCTGTCTTCTTTGGTACCTGCAAATTCATGAATTTTGTTAATTCCATACAGACAAATGAACCAGTATCTCTAAAATGCTCAAGGAATTTTATTGCTTTCAGTTTTGAAAAAAAAAGAAGTTTTTCTTTATAAAATTGATTCCCCATATTTTTACTTTTGAAAACTATGAACAATTAAACAGTATTTACTTTTGGTAAATACTCCATCTCTCAGTATACAGATTTTTTTCATACAGATTAGAAAAAAATCCTTTGATATCTACTAACCTGAGTAGAGGCTTGAGCTTCTTCTTCTAACGTTGTGAGCAAAGTTTCTAATATTTCATTTAATACATTACACTGAAATGAAAGTTTTATTTTTTTTTTTTTTTTTTATTCAACAACAGTATTGCACACGCTGTTAACAATTACTCCACTGACACAGCTATCTCAGTGAAGGTCCCTGTTTCATTAGTACCAGAAGTTCAGGAATTCTTCAGGTAGATAAACTGCATATTGTAAGTCGTTTACAAAATATTAATATAACATCAATAGATAAATAATGTTATTGTTATTATAATAAAGTATTTATATCATCTGGCGTTTTTTCGGAATTTCATAGTTCATCCGAGTTTGGGATAATTTATAACCTATTACCAGTTTCCATGTGTTTCCGGATAACTGTTTATTTTAATCAATATATCGAAAAAGATTGTAATTAGCTTTTTCTACATCATTATTCAGGTAAGACAGTTATAATTTGAAGGATTAATAGTCATACGATAATCGAAAAACGATTGTGCTGTGTTTTTTTGTAATGTATATACATCTTACCAGATTATATAAATATAATAAAATTTGCAATGTCTATCATGCATCATAATTATATAAATACAAAATTAGATAATAAATTAATTATTACACAAAGATAACATTACTAACCATGTTATCAGTTCATACAATTCAAATACATCTAAATATTTTTTCTAATATACCTTTTCTTTCATGGTTAAAAAATTTGTTTTGTAGAATGAGCCTATTTCTAAGCTCAGTTTTAAAAACAGAAAATACATTAATATTCTTTGTTCTAAACTCTGACAGATAGTGTATTTTGTGAATTGAAAACATAATCACTGTAAGAAAAAAATTAATATCATAGTATTCTATATCACTTATTTTGTAACCCCAAATCAAATTTTTTAGTGTTAAAATGTGTTTTCCAAGTTTAACTTTTTCTAACAGATTAAATATTTCTTTCCAAAATTTATCAAGAAAGTGGCATGTAATAAAAAAGTGTTCATAATCTTTTGTAATATTACAGTGATTACAGTCTGAGTTTTGGCATATTTTCCATTGTTTTAATGAAAGTTAAAGTATTTTGTTTAACTCATACAATGTCTGTTTTAGTTTGTTTAACTCATACAATGTCTGTTTTAGTTTGTTTAACTCATACAATGTCTGTTTTAGTTTGTTTAACTCATACAATGTCTGTTTTAGTTTGTTTAACTCATACAATGTCTGTTTCAGTTTGTGTTTTTTTTTTATAGGTTGGTTGCCTTGTTAGAATGCAGTCTCATTGACTTTTACCATTTAATTTTATATATTAACTTTGAGTGCAGTTTATTAAATAATTGTACCCCCATAACATACTTTATTACACCCAGGGTAAATTTGTGACATGATTGGTTTAATGCCGTCATGTGGTAGTGTGACATCAAGTCTACTTTTAATGGTGACATTATCTGTTAATGTTAATGTATTTCATTGTTTATTTTTATACAAAACTTGACAGAAAAAGTCCTGTGTGCGATAAATTTGTTATAAGGTTCACTACTTACCCCCTACAGATCCATAGAGGGTTAGTAAAATGCATAAGGGATTCGGTCTTCTGCCTCACCCTTATGGATATAACTAACCCTAGTCTATTGATCCGTATGGGGTCAGTAGCAAACCATATAACTTATAAAAGTAAATTATCTGACCACCAATTTTCCTGATTTTCAGATCATGTAGAAAAACGTTGTAAAGAACAGAATATGAACCATACTAAAGAATAACATACAATTAGATATTCCTGAATTCATATAAAATAAATTGCCTAGAAATTTAGTTCTAACTGAGTGATTCCTTTTTCAGGACTTGCACTATTAGAATTCTAGCAGTTTATATATAAGTTTACAATCAAATCAGTGTATACTTTATCAGATATATCAGTTTCTTTGCCTTCAGTCTTGTAAGATTCTCCTACTTTGGCAACAAAATCTTTTACTGTTTCACATAAAACTCAGAAAAATAAAATAATTTTTATCTTTACTTCTGCTAAGAAAGAAAGATTGTGTTAGGTGGAATAAGTATCTTTAATATTTGAAGAAGTCCATGTTTGTTTGTAGCTCACATTCTGAACATGGGAAAAATATGTGTAATACTGTCCTTTCTGATTAAAGAAGTCAATTATGATATATTTATAAAACCATGAGGACACCATAAATGACAAGACCAGCGTATACCATCTTCATATTCATATATCTAAAAAATTAACAAATTTGAAACGATTTAAAAATTCTACAATTGTTTTGCCATTTCAGGGGCCAAATAATGGTCCAAATCATACTTCCTCTTTCAAGACAACAATTTATCCCATTCCAGCAATATGAAAAAAAAAAAAAAATAAAAATAAAAATAAAATGTAACAAAAACAATCATCCTTGTAATAAAATACTTACAGCTTTAAAGCTATATGATATAGAGTAAAAAGAAGGTTTTGTATGTTTACATTATCTATCATCGTGAATATGAGCTTTCAGTCATGTAATCATATACATATTCCTCATGTATTTTTTTAGTGAATCAAAACTCTAGCTAGATTTTTGATATATTCTTTTTTAAAAAGTGTGTGAGTTTTTATTTTTTGTTATCATGTGATGTAGAGGCATTAAAAAATAATTCTCTGAGATTTCTGTTAACTATTTATATTCAATTTTTCCATTATGATTATACCTGCTGAGACAGTTTACGAGGTGGAAGCATGGTACCCTCATATGTCCATATACTCCATCTGAAATAAAAAAATACCATAACAAATAAGGGTGGTGTTAACATTGATTTTTATGGCTGACTTAATAGTAATTTTCGCTAATAATACATAAGATATAGTTTTAATTGAAATATTTGTTTAATTTGAACTTTACAAATTGCTCTGAAATCATAAACAATTAAATACATGTTTAAAACCCATTGCATATGATCTCTTAATATAACCTCTTTTTGGATACTGTTTTACAGAATAGCTGATGTAAAAAAGGAAACTAAACAAAAAGAATGATCACATAATTTATTCATTATGGATTGAATCAAAACCTCTTGATGGCTGTGAACCATACTAAGATAGTTAAGTTTTATGTCATTTTATTTTGTAACAAAGATAATCCAAAAGCATAATAAGAGAAAAGTTACAAATACCAGCATTTTTGTAAATTATTTGGTATTTTACTGTTTTCAGTTGCACCAAGTCTACAGTACATGTATCTAATTTTTCTAAAAATTTTTTTTCCATTTTGACAGAAAGCACTTGTAAATGACGAGAGACCATGCATATGTGTATGTACACTTGAGAGCTATGATTAAAAAGAACTGTCCTATGTTTGTCTGTAATTTGTGAACTATGTATAGAGAACAGTCTTATAATCAAATGTAAAACTTTACAGTACTGACCTATCTAACATTTTTATTTGTGAATGTTCTAGTTTTTCTAATATCACAGGCAGTTGTGTTTCAGCATCAAATGTTGAACCCCATCCTAGTACTCTGGCTAAATCATTACCAGTACCAAAGGGTAAAACACCTATCTGACACTGCAAAAAATAAATATCATAGTGTTACAAAGAAGGATGACTGTGAAATAGTAGAATAGATTTTAAATTTGTTATTTTGTTTCATGCACACATTTTTCTGTACATTCTAGAATTAATGCAATATTGATGAAAAATTTATATAACAAGAAAGTCTTCTAGTGTTTTCTCAAGATGTAGACCTTTCAAAGGAGTGTCATGCAAATTACCTCTTTATGCAGTTCTAATTTATCAATTTCTGATAAGACCCATCCAACACTACCATCACCACCACATAGTAATATTCTAAACTGATCAAACTTCTAGAATAATCTTACTCTGAAAACATATATATCAAAATTAAAAATATTGGGAATAATATATCTCAGAGATTTTTATATATTCTACCAATATACTATACTCATTTCATATCAAGACAAATGCATATCAGATTTTTACTGGTTTTAATGCAAGTTTTTATACTTTTAAACATGAAATATTAAAATTTTTATTTTTCTATTTTTCAAGAAATGAATGTTTTTAAAAAAGAAAACGTAGCTGATCTTATAAATAAATACATCACTTTAGTTGTATATATTTTGTGATACAGTGGTCGGGGAGGAAGTAAATAACCAGATCTACTCTTACATCTAACATTGCTAAGTTGACTTTCTAGGCACTTATATATATAAAAGGGATTTATTTATTCTGACTCCCCCCAAAGGGTGACTGGGGAATAGAAGTATGGTCACCATTGGTCTTCCTCCGACCGGCAGTAAAACCCTCGCCAAAGTGGGACATCCGTTTGGCTGTGTGGGATGTACAAATTTGCAGCCACGTCCTATCAGAATGGGGACGTTAAATCCGATGCCTCATGTAAAGAGAGTGCCACGCTCTTTGTATGTTAAGAACCCTTTCAACAACTCTTTGAGGGGTCCGTAGTTGACCTGTTGCAGGACTAAATTTGGCAGTCTAAATTTCTCCGACCTTAATCCCGGACGCCTCTATTACAGAACCTACCTATTGTATTTATTGTTAACTTTTTCTCGTCCTGAATATGCATGAAATATTTGCCACTGGGCGTTAAGCAACCAACAATCAATCAATCATTTATTCGAACATCCATTAATCAATTACACAATGGGAACACACCTTTACAAAATTTACATTAAACAACAGAACAGTTTGAATAATACAAAGATTCCCAGCTACTTACCCTGGATGAGGTCCACCATTCATGAGACCAAAAACCTGAGCTGGATTTAAAAGCTGTTTAAATCGTCGTAAAAACTTTACACCCTATAAAACAGAAGTTTTATGCTTATAAAAACCAAGTTATGTATAAATATACCATTACTAATGAACTAACTGTTAACATCTACATGAATATATATACTGAACCTTTTTTTTTTGTAATTATGTTTTAATGTATTACATGTACCATTATAAACAAATATTCTTCAGAACATAGTCTATTCAACATAATGAAAAGTTAAGTATAAGCAAACAAGATGTAAGTGTCTGACAGATCCATGCATTACAACTCATCACTTTCAAGCTGCTGACCAAATATGAAGTCCTTCTGTACAGTAGTTCCTGAGAAAAAAGTGTGACAAAAACCTTTTTGGACAAACAGACAGACAATGTTTGAGTTGGAGTATCATATAATAATAATAATAACAATGGTATCAGATGGATATGATAAAGCCTTTACCTTTATCTATTAGATATTTCTGATCACTGCATAAATGTTATATACAGGCGAACAAATAATAGCATCTCAAGCACCTGTGTCCCTTATTACTGTCATAAACTGTTTGTTTTTCTTTTCACTTAAGTAAAATTCAGAAATTTTTGTTTTTGGTTCAGCCATTGGTTTTATTTTACAACACAAAGTCTTTCACAAAAGAATATTTTTTTTAGGTAAAAAGCACTTCAAACTTGATTTCAAATGTGGTTAATCAGTTTGAGAAAAATGTGTCCACAAAGGTGGCATCTCTGTGGTGTCATGCTAGTTAAACCAAAAAGATGCTGCACACTGCCTTATCAAAAATAAAAAAATCAGCCAAAAAACCTTTTTTTTTGTGTGAACTAAGATAAATTGTTATATACCTGATTATCACCAGATTTTGTATTTACAAATACAAGTAAGGGACTAGTACGATTTGGTCGTGTAGCTTCCCAGTATCCATCTGAGTCTATATTATTAATAGCTGTAGGTGGCAGTATAGACACTCTACACTGACCAAGTGGACATTTTCTTGACAGTTCTTCTTTACAATTTGAGTGTACCTGAAGCAAACATAATAAATATTTAATAAATGAAATAAAAAGTGAAAGCTAAAACAAGCAGAAAGTATACATCTTTTTGTTTCATCATTCTTTTCATTTACATTTAGTGAAATTCTTATGTTAAGTTCAATATACAAGTAGTAATGTTTCATGAAATGCTGAAAGGCAAGCACAATTCTCTACGACGTCTGTTCATCTTTGCACAAGTCTTTTAAATAATTTTTGTTGGAGAAATATGTAATAACTCACTGAGGGGTCTACAGGTGGCCTGTTGCAAGGCAATATTTTGCACCTTAAACATACCTGCCTATCCAACACACCCTCATTTTCAACTGAACTTTACAGGCACTTCATTCTTGTCGACCCACTTAGAAGAACCTACCTATTGTTTTAATTGTTAAAAGTTCTCTTCCTGAAATTGCCTAGAATATTTACCACTACACGGCACTAAGCCAGCAACAATCAATCAATTGCAAGACAATAACAAACACTACATACTGAAATTTTAATATTTTTTCAAGAGGGTACCCAACACTTTGACTAAAATAGATTTGGCTCGTTTAATGTTCATAAAATTCTGACAGAATATTTATTTTGACCTGTTGAAAAAAATATAGAAATTTCCAAAAATTTGAACCACACAATTTACAGAAATAATAATTTCATGGGATATATAGCAGTTTGACAAACACTATTTTAGATCATTAAGAAGCTTAATTTCTCTTTACTAATACTTTGTGATTAAAGCGTTTACCTGGTTTTTAAAGGGTTAACTCCCTTAGGTGTTATGTACCCCCTTAAGTCTCTTTTGAATTTGTTAAAATCTACCATGACTTTACACCAGAGACATCTCCAGTCCTGCAGTTTAAGTACACTACCACAAGTTTTGTCGCAGACTGTACATTTAGCACTGACCGGGAGATTTCCTTCTAACCATTGATGTGTCATGGAAATCTGTAATCAAAATGGTATAATCACAATTATTATGAAGTTATACAATGGTGTATCCCACAAGAATGAAGTAAATTCTGACTGGCAAATTACATCACTGGCATCTAAAGTGCTAATAAAATGCTCCGCTGGGTGCAGCTTGATACTACCACAGAGGTCGAACCCTGAACAGTTGGAGCAAGTATGGACACAACATTCAAGCTTGATACAGCACTGAATTTGGATTGTAATTAAATATTTGACAAAGCATAGGTTTCTGACACAGAATGAATGTGGTCTAATAACTTAAAAAATTTTAATTTACCTATTCAAACCATATCATTATTATTTGCTTTAATATATAAATCAGAAATAACCAATTTAAAATGGAAAATTTTAAAGAAAAAAAAGGAAAAAAAAATCCCCTCCCAAATTTTTTGAACCCCCTTATGATTCATCACCCCGAAACTCAATCCCAGCCTTCCCTTTGTGGTATGGTACCTTGCAGTACAATTTCAGAGAGATCATACACTTGAACACAAGTTATTGTCTGGAAACTAGAAAAATGCTTGTTTTTTGGCCCCTTTTTGGCCCCAAATTCCTAAACTTTTAGGGCAATTACCCCCAAAATCAAACCCAGCTTTCCCTTTGTGATATGGAACCTTGTAGTACAATTTCATAAAGATCCATACACTAACACACAAGTTATTGTCCTGAAACTATAAAAATGCTTGTTTTTTTGCCCCTTTTTGGCCCCTAATTCCTAAAATTTGGAGACAATTACCCCCAAAATCAATCCTAGCCTTCCCTTTGTGGTATGGTACCTTGCAATTCAATTTCAGAGAGATCCATACACTTGAACACAAGTTATTGTCTGGAAACTAGAAAAATGCTTATTTTTGGCCCCTTTTTGGCCCCTTATTCCTAAACGTTTTGGGCAATTACCCCCAAACTCAATTCCAGCTTTCCCTTTGTGATATGGAACCTTGTAGTACAATTTCATAAAGATCCATACACTTACACACAAGTTATTGTCATGAAACTAGAAAAATGCTTGTTTTTTGCCCCTTTTTGGCCCCTAATTTCTAAAATTTGGAGACAATTACCCCCAAAATCAATCCCAGCATTCCCTTTGTGATATGGAACCTTGTGGTACAATGTCAGAGAGATCCATACACTTACACACAAGTTATTGTCACAAAACTAGAAAAATGCTTGTTTTTTGCCCCTTTTTGGCTCCTAATTCCTATAATTTGGAGGCAATTACCCCCAAAATCAATCCCAGCATTCCCTTTGTGATATGGAACCTTGTGGTACAATGTCAGAGAGATCCATACACACAAGTTATGTCTGGAAGTTACAAAAATTCTTATTTTTGGCCCCTAATTCCTTAACTGTTGGTACCATAACCCCCAAAATCAATCCCCACCTTCCTTTAGTGGTATTGAACCTTAAGGTAAAATTTCATAGAGATTTAATCACTTAAACTAAAGTTAGAGTGCGAAAACCAATGTGTCTTCTGACGACAACGACGCCGGACGAATACGACGATGCCGCCAACGTCATACCAATATATGACCACAAAATTTTTTTGCGTTTGTATAAAAATTGAAATAGAGTAAAACAAGTTAAACTGCGAGCTACTGTTCACTGATGATACCCCTGCCCAAATATTTCGGTAAACAGGAAGTTGTTGAGTGATGAATCTGAAAACACATCACACTGTATAGCCAACTTATATAAACCCTGAAACCAAATTTCAGAAATCCTTGTATTGTAGTTCCTGAAAAAAGTGCGACGAAAAATTTTCATAGGACGGATGGACAGACTGACGGACTGACCATGGATGGACAGACAGATGAATGGACAGACAGATGAATGGACAGACAGACAGAGGTAAAACAGTATACCCCCACTTTTTTTAAAGTGGGGGTATAACCCCACTTTTTTAAAGCGGGTATAATAATCTCCCTCATATTAGCCAATCAAAATATGGCATTTTAACGTAAAGTATAACAAATTTTATTAACATATATTTTAGCATTCAATGTTATAACCAGTAGCACATCTTCATTGGATCTTTGCTTTTATGTCTAGGTCATTGAATAGAATGACTTTCTATATATAGAATAATGGCATTTTTGTTTTTAATAATGACTTCATCAGCAAGAATATCAAGCGAGCTCGTTAGGGAGCTACCATTTGATTTTTATGGGGGGGCTAGGATGAAAAATTTGTCCTGCCTATTTATTTTTCCCTCTATTCGGTCCTGCCTTTATATTTTAACTCTATTCGGTCCTGCCTTTTTTTTAGTTTATCCTGACTTTTTTTTTTTACATATATTGTCATCCTGCCTTTTTTTTTTACTCAAAACTCCTGTCCTGCCTATTTTTTTCAAATTTCATTCTAGCCCCCCCCCCCCCCCATAAAAATCAAATGGTAGCTCCCTTAGGACAAGTTGATGAAGTCGGTAGCAAAAAATAAAATGCCATTATTCTTTTTATCAGTAATTTGTCTTAACCGTATTTTTTTTTTTGCTTGAGAGTATGAAGTAAAATGAAATAATAAGTAAAACTACTTTTTCGCATACAAAATGTTTGGATAGTTGTTCGGTTGTATGAATGAAGTCGTGTGCACTTCATTGATAAATTGAAGCGGATGGACACGAACATGTGATGTTGCTGTACTTATACATTTTGGCATTGCCTAATATTTTCGAGTATCAAGTCCTGTCCATGATCTTGAAAATATTAGGCAGTAAGATCAAAGGGAAATGTAAAAATTGCCGATAATAAGACAGCACAGTGAGGATGAAAATAGCTGATACCAAATTACCATAGTTTGTACTGAAGAATTAGAAATTATACTTCTACTTAAAGACACATCTTGAATAGTTAAATAAATTTTCCTTACTGATAACTTACTGATAACCATCCGATGTTGTAAATGTATCTATATGTGATCCTTTTTCTGAAGTACCAATGGTCAGATCATAACCAGATTTATATGGACACTCAGTTAACATGGCACCTAAACTACTGGCTAATCTGACATTGTATCCCCAGTACAAATCAGCTTCTTTCTGTGGTGTAGATGGTGATACAACTATGCCTTTCCATTTCTTTTTCTCTATAAATAAAACAATACTTTGTTATCATTGACTGCATTAATTCAAGGGAATAATTATTCATTTTAACAAGTTAAGAAATGTTGACCTGAAATGTCAAATCTGCAAATTGTAATAGAAAAACTGTATGGTGCAAATGTAAAACTCATGAATCACTTTTTAAAATAAAATGATTATTACACGTATGTTGCTATGTGCAAACTGTCTGGAAATTACATTTTATGTAACAGTTAACATTTCTTATCCTCAATTTAAAAGAAGATGTTCTGTTTCATGGACTTAATTGTGATGAACTTTGCAAATTATAATAAAACCTCAAAGTAGGTCGTAAAGATGGTTGTACATGATAGCAGTTGATATTTTGGAATTAATAAGGAAATTGAACAACTAGAATATGGAATAAATTTTACCTGGATCTTGGTCAGATAATTTGACTGTAACTCTTATTCCTGGTTGTAAATGTTTATCTATCTGTACTTCTTTCTGTAAACATATAAACACAGTTTGTATGATCAACATTACTTGTCTGTTGTGTGATTCATACAATTCTAGGCTTTTTTGTGAAGCTCAGCATTAGTGTTATCTTGGAACCAAATTATTTAAACCTAATCTTGCTGTAGTTGTTGCAACTATACAACAAATATGGCAATTTTGGCAATTATGTAATTTAATATTGATAACACCGAAAACTTAAACCTTGAAAATGATAGTTGAGACTTTTGGATTCATCAATTATCCTCAGTTTCATTTATAATATAAGGAAAGTTTCAGAATTTGTGCATTGTATCCAAGCATTTTTTATGACATGTAGATTTACAAAAAAGTGAAATAAACATATGAAATTCTCAAATACAGTTGACTGGAGTTATCTTGAAACCGCAAGAGTTATAATATTTCAACTCAACTGAAGTTGGACTCAAGAGGAGCTTATGTAAAAACAATCAAGGGGAGACAACTCAAATTTGCACTAGATAAAACCAGAATTGTGTATCTGATTGATCTAGTCATGTTTTGTACTGGTGAACATCAATTACATTTATGTTTTTCATTTGAGGCAGTGTTTTAGTTTTCTGAAGTTTTTAAATACTGTATTGTTCTAATTATGCAGCTGTTGCTTTGAAACAAAAAGTACAATATATCATGTTTGTAAAACAAAAAGTACAATATATCATGTTTGTGAAGCAAAAAGTACAATATATCATGCTTGTGAAACAAATAGTACAATATATCATGTTTGTAAAACAAAAAGTACAATATATCATGTTTGTGAAACAAAAAGTACAATATATCATGTTTGTTTGAATATTACTAGTTTCAAACAACAAATATGGCAATTTTGGCAATTATGTAATTTAATATTGATAACACTGAAAACTTAAAACTTGAAAATGATAGTTGAGACTTCTGGATTCATATTATCCTCAGTTTCATAGATAATATAAGGAAGGTTTCAGAATTTGTATCCAAGCATTTTTTATGACATGTAGTTTAATTCTGACCCATTCTTTACATACTGTTTAAATATATAATATATGTAATAGATTTACCTTTAGAAGACCAACATTAGCAAAAGATCCCTTGCCAGTCTTCACAGGTTTATCTAACACTACCCCCTCTCTGAACTGGCAATTGTCGTCTGCTCTCATATGGTGGGGACTATCAAGGGGATTCAAAATGCCTGAAAAAAAAAAAAAAATTGGTCTTGACCAACTGAACATTGATTGCTTTGGTTCTGATAGCATGAACAAGGAGATTTTTAAATCTACAACAAATCTAAATTAAATAATACTTTGTAAGTACATATGTATATAAAATTGGTTGATGCTGCTTCTTTGCCAACTTGCAGCATTGAGCAGTAAGAGCAAAGAATGGTGTTAGCATCTGAATTAGCATGTAATACCCTAGTATTTGCTGCTGGAAGTTAAGCAGCCATCAATTCACACCTTGACCTACATTTCTTAGGGTAAATGACTCTTTTAAAAAGTAATTATCTGTTGTCATGTGCACTTATATTCATAATGATTTCACCATGCTACATCTTGTACATGTGGAAATACATAAAAATAAATGGAGAATGTGTCCCCATGGACACAGATGATGCCCCCGCTTGCATACAACATTATAAAGGGACATAACTCAAGAACTATAAAAGTGACACTACCCAAATTTGTACTTGATCTTAGTTTTGTGGTAATAAGTATTGTGTATAGGTTTCATGTTTGGTTGGGGCAAACTTAAGTTACAGAACGGAAACTAAAAATTTTGCAATTTTTCGATTTATAAAGGGGCATAACTCAATAATGGTTATAGTGACACTACCCAAATTCAACTTGATCTTTGTTTTATCAGTGGAAGGCAAAATTAAACATTGCATTGTATAAAGCATTGATTGTAGTTGATTCAACTATAATCATGGACAAAGGAAGATAACTCCAATTTTAAAAATTACTTGAACAATGACATCATTGATATTTTTAGAAAAAAAATGAAAAATTTAGCAATTTTTCCATTTGTAAAGGGACATAACTCTAGAACAGTAAAAGTGACGCCACCAAAATTCAAACTTGATCTGTGGATTGTGGTAATAAGCATTGTGTATAAGTATCATAATATTTGGTTGAGGCAAACTTAAGTTAGAGAACAGAATGAAAAATTTTGCAATTTTACTATTTATAAAGGGGCATAACTCTAGAACGTTAAAGTGACGCTACCAAAATTCAAACTTGATCTGTGTTTTGTGGTAATAAGCATTGTGTAAAGTTTAATAACATTTGGTTGAGGCAAACTAGAGAACGGAAACCAATTTTGGGACGTACAGACGTACGGACGTACAGACGGACAAGGGTTAAACTTAATGCCCCCTCCGCTATGGCGGGGACATAAAAAGTTTGTACGCGTTATGACCTGAGATTTTCTTCTTCAATGCAGGTCATGACCTGCATTTTCATTTTCATAGGTTGACAGGTATGCCAATAAGTAAGAATAAAATTTATATCAAGAATTAAAATCAAGGGGCTTCTAAGAGACTAAATCACTCATCTGTCAAAATATATCTTGCATTGCAGATTTTTTTTACTGTTTACAGTTTCTACCGGTCTAATATTGTTTTTGAGATAATAGGTAAAAACTAGAAAAATTAATAAAAAAATCTTGTGATATATCCAATTTTTACTGATAAATATCAAAATCAAATTAATAATTACAAATTTCTTTTCATAGCATTGCATAACGATGTATAAACAACAAAACATTAACAGTCATTTGTTCTGATTTGGTGTTTCATACAACTGCATGTGTTTTGTTTTAGCTAAAGGTTCTTCACATATAAATGTGATGAAAAAATTGAATGTATCTTACTAAAACTGCACTGTTTTACTTTCAAAGTCGTATTTCTTGTAATTAGATATAAGAAGATGTGGTATAAGTGCCAATGAGACAACTCTCCATCCAAGTCACAATTTGTAAAAGTAAACCATTATAGGTCAAAGTACGGTCTTCAACACAGAGCCTTGGCTCACACCGAACAGCAAGCTATAAAGGGTCCCAAAAATGACTAGTGTAAAACCATTCAAACGGGAAAACCAACGGTCTAATCTATATAAAAAACTAGAAACAAGAAACACTTATGAACCACATCAACAAACGACAACTACTGAACATCAGATTCCTGACTTAGGACAGGCGCAAACAAATGCAGCGGGTTTAAATGTTTTAATAGGTACCAACCTTCACCCTTATCTGAAACAATAGTGTAACATCACAACATAGAAAGACACACTATAAAATATCAATTGAAATGGCTTAACTCAATCAAAAGACATATTAACACAATTGAACATACACTGAACGAATAAATTTGATCTATGATACAATGAAAATACAAAATCAATAAAATAAGGGGTGAATAAATAAAGGCAACAGTAGTATACCGCTGTGAGATGTTAAACAATTTAAAAAAAAAACAACAACAACCTTTAAAAAGCCACCAAATACAATTATATACACAGGTAAATGAAAATAATTTTGTTGTAAGGTATACAGTTTAAATGCAGAACGGAAATATTGTTTACAAAATAAATAATTTTGTTGTTCAAAGTATGAAGGAGTGAAAATTTATAGTCATACCAAACACTTATCAAAGCTGGTATATAGACAAGATATAACCCTGAATAAGTAAAAATTAAATAACAAAAAAGCATTACAAATAGTATCAACAGGTCAAATTAATATCTATTAAGTATGGAATTTCATCACACTCTCATCTTATTTGTTTGTGATTTACAAATTCTTTTCCTATCTCCGTTAATGACAAAGACAACTTTTCCAGTAAGGGCTAATTTTTGCCTAAAATTTGAAGTACATTTGATGAAAGATGTTTGACATTTTTTAAACACATGAGTGTCTACTTCAGTCGTTTCAGTTAGTTTAAGTAAACGATTTAAACTGATTTGGTCATTAAAGACACTCAAATTCAAGCTTAGATATGAAAAATCTGTCAGATATGCCATAAAACATCACTTTTCAGACAGTTTTTGTCTAATATGTAAGTGGCCACATTCGTGTTCAGTCTCCACCTATATATATGTTTAATATGTTTAATCATCAAATACAACATTTAAATATTAAGACTGAACACAAGTGCGGCCACTTCCATTTTAGACAAAAACCGTCTGAAAATTAGCACAAATGCTAAAATTGTGAAAAATTTGATAACTTTGCATGAATTAATTATGCTAGTAGTACACAGAACACCACCAAGCCTGTCACTAACTTCTTCGTTCGACCAACATGACCAAATGATGAAGGTAAAATTTTGAATATATCATTAACTATTTTTATAGAACTATGGCACAAGTGTTTTAGTCTTTTTTCTCTTTTAATAAATTAAACATAAATAGTTAATTATGGAAACAATATTCTGGAATATTATTTCCACTGGAATAAATATTACAGTAAATGTTCCTAACGGAATAAATGGTATAGAATATTTGTTCCAACAGGAACAGATATTATGACATTGTTTATAACAAAGTTTCCAGTGGAACTTCTGTTAGGCGGAACAAATATACGTTGACAAATTGTCTTTTGGTCTTGATTCTAATGATATGATTTTATTTGTTATAATGTAAACATTTACAAGTATTCATCAGTTTAATTTGTGAAATGTCAATTATTAACTGTTGATAAATAATATCTTGTCATATTTAAAGTGATAATATATGTACAATATTTTGATTATGATCATTTAATAATCATCTAAAATTGAGTAAATACTGTAAATTCAGAAATTATTGCAATGTTTTTAATATTTCAAAAAATGCGACAGGGTTATAATCGCAATAGTTTAAACTCGCATTTTGAAATTTTTATATGAATTAAACAGGATTTTTCTCAATATTGCAAAAAATAAAATCACATTTTAGTCCAAAATGACAAAATCGCAATAATAAATGCACGCAATAATTTCTGAATTTACAGTATTTTAATTATTTAATCTGTTAGTAAACCACTATTGAATTCTTAATTGCATGATAATTAAATTATACGTGTTGATACAACTTATTGCATTGTTTTCTTAGTTAATCTGATTAAGTCATAAAGGTAAAATTCCTAACACGGCCTTCATTAATGACTTGAATGTTAACCATTGGTTGTTTATTAGAAGGCTAAAATGTATTCATAAAATGCTGTAGATTTATTATTTATTTATTTTTTTTAATTTTTCAGGTATTATCAAAGCTGAGGTCATGTGGTCCAACTTCATAGCACAGCACAACATCTCCTTTCTACTTGCAGACTGCTTCACAAAGCTGTGTAAAGCCTTGTTTACAGACAGCAAGATAGCTACAAAGTTTGCATGCAGCCGTACAAAGACTACACAAATCATCAAGAAGTCACTTGCACCTACTCTTCATCAAGAGGTTGTCCGAGACCTGCAGTCTAAACTGTTTTCCATAGCCATTGATGAGAGCAACAACCACAACTGTGACAAGTCTCATGCCATTCTGTTTCGCTACTTCACTGACCAAGTAACAACCACATTCCTAGCCATGCCAATATGTAATATAGGAAAAGCATCTAACATCTTTGACCATTTTCAGGAAGTGTTTGTACAAGTTATTTTCTAATAAACTTTAATTTCTAATTTTAACACCATCTATTAACTGATTGTCATTGATTGATTGAGTATATGCTTTATGTCCAGTGGACAATATTTCATACATATACAGGTATATGACAATAAGAAGCAACAGCTTCAAATTCATGTTAGTAATACTTATAAAAATAAGATGTGGTATAATTGCCAATGAGACAACTCCCTACCAGACACCAAATGACATAGAAGTCTAAAACTTTATTTTGTTTTTACAAGTTCATGTTAATTGTGATTTAAAAGTATATATTGCATGTGTGCATGTACTTTTAATAATCATTAAATAGTACCTTTTGTATTTGACATTTCAACTGTTGATATTGATCTATATTATATATTGTTGCCTTTTTGTTATCAAATTATTAAAATGATTATTTTTTTTTATTTCTTTACAATGTATCAGATAAACAACAAGAAATCTTACTGGTGTTTATCACAATAAAGAGAGTACAACAATCATAAAATTAAAAAAGAAGGGTTATAACCTCATCTTCCATCATCACTCAAAAAAAAAAGAAGTATGCCACTATTTCTTGATCCAAATCATTACATATTTTTTCGTATGTGGTGATTAATGGCTCGGTTCTATAATCTTTTGTTAGTTTTTTTTTTTTTTGTTGTTGTTGTTAAAATGTGTCGATCTGTTGAGTCAATCCTTTTTCAACTGATTTATATATTTTGTTCATATGTTGTGCTGTTACACAACTGCTCCATGTTAGGGGAGGGTTGAGCATTCACAAGCATGTTTATAACCCTGTCACTTTTTGTACATGATGCCTATCCCAAGCTTACTCAATTACAGAATGGGCTTATGATGACATTTGTGTTGTCTCATTTGGTTATCATACTGCATATTCTTATTTTTTTTTATTATTCTTTTATTTAAATAATTTATGTAATTTAATAAGTTTATTGATAATGTTGTTTGGAATGCTTTTAATATTTCCATGAGGAGGGAAACTCTAACTTATTTTCTTTTCAATGGGAGTTTTGTGTCACTGTATTATTTTGATCTATTTTCAAACTTAGTCCATAATCATTATTAATGTCAATTTTTCCCATTCATTATTATGACCATATAGAGTTAAGGAATAATTGAAATTCGCTCACTGTGACCATGATCAGGTAAATTCCAGTTCCACTCAGTTATGCCTCAATGAACAGATTTCTATTGTTAGATTTAAAATAAAACTAAAAGGTCAACTGTCCGAATCCATGACAAATCGCCCCACTGGCAAATCGCCCCACACCAAATCGCCCCACTTTTCCACCAACTCGCCCCACTTTTTAAAAAATCGCCCCACTCTTGTTTACCAACTCGCCCCACTTATGAAAAAGGGTAAAATCCCGTTGAATATAGGTCTGACAACTCGCCCACTTATGAAAAGGGTTAATATCCCGTTGAATATAGGTCTGCCAACTCGCCCCACTTATGAATAAATGAATTAAACTGTACTGAATTGTGGCCTACCATATCGCCCCACTTATGAATAAAATAATTAAAATGTACTGAATTATGGCCTACCAACTCGCCCCACTTATGAATTAAATGAATACTTATGAAAACCTTAGAAAATTTTAATGCATCTTTTTTTTTTTTATTCTTTTCTTTTTATAATTTTGAAACCAAGCCCTTAAATTTCTCGTAAGTGTTTAATTATTATTAATTCAAAGACAAAAGTAACCTATCCGTTAATTGCTATAAAACAAATTGATGTTAGATTGGAATCCTTAAATTGTTATGAAAATATATCGGATTATGATACAATTAACAGGTTTCTTTGCAATTATTTTGCAAATAACTAAGCTTGCAAGAATAAAGTTAGTCTCCAATAAATATGTATTACATAATAATAAATAGTGCATCTATAATTATATTTTAAGAAGTGAAACATCCTTTAAATTCAATAATAATCATATATTAAATTTCGATTTTTTTTGTATTCTGGGTAGATAAGTTTTCATTTAACATGTTTAAGTGGGGCGAGTTGGCAGACCTTTATTATATATTCATCTGGATTTTACCGATTTTCATAAGTGGGGCGAGTTGGCAGGAGTATATATTTAACGGGATTTAACCCTTTTTCATAAGTGGGGCGATTTTTTTTTAAAGTGGGGCGAGTTGGTGAAAAAAGTGGGTCGATTTGGTGTGGGGCGATTTGCCAGTGGGGCGAGTTGTCTTGCTTCCAACTGTCCCTATTGTTGTTGATCAGGTGTTCAGATGGTACACAATAGATTGCAAGTTCTGTCACTTGAGCAGAAAACTCATGGGCGTCATAATTTTTAGTAAAGTGCAATAATTGATACCTTAGATTTTACCCAATAATACTAGAAAATAAAATCTTCCTGCTTTTAATCCATTCTAAACAAATATGTCCCTCTATATAAGGATAATCACTCTATACAGGTATTGTCACCATATATAGGGGGTTTGTTCCCAACCTAGGCATGTATAAGCTTTTAATCTTCTTCTATTGGATATTAACCCTATTTGCAGGGTCACCACATCAAAAATATATATGTGTTTATTTTAGAAATAATTTACCTTGTTAATATATTTATAAATGTTTATTAAATAAAATAATGGTAGAATGATGGGGGGGCGAGAGGGGGTCTCATCCCGATTTCCCAGTTTTAATATCAGAAAATCCCGAAATCCCGGACATATTTTGTTAAAAATCCCGATCCCGATAAATTTGTTCCCCAAATTTGTTAGGGGACGACCATTTGATATTCTGGGGGGGGCCAGGAGGATTTGTTTTGGATCGGTTATTTATTTTTGTAAACTAAGAGGACAGATTATCTATTTTCTGCACTATTGAAGCAAGATTTTTCATTTTCATTAAAGCAAGGGACTGATTATTTATTTTCACAACTATATTTATAATATTCGAAAACATACAATTTTTAAATTATTTGTTTATTATAAATAATTCATGTATAGTCAAGTCATTATGTACCATTATCAGAATTCATTATTATCCTCTGCAGAAATGAATCTTCTGTATTCCCCAATGCATATACATGTATTGCATACATACACAGTATTAAAGTTTGGTTGTAAGTAAGGCTCTTTTAAAAGTATTGGCAAACATGTTTCGCCGAGCGGAGCGAGGCAAATTTTTTTTTAAGGGTTTTTGAACCGCTGAAGGCCCAAGAAGCTATAGAACAAATGACGCAAAATCATGCCTTCTGGGTGTTCCCCAGACCCTTTCTTAAACTGAAAATGCAAGTTCTGTTTTAATAATTTTATGACAATATTTTGGTCTCAAAGCAAAATCACGTTATAGATTCAGTGTAAGACTTAAGTTTCTAGGAACATCAAAAGACAAATATGCATGATAAAGCAAACATGTAATTCACATAGTTAAGTCTGTGGCTGCTGTGTTTTTTTAAACTCATGATCAAGTTAATAATAAAATTACTAAATTACAAAATGAATGCAACACTAACAGAATACAGAAGGGCAATCAATGAACAAAAGACAAATAAATAAGAAACATTGATCCCGAAAAATCAGGGGCTAGGTCTGAGGGAGAACAGAACTTGCTTCTTGCAAGGCACTCACGGTGAACACAATTTGATATTGAGACAAGCGTTTGGTTTTGAAATTTCCTACATGAGGCATTTGTCTCAATGTAGTTACGGCCCTGATTTAATAAAAGTGAGGTAGGTGTTCCTGAGACAATTAACCTCAAGTTAAATGAAACCAATTTTCTGACATTTCAAGTAAATTTAAATAATATTTATACTTTTATTATTAAAAGATATGGGAAGTGTTTCCCGATTTTTTTTTGGAAAAAAGATGAATTTATGAAGAATCTGGTGCCATCTCATACTTTCGATTAGACCTGCTGAGTTATTTATTTTCAATACATTGCAAGTCAGGTAATTTATTTTCAAACTACCACAGAACAAACCATTTATTTTTGTGATTATCAAGGCTGAGTTATTTATTTTTAAAATCCTCCTGCCCCCCAAACCCCCCCCCCCCCCAGAATATCAAATGGTCGTCCCCTTAGTTGGCAAATAAAATTGAGAATGGAAATGGGGAATGTGTCAAAGAGACAACAACCCGACCATAGAACAGACAACAGCAGAAGGTCACCAACAGGTCTTCAATGCAGCGAGAAATTCCCGCACCCGGAGGCGTCCTTCAGCTGGCCACTAAACAAATATATATACTAGTTCAGTGATAACTCTGTTTGACGTGGCTCAATGCGTGCAAGTTCTCTACAACAGTGGTTAAACAGGATGACATGTCTGCCAAGTATAAAGGATTACTGGATAATACCTGACAGAATCTAATGAGTTGATCTTCCATCATTACCAACGAGTCCATGGTTTGTTTTGGGATGGTTCCCTCTGAACCATTTGTGTGTTTCTCAATATTTCCAATTCTCTTGACATTTACTACGAGTTGTAAAAAGTATTGAACTGAATGCTGTACCATCTGTAGCGATTCATTGGGGTTGTAATGATGAACACTTGTCCCTTTCTCGTGTATAGAGAATATGCTGCATATATTTTTTGCAAATGAAACAGGAAACGTTCGGTTTCACTAATTGTTGTGACTTATTTTATTTCGCCATATTTTGCGTCTGCAACATAAATATTTGTTCCGAATTCAACTGCGATTCCCATGATTTGGCCAAATGAGGAGAGTTCAGCAGATCCAGTTGAACAACCATCTAATCCAGAGTCTGCTATTACGGACATACCACCATCACGACTGAAACATTTCAGCTGTCTTCCCCCAATATCCCCAAATACCAGCCCGTTTTTATAAATTGACACTGAACTTATTTCTGAGCAAATGTTGGATTGATTTTCAAAAATGTGAATTTTACTCAAACTCTCTAAATTAATCGAGATAAGTCCTCCGCTCTCAGCTGATCTGCCTTTCCAGGAAATATAAAGTAAGCCATGACTGTAGCACATACATAAAATTGAGTGGACACCAACTGGATAGTCTAGCTTTTCGATTGTTTGACAAACTAACCCAACTCCATCTTTGGATATTGCCATTTCATACAATGACTTGAAGACATTACTGCTGCATAGCATCAAATCATCAGCTGCAGTCGCTAGAACAGAGGGCCTTACTATATCACTGCCATTTAGGACATCTTTTGATGGTCTAGTTAGCTTGGTGTTGTTGGTGTGTTGTTGTATACGTTCACGTATTGTTTTAGCGGTACCATCCAAATTTAAGCCAAATTCCCTAGCCAGAGTTGTTAAACTAACTTTTGATCGATGCGATTTAAGCTGAATACCGATATCTTTACCGATTCCAAACACCAAGACATTCAGATCACGTTGACAAACGTAGCAAATACCAGATTCCAAAACGACACTCCTACAATCTTTGAGATCATTTTTGATAATCGCTTAACCTGAACTGGATTATGCAATCGAGCTTGGACGAGTGTTGTTGT
Organism: Mytilus californianus; assembly: GCF_021869535.1. Classification (NCBI taxonomy): domain Eukaryota; kingdom Metazoa; phylum Mollusca; class Bivalvia; order Mytilida; family Mytilidae; genus Mytilus; species Mytilus californianus. The sequence continues at coordinate 66,982,149 of NW_026262679.1, read as the reverse complement.
TTTGATTGAAGTATAATGAAAATGGCACTTTTATCTGTCCAAGGTACAGTTTTTTGTCAATCCCGTTATATTTCAACATAAAAATCCCGATTTCCCGTGGCTAAAAACGTGGCTTTCCCGTATCCCGATGTTTTTCTATCCCGAATTCCCGATCTTTAAACAAGGCAATCCCGATTTCCCGTTGCTAAAATCAGCCGATCCCGGCGTCCCGAAAATGGTCTCGCCCCCCCTCATCTGGAATGGTAAAAGGACAGATTGATTGATTGATTGATTGTTGGTTGCTTAACGTCCAGTGGTAAAAGAAAGAGAGAGCAAGAAAAGGTATATGTGATTTTTAACACCCTTAGCTACTACCGAAAGAGAGTACATGTATTTACTGTATAATACACTGAACACATCCGTGTGACAAGAAATTATAAAACTTATATTATTTCAAAATGGATAAAACTCATTTGATATGACTTTGGTTAGATTATCTATAGTTAAAAATTTCCACTTGTTATAATTAAAGTTTTCATGGTTTCTGTCTGGGACATAGCTAGGGTAATCATACGGGTGCGACTTTTTTTTTAAACTTCCAAATTATGTTTAAACTGTTTTTTTTTTAGGTATATTGGGGTATGTTGGGGTATATTGGGGTATGTTGGGGTATATTGGGGTAAAAAGTCACGCCGAAATCACACTTCCGGTACATGTAAGAGTTAACTTTTCTTTTCCCGCAATCGTCGAGTAGAAACTTTGCAGTTTTTTTGGGGGGTTTTGAAAGTTCCTTATGTAAGGTAGGTTTTATTCTTTCTTTATCAGTAACATATGGTCTAGTAATGTTATGTATAAATATCAAGTTTTAAGTGTTACACAGTATGAAAGTCAAGATTAGTTTGGTGACTCGAAAAAGAGTGGAGCCAATTTGACAGCTTGTTTTGTTTGCAATTATTTAAGCATAATAATTTTTTACCAAAAAATTTTGTTTTTAATGTGTGATATTTTGAAAAATATAACCTTAATTCACATTTTTTTTTTGTCACTTACTATTATGTGACTAGCTGCATTTCTTGTCAAAATCTTCTTCCCTTGAGGGACTGTAGAAACTCTCAGTACTTTCACCCTCCAAATTTGTTATTTTTAGCTATGGTAGTATAAGACAATTCTATCGACCTGATACAAAACTTCTTATGAAAAACACCTCAAGGAATATGCAAACAAAAATGAGAGTTTAATTAATCGGATAAGCAAAATTGGCACCTTTTGATCTAAATAAACAAATTGATTGCATAAACATTTAGCTATAAATGAAGACTTTACGGGTACTTTCAAATAAGCTTGTATTTATAATTTATTCTATCATTGAGATAACCATCGGCATTCTGTTAAAAAATGTCTTTGGGTGACTTTTAAAGACATAGGCGTCACAAGTTCAATACACATAGATTCAAAATAATTTGTTGTTTATATTTGTCTATTATTTTAGGTTCCATTTCAAACAGGCAAAGTTGAACTAAGATAGTTTCTGAAAAAATGTAACCACCCTACTCATATAAATCAAGTATTTATACATGGCCATTTTTCAAATAATTGAATTTGAGCGTTCCTGATGAGATACATAAAAAGTGCTTTGGATACACCAAATTATTAAAATGCTATTTTTGTGAGACATAGGTATTATACATCCAGTGGTGGCGGCAATGGTGTAAACTATTTGTTTAAAGCTTTATATTTCAGAAGGTAGAAGACCTGGATGCTTCAGACTTTGTGTGCAGATACTTTATGTTACAAAGTTTCCTTCTGTCATATGTCCATTGTCCTTGACCTCATTTTCATGGTTCAGTGACTGCTTGAAAGAAAATGAGTTTTTTTGTTAAGTGAAATACTCGCTTATTTATATAATGAGTTATTGGATAACTTATTTGGTATATGGGTTCCTCGCAAAGTCTACATGTCTGTCGGGTAAGGTTTCCCTGACCTCGACCTTATTCCGTGATCAAGGTTAAAGTTATGTGGTCAAGTCCATATCTCAGATACTATAAGCAAAAGGTCAACTATATTTGGTATTTGAAATGATTGTAAGGCATACATGTATGACTGACAGGTTTCATCTGACCTTGACTTCAATTTCATTGGACAATATTTAGTTTTTATGGGTTGGTCTATTTCTAAGATACTACCCATATAAGCAATAGGGCCACTATATTTGGTGTATGGAATGATTGTCAGGTGTACATGTCTGTCTGGCAGGTTTCGTCTGACCTTGTCAAATATGGTTCGAGATTGACATTTGTACTTATAGGATGCACATTTACAATTTTCATTCAGCTGTTAAATAACAGTGACCTAGACCAAATTTCAGTTGTTTTTTTTTAAGTCGCAGAATGCGAGGCATACAGAATAAAATCTGATGGTGGAGGCGGCAACGCCGTAAATTATATGTATAGCTTTATATTTCAGAGGTTTTTTTTGTATAGCTTTATATTTCAGAGGGTAGAGGAATAGGATGTATATATTTTGTATATAGGTCCATTGTGTTATGAATTTCCAGTCTGTCATATAATCATTGTTCTTGGCCTCATTTTCATGATTAAGTGACTGCTAAAAAACTGTATAGCTTTTTTTTGTCATGTGAATGTCTTATTTATCATGAGTTCTAGGATAACTATTTTTGGTTACTAATATATGGTATCCTTGCGAGGTCTACATGTCCGTCAAACATGGTTCACCTGGCCTTGACTTCAATTAAAGCTCACCGGGGTCTGAAGGGCCCCATGTGAGCTTATGCCATCACTTGGCGTCCATCGTCGTCCGTCGTCTGTCGTCGTCGTCTGTCGTTGTAAACTATTTAAAAAATCTTCTCCTCTGAAACTACTGGGCCAAATACCTTCAAACTTTAACTAAATTTTCCTTAGGGTATCTTGTTAATAAATTGTATCCCAAGTTTTGATCCATCGACAAACATGGCCGTCATGGCTAAAAATAGAACATAGGGGTCAAATGCAGTTTTTGGCTTATATCTCAAAAACTAAAGCTTTTAGAGCAAATCTGACATGGGGTAAATTTGTTTAATTGGTCAAGATCTATCAGCTCTAAATCTTTCAGACGAATCGAACAACCCATTGTTGGGTTGCTGCCACCGAATTGGTAGTTTTAACAAAATTTTGCAGTTTTTTGTTATTATTTTAAATATTATTATAGATGTATATAAACTGTAAGCAGCAATAATGTTCAACAAAGTAAGATCTACAAAAAAGTTAATATGACCATAATTGTCAATTGACCCCTTAAGGAGTTATTGCCCTTTAAAGACAATTTTACACAATTTGTTCATCAAGTTTGCTAACATTTAAAAATCTTCTCCTCTGAAACTACTGGGCCAAATACCTTCAAACCTAAATAAATGTTCCTTAGGGTATCTTGTTTATAAATTGTTTCCGAAGTTTGTATCCATTGACAAACATGGCTGCCATGGCTAAAAATAGAACATAGGGGTCAAATGCAGTTTTTGGCTTATATCTCAAAAACTAAATCTTTTAGAGCAAATGTGACATGGGGTAAAATTGTATAATTGGTCAAGATCTATCGGCCCTGAAATTATCAGACGATTCGAACAACCCATTGTTGGGTTGCTGCCACCGAATTGGTAGTTTTAACAAAATTTTGCAGTTTTTTGTTATTATTTTGAATATTATTATAGATATATATAAACTGTAAGCAGCAATAATGTTCAGCAAAGTAAGATCTACAAAAAAGTTAATATGACCACAATTGTCAATTGACCCCTTAAGTAGTTATTGTCCTTTAAAGACAATTTTACACTTTTTGTTTTTCTTTCAGAGTACCTGACCCGGATGTGGAGGTCGGTGACCCAAGGCAAAGGCACAGATGCAGGAAACAGCAAGAGATAAGTATTTTTTCTGACTTGCAGTGCCCCCCTCCATCGGTGTTGTCGATATGAAACTAATATTCACTTTTTGTTTTTCTTTCAGAGTACCTGACCCGGATGTGGAGGCCGCGGACCCAAGGCAAAGGCACAGATGCAGGAAACAGCAAGAGATAAGTATTTTTTCTGACTTGCAGTGCCCCCCTCCATCAGTGTGGTCCATATGAAACTAATATACACTTTTTGTTTTTCTTTCAGAGTACCTGACCCGGAGGTGGAGGCCGCGGAACCCAAGGCAAAGGCACAGATCAAGGAAACAGCAAGAGATAAGTATTTTTTCTGACTTGCAGTGCCCCCCTCCATCGGTGTTGTCGATATGAAACTAATATTCACTTTTTGTTTTTCTTTCAGAGTACCTGACCCGGATGTGGAGGCTGCGGACCCAAGGCAAAGGCACAGATGCAGGAAACAGCAAGAGATAAGTATTTTTTCTGATTAGCTGTGCCCCCCTCCATGGGTGTGGTCGATATGAAACTAATATACACTTTTTGTTTTTCTTTCAGAGTACCTGACCCGGAGGTGGAGGCCGCGGAACCCAAGGCAAAGGCACAGATGCCGGAAACAGCAAGAGATAAGTATTTTTTCTGACTTGCAGTGCCCCCCTCCATCGGTGTGGTCGATATGAAACTAATATTCACTTTTGTTTTAGAGTACCTGACCCGGAGGTGGAGGCCGCGGAACCCAAGGCAAAGGCACAGATGCAGGAAACAGCAAGAGATAAGTATTTTTTCTGACTTGCAGTGCCCCCTCCATCGGTGTGGTCGATATGAAACTAATATACACTTTTTGTTTTTCTTTCAGAGTACCTGACCCGGAGGTGGAGGCCGCGGAACCCAAGGCAAAGGCACAGATGCCGGAAACAGCAAGAGATAAGTATTTTTTCTGACTTGCAGTGCCCCCCTCCATCGGTGTGGTCCATATGAAACTAATATACACTTTTTGTTTTTTTCTTTCAGAGTACCTGACCCGGAGGTGGAGGCCGCGGAACCCAAGGCAAAGGCACAAATGCCGGAAACAGCAAGAGATAAGTATTTTTTCTGACTAGCAGTGCCCCCCTCCATCGGTGTGGTCCATATGAAACTAATATACACTTTTTGTTTTTTTCTTTCAGAGTACCTGACCCGGAGGTGGAGGCCGCGGAACCCAAGGCAAAGGCACAGATGCCGGAAACAGCAAGAGATAAGTATTTTTTCTGACTTGCAGTGCCCCCCTCCATGGGTGTGGTCCATATGAAACTAATATACACTTTTTGTTTTTCTTTCAGAGTACCTGACCCGGAGGTGGAGGCCGCGGAACCCAAGGCAAAGGCACAGATGCCGGAAACAGCAAGAGATAAGTATTTTTTCTGACTTGCAGTGCCCCCCTCCATGGGTGTGGTCCATATGAAACTAATATACACTTTTTGTTTTTCTTTCAGAGTACCTGACCCGGAGGTGGAGGCCGCGGAACCCAAGGCAAAGGCACAGATGCCGGAAACAGCAAGAGATAAGTATTTTTTCTGACTTGCAGTGCCCCCCTCCATGGGTGTGGTCCATATGAAACTAATATACACTTTTTGTTTTTCTTTCAGAGTACCTGACCCGGAGGTGGAGGCCACAGAACCCAAGGCAAAGGCACAGATGCCGGAAATAGCAAGAGATAAGTATTTTTTCTGACTAGCAGTGCCCCCCTCCATTGGTGTGGTCCATATGAAACTAATATACACTTTTTGTTTTTCTTTCCTTTCAGTGTACCTGACCCGGAGGTGGAGGCCGCGGAACCCAATGCAAAGGCACAGATGCCGGAAACAGCAAGGGATAAGTATTTTTTCTGACTTGCAGTGCCCCCCTCCATCGGTGTGGTCCATATGAAACTAATATACACTTTTTGTTTTTCTTTCAGAGTACCTGACCCGGAGGTGGAGGCCGCGGAACCCAAGGCAAAGGCACAGATGCCGGAAACAGCAAGAGATAAGTATTTTTTCTGACTTGCAGTGCCCCCCTCCATCGGTGTGGTCCATATGAAACTAATATACACTTTTTGTTTTTCTTTCCTTTCAGTGTACCTGACCCGGAGGTGGAGGCCGCGGAACCCAAGGCAAAGGCACAGATGCCGGAAACAGCAAGAGATAAGTATTTTTTCTGACTTGCAGTGCCCCCCTCCATCGGTGTGGTCCATATGAAACTAATATACACTTTTTGTTTTTCTTTCAGAGTACCTGACCCGGAGGTGGAGGCCGCGGAACCCAAGGCAAAGGCACAGATGCCGGAAACAGCAAGAGATAAGTATTTTTTCTGACTTGCAGTGCCCCCCTCCTTCGGTGTGGTCCATATGAAACTAATATACACTTTTTGTTTTTCTTTCAGAGTACCTGACCCGGAGGTGGAGGCCGCGGAACCCAAGGCAAAGGCACAGATGCTGGAAACAGCAAGAGATAAGTATTTTTTCTGACTTGCAGTGCCCCCCTCCATGGGTGTGGTCCATATGAAACTAATATACACTTTTTGTTTTTCTTTCAGAGTACCTGACCCGGAGGTGGAGGCCACGGAACCCAAGGCAAAGGCACAGATGCCGGAAATAGCAAGAGATAAGTATTTTTTCTGACTTGCAGTGCCCCCCTCCATTGGTGTGGTCCATATGAAACTAATATACACTTTCTGTTTTTCTTTCCTTTCAGTGTACCTGACCCGGAGGTGTAGGTCGCGGAACCCAAGGCAAAGGCACAGATGCCGGAAACAGCAAGGGATAAGTATTTTTTCTGACTTGCAGTGCCCCCCTCCATCGGTGTGGTCCATATGAAACTAATATACACTTTTTGTTTTTCTTTCAGAGTACCTGACCCGGAGGTGGAGGCCGCGGAACCCAAGGCAAAGGCACAGATGCCGGAAACAGCAAGAGATAAGTATTTTTTCTGACTTGCAGTGCCCCCCTCCATCGGTGTGGTCCATATGAAACTAATATACACTTTTTGTTTTTCTTTCCTTTCAGTGTACCTGACCCGGAGGTGGAGGCCGCGGAACCCAAGGCAAAGGCACAGATGCCGGAAACAGCAAGAGATAAGTATTTTTTCTGACTTGCAGTGCCCCCCTCCATCGGTGTGGTCCATATGAAACTAATATACACTTTTTGTTTTTCTTTCAGAGTACCTGACCCGGAGGTGGAGGTCGCGGAACCCAAGGCAAAGGCACAGATGCCGGAAACAGCAAGGGATAAGTATTTTTTCTGACTTGCAGTGCCCCCCTCCATCGGTGTGGTCCATATGAAACTAATATACACTTTTTGTTTTTCTTTCAGAGTACCTGACCCGGAGGTGGAGGCCGCGGAACCCAAGGCAAAGGCACAGATGCCGGAAACAGCAAGAGATAAGTATTTTTTCTGACTTGCAGTGCCCCCCTCCATCGGTGTGGTCCATATGAAACTAATATACACTTTTTGTTTTTCTTTCCTTTCAGTGTACCTGACCCGGAGGTGGAGGCCGCGAAACCCAAGGCAAAGGCACAGATGCCGGAAACAGCAAGAGATAAGTATTTTTTCTGACTTGCAGTGCCCCCCTCCATCGGTGTGGTCCATATGAAACTAATATACACTTTTTGTTTTTCTTTCAGAGTACCTGACCCGGAGGTGGAGGCCGCGGAACCCAAGGCAAAGGCACAGATGCCGGAAACAGCAAGAGATAAGTATTTTTTCTGACTTGCAGTGCCTCCCTCCATCGGTGTGGTCCATATGAAACTAATATACACTTTTTGTTTTTCTTTCAGAGTACCTGACCCGGAGGTGGTTGCCGCGGAACCCAAGGCAAAGGCACAGATGCCGGAAACAGCAAGAGATAAGTATTTTTTCTGACTTGCAGTGCCCCCCTCCATTGGTGTGGTCCATATGAAACTAATATACACTTTTTGTTTTTCTTTCAGAGTACCTGACCCGGAGGTGGAGGCCGCGGAACCCAAGGCAAAGGCACAGATGCCTTAACAGCAAGAGATAAGTATTTTTTCTGACTTGCAGTGCCCCCCTCCATCGGTGTGGTCCATATGAAACTAATATACACTTTTTGTTTTTCTTTCAGAGTACCTGACCCGGAGGTGGAGGCCACGGAACCTAAGGCAAAGGCACAGATGCCGGAAACAGCAAGAGATAAGTATTTTTTCTGACTTGCAGTGCCCCCCTCCATCGGTGTGGTCCATATGAAACTAATATACACTTTTTGTTTTTCTTTCCTTTCAGTGTACCTGACCCGGAGGTGGAGGCCGCGGAACCCAAGGCAAAGGCACAGATGCCGGAAACAGCAAGAGATAAGTATTTTTTCTGACTTGCAGTGCCCCCCTCCATCGGTGTGGTCCATATGAAACTAATATACACTTTTTGTTTTTCTTTCAGAGTACCTGACCCGGAGGTGGAGGCCGCGGAACCCAAGGCAAAGGCACAGATGCCGGAAACAGCAAGAGATAAGTATTTTTTCTGACTTGCAGTGCCCCCCTCCATCGGTGTGGTCCATATGAAACTAATATACACTTTTTGTTTTTCTTTCAGAGTACCTGACCCGGAGGTGGAGGCCGCGGAACCCAAGGCAAAGGCACAGATGCCGGAAACAGCAAGAGATAAGTATTTTTTCTGACTTGCAGTGCCCCCCTCCATCGGTGTGGTCCATATGAAACTAATATACACTTTTTGTTTTTCTTTCAGAGTACCTGACCCGGAGGTGGAGGCCGCGGAACCCAAGGCAAAGGCACAGATGCGGGAAACAGCAAGAGATAAGTATTTTTTCTGACTTGCAGTGCCCCCCTCCATCGGTGTGGTCCATATGAAACTAATATACACTTTTTGTTTTTCTTTCAGAGTACCTGACCCGGAGGTGGAGGCCGCGGAACCCAAGGCAAAGGCACAGATGCCGGAAACAGCAAGAGATAAGTATTTTTTCTGACTTGCAGTGCCCCCCTCCATCGGTGTGGTCCATATGAAACTAATATACACTTTTTGTTTTTCTTTCAGAGTACCTGACCCGGAGGTGGAGGCCGCGGAACCCAAGGCAAAGGCACAGATGCCGGAAACAGCAAGAGATAAGTATTTTTTCTGACTAGCAGTGCCCCCTCCATCGGTGTGGTCCATATGAAACTAATATACACTTTTTGTTTTTCTTTCAGAGTACCTGACCCGGAGGTGGAGGCCGCGGAACCCAAGGCAAAGACACAGATGCCGGAAACAGCAAGAGATAAGTAATTTTTCTGACTAGCAGTGCCCCCCTCCATCGGTGTGGTCCATATGAAATTAATATACACTTTTTGTTTTTCTTTCAGAGTACCTGACCCGGAGGTGGAGGCTGCGGAACCCAAGGCAAAGGCACAGATGCTGGAAACAGCAAGAGATAAGTATTTTTTCTGACTAGCAGTGCCCCCCTCTATCGGTGTGGTCCATATGAAACTAATATACACTTTTTGTTTTTCTTTCAGAGTACCTGACCCGGAGGTGGAGGCCGCGGAACCCAAGGCAAAGGCACAGATGCCGGAAACAGCAAGAGATAAGTATTTTTTCTGACTAGCAGTGCCCCCCTCCATCGGTGTGGTCCATATGAAACTAATATACACTTTTTGTTTTTCTTTCAGAGTACCTGACCCGGAGGTGGAGGCCGCGGAACCCAAGGCAAAGGCACAGATGCCGGAAACAGCAAGAGATAAGTATTTTTTCTGACTAGCAGTGCCCCCCTCCATCGGTGTGGTCCATATGAAACTAATATACACTTTTTGTTTTTCTTTCAGAGTACCTGACCCGGAGGTGGAGGCCGCGGAACCCAAGGCAAAGGCACAGATGCCGGAAACAGCAAGAGATAAGTATTTTTTCTGACTTGCAGTGCCCCCCTCCATCGGTGTGGTCCATATGAAACTAATATACACTTTTTGTTTTTCTTTCCTTTCAGTGTACCTGACCCGGAGGTGGAGGCCGCGAAACCCAAGGCAAAGGCACAGATGCCGGAAACAGCAAGAGATAAGTATTTTTTCTGACTTGCAGTGCCCCCCTCCATCGGTGTGGTCCATATGAAACTAATATACACTTTTTGTTTTTCTTTCAGAGTACCTGACCCGGAGGTGGAGGCCGCGGAACCCAAGGCAAAGGCACAGATGCCGGAAACAGCAAGAGATAAGTATTTTTTCTGACTTGCAGTGCCCCCCTCCATCGGTGTGGTCCATATGAAACTAATATACACTTTTTGTTTTTCTTTCAGAGTACCTGACCCGGAGGTGGAGGCCGCGGAACCCAAGGCAAAGGCACAGATGCCGGAAACAGCAAGAGATAAGTATTTTTTCTGACTTGCAGTGCCCCCCTCCATTGGTGTGGTCCATATGAAACTAATATACACTTTTTGTTTTTCTTTCAGAGTACCTGACCCGGAGGTGGAGGCCGCGGAACCCAAGGCAAAGGCACAGATGCCTTAACAGCAAGAGATAAGTATTTTTTCTGACTTGCAGTGCCCCCCTCCATCGGTGTGGTCCATATGAAACTAATATACACTTTTTGTTTTTCTTTCAGAGTACCTGACCCGGAGGTGGAGGCCGCGGAACCTAAGGCAAAGGCACAGATGCCGGAAACAGCAAGAGATAAGTATTTTTTCTGACTTGCAGTGCCCCCCTCCATCGGTGTGGTCCATATGAAACTAATATACACTTTTTGTTTTTCTTTCCTTTCAGTGTACCTGACCCGGAGGTGGAGGCCGCGGAACCCAAGGCAAAGGCACAGATGCCGGAAACAGCAAGAGATAAGTATTTTTTCTGACTTGCAGTGCCCCCCTCCATCGGTGTGGTCCATATGAAACTAATATACACTTTTTGTTTTTCTTTCAGAGTACCTGACCCGGAGGTGGAGGCCGCGGAACCCAAGGCAAAGGCACAGATGCCGGAAACAGCAAGAGATAAGTATTTTTTCTGACTTGCAGTGCCCCCCTCCATCGGTGTGGTCCATATGAAACTAATATACACTTTTTGTTTTTCTTTCAGAGTACCTGACCCGGAGGTGGAGGCCGCGGAACCCAAGGCAAAGGCACAGATGCCGGAAACAGCAAGAGATAAGTATTTTTTCTGACTTGCAGTGCCCCCCTCCATCGGTGTGGTCCATATGAAACTAATATACACTTTTTGTTTTTCTTTCAGAGTACCTGACCCGGAGGTGGAGGCCGCGGAACCCAAGGCAAAGGCACAGATGCCGGAAACAGCAAGAGATAAGTATTTTTTCTGACTTGCAGTGCCCCCCTCCATCGGTGTGGTCCATATGAAACTAATATACACTTTTTGTTTTTCTTTCAGAGTACCTGACCCGGAGGTGGAGGCCGCGGAACCCAAGGCAAAGGCACAGATGCCGGAAACAGCAAGAGATAAGTATTTTTTCTGACTAGCAGTGCCCCCTCCATCGGTGTGGTCCATATGAAACTAATATACACTTTTTGTTTTTCTTTCAGAGTACCTGACCCGGAGGTGGAGGCCGCGGAACCCAAGGCAAAGACACAGATGCCAGAAACAGCAAGAGATAAGTAATTTTTCTGACTAGCAGTGCCCCCCTCCATCCGTGTGGTCCATATGAAATTAATATACACTTTTTGTTTTTCTTTCAGAGTACCTGACCCGGAGGTGGAGGCTGCGGAACCCAAGGCAAAGGCACAGATGCTGGAAACAGCAAGAGATAAGTATTTTTTCTGACTAGCAGTGCCCCCCTCCATCGGTGTGGTCCATATGAAACTAATATACACTTTTTGTTTTTCTTTCAGAGTACCTGACCCGGAGGTGGAGGCCGCGGAACCCAAGGCAAAGGCACAGATGCCGGAAACAGCAAGAGATAAGTATTTTTTCTGACTAGCAGTGCCCCCCTCCATCGGTGTGGTCCATATGAAACTAATATACACTTTTTGTTTTTCTTTCAGAGTACCTGACCCGGAGGTGGAGGCCGCGGAACCCAAGGCAAAGGCACAGATGCTGGAAACAGCAAGAGATAAGTATTTTTTCTGACTTGCAGTGCCCCCCTCCATCGGTGTTGTTGATATGAAACTAATATACACTTTTTGTTTTTCTTTCAGAGTACCTGACCCGGAGGTGGAGGCCGCGGAACCCAAGGCAAAGGCACAGATGCCGGAAACAGCAAGAGATAAGTATTTTTTCTGACTTGCAGTGCCCCCCTCCATCGGTGTGGTCATTATGAAACTAATATACACTTTTTGTTTTTCTTTCAGAGTACCTGACCCGGAGGTGGAGGCCGCGGAACCCAAGGCAAAGGCACAGATGCCGGAAACAGCAAGAGATAAGTATTTTTTCTGACTTGCAGTGCCCCCCTCCATCGGTGTGGTCCATATGAAACTAATATACACTTTTTGTTTTTCTTTCAGAGTACCTGACCCGGAGGTGGAGGCCGCGGAACCCAAGGCAAAGGCACAGATGCCGGAAACATCAAGAGATAAGTATTTTTTCTGACTAGCAGTGCCCCCTCCATCGGTGTGGTCCATATGAAACTAATATACACTTTTTGTTTTTCTTTCAGAGTACCTGACCCGGATTTGAGGCCGCGGAACCCAAGGCAAAGACACAGATGCCAGAAACAGCAAGAGATAAGTAATTTTTCTGACTAGCAGTGCCCCCCTCCATCGGTGTGGTCCATATGAAATTAATATACACTTTTTGTTTTTCTTTCAGAGTACCTGACCCGGAGGTGGAGGCCGCGGAACCCAAGGCAAAGGCACAGATGCAGGAAACAGCAAGAGATAAGTATTTTTTCTGACTAGCAGTGCCCCCCTCCATCGGTGTGGTCCATATGAAACTAATATACACTTTTTGGTTTTTTTTCAGAGTACCTGACCCGGAGGTGGAGGCCGCGGAACCCAAGGCAAAGGCACAGATGCCGGAAACAGCAAGAGATAAGTATTTTTTCTGACTAGCAGTGCCCCCCTCCATCGGTGTGGTCCATATGAAACTAATATACACTTTTTGTTTTTCTTTCAGAGTACCTGACCCGGAGGTGGAGGCCGCGGAACCCAAGGCAAAGGCACAGATGCTGGAAACAGCAAGAGATAAGTATTTTTTCTGACTTGCAGTGACCCCCTCCATCGGTGTGGTCGATATGAAACTAATATACACTTTTTGTTTTTCTTTCAGAGTACCTGACCCGGAGGTGGAGGCCGCGGAACCCAAGGCAAAGGCACAGATGCCGGATACAGCAAGAGATAAGTATTTTTTCTGACTTGCAGTGCCCCCCTCCATCGGTGTGGTCGATATGAAACTAATATACACTTTTTGTTTTTCTTTCAGAGTACCTGACCTGGAGGTGGAGGCCGCGGAACCCAAGGCAAAGGCACAGATGCCGGAAACAGCAAGAGATAAGTATTTTTTCTGACTTGCAGTGCCCCCCTCCATCGGTGTGGTCCATATGAAACTAATATACACTTTTTGTTTTTCTTTCAGAGTACCTGACCCGGTGGTGGAGGCCGCGGAACCCAAGGCAAAGGCACAGATGCCGGAAACAGCAAGAGATAAGTATTTTTCTGACTTACAGTGCCCCCCTCCATCGGTGTGGTCCATATGAAACTAATATACACTTTTTGTTTTTCTTTCAGAGTACCTGACCCGGAGGTGGAGGCTGCGGAACCCAAGGCAAAGGCACAGATGCCGGAAACAGCAAGAGATAAGTATTTTTTCTGACTTGCAGTGCCCCCCTCCATCGGTGTGGTCCATATGAAACTAATATACACTTTTTGTTTTTCTTTCAGAGTACCTGACCCGGAGGTGGAGGCTGCGGAACCCAAGGCAAAGGCACAGATGCCGGAAACAGCAAGAGATAAGTATTTTTTCTGACTTGCAGTGCCCCCCTCCATCGGTGTGGTCCATATGAAACTAATATACACTTTTTGTTTTTCTTTCAGAGTACCTGACCCGGAGGTGGAGGCCGCGGAACCCAAGGCAAAGGCACAGATGCGGGAAACAGCAAGAGATAAGTATTTTTTCTGACTTGCAGTGCCCCCCTCCATCGGTGTGGTCCATATGAAACTAATATACACTTTTTGTTTTTCTTTCAGAGTACCTGACCCGGAGGTGGAGGCCGGGGAACCCAAGGCAAAGGCACAGATGCCGGAAACAGCAAGAGATAAGTATTTTTTCTGACTTGCAGTGCCCCCCTCCATCGGTGTGGTCCATATGAAACTAATATACACTTTTTGTTTTTCTTTCAGAGTACCTGACCCGGAGGTGGAGGCCGCGGAACCCAAGGCAAAGGCACAGATGCCGGAAACAGCAAGAGATAAGTATTTTTTCTGACTAGCAGTGCCCCCTCCATCGGTGTGGTCCATATGAAACTAATATACACTTTTTGTTTTTCTTTCAGAGTACCTGACCCGGAGGTGGAGGCCGCGGAACCCAAGGCAAAGACACAGATGCCGGAAACAGCAAGAGATAAGTAATTTTTCTGACTAGCAGTGCCCCCCTCCATCGGTGTGGTCCATATGAAACTAATATACACTTTTTGTTTTTCTTTCAGAGTACCTGACCCGGAGGTGGAGGCCGCGGAACCCAAGGCAAAGGCACAGATGCCGGAAACAGCAAGAGATAAGTATTTTTTCTGACTAGCAGTGCCCCCCTCCATCGGTGTGGTCCATATGAAACTAATATACACTTTTTGTTTTTCTTTCAGAGTACCTGACCCGGAGGTGGAGGCCGCGGAACCCAAGGCAAAGGCACAGATGCCGGAAACAGCAAGAGATAAGTATTTTTTCTGACTAGCAGTGCCCCCCTCCATCGGTGTGGTCCATATGAAACTAATATACACTTTTTCTTTTTCTTTCAGAGTACCTGACCCGGAGGTGGAGGCTGCGGAACCCAAGGCAAAGGCACAGATGCTGGAAACAGCAAGAGATAAGCATTTTTTCTGACTTGCAGTGCCCCCCTCCATCGGTGTGGTCCATATGAAACTAATATACACTTTTTGTTTTTCTTTCAGAGTACCTGACCCGGAGGTGGAGGCCGCGGAAACCAAGGCAAAGGCACAGATGCCGGAAAACAGCAAGAGATAAGTATTTTTTCTGACTTGCAGTGCCCCCCTCCATCGGTGTGGTCCATATGAAACTAATATACACTTTTTGTTTTTCTTTCAGAGTACCTGACCCGGAGGTGGAGGCCGCGGAACCCAAGGCAAAGGCACAGATGCCGGAAACAGCAAGAGATAAGTATTTTTTCTGACTTGCAGTGCCCCCCTCCATCGGTGTGGTCCATATGAAACTAATATACACTTTTTGTTTTTCTTTCAGAGTACCTGACCCGGAGGTGGAGGCCACGGAACCCAAGGCAAAGGCACAGATGCCGGAAACAGCAAGAGATAAGTATTTTTTCTGACTTGCAGTGCCCCCCTCCATCAGTGTGGTCCATATGAAACTAATATACACTTTTTGTTTTTCTTTCAGAGTACCTGACCCGGAGGTGGAGGCCGAGGAACCCAAGGCAAAGGCACAGATGCCGGAAACAGCAAGAGATAAGTATTTTTTCTGACTTGCAGTGCACCCCTCCAATGGTGTGGTCCATATGAAACTAATATACACTTTTTGTTTTTCTTTCAGAGTACCTGACCCGGAGGTGGAGGCCGCGTAACCCAAGGCAAAGGCACAGATGCCGGAAACAGCAAGAGATAAGTATTTTTTCTGACTTGCAGTGCCCCCCTCCATCGGTGTGGTCCATATGAAACTAATATACACTTTTTGTTTTTCTTTCAGAGTACCTGACCCGGAGGTGGAGGCCGCGGAACCCAAGGCAAAGGCACAGATGCCGGAAACAGCAAGAGATAAGTATTTTTTCTGACTTGCAGTGCCCCCCTCCATCGGTGTGGTCCATATGAAACTAATATACACTTTTTGTTTTTCTTTCAGAGTACTTGACCCGGAGGTGGAGGCCGCGGAACCCAAGGCAAAGGCACAGATGCCGGAAACAGCAAGAGATAAGTATTTTTTCTGACTTGCAGTGCCCCCCTCCATCGGTGTGGTCCATATGAAACTAATATACACTTTTTGTTTTTCTTTCAGAGTACCTGATTCGGAGGTGGAGGCCGCGGAACCCAAGGCAAAGGCACAGATGCCTGAAACAGCAAGAGATAAGTATTTTTTCTGACTTGCAGTGCCCCCCTCCATCGGTGTGGTCGATATGAAACTAATATACACTTTTTGTTTTTCTTTCAGAGTACCTGACCCGGAGGTGGAGGCCACGGAACCCAAGGCAAAGGCACAGATGCCGGAAACAGCAAGAGATAAGTATTTTTTCTGACTTGCAGTGCCCCCCTCCATCGGTGTGGTCCATATGAAACTAATATACACTTTTTGTTTTTCTTTCAGAGTACCTGACCCGGAGGTGGAGGCCGCGGAACCCAAGGCAAAGGCACAGATGCCCGAAACAGCAAGAGATAAGTATTTTTTCTGACTTGCAGTGCCCCCCTCCATCGGTGTGGTCCATATGAAACTAATATACACTTTTTGTTTTTCTTTCAGAGTACCTGACCCGGAGGTGGAGGCAGCGGAACCCAAGGCAAAGGCACAGATACAGGAAACAGCAAGAGATAAGTATTTTTTCTGACTTGCAGTGCCCCCCTCCATCGGTGTGGTCCATATGAAACTAATATACACTTTTTGTTTTTCTTTCAGAGTACCTGACCCGGAGGTGGAGGCCGCGGAACCCAAGGCAAAGGCACAGATGCCGGAAACAGCAAGAGATAAGTATTTTTTCTGACTTGCAGTGCCCCCATCCATCGGTGTGGTCCATATGAAACTAATATACACTTTTTGTTTTTCTTTCAGAGTACCTGACCCGGAGGTGGAGGCCGCGGAACCCAAGGCAAAGGCACAGATGCCATAAACTGCAAGAGATAAGTATTTTTTCTGACTTGCAGTGCCCCCCTCCATCGGTGTGGTCCATATGAAACTAATATACACTTTTTGTTTTTCTTTCAGAGTACCTGACCCGGAGGTGGAGGCCGCGGAACCCAAGGCAAAGGCACAGATGCCGGAAACAGCAAGAGATAAGTATTTTTTCTGACTTGCAGTGCCCCCCTCCATCGGTGTGGTCCATATGAAACTAATATACACTTTTTGTTTTTCTTTCAGAGTACCTGACCTGGACGGAGGTGGAGGCCGCGGAACCCAAGGCAAAGGCACAGATGCCGGAAACAGCAAGAGATAAGTATTTTTTCTGACTTGCAGTGCCCCCCTCCATCAGTGTGGTCCATATGAAACTAATATACACTTTTTGTTTTTCTTTCAGAGTACCTGACCCGGAGGTGGAGGCCGAGGAACCCAAGGCAAAGGCACAGATGCCGGAAACAGCAAGAGATAAGTATTTTTTCTGACTTGCAGTGCACCCCTCCAATGGTGTGGTCCATATGAAACTAATATACACTTTTTGTTTTTCTTTCAGAGTACCTGACCCGGAGTTGGAGGCCGCGTAACCCAAGGCAAAGGCACAGATGCCGGAAACAGCAAGAGATAAGTATTTTTTCTGACTTGCAGTGCCCCCCTCCATCGGTGTGGTCCATATGAAACTAATATACACTTTTTGTTTTTCTTTCAGAGTACCTGACCCGGAGGTGGAGGCCGCGGAACCCAAGGCAAAGGCACAGATGCCGGAAACAGCAAGAGATAAGTATTTTTTCTGACTTGCAGTGCCCCCCTCCATCGGTGTGGTCCATATGAAACTAATATACACTTTTTGTTTTTCTTTCAGAGTACTTGACCCGGAGGTGGAGGCCGCGGAACCCAAGGCAAAGGCACAGATGCCGGAAACAGCAAGAGATAAGTATTTTTTCTGACTTGCAGTGCCCCCCTCCATCGGTGTGGTCCATATGAAACTAATATACACTTTTTGTTTTTCTTTCAGAGTACCTGATTCGGAGGTGGAGGCCGCGGAACCCAAGGCAAAGGCACAGATGCCTGAAACAGCAAGAGATAAGTATTTTTTCTGACTTGCAGTGCCCCCCTCCATCGGTGTGGTCGATATGAAACTAATATACACTTTTTGTTTTTCTTTCAGAGTACCTGACCCGGAGGTGGAGGCCACGGAACCCAAGGCAAAGGCACAGATGCCGGAAACAGCAAGAGATAAGTATTTTTTCTGACTTGCAGTGCCCCCCTCCATCGGTGTGGTCCATATGAAACTAATATACACTTTTTGTTTTTCTTTCAGAGTACCTGACCCGGAGGTGGAGGCCGCGGAACCCAAGGCAAAGGCACAGATGCCATAAACTGCAAGAGATAAGTATTTTTTCTGACTTGCAGTGCCCCCCTCCATCGGTGTGGTCCATATGAAACTAATATACACTTTTTGTTTTTCTTTCAGAGTACCTGACCCGGAGGTGGAGGCCGCGGAACCCAAGGCAAAGGCACAGATGCCGGAAACAGCAAGAGATAAGTATTTTTTCTGACTTGCAGTGCCCCCCTCCATCGGTGTGGTCCATATGAAACTAATATACACTTTTTGTTTTTCTTTCAGAGTACCTGACCTGGACGGAGGTGGAGGCCGCGGAACCCAAGGCAAAGGCACAGATGCCGGAAACAGCAAGAGATAAGTATTTTTTCTGACTTGCAGTGCCCCCCTCCATCGGTGTGGTCCATATGAAACTAATATACACTTTTTGTTTTTCTTTCAGAGTACCTGACCCGGAGGTGGAGGCCGTGGAACCCAAGGCAAAGGCACAGATGCCGGAAACAGCAAGAGATAAGTATTTTTTCTGACTTGCAGTGCCCCCCTCCATCGGTGTGGTCCATATGAAACTAATATACACTTTTTGTTTTTCTTTCAGAGTACCTGACCCGGAGGTGGAGGCCGCGGAACCCAAGGCAAAGGCACAGATGCTGGAAACAGCAAGAGATAAGTATTTTTTCTGACTTGCAGTGCCCCCCTCCATCGGTGTGGTCCATATGAAACTAATATACACTTTTTGTTTTTCTTTCAGATAGAGTACCTGACCCGGAGGTGGAGGCCGCGGAACCCAAGGCAAAGGCACAGATGCCGGAAACAGCAAGAGATAAGTATTTTCTCTGACTTGCAGTGCCCCCCTCCATCGGTGTGGTCCATATGAAACTAATATACACTTTTTGTTTTTCTTTCAGAGTACCTGACCCGGAGGTGGAGGCCGCGGAACCCAAGGCAAAGGCACAGATGCCGGAAACAGCAAGAGATAAGTATTTTCTCTGACTTGCAGTGCCCCCCTCCATCGGTGTGGTCCATATGAAACTAATATACACTTTTTGTTTTTCTTTCAGAGTACCTGACCCGGAGGTGGAGGCCGCGGAACCCAAGGCAAAGGCACAGATGCCGGAAACAGCAAGAGATAAGTATTTTCTCTGACTTGCAGTGCCCCCCTCCATCGGTGTGGTCCATATGAAACTAATATACGCTTTTTGTTTTTCTTTCAGAGTACCTGACCCGGAGGTGGAGGCCAGGGAACCCAAGGCAAAGGCACAGATGCCGGAAACAGCAAGAGATAAGTATTTTTTCTGACTTGCAGTGCCCCCCTCCATCGGTGTGGTCCATATGAAACTAATATACACTTTTTGTTTTTCTTTCAGAGTACCTGACCCGGAGGTGGAGGCCAGGGAACCCAAGGCAAAGGCACAGATGCCGGAAACAGCAAGAGATAAGTATTTTTTCTGACTTGCAGTGCCCCCCTCCATCGGTGTGGTCCATATGAAACTAATATACACTTTTTTTTTTTCTTTCAGAGTACCTGACCCGGAGGTGGAGACCAGGGAACCCAAGGCAAAGGTACAGATGCCGGAAACAGCAAGAGATAAGTATTTTTTCTGACTTGCAGTGCCCCCATCCATCGGTGTGGTCCATATGAAACTAATATACACTTTTTGTTTTTCTTTCAGAGTACCTGACCCGGAGGTGGAGGCCGTGGAACCCAAGGCAAAGGCACAGATGCCGGAAACAGCAAGAGATAAGTATTTTTTCTGACTTGCAGTGCCCCCCTCCATCGGTGTGGTCCATATGAAACTAATATACACTTTTTGTTTTTCTTTCAGAGTACCTGACCCGGAGGTGGAGGCCGCGGAACCCAAGGCAAAGGCACAGATGCCGGGAACAGCAAGAGATAAGTATTTTTTCTGACTTGCAGTGCCCCCCTCCATCGGTGTGGTCCATATGAAACTAATATACACTTTTTAGCTCACCTGGCCCGAAGGGCCAAGTGAGCTTTTCTCATCACTTGTCGTCCGGCGTCGTCCGGCGTCGTCGTTAACTTTTTACATTTTGAACTTCTTCTAGAGAACCACTGAATGGAATGAAACCAAACATGGCATGAATGTTCCTTATGAGGTGCTGACCAAGTGTTGTTACTTTGTAGCCGATCCATCATCCAAGATGGCCGCCAGCAGGGGACTTAGTTTAACATAGGACCCTATGGGAAATGCATACAAATGACTTCTTTTAGAGAACCACTGAATGGAATAAAACCAAACATGGCATGAATGTTCCTTATGAGGTGCTCACCAAGTGTTGTTACTTTGTAGCCGATCCATCATCCAAGATGGCCGCCAGCGGGGGACTTAGTTTAACATAGGACCCTATGGGAAATGCATACAAATGACTTCTTTTAGAAAACCACTGAATGGAATAAAACCAAACATGGCATGAATGTTCCTTATGAGGTGCTGACCATGTGTTGTTACTTTGTAGCCGATCCATCATCCAAGATGGCCGCCATCGGGGAACTTAGTTTAACATAGGACCCTATGGGAAATACATACAAATGTCTTCTTTTAGAGAACCACTGAATGGAATGAAACCAAACATGGCATGAATGTTCCTTATGAGGTGCTGACCAAGTGTTGTTACTTTGTAGCCGATCCATCATCCAAGATGGCCGCCAGCGGGGGACTTAGTTTAACATAGGACCCTATGGGAAATACATAAAAATGTTTTCTTTTAGAGAACCACTGAATGGAATGGAACTAAACATGGCATGAATGTTCCGTATGAGATGCTGACCAAGTGTTGTTACTTTGCAGCCGATCCATCATCCAAGATGGCCGCCAGCGGGGGACTTAGTTTAACATAGGACCCTATGGGAAATACATACAAATGTCTTCTTTTAGAGAACCACTGAATGGAATTAAACCAAACATGGCATGAATGTTCCTTATGAGGTTCTGACCAAGTGTTGTTACTTTGTAGACGATCCATCATCCACGATGGCCGCCAGCGGGGGACTTAGTTTAACATAGGACCCTATGGGAAATACATACAAATGTCTTCTTTTAGTGAACCACTGAATGGAATGAAACCAAACATGGCATGAATCTTCCTTATGAGATGTTGACCAAGTGTTGTTACTTTGTAGCCGATCCATCATCCAAGATGGCCCCCAGTGGGGGACTTAGTTTTACATAGGACCCTTTGGGAAAAACATAAAAATGTCTTCTTTTAGAGAACCAATAAATGGAATGGAACCAAACATGGCATGAATGTTCCTTATGAGATGTTGACCAAGTGTTGTTACTTTGCAGCCGATCCATCATCCAAGATGGCCGAAAGCGGGGGACTTAGTTTAACATAGGACCCTATGGGAAATACATACAATTGTCTTCTTTTAGAGAACCACTGAATGGAATTGAACCAAACATGGCATGAATGTTCCTTATGAGTTGCTGACCAAGTGTTGTTACTTTGCAGTCGATCCATCATCCAAGATGGCCGCTAGGGGGGGGGGGGGCTTAGTTTAACATAGGACCCTATGGGAAATACATACAAATGTCTTCTTTTAGAGTACCACTGAATGGAATGAAACCAAACATGGCATGAATGTTCCTTATGAAGTGCTGACCAAGTGTTGCTACTTTGTTGCCGATTTACTGTTCAAGATGGCCACCAGGATATTTTATTAAATAACGGGACCAATATTAATCAAAATTTGGCCTCAATCATTATTTGGGTATCTGTTATGATTTTTATCTATCTTTACATGATTTCTAAAACCAAAGTAGAGTCAGGTGAGCGACACAGGCTCTTGAGAGCCTCTAGTTGTTTTTCTTTCAGAGTACCTGACCCGGAGGTGGAGGCCGCAGAACCCAAGGCAAAGCCACATATGCCGGGAACAGCAAGAGATAAGTATTTTTTCTGACTTGCAGTGCCCCCTGTCCATATGAAACTAATATACACTTTTTGTTTTTCTTTCAGAGTACCTGACCCGGAGGTGGAGGCCGCGGAACCCAAGGCAAAGGCACAGATGCCGGAAACAGCAAGAGATAAGTATTTTTTCTGACTTGCAGTGCCCCCCTCCATCGGTGTGGTCCATATGAAACTAATATACACTTTTTGTTTTTCTTTCAGAGTACCTGACCCGGAGGTGGAGGCCGCGGAACCCAAGGCAAAGGCACAGATGCCGGAAACAGGAAGAGATAAGTATTTTTTCTGACTTGCAGTGCCCCCCTCCATCGGTGTGGTCCATATGAAACTAATATACACTTTTTAGCTCACCTGGCCCGAAGGGCCAAGTGAGCTTTTCTCATCACTTGGCGTCCGTCGTCCGTCGTCCGGCGTCGTCCGTCGTCGGCGTTAACTTTTTACATTTTGAACTTCTTCTAGAGAACCACTGAATGGAATGAAACCAAACATGGCATGAATGTTCCTTATGAGGTGCTGACCAAGTGTTGTTACTTTGTAGCCGATCCATCATCCAAGATGGCCGCCAGCAGGGGACTTAGTTTAACATAGGACCCTATGGGAAATGCATACAAATGACTTCTTTTAGAGAACCACTGAATGGAATGAAACCAAACATGGCATGAATGTTCCTTATGAGGTGCTGACCAAGTGTTGTTACTTTGCAGCCGATCCATCATCCAAGATGGCCGCCAGCGGGGGACTTAGTTTAACATAGGACCCTATGGGAAATACATAAAAATGTCTTCTTTTAGAGAACCACTGAATGGAATGGAACCAAACATGGCATGAATGTTCCGTATGAGATGCTGACCAAGTGTTGTTACTTTGCAGTCGGTCCATCATCCAAGATGGCCGCCAGCGGGGGACTTAGTTTAACATAGGACCCTATGGGAAATACATACAAATGTCTTCTTTTAGAGAACCACTGAATGGAATGAAACCAAACATGGCATGAATGTTCCTTATGAGGTTCTGACCAAGTGTTGTTACTTTGTAGACGATCCATCATCCACGATGGCCGCCAGCGGGGGACTTAGTTTAACATAGGACCCTATGGGAAATACATACAAATGTCTTCTTTTAGTGAACCACTGAATGGAATGAAACCAAACATGGCATGAATCTTCCTTATGAGATGCTGACCAAGTGTTGTTACTTTGTAGCCGATCCATCATCCAAGATGGCCCCCAGTGGGGGACTTAGTTTTACATAGGACCCTTTGGGAAAAACATAAAAATGTCTTCTTTTAGAGAACCAATAAATGGAATGGAACCAAACATGGCATGAATGTTCCTTATGAGATGTTGACCAAGTGTTGTTACTTTGCAGCCGATCCATCATCCAAGATGGCCGAAAGCGGGGGACTTAGTTTAACATAGGACCCTATGGGAAATACATACAATTGTCTTCTTTTAGAGAACCACTGAATGGAATTGAACCAAACATGGCATGAATGTTCCTTATGAGTTGCTGACCAAGTGTTGTTACTTTGCAGTCGATCCATCATCCAAGATGGCCGCTAGGGGGGGGGGGGCTTAGTTTAACATAGGACCCTATGGGAAATACATACAAATGTCTTCTTTTAGAGTACCACTGAATGGAATGAAACCAAACATGGCATGAATGTTCCTTATGAAGTGCTGACCAAGTGTTGCTACTTTGTTGCCGATTTACTGTTCAAGATGGCCACCAGGATATTTTATTAAATAACGGGACCAATATTAATCAAAATTTGGCCTCAATCATTATTTGGGTATCTGTTATGATTTTTATCTATCTTTACATGATTTCTAAAACCAAAGTAGAGTCAGGTGAGCGACACAGGCTCTTGAGAGCCTCTAGTTGTTTTTCTTTCAGAGTACCTGACCCGGAGGTGGAGGCCGCGGAACTCAAGGCAAAGGCACATATGCCAGGAACAGCAAGAGATAAGTATTTTTTCTGACTTGCAGTGCCCCCCTCCATCGGTGTGGTCCATATGAAACTAATATACACTTTTTGTTTTTCTTTCAGAGTACCTGACCCGGAGGTGGAGGCCGCGGAACCCAAGGCAAAGGCACAGATGCCGGAAACAGCAAGAGATAAGTATTTTTTCTGACTTGCAGTGCCCCCCTCCATCGGTGTGGTCCATATGAAACTAATATACACTTTTTGTTTTTCTTTCAGAGTACCTGACCCGGAGGTGGAGGCCGCGGAACCCAAGGCAAAGGCACAGATGCCGGAAACAGCAAGAGATAAGTATTTTTTCTGACTTGCAGTGCCCCCCTCCATCGGTGTGGTCCATATGAAACTAATATACACTTTTTGTTTTTCTTTCAGAGTACCTGACCCGGAGGTGGAGGCCGCGGAACCCAAGGCAAAGGCACAGATGCCGGAAACAGCAAGAGATAAGTATTTTTTCTGACTTGCAGTGCCCCCTCCATCGGTGTGGTCCATATGAAACTAATATACACTTTTTGTTTTTCTTTCAGAGTACCTGACCCGGAGGTGGAGGCCGCGGAACCCAAGGCAAAGGCACAGATGCCGGAAACAGCAAGAGATAAGTATTTTTTCTGACTTGCAGTGCCCCCCTCCATCGGTGTGGTCCATATGAAACTAATATACACTTTTTGTTTTTCTTTCAGAGTACCTGACCCGGAGGTGGAGGCCGCGGAACCCAAGGCAAAGGCACAGATGCCGGAAACAGCAAGAGATAAGTATTTTTTCTGACTTGCAGTGCCCCCCTCCATCGGTGTGGTCCATATGAAACTAATATACACTTTTTGTTTTTCTTTCAGAGTACCTGACCCGGAGGTGGAGGCCGCGGAACCCAAGGCAAAGGCACAGATGCCGGAAACAGCAAGAGATAAGTATTTTTTCTGACTTGCAGTGCCCCCCTCCATCGGTGTGGTCCATATGAAACTAATATACACTTTTTGTTTTTCTTTCAGAGTACCTGACCCGGAGGTGGAGGCCGCGGAACCCAAGGCAAAGGCACAGATGCCGGAAACAGCAAGAGATAAGTATTTTTTCTGACTTGCAGTGCCCCCCTCCATCGGTGTGGTCCATATGAAACTAATATACACTTTTTGTTTTTTCTTTCAGAGTACCTGACCCAGAGGTGGAGGCCGCGGAACCCAAGGCAAAGGCACAGATGCCGGAAACAGCAAGAGATAAGTATTTTTTCTGACTTGCAGTGCCCCCCTCCATCGGTGTGGTCCATATGAAACTAATATACACTTTTTGTTTTTTCTTTCAGAGTACCTGACCCGGACGGAGGTGGAGGCCGCGGAACCCAAGGCAAAGGCACAGATGCCGGAAACAGCAAGAGATAAGTATTTTTTCTGACTTGCAGTGCCCCCTCCATCGGTGTGGTCCATATGAAACTAATATACACTTTTTGTTTTTTCTTTCAGAGTACCTGACCCGGACGGAGGTGGAGGCCGCGGAACCCAAGGCAAAGGCACAGATGCCGGAAACAGCAAGAGATAAGTATTTTTTCTGACTTGCAGTGCCCCCCTCCATCGGTGTGGTCCATATGAAACTAATATACACTTTTTGTTTTTTCTTTCAGAGTACCTGACCCGGACGGAGGTGGAGGCCGCGGAACCCAAGGCAAAGGCACAGATGCCGGAAACAGCAAGAGATAAGTATTTTTTCTGACTTGCAGTGCCCCCTCCATCGGTGTGGTCCATATGAAACTAATATACACTTTTTGTTTTTTCTTTCAGAGTACCTGACCCGGACGGAGGTGGAGGCCGCGGAACCCAAGGCAAAGGCACAGATGCCGGAAACAGCAAGAGATAAGTATTTTTTCTGACTTGCAGTGCCCCCCTCCATCGGTGTGGTCCATATGAAACTAATATACACTTTTTGTTTTTTCTTTCAGAGTACCTGACCCGGACGGAGGTGGAGGCCGCGGAACCCAAGGCAAAGGCACAGATGCCGGAAACAGCAAGAGATAAGTATTTTTTCTGACTTGCAGTGCCCCCCTCCATCGGTGTGGTCCATATGAAACTAATATACACTTTTTGTTTTTTCTTTCAGAGTACCTGACCCGGACGGAGGTGGAGGCCGCGGAACCCAAGGCAAAGGCACAGATGCCGGAAACAGCAAGAGATAAGTATTTTTTCTGACTTGCAGTGCCCCCCTCCATCGGTGTGGTCCATATGAAACTAATATACACTTTTTGTTTTTTCTTTCAGAGTACCTGACCCGGACGGAGGTGGAGGCCGCGGAACCCAAGGCAAAGGCACAGATGCCGGAAACAGCAAGAGATAAGTATTTTTTCTGACTTGCAGTGCCCCCCTCCATCGGTGTGGTCCATATGAAACTAATATACACTTTTTGTTTTTTCTTTCAGAGTACCTGACCCGGACAGAGGTGGAGGCCGCGGAACCCAAGGCAAAGGCACAGATGCCGGAAACAGCAAGAGATAAGTATTTTTTCTGACTTGCAGTGCCCCCCTCCATCGGTGTGGTCCATATGAAACTAATATACACTTTTTGTTTTTCTTTCAGAGTACCTGACCCGGAGGTGGAGGCCGGGGAACCCAAGGCAAAGGCACAGATGCCGGAAACAGCAAGAGATAAGTATTTTTTCTGACTTGCAGTGCCCCCCTCCATCGGTGTGGTCCATATGAAACTAATATACACTTTTTGTTTTTCTTTCAGAGTACCTGACCCGGAGGTGGAGGCCGCGGAACCCAAGGCAAAGGCACAGATGCCGGAAACAGCAAGAGATAAGTATTTTTTCTGACTTGCAGTGCCCCCTCCATCGGTGTGGTCCATATGAAACTAATATACACTTTTTGTTTTTCTCTCAGAGTACCTGACCCGGAGGTGGAGGCCGCGGAACCCAAGGCAAAGGCACAGATGCCGGAAACAGCAAGAGATAAGTATTTTTTCTGACTTGCAGTGCCCCCCTCCATCGGTGTGGTCCATATGAAACTAATATACACTTTTTGTTTTTCTTTCAGAGTACCTGACCCGGAGGTGGAGGCCGCGGAACCCAAGGCAAAGGCACAGATGCCGGAAACAGCAAGAGATAAGTATTTTTTCTGACTTGCAGTGCCCCCCTCCATCGGTGTGGTCCATATGAAACTAATATACACTTTTTGTTTTTCTTTCAGAGTACCTGACCCGGAGGTGGAGGCCGCGGAACCCAAGGCAAAGGCACAGATGCCGGAAACAGCAAGAGATAAGTATTTTTTCTGACTTGCAGTGCCCCCCTCCATCGGTGTGGTCCATATGAAACTAATATACACTTTTTGTTTTTCTTTCAGAGTACCTGACCCGGAGGTGGAGGCCGCGGAACCCAAGGCAAAGGCACAGATGCCGGAAACAGCAAGAGATAAGTATTTTTTCTGACTTGCAGTGCCCCCCTCCATCGGTGTGGTCCATATGAAACTAATATACACTTTTTGTTTTTTCTTTCAGAGTACCTGACCCGGAGGTGGAGGCCGCGGAACCCAAGGCAAAGGCACAGATGCCGGAAACAGCAAGAGATAAGTATTTTTTCTGACTTGCAGTGCCCCCCTCCATCGGTGTGGTCCATATGAAACTAATATACACTTTTTGTTTTTTCTTTCAGAGTACCTGACCCGGACGGAGGTGGAGGCCGCGGAACCCAAGGCAAAGGCACAGATGCCGGAAACAGCAAGAGATAAGTATTTTTTCTGACTTGCAGTGCCCCCTCCATCGGTGTGGTCCATATGAAACTAATATACACTTTTTGTTTTTTCTTTCAGAGTACCTGACCCGGACGGAGGTGGAGGCCGCGGAACCCAAGGCAAAGGCACAGATGCCGGAAACAGCAAGAGATAAGTATTTTTTCTGACTTGCAGTGCCCCCTCCATCGGTGTGGTCCATATGAAACTAATATACACTTTTTGTTTTTTCTTTCAGAGTACCTGACCCGGACGGAGGTGGAGGCCGCGGAACCCAAGGCAAAGGCACAGATGCCGGAAACAGCAAGAGATAAGTATTTTTTCTGACTTGCAGTGCCCCCCTCCATCGGTGTGGTCCATATGAAACTAATATACACTTTTTGTTTTTTCTTTCAGAGTACCTGACCCGGACGGAGGTGGAGGCCGCGGAACCCAAGGCAAAGGCACAGATGCCGGAAACAGCAAGAGATAAGTATTTTTTCTGACTTGCAGTGCCCCCCTCCATCGGTGTGGTCCATATGAAACTAATATACACTTTTTGTTTTTTCTTTCAGAGTACCTGACCCGGACGGAGGTGGAGGCCGCGGAACCCAAGGCAAAGGCACAGATGCCGGAAACAGCAAGAGATAAGTATTTTTTCTGACTTGCAGTGCCCCCCTCCATCGGTGTGGTCCATATGAAACTAATATACACTTTTTGTTTTTTCTTTCAGAGTACCTGACCTGGACGGAGGTGGAGGCCGTGGAACCCAAGGCAAAGGCACAGATGCCGGAAACAGCAAGAGATAAGTATTTTTTCTGACTTGCAGTGCCCCCCTCCATCGGTGTGGTCCATATGAAACTAATATACACTTTTTGTTTTTTCTTTCAGAGTACCTGACCCGGACCGAGGTGGAGGCCGCGGAACCCAAGGCAAAGGCACAGATGCCGGAAACAGCAAGAGATAAGTATTTTTTCTGACTTGCAGTGCCCCCCTCCATCGGTGTGGTCCATATGAAACTAATATACACTTTTTGTTTTTTCTTTTAGAGTACCTGACCCGGACGGAGGTGGAGGCCGCGGAACCCAAGGCAAAGGCACAGATGCCGGAAACAGCAAGAGATAAGTATTTTTTCTGACTTGCAGTGCCCCCCTCCATCGGTGTGGTCCATATGAAACTAATATACACTTTTTGTTTTTTCTTTCAGAGTACCTGACCCGGACGGGGGTGGAGGCCGAGGAACCCAAGGCAAAGGCACAGATGCCGGAAACAGCAAGAGATAAGTATTTTTTCTGACTTGCAGTGCCCCCCTCCATCGGTGTGGTCCATATGAAACTAATATACACTTTTTGTTTTTCTTTCAGAGTACCTGACCCGGAGGTGGAGGCCGCGGAACCCAAGGCAAAGGCACAGATGCCGGAAACAGCAAGAGATAAGTATTTTTTCTGACTTGCAGTGCCCCCCTCCATCGGTGTGGTCCATATGAAACTAATATACACTTTTTGTTTTTTCTTTCAGAGTACCTGACCCAGAGGTGGAGGCCGCGGAACCCAAGGCAAAGGCACAGATGCCGGAAACAGCAAGAGATAAGTATTTTTTCTGACTTGCAGTGCCCCCCTCCATCGGTGTGGTCCATATGAAACTAATATACACTTTTTGTTTTTTCTTTCAGAGTACCTGACCCGGACGGAGGTGGAGGCCGCGGAACCCAAGGCAAAGGCACAGATGCCGGAAACAGCAAGAGATAAGTATTTTTTCTGACTTGCAGTGCCCCCTCCATCGGTGTGGTCCATATGAAACTAATATACACTTTTTGTTTTTTCTTTCAGAGTACCTGACCCGGACGGAGGTGGAGGCCGCGGAACCCAAGGCAAAGGCACAGATGCCGGAAACAGCAAGAGATAAGTATTTTTTCTGACTTGCAGTGCCCCCCTCCATCGGTGTGGTCCATATGAAACTAATATACACTTTTTGTTTTTTCTTTCAGAGTACCTGACCCGGACGGAGGTGGAGGCCGCGGAACCCAAGGCAAAGGCACAGATGCCGGAAACAGCAAGAGATAAGTATTTTTTCTGACTTGCAGTGCCCCCTCCATCGGTGTGGTCCATATGAAACTAATATACACTTTTTGTTTTTTCTTTCAGAGTACCTGACCCGGACGGAGGTGGAGGCCGCGGAACCCAAGGCAAAGGCACAGATGCCGGAAACAGCAAGAGATAAGTATTTTTTCTGACTTGCAGTGCCCCCCTCCATCGGTGTGGTCCATATGAAACTAATATACACTTTTTGTTTTTTCTTTCAGAGTACCTGACCCGGACGGAGGTGGAGGCCGCGGAACCCAAGGCAAAGGCACAGATGCCGGAAACAGCAAGAGATAAGTATTTTTTCTGACTTGCAGTGCCCCCCTCCATCGGTGTGGTCCATATGAAACTAATATACACTTTTTGTTTTTTCTTTCAGAGTACCTGACCCGGACGGAGGTGGAGGCCGCGGAACCCAAGGCAAAGGCACAGATGCCGGAAACAGCAAGAGATAAGTATTTTTTCTGACTTGCAGTGCCCCCCTCCATCGGTGTGGTCCATATGAAACTAATATACACTTTTTGTTTTTTCTTTCAGAGTACCTGACCCGGACGGAGGTGGAGGCCGCGGAACCCAAGGCAAAGGCACAGATGCCGGAAACAGCAAGAGATAAGTATTTTTTCTGACTTGCAGTGCCCCCCTCCATCGGTGTGGTCCATATGAAACTAATATACACTTTTTGTTTTTTCTTTCAGAGTACCTGACCCGGACAGAGGTGGAGGCCGCGGAACCCAAGGCAAAGGCACAGATGCCGGAAACAGCAAGAGATAAGTATTTTTTCTGACTTGCAGTGCCCCCCTCCATCGGTGTGGTCCATATGAAACTAATATACACTTTTTGTTTTTCTTTCAGAGTACCTGACCCGGAGGTGGAGGCCGGGGAACCCAAGGCAAAGGCACAGATGCCGGAAACAGCAAGAGATAAGTATTTTTTCTGACTTGCAGTGCCCCCCTCCATCGGTGTGGTCCATATGAAACTAATATACACTTTTTGTTTTTCTTTCAGAGTACCTGACCCGGAGGTGGAGGCCGCGGAACCCAAGGCAAAGGCACAGATGCCGGAAACAGCAAGAGATAAGTATTTTTTCTGACTTGCAGTGCCCCCTCCATCGGTGTGGTCCATATGAAACTAATATACACTTTTTGTTTTTCTCTCAGAGTACCTGACCCGGAGGTGGAGGCCGCGGAACCCAAGGCAAAGGCACAGATGCCGGAAACAGCAAGAGATAAGTATTTTTTCTGACTTGCAGTGCCCCCCTCCATCGGTGTGGTCCATATGAAACTAATATACACTTTTTGTTTTTCTTTCAGAGTACCTGACCCGGAGGTGGAGGCCGCGGAACCCAAGGCAAAGGCACAGATGCCGGAAACAGCAAGAGATAAGTATTTTTTCTGACTTGCAGTGCCCCCCTCCATCGGTGTGGTCCATATGAAACTAATATACACTTTTTGTTTTTCTTTCAGAGTACCTGACCCGGAGGTGGAGGCCGCGGAACCCAAGGCAAAGGCACAGATGCCGGAAACAGCAAGAGATAAGTATTTTTTCTGACTTGCAGTGCCCCCCTCCATCGGTGTGGTCCATATGAAACTAATATACACTTTTTGTTTTTCTTTCAGAGTACCTGACCCGGAGGTGGAGGCCGCGGAACCCAAGGCAAAGGCACAGATGCCGGAAACAGCAAGAGATAAGTATTTTTTCTGACTTGCAGTGCCCCCCTCCATCGGTGTGGTCCATATGAAACTAATATACACTTTTTGTTTTTTCTTTCAGAGTACCTGACCCGGAGGTGGAGGCCGCGGAACCCAAGGCAAAGGCACAGATGCCGGAAACAGCAAGAGATAAGTATTTTTTCTGACTTGCAGTGCCCCCCTCCATCGGTGTGGTCCATATGAAACTAATATACACTTTTTGTTTTTTCTTTCAGAGTACCTGACCCGGACGGAGGTGGAGGCCGCGGAACCCAAGGCAAAGGCACAGATGCCGGAAACAGCAAGAGATAAGTATTTTTTCTGACTTGCAGTGCCCCCTCCATCGGTGTGGTCCATATGAAACTAATATACACTTTTTGTTTTTTCTTTCAGAGTACCTGACCCGGACGGAGGTGGAGGCCGCGGAACCCAAGGCAATGGCACAGATGCCGGAAACAGCAAGAGATAAGTATTTTTTCTGACTTGCAGTGCCCCCTCCATCGGTGTGGTCCATATGAAACTAATATACACTTTTTGTTTTTTCTTTCAGAGTACCTGACCCGGACGGAGGTGGAGGCCGCGGAACCCAAGGCAAAGGCACAGATGCCGGAAACAGCAAGAGATAAGTATTTTTTCTGACTTGCAGTGCCCCCCTCCATCGGTGTGGTCCATATGAAACTAATATACACTTTTTGTTTTTTCTTTCAGAGTACCTGACCCGGACGGAGGTGGAGGCCGCGGAACCCAAGGCAAAGGCACAGATGCCGGAAACAGCAAGAGATAAGTATTTTTTCTGACTTGCAGTGCCCCCCTCCATCGGTGTGGTCCATATGAAACTAATATACACTTTTTGTTTTTTCTTTCAGAGTACCTGACCCGGACGGAGGTGGAGGCCGCGGAACCCAAGGCAAAGGCACAGATGCCGGAAACAGCAAGAGATAAGTATTTTTTCTGACTTGCAGTGCCCCCTCCATCGGTGTGGTCCATATGAAACTAATATACACTTTTTGTTTTTTCTTTCAGAGTACCTGACCTGGACGGAGGTGGAGGCCGTGGAACCCAAGGCAAAGGCACAGATGCCGGAAACAGCAAGAGATAAGTATTTTTTCTGACTTGCAGTGCCCCCCTCCATCGGTGTGGTCCATATGAAACTAATATACACTTTTTGTTTTTTCTTTCAGAGTACCTGACCCGGACCGAGGTGGAGGCCGCGGAACCCAAGGCAAAGGCACAGATGCCGGAAACAGCAAGAGATAAGTATTTTTTCTGACTTGCAGTGCCCCCCTCCATCGGTGTGGTCCATATGAAACTAATATACACTTTTTGTTTTTTCTTTTAGAGTACCTGACCCGGACGGAGGTGGAGGCCGCGGAACCCAAGGCAAAGGCACAGATGCCGGAAACAGCAAGAGATAAGTATTTTTTCTGACTTGCAGTGCCCCCCTCCATCGGTGTGGTCCATATGAAACTAATATACACTTTTTGTTTTTTCTTTCAGAGTACCTGACCCGGACGGGGGTGGAGGCCGAGGAACCCAAGGCAAAGGCACAGATGCCGGAAACAGCAAGAGATAAGTATTTTTTCTGACTTGCAGTGCCCCCCTCCATCGGTGTGGTCCATATGAAACTAATATACACTTTTTGTTTTTTCTTTCAGAGTACCCGACCCGGACGGAGGTGGAGGCCGCGGAACCCAAGGCAAAGGCACAGATGCCGGAAACAGCAAGAGATAAGTATTTTTTCTGACTTGCAGTGCCCCCCTCCATCAGTGTGGTCCATATGAAACTAATATA
Organism: Mytilus californianus; assembly: GCF_021869535.1. Classification (NCBI taxonomy): domain Eukaryota; kingdom Metazoa; phylum Mollusca; class Bivalvia; order Mytilida; family Mytilidae; genus Mytilus; species Mytilus californianus. The sequence continues at coordinate 66,948,901 of NW_026262679.1, read as the reverse complement.
CACTTTTTGTTTTTTCTTTCAGAGTACCTGACCCGGACGGAGGTGGAGGCCGCGGAACCCAAGGCAAAGGCACAGATGCCGGAAACAGCAAGAGATAAGTATTTTTTCTGACTTGCAGTGCCCCCCTCCATCGGTGTGGTCCATATGAAACTAATATACACTTTTTGTTTTTTCTTTCAGAGTACCTGACCCGGACGGAGGTGGAGGCCGCGGAACCCAAGGCAAAGGCACAGATGCCTGAAACAGCAAGAGATAAGTATTTTTTCTGACTTGCAGTGCCCCCCTCCATCGGTGTGGTCCATATGAAACTAATATACACTTTTTGTTTTTTCTTTCAGAGTACCTGACCCGGACGGAGGTGGAGGCCGCGGAACCCAAGGCAAAGGCACAGATGACGGAAACAGCAAGAGATAAGTATTTTTTCTGACTTGCAGTGCCCCCCTCCATCGGTGTGGTCCATATGAAACTAATATACACTTTTTGTTTTTTCTTTCAGAGTACCCGACCCGGACGGAGGTGGAGGCCGCGGAACCCAAGGCAAAGGCACAGATGCCGGAAACAGCAAGAGATAAGTATTTTTTCTGACTTGCAGTGCCCCCCTCCATCGGTGTGGTCCATATGAAACTAATATACACTTTTTGTTTTTTCTTTCAGAGTACCTGACCCGGACGGGGGTGGAGGCCGAGGAACCCAAGGCAAAGGCACAGATGCCGGAAACAGCAAGAGATAAGTATTTTTTCTGACTTGCAGTGCCCCCCTCCATCGGTGTGGTCCATATGAAACTAATATACACTTTTTGTTTTTTCTTTCAGAGTACCCGACCCGGACGGAGGTGGAGGCCGCGGAACCCAAGGCAAAGGCACAGATGCCGGAAACAGCAAGAGATAAGTATTTTTTCTGACTTGCAGTGCCCCCCTCCATCAGTGTGGTCCATATGAAACTAATATACACTTTTTGTTTTTTCTTTCAGAGTACCTGACCCGGACGGAGGTGGAGGCCGCGGAACCCAAGGCAAAGGCACAGATGCCGGAAACAGCAAGAGATAAGTATTTTTTCTGACTTGCAGTGCCCCCCTCCATCGGTGTGGTCCATATGAAACTAATATACACTTTTTGTTTTTTCTTTCAGAGTACCTGACCCGGACGGAGGTGGAGGCCGCGGAACCCAAGGCAAAGGCACAGATGCCTGAAACAGCAAGAGATAAGTATTTTTTCTGACTTGCAGTGCCCCCCTCCATCGGTGTGGTCCATATGAAACTAATATACACTTTTTGTTTTTTCTTTCAGAGTACCTGACCCGGACGGAGGTGGAGGCCGCGGAACCCAAGGCAAAGGCACAGATGACGGAAACAGCAAGAGATAAGTATTTTTTCTGACTTGCAGTGCCCCCCTCCATCGGTGTGGTCCATATGAAACTAATATACACTTTTTGTTTTTTCTTTCAGAGTACCCGACCCGGACGGAGGTGGAGGCCGCGGAACCCAAGGCAAAGGCACAGATGCCGGAAACAGCAAGAGATAAGTATTTTTTCTGACTTGCAGTGCCCCCCTCCATCGGTGTGGTCCATATGAAACTAATATACACTTTTTGTTTTTTCTTTCAGAGTACCTGACCCGGACGGAGGTGGAGGCCGCGGAACCCAAGGCAAAGGCACAGATGCCGGAAACAGCAAGAGATAAGTATTTTTTCTGACTTGCAGTGCCCCCCTCCATCGGTGTGGTCCATATGAAACTAATATACACTTTTTGTTTTTTCTTTCAGAGTACCTGACCCGGACGGAGGTGGAGGCCGCGGAACCCAAGGCAAAGGCACAGATGCCGGAAACAGCAAGAGATAAGTATTTTTTCTGACTTGCAGTGCCCCCCTCCATCGGTGTGGTCCATATGAAACTAATATACACTTTTTGTTTTTTCTTTCAGAGTACCCGACCCGGACGGAGGTGGAGGCCGCGGAACCCAAGGCAAAGGCACAGATGCCGGAAACAGCAAGAGATAAGTATTTTTTCTGACTTGCAGTGCCCCCCTCCATCGGTGTGGTCCATATGAAACTAATATACACTTTTTGTTTTTTCTTTCAGAGTACCCGACCCGGACGGAGGTGGAGGCCGCGGAACCCAAGGCAAAGGCACAGATGCCGGAAACAGCAAGAGATAAGTATTTTTTCTGACTTGCAGTGCCCCCCTCCATCGGTGTGGTCCATATGAAACTAATATACACTTTTTGTTTTTTCTTTCAGAGTACCTGACCCGGACGGAGGTGGAGGCCGCGGAACCCAAGGCAAAGGCACAGATGCCGGAAACAGCAAGAGATAAGTATTTTTTCTGACTTGCAGTGCCCCCCTCCATCGGTGTGGTCCATATGAAACTAATATACACTTTTTGTTTTTTCTTTCAGAGTACCTGACCCGGACGGAGGTGGAGGCCGCGGAACCCAAGGCAAAGGCACAGATGCCGGAAACAGCAAGAGATAAGTATTTTTTCTGACTTGCAGTGCCCCCCTCCATCGGTGTGGTCCATATGAAACTAATATACACTTTTTGTTTTTTCTTTCAGAGTACCCGACCCGGACGGAGGTGGAGGCCGCGGAACCCAAGGCAAAGGCACAGATGCCGGAAACAGCAAGAGATAAGTATTTTTTCTGACTTGCAGTGCCCCCCTCCATCGGTGTGGTCCATATGAAACTAATATACACTTTGTGTTTTTTCTTTCAGAGTACCTGACCAGGACGGAGGTGGAGGCCGCGGAACCCAAGGCAAAGGCACAGATGCCGGAAACAGCAAGAGATAAGTATTTTTTCTGACTTGCAGTGCCCCCCTCCATCGGTGTGGTCCATATGAAACTAATATACACTTTTTGTTTTTTCTTTCAGAGTACCCGACCCGGACGGAGGTGGAGGCCGCGGAACCCAAGGCAAAGGCACAGATGCCGGAAACAGCAAGAGATAAGTATTTTTTCTGACTTGCAGTGCCCCCCTCCATCGGTGTGGTCCATATGAAACTAATATACACTTTTTGTTTTTTCTTTCAGAGTACCTGACCCGGACGGAGGTGGAGGCCGCGGAACCCAAGGCAAAGGCACAGATGCCGGAAACAGCAAGAGATAAGTATTTTTTCTGACTTGCAGTGCCCCCCTCCATCGGTGTGGTCCATATGAAACTAATATACACTTTTTGTTTTTTCTTTCAGAGTACCTGACCCGGACGGAGGTGGAGGCCGCGGAACCCAAGGCAAAGGCACAGATGCCTGAAACAGCAAGAGATAAGTATTTTTTCTGACTTGCAGTGCCCCCCTCCATCGGTGTGGTCCATATGAAACTAATATACACTTTTTGTTTTTTCTTTCAGAGTACCTGACCCGGACGGAGGTGGAGGCCGCGGAACCCAAGGCAAAGGCACAGATGACGGAAACAGCAAGAGATAAGTATTTTTTCTGACTTGCAGTGCCCCCCTCCATCGGTGTGGTCCATATGAAACTAATATACACTTTTTGTTTTTTCTTTCAGAGTACCCGACCCGGACGGAGGTGGAGGCCGCGGAACCCAAGGCAAAGGCACAGATGCCGGAAACAGCAAGAGATAAGTATTTTTTCTGACTTGCAGTGCCCCCCTCCATCGGTGTGGTCCATATGAAACTAATATACACTTTTTGTTTTTTCTTTCAGAGTACCGGACCCGGACGGAGGTGGAGGCCGCGGAACCCAAGGCAAAGGCACAGATGCCGGAAACAGCAAGAGATAAGTATTTTTTCTGACTTGCAGTGCCCCCCTCCATCGGTGTGGTCCATATGAAACTAATATACACTTTTTGTTTTTTCTTTCAGAGTACCTGACCCGGACGGAGGTGGAGGCCGCGGAACCCAAGGCAAAGGCACAGATGCCGGAAACAGCAAGAGATAAGTATTTTTTCTGACTTGCAGTGCCCCCCTCCATCGGTGTGGTCCATATGAAACTAATATACACTTTTTGTTTTTTCTTTCAGAGTACCTGACCCGGACGGAGGTGGAGGCCGCGGAACCCAAGGCAAAGGCACAGATGCCGGAAACAGCAAGAGATAAGTATTTTTTCTGACTTGCAGTGCCCCCCTCCATCGGTGTGGTCCATATGAAACTAATATACACTTTTTGTTTTTTCTTTCAGAGTACCCGACCCGGACGGAGGTGGAGGCCGCGGAACCCAAGGCAAAGGCACAGATGCCGGAAACAGCAAGAGATAAGTATTTTTTCTGACTTGCAGTGCCCCCCTCCATCGGTGTGGTCCATATGAAACTAATATACACTTTTTGTTTTTTCTTTCAGAGTACCTGACCCGGACGGAGGTGGAGGCCGCGGAACCCAAGGCAAAGGCACAGATGCCGGAAACAGCAAGAGATAAGTATTTTTTCTGACTTGCAGTGCCCCCCTCCATCGGTGTGGTCCATATAAAACTAATATACACTTTTTGTTTTTTCTTTCAGAGTACCTGACCCGGACGGAGGTGGAGGCCGCGGAACCCAAGGCAAAGGCACAGATGCCGGAAACAGCAAGAGATAAGTATTTTTTCTGACTTGCAGTGCCCCCCTCCATCGGTGTGGTCCATATGAAACTAATATACACTTTTTGTTTTTTCTTTCAGAGTACCCGACCCGGACGGAGGTGGAGGCCGCGGAACCCAAGGCAAAGGCACAGATGCCGGAAACAGCAAGAGATAAGTATTTTTTCTGACTTGCAGTGCCCCCCTCCATCGGTGTGGTCCATATGAAACTAATATACACTTTTTGTTTTTTCTTTCAGAGTACCTGACCCGGACGGAGGTGGAGGCCGCGGAACCCAAGGCAAAGGCACAGATGCCGGAAACAGCAAGAGATAAGTATTTTTTCTGACTTGCAGTGCCCCCCTCCATCGGTGTGGTCCATATGAAACTAATATACACTTTTTGTTTTTTCTTTCAGAGTACCTGACCCGGACGGAGGTGGAGGCCGCGGAACCCAAGGCAAAGGCACAGATGCCGGAAACAGCAAGAGATAAGTATTTTTTCTGACTTGCAGTGCCCCCCTCCATCGGTGTGGTCCATATGAAACTAATATACACTTTTTGTTTTTTCTTTCAGAGTACCTGACCCGGACGGAGGTGGAGGCCGCGGAACCCAAGGCAAAGGCACAGATGCCGGAAACAGCAAGAGATAAGTATTTTTTCTGACTTGCAGTGCCCCCCTCCATCGGTGTGGTCCATATGAAACTAATATACACTTTTTGTTTTTTCTTTCAGAGTACCCGACCCGGACGGAGGTGGAGGCCGCGGAACCCAAGGCAAAGGCACAGATGCCGGAAACAGCAAGAGATAAGTATTTTTTCTGACTTGCAGTGCCCCCCTCCATCGGTGTGGTCCATATGAAACTAATATACACTTTTTGTTTTTTCTTTCAGAGTACCCGACCCGGACGGAGGTGGAGGCCGCGGAACCCAAGGCAAAGGCACAGATGCCGGAAACAGCAAGAGATAAGTATTTTTTCTGACTTGCAGTGCCCCCCTCCATCGGTGTGGTCCATATGAAACTAATATACACTTTTTGTTTTTTCTTTCAGAGTACCTGACCCGGACGGAGGTGGAGGCCGCGGAACCCAAGGCAAAGGCACAGATGCCGGAAACAGCAAGAGATAAGTATTTTTTCTGACTTGCAGTGCCCCCCTCCATCGGTGTGGTCCATATGAAACTAATATACACTTTTTGTTTTTTCTTTCAGAGTACCTGACCCGGACGGAGGTGGAGGCCGCGGAACCCAAGGCAAAGGCACAGATGCCGGAAACAGCAAGAGATAAGTATTTTTTCTGACTTGCAGTGCCCCCCTCCATCGGTGTGGTCCATATGAAACTAATATACACTTTTTGTTTTTTCTTTCAGAGTACCCGACCCGGACGGAGGTGGAGGCCGCGGAACCCAAGGCAAAGGCACAGATGCCGGAAACAGCAAGAGATAAGTATTTTTTCTGACTTGCAGTGCCCCCCTCCATCGGTGTGGTCCATATGAAACTAATATACACTTTTTGTTTTTTCTTTCAGAGTACCTGACCAGGACGGAGGTGGAGGCCGCGGAACCCAAGGCAAAGGCACAGATGCCGGAAACAGCAAGAGATAAGTATTTTTTCTGACTTGCAGTGCCCCCCTCCATCGGTGTGGTCCATATGAAACTAATATACACTTTTTGTTTTTTCTTTCAGAGTACCCGACCCGGACGGAGGTGGAGGCCGCGGAACCCAAGGCAAAGGCACAGATGCCGGAAACAGCAAGAGATAAGTATTTTTTCTGACTTGCAGTGCCCCCCTCCATCGGTGTGGTCCATATGAAACTAATATACACTTTTTGTTTTTTCTTTCAGAGTACCTGACCCGGACGGAGGTGGAGGCCGCGGAACCCAAGGCAAAGGCACAGATGCCGGAAACAGCAAGAGATAAGTATTTTTTCTGACTTGCAGTGCCCCCCTCCATCGGTGTGGTCCATATGAAACTAATATACACTTTTTGTTTTTTCTTTCAGAGTACCTGACCCGGACGGAGGTGGAGGCCGCGGAACCCAAGGCAAAGGCACAGATGCCTGAAACAGCAAGAGATAAGTATTTTTTCTGACTTGCAGTGCCCCCCTCCATCGGTGTGGTCCATATGAAACTAATATACACTTTTTGTTTTTTCTTTCAGAGTACCTGACCCGGACGGAGGTGGAGGCCGCGGAACCCAAGGCAAAGGCACAGATGACGGAAACAGCAAGAGATAAGTATTTTTTCTGACTTGCAGTGCCCCCCTCCATCGGTGTGGTCCATATGAAACTAATATACACTTTTTGTTTTTTCTTTCAGAGTACCCGACCCGGACGGAGGTGGAGGCCGCGGAACCCAAGGCAAAGGCACAGATGCCGGAAACAGCAAGAGATAAGTATTTTTTCTGACTTGCAGTGCCCCCCTCCATCGGTGTGGTCCATATGAAACTAATATACACTTTTTGTTTTTTCTTTCAGAGTACCTGACCCGGACGGAGGTGGAGGCCGCGGAACCCAAGGCAAAGGCACAGATGCCGGAAACAGCAAGAGATAAGTATTTTTTCTGACTTGCAGTGCCCCCCTCCATCGGTGTGGTCCATATGAAACTAATATACACTTTTTGTTTTTTCTTTCAGAGTACCTGACCCGGACGGAGGTGGAGGCCGCGGAACCCAAGGCAAAGGCACAGATGCCGGAAACAGCAAGAGATAAGTATTTTTTCTGACTTGCAGTGCCCCCCTCCATCGGTGTGGTCCATATGAAACTAATATACACTTTTTGTTTTTTCTTTCAGAGTACCCGACCCGGACGGAGGTGGAGGCCGCGGAACCCAAGGCAAAGGCACAGATGCCGGAAACAGCAAGAGATAAGTATTTTTTCTGACTTGCAGTGCCCCCCTCCATCGGTGTGGTCCATATGAAACTAATATACACTTTTTGTTTTTTCTTTCAGAGTACCCGACCCGGACGGAGGTGGAGGCCGCGGAACCCAAGGCAAAGGCACAGATGCCGGAAACAGCAAGAGATAAGTATTTTTTCTGACTTGCAGTGCCCCCCTCCATCGGTGTGGTCCATATGAAACTAATATACACTTTTTGTTTTTTCTTTCAGAGTACCTGACCCGGACGGAGGTGGAGGCCGCGGAACCCAAGGCAAAGGCACAGATGCCGGAAACAGCAAGAGATAAGTATTTTTTCTGACTTGCAGTGCCCCCCTCCATCGGTGTGGTCCATATGAAACTAATATACACTTTTTGTTTTTTCTTTCAGAGTACCCGACCCGGACGGAGGTGGAGGCCGCGGAACCCAAGGCAAAGGCACAGATGCCGGAAACAGCAAGAGATAAGTATTTTTTCTGACTTGCAGTGCCCCCCTCCATCGGTGTGGTCCATATGAAACTAATATACACTTTTTGTTTTTTCTTTCAGAGTACCTGACCCGGACGGAGGTGGAGGCCGCGGAACCCAAGGCAAAGGCACAGATGCCGGAAACAGCAAGAGATAAGTATTTTTTCTGACTTGCAGTGCCCCCCTCCATCGGTGTGGTCCATATGAAACTAATATACACTTTTTGTTTTTTCTTTCAGAGTACCCAAACCCGGACGGAGGTGGAGGCCGCGGAACCCAAGGCAAAGGCACAGATGCTGGAAACAGCAAGAGATAAGTATTTTTTCTGACTTGCAGTGCCCCCCTCCATCGGTGTGGTCCATATGAAACTAATATACACTTTTTGTTTTTTCTTTCAGAGTACCAGACCCGGACGGAGGTGGAGGCCGCTGAACCCAAGGAAAAGGCACAGATGCCGGAAACAGCAAGAGATAAGTATTTTTTCTGACTTGCAGTGCCCCCCTCCATCGGTGTGGTCCATATGAAACTAATATACACTTTTTGTTTTTTCTTTCAGAGTACCCGACCCGGACGGAGGTGGAGGCCGCGGAACCCAAGGCAAAGGCACAGATGCTGGAAACAGCAAGAGATAAGTATTTTTTCTGACTTGCAGTGCCCCCCTCCATCGGTGTGGTCCATATGAAACTAATATACACTTTTTGTTTCTTCTTTCAGAGTACCTGACCCGGACGGAGGTGGAGGCCGCGGAACCCAAGGCAAAGGCACAGATGCCGGAAACAGCAAGAGATAAGTATTTTTTCTGACTTGCAGTGCCCCCCTCCATCGGTGTGGTCCATATGAAACTAATATACACTTTTTGTTTTTTCTTTCAGAGTACCTGACCCGGAGGTGGAGGCCGCGGAACCCAAGGCAAAGGCACAGATGCCGGAAACAGCAAGAGATAAGTATTTTTTCTGACTTGCAGTGCCCCCCTCCATCGGTGTGGTCCATATGAAACTAATATACACTTTTTGTTTTTTCTTTCAGAGTACCTGACCCGGACGGAGGTGGAGGCCGCGGAACCCAAGGCAAAGGCACAGATGCCGGAAACAGCAAGAGATAAGTATTTTTTCTGACTTGCAGTGCCCCCCTCCATCGGTGTGGTCCATATGAAACTAATATACACTTTTTGTTTTTCTTTCAGAGTACCTGACCCAGAGGTGGAGGCCGCGGAACCCAAGGCAAAGGCACAGATGCCGGAAACAGCAAGAGATAAGTATTTTTTCTGACTTGCAGTGCCCCCCTCCATCGGTGTGGTCCATATGAAACTAATATACACTTTTTGTTTTTCTTTCAGAGTACCTGACCCAGAGGTGGAGGCCGCGGAACCCAAGGCAAAGGCACAGATGCTGGAAACAGCAAGAGATAAGTATTTTTTCTGACTTGCAGTGCCCCCCTCCATCGGTGTGGTCCATATGAAACTAATATACACTTTTTGTTTTTTCTTTCAGAGTACCAGACCCGGACAGAGGTGGAGGCCGCGGAACCCAAGGAAAAGGCACAGATGCCGGAAACAGCAAGAGATAAGTATTTTTTCTGACTTGCAGTGCCCCCCTCCATCGGTGTGGTCCATATGAAACTAATATACACTTTTTGTTTTTTCTTTCAGAGTACCCGACCCGGACGGAGCAGGAGGCCGCGGAACGCAAGGCAAAGGCACAGATGCCGGAAACAGCAAGAGATAAGTATTTTTTCTGACTTGCAGTGCCCCCCTCCATCGGTGTGGTCCATATGAAACTAATATACACTTTTTGTTTCTTCTTTCAGAGTACCTGACCCGGACGGAGGTGGAGGCCGCGGAACCCAAGGCAAAGGCACAGATGCCAGAAATAGCAAGAGATAAGTATTTTTTCTGACTTGCAGTGCCCCCCTCCATCGGTGTGGTCCATATGAAACTAATATACACTTTTTGTTTTTTCTTTCAGAGTACCTGACCCGGAGGTGGAGGCCGCGGAACCCAAGGCAAAGGCACAGATGCCGGAAACAGCAAGAGATAAGTATTTTTTCTGACTTGCAGTGCCCCCCTCCATCGGTGTGGTCCATATGAAACTAATATACACTTTTTGTTTTTTCTTTCAGAGTACCTGACCCGGACGGAGGTGGAGGCCGCGGAACCCAAGGCAAAGGCACAGATGCCGGAAACAGCAAGAGATAAGTATTTTTTCTGACTTGCAGTGCCCCCCTCCATCGGTGTGGTCCATATGAAACTAATATACACTTTTTGTTTTTCTTTCAGAGTACCTGACCCAGAGGTGGAGGCCGCGGAACCCAAGGCAAAGGCACAGATGCCGGAAACAGCAAGAGATAAGTATTTTTTCTGACTTGCAGTGCCCCCCTCCATGGGTGTGGTCGATATGAAACTAAAATACACTTTTTGTTTTTCTTTCAGAGTACCTGACCCGGAGGTGGAGGCCGCGGAACCCAAGGCAAAGGCACAGATGCCGGAAACAGCAAGAGATAAGTATTTTTTCTGACTTGCAGTGCCCCCTTCCATGGGTGTGGTCGATATGAAACTAATATACACTTTTTGTTTTTCTTTCAGAGTACCTGACCCGGAGGTGGAGGCCGCGGAACCCAAGGCAAAGGCACAGATGCCGGAAACAGCAAGAGATAAGTATTTTTTCTGACTTGCAGTGCCCCCCTCCATCGGTGTGGTCCATATGAAACTAATATACACTTTTTGTTTTTTCTTTCAGAGTACCTGACCCGGACGGAGGTGGAGGCCGCGGAACCCAAGGCAAAGGCACAGATGCCGGAAACAGCAAGAGATAAGTATTTTTTCTGACTTGCAGTGCCCCCCTCCATCGGTGTGGTCCATATGAAACTAATATACACTTTTTGTTTTTTCTTTCAGAGTACCTGACCCGGAGGTGGAGGCCGCGGAACCCAAGGCAAAGGCACAGATGCCGGAAACAGCAAGAGATAAGTATTTTTTCTGACTTGCAGTGCCCCCCTCCATCGGTGTGGTCCATATGAAACTAATATACACTTTTTGTTTTTTCTTTCAGAGTACCTGACCCGGACGGAGGTGGAGGCCGCGGAACCCAAGGCAAAGGCACAGATGCCGGAAACAGCAAGAGATAAGTATTTTTTCTGACTTGCAGTGCCCCCCTCCATCGGTGTGGTCCATATGAAACTAATATACACTTTTTGTTTTTCTTTCAGAGTACCTGACCCAGAGGTGGAGGCCGCGGAACCCAAGGCAAAGGCACAGATGCCGGAAACAGCAAGAGATAAGTATTTTTTCTGACTTGCAGTGCCCCCCTCCATGGGTGTGGTCGATATGAAACTAAAATACACTTTTTGTTTTTCTTTCAGAGTACCTGACCCGGAGGTGGAGGCCGCGGAACCCAAGGCAAAGGCACAGATGCCGGAAACAGCAAGAGATAAGTATTTTTTCTGACTTGCAGTGCCCCCTTCCATGGGTGTGGTCGATATGAAACTAATATACACTTTTTGTTTTTCTTTCAGAGTACCTGACCCGGAGGTGGAGGCCGCGGAACCCAAGGCAAAGGCACAGATGCCGGAAACAGCAAGAGATAAGTATTTTTTCTGACTTGCAGTGCCCCCCTCCATCGGTGTGGTCCATATGAAACTAATATACACTTTTTGTTTTTTCTTTCAGAGTACCTGACCCGGACGGAGGTGGAGGCCGCGGAACCCAAGGCAAAGGCACAGATGCCGGAAACAGCAAGAGATAAGTATTTTTTCTGACTTGCAGTGCCCCCCTCCATCGGTGTGGTCCATATGAAACTAATATACACTTTTTGTTTTTTCTTTCAGAGTACCCGACCCGGACGGAGGTGGAGGCCGCGGAACCCAAGGCAAAGGCACAGATGCCGGAAACAGCAAGAGATAAGTATTTTTTCTGACTTGCAGTGCCCCCCTCCATCGGTGTGGTCCATATGAAACTAATATACACTTTTTGTTTTTTCTTTCAGAGTACCCGACCCGGACGGAGGTGGAGGCCGCGGAACCCAAGGCAAAGGCACAGATGCCGGAAACAGCAAGAGATAAGTATTTTTTCTGACTTGCAGTGCCCCCCTCCATCGGTGTGGTCCATATGAAACTAATATACACTTTTTGTTTTTTCTTTCAGAGTACCTGACCCGGACGGAGGTGGAGGCCGCGGAACCCAAGGCAAAGGCACAGATGCCGGAAACAGCAAGAGATAAGTATTTTTTCTGACTTGCAGTGCCCCCCTCCATCGGTGTGGTCCATATGAAACTAATATACACTTTTTGTTTTTTCTTTCAGAGTACCCGACCCGGACGGAGGTGGAGGCCGCGGAACCCAAGGCAAAGGCACAGATGCCGGAAACAGCAAGAGATAAGTATTTTTTCTGACTTGCAGTGCCCCCCTCCATCGGTGTGGTCCATATGAAACTAATATACACTTTTTGTTTTTTCTTTCAGAGTACCTGACCCGGACGGAGGTGGAGGCCGCGGAACCCAAGGCAAAGGCACAGATGCCGGAAACAGCAAGAGATAAGTATTTTTTCTGACTTGCAGTGCCCCCCTCCATCGGTGTGGTCCATATGAAACTAATATACACTTTTTGTTTTTTCTTTCAGAGTACCCAAACCCGGACGGAGGTGGAGGCCGCGGAACCCAAGGCAAAGGCACAGATGCTGGAAACAGCAAGAGATAAGTATTTTTTCTGACTTGCAGTGCCCCCCTCCATCGGTGTGGTCCATATGAAACTAATATACACTTTTTGTTTTTTCTTTCAGAGTACCAGACCCGGACGGAGGTGGAGGCCGCTGAACCCAAGGAAAAGGCACAGATGCCGGAAACAGCAAGAGATAAGTATTTTTTCTGACTTGCAGTGCCCCCCTCCATCGGTGTGGTCCATATGAAACTAATATACACTTTTTGTTTTTTCTTTCAGAGTACCCGACCCGGACGGAGGTGGAGGCCGCGGAACCCAAGGCAAAGGCACAGATGCTGGAAACAGCAAGAGATAAGTATTTTTTCTGACTTGCAGTGCCCCCCTCCATCGGTGTGGTCCATATGAAACTAATATACACTTTTTGTTTCTTCTTTCAGAGTACCTGACCCGGACGGAGGTGGAGGCCGCGGAACCCAAGGCAAAGGCACAGATGCCGGAAACAGCAAGAGATAAGTATTTTTTCTGACTTGCAGTGCCCCCCTCCATCGGTGTGGTCCATATGAAACTAATATACACTTTTTGTTTTTTCTTTCAGAGTACCTGACCCGGAGGTGGAGGCCGCGGAACCCAAGGCAAAGGCACAGATGCCGGAAACAGCAAGAGATAAGTATTTTTTCTGACTTGCAGTGCCCCCCTCCATCGGTGTGGTCCATATGAAACTAATATACACTTTTTGTTTTTTCTTTCAGAGTACCTGACCCGGACGGAGGTGGAGGCCGCGGAACCCAAGGCAAAGGCACAGATGCCGGAAACAGCAAGAGATAAGTATTTTTTCTGACTTGCAGTGCCCCCCTCCATCGGTGTGGTCCATATGAAACTAATATACCCTTTTTGTTTTTCTTTCAGAGTACCTGACCCAGAGGTGGAGGCCGCGGAACCCAAGGCAAAGGCACAGATGCCGGAAACAGCAAGAGATAAGTATTTTTTCTGACTTGCAGTGCCCCCCTCCATCGGTGTGGTCCATATGAAACTAATATACACTTTTTGTTTTTCTTTCAGAGTACCTGACCCAGAGGTGGAGGCCGCGGAACCCAAGGCAAAGGCACAGATGCTGGAAACAGCAAGAGATAAGTATTTTTTCTGACTTGCAGTGCCCCCCTCCATCGGTGTGGTCCATATGAAACTAATATACACTTTTTGTTTTTTCTTTCAGAGTACCAGACCCGGACAGAGGTGGAGGCCGCGGAACCCAAGGAAAAGGCACAGATGCCGGAAACAGCAAGAGATAAGTATTTTTTCTGACTTGCAGTGCCCCCCTCCATCGGTGTGGTCCATATGAAACTAATATACACTTTTTGTTTTTTCTTTCAGAGTACCCGACCCGGACGGAGCAGGAGGCCGCGGAACGCAAGGCAAAGGCACAGATGCCGGAAACAGCAAGAGATAAGTATTTTTTCTGACTTGCAGTGCCCCCCTCCATCGGTGTGGTCCATATGAAACTAATATACACTTTTTGTTTCTTCTTTCAGAGTACCTGACCCGGACGGAGGTGGAGGCCGCGGAACCCAAGGCAAAGGCACAGATGCCAGAAATAGCAAGAGATAAGTATTTTTTCTGACTTGCAGTGCCCCCCTCCATCGGTGTGGTCCATATGAAACTAATATACACTTTTTGTTTTTTCTTTCAGAGTACCTGACCCGGAGGTGGAGGCCGCGGAACCCAAGGCAAAGGCACAGATGCCGGAAACAGCAAGAGATAAGTATTTTTTCTGACTTGCAGTGCCCCCCTCCATCGGTGTGGTCCATATGAAACTAATATACACTTTTTGTTTTTTCTTTCAGAGTACCTGACCCGGACGGAGGTGGAGGCCGCGGAACCCAAGGCAAAGGCACAGATGCCGGAAACAGCAAGAGATAAGTATTTTTTCTGACTTGCAGTGCCCCCCTCCATCGGTGTGGTCCATATGAAACTAATATACACTTTTTGTTTTTCTTTCAGAGTACCTGACCCAGAGGTGGAGGCCGCGGAACCCAAGGCAAAGGCACAGATGCCGGAAACAGCAAGAGATAAGTATTTTTTCTGACTTGCAGTGCCCCCCTCCATGGGTGTGGTCGATATGAAACTAAAATACACTTTTTGTTTTTCTTTCAGAGTACCTGACCCGGAGGTGGAGGCCGCGGAACCCAAGGCAAAGGCACAGATGCCGGAAACAGCAAGAGATAAGTATTTTTTCTGACTTGCAGTGCCCCCTTCCATGGGTGTGGTCGATATGAAACTAATATACACTTTTTGTTTTTCTTTCAGAGTACCTGACCCGGAGGTGGAGGCCGCGGAACCCAAGGCAAAGGCACAGATGCCGGAAACAGCAAGAGATAAGTATTTTTTCTGACTTGCAGTGCCCCCCTCCATCGGTGTGGTCCATATGAAACTAATATACACTTTTTGTTTTTTCTTTCAGAGTACCTGACCCGGACGGAGGTGGAGGCCGCGGAACCCAAGGCAAAGGCACAGATGCCGGAAACAGCAAGAGATAAGTATTTTTTCTGACTTGCAGTGCCCCCCTCCATCGGTGTGGTCCATATGAAACTAATATACACTTTTTGTTTCTTCTTTCAGAGTACCTGACCCGGACGGAGGTGGAGGCCGCGGAACCCAAGGCAAAGGCACAGATGCCGGAAACAGCAAGAGATAAGTATTTTTTCTGACTTGCAGTGCCCCCCTCCATCGGTGTGGTCCATATGAAACTAATATACACTTTTTGTTTTTTCTTTCAGAGTACCTGACCCGGAGGTGGAGGCCGCGGAACCCAAGGCAAAGGCACAGATGCCGGAAACAGCAAGAGATAAGTATTTTTTCTGACTTGCAGTGCCCCCCTCCATCGGTGTGGTCCATATGAAACTAATATACACTTTTTGTTTTTTCTTTCAGAGTACCTGACCCGGACGGAGGTGGAGGCCGCGGAACCCAAGGCAAAGGCACAGATGCCGGAAACAGCAAGAGATAAGTATTTTTTCTGACTTGCAGTGCCCCCCTCCATCGGTGTGGTCCATATGAAACTAATATACACTTTTTGTTTTTCTTTCAGAGTACCTGACCCAGAGGTGGAGGCCGCGGAACCCAAGGCAAAGGCACAGATGCCGGAAACAGCAAGAGATAAGTATTTTTTCTGACTTGCAGTGCCCCCCTCCATGGGTGTGGTCGATATGAAACTAAAATACACTTTTTGTTTTTCTTTCAGAGTACCTGACCCGGAGGTGGAGGCCGCGGAACCCAAGGCAAAGGCACAGATGCCGGAAACAGCAAGAGATAAGTATTTTTTCTGACTTGCAGTGCCCCCTTCCATGGGTGTGGTCGATATGAAACTAATATACACTTTTTGTTTTTCTTTCAGAGTACCTGACCCGGAGGTGGAGGCCGCGGAACCCAAGGCAAAGGCACAGATGCCGGAAACAGCAAGAGATAAGTATTTTTTCTGACTTGCAGTGCCCCCCTCCATCGGTGTGGTCCATATGAAACTAATATACACTTTTTGTTTTTTCTTTCAGAGTACCTGACCCGGACGGAGGTGGAGGCCGCGGAACCCAAGGCAAAGGCACAGATGCCGGAAACAGCAAGAGATAAGTATTTTTTCTGACTTGCAGTGCCCCCCTCCATCGGTGTGGTCCATATGAAACTAATATACACTTTTTGTTTTTTCTTTTAGAGTACCTGACCTGGACGGAGGTGGAGGCCGCGGAACCCAAGGCAAAGGCACAGATGCCGGAAACAGCAAGAGATAAGTATTTTTTCTGACTTGCAGTGCCCCCCTCCATCGGTGTGGTCCATATGAAACTAATATACACTTTTTGTTTTTTCTTTCAGAGTACCTGACCCGGACGGAGGTGGAGGCCGCGGAACCCAAGGCAAAGGCACAGATGCCGGAAACAGCAAGAGATAAGTATTTTTTCTGACTTGCAGTGCCCCCCTCAATCGGTGTGGTCCATATGGAACTAATATACACTTTTTGTTTTTTCTTTCAGAGTACCTAACCCGGACGGAGGTGGAGTCCGCAGAACCCAAGGCAAAGGCACAGATGCCGGAAACAGCAAGAGATAAGTATTTTTTCTGACTTGCAGTGCCCCCCTCCATCGGTGTGGTCCATATGAAACTAATATACACTTTTTGTTTTTTCTTTCAGAGTACCTGACCCGGACGGAGGTGGAGGCCGCGGAACCCAAGGCAAAGGCACAGATGCCGGAAACAGCAAGAGATAAGTATTTTTTCTGACTTGCAGTGCCCCCCTCCATCGGTGTGGTCCATATGAAACTAATATACACTTTTTGTTTTTTCTTTCAGAGTACCTGACCCGGACGGAGGTGGAGGCCGCGGAACCCAAGGCAAAGGCACAGATGCCGGAAACAGCAAGAGATAAGTATTTTTTCTGACTTGCAGTGCCCCCCTCCATCGGTGTGGTCCATATGAAACTAATATACACTTTTTGTTTTTTCTTTCAGAGTACTCGACCCGGACGGAGGTGGAGGCCGCGGAACCCAAGGCAAAGGCACAGATGCCGGAAACAGCAAGAGATAAGTATTTTTTCTGACTTGCAGTGCCCCCCTCCATCGGTGTGGTCCATATGAAACTAATATACACTTTTTGTTTTTTCTTTCAGAGTACCTGACCCGGACGGAGGTGGAGGCTGCGGAACCCAAGGCAAAGGCACAGATGCCGGAAACAGCAAGAGATAAGTATTTTTTCTGACTTGCAGTGCCCCCCTCCATCGGTGTGGTCCATATGAAACTAATATACACTTTTTGTTTTTTCTTTCAGAGTACCTGACCCGGACGGAGGTGGAGGCCGCGGAACCCAAGGCAAAGGCACAGATGCCGGAAACAGCAAGAGATAAGTATTTTTTCTGACTTGCAGTGCCCCCCTCCATCGGTGTGGTCCATATGAAACTAATATACACTTTTTGTTTTTTCTTTCAGAGTACCCGACCCGGACGGAGGTGGAGGCCGCGGAACCCAAGGCAAAGGCACAGATGCCGGAAACAGCAAGAGATAAGTATTTTTTCTGACTTGCAGTGCCCCCCTCCATCGGTGTGGTCCATATGAAACTAATATACACTTTTTGTTTTTTCTTTCAGAGTGCCCGACCTGGACGGAGGTGGAGGCCGCGGAACCCAAGCCAAAGGCACAGATGCCGGAAACAGCAAGAGATAAGTATTTTTTCTGACTTGCAGTGCCCCCCTCCATCGGTGTGGTCCATATGAAACTAATATACACTTTTTGTTTTTTCTTTCAGAGTACCTGACCCGGACGGAGGTGGAGGCCCCGGAACCCAAGGCAAAGGCACAGATGCCGGAAACAGCAAGAGATAAGTATTTTTTCTGACTTGCAGTGCCCCCCTCCATCGGTGTGGTCCATATGAAACTAATATACACTTTTTGTTTTTTCTTTCAGAGTACCCGACCCGGACGGAGGTGGAGGCCGCGGAACCCAAGGCAAAGGCACAGATGCCGGAAACAGCAAGAGATAAGTATTTTTTCTGACTTGCAGTGCCCCCCTCCATCGGTGTGGTCCATATGAAACTAATATACACTTTTTGTTTTTTCTTTCAGAGTGCCCGACCTGGACGGAGGTGGAGGCCGCGGAACCCAAGGCAAAGGCACAGATGCCGGAAACAGCAAGAGATAAGTATTTTTTCTGACTTGCAGTGCCCCCCTCCATCGGTGTGGTCCATATGAAACTAATATACACTTTTTGTTTTTTCTTTCAGAGTACCTGACCCGGACGGAGGTGGAGGCCCCGGAACCCAAGGCAAAGGCACAGATGCCGGAAACAGCAAGAGATAAGTATTTTTTCTGACTTGCAGTGCCCCCCTCCATCGGTGTGGTCCATATGAAACTAATATACACTTTTTGTTTTTTCTTTCAGAGTACCTGACCCGGACGGAGGTGGAGGCCGCGGAACCCAAGGCAAAGGCACTGATGCCGGAAACAGCAAGAGATAAGTATTTTTTCTGACTTGCAGTGCCCCCCTCCATCGGTGTGGTCCATATGAAACTAATATACACTTTTTGTTTTTTCTTTCAGAGTACCTGACCCGGACAGAGGTGGAGGCCGCGGAACCCAAGGCAAAGGCACAGATGCCGGAAACAGCAAGAGATAAGTATTTTTTCTGACTTGCAGTGCCCCCCTCCATCGGTGTGGTCCATATGAAACTAATATACACTTTTTGTTTTTTCTTTCAGAGTACCTGACCCGGACGGAGGTGGAGGCCGCGGAACCCAAGGCAAAGGCACAGATGCCTGAAACAGCAAGAGATAAGTATTTTTTCTGACTTGCAGTGCCCCCCTCCATCGGTGTGGTCCATATGAAACTAATATACACTTTTTGTTTTTTCTTTCAGAATACCCGACCCGGACGGAGGTGGAGGCCCCGGAACCCAAGGCAAAGGCACAGATGCCGGAAACAGCAAGAGATAAGTATTTTTTCTGACTTGCAGTGCCCATATGAAACTAATATACACTTTTTGTTTTTTCTTTCAGAGTGCCCGACCCGGACGGAGGTGGAGGCCGCGGAACCCAAGGCAAAGGCACAGATGCCGGAAACAGCAAGAGATAAGTATTTTTTCTGACTTGCAGTGCCCCCCTCCATCGGTGTGGTCCATATGAAACTAATATACATTTTTTGTTTTTTCTTTCAGAGTACCCGACCCGGACGGAGGTGGAGGCCGCGGAACCCAAGGCAAAGGCACAGATGCCGGAAACAGCAAGAGATAAGTATTTTTTCTGACTTGCAGTGCCCCCCTCCATCGGTGTGGTCCATATGAAACTAATATACACTTTTTGTTTTTTCTTTCAGAGTACCTGACCCGGACGGAGGTGGAGGCCGCGGAACCCAAGGCAAAGGCACAGATGCCGGAAACAGCAAGAGATAAGTATTTTTTCTGACTTGCAGTGCCCCCCTCCATCGGTGTGGTCCATATGAAACTAATATACACTTTTTGTTTTTTCTTTCAGAGTACCAGACCCGGACGGAGGTGGAGGCCGCGGAACCCAAGGCATAGGCACAGATGCCGGAAACAGCAAGAGATAAGTATTTTTTCTGACTTGCAGTGCCCCCCTCCATCGGTGTGGTCCATATGAAACTAATATACACTTTTTGTTTTTTCTTTCAGAGTACCTGACCCGGACGGAGGTGGAGGCCGCGGAACCCAAGGCAAAGGCACAGATGCCGGAAACAGCAAGAGATAAGTATTTTTTCTGACTTGCAGTGCCCCCCTCCATCGGTGTGGTCCATATGAAACTAATATACACTTTTTGTTTCTTCTTTCAGAGTACCTGACCCGGATGGAGGTGGAGGCCGCGGAACCCAAGGCAAAGGCACAGATGCCGGAAACAGCAAGAGATAAGTATTTTTTCTGACTTGCAGTGCCCCCCTCCATCGGTGTGGTCCATATGAAACTAATATACACTTTTTGTTTTTTCTTTCAGAGTACCTGACCCGGAGGTGGAGGCCGCGGAACCCAAGGCAAAGGCACAGATGCCGGAAACAGCAAGAGATAAGTATTTTTTCTGACTTGCAGTGCCCCCCTCCATCGGTGTGGTCCATATGAAACTAATATACACTTTTTGTTTTTTCTTTCAGAGTACCTGACCCGGACGGAGGTGGAGGCCACGGAACCCAAGGCAAAGGCACAGATGCCGGAAACAGCAAGAGATAAGTATTTTTTCTGACTTGCAGTGCCCCCCTCCATCGGTGTGGTCTATATGAAACTAATATACACTTTTTGTTTTTCTTTCAGAGTACGTGACCCGGAGGTGGAGGCCGCGGAACCCAAGGCAAAGGCACAGATGCCGGAAACAGCAAGAGATAAGTATTTTTTCTGACTTGCAGTGCCCCCCTCCATGGGTGTGGTCGATATGAAACTAAAATACACTTTTTGTTTTTCTTTCAGAGTACCTGACCCGGAGGTGGAGGCCGCGGAACCCAAGGCAAAGCCACAGATGCCGGAAACAGCAAGAGATAAGTATTTTTTCTGACTTGCAGTGCCCCCTTCCATGGGTGTGGTCGATATGAAACTAATATACACTTTTTGTTTTTCTTTCAGAGTACCTGACCCGGAGGTGGAGGCCGCGGAACCCAAGGCAAAGGCACAGATGCCGGAAACAGCAAGAGATAAGTATTTTTTCTGACTTGCAGTGCCCCCCTCCATCGGTGTGGTCGATATGTAACTAATATACACTTTTTGTTTTTCCTCTAGAGTACCTGACCCGGAGGTGGAGGCCGCGGAACCCAAGGCAAAGGCACAGATGCCGGAAACAGCAAGAGATAAGTATTTTTTCTGACTTGCAGTGCCCCCCTCCATCGTTGTGGTCGATATGAAACTAATATACACTTTTTGTTTTTCTTTCAGAGTACCTGACCCGGAGGTGGAGGCCGCGGAACCCAAGGCAAAGGCACAGATGCCGGAAACAGCAAGAGATAAGTATTTTTTCTGACTTGCAGTGCCCCCCTCCATCGGTGTGGTCCATATGAAACTAATATACACTTTTTGTTTTTTCTTTCAGAGTACCTGACCCGGACGGAGGTGGAGGCTGCGGAACCCAAGGCAAAGGCACAGATGCCGGAAACAGCAAGAGATAAGTATTTTTTCTGACTTGCAGTGCCCCCCTCCATCGGTGTGGTCCATATGAAACTAATATACACTTTTTGTTTTTTCTTTCAGAGTGCCCGACCCGGACGGAGGTGGAGGCCGCGGAACCCAAGGCAAAGGCACAGATGCCGGAAACAGCAAGAGATAAGTATTTTTTCTGACTTGCAGTGCCCCCCTCCATCGGTGTGGTCCATATGAAACTAATATACACTTTTTGTTTTTTCTTTCAGAGTACCTGACCCGGACGGAGGTGGAGGCCCCGGAACCCAAGGCAAAGGCACAGATGCCGGAAACAGCAAGAGATAAGTATTTTTTCTGACTTGCAGTGCCCCCCTCCATCGGTGTGGTCCATATGAAACTAATATACACTTTTTGTTTTTTCTTTCAGAGTACCTGACCCGGACGGAGGTGGAGGCCGCGGAACCCAAGGCAAAGGCACAGATGCCGGAAACAGCAAGAGATAAGTATTTTTTCTGACTTGCAGTGCCCCCCTCCATCGGTGTGGTCCATATGAAACTAATATACACTTTTTGTTTTTTCTTTCAGAGTACCTGACCCGGACGGAGGTGGAGGCCGCGGAACCCAAGGCAAAGGCACAGATGCCGGAAACAGCAAGAGATAAGTATTTTTTCTGACTTGCAGTGCCCCCCTCCATCGGTGTGGTCCATATGAAACTAATATACACTTTTTGTTTTTTCTTTCAGAATACCCGACCCGGACGGAGGTGGAGGCCGCGGAACCCAAGGCAAAGGCACAGATGCCGGAAACAGCAAGAGATAAGTATTTTTTCTGACTTGCAGTGCCCATATGAAACTAATATACACTTTTTGTTTTTTCTTTCAGAGTGCCCGACCCGGACGGTGGTGGAGGCCGCGGAACCCAAGGCAAAGGCACAGATGCCGGAAACAGCAAGAGATAAGTATTTTTTCTGACTTGCAGTGCCCCCCTCCATCGGTGTGGTCCATA
Source organism: Mytilus californianus (assembly GCF_021869535.1). Taxonomy (NCBI): domain Eukaryota; kingdom Metazoa; phylum Mollusca; class Bivalvia; order Mytilida; family Mytilidae; genus Mytilus; species Mytilus californianus. Next base: position 66,926,805 of record NW_026262679.1, on the reverse strand, counting down.
TGAAACTAATATACATTTTTTGTTTTTTCTTTCAGAGTACCCGACCTGGACGGAGGTGGAGGCCGCGGAACCCAAGGCAAAGGCACAGATGCCGGAAACAGCAAGAGATAAGTATTTTTTCTGACTTGCAGTGCCCCCCTCCATCGGTGTGGTCCATATGAAACTAATATACACTTTTTGTTTTTTCTTTCAGAGTACCTGACCCGGACGGAGGTGGAGGCCGCGGAACCCAAGGCAAAGGCACAGATGCCGGAAACAGCAAGAGATAAGTATTTTTTCTGACTTGCAGTGCCCCCCTCCATCGGTGTGGTCCATATGAAACTAATATACACTTTTTGTTTTTTCTTTCAGAGTACCAGACCCGGACGGAGGTGGAGGCCGCGGAACCCAAGGCATAGGCACAGATGCCGGAAACAGCAAGAGATAAGTATTTTTTCTGACTTGCAGTGCCCCCCTCCATCGGTGTGGTCCATATGAAACTAATATACACTTTTTGTTTTTTCTTTCAGAGTACCTGACCCGGACGGAGGTGGAGGCCGCGGAACCCAAGGCAAAGGCACAGATGCCGGAAACAGCAAGAGATAAGTATTTTTTCTGACTTGCAGTGCCCCCCTCCATCGGTGTGGTCCATATGAAACTAATATACACTTTTTGTTTCTTCTTTCAGAGTACCTGACCCGGATGGAGGTGGAGGCCGCGGAACCCAAGGCAAAGGCACAGATGCCGGAAACAGCAAGAGATAAGTATTTTTTCTGACTTGCAGTGCCCCCCTCCATTGGTGTGGTCCATATGAAACTAATATACACTTTTTGTTTTTTCTTTCAGAGTACCTGACCCGGAGGTGGAGGCCGCGGAACCCAAGGCAAAGGCACAGATGCCGGAAACAGCAAGAGATAAGTATTTTTTCTGACTTGCAGTGCCCCCCTCCATCGGTGTGGTCCATATGAAACTAATATACACTTTTTGTTTTTTCTTTCAGAGTACCTGACCCGGACGGAGGTGGAGGCCGCGGAACCCAAGGCAAAGGCACAGATGCCGGAAACAGCAAGAGATAAGTATTTTTTCTGACTTGCAGTGCCCCCCTCCATCGGTGTGGTCTATATGAAACTAATATACACTTTTTGTTTTTCTTTCAGAGTACGTGACCCGGAGGTGGAGGCCGCGGAACCCAAGGCAAAGGCACAGATGCCGGAAACAGCAAGAGATAAGTATTTTTTCTGACTTGCAGTGCCCCCCTCCATGGGTGTGGTCGATATGAAACTAAAATACACTTTTTGTTTTTCTTTCAGAGTACCTGACCCGGAGGTGGAGGCCGCGGAACCCAAGGCAAAGGCACAGATGCCGGAAACAGCAAGAGATAAGTATTTTTTCTGACTTGCAGTGCCCCCTTCCATGGGTGTGGTCGATATGAAACTAATATACACTTTTTGTTTTTCTTTCAGAGTACCTGACCCGGAGGTGGAGGCCGCGGAACCCAAGGCAAAGGCACAGATGCCGGAAACAGCAAGAGATAAGTATTTTTTCTGACTTGCAGTGCCCCCCTCCATCGGTGTGGTCGATATGTAACTAATATACACTTTTTGTTTTTCCTCTAGAGTACCTGACCCGGAGGTGGAGGCCGCGGAACCCAAGGCAAAGGCACAGATGCCGGAAACAGCAAGAGATAAGTATTTTTTCTGACTTGCAGTGCCCCCCTCCATCGTTGTGGTCGATATGAAACTAATATACACTTTTTGTTTTTCTTTCAGAGTACCTGACCCGGAGGTGGAGGCCGCGGAACCCAAGGCAAAGGCACAGATGCCGGAAACAGCAAGAGATAAGTATTTTTTCTGACTTGCAGTGCCCCCCTCCATCGGTGTGGTCCATATGAAACTAATATACACTTTTTGTTTTTTCTTTCAGAGTACCTGACCCGGACGGAGGTGGAGGCCGCGGAACCCAAGGCAAAGGCACAGATGCCGGAAACAGCAAGAGATAAGTATTTTTTCTGACTTGCAGTGCCCCCCTCCATCGGTGTGGTCCATATGAAACTAATATACACTTTTTGTTTTTTCTTTCAGAGTACCTGACCCGGACGGAGGTGGAGGCCGCGGAACCCAAGGCAAAGGCACAGATGCCGGAAACAGCAAGAGATAAGTATTTTTTCTGACTTGCAGTGCCCCCCTCCATCGGTGTGGTCCATATGAAACTAATATACACTTTTTGTTTTTTCTTTCAGAATACCTGACCCGGACGGAGGTGGAGGCCGCGGAACCCAAGGCAAAGGCACAGATGCCGGAAACAGCAAGAGATAAGTATATTTTCTGACTTGCAGTGCCCCCCTCCATCGGTGTGGTCCATATGAAACTAATATACACTTTTTGTTTTTTCTTTCAGAGTACCTGACCCGGAGGTGGAGGCCGCGGAACCCAAGGCAAAGGCACAGATGCCAGAAACAGCAAGAGATAAGTATTTTTTCTGACTTGCAGTGCCCCCCTCCATCGGTGTGGTCCATATGAAACTAATATACACTTTTTGTTTTTCTTTCAGAGTACCTGACCCGGAGGTGGAGGCCGCTGAACCCAAGGCAAAGGCACAGATGCCGGAAACAGCAAGAGATAAGTATTTTTTCTGACTTGCAGTGCCCCCCTCCATGGGTGTGGTCGATATGAAACTAATATACACTTTTTGTTTTTCTTTCAGAGTACCTGACCCGGAGGTGGAGGCCGCGGAACCCAAGGCAAAGGCACAGATGCCGGAAACAGCAAGAGATAAGTATTTTTTCTGACTTGCAGTGCCCCCCTCCATGGGTGTGGTCGATATGAAACTAATATACACTTTTTGTTTATCTTTCAGAGTACCTGACCCGGAGGTGGAGGCTGCGGAACCCAAGGCAAAGGCACAGATGCAGGAAACAGCAAGAGATAAGTATTTTTTCTGACTTGCAGTGCCCCCCTCCATCGTTGTGGTCGATATGAAACTAATATACACTTTTTGTTTTTCTTTCAGAGTACCTGACCCGGAGGTGGAGGCCGCGGAACCCAAGGCAAAGGCACAGATGCCGGAAACAGCAAGAGATAAGTATTTTTTCTGACTTGCAGTGCCCCCCTCCATCGGTGTGGTCCATATGAAACTAATATACACTTTTTGTTTTTTCTTTCAGAGTACCTGACCCGGACGGAGGTGGAGGCCGCGGAACCCAAGGCAAAGGCACAGATGCCGGAAACAGCAAGAGATAAGTATTTTTTCTGACTTGCAGTGCCCCCCTCCATCGGTGTGGTCCATATGAAACTAATATACACTTTTTGTTTTTTCTTTCAGAGTACCTGACCCGGACGGAGGTGGAGGCCGCGGAACCCAAGGCAAAGGCACAGATGCCAGAAACAGCAAGAGATAAGTATTTTTTCTGACTTGCAGTGCCCCCCTCCATCGGTGTGGTCCATATGAAACTAATATACACTTTTTGTTTTTTCTTTCAGAATACCTGACCCGGACGGAGGTGGAGGCCGCGGAACCCAAGGCAAAGGCACAGATGCCGGAAACAGCAAGAGATAAGTATATTTTCTGACTTGCAGTGCCCCCCTCCATCGGTGTGGTCCATATGAAACTAATATACACTTTTTGTTTTTTCTTTCAGAGTACCTGACCCGGAGGTGGAGGCCGCGGAACCCAAGGCAAAGGCACAGATGCCGGAAACAGCAAGAGATAAGTATTTTTTCTGACTTGCAGTGCCCCCCTCCATCGGTGTGGTCCATATGAAACTAATATACACTTTTTGTTTTTCTTTCAGAGTACCTGACCCGGAGGTGGAGGCCGCGGAACCCAAGGCAAAGGCACAGATGCCGGAAACAGCAAGAGATAAGTATTTTTTCTGACTTGCAGTGCCCCCCTCCATGGGTGTGGTCGATATGAAACTAATATACACTTTTTGTTTTTCTTTCAGAGTACCTGACCCGGAGGTGGAGGCCGCGGAACCCAAGGCAAAGGCACAGATGCCGGAAACAGCAAGAGATAAGTATTTTTTCTGACTTGCAGTGCCCCCCTCCATGGGTGTGGTCGATATGAAACTAATATACACTTTTTGTTTTTCTTTCAGAGTACCTGACCCAGAGGTGGAGGCCGCGGAACCCAAGGCAAAGGCACAGATGCCGGAAACAGCAAGAGATAAGTATTTTTTCTGACTTGCAGTGCCCCCCTCCATCGGTGTGGTCGATATGAAACTAATCTACACTTTTTGTTTTTCTTTCAGAGTACCTGACCCGGAGGTGGAGGCCGCGGAACCCAAGGCAAAGGCACAGATGCCGGAAAAAGCAAGAGATAAGTATTTTTTCTGACTTGCAGTGCCCCCCTCCATGGGTGTGGTCGATATGAAACTAATATACTCTTTCTGTTTTTCTTTCAGAGTACCTGACCCGGAGGTGGAGCCGCGGAACCCAAGGCAAAGGCACAGATGCCGGAAACAGCAAGAGATAAGTATTTTTTCTGACTTGCAGTGCCCCCCTCCATGGGTGTGGTCGATATGAAACTAATATACACTTTTTGTTTTTCTTTCAGAGTACCTGACCCGGAGGTGGAGGACGCGGAACCCAAGGCAAAGGCACAGATGCAGGAAACAGCAAGAGATAAGTATTTTTTCTGACTTGCAGTGCCCCCCTCCATGGGTGTGGTCGATATGAAACTAATATACACTTTTTGTTTTTCTTTCAGAGTACCTGACCCGGAGGTGGAGGCAGCGGAACCCAAGGCAAAGGCACAGATGCAGGAAACAGCAAGAGATAAGTATTTTTTCGGACTTGCAGTGCCCCCCTCCATCGGTGTGGTCGATATGAAACTAATATACACTTTTTGTTTTTCTTTCAGAGTACCTGACCCAGAGGTGGAGGCCGCGGAACCCAAGGCAAAGGCACAGATGCATGAAACAGCAAGAGATAAGTATTTTTTCTGACTTGCAGTGCCCCCCACCATCTGTGTTGTCGATATGAAACTAATATACACTTTTTGTTTTTCTTTCAGAGTACCTTACCCGGAGGTGGAGGCCGCGGAACCCAAGGCAAAGTTCATTAAGAGTACCTGACCCGGAGGTCGAGGCCGTGGAACCCAAGGCAAAGGCACAGATGCCGGAAACAGCAAGAGATAAGTATTTTTTCTGACTTGCAGTGCCCCCCTCCATCGGTGTGGTCCATATGAAACTAATATACACTTTTTGTTTTTTCTTTCAGAGTACCTGACCCGGACGGAGGTGGAGGCCGCGGAACCCAAGGCAAAGGCACAGATGACGGAAACAGCAAGAGATAAGTATTTTTTCTGACTTGCAGTGCCCCCCCTCAATCGGTGTGGTCCATATGAAACTAATATACACTTTTTGTTTTTTCTTTCAGAGTACCTGACCCGGACGGAGGTGGAGGCCGCGGAACCCAAGGCAAAGGCACATATGCCTGAAACAGCAAGAGATAAGTATTTTTTCTGACTTGCAGTGCCACCCTCCATCGGTGTGGTCCATATGAAACTAATATACACTTTTTGTTTTTTCTTTCAGAGTACCTGACCCGGACGGAGGTGGAGGCCGCGGAACCCAAGGCAAAGGCACACATGCCGGAAACAGCAAGAGATAAGTATTTTTTCTGACTTGCAGTGCCCCCCCTCCATCGGTGTGGTCCATATGAAACTAATATATACTTTTTGTTTTTTCTTTCAGAGTACCTGACCCGGAGGTGGAGGCCGCGGAACCCAAGGCAAAGGCACAGATGCCGGAAACAGCAAGAGATAAGTATTTTTTCTGACTTGCAGTGCCCCCCTCCATCGGTGTGGTCCATATGAAACTAATATACACTTTTTGTTTTTTCTTTCAGAGTACCTGACCTGGACGGAGGTGGAGGCCGTGGAACCCAAGGCAAAGGCACAGATGCCGGAAACAGCAAGAGATAAGTATTTTTTCTGACTTGCAGTGCCCCCCTCCATCGGTGTGGTCCATATGAAACTAATATACACTTTTTGTTTTTTCTTTCAGAGTACCTGACCTGGACGGAGGTGGAGGCCGCGGAACCCAAGGCAAAGGCACAGATGCCTGAAACAGCAAGAGATAAGTATTTTTTCTGACTTGCAGTGCCCCCCTCCATCGATGTGGTCCATATGAAACTAATATACACTTTTTGTTATTTCTTTCAGAGTACCTGACCCGGACGGAGGTGGAGGCCGCGGAACCCAAGGCAAAGGCACAGATGCCGGAAACAGCAAGAGATAAGTATTTTTTCTGACTTGCAGTGCCCCCCTCCATGGGTGTGGTCGATATGAAACTAATATACACTTTTTGTTTTTCTTTCAGAGTACCTGACCCGGAGGTGGAGGACGCGGAACCCAAGGCAAAGGCACAGATGCAGGAAACAGCAAGAGATAAGTATTTTTTCGGACTTGCAGTGCCCCCCTCCATCGGTGTGGTCGATATGAAACTAATATACACTTTTTGTTTTTCTTTCAGAGTACCTGACCCGGAGGTGGAGGACGCGGAACCCAAGGCAAAGGCACAGATGCAGGAAACAGCAAGAGATAAGTATTTTTTCTGACTTGCAGTGCCCCCCTCCATGGGTGTGGTCGATATGAAACTAATATACACTTTTTGTTTTTCTTTCAGAGTACCTGACCCGGAGGTGGAGGCAGCGGAACCCAAGGCAAAGGCACAGATGCTGGAAACAGCAAGAGATAAGTATTTTTTCGGACTTGCAGTGCCCCCCTCCATCGGTGTGGTCGATATGAAACTAATATACACTTTTTGTTTTTCTTTCAGAGTACCTGACCCGGAGGTGGAGGCAGCGGAACCCAAGGCAAAGGCACAGATGCAGGAAACAGCAAGAGATAAGTATTTTTTCAGACTTCCAGTGCCCCCCACCATCTGTGTTGTCGATATGAAACTAATATACACTTTTTGTTTTTCTTTCAGAGTACCTTACCCGGAGGTGGAGGCCGCGGAACCCAAGGCAAAGTTCATTAAGAGTACCTGACCCGGAGGTGGAGGCCGTGGAACCCAAGGCAAAGGCACAGATGCCGGAAACAGCAAGAGATAAGTATTTTTTCTGACTTGCAGTGCCCCCCTCCATCGGTGTGGTCCATATGAAACTAATATACACTTTTTGTTTTTTCTTTCAGAGTACCTGACCCGGACGGAGGTGGAGGCCGCGGAACCCAAGGCAAAGGCACAGATGCCGGAAACAGCAAGAGATAAGTATTTTTTCTGACTTGCAGTGCCCCCCCTCCATCGGTGTGGTCCATATGAAACTAATATACACTTTTTGTTTTTTCTTTCAGAGTACCTGACCCGGAGGTGGAGGCCGCGGAACCCAAGGCAAAGGCACAGATGCCGGAAACAGCAAGAGATAAGTATTTTTTCTGACTTGCAGTGCCCCCCTCCATCGGTGTGGTCCATATGAAACTAATATACACTTTTTGTTTTTTCTTTCAGAGTACCTGACCTGGACGGAGGTGGAGGCCGCGGAACCCAAGGCAAAGGCACAGATGCCGGAAACAGTAAGAGATAAGTATTTTTTCTGACTTGCAGTGCCCCCCTCCATCGGTGTGGTCCATATGAAACTAATATACACTTTTTGTTTTTTCTTTCAGAGTACCTGACCCGGACGGAGGTGGAGGCCGCGGAACCCAAGGCAAAGGCACAGATGCCGGAAACAGCAAGAGATAAGTATTTTTTCTGACTTGCAGTGCCCCCCTCCATCGATGTGGTCCATATGAAACTAATATACACTTTTTGTTTTTTCTTTCAGAGTACCTGACCCGGACGGAGGTGGAGGCCGCGAAAACCCAAGGCAAAGGCACAGATGCCGGAAACAGCAAGAGATAAGTATTTTTTCTGACTTGCAGTGCCCCCCTCCATGGGTGTGGTCGATATGAAACTAATATACACTTTTTGTTTTTCTTTCAGAGTACCTGACCCGGAGGTGGAGGACGCGGAACCCAAGGCAAAGGCACAGATGCAGGAAACAGCAAGAGATAAGTATTTTTTCTGACTTGCAGTGCCCCCCTCCATCGGTGTGGTCGATATGAAACTAATATACACTTTTTGTTTTTCTTTCAGAGTACCTGACCCGGAGGTGGAGGACGCGGAACCCAAGGCAAAGGCACAGATGCAGGAAACAGCAAGAGATAAGTATTTTTTCTGACTTGCAGTGCCCCCCTCCATGGGTGTGGTCGATATGAAACTAATATACACTTTTTGTTTTTCTTTCAGAGTACCTGACCCGGAGGTGGAGGCAGCGGAACCCAAGGCAAAGGCACAGATGCAGGAAACAGCAAGAGATAAGTATTTTTTCGGACTTGCAGTGCCCCCCTCCATCGGTGTGGTCGATATGAAACTAATATACACTTTTTGTTTTTCTTTCAGAGTACCTGACCCGGAGGTGGAGGCAGCGGAACCCAAGGCAAAGGCACAGATGCTGGAAACAGCAAGAGATAAGTATTTTTTCGGACTTGCAGTGCCCCCCTCCATCGGTGTGGTCGATATGAAACTAATATACACTTTTTGTTTTTCTTTCAGAGTACCTGACCCGGAGGTGGAGGCAGCGGAACCCAAGGCAAAGGCACAGATGCAGGAAACAGCAAGAGATAAGTATTTTTTCAGACTTCCAGTGCCCCCCACCATCTGTGTTGTCGATATGAAACTAATATACACTTTTTGTTTTTCTTTCAGAGTACCTTACCCGGAGGTGGAGGCCGCGGAACCCAAGGCAAAGTTCATTAAGAGTACCTGACCCGGAGGTGGAGGCCGTGGAACCCAAGGCAAAGGCACAGATGCCGGAAACAGCAAGAGATAAGTATTTTTTCTGACTTGCAGTGCCCCCCTCCATCGGTGTGGTCCATATGAAACTAATATACACTTTTTGTTTTTTCTTTCAGAGTACCTGACCCGGACGGAGGTGGAGGCCGCGGAACCCAAGGCAAAGGCACAGATGCCGGAAACAGCAAGAGATAAGTATTTTTTCTGACTTGCAGTGCCCCCCCCTCCATCGGTGTTGTCCATATGAAACTAATATACACTTTTTGTTTTTTCTTTCAGAGTACCTGACCCAGACGGAGGTGGAGGCCGCGGAACCCAAGGCAAAGGCACAGATGCCGGAAACAGCAAGAGATAAGTATTTTTTCTGACTTGCAGTGCCCCCCTCCATCGGTGTGGTCCATATGAAACTAATATACACTTTTTGTTTTTTCTTTCAGAGTACCTGACCCGGACGGAGGTGGAGGCCGCGGAACCCAAGGCAAAGGCACAGATGCCGGAAACAGCAAGAGATAAGTATTTTTTCTGACTTGCAGTGCCCCCCCTCCATCGGTGTGGTCCATATGAAACTAATATACACTTTTTGTTTTTTCTTTCAGAGTACCTGACCCGGAGGTGGAGGCCGCGGAACCCAAGGCAAAGGCACAGATGCCGGAAACAGCAAGAGATAAGTATTTTTTCTGACTTGCAGTGCCCCCCTCCATCGGTGTGGTCCATATGAAACTAATATACACTTTTTGTTTTTTCTTTCAGAGTACCTGACCTGGACGGAGGTGGAGGCCGCGGAACCCAAGGCAAAGGCACAGATGCCGGAAACAGTAAGAGATAAGTATTTTTTCTGACTTGCAGTGCCCCCCTCCATCGGTGTGGTCCATATGAAACTAATATACACTTTTTGTTTTTTCTTTCAGAGTACCTGACCCGGACGGAGGTGGAGGCCGCGGAACCCAAGGCAAAGGCACAGATGCCGGAAACAGCAAGAGATAAGTATTTTTTCTGACTTGCAGTGCCCCCCTCCATCGATGTGGTCCATATGAAACTAATATACACTTTTTGTTTTTTCTTTCAGAGTACCTGACCCGGACGGAGGTGGAGGCCGCGAAAACCCAAGGCAAAGGCACAGATGCCGGAAACAGCAAGAGATAAGTATTTTTTCTGACTTGCAGTGCCCCCCTCCATGGGTGTGGTCGATATGAAACTAATATACACTTTTTGTTTTTCTTTCAGAGTACCTGACCCGGAGGTGGAGGACGCGGAACCCAAGGCAAAGGCACAGATGCAGGAAACAGCAAGAGATAAGTATTTTTTCTGACTTGCAGTGCCCCCCTCCATCGGTGTGGTCGATATGAAACTAATATACACTTTTTGTTTTTCTTTCAGAGTACCTGACCCGGAGGTGGAGGACGCGGAACCCAAGGCAAAGGCACAGATGCAGGAAACAGCAAGAGATAAGTATTTTTTCTGACTTGCAGTGCCCCCCTCCATGGGTGTGGTCGATATGAAACTAATATACACTTTTTGTTTTTCTTTCAGAGTACCTGACCCGGAGGTGGAGGCAGCGGAACCCAAGGCAAAGGCACAGATGCAGGAAACAGCAAGAGATAAGTATTTTTTCGGACTTGCAGTGCCCCCCTCCATCGGTGTGGTCGATATGAAACTAATATACACTTTTTGTTTTTCTTTCAGAGTACCTGACCCAGAGGTGGAGGCCGCGGAACCCAAGGCAAAGGCACAGATGCAGGAAACAGCAAGAGATAAGTATTTTTTCTGACTTGCAGTGCCCCCCACCATCTGTGTTGTCGATATGAAAGTAATATACACTTTTTGTTTTTCTTTCAGAGTACCTTACCCTGAGGTGGAGGCGGCGGAACCCAAGGCAAAGTTCATTAAGAGTACCTGACCCGGAGGTGGAGGCCGTGGAACCCAAGGCAAAGGCACAGATGCCGGAAACAGCAAGAGATAAGTATTTTTTCTGACTTGCAGTGCCCCCCTCCATCGGTGTGGTCCATATGAAACTAATATACACTTTTTGTTTTTTCTTTCAGAGTACCTGACCCGGACGGAGGTGGAGGCCGCGGAACCCAAGGCAAAGGCACAGATGCCGGAAACAGCAAGAGATAAGTATTTTTTCTGACTTGCAGTGCCCCCCCTCCATCGGTGTGGTCCATATGAAACTAATATACACTTTTTGTTTTTTCTTTCAGAGTACCTGACCCGGACGGAGGTGGAGGCCGCGGAACCCAAGGCAAAGGCACAGATGCCGGAAACAGCAAGAGATAAGTATTTTTTCTGACTTGCAGTGCCCCCCTCCATCGGTGTGGTCCATATGAAACTAATATACACTTTTTGTTTTTTCTTTCAGAGTACCTGACCCGGACGGAGGTGGAGGCCGCGGAACCCAAGGCAAAGGCACAGATGCCGGAAACAGCAAGAGATAAGTATTTTTTCTGACTTGCAGTGCCCCCCCTCCATCGGTGTGGTCCATATGAAACTAATATACACTTTTTGTTTTTTCTTTCAGAGTACCTGACCCGGAGGTGGAGGCCGCGGAACCCAAGGCAAAGGCACAGATGCCGGAAACAGCAAGAGATAAGTATTTTTTCTGACTTGCAGTGCCCCCCTCCATCGGTGTGGTCCATATGAAACTAATATACACTTTTTGTTTTTTCTTTCAGAGTACCTGACCTGGACGGAGGTGGAGGCCGCGGAACCCAAGGCAAAGGCACAGATGCCGGAAACAGCAAGAGATAAGTATTTTTTCTGACTTGCAGTGCCCCCCTCCATCGGTGTGGTCCATATGAAACTAATATACACTTTTTGTTTTTTCTTTCAGAGTACCTGACCCGGACGGAGGTGGAGGCCGCGGAACCCAAGGCAAAGGCACAGATGCCGGAAACAGCAAGAGATAAGTATTTTTTCTGACTTGCAGTGCCCCCCTCCATCGATGTGGTCCATATGAAACTAATATACACTTTTTGTTTTTTCTTTCAGAGTACCTGACCCGGACGGAGGTGGAGGCCGCGGAACCCAAGGCAAAGGCACAGATGCCGGAAACAGCAAGAGATAAGTATTTTTTCTGACTTGCAGTGCCCCCCTCCATGGGTGTGGTCGATATGAAACTAATATACACTTTTTGTTTTTCTTTCAGAGTACCTGACCCGGAGGTGGAGGACGCGGAACCCAAGGCAAAGGCACAGATGCAGGAAACAGCAAGAGATAAGTATTTTTTCGGACTTGCAGTGCCCCCCTCCATCGGTGTGGTCGATATGAAACTAATATACACTTTTTGTTTTTCTTTCAGAGTACCTGACCCGGAGGTGGAGGACGCGGAACCCAAGGCAAAGGCACAGATGCAGGAAACAGCAAGAGATAAGTATTTTTTCTGACTTGCAGTGCCCCCCTCCATGGGTGTGGTCGATATGAAACTAATATACACTTTTTGTTTTTCTTTCAGAGTACCTGACCCGGAGGTGGAGGCAGCGGAACCCAAGGCAAAGGCACAGATGCAGGAAACAGCAAGAGATAAGTATTTTTTCGGACTTGCAGTGCCCCCCTCCATCGGTGTGGTCGATATGAAACTAATATACACTTTTTGTTTTTCTTTCAGAGTACCTGACCCAGAGGTGGAGGCCGCGGAACCCAAGGCAAAGGCACAGATGCAGGAAACAGCAAGAGATAAGTATTTTTTCTGACTTGCAGTGCCCCCCACCATCTGTGTTGTCGATATGAAACTAATATACACTTTTTGTTTTTCTTTCAGAGTACCTTACCCGGAGGTGGAGGCCGCGGAACCCAAGGCAAAGTTCATTAAGAGTACCTGACCCGGAGGTGGAGGCCGTGGAACCCAAGGCAAAGGCACAGATGCCGGAAACAGCAAGAGATAAGTATTTTTTCTGACTTGCAGTGCCCCCCTCCATCGGTGTGGTCCATATGAAACTAATATACACTTTTTGTTTTTTCTTTCAGAGTACCTGACCCGGACGGAGGTGGAGGCCGCGGAACCCAAGGCAAAGGCACAGATGCCGGAAACAGCAAGAGATAAGTATTTTTTCTGACTTGCAGTGCCCCCCCTCCATCGGTGTGGTCCATATGAAACTAATATACACTTTTTGTTTTTTCTTTCAGAGTACCTGACCCGGACGGAGGTGGAGGCCGCGGAACCCAAGGCAAAGGCACAGATGCCGGAAACAGCAAGAGATAAGTATTTTTTCTGACTTGCAGTGCCCCCCTCCATGGGTGTGGTCGATATGAAACTAATATACACTTTTTGTTTTTCTTTCAGAGTACCTGACCCGGAGGTGGAGGACGCGGAACCCAAGGCAAAGGCACAGATGCAGGAAACAGCAAGAGATAAGTATTTTTTCTGACTTGCAGTGCCCCCCTCCATCGGTGTGGTCGATATGAAACTAATATACACTTTTTGTTTTTCTTTCAGAGTACCTGACCCGGAGGTGGAGGACGCGGAACCCAAGGCAAAGGCACAGATGCAGGAAACAGCAAGAGATAAGTATTTTTTCTGACTTGCAGTGCCCCCCTCCATGGGTGTGGTCGATATGAAACTAATATACACTTTTTGTTTTTCTTTCATAGTACCTGACCCGGAGGTGGAGGCAGCGGAACCCAAGGCAAAGGCACAGATGCAGGAAACAGCAAGAGATAAGTATTTTTTCGGACTTGCAGTGCCCCCCTCCATCGGTGTGGTCGATATGAAACTAATATACACTTTTTGTTTTTCTTTCAGAGTACCTGACCCAGAGGTGGAGGCCGCGGAACCCAAGGCAAAGGCACAGATGCAGGAAACAGCAAGAGATAAGTATTTTTTCTGACTTGCAGTGCCCCCCACCATCTGTGTTGTCGATATGAAACTAATATACACTTTTTGTTTTTCTTTCAGAGTACCTTACCCGGAGGTGGAGGCCGCGGAACCCAAGGCAAAGTTCATTAAGAGTACCTGACCCGGAGGTGGAGGCCGTGGAACCCAAGGCAAAGGCACAGATGCCGGAAACAGCAAGAGATAAGTATTTTTTCTGACTTGCAGTGCCCCCCTCCATCGGTGTGGTCCATATGAAACTAATATACACTTTTTGTTTTTTCTTTCAGAGTACCTGACCCGGACGGAGGTGGAGGCCGCGGAACCCAAGGCAAAGGCACAGATGCCGGAAACAGCAAGAGATAAGTATTTTTTCTGACTTGCAGTGCCCCCCCTCCATCGGTGTGGTCCATATGAAACTAATATACACTTTTTGTTTTTTCTTTCAGAGTACCTGACCCGGACGGAGGTGGAGGCCGCGGAACCCAAGGCAAAGGCACAGATGCCGGAAACAGCAAGAGATAAGTATTTTTTCTGACTTGCAGTGCCCCCCCTCCATCGGTGTGGTCCATATGAAACTAATATACACTTTTTGTTTTTTCTTTCAGAGTACCTGACCGGGAGGTGGAGGCCGCGGAACCCAAGGCAAAGGCACAGATGCCGGAAACAGCAAGAGATAAGTATTTTTTCTGACTTGCAGTGCCCCCCTCCATCGGTGTGGTCCATATGAAACTAATATACACTTTTTGTTTTTTCTTTCAGAGTACCTGACCCGGACGGAGGTGGAGGCCGCGGAACCCAAGGCAAAGGCACAGATGCCGGAAACAGCAAGAGATAAGTATTTTTTCTGACTTGCAGTGCCCCCCTCCATCGGTGTGGTCCATATGAAACTAATATACACTTTTTGTTTTTTCTTTCAGAGTACCTGACCTGGACGGAGGTGGAGGCCGCGGAACCCAAGGCAAAGGCACAGATGCCGGAAACAGCAAGAGATAAGTATTTTTTCTGACTTGCAGTGCCCCCCTCCATTGGTGTGGTCCATATGAAACTAATATACACTTTTTGTTTTTTCTTTCAGAGTACCTGACCCGGACGGAGGTGGAGGCCGCGGAACCCAAGGCAAAGGCACAGATGCCGGAAACAGCAAGAGATAAGTATTTTTTCTGACTTGCAGTGCCCCCCTCCATCGATGTGGTCCATATGAAACTAATATACACTTTTTGTTTTTTCTTTCAGAGTACCTGACCCGGACGGAGGTGGAGGCCGCGGAACCCAAGGCAAAGGCACAGATGCCGGAAACAGCAAGAGATAAGTATTTTTTCTGACTTGCAGTGCCCCCCTCCATTGGTGTGGTCCATATGAAACTAATATACACTTTTTGTTTTTTCTTTCAGAGTACCTGACCCGGACGGAGGTGGAGGCCGCGGAACCCAAGGCAAAGGCACAGATGCCGGAAACAGCAAGAGATAAGTATTTTTTCTGACTTGCAGTGCCCCCCTCCATCGGTGTGGTCCATATGAAACTAATATACACTTTTTGTTTTTTCTTTCAGAGTACCTGACCCGGACGGAGGTGGAGGCCGCGGAACCCAAGGCAAAGGCACAGATGCCGGAAACAGCAAGAGATAAGTATTTTTTTTCTGACTTGCAGTGCCCCCCTCCATCGGTGTGGTCCATATGAAACTAATATACACTTTTTGTTTTTTCTTTCAGAGTACCTGACCCGGACGGAGGTGGAGGCCGCGGAACCCAAGGCAAAGGCACAGATGCCGGAAACAGCAAGAGATAAGTATTTTTTCTGACTTGCAGTGCCCCCCTCCATCGGTGTGGTCCATATGAAACTAATATACACTTTTTGTTTTTTCTTTCAGAGTACCTGACCCGGACGGAGGTGGAGGCCGCGGAACCCAAGGCAAAGGCACAGATGCCGGAAACAGCAAGAGATAAGTATTTTTTCTGACTTGCAGTGCCCCCCTCCATCGGTGTGGTCCATATGAAACTAATATACACTTTTTGTTTTTTCTTTCAGAGTACCTGACCCGGACGGAGGTGGAGGCCGCGGAACCCAAGGCAAAGGCACAGATGCCGGAAACAGCAAGAGATAAGTATTTTTTCTGACTTGCAGTGCCCCCCTCCATCGGTGTGGTCCATATGAAACTAATATACACTTTTTATTTTTTCTTTCAGAGTACCCAACCCGGACAGAGGTGGAGGCCGCGGAACCCAAGCCAAAGGCACAGATGCCGGAAACAGCAAGAGATAAGTATTTTTTCTGACTTGCAGTGCCCCCCTCCATCGGTGTGGTCCATATGAAACTAATATACACTTTTTGTTTTTTCTTTCAGAGTACCCGACCCGGACGGAGGTGGAGGCCGCGGAACCCAAGGCAAAGGCACAGATGCCGGAAACAGCAAGAGATAAGTATTTTTTCTGACTTGCAGTGCCCCCCTCCATCGGTGTGGTCCATATGAAACTAATATACACTTTTTGTTTTTTCTTTCAGAGTACCCGACCCGGACGGAGGTGGAGGCCGCGGAACCCAAGGCAAAGGCACAGATGCCGGAAACAGCAAGAGATAAGTATTTTTTCTGACTTGCAGTGCCCCCCTCCATCGGTGTGGTCCATATGAAACTAATATACACTTTTTGTTTTTTCTTTCAGAGTACCCGACCCGGACGGAGGTGGAGGCCGCGGAACCCAAGGCAAAGGCACAGATGCCGGAAACAGCAAGAGATAAGTATTTTTTCTGACTTGCAGTGCCCCCCTCCATCGGTGTGGTCCATATGAAACTAATATACACTTTTTGTTTTTTCTTTCAGAGTACCCGACCCGGACGGAGGTGGAGGCCGCGGAACCCAAGGCAAAGGCACAGATGCCGGAAACAGCAAGAGATAAGTATTTTTTCTGACTTGCAGTGCCCCCCTCCATCGGTGTGGTCCATATGAAACTAATATACACTTTTTGTTTTTTCTTTCAGAGTACCTGACCCGGACGGAGGTGGAGGCCGCGGAACCCAAGGCAAAGGCACAGATGCCGGAAACAGCAAGAGATAAGTATTTTTTCTGACTTGCAGTGCCCCCCTCCATCGGTGTGGTCCATATGAAACTAATATACACTTTTTGTTTTTTCTTTCAGAGTACCTGACCCGGACGGAGGTGGAGGCCGCGGAACCCAAGGCAAAGGCACAGATGCCGGAAACAGCAAGAGATAAGTATTTTTTCTGACTTGCAGTGCCCCCCTCCATCGGTGTGGTCCATATGAAACTAATATCCACTTTTTGTTTTTTCTTTCAGAGTACCTGACCCGGACGGAGGTGGAGGCCGCGGAACCCAAGGCAAAGGCACAGATGCCGGAAACAGCAAGAGATAAGTATTTTTTCTGACTTGCAGTGCCCCCCTCCATCGGTGTGGTCCATATGAAACTAATATACACTTTTTGTTTTTTCTTTCAGAGTACCTGACCCGGACGGAGGTGGAGGCCGCGGAACCCAAGGCAAAGGCACAGATGCCGGAAACAGCAAGAGATAAGTATTTTTTCTGACTTGCAGTGCCCCCCTCCATCGGTGTGGTCCATATGAAACTAATATACACTTTTTATTTTTTCTTTCAGAGTACCCGACCCGGACGGAGGTGGAGGCCGCGGAACCCAAGCCAAAGGCACAGATGCCGGAAACAGCAAGAGATAAGTATTTTTTCTGACTTGCAGTGCCCCCCTCCATCGGTGTGGTCCATATGAAACTAATATACACTTTTTGTTTTTTCTTTCAGAGTACCCGACCTGGACGGAGGTGGAGGCCACGGAACCCAAGGCAAAGGCACAGATGCCGGAAACAGCAAGAGATAAGTATTTTTTCTGACTTGCAGTGCCCCCCTCCATCGGTGTGGTCCATATGAAACTAATATACACTTTTTGTTTTTTCTTTCAGAGTACCTGACCCGGACGGAGGTGGAGGCCGCGGAACCCAAGGCAAAGGCACAGATGCCGGAAACAGCAAGAGATAAGTATTTTTTCTGACTTGCAGTGCCCCCCTCCATCGGTGTGGTCCATATGAAACTAATATACACTTTTTATTTTTTCTTTCAGAGTACCCAACCCGGACAGAGGTGGAGGCCGCGGAACCCAAGCCAAAGGCACAGATGCCGGAAACAGCAAGAAATAAGTATTTTTTCTGACTTGCAGTGCCCCCCTCCATCGGTGTGGTCCATATGAAACTAATATACACTTTTTGTTTTTTCTTTCAGAGTACCCGACCCGGACGGAGGTGGAGGCCGCGGAACCCAAGGCAAAGGCACAGATGCCGGAAACAGCAAGAGATAAGTATTTTTTCTGACTTGCAGTGCCCCCCTCCATCGGTGTGGTCCATATGAAACTAATATACACTTTTTGTTTTTTCTTTCAGAGTACCTGACCCGGACGGAGGTGGAGGCCGCGGAACCCAAGGCAAAGGCACAGATGCCGGAAACAGCAAGAGATAAGTATTTTTTCTGACTTGCAGTGCCCCCCTCCATCGGTGTGGTCCATATGAAACTAATATACACTTTTTATTTTTTCTTTCAGAGTACCCAACCCGGACAGAGGTGGAGGCCGCGGAACCCAAGCCAAAGGCACAGATGCCGGAAACAGCAAGAGATAAGTATTTTTTCTGACTTGCAGTGCCCCCCTCCATCGGTGTGGTCCATATGAAACTAATATACACTTTTTGTTTTTTCTTTCAGAGTACCCGACCCGGACGGAGGTGGAGGCCGCGGAACCCAAGGCAAAGGCACAGATGCCGGAAACAGCAAGAGATAAGTATTTTTTCTGACTTGCAGTGCCCCCCTCCATCGGTGTGGTCCATATGAAACTAATATACACTTTTTGTTTTTTCTTTCAGAGTACCCGACCCGGACGGAGGTGGAGGCCGCGGAACCCAAGGCAAAGGCACAGATGCCGGAAACAGCAAGAGATAAGTATTTTTTCTGACTTGCAGTGCCCCCCTCCATCGGTGTGGTCCATATGAAACTAATATACACTTTTTGTTTTTTCTTTCAGAGTACCCGACCCGGACGGAGGTGGAGGCCGCGGAACCCAAGGCAAAGGCACAGATGCCGGAAACAGCAAGAGATAAGTATTTTTTCTGACTTGCAGTGCCCCCCTCCATCGGTGTGGTCCATATGAAACTAATATACACTTTTTGTTTTTTCTTTCAGAGTACCCGACCCGGACGGAGGTGGAGGCCGCGGAACCCAAGGCAAAGGCACAGATGCCGGAAACAGCAAGAGATAAGTATTTTTTCTGACTTGCAGTGCCCCCCTCCATCGGTGTGGTCCATATGAAACTAATATACACTTTTTGTTTTTTCTTTCAGAGTACCCGACCCGGACGGAGGTGGAGGCCGCGGAACCCAAGGCAAAGGCACAGATGCCGGAAACAGCAAGAGATAAGTATTTTTTCTGACTTGCAGTGCCCCCCTCCATCGGTGTGGTCCATATGAAACTAATATACACTTTTTGTTTTTTCTTTCAGAGTACCTGACCCGGACGGAGGTGGAGGCCGCGGAACCCAAGGCAAAGGCACAGATGCTGGAAACAGCAAGAGATAAGTATTTTTTCTGACTTGCAGTGCCCCCCTCCATCGGTGTGGTCCATATGAAACTAATATACACTTTTTGTTTTTTCTTTCAGAGTACCTGACCCGGACGGAGGTGGAGGCCGCGGAACCCAAGGCAAAGGCACAGATGCCGGAAACAGCAAGAGATAAGTATTTTTTCTGACTTGCAGTGCCCCCCTCCATCGGTGTGGTCCATATGAAACTAATATACACTTTTTGTTTTTTCTTTCAGAGTACCCGACCCGGACGGAGGTGGAGGCCGCGGAACCCAAGGCAAAGGCACAGATGCCGGAAACAGCAAGAGATAAGTATTTTTTCTGACTTGCAGTGCCCCCCTCCATCGGTGTGGTCCATATGAAACTAATATACACTTTTTGTTTTTTCTTTCAGAGTACCTGACCCGGACGGAGGTGGAGGCCGCGGAACCCAAGGCAAAGGCACAGATGCCGGAAACAGCAAGAGATAAGTATTTTTTCTGACTTGCAGTGCCCCCCTCCATCGGTGTGGTCCATATGAAACTAATATACACTTTTTGTTTTTTCTTTCAGAGTACCCGACCCGGACGGAGGTGGAGGCCGCGGAACCCAAGGCAAAGGCACAGATGCCGGAAACAGCAAGAGATAAGTATTTTTTCTGACTTGCAGTGCCCCCCTCCATCGGTGTGGTCCATATGAAACTAATATACACTTTTTGTTTTTTCTTTCAGAGTACCTGACCCGGACGGAGGTGGAGGCCGCGGAACCCAAGGCAAAGGCACAGATGCCGGAAACAGCAAGAGATAAGTATTTTTTCTGACTTGCAGTGCCCCCCTCCATCGGTGTGGTCCATATGAAACTAATATACACTTTTTGTTTTTTCTTTCAGAGTACCTGACCCGGACGGAGGTGGAGGCCGCGGAACCCAAGGCAAAGGCACAGATGCCGGAAACAGCAAGAGATAAGTATTTTTTCTGACTTGCAGTGCCCCCCTCCATCGGTGTGGTCCATATGAAACTAATATACACTTTTTGTTTTTTCTTTCTGAGTACCTGACCCGGACGGAGGTGGAGGCCGCGGAACCCAAGGCAAAGGCACAGATGCCGGAAACAGCAAGAGATAAGTATTTTTTCTGACTTGCAGTGCCCCCCTCCATCGGTGTGGTCCATATGAAACTAATATACACTTTTTGTTTTTTCTTTCAGAGTACCCGACCCGGACGGAGGTGGAGGCCGCGGAACCCAAGGCAAAGGCACAGATGCCGGAAACAGCAAGAGATAAGTATTTTTTCTGACTTGCAGTGCCCCCCTCCATCGGTGTGGTCCATATGAAACTAATATACACTTTTTGTTTTTTCTTTCAGAGTACCTGACCCGGACGGAGGTGGAGGCCGCGGAACCCAAGGCAAAGGCACAGATGCCGGAAACAGCAAGAGATAAGTATTTTTTCTGACTTGCAGTGCCCCCCTCCATGGGTGTAGTCGATATGAAACTAATATACACTTTTTGTTTTTCTTTCAGAGTACCTGACCCGGAGGTGGAGGCCGCGGAACCCAAGGCAAAGGCACAGATGCCGGAAACAGCAAGAGATAAGTATTTTTTCTGACTTGCAGTGCCTCCCTCCATGGGTGTGGTCGATATGAAACTAATATACACTTTTTGTTTTTCTTTCAGATTACCTGACCCGGAGGTGGAGGCCGCGGAACCCAAGGCAAAGGCACAGATGCAGGAAACAGCAAGAGATAAGTATTTTTTCTGACTTGCAGTGCCCCCCTCCATCGGTGTGGTCGATATGAAACTAATATACACTTTTTGTTTTTCTTTCAGAGTACCTGACCCGGAGGTGGAGGCCGCGGAACCCAAGGCAAAGGCACAGATGCAGGAAACAGCAAGAGATAAGTATTTTTTCTGACTTGCAGTGCCCCCCTCCATCGGTGTGGTCGATATGAAACTAATATACACTTTTTGTTTTTCTTTCAGAGTACCTGACCCGGAGGTGGAGGCCACGGAACCCAAGGCAAAGGCACAGATGCCAGAAACAGCAAGAGATAAGTATTTTTTCTGACTTGCAGTGCCCCCCTCCATGGGTGTGGTCGATATGAAACTAATATACTCTTTTTGTTTTTCTTTCAGAGTACCTGACCCGGAGGTGGAGGCCGCGGAACCCAAGGCAAAGGCACAGATGCCGGAAACAGCAAGAGATAAGTATTTTTTCTGACTTGCAGTGCCCCCCACCATGGGTGTGGTCGATATGAAACTAATATACACTTTTTGTTTTTCTTTCAGAGTACCTGACCCGGAGGTGGAGGCCGCGGAACCCAAGGCAAAGGCACAGATGCAGGAAACAGCAAGAGATAAGTATTTTTTCTGACTTGCAGTGCCCCCCACCATCTGTGTTGTTGATATGAAACTAATATACACTTTTTGTTTTTTCTTTCAGAGTACCTTACCCGGAGGTGGAGGCCGCGGAACCCAAGGCAAAGTTCTTTCAGAGTACCTGACCCGGACGGAGGTGGAGGCCGCGGAACCCAAGGCAAAGGCACAGATGCCGGAAACAGCAAGAGATAAGTATTTTTTCTGACTTGCAGTGCCCCCCTCCATCGGTGTGGTCCATATGAAACTAATATACACTTTTTGTTTTTTCTTTCAGAGTACCTGACCCGGACGGAGGTGGAGGCCGCGGAACCCAAGGCAAAGGCACAGATGCCGGAAACAGCAAGAGATAAGTATTTTTTCTGACTTGCAGTGCCCCCCTCCATCGGTGTGGTCCATATGAAACTAATATACACTTTTTGTTTTTTCTTTCAGAGTACCTGACCCGGACGGAGGTGGAGGCCGCGGAACCCAAGGCAAAGGCACAGATGCCGTAAACAGCAAGAGATAAGTATTTTTTCTGACTTGCAGTGCCCCCCTCCATCGGTGTGGTCCATATGAAACTAATATACACTTTTTGTTTTTTCTTTCAGAGTACCTGACCCGGACGGAGGTGGAGGCCGCGGGACCCAAGGCAAAGGCACAGATGCCGGAAACAGCAAGAGATAAGTATTTTTTCTGACTTGCAGTGCCCCCCTCCATCGGTGTGGTCCATATGAAACTAATATACACTTTTTGTTTTTTCTTTCAGAGTACCTGACCCGGTAAGGTGGAGGCCGCGGAACCCAAGGCAAAGGCACAGATGCCGGAAACAGCAAGAGATAAGTATTTTTTCTGACTTGCAGTGCCCCCCTCCATCGGTGTGGTCCATATGAAACTAATACACACTTTTTGTTTTTTTCTTTCAGAGTACCTGACCCGGACGGAGTTGGAGGCCGCGGAACCCAAGGCAAAGGCACAGATGATGGAAACAGCAAGAGATAAGTATTTTTTCTGACTTGCAGTGCCCCCCTCCATCGGTGTGGTCGATATGAAACTAATATACACTTTTTGTTTTTCTTTCAGAGTACCTGACCCAGAGGTGGAGGCCGCGGAACCCAAGGCAAAGGCACAGATGCAGGAAACAGCAAGAGATAAGTAATTTTTCTGACTTGCAGTGCCCCCCACCATCTGTGTTGTCGATATGAAACTAATATACACTTTTTGTTTTTTCTTTCAGAGTACCTTACCCGGAGGTGGAGGCCGCGGAACCCAAGGCAAAGTTCTTTCAGAGTACCTGACCCGGAGGTGGAGGCCGCGGAACCCAAGGCAAAGGCACAGATGCCGGAAACAGCAAGAGATAAGTATTTTTTCTGACTTGCAGTGCCCCCCTCCATGGGTGTGGTCGATATGAAACTAATATACACTTTTTGTTTTTCTTTCAGAGTACCTGACCGGGAGGTGGAGGCCGCGGAACCCAAGGCAAAGGCACAGATGCAGGAAACAGCAAGAGATAAGTATTTTTTCTGACTTGCAGTGCCCCCCTCCATCGGTGTGGTCGATATGAAACTAATATACACTTTTTGTTTTTTCTTTCAGAGTACCTGACCCGGACGGAGGTGGAGGCCGCGGAACCCAAGGCAAAGGCACAGATGCAGGAAACAGCAAGAGATAAGTATTTTTTCTGACTTGCAGTGCCCCCCCTCCATCGGTGTGGTCCATATGAAACTAATATACACTTTTTGTTTTTTCTTTCAGAGTACCTGACCCGGACGGAGGTGGAGGCCGCGGAACCCAAGGCAAAGGCACAGATGCCGGAAACAGCAAGAGATAAGTATTTTTTCTGACTTGCAGTGCCCCCCTCCATCGGTGTGGTCCATATGAAACTAATATACACTTTTTGTTTTTTCTTTCAGAGTACCTGACCCGGACGGAGGTGGAGGCCGCGGAACCCAAGGCAAAGGCACAGATGCCGGAAACAGCAAGAGATAAGTATTTTTTCTGACTTGCAGTGCCCCCCCTCCATCGGTGTGGTCCATATGAAACTAATATACACTTTTTGTTTTTTCTTTCAGAGTACCTGACCCGGACGGAGGTGGAGGCCGCGGAACCCAAGGCAAAGGCACAGATGCCGGAAACAGCAAGAGATAAGTATTTTTTCTGACTTGCAGTGCCCCCCTCCATCGGTGTGGTCCATATGAAACTAATATACACTTTTTGTTTTTTTTTTCAGAGTACCTGACCCGGACGGAGGTGGAGGCCCCGGAACCCAAGGCAAAGGCACAGATGCCGGAAACAGCAAGAGATAAGTATTTTTTCTGACTTGCAGTGCCCCCCTCCATCGGTGTGGTCCATATGAAACTAATATACACTTTTTGTTTTTTCTTTCTGAGTACCTGACCCGGACGGAGGTGGAGGCCGCGGAACCCAAGGCAAAGGCACAGATGCCGGAAACAGCAAGAGATAAATATTTTTTCTGACTTGCAGTGCCCCCCTCCATTGGTGTGGTCGATATGAAACTAATATACACTTTTTGTTTTTTCTTTCAGAGTACCTGACCCGGACGGAGGTGGAGGCCGCGGAACCCAAGGCAAAGGCACAGATGCCGGAAACAGCAAGAGATAAGTATTTTTTCTGACTTGCAGTGCCCCCCTCCATCAGTGTGGTCCATATGAAACTAATATACACTTTTTGTTTTTTCTTTCAGAGTACCTGACCCGGAGGTGGAGGCCGCGGAACCCAAGGCAAAGGCACAGATGCCGGAAACAGCAAGAGATAAGTATTTTTTCTGACTTGCAGTGCCCCCCTCCATCGGTGTGGTCCATATGAAACTAATATACACTTTTTGTTTTTCTTTCAGAGTACCTGACCCGGAGGTGGAGGCTGCGGAACCCAAGGCAAAGGCACAGATGCCGGAAACAGCAAGAGATAAGTATTTTTTCTGACTTGCAGTGCCCCCTTCCATGGGTGTGGTCGATATGAAACTAATATACACTTTTTGTTTTTCTTTCAGAGTACCTGACCGGGAGGTGGAGGCCGCGGAACCCAAGGCAAAGGCACAGATGCAGGAAACAGCAAGAGATAAGTATTTTTTCTGACTTGCAGTGCCCCCCTCCATCGGTGTGGTTCATATGAAACTAATATACACTTTTTGTTTTTTCTTTCAGAGTACCTGACCCGGACGGAGGTGGAGGCCGCGGAACCCAAGGCAAAGGCACAGATGCCGGAAACAGCAAGAGATAAGTATTTTTTCTGACTTGCAGTGCCCCCCTCCATAGGTGTGGTCGATATGAAACTAATATACTCTTTTTGTTTTTCTTTCAGAGTACCTGACCCGGAGGTGGAGGCCGCGGAACCCAAGGCAAAGGCACAGATGCCGGAAACAGCAAGAGATAAGTATTTTTTTTGACTTGCAGTGCCCCCCTCCATGGGTGTGGTCGATATGAAACTAATATACTCTTTTTGTTTTTCTTTCAGAGTACCTGACCCGGAGGTGGAGGCCGCGGAACCCAAGGCAAAGGCACAGATGCCGGAAACAGCAAGAGATAAGTATTTTATCTGACTTGCAGTGCCCCCCTTCATGGGTGTGGTCGATATGAAACTAATATACTCTTTTTGTTTTTCTTTCAGAGTACCTGACCCGGACGGAGGTGGAGGCCGCGGAACCCAAGGCAAAGGCACAGATGCAGGAAACAGCAAGAGATATGTATTTTTTCTGACTTGCAGTGCCCCCCTCCATGGGTGTGGTCGATATGAAACTAATATACACTTTTTGTTTTTCTTTCAGAGTACCTGACCCGGAGGTGGAGGCCGCGGAACCCAAGGCAAAGGCACAGATGCAGGAAACAGCAAGAGATAAGTATTTTTTCTGACTTGCAGTGCCCCCCTCCATCGGTGTGGTCGATATGAAACTAATATACACTTTTTGTTTTTCTTTCAGAGTACCTGACCCAGAGGTGGAGGCCGCGGAACCCAAGGCAAAGGCACAGATGCAGGAAACAGCAAGAGATAAGTATTTTTTCTGACTTGCAGTGCCCCCCACCATCTGTGTTGTCGATATGAAACTAATATACACTTTTTGTTTTTCTTTCAGAGTACCTTACCCGGAGGTGGAGGCCGCGGAACCCAAGGCAAAGGCACAGATGCAGGAAACAGCAAGAGTTAAGTATTTTTTCTGACTTGCAGTGCCCCCTTCCATCGGTGTGGTCGATATGAAACTAATATACACTTTTTGTTTTTCTTTCAGAGTACCTGACCCGGAGGTGGAGGCTGCGGACCCAAGGCAAAGGCACAGATGCAGGAAACAGCAAGAGATAAGTATTTTTTCTGACTTGCAGTGGCCCCCTCCATGGGTGTGGTCGATATGAAACTAATATACACTTTTTGTTTTTCTTTCAGAGTACCTGACCCGGAGGTGGAGGCCGCGGACCCCAAGGCAAAGGCACAGATGCAGGAAACAGCAAGAGATAAGTATTTTTTCTGACTTGCAGTGCCCCCACCATCTGTGTTGTCGATATGAAACTAATATACACGTTTTGTTTTTCTTTCAGAGTACCTGACCCGGATGTGGACGCCACAGACCAAGCCAAGGTACAGATGCAAGAACACATAAAAATAAGTATGCTTTTACTTGAAGTGCCCCTATCATCTGTGTTTTCAATATGAAACTAATATATACTTCTTGTTTCTCTTGCAGAGTACCCCCGAGGATGTCTACGTCACATAATAATTATTTTTTTTGAAGGGCCATATGGCCCGAGAACACAGTTATTTCGTAGTGCATTTCTTTTAGACAATAAATGAATATTGAAAAAATCCCACCTGCACTTTCTCAATAATATCTTTACATGGTGTTGTACTACTTTTGGGACAAATTATATCAAAATTATAGAAAACTTCATCAGCTCTAACTCAAAATATGGACAATTTTATGTTAAGGGGGTTTTGAATTCTTTTGAAAGCTTCCGAAATACTAATTTTTAACCTTTTTTAGCTGGACCAAATCACTACTTTACTTAAAAATTCATGACCCAAATTTTTTTACAGTGTAATTTCATCCCCCTACTTGCTATTTGAGGCATAAAACATGAAGAAATAAATTTGGAAAGGGTATAAAACAAAATTGTAAGTAGCACATTGTCCACACTAGGGACTATATTCGTGGACAACGAAAATCAAAGGACGATAACTGTGTTCCCGGACCATATGTTACATCCTACATTTGTAATTGTACAATTGTAGCACTGTCATGACTATTAAAGAACCACCATATCTGATTCTGACAATTTGAAGAGAGAGACCAACAAATAAGGATCATAATCAGCACTAAATAGTAGCTACATTATATATAATCACTATCAAAAAAACTTTACTTGTCAGCAAAATGTAGAATATAATGAAAATAAGAAGAATTTGACCTTACCTGACTTCACATTTGTTTTCCACCGCTTCCTATATCCGGTGGTGATGATACATAGTGGTCATATAATGCACTACATTTCCTCTTAATGTTTTAATAGCCAAATACTATGAGTGCTTGGATTTCCTTTATTTTGTTGAAAAGACCTCTTTATCTCTTTGGCCTTTTCTAATGGGAGATAACTCAAAATATTTTTTTTACTCTTGTGGAAATCTTAATTATTTCATAATTTCCATAATTTTCCAGTATTATTAAACACCAGAACAAATGTGTGCATTCCTTCATTTAGACATTTGTTCCATTCTTATTGACATGAGCCTTGTACAAAGTGTTTAAAAATAGTGAAGGTAAACATAATAATTATGAATAAACTTTTATTTATTGACACTGATATTTGATATCCCATCCAGTATTCCAGTTTCACTATTTGAAATCATTTTAAAATATTTTCCTAATTTTATTAACTTTTTAGAATATTTTCTAACATTTTTCACTGTATCGCTAGATTTTTTTCTATATCCACAGTATAATTCTGTTTACTTTCCCATGATATACATCCCAATTAAACATGTGCTGAGTTTTTATATTAGATCCAGAATTTGTGATTTTTGATAATTTCCAATATCACATTCAAAATAGTTATCCTCACTTTACACATTTTTTGGAATATTTTTTTTTTTATTTTGCATTCGATTTTACTAGATCCACAGTATTCAGTTTTTATTGCATTTTCCATGAAATATGTCCCAATTAAACAATATAAGATCCAGAATCTTATAATGATTATTTCCAATATCACATTCAAAATTGTTATTCTCACATTATGAATTTTTTAGAATATTTTACTTTCATTTTTCACTTTATCACTAGATTCGACTATATCCACTGTATTCACATTTTACTTCATTTTCTAATATATATCACATTTAAACAGGTGAATCATCTTCATATTAGGTCTAGAATTTTTTAATGATTTTATAATTTTCAAAATCACATTTAAATTTTAAGCCACAGAAACATGGATAAACTTATTTCTTCTACTTGCATTCCAGTTTTGAATTTTTTTACCTTTTAGATTAACTAAATTCCATCTTTTTCATGTATAAGCCACACAAAACATTTTGAATGAATTATTTCCTCCTTGATACATTCATGACAATCCATTCTAAAAAAAACAAGTCACATTTTAAGAAGCAAAATTATATGGCATCTTAAGAAGTGAATTCAAATAAAATAAATCCCAATATATTATGCACATTATTGATTCCAAAAGATTTCAAACACTTTGAATAATATTCCAAATGAAAAATTTGAACGGATATTTGAAGAAATGCATAACATATCCATCTGAAAACTGAAACTGAAAACACCTGAATAGCTACTTCTTGTTTCACTGACAACTGGACAATACCATGTTTAAGGGTTAAAAATTTAAAGATTCATATATTATGTAAAAACAGTTTTCATTTTCATACATGTTAACATGCAGTTAAGAAAATCTCTTACTGATTTAGATTTTTGGGTCAAAATTAAATTAATCATTTATATTGGGGATTTAAAACAATGAAAACCAATAATATGTTCTTCCCTATCAATTTTATAATAGAATAACCCTAGGTGAAGAAAAACTTCAGGAAAAAAGCATGCTGCAAGGTTGAGTTAGGTGAATAAGAAAAAAACAGTACAGGTAGCATCAAGGTAGACTCAACTCTAACAATAACAACTGGTCAATTTAAATGTCCCAATTGTATTGTCAATTGAACAATAGGTAAAGGTAAATAGTCAAGTCGCAGTAAACTATTTTAAGTTAGATAACTGTACACATATATGAATAATTCAAATAACCTGGAATATGAGGTCCAACCAAATTTTAAAATTTTAAAGCTGTTGATAGAATTTTTCAAAAATTATGTCTTAAAAGGTTTCACTTGAAAAATAAAAAAGGGGAGATAATAAAATTAGGCCAATTAAAATAAATTGATAGATTTTCATCCCCGCCTGCCCCGATTTTTTTTATTTTTTAAAGATTTACGATTTCCGTATTTTGTTCATTTCCGTTACCGGTAACCGCCGATAATTTCGTTTCATTGAAAACTTCCTGTTTCAAATTTCAGTTTTCATATTTCTCCTCGAGTAATATATCCAAAATTATTAATTCGAAATATTCTGCTGCTCAATGATGACAACATTATCTTATGAGAATATAGATTGATTACTAGAAGGGCATGAAATATTCGGGTTACGAGAAATAGGCTGTGTCCCAAGAACGCTAATCGTGGTATGTCTCAAATTTCAGTATTAGAAAACCGTAGATTTTTTTATTTATACAATGACTTTGTGTCAGGGAATTTGGACTGTGAATAATATCCAAAGCGCAAGAATCGTGGAACACATTGGTACGAAAACATGACTGGAATAAATTAATTGACACAAGCACGAACTTGTGTGGTTTATGACAGTATATTTTAAGCGGTAGGTCTTTTCACCACCGAACACCCCAAAAATCGAAACAGAAAAGGAGAGTCTATAACACTACCACTCTGCAAACCACCACTGGACACCTCAAATAATTTTTTTTCTTCATTTTTTTTCTTCTTTTATAAAATAGTTGTATTAATAACAAGAAAAGAGACATGAACAAATGTTAAATATTTCAGGTAACTAATATCCTTCATCAGTAATTGATGTCAAATGATTCTTATACACAAACAATGTAATCCGGAAAAATAGTGATGAATCCGGAGACGTTTTTCTCTTCTTTATATGGATTATATTGATAATCGACCTTAACAGAAAAATGATGGTACCTCGAAAGACCGAATAACACTGTTATTATCCAAATAACACTTGTAATGACCGAATAACACTTGAAATTTTAATATTAGCACAATTTGGTGACTTTTAAACATTGATTTATAAATAATAGTATATTATGTGTGTATTTTATAACTTAAAAATGATTTACAGAAAGCAGGTAAGTTCATAAAGATTATTTTAAATATAGTGTGTACATCCAACATGGCGACCAAGGAAATCACAATGGTCGCCATGTTGGATGTACACACTAAATTTAAAACGATCTTTATGAACTTACCTGCTTTCTGTTAATCATTTTTAAGTTATAAAATACACACATAATATAATATTATTTAATAATCAATGTTTAAAAGTCACCAATATGTGCTAATATTAAAATTTCAAGTGTTATTCGGTCATTACAAGTGTTATTTGGATAATAACAGTGTTATTCGGTCATTCATGTTACCCGAAAAATGATGCACATAAACATCTAAAAAATTAAACGTAATTTAATTGATTTTACTGTTTTCTTGTATAAAATCACTGATCACTTGGCGTCTGTTGTCATCTGTCGTCGTAAACTATTTCAAAAATCTTCTCCTCTGAAACTACTGGGCCAAATACCTTCAAACTTTAACTAAATGTTCCTTAGGGTATCTAGTTTATAAATTGTATCCGAAGTTTTGATCCATCGACAAACATGGCCGCCATGGCTAAAAATAGAACATAGGGGTCAAATGCAGTTTTTGGCTTATATCTCAAAAACTAAAGCTTTTAGAGCAAATCTGACATGGGGGTAAAATTGTTCAATTGGTCAACATCTATCAGCTCTGAAATTTTCAGACGAAACGAACAACCCATTGTTGGGTTGCTGCCACCGAATTGGTAGTTTTAACAAAATTCTGCAGTTTTTTGTTATTATTTTGAATATTATTATAGATATATATAAACTGTAAGCAGCAATAATGTTCAGCAAAGTAAGATCTACAAAAAAGTTAATATGACCATAATTGTCAATTGACCCCTTAAGGAGTTATTGCCCTTTAAAGACAATTTTACACAATTTGTTCATCAAGTTTGCTAACATTTAAAAATCTTCTCCTCTGAAACTACTGGGCCAATTACTTTCAAACTTTAACTTAATGTTCCTTAGGGTATCTTGTTTATAAATTGTATCCGAAGTTTGTATCCATCGACAAACATGGCCGCCATGGCTAAAAATAGATCATAAGGGTCAAATGCAGTTTTTGGCTTATATCTCAAAAACTAAATCTTTTAGAGCAAATGTGACAGGGGTAAAATTGTTTAATTGGTCAAGATCTATCGGCCCTGAAATTTTCTGACGAATCTAATAACCCATTGTTGGGTTGCTGCCACCGAATTGGTAGTTTTAACAAAATTTTGCAGTTTTTTGTTATTATTTTGAATATTATTATAGATATATATAAACTGTAAGCAGCAATAATGTTCAGCAAAGTAAGATCTATAAAAAACTTAATATGACCATAATTGTCAATTGACCCCTCAAGGAGTTATTGCCCTTTAAAGACAATTTTACACAATTTGTTCATCAAGTTTGCTAACATTTAAAAATCTTCTCCTCTGAAATACAGGTGAGCGATTCAGGCTCTTGAGAGCCTCTTGTTTGGTTCAGTTCATGTTTTAAATTGTAATTATATTGGCACCTTGCATAAGAATCTTCAAAGCATCAACCCTCATGACCCTAGTATTTTCAACACAGTTTGAGTTTTCATTTCACTCTGTACTCGTAATATTTGTATTGCATACCAATGCATATGCTTTATTTTATGAGCACTACAAATCATAGCCTAAAAGAAAAATGAATTTCATACAGGAAATTATTTATAGCTCAATATGCATGATTTGTCTAAGGTACATGTAGTACAACAGGGTTCACTATTATTTAGGTCACTAAGACCTGCATTTTCTGCCTGAGCGATATGGTTAGTTTTTATCTGCAGTTTCATCTATAGATAGACACCCTGTGTCTCAAAGACATATTT
Organism: Mytilus californianus; assembly: GCF_021869535.1. NCBI lineage: Eukaryota > Metazoa > Mollusca > Bivalvia > Mytilida > Mytilidae > Mytilus > Mytilus californianus. Next base: position 66,895,084 of record NW_026262679.1, on the reverse strand, counting down.
TTTAGTTCAAAAATAGTTCATATATCAAACATGATTGTTAATAGATATCTTGCTATATGTTACATTATGTTGGGTTTTTTTTTTTGCCTCCGCATTAAGGCGTCGAGATTTTGTTGTACCAATTTGCCTACTTTTGTTCATACAGCCAGAAATTTTCCTTCACATATTTCTCAGCTTCTAAATATGGGAATGATTTGTAATTTCATAATGATGAGAGGCAAGTTGTAAGTTGTTTTCAAATGAAACCAAATACCTACTTCCTGTTTTAGGGTTGACAATCGTTTCAGATCTACAGAAAGTGATGATTCCTTTCCCTAGAAACAGAACCTATATTTTGTACATATTTTTAGTAATTGTTGGATTTAATTATGAGATCTAATCTATGCATCCACAAAAGTTGGACGAGTATAATGTAATGATGCTGTAATCAGCATTGTCTGTAGTCACTTCAATTATGTGTGATCATTTTATGTTTCTACAAAATGGCAATTATGACGGTGATTAACAAACATTTGTTTAATTACAGGTCGCAACTCCCACATAACACAGTCTGAGAGATAAGCAGTGGCAATGTTATGTCAGACCAAAAATACCTGTTTCTCCCTAAGCATCAGAGGTGAATGGCATAACTGTTCGAAATGGTAGAATGCATCACAATGGAAAATTGTTGAAACATCTGACATATCTAGTGCTTTAGATGCATTTATTGATTTTCTCTCGAAAATTGGAAGTGGAATATGTCTGTATGGACACAAATTCACACAATATCAAATCTTTTGATTGCCATGTTCTGTTTAATGCTTTAGAAGCAGTTGGAAAAATCGAGAAGATTAATACTTTTTTCCCTCATGCTTAAAGATATTGACTTAATAATGGTATATAGTTTTATCATGACAAGCTACAGACCAAGTTCAAATGTTGTTCCTGTCTGATGATTTTGTGCAGAGTTATGGTCCTTGGACATAGAAAATTCAGTCAAATAATCAGTTTTCCACACTGTTTTTCTTCATGCTTGAAGATATTGACTTGATATTTGTTATATATAGTTTACACCATGACAAGTTATAGATCAAGTTAGCATTTTGTTCCAGTACAATTAATTTTAACCGGTAGGGGACTATGTATTGCCATGCAATACTCTAAGAATGCTTGTTAGTATAAAAATTGGTTGGGCTCCTAAAATTTCAACTGGGCCCCTGAAAAAAATATTTTAGGGGCCCAGCTGGCCCCCGGAGGAAAACTGTTAAGTTTAGTCCCTGAGACTATTGTAAGATGTTAATACATCGCATCAAGAGGAATCGCCATGACATTCATGCCTTTTGATTGACATATTTTCTTTGAAGAAATGCTGGTAAATGAGGCATTGATTACTTATTTTTGCTTTTCAAAGAATGAAATAACAGCTTGGATACAATTTGAAATTGGCAAAGGCAAAGTCTCCTCTTCCAAATCTTTCAATGATACTCCATGTCTTGTAAAAAGATGTGAAAGTATGATAGTGTGGAGAACCATTGATAAATCATCAATAAATACTAGCATTCCAGTACTGGTAACTAAAAATGAAGAACTGGAAGAAGAAGACATTTGTAGCAATGTATTTTCATGTCCTGAAGACGGCTGTGTTGCAACATTTTTAAAATATAGACAACTATGTAATCACCATAACAGGGGCAAACATACTTGCCCTCAGAATAATTTAAATCTGAAGTGAGCACACACAAATTAACTATGCTGCTTTAATGGAAAGCAAAAGTTCTGCGGAAAAAGTTATTCATTCCTGTATAACAAATGCAATACAAGCAAATTCTATATTAAAGAAAGGATGGGCATTGAAGAGTAAGAGAGAGGTTAAGAGATTTTCCAAAGAGCAGATAGAAAATATGACAGAGAAATTTCAGTTTGGTGAATCCAATGGATATAAGTGTGACCCAGATGAGGTGGCAAGAGAGATGAGACATGTAAAAAACAGTAAGGGCATCCAGAAATTTCAACTAGAACACTTTCTTTCTCTTTCTTAAATTGCTAGGTTTTTTTTAGCATATTTTCACTAAAAAAAAAAAAAGCATCAAATACTGTTTTTTGACGATTGTGATCTGATAGCAGAAGAATCTAAAACTGAGATGTGTCAGCTAACTGAATTAGCAAATACTGTATTGTAAACATTTGACATTTTTGGTCTTTTTTCAAAACCTCTCATCTGATTGATGTAGTTAATATTTGAAAAATTTCTTCTCAATAACTTCTTAAAAAATTGATTGATTGATTGTTGTTTTTGCTTAATGTCCAGTAGCAAATATTTCATGCATTTTCAGGAACACTTATTGAATTGAAACCAAGCTGTGCGACTTAAATCATTTTGTGAGAAGCTGTGACATCCACGGATCCAGTACCCCACCTTTTTTCCTATACATGTATTTTGAATATTCAAAATTTATACCCTTTTATATACATTTTGACCAACAATAGACCTATATAGCTATATTTAACTACTTCATGGAGAGTTAAATAACAAATATCTGATGCATTTATCACTGAGGTTAAAATTTCATCTTTAGAAAATATTCAGTTTTAGAAGCTCATGATATGACCTACAACCTTATCAACTATTTGTAATATTTTTCTTGCCCTTTTATATATATTTAATACAATGCTCATCCCTTCTGCTAAATACATAAAGGGAAACATACAGCCTTCAACAATAGACATGATTTTACTCAATATGTGAAGCTCTAAACATTTACATAACTTGTGAATGAATTAAACAGAAACAACAATAAGTCCCAATTGATTTGAAACTGATGCTATATATAGTGTCATCTGATGATGCAATTTAAAGGTTTTTATTCAGATTGGCATGTGATCCTAAGCTGGTTTTGGTAAAACTGATACTGTGGATTCATTTATTTTCGTGGGTACCAATTTTCGTGGATTAAGGAAAACTTACATGTTCGTGAATATCTAATTTCGTGGTTTTGCCGAAGTCTGCATACAAGCCTATAGAAAATTTGGTATTCGTTGAACATTTAATTTCGTGGTTCACCTGTACCCACGAAATCCACGAAAATTGGTATCCAACGAATAATAATGAATCCACATCTTTTTGCAGTGAACACCGGGATTATTTTGTCAGATATAAAAAATGGTACAATCTCTTGTGTGTTAAAATACATGATTTTGTGAATATCAAAGAAGTAAAGTAAAATAATTGTAGCATGCTGTGTTGATAATGTATGGACTTTCACAGTTAAACATGTTAAAGAAAGATGTTCAGGTAGATATTGGTTATTAATCATGTTTACAGTTAAAGGGGTATTAGCTACGCGATATAAAAAAAATTAGAATATGATTTTTTTTTTTTGTTCAATCATTAATGAAAGTGAAATAGTGAAATAATAATTCGCTTTTAGCAGCTTTAAAAGGAAAAGAATGTCAACATTGAAAGTGAAACAAGGATGAACCATTTCGTTGACTGATTCGATCGACAAAAAATCATTCTTAAACAGGCAAAAACGACAATTAACTTATTTTTTTAGCCTGTAACATGAAATCAAACAGACCAAGAAAAGTCCAATTGCACGAGGTCGCTATCTATTTATAGTTATGTTTATATCGGGTTATGTGACCGTTGTAGGTTATTGGAGGTCATCTTGATGATTAATTACATGGTGTCTAGACTAAAATATACACGAAATGCTGATATATATTATCGAGTCCATGCATTGTTTATTGTTTATTTCAGACTTATTGTAATTTGGATATACGTTTTAGTATATTATAAATCAAATATGAGAATTTGAGTCAGATCAGTGAACATGAATTTGACAGCTAATGCCCCTTTAATGGAATACAGGATTTAATGTCAACATATTGCTTATCTACATTGTTTTAAAATATTGTACAAAATTTAAGTACAATTCCAATGTATCATTAAAAGATTGAAATTTTTAGCAAAAACTTCACCCTGTTGCTAAGGTAATTTATTTGTTGCTAAGGATTTCGCTGCTTTCAATGCAGATGTTAAATTTTGACATTGCTTGTATATATTTCCTTGAAACATTGCAGCATACCTGAATACATTAAAAAAAATGTGATTGTAAACATTTTACATGTTGCTCATGTTCTATCGTCGTTGCAATGGTCTTAATTGTGTAGCTTTAAATTTTTTCTTTGAATTATACTGAAGCAATTGGGTATTGCTTAAAAAAATTGTGAAGATACATGATACATTTTATCAATTTTGAATAAACCTACAGATTTTCATTTTAAGCACTGAAAATATCATGTTGCTAAGGCACCAATTATGTTGCTATGGAATATTTGTTATTGTTGTTTGGGCTTTTCTTTTGATATAATTGTAAAAATTCACTGTTGCTTGTATGAGTTTTCTAGATACATGATAAAACATATGAAAATGCCAAAAAATTTAAATTATAAGCAACATATGCCTGTTGCAAAGGTAGATTTTAATGTTGCCATGGTGTAAATTTAGTTGCTATTGGTTTTTTACTTAGGAAAATGACTGCAATCATAGTGTGCTTTGACCCTGTTATGTTTTCCATATAAAATGTTTGTAGATCTGTCACCAAGGTCCAGAGCATTATTAGATAAGGGGGAGCTAACTCGTATGTACTCGAACCAAGGAACAGGGGGTCAGTCTATCGCTAGACTTAATGTTCTGATAGGCATAGCTTAAACACAAGAAAGGTTTTCATAATTTAATCAATGATAACAATTTAGATGAATGATGATAATAATCAATTAGTAAACAATGCCAAATAATAAAAATCTAATTCAAGTACAAAGTATCAAATTTAAATATCAAATCCAAAGTAAGACTATTTCTCTTATACTGTAAAATATAAAATAAATGCCAAAACTACTAATTCATAAAATGAACTTAATCTCAAAATCAAAATGTCAAAGTCTCAAAAATATAATAATTCTCAAATAGAAATTGCTAAAGGTAATAAATGTGAGTCAGAGATAAATTTTGTCTCAACACTAAACCGTCAACTGGTAGATTGGTAGACAGTCTTGTAGGTCCAGTATCATGACGTGAGTAGTGAGTGGTTATGGTTCAGAAACACTGACTGCCTTTCCACTACTAAATAGAGTTTAATGGTGACTACCCTTGCGGGTATTGCGCCAGATTACCTTATATAAAAACATTTCAAATAAATGTTTTAAAATTTATTATTATTTAGGAATTAACCTGTATTATATATTCATATTGTAGTAAATTGTGAGTTTTTTTTTTTTTTTTTTTTTTTTTTTTTTTGACTGCCTTTCCTAAATTTCACAACGATATTTATACTAAATCACAAAATAAATAAATATGTCTCAACATGTTAAAAGTACTCTCATTAGTAAAAATAGACTTTAATAAAGAAAGCCTAATCCTATATTGTTTTGATAAAAACTTAAACTATCCTAGTGACATATGCTAATTACAATTAATATTTCAAAACAAATTACTTTTATCACACTGTGACATCTTGAGTACTTGCCACAGCATAGGTAAAAATTAATTAAACAATTTAATTAAAAAATTTTACAAAATACAAACATAAAATTTTCTTTCTAAAGATAAAACACATTATTTATACAAATTATCATACTATTAAAAATATAAGCCAAATAACACACCATGACAGATCATAACATTTTATCCAAACATTTACTGATTAATTTCTTAAATTGTAAAAAAATATGCAATTTTTGGTTAGAAAAAGTTTCTTGGATTACGAGCTACCAAATTTTATTTGATTAGGTAATAGTATAGTTACGTGTCCTCAAAGAAAATATGATTTAGTAAAGTAAGAATCTTTTGTGTATTTAAGCAGAGGACTTGAACAATTGTAAAGCATTTTTTCTTAAGTCCAACATTTGCACAAATATGATCAAAAATGTGTTTTTTGTTATATTTAAAAAAGACATTACATAAATGATGAATGATAATTTGGAAATATTTTTTTTTTCATTTTTGGTAGGTTGGTTTTTTATTCATTTTCAGAATGCTGTATACATATTTATTTATTTTTGATGAAGCGAACTCTTTTCAAAACTTACCTCATATTGTCCATGGGAACCCCTGTAAGAATTTAGCTAACATTGTCTGTCAATGAATAAATAAATCAAATTCTTGTTGTACTTAGACATGCTGAATCTAACTGTGTATTTAGATTTTGAATATTGAACCATAATTGGTAAAAATCCAATTTAAAATTTTTCAGTTCTTTCACCACATTCATTCTGTGTCAAATATTTAATCACAATCCAAAGTCAAAACTGTATCAAGCTGTCATGGATGGATACCCGATATCCTTTGTTTTTCTATTGAATGTAGTGTCCAGACTTGCCCAAACTGTTCAGGGTTTGATCTCTGTGGTCATATCAAGCTGTGCATCAGCGGAACATTTTATTTTCTATATTCAGTTTTTATGATAACAAAATTAGTGTTAGATGGTTGTCTCATTGGCACATCATCTTATTTTTATATACTGTGCAAAAAAAAATGGTAATCTGAAATATAGCTATTGGATTATATTTCTACAGTAACCTTATAAACAGCCCTGTAAAGGTGTATGTTTTTTTAATTCAGTTGTTTAATTAATCCTTATGTGAATGTATTGCTAAATGTACTATTTTTGAAAGAATAATTGTATATGAACTTTATATTTATAAAAATATAAGCATGCAATGGCGATAGATTTCATATTAGTCCTTTTTTTTTAGAAATTTTGCATCTTTTTTATACGACCGCAAAAATTAAAAAAATTTTGGTTGTATATTGGTATCACGTCGTCATCAGCGTCGTCCGAAGACAGATGGTTTCCGGATAATAACTTTAGTATAAGTAAATAGAAATCAATAAAATTTTAACACAAGGTTTATAACCACTAAAGGAAGGTTGGGATTGATTTTGGGGGTTATGGTCCCAACTGTTTAGGAATAAGGGGCCAAAAAAGGGGCCCAAATAAGCATTTTTGTAGTTTCCAGACAATAACTTGTGTTAAAGTGTATAAATCTCTCTGAAATTATACCACAAACTTCCATACAACAAAGGGATGGTTAGAATTGACTTTGGGGGGTTATGGCTCAAACCATTTAGTAATTAGGGGCAAAAAAAGGGGAAAAACAAGGGTTTTTCTGGTTAAAGGACAATTGAGACAATTTAAAAGCAGTGTAAGGGAGGTAATCCAATTCAAATTAAAGAACACTGTTTGATTACCTCCCTTACACTGCTTGTAAATTTTTTTTGGGAATAAGGGAAAGGGGGAAGGTGAAAAAAATTGGAGGGGGGGACAATTTTTCTCATTTCAGATTTCAGAAATTAAAAGAAAATTTCTTCAAATATATTTTTGGGGGGTTAATATTTAACAGCATATTGTATTGCACAAAAGCAAAAAACCAGGGTAAAATAAACTTTTTTTGGTAAGGGGGGGGGGGGGGGGGGGTCAATTTGCAACAGCATAGTGTATTGCACAAAAGCAATAAATTGAATATAAATTCAAATCATATAACCAATTTGAAGTTCTTTGACTACAGTTATTCTGTGTCAGAAACCTATTATGTGGTCAAAAATTTAGTTACAATCCAAATTCAGACCTGTATCAAGCGTGAATATTGTGTCCATTTTGGCCCAACTTTTCAGGGTTGGACATCTGCGGTCGTATCCAGCTGCACTCAGCGAAGCAATTTGTTTTACCTTTTTTTAGATTTTATATGTGGCTCCACTCCTTGCCCATTGACATTTTGGTTAAAAAGTAAAGAATACTATATATATGAATATTTCAGCAAATTATGGTGGCACCTCTATAAATTTTTGAGAATACTGCTATAAATTTTGCCAAATTATGCAAAAAATATGGTTTTAACAAAATCCACCTACACTTATGATGTCACCGATACATCAACTAGTGAAAATCTTTGTTTAAATGAAGAAATAAAACATTTTAATGTATGTTTTCATAACAATATCACATGTATAAAATGTTCTTTTTTTGAAAGAAAAGCTGTACGATCTATATTATGAACTTTTATTGATTATTAGATGCAAGAAGAACAACTGGAGGAATATTCGTTGTAATGTTTGTGACTTATGTTGACTGAAATGACTTTGTTTGAAATAAAGTTTTGTACCAAAAAATGTTATTACTTGTTTGAACCCAGTATTGCATGCAAATTAATCATTAACCAATATTACTTCATATTTGCCAACACTTTAATGGCAAATATTCTACAGCTGTGGGGCCTTTTTCCCTGTTTGTTGATTTACTTCAGACACACTAGAAATAAACATGTAATATTTTTTCATTAGCCTCTATTTGTCCTTGTTCAAGGTCCATAAACAAACAAACACGTGTCATAGCTGATTGATATTTTCTTCAGTACACACCTCTGGATGAGATACGAATGTCTTTGCAGCATTGAAAATTGACAAACATTTTGCTCACCACAAATCACTAAGTTTTGTGTGTAGGGTCTATGTACACTAACAAACTTTGTGCATAGTTCTGATTGAAGGCCTTTGTCTTATTTTGTCTCACTGCGACGAAAGAGGCAGAATTCTAAACATAGTGTGGAAAACTAATTTGCTGGACTGACGGATGGAAGGACGGACAGACAGACAGACTGAGAGCAAACCTAAAGTCCCCTTCGACTTCGTCTTCGTCAGTATAGGGGACTAATAAGGTTGAGGTCTGATGAGCCCTGCCAGACAAGCATGTATACCTCAAAATCATTAGATACACTAATTTAGATAACTTTATGCTTTTAGTATCTATGAAACGGACCCAACAATGAAAACTTAACACAACAAATGAAAAATCGAAGACGAGGTGAATGTCAGTTAAACCCTGGCATACGAACATGTACACTTCACAAACATTCCATACAGCAAATAAAGTTGACCTACTAATTCAAATATCTGAGAAGAGGACCTCATCCTCATCTGGAAAAGTTATAGCATTGACAAATGGACCATGAGAATGAGTTACAGGTATATTGAACCCTATCAGATGGACATATCATGCAATGTCATGCGTTTCTTAGACTGTTTATGACGTCTTTACAATAAATCTGTTCGATGTTTAATGATTGATTCCTTAGTCTGGGAGAACATGATTTATTTATTAGTTGTAATTGGGTCTGACCTAGCTTTCAGTAAATGCACGTACTCTTACTTTGGTGTTTTGTGTCTTATGTTTTAATGTTAGTTATATTGTGCCTTGTGTCTATCCTTAGAGTTAGGCCAAGTGCAACTGATTTTTAGTTTGTTCTTCTGTTGTGCTATGTCAAGCCAAGTTAGGGGAGGGTTCAGTGCTGACAAATTTGTATAACCCCGTCACATTTTTCATGTGCCTGTACCAAGTAAGGAGACAGTAGTTCAATGGTTGTAGTTGGTTCATGTCTGTCACAATTTTTCATGTTTGAGCTTTTTATAGCCGACTATATGGTATGGTTTATTTCTAACTAATGAAGGTCGTACGGTGGCCTATAATACTTGCTTACATCTACTTTATTTGAACTCTGGTGGATAGTTGTCTCATTGGCAATCATACCGTATCTCATTATTTATATATATATCCTATTTCCCAAATGAAACAAGAATGTACATGCCCGTGGCATGCTAGAATGTCTGGCATACCTTCCTGATCATGATACAGTTTAACTACAAGTATCACATGAACTTAACATTATAAATGATTCATTTAAACAGGTGAAGGTCAGATAAACCATGCCAGTCAAACATGCTTACCTTGCAATCATTCCATACACCAAACATAATGAACATAGTTGATTATAGTAATTGCGAAACTGACTTAACCTCATAAAATTAACCTCGACTAATCAACAAGGAAAATGAGGTCAAGGTTAGATAAACACTACCAGATGGACATGCACACCTTACAATCAATCCATATACATCAAAAATAGTTGACCGGTTGCTATGGTATCTGAGAAACCGATCTTATTTCCAAAAAAGCTTCAAATTGATAAATGAAATGAACTATGGAAATCAGATCAAAGTCAGTAGAACCCTGTCAGTTGGACATGCCCTCCTTACAATCATTGTATACACCAACCAGAGGCTCTAAAGAGCCTGTGTCGCTCACCTGCATCTTCAACAATGGCCATTTTTTAGTAAAAAATCAGCATGATAATTTTTCCTTTTAAAGTTTCTTATCAGTTGTAGCCTTTCTGGCCCTGCCTAAAATTATTGCTTCTCTTGTATCATTTTCACCAGGAAATTTAAAATTCACCATCTGATCCGTCTTTAATTTCATGCAATCATTTGCCTGTGACTCAGTATTTTGTTCCATATTTTCCATATTTTCCAAACGTCAGGTTAACCTTGTCTGGCAAACATGATTGAACACATTGTAGATTAAGTTACATCTTACTAATTATAAGTGAGGAATTCACTTGATAATTAAACTAGTTTTTTAAGCAGTTGCTGAATTATGATAATTAGGAAAAGGACAACTGACATAAGCATGAAGGAAACTTCAGACCATAAGGCATATGCATACCAGATATGGATTATCCAGCTCTTCTGCATTCTGAAATATGAAGCTGTAAAGCAAGAGCTATTAAGCAACATATTAGCATCACTATGACTAGCGTTTTGGTTTAATAGTTCATATGGTGTTCCTGAAAAAGTGCTTATGAAAACAATATAATGAGATTGAGTACAACATAACACTGTAAAATGACCAAATTTAAAAACAATTTGAACAGCAAAACCTTAGGAACCTTACTTGCTCACTTGATAAAAATATACATTAAAAATTTATGTTCACCTTATTGGTAATCACATATTTTTCAAAACTAAACAATTTATTTTCAAATATTAAATAGCACCACAGAGATGTTCCATAAGTTTAGATGATTTTTATTGGCAGACAAGAATCACATGGTGTTCTGAAGTGAGGTTTTGTGTTCCAATGAAATAATGATCTTTTTTGTTGTTTGCAGTTTCTGTCTATCTAATGTTACCTTGAAGATGACTGTTAAAAGAGCTGAATTTTGTCAAAATTCATCATTTCAGGAAAATAACTTACATAAGGAGTCAATTAAGGGACTAAGTCGTACAGGTATTTCTTCAAAAAAATCACTCTTAGATGTACAAAATTATCAGAACTAGAAAAATTGTGTTTTTTTTTCAATTATGAATTATATTATACGAAAACCCTATCTTTCCAGACTTCATAAAAATCATTAATAATTCAGGATGAACTCTCAGCAAAAATTTAATTTCCAAGTCAAGATTTTATGGAAGCAGTACCTTTAGACTCAAAGCTAACAAGAAATTTGACAAAGAAATTTGACCTCAGTAATACCAACTGTTTTTTCTATATTACGAGGTTTAAGCACGTTTTAGTCTCACACATTGTGTTGTGGTCACATTATCATGACATCATAAAAACTAAGAGGTCATCAAAGTTTTTCCTCATGAGACATACTTAGGTATAATAACATTCATAGGATTATAGTGTAAATGCATATATATAAGATTTATTGAAAGTACTTTTTATGTACAATATATATGTCTGATGTTAGAACATTTTGTACAATTTTCTACACTTAATGGTAAATAAAATTACATGTACATATATGTATAGACCATTTTATACCCTTGAGGTGTAACTTAGTATCACCTTAAATGTCTGGACACAAGTAAACATATGTGTTTTTATCGTTTATTGTTTTGCACATAAACTAGGCTGTTAGTTATCTATTTTGAATAGTTTAACATTTGTCATTATCGGGCCTTTTATAGCTTGCTATGCAGCATGGGTTTTGCTCATTGTTGAATGCCATATTTTGACCTAAAGTTGCTAAAATCTATGTCATTTGGTCTTTGGTGAAGAGAATTTTGTTTAATAAAGAAGAAGAGCCTTTACTAGAACTTAATCATTGTTTATTGAATGTTGCCCAGTGTCTGAAAGACATTAGGTACAACTGCCAGACATTCCAAAATTTTTCCAAAGCCTTTATGTTGTAATTTAGAGTCAAATTTTGTCAAGACCCTGAATTTATATGTTTTTAGTTGATTGTAATTATCTGGTAGAAATTTCACGTTTATTCATATTCATCCAACAAATATGTGTGGTCTAGCCTAACTATACATTGAATTGTACTGGGTCTATTATTCACCAAATCCTTGCCACCTTAAACATCTACACAGCCCTTTGTTTGAGTGGTCCTATATTTTCTATGAAATCCCTTTTATTTCTGCAGTGAACTATTATCCCTATATCCAAGCTTAAAATTGACACTACCTATAAATATTACCTGTATTTTACTTTATTGATAGATCATTTGCCGCAACAGACCAACACACTAAGTGTATGCACATAAATCTGGATAATGTTAATTTGAAACCTATAGATAATATTTCTTGGAAAATGCATATATACATGTATATACATTCAACATCTTTTTTATACCCCCGCTTTAAAAAAGCGGGGGTATACTGTTTTACCTCTGTCTGTCCTTCCGTCAGTCCATCCATCCATCCATCCGTCAGTCTGTCTGTCCCATGAATATTTTTGTAGCATTTTTCTCAGGAACTACTTGACAAGGATTTCTGAAATTTGGTTTCAGGGTTTATATAAGTAAGTTACACCGTGTGATGTGTTTTCAGATTCATCACTCAACAACTTCCTGTTTACTGAACACTTGTATAATTTTACACATGAAAATTACTTATATTTTGGTTAGTTATGTTGTCAATATTGGTCAATATGAATAGAATAAGATGGTCTTCAACAATAGACTACAATAGACTAGTGTCTATACTATATGTCAAGCTTTAGATGTCAGGAGAAAAAAAAAACTAAATTTTTTTTAGTCTATTTGTACATTTTTTTCATGTTTTTTTCCCCAACTTTATGAATATGATATGAATAATAGAAAATATGAACTAAATTGTATTCATTCTTTTCATATTGACCTATAGTTCAAACAAAAATGACCTAAAATGGGTCAAGAAATCTGGAAAGATCAGCAGTCTATAGTAAAAAATGTTGGAAACATTTGGTTTTGATAACAAATCATTGATAGTTTCTGTTTAGTTGATGAAAAATCATTGATTAGTTTCTGTTTAGTTGATGACAAATCATTGATAGTTTCTGTTTAGTTGATGACAAATCATTGATAGTTTCTGTTTAGTTGATGACAAATCATTGATAGTTTCTGTTTAGTTGATGACAAATCATTGATAGTTTCTGTTTAGTTGATGACAAATCATTGATAGTTTCTGTTTAGTTGGTGAAAAATCATTGATAGCTTCTGTTAAGTTGATGACACATTATTGATAGTTTCTGTTTAGTTTATTCACATGTTTTGGACAGTTTAGAGCTTGGCGTATTGAAAAGTCACCAGTCTAGTGACTTAGTGTTAAAGATAGTTGTCTTCTAGATTCTCTTTGAATGTTTGTGTTGTTGTGTTACTGTATCATTGACATATACCTATCATCATTTGTTTGTAAATAGTTAAGCATTTTTTAAGTATAACTTCACAGATACCAGGTATATCCTGAATTGTACATGTATCAACTTTCTGCACGCCAATTTTCAACCAATGTTTAAAGTCTTGTAGTGAAATACTACTGTTCAGAAGTCACGTACTACTAAAAATAACCGCTGGTGTTCTGGAAATTTTAAATAAATACCGTATAGCGGGTTATTTTTGCTGGGTGTTTATTTTCGCTTATTTTGGCGGATAAACGAAAATCGCGAAAATAAATTCCGCTAAAATTTATGCATACGTTGGGTAGTTTCGAAGTTAACATGGCTAAAGGATTTTGTAAACGATCTATTTTTTTCCTGTCGGCAGGTCAATAACGAATTATGTTATTTTTAACAAGATAAATGCCAAAGAGCATTGTACATAAATGTATTTTATAAAATGACTATACCCTTATTAATAGGTGTCAATTAAAATAAGAGTGCAAGGTACTCTTATCAGGTAATAACCCTTATTAATTAGTGTCAAACTATATAAGAGTTGTAAACACTCATGATAATTTTGTAACCTAATTAGTAAGTACATCAAAGGTCTGGTAAATTTCGTAACTAATCAATCGTATAATTTACAAGAGTTTGAATACCTGTAACAAAATTATCGGTATTTTAATGATTAACTGTATCAGAATTTAATCAATGAATAAGAGGTCATTCCGGAAAAAAAAATAATCAATTAACCATAACAATAGACACTTTGTCAAGTTTTACAACTTTTTAACTGCAACAATTTCAGTATTCACCAAAATATTTAATTGGGATTTAAGAATCCACCAAAATAAAAACCGCCAAAATTTTTCGTATACTTTGTTGCCCCTAAATCGCGAAATTTTACACCCGAGAAAATAACCCGCTATACGGTATACTATGGAGCGCATTAATCCACAACTTTTAATGCAAACTCATTTACAAGTAAATTTCTGCTCAAAATGGTCTACATATATTTCTCTTTCACGAAAAGTTTCATTTCTGCAAATTTGTTTGTTAGTTTCAGTGACATCAAAAGCACTATTTTTTGTTAGGGAAGGCTACTTTTACATGTTTTAAATTGAAGTGGGTGAATTGGTGGTCTGACACCTTACGGTCCAGTGGAAAATTAGATGATTGGCCAACAACCTAAAGCACAAGTTTATCTCAGTTTTATCTTTTTCTTTCTGTTTACCCCGGTAATATAGAAGAAGGCAAAAAATTATGAAGATCATAATTGTTTATATATGTAAAAGAAATGATATTTAACATGATAAATTATCTGAGGTATAAGGGGAGGGTTGAGATCTCAAAAAACATGTTTAACCCCGCCGCATTTTTGCGCCTATCCCAAGTCAGGAGCCTCTGGCCTTTGTTAGTCTTGTATCATTTTTAATTTTAGTTTCTTGTGTATAATTTGGAGTTTAGTATGACGTCCATTATCACTGAACTAGTATACATATTTGTTTAGGGGCCAGCTGAAAGACGCCTCCGGGTGCAGGAGTTCCTCGCTGCACTGAAGACCCATTGGTGGCCTTCGGCTGTTGTCTGCTCTATGGTCGGGTTGTTGTCTCTTTGACACATTCCCCATTTCCATTCTCAATTTTATTAATAACAAAGAAGCAAACAAAGAGGTTATGTCATTGCTTAGCTACTCCTGGACTTTTCCTTGAAACAATGTCAAATTTTGGTCATATGACAAACACTTGATAATTTACGTAATAAGCATAATTGATGTTTACTGTTTGACGTGTGATTTGTTTTTCTAGAGCAGTGATTAATTTCCACAAAATTATTAACTATACTTTGTTTATAATGCAATGCATCGATCATATAAAGTGAACGTACTTTAAACTTTAGACTGTAGATTATTTTATTTTTTTTAATAAAGCTACATATGATATGTATTTGGATTTGGCTGTACTTGTTTTTGTTACAAAAATGAAGTTTACAATTGGAGTGTAACTGTTCAAATGTAAAATTTCCAAAAGCCATATAATTTATTACTGGGGTATATTTCTTTTGACTTAATCTCAGGTTTCACTGCAACGCATTCCTTTCTGTTTCCTAAGTTGATTTTTTTTTATAAGTAGAACAAAACCCATTCTTGTGTGGGGTCTTCAATAATGGACAAGCTCTGACACATTAATGCACTATATAAAAAGCATTTGGCTCTGTATAAGAAGTATAAAAGAAAACCAAAAACTCTGGTACAAGTTAACAATACTAATGTATGCTATCTTATTAAACCATTTATTTATATCAACTTTTCATCTTATAGACATTGTAAATTTCCAGTCGGTTGACCTGATAAGTACCTTAATTGCTTGTTGGCAACTTGTATGCTTGTTAATATAGAAATAAGAAGATGTGGTATAGTTACAATGAGACAGCACTCCATTAGAGACCAAATGGCGTAGAAGTAGGCAACAGCATAGGCAAGCTAAATTAGTCCCTGAAATGACAAATGTAAAACAATTCAAACTAGAAAACTGACGGTCCGATTTATGTACAAAACAATAAAAACAAATATGATACACTGCAAAAAACGACAACCCCTGATTTGCAGGCTCATGACTTGGGACTAGCACATACAGAATGTGGCAGGTTAAACATGAGTGTGGGTGCCCTACCCTCCTGCTAACCTGTAACAGCACAACAATGAACATTAAAACTAACTATAAAAATCAGCTGAAAAAGGATTAACTCATAAGATCAATACAAATCACAAAGACAACTTAACAAAAACAATAAAGACACAAAGTACAGATCTGAGAGTACTCACAGTTACTGAAAGCTAGTTCAATGCGAATAACAACTAATAAAAAAATCATGTATCTAAGACTTAAATATCAATCAGTGCACATCCAACATCTAATGGATTTAGTGTTAAGAAGTCATTAAAAGTCAGAGAAAAACATGATCTTGTGCAATGCCAAAATATAGGCATAGACAGAGATAGGACCATGACGGTGTATGACAATAATATTAAGTAGGGTTCTAATTTATTGATAACAAAATCAGTATTTATACCAATAAAAACAATGTTAAAAAATCTAATTACAGTGTTAAATTGGAAACCTTTTAGAATAAGTTTATTTTCTGGATCAATAAGTTTACTCTGAGTGTATCTTAATTTATGGGCTTGATAAACAACATCCCCATAAAATGTGGATGTGCTATTCCTTTACAATAAGTTTTCTACAGGAACAGCCAAACTTTCAAACCAAATCTTTTTATCTACTAAAAAAAAATAAGTAAAGGTTCCATAAGTAATTTGTGTTAAGTCCGTAAAAAGTTACCACAATCTAAGAACACCATAAACATGACAAATGTTACTATAAATTTCCTAAGGAAATGCAAGATTTAATGTTGTGAATAAATGAATAAAATGAAATTAAACCATATGAAAAAAGATGATGTGGGGTAAATGTCAAGAGACACAACAACTCATCATCATAAGTTTACTAAAGTAGACATCAGTACGTATCAAGATTATTAGAATAATTATATTTTGCCAGAATGCTGACATTTTTGCATTAATTACTGATTAAACGTTTCTTGCTTTTGCATATTAATAATTTGAATGTCTGATTCATACTTATTTGTTATATGAGTCAGTCTTCGTAATTATCTCAGAATGTGATTTTTGACTGTGTTTCTTTTTTTTTCAGTTTTAAAAGCTCAAAATTTGAATGCTGTATTTTTTTTACCTGTTCACCTGAAGTAAATTGATATTCTGTGTAATGCAATTTTAATCATATTTCCGCAATTTATTGAATGGATGTAGTTGACATTGCAATATGTGAATGTTCAATTGCAAAATGTAAAGTAAGAATTTTGGGGGAAAAAACATTAAATTTATGTTAAATTCCTTAACAACAAAAAGAGGTAACAACTCCTTAATAATACTTGGTTTATAGAAAAGTGCTTCAGATGCATGAAATTTATAAAGAGTTGTTTTCATTTTTTAAAGCACTGGGTCGAAACCAATGCTGGTGGACTGATAGTCAAGGGTATCATCAGCTCAGTAGTCAGTAATTCTGTACTGGCATGATTTATAACAAACTTTTCTTAAATTGTCTGTTTCTAAATTTCTATTTAATTAAGAAACTAAGGATTCCACTCCCTCAGGCAAAGTTGGATCAGGCTATTATTTTTTAGGCCCTTTTTAGTTATATAGGTCTTAGCTGTTTCAGTTCTTACACATTCTTGGCTTTCAAATATTCAATTTTGAGTGTTCTTGATGAATGTAAATTCAGAAAAGTCCTTTGGACTCATGAAATTTATAAAGTCATTTTTTGATAATTACTGCTACAGGCATTGCAAAGCAGGTGTTTCTCCTATGTATATCATAAACAATCTTTGGGCAAAATGTATCTTATAGACACAGGATTCATGCAAGACTAAAACAAATTACTGTCAACTCATTAAAATTCCACAACTAAAGACATTTTTCAAAAGTTTTCTTTACAGGTACATATTAATTCTCCTTTCAAGAAAGGGTTAGAATCTTTTAATTTACCTACAGAGTCTTGTTTTGTATATAATGTCGGAGAATTTTACAATGTTAATCTTAAAAGTATGTTTACTTTACAGGCACATACTAATTCCCCTTTTGGAGAAGGCGTAGGAGCTATTCATCTAGACAATGTTCAATGTACGGGATCCGAGAGAACTTTACTTGAGTGTCAGAGTAATGGATGGGGTGTACATAATTGTCGTCATTACGAGGATGCTGGCGTCTCCTGTTATAACAACTCAGGTATTGTCTTTTCGACCGTGTAATACCCTCATAGGTAGTCAAGGTCATTAAACGTCCCCTTAGTAGTAGGTATTGTCTATGGTTTACAAATCCATCATGACAGATGCATTCATTTGATCAAGTGGAATGTAGTCATATCCACATTTCCATGATGAGAGTGGATGATGGCCTCCTTTGGAGCGGACCTGCCATTTCTTTTCTTTCATCAAAATAATTAAACATGCAATAACCTAAGAAAAAAAGATTGAAGCTTTTGTAATTAATTTACAAGTTTTAGGTTAAATTTGAATAACCAAATCTGGTTTTATTTAATTATTTTTGTGTGCTCTGTCCTCTTGATAAGCAATGAATGTCAAAGTCATTGCTCACCAAAAGGATCAACTGCTTAAGAGCACATTTGCACATAAGCTATTTTTCACCTAGTAAATTCAAATATGTTATAAAAAATGTACCTTCATGTGCTACTTTTAGAGATAAACGGGTCGATATTTTAGACATTTACTCATAATTTCGGTTTCATGGACATTTCTATCCTTTGTACAGAAATACCTAACTTGTTTGTTTTAAAAGATAAACACATGCAAAATTTTGTAAAAATATTTGGAATATCTTCTTTACATAATTATGCTGGTAGTAAATTTATGTAAAAATTCTTTGGAAATTTTAGGGGTAAAAAAATAGCATTTTTTGCTGTATATTTATCTAATTTAAAAAAAAATATAAAATTGATACAGATGATTCATAATCAAGCCAAAAGCCACTTTAAAAAAGAGGGGTCCATGTACTCATTTTCAAGCTAATGATTTAAATCACTCTGAGAATACATCTTTTCCCTATGTGTTACAGTTTGATGTCACTAAAATAACATTTTTTTTTTCGGTGAAATCATTACCTCCCCTGTAACTTTATCTAATGCCCTGAATAAATGCCTACAATTTATTGAGTGTTCATGAGATGTGAGAACTTATCAGTAATGTCACAATGCTTTAACACTGTGATAAGCTGTGTAGTGTGATAAAAATTTTACAGAGTGACAGGAGCTTGATATAGGCACATGGAAGTATGATTGGTGTCTTCCTCCTATTCCCACTTTTTAAAAATCACTATTCCTTCTATACCCACATGCAAATAACAATAGATGTTTTGATAAGTAATTTGTTTTTATAACAATTAAGGTTAATCAAAAATTCACCTAAGATTTACCTGTATTTTTTAAAAGAAAAGATATTTCTTACACTGTTTAAGTATAATATTTAAAAAAAAAAAATAATAATGATTTAATACACGTTTATTTGTAATATGTTTTTTCTTCTTCAAAGAATTACTTAAAAATAAAGAATAAGTCAGATAAATAGAAGTAAGATTAAAAAATCATTGAATTTGTAAACTTAAAAAATTGTCATCCGAACAAATAAATTGATGATAGATAATATTATAACAAACTTTCCCATCTTGCAAGATTTCCATGTACAACAAACGCAAAAAGAACATCCCAGTTTTAACAAAAACTGTTGATGAAATAAACATAGATGTATTTGGGCACGTACTACCAAAGGTGACCCATTCCTGCTAACAGACGACAACACAGTTGGGCGTATGTTAATCTTCAGTACTCAAAAGAATATAACACACCTAGCAGCTGCAGATATCATATATGGTGATGGTACATTTTACTCCTGTCCGAGCCTATTCTTCCAACTTTACACATTTCACGCAATGGTTGACAGCGCAATGTATCCACTGGTACACAGTTTACTTCCAGACAAGAGCGAAATAATATACACAAGGTTCATGACTTTACTCAAAGATGTATGCCACCAACACCAACTACAACTTCAGCCTACCACTATCTTCCTGGACTATGAAGTCGCCATCTGAAATGCAGCATATTCTGTATTTCCTGGCATCAACGCAAAAGGCTGTTTTTTTCCAATACACACAATGCATCTGTAGAAAAGCACAAGAAACAGGGATTCAGGTTCAATACAAGGAAGACAACAACATTCATCAACTAGTACGCTGTGCCGCTGTCCTTCCACTTGTACCTACTGCTGAGGTCGAAGATGTGTGGTTTAATGCCCTAACCGACATAGATGAGATTGATACTAACATCAACTACACGCCCTTTAAAGACTATGTAACAACATACTGGGTCGAACAGAACAGTCACCTTTGGAACCATTACAAAACACAGGGACTGAGGACTACACATCATCTAGAAGGATGGCACAGCAAGCTGAAGAAACATGTCCAGCACCCACATCCAAACATCTTTAAACTGATAAAACTACAGAAACATGATGAAGCTTTCAACGCCCTGACCATGATCCAGTATGCAGCCGGTGGGAAAAGAGTGGCCCATAAATGAAAGTATGTCGAAATCAACAACATATTAGAAGAGCTTAAGGTTAGACACCGCAACCAGGAAGTCACAACAGTACAGTTTGGTGATGCAGCCTCCTACCTTCTTCACGTTGAATAGATTAGATTATTAAACTTTATTTGACTTATAAACAGTGAATTTCTAATGTGTGTGCTACAATGTGTGATTTGTTTTAGTGCTGTTAACTTGTTTGTTTGTTTCATATTATAATGCTTGCTTGAATCTACTGTTGAATTTGTGTTATAAAAGAAAAAAAATAATTTACTTATATTTGTTTCCATTTCTTTCATATTTATTTTAATTAAAAACACTTAATTCATACCCATACAAAAATAACCTATTACCTATCCAAAAAAAAAACACTTGCCAATTAAAAGTTGATTAAACAATGTTTATACAGTATAATCCTTTGTTTGCACAAGTTTCCCCCTATTCCCACATGAAATTTTAACTTTTCTTACTAGATTTATAAAAAGTGGGAATAGGAGGAATGAATCGTATGATTGAATTGATATGTGATACATAGAGTAATAAAAATTTTATTTATAATTCACATTATTTCCTTTTTGCTATTCAGATTATAGTTTTCAGTAAGACATTCACATTATCAATGAAATTATTTGTATTTTATAGAAAATTAGCATTTCTGTCACATATCTTTTAGATTTTAAATGAAATATGTCATATTTTAAATGAAAACTGTTATGACAAGAAAATTTAAAATACATTATATACATCACATGCTGTTTTTCTGTTTTTGAATTATGTATGTTTTAGTTTGCGTAGTTTGTTTCTTTTAACAAATGCACTGAAACAAAATGTTTTGACAGTTATGAAAGAATTATGGCCATGTACCTGTTATGACTAGTCAAAATATTTTGGCCATGTTATAAAACAAAAAATTTTGATCACCTATTAATAATTCAAAACATTTTTAGATGGAGACCTTGTGTAAATACCAGACTTTTTATTTTAATTCCGCATCTCAAAATTTTTAAACTATAATTGACTTCTATCTCCTCTGATTCATGTATGCTCATTTGAAAAATTGACTATAATTAGTTTTGACATTATTTTGTTGGAAATTTGTAGTATGTATTATTTCTATAAAAAATCAGAAACATTTTTCAAAACTGAATTGCTTTGTATATCTTTTTATACGACATCAAAAAGATTTTTGCGGTCATATATTGGTATCACGTCGTCGTCGTCGGCGTCAGCGTCTTCCGAAGACATTTGGTTTCCGGACAATAACTTTAGTTTAAGTGTATGGATCTCTATGAAATTTAAGCAAAAGGTTCAATACCACAAAAAAAAGGTTGGGATTGTTTTTGGGGGTGATGGTCCTAACCATTTAGGAATTAGGGGCCAAAACAAGCATTTTTCTAGTTTCAGGAGAATAACTTGTGTATAAGTATTTTGATTGCTCTGAAATTGTACCACAAGGTTCAATACCACAAGCAGAAGGTTGGGATTCATTTTGGGGGTAATTGCCCAAATAGGTCAGGAATTAGGGGCCTAAAACAAGCATTTTTCTAGTTTTCAGACAATAACTTGTGTTTAAGTGTATGGATGTTTCTTAATTTGTACCACATTTTACAAAAAGAAAATTTCTTCAAAATTATTTTTTTTGGAAAAGAGGGGGGGGGGGGGGGGTAAATTTTTTTTTTAGGGGGGGGGCAATTTTTTTTCCTGAAAAGAAAATTCTCTTCAAATATTATTTTTTTTGGAAAACAGATTTACAAAGTATTGCGCAACAGCACATTGTATTGCACAACAGCAAGAAATCTTCAGTTGAATATAAATTAAAATCATACAACAAATTTCAAGTTCTTTGACACATTTATTCTGTGTCAGAAACCTATAATGTGTCAAATATTCAATTACAATCCAAATTCAGACCTGTATCAAGCTTGAATATTGTGTCCATTTTTGCCCCAACTGTTCACGGTTGGACCTCTGCGGTCGTATCCAGCTGCTCTAGGCGAAGCAGTTTATTATACTTTGACACAATCATGCTTGAGCATATAAAATGACCTTGCTTATATGCATGCAAATAGGATGTGCTTTTAAGTTTTGCAAACATGTCCATTTCTCATTAAATAATGGTCATATATATCCTATATGTTTATAGAATAACTATACAGTGTCAGAAAATATAAAATTTACTTGTACAAGGCTTAGAAACAGGTATAATGCAATGCTTTGCTGAGCATTTCTATCCTGTATCGAGGAAAGTAAAAATAAATTTTACATTTTTAGACAATGTATTGTTGTTCTCTTCATTCTGCAACTCTTTCAAAGGAAATAACTTGGATAAAAACCAACAATTTTACATCTGACACAGACGATTAAAAATTCTGTGAACCTGTATTCTTTAATTGACATCATTAATTAAACTCTACAGAAAGATGTAATTAACAAACAAGGTGTTATATGGTCAGGGGAAGTATATCACAAATATGTATTTGGTAAATGCAATTTGAATGTTCAATTAGCACAGTTGCAGTGTAAGTTAAAGATATACATATATCACCTCTTCAGTACTCATATTCACCAACATTTCGAATGGAAAAACAAAGGAAATGGGGTATCCATCTATGACACAAAATCAGTACATGCACAGCAAAAATAAAAAAAACACACAAAAAAGCAAAGATTGCTGTTCTTCATCTCAAAGTCATAGTGAAGCCTTCAACATGGAGCAAAAAAAAAAACCAAATACATAAAAAATGTGGCGGTTTTAAACATGTTTGTGAGCGCTCAACCCTCCTATTACCTGGGACAGTGTTGTTACAAAACAACATAAGAACAAACTATAAAAATCAGTTGAAAAGGGCTTAACACATCAGATCGATACAAAGCAGAAAAACATCAAACAAAAACACAGGACGTGGCAGGGTATTTATACATCCCTAACAACAAAAAAGACAGAAAGTACAGATCTGAGAGTACTTGCAGTGACTGACAGCTAGTAAAAAGCCTATGACAACTAATAAAAAAAATCATGTATTTAAGACTAAAATATCAATCAGTACACATGCAACATCCAATGGATTTAGTGTAAAGAAGTCATTAGAAGTCAGTGAAAAATATGGCCTTGTGCAATGCCAAAATATAGGTCAAAATATATACAGATTGTAGTAATTTGAATGTCTTTTTTTTTTTTAAGTGCTTCTGTGTCTTATTGATATATAATTATTACCACTTAATTCATCAAAATAACCAAAATACACATGCTGGTTTCATTAGAACCTATTGCAAAATTTTGAAATATATACCAAATATCTTGGTCTATCCAAGTAGAAAATGAGTTAAAACTTGAAATGCATCATTCTTCTATCATGCGTTTCCACTGTTATATATTTTTGCATATGATTCGTAATGAAAGGGCATTAAACATCCTTGAACCTGATGACTCTTATAAGGAAATGTCTGCGTCATCACAAAAAAAAAAACCGTTAATTTATGTATGCAGTTTTGTTTTATAACAATTAGCTTGGTAATTGAATGACAAACAAGTTATTTTGTACATGTATTTTGATTACACATTCATAAACTTTTATGAGGTTATTCAAGGATCTGTTTAAATTAAATGTTACGTCTTGAAAAAAGCAAGTTTTAAAAATTACCTTATTGCTTCAAATGATTTTACAACCAGTGAGAGTTTGTCCTTTCTAAAAAAATGACACATGCTTATTGCAATTCAATTTTCCTGTTCATCTGTAAATAATAAATTTTATAAACATACGAATAAAAGGAGATTTGGGCCTTTTGTCTATGAGACAGCAACTGAAAAATGAAAAAAAAGGACAAACAAAAAAAATGAACAGGTGTAGAGATTTTTTTCTGAGATAAATGATAAATGAAAACCCAATGGCATATTGTAACTAACACACAATGTACAAAATAAGATAAATATGATTAAGACATGAAATACATGTATATGTATATAATTCATATTCAATGCACAGTGATGCATGTACACCTTTATGATCCTCTTTGTATTTATGCATTTCTTTAATTACAATAAATTATAAACTTGGTACCTGCATTTATTTGATAGTATTAATCTTCATTAACTGGCAATTAGGAAATTATGAGACTATGATGAGAGATATTTTAATACAATTCCTGTGCCAGTTTTAGTGGAATTTGATTGGTTTGATTAAAAAAAAAAGTTTTTATAACTGGGTGATCATCCTATATTATTTTCACATAAATAAAAACATTTCATCTTTTTCTGAATTTCGAAATGGCTTAATTTCAGTTCGCTTAAATTCAAGAGGACGAACAGATGTTGGTACAGTTGAAATTCATACGGAAGGAGCATGGGTACAGGTGTGTGATGCAGGCTGGGACGATATTGATGCCACAGTTCTATGTAAAGAAATGGGCTTTTCCTGGGGCAAGGCTTTGCTTCGATCTCAACTTGGAAAAGTATCTTCTTCATCTATTGCCACCAAAGCTTTTACACATTTCTCTTGCATAGGCTCAGAAGATCGATTGATCAGCTGTAACCACACAGTTCTACGATCAAAATGTGAAACAAAACACAGAGCTTCGGCTATATGCTATGAAACTAGACCAACTCCTCAGCAGTTAAATGGTTTGTTTTTTGACTATCTTGTAATAATTACATTTATTAGTAAAAGCGCACTTTTACTCTGTATAGCAGATTCATACAATGTATTCTTGGCATAATGTGAATCAACACTGTTATGCAGTTCAAAATTAGAATGTCCTGATAAACTTCATTGTAGCATTTAAGCAACACTGTCATACAGTTCAAAATTCGAATGTCCTTATAAATTTCATTCTTAGCATAATGTAAAGCAACACTGTCATGCAGTTCAAAATTGGATACGTCTGGTTGAAGAAGCTATGATATTTACCGACGTTGTTATAGCAGTAAAATCACGAAAATATTAAATATTTAACTGATTCAAGTTCTCCAAATTCAAGTATCTAGAAATGTCAGAGTAAGATGAAATATACTCCCTTTAATTGTATAACAACCAAATTAATATGTCTGAGATTATGAATACAGGTAAATGAATTGCACGATGAACATTGAAAGATCTAAAGTCAACTATCGTTTTGGGAAGATGTCATAATTACATTTGGTAATTAAAACCGTGTACAAAATTCCCTGTATCGTCCAGGCAGGAGTATATAAATAAAGTTATAGTATTCCCAGAGAAATCTTCTAAATTTTCTCTCAAGTTTCACAACAGAAAATAAATGTAAATAAGTAAAACTTGAAAATGAAATTGAAAATTTATTCCTATTGGGTAAACATCCTTTGTATTCAACAGCTATATCTAAACTGAGAAGCTGGCTCCCTGCAGTTGTAATCTGAGAACCTAATCCCTCATAATCAGGCTGACCAAATTAGGCACAACCTTTGACCTTATAATGGAATTGACTATCCCATCTCATGGAAGAAACCATTACGCCTGTATAAACAACACTTATACTCTGCATAAGTTACAAATAATGTTAAGCAACACTGTCATGCAGTTCAAAATTAGTATGTCCTTATAAACTGCATGCTTAGCATAAACTTGGAATCATTGTTGAGAAAGTATGTTTCAAGTAAGCAGTTATATCTAGATTTGTCTTGAAATTTTATTTTTTCATTATTTTTTTACAAAAAGAGAGAACTGCCTGGTTCACATTGTATCTGGGAACAGTAATATATATGTTCCTGATTGTATTAATATGTAATTACATAATAATCACATCCCATACATAAACTTTGAAATAAATGACAGAAATTTTTCACTAAATTTTATACGTATAATTCATTTTCCTGAAACTTTTTCACTTCCTATTTTAGCTTCAGTATAACTCTATAGAATGAAAAGTTTTATACTTCTTTTGAAGTAGATTTTTAGACACACATCATATTTTTTCTAAAACCATAAAAAAAATGACATTTTAAGCTTTTTACCGACAAATTAACATTTGATATGACAACTTCATGACCTTTGATTACTCTTTTGTCTATAATTCTACTTAAAAACAAATACATTTGTGCACATGCAATACTTGGTTTATCCTACAACTTTTTGTGTCAATAGTGAATACTAAGGGTTTTTATTCTTTCTCGAGATATCAGGTTTTCATTGTGGTTGTGTGGTGAGGTCTGTTGTACTGTCAAATATTTTTGGTGATTCCTGTTATCATTTTTATGCAATATTTTTTAAAACCACAGTTTTTATATGACCGCAAAAAATTTTTTGTGTCGTATAATGCTATGATTGGGGGGGGGGGGGGATTCTTTTTTTCAATTTTTTGGGGGGTTCATTTTTTTTCTTCAAAATTTTTGAAATTTTGAAATTTTTGAAATTTTCAAATTTTTGAAATCTTCAAATTTTTGAAATCTTCAAATGCGCAGTATTGCGCAATAGCACAGCTTTGTACAATAGCACAGTATTGGGCAAAAGCAAGAAATCTTCAATTGCACAGTATTGTGCAATATCACAGCATTGCGCAATAGCAAGAAATCTTCAATTGCACAGTATTGCACAATAGCACAGTATTGCGCAATAGCAAGAAATCTTCAACTGCACAGTATTGCGCAATAGCAAGAAATCTTCAATTGCACAGTATTGCGCAATAGCAAAAATTTTTCAATTGCACAGTATTATGCAACAACATAGTATTGCACAATAGCAAGAAATCTTCAATTGCACAGTATTGCACAATAGGAAGAAATCTTCAATTGCACAGTATTGTGCAATAGCAAGAAATCTTCAATTGAAAACAAATACAAATGTTTTAACCAATTTCGATGGGATTAATTAAGTCTTTAATTTTTGGGGGATCTAACCTTGTATAATTTTTTTGGATATTGGGCCCCATTTTTAAATTGGTCTACATTGAGGTCAAAAGGGTCCAAAATTAAACTGAATTATTGCAGCTGTATGATTTGCTGAATCTTATTGTGCATTTAGATTTTTATTTTGGGCCCTGTTTTCAAATAAGTTCATATTAAGGTTTGAAGGGTCCAAAATTAAACTTTGTTTGATTTCAACTAAAATTATATTATTGGTGTTTTTTTATATGCTGAATCTAACCATGTTGTTAGATTTTGGATATCAGACCATTCTAGGTAAGTTAAATGTCCCATTTCAAATTTTTAAGATCTTTGACCACATTTATTTTGTGTCAGAAACCTATATTATGTCAACAATTAATTTGATCACAATCCAAATTCAGACAGTATCAAGCTTGAATATTGTGTCCAAACTTGCCCCAACTGTTCAGGGTTTGACCTCTGCTGTTGTATCAAGCTGCGCTCAGCGAAGCATTTTATTTAGATATTAAATAGTAGTTAAACAGTATCAAATACTGTAATATTGAGCTTCTCATAAAATATACCTTGTCTTTTTTCAAACATTACATGGCTTTAGGCTTACTAATTAAAATCCTGCATGTTTGCTTTTGATCTTACTAACATGACACAGGACAAGCGTCACTTGTAAATATATATTTAGTATATTAGATTGTATGTATGCTTCAGCCCGCAGTTATTCTGTCTAACACATAAGTAAAGATCATCTGTGTTGATGTGACCAACAAGATTTTTGGCATCATTCTATTTTCATTTAACAGTTTGAAAAAAAAATATTATAAGGGTATCAAAACCTTCTATCAAACAAGCAAGCAAATTGTTAATTAGTGTTTCATTTGTTAATGTTTTTTTTAGGTACAAATTTGGTTATGAATTTTTATATTCATTTGAATTCAGGGTACAGACCACTATACCAATGTAAAGACATAAATACCACGGCATATTTTCAAAGTCATGACAATTACAACATATCGGATATAAACGTCCAGTACGATAAATGTAAAATCAATATTTTTGTTAATTCATCGGACAATGAATACCAATACAATGAGGGTTGTCTTAATGGCTACAGCTTGGATATTCCCGAGGATCGATCCACAGTAACAGAAGTAGGTACTTATGTCAAAATAAGTTTAGGACTAAATACAGTAATTCTCGATCACAGCTCCCAAGATTAAACCAGTATCATTTAAGTTTATCATTTGTTATAGTCCGATAACTGCTTGATATTTTTGAATACAATTATGAAATATCCCAAGAACGAACAATATAAGATATGATCAACATTATTGAATACAATGATTGGCTTACTTAGATGATGCGTATAAAAAAAAAATCTCCGCAAGAACATCAAAATGATTGGAATCAGATGGTCTGTTTTCTTTTTTTTTAAAAGAGCTAAAAAAAGATACCATAGAGGACATCCGAAAATGAAAAAAAAACAACACCAACACCAAACCAAAAATAAAAACGGCGAAAAGACAAAAGACTAACACGAACCCCATCAAAACCCGGGGGTGGACTCATGTGTTTCCACTGACAAGAAAGAACTACTGGTTGATTGTGACTGAACAACAGGCAAAGGAACATATATATGCTTATTAAAAATAATGTTTAACTATCATGTCCCGATGACAATTGACGTTGATGTAAAGTTCATTTTCATAGAAATTATCGAGCTTTAGTTACGAGATATTCTTGACATGCATCATTTGCCGCTATGCTGAAATGCTATATCATTATATTCATTCTGTATTTCTTCCAAAGGGTAATAAAGTTCTCCTCGATTTACAAAATTGTTATCCTGGTATCTATGATGTGTTTATATACATGTGTTACGTCAACGTTTCAGCAACAAAGCCCTCGCATAATGTAAGATTATATTTCTTCAATTTTTGCTTTCAACAACAGTTTCAATTAAAATTATACAAGTTTTGTACATTTTTATACTTTTATATTATTTTATAATGATTTCACTTTTGGTTTCACTTTTGGTTTCAAATAATGTTCACTACTATGATTTTAAAATATGATTTGTTTGTACTGGCGCGGAGAGATCTTAACTTGCTAAAACAATGATAATGCTTGGACAAACAGTCGGTGCCGTAATTTTTTCACCTATAGCAGACAGATTTGGTAGAAAAACTGGAAGTGTGATATCAAGAATTCTTCTCTTCTTAACAGCTTTGGCAACAGTTTTCACGCCAAATATCGAAGTCTTCTTACTCTTCAGATTTTTACAGGGGACATTTCAGGGGGTACGTATATAACATGAGGTTATCAAAATAACATCTTTTAGACAGTTTTTTTTTCACCTGCGTTTATTTGAGAAACCGACAAAAGTTTCCATTTTCTGTTTATTTTGTAGATGTACCCTTATTTACCATAAATTACCACAAATTTTTATTGTGAATCCATACTGACTCATAGAAAAATGGGTTTGAACCGATTCTGTTATGAGGAGTACCTAAATTGCATCCGTAAAAATCGAATATTTGATGTTTTGTTATTGTAACGGGAATGAGTTTCCCCGAGTTCACGGAATATTAGAAAACAGAATAAGTTACTTATAATATAGATTTAATATCAGCCAAATAATTTAAGCACAATTTACAATGAATAATAATACTGTAAATATTTAAGAATGGCGAAATGAGACATAATGGTGGTTTTAAACGTAGTATTAATCAAAATATCAACCTGAAGAAGGTGATGTTCAGTTTCTCCCTTTCTAAGTAAGTTCGTAAGTGCAGAACCAACGCAAAACTTCCTAGTCTGACGTCATAAGACATCAGAACGGCACGGGCCGGTCCTACCGGAAGAAGACCGGTAGGCCCGGTAATCTCATAGCTAACTACGGCCAGTACGGCAGTTTAGAAGCTATATAAATTACAAAGTGGGTTTAATATGAATAAATTATTAAGTAAAACCAACCACCATTACACTCCCCCTCTCTTAAGACCTAATGTTGGGACGACATTAGTCTAACGATAAAATATTCAATAGAACAAAATACATACAACAATATAAAAGCATGCAAGTAAACTTACCAAGTCCTTAATTATGTTTTAACTTTAGCACTTAATATCAACGAAAATTGCATTTCCAAAATTATTAGCCTGGATTTCTAAATAATAAATTTCTTGAATCAGTTTGAATTATTTGAAATTTTATGTCACGTATTTCAACTTCAAATTTAACGAAATACAGTCAATTAACTTTTTTAACCAATATGCCTAGTAAATATATAAATAATGAACACACAAAAGTCATTGTCACAAGTTTCACAATCAGACATATATGATGAATTATAGTTCCACAAAAAAAAAGAATTAAGGTTCCATATTCCTGAACAGTTGGTCCTTCCATTTCAAGTCTGCAAGTTCTGTAAGTAGTCTTCGATTTTCAACCTCGACTTCCCTCCTCTTCTTGCGTTCAAGTTCTAGTTTGGAACCCTCTTTTCTGAGGGTCTCTAATCTTTCCTTCGCGACCTGCCTCGTCCTTCCAAGAGAGTCCATGCTATTGGATAAGAACAGTAGGTATAACGATAACTCAGTCTCACTCTCTGGGATGGCCGGCAGCTGAATCGGAGGGTAATCAAGGCAAGACGTCTGGCTGGAATTGTCGGTAAAAGCGGTAGCAGAATACCCAAAGGAGGTATTATAATTCCTATCTGTAGAAGTAGTAGCTGTGGAAGTAGTAGCTGTAGAAGTAGTATCTGTAGAAGTAGTGTCTGTAGAGGTAGTAGCTGTAGAAGTAGTAGCTGTAGAAGTAGTATGTGATCTTTTATGATATTCTGACAGAGAAATCTTAGAAGAACTGGTAGGGAATTTTCTAGGAACTGATACTGTGAACTCTGGTCCATCATCCTCCTTAGTAGGGTTACATGTAGCTGCTAAGACAGATGAAATAAGTGAGATAGACGGAGTGGGTGATGATACCAGTCGGACTGAACCTACGGAATTAGAGCCTAGCTGCTTAGCAGGATTCACAGAAGAAGAAGCTGACTGCTGGTTAGAAATCACATCCGAAGAAGCTGACTGCTGGTTAGAAATCACATCCGAAGAAGCTGACTGCTGGGCAGAGTTCACAACGAAAGAAGATAACTGCTTGGTAGAACTCACAACGGACGATAACTGCTTGGTAGAACTCACAACGGACGATAACTGCTTGGTAGACCTGACTGAAGGTGAAGGTGACTCATGAGCAGCCTTGTCTGAAGGTGAAGGTACTAACTGCTTGGCCGAATTTGTGTTAGACGAATCACATCTCCCTGGTGATCCAGAAGAATCAGGTATCATCACTCTGTTTTTGTATATAAAAAACCCAGGGTCAATAAACCCTTTATTGTCCGTTTGTGTCTTTTTGCATTTCTCTAGGGCGGACTGTATTAATCTCATATCTGTCATATAATGTTGGCGTATTAAATGGATTTTAATGTCATGTTTTCTACGACAGGAAGCTAGACAACCAGCTACTGAGCATTCATATTTCACACACATCATAGTGTGTTTCTCTTCCCAATGTCTCTGATATTTTGTCCTGTTTTCAAAGGACTTAGCTCCACAATCGTCCACCGGACATTGCATTCGTCCACCAGGTTTATAGAAAAATACTATGCTCTTTGTCAATTCCGACATCTCTGTTTCCATTTCTTCCTCATTGTATTCTAAGACATCCGGATATTCCATGCTGTGAATAAGAGTGATACTTAAAATGTTTGGTATAATATGTATGAAAGTTTTTCTGGTCTAATTCGTACGTTTTATACTTATTTTTATATTTATTTATCATTATGTAAACATCCATGCTGACTGTTCCCATGCTATAAGAAGCGTTCCCCAGCTTCCAAAATATTAAAATCAGGTTGACGTCTAACCTGACTTTATTCTTCTACCATTACAAAAGGCAGCTAAATTATCCTATACATCTGCACATTACCGAAAGCTCATACGAAAAAAGCCCATGGTAAATAAAATGTACAAACGTACATGTAAAATTCCTAGCATTTCCGGTCACAGCCTTATGATATATCTACATAATGTAGGTCTAAAGTTTTATTCTGATACAACAGTAATAATAAACGATGTTGAAATAGATTGCATAAGAAAGCATAATTTATGGTGAAAAGTGTAGTTTTGGTCGTATCAAGCGACCCCGTGTGCTGTATTTAGGAGAGTTATGTACAACATTGTCCTTATTTTTGTCTGTACAGTTATTCGAAACTGTTTCATATTCAGTGTTAGAAACGGAATTGTATTCTTCTGCGTTCGAGTTTACATGTTCCAGAGATCCTTGATCCATTAAGGTCGCGAGGCTTGAATCGACATTAGACAGTTCATTTTCCAAGCCGTTTCCTTCTACTCTTTTTAAATGGTCTACGTGTACGATTTTCATTTTCTTTGTTAGACTCGACTCGATCTGATAAGTGACTTCAGAAATTTTTCTTATAATTTTGTACGGACCGGTCCAACCGACGCCTAATTTTCGTTTTGCATGTGGGGGATACCAGTACCACACTAACTGGTCCTTTTCGAAGGAACGAATTTTTAGCTTGACGTCGTAAAAACGTTTTTGTCGAAGAAAACTTGCCTCTAATTTCTCGTGGGCAAAAGAAAAAGACTCTTGCATAGCATCCTTAACCCATTCTACATATTTAATAGGACATTCAAACTCTGTTTCACTCGGCGGTGTGCCAGCAATTATGTCTATAGGCAGACATACTTCCCTCCCTAGCATAATTAAATTTGGTGTACACTTGGTACTTTCGTGTACCGCGGCACGATATGCCTTCATTATAAAAGGTAAGTGGTCGTCCCAGTCTGTGCGATTTTCATCCACATACATTGCCAACATATTTTGGGCAGTATGGTTATACTTTTCTACCATACCGTCCGATTGCGGTCTGTACGGAGTAGTACGCGACTTATCAACTCCTAGGAGTTTACAAATTTCCGAAAACAGCCCAGACTCAAATTCCCTTCCTTGGTCAGTATGTATTCTTGTCGGAGCCCCGAATCTACAAATGAACTCGGTAACTAATTTATCCGCCACCGCTTGCGCTGTATGATTTTTCAAAGCATATGCCTCTTTCCATTTACTAAAATAATCTCCAATAACCATTATATATTCATTGTCGTTGTCTGTTTGTGGCAACGGCCCCATACTATCTATAGCAATACACTCAAGCGGACGCGTAACAGTGTAATGTTGCATGGGATACTTCCCTTTTCCTGGTCCCCTTTTCCGCTTCGCGCAAGAGGGACAAGTCTGACACCATCGACTTATATCGCTTGTCATACATGGCCAATAAAACCGCGACCTAACTTTATTCAAAGTTTTTTCCCGTCCTAAGTGACCAGCGGTCCGATTGTTGTGCAACTGGAGCATAATGTCCTTACGCAATTCTCTTGGTGCCACGAGTTGATTAGTAACCGAACCATCGATTTCAAAGAATTTACGACAGAGCAAATCATCACGGATAAAGAGCAAATCCCACTGCCGCAGTAAGGCAGACATATCCTGATCGGGAGTACTGATCTGTGGTTTTTCAGTACCATGTGTAAGATACTGCATTACCGTAGCTATATTACTGTCCTTTTGCTGCAGTCTACGTATAACCTCTGCACCCCATTGTTGTACCCAATTTGAATCGGACACGATTTTTGTATTTGGAGTTGGCTGTTTTGAATCCCCCGAAATTGCGTTGATAGCGCTAACAGTGCACGGCGTATTACTTATGCATTCTGAACAGTTATCGCGTTTACAGCGTCGTCTAGGCACTCGTGAAAGTGCATCTGCGTTTCCATGCGCGTTGCCCTTCCGATGTTGTATAGTCATATCGTAAGTGTCTAACAGAGATATCCACCTAGCTACCATCCCTTCCGGTTCCTTAAAGTTTTTTAGCCAAACTAACGAGGAGTGATCTGTTCTCAGAAGAAAGTTTCTCCCGTAGAGGTAATGCTTGAACTGCTTTACAAATACAACAACCGCTAAAAGTTCTCTGTATGTTGTGCAATACTTTATCTGAGACCGTGACAGTGTTTTACTGCCATAAGCAATAACGCGCTCTACGCCGTTTTGTACCTGCGAAAGGACCGCTCCGATACCGTAAAGGCTGGCATCGGTATCCAAAATGAATGGATCTTCACGAGTGGGATATGCTAGAATCGGCCTCGTTGTTAAGGCATTTTGAAGGTTTTCGAAAGCGTTGACACAACTCTCTGTCCACTTAAACTTTTGATTTTTCCGAGTAAGCTGTGTTAACGGGAACGCCGCGTCGGCAAAATTAGGAATGAATTTCCTGTAGTACGACGCTATGCCTAGAAAGC
This sequence comes from Mytilus californianus, assembly GCF_021869535.1. NCBI lineage: Eukaryota > Metazoa > Mollusca > Bivalvia > Mytilida > Mytilidae > Mytilus > Mytilus californianus. Next base: position 66,860,244 of record NW_026262679.1, on the reverse strand, counting down.
TACGGACATCACCAACGTTATGAGGCTTAGGCCAGTTTCTAATGGCTTCTATTTTTCCTGGATCGCACTTAACGCCAAATTCGGATACTATGTGCCCTAGATATTTTATCTCGTCCTTGAAAAAGGCACATTTCTTAGGTTTTAATTTAAGATTGGCACTACGAAATCGATCAAATACCGAAACTAAATTTTCTAATGTTTGTGTGAAAGTTTTTCCAAAAATAATAACATCATCTAGATAGACAAGACATTTTTCCCACTGCAGACCCGACATTACTAATTCCATTAGGCGTTCGAAAGTCTTTGGACTATTCGCGAGGCCGAAAGGCATGTGTTTGAATTGAAAAAGGCCTTTATGAGTGATAAATGCAGTTTTTTCTCTGTCTTCTTGTTTTACGGAAACCTGATGGAAACTACTTGCCATGTCGGCCGTACAAAAATACTTAGCTCCAGATAAGGCGTCAAGGGACTCATCGATACGCGGTAACGGGTAGGCATCCTTTTTCGTTATAGAATTAATTTTTCTGTAATCTGCGCAGAATCGAGTAGAGCCGTCAGACTTCTCCACCAAGACAATATTAGCGGCCCACGGCGAGTGACTTGGTTCAATAATGCCCTGGTTTAGCATTTTATTGATTTCCGCTTCGGCTACGTCTCGCTGCATAATCGGTAATCGCCGTAAAGGCAATTTTATCGGTTTACTATCTCCGGTGTCGATTTCGTGTCTGACAAGATCGGTGTGTCCCAACTTCCCATCCGGTCCGACAAAAATATCCGCGTATTGATAAATTACGCTCTCTAAGCGTTTTCGTTCCTCTGCCGATAATTTCTCGGAGCATCGCTCAACTAACGGTTGTAAATACTCTGGTAATACAATTTCGGGCAAAGTAAAGTTATCATTTATTTGACTTCTTGATTCCGAATTGCAGTTTAAAACTTTTTCAATTGGTTGAACAGACCCTACTTGTACATTCTTTTTAAGAATTCTCGGATCCGATGTAGGATTCAAAATTGAAAATATTACTTTTGATTTTGACAAATTAACAACCGACTATGGCATTAAAAGATGATTATCGCCTTTGAATTCAGGTAATGGTTCTAAGCAACCTTCTTGTTTCCCATAAAAATTCCCCCTAATTTCTCCTTCTACAAAAATTTCAGATTTAGCAGGAATATGCACAGTATCTGTCAGATGCACCCTAGCACAGATATTATTAAACGTCGCTTGACGTTTTAATTTGACCTCAAATTTTGGTGATCTTAACCTTCCTTCTGCAGTGTCAATAGACACTCTGTTCGTACAAAGGAAGTCCATACCTAAAATACCAGAGAGTTCCCCCAGGCCGGCTACAATTACAGAATGTTCAAAATCATTTCCACCTAAACAAAGTGGAATTGTGGTCCTACCCATGACCTCAAGTGAATCGCCATCTGCAGTTGTGAGCTTGTTTGACACCCCCTTTAGTAACGACTTGCTTATGTTCAATTCCTTAAAAACTTTACTTGACAACAAAGTGACATCGGATCCTGTGTCAATTAACATACTAATGTCTGTGTTAAGCATTCTTACATTTGCATACCAACAATACTGTGAAATGTTACATAACCTAATTAAAGACGACGGCCTTGCAAAATTTTCAAAATTAATAGGATTTTGGACTGAGTTTGTGGCCTCCAACTCAGTCCGAGCTAATTTAAATGATCGGACTCAACAAGATTATCCCCCTGTACATTAATGGGGTCATTAATATTTTGATTTGAAGTCAAGCCTTTACGTTCAAGGACAGGACAGTCCTTCTTCATATGTCCTTCTTCCTTACAATAAAAACATTGTATTTTCCTCCTGTTTGTGTGATTCTTGTTAGGTTGGGTTCCCCTATAATTTTCCTTTTTTCCTTGACTATGCATCATTGCTTGCATTGATTTTTGGATCTCCTGCATACCCTCAATTAGTTTAGAAAACATAGAGGTTTGTGAACTATCATTGTTGGACCCCGAGTTTGCCTTAATTGACGTACAAATGGGTGAAATATCCTCATCCTTTGGTTTCCTTGCAAAAGGTTTACTTTGACTACCTTCAAATGCCTCAAACTCGAGTGCAAGTGAAATTGCCCTATCAAGTGATGTCGGGTGGCAAAACTGGACATGTCTTTTAAGTTCTAGATTGGGTAGCCCTGAAATGTACTGCTCTATTATAAGGCTTTCTCTTATATCAACTGGGATTGATGGAAATGCGTGTGTTGCCAATCGTTTTAGTGCATAACCGTAATCGGCTACTGACTCCTCCCCTTTCCGCCTTCTGTTCCTAAATTCACAGCGGTAAGCTGTTTCTCGTTCAGGTGGACAGAACCTTTGGGTCAATGAACGTTTCAACCTCTCAAAATTAAACAACTCCTCCCTAGAGAGTTCACTAAGGGCACGCTGGGCATTCCCTCGTAGACACATGCTTAACTGGGCTGCCATTTCATCCTCGGACCACCTATTCCAAAGAGCTACTTGCTCAAAGTGGCATATGTAATCAGGCCATTCGATATGTTTACCGTCATATGTATCTGGGTCTTTTTGTTTCCTTGGCATCTGCATACTATGCCGACTTTGATGCGAAGGTACATTTTTATTTTCTCCCAATGAAACCCTATCAGACATTTGATCTGGCCTCCTACTATGTTGTATACCAACATTTGATATTCCAGTATTTGTACAGTTAGGATAACCCCCAAAAGATTTTCTATTTTCACCATTAAGGTAAACTTGTGAGAAACACGGACTGTGTTTATTGTAAGAAGGGGTGAATCCCTTGTCCTGAAAACATTTATTGTTTATCTCCCGAAACCCACTTTGGTCTAATGTGTTGTAATTTTGGTTTGACAAACTATGTGTTTGTTTTTGAAACTCGAAATTCCGAGAATCCTCACCAGACAAGACGTCCCTATCTTCAATTCTGACATGACCGTTGTATTGATCAGAACACGCACCTGTTGAAAATTTAAAATTTGTTTCCTGAGCATTTAACATTGTTTTACTATTCAAAGGAGACCCAAACGAAACTGTATGATTATTTTGTGTCCTAGTTTCAAGTTTATTTAAGTCAAAACTTGGCAAACAGTCGTAATATTCGCGATTAGCAAAGCCTTTTTCCCTTACTGAGCCCCTTTCTGTTTCCTTAGATACGACGTTAGTCATGTGATCTTCGGTCGAGGTTACTGGTGCTACGTCATCACGCCATTTAACGTCTTGTGTATTGCTTTGACGTTGTGTATTCCCATAACCCGTTTGACAATCACTGACAGAGGAATTTAACAAACTAGACTCGGGTAACCTACGTAAATCACGAGAACTTTCATTTATTCCAGTTGACTGTCGCGATCCAAAAATTCCACGTGAATTATGAGTGGACATGTGTTCCTTGTTACTGTTATTGTCAAGTTCAGTGCCGTTTTCAAGATTTAAAGTTAGAATATCTGGTGTGTACGCACCGTAACACGAAGAATCAGGATCTTGGAACAATGTGTAACATTCACGAGCTACTGAAGAAGACGTTTCGTCTTGGTTTTGTGAATTGTGACGAACCACAGAAGGTGTAATTCTGTTTTGTTCATGTGGATAAGTTGTATGTGTTTTTATGTGTGTCTCCCTATTTCTGGGAGTTTCTGGATACACAAACTGTTCTTGGAAGTTTGTTTCATGTTCCGGTAAGTCACTTACATTATTTTTATCTCTATTATACTCGTAAACTTGGTTAACGGAATTTAAATTTTGAGTTGTACACAAATTTTGTGTTTCATTTTCCCTACTTCCATGAAGAAGTCTATTAAAACTAGCCCCTAAGTTCGAAAAAATCTTTTTGGCTGACGACATTTTTGTATTTACTGAAGTTTTCACAGAAAAATATATTTCCTTTAGAAAACTTAATCAGTTTTTCTCCAAATATCCCGCAGACGAGCCCCCAATGTAACGGGAATGAGTTTCCCCGAGTTCACGGAATATTAGAAAACAGAATAAGTTACTTATAATATAGATTTAATATCAGCCAAATAATTTAAGCACAATTTACAATGAATAATAATACTGTAAATATTTAAGAATGGCGAAATGAGACATAATGGTGGTTTTAAACGTAGTATTAATCAAAATATCAACCTGAAGAAGGTGATGTTCAGTTTCTCCCTTTCTAAGTAAGTTCGTAAGTGCAGAACCAACGCAAAACTTCCTAGTCTGACGTCATAAGACATCAGAACGGCACGGGCCGGTCCTACCGGAAGAAGACCGGTAGGCCCGGTAATCTCATAGCTAACTACGGCCAGTACGGCAGTTTAGAAGCTATATAAATTACAAAGTGGGTTTAATATGAATAAATTATTAAGTAAAACCAACCACCATTACACTATATTTTCACATTTTAAGGATGTATTCTTCTGACGTTGCAGTCTCGTTGAAATCTCGTTCTGGAATTATTTCCAAAACATGTGATACAAGTAGAAAATATCAATGAATTTAAAAAAAATTTTTTAATCAAACTTAACTCTGTGAAAAAGATGTGTATTTACAATGAGTAGTTTTTGAGTACTAGTAATCATTTTTTTTCAAATTTTATTACCAAGCAAGTCAGTCTTTTTAGCCAAAATTTTGAGAAAATGGGTGAGGGGTACAAGAAATGATATTACCAGAAACATGTACATCCCATATCACTTTTTTCTTTTCAAATTTCTTTGATATGTATTTTTTCAATCGTTTATAACAAAGAAGTTGAAATAATATGCATTTTGTTCTTAAAACAGAGAAAAATCACAAATTTACAAAATTGACAGCATGGTTAATTTGACACAAAAAAAGCATCAAAATATGATAAAACTTTTTTAAATTAACAACTACCAATAATTTTTTTTAAGTTTTATTTATTCAGATTGGTCCACTTCATCTTTATTGAAAGTATAAAAAAAAAGTTTAATTGTGGAACTGTGATTTTTTTCAACATAATAGCCCAAAAATAGGTAAAAATTGATGAAAAATGGGAAAATCATCAAATTTTGGTACTTTTAAAGGGGCGTAGCAAAAAAAGAAGTGCACCACCATATGATTTTTTCTTCACCAATTATTTTTTTACAGTCATATAAAACCAAAAATCAGGTTAAGAAAAAAAGTTTAATTCTAGAAATTTTTGGCTCCTCAGAGGTTTAGATCCTTAAGACAATTTGACAATAGTCCATGCTTACTATGCATTTGGTAAGAAATGATTACCTATTTTACTTGCTCATTTTTAAAAGATTATTTTTTGTGGACTTTGCATGCGACGTTTGCGTTGATTTTACTTTTTTCCACTGGATACTTGATCTGTTGATATATATTGTGACCATTTTATATACATATAAGTATATTTATCTATGTTAAAAGATGTGCATACAGGTAAATTATAAAAACACAAATTATTTAGTCTCTAAGAAAACCTGTTAAATTTCATCTGTTTTTTTTGGGGGGGAAATGGGTGCAAACCAGGTTTAATCCACCATTTTCTACATAAGGAAATGCCTGTACCAAGTCAGAAATATGGCAGTTGTTTTCCTTTTGAATGATGTGTTTGCGCTTTTGATTTTGCTATTTGATAAAGGACTTTCCGTTTTGAATTTTCCTTGGAGTTCGGTATTTTTGTTATTTTACTTTTTTGGGGGGAAGGGGTACACGTACAATGTGGGTACTATTACGTGATACATATTTAATTTTTCAAAGTGTGACAATATTTGAAGGTTTGTGCAACGACTTTAATTCGAATGCGATGAAATTATATCGTCTAGAAAGACAAATATTTCGGCACAAGAAATGACATTCGTCACTATCGATCTTTTTTCTCAAAACAAAATACACTTTGACATTTCTTTATTCAATACTTATATCCATATAAGGATGTTTTGAATTTCTAAAGTTTAGCAAATACCATGCAATAGAGTATAAATAAAATTCAAAGCGATAACATTTTATTCTTAAACAAAATTTTCAATGTCCTAATCTCATTAAACCGCAGTTTAAAATGAAAACAAAAAATCTTTGTATAGTGCATTTTATAGATCTTTTTCATTTCTTTTTATTGATAGTAACTTTGATGGTAAAAGGCTACAACTATCAGGTTTTCGATTTATCCAGAAACAGTTGACAAATTATACATGCATACAAATTTTAGTGTTCTCCAAAATACTGCTAAATAGCGTATGCTTTGCCTTATCAGCAATGTTAAAGGTTAGATCAAGTAAATTATTTGGAGACGTGATAATCTAAAATCTACAATTTTTTTCATTTCTTTATCAATTTAAAAAAAAAAACAAATGCAGGTGAAAGTTGTAGGATCTCTCTTTTTATTAATGTTTCCTTTCAGGGGAGTGTAATGACGAATACCATAATGTATGTCGAAATCATGCCAAAGGAGTTGCGCCATCGCTCAGAAGGTCTAATGTTAACTGCATGGACAACAGGTCTTGTCCTTACAACTTTGATTGGATACTTGTGTAGAAATATATCATGGCGCTATATGCAGTTAATATTGTCACTGCTAACTTGTCATACACTTTTTGATTGGCTGTAAGTATAACATACTAAACACTCATAATCCAAACAAAAAAAAACATCATAACTGGTACGGAACTATTATGACAACACATAAAAGTTGCTAAAAAAAATTAAAATATTCCTGTTATCAGTTTTCTAATAAAAAGTAAAATAATTTGGTATAGGCATTTGTGTCGAAAATGGTGGATTAAACCTGGTTTTATAGCTAGCTTAACCTCTCACTTGTATGACAGTCGCGTAGAATTCCATTATATTGACGACAATGTGTGAACAAACATACAGAAATAAAAAGTAAAAATGTCAGAAAATCGGGAACAGCAGTCAACATTGCGTTATAATCTTAATCACTATAATATCAAATAACTTTTTCAACAAAGAAAAACAAAATGGCATATAGACACTCTATATACATGGTACATAAGCTAAAATGAAAGACAAGAATACAAAAATGACCATAGCACAATGACACAATAGCGGGATGAATAAATACCTAGCCACGCCAGAAGTATATACCAAAAATATGAACAGTAAAGGAATCGATGCTGTCAAAATCAGCAACGCACCTCATTACAAAGAGGTAACATCCAAAATTCCACTTTATGTTCAAAATCAGTCTGTTCCTATTGTATCCTACAGTTACACCAACACCATTGCACATACAATATTTAACTATAAGCAAGCATTGCAGGACCTTGATTTAAAAGAATACCTAAAAAATCAGTCTGACGTGACTGTTCCCACTCGCCTTATATTTACAGCCTCTCTAGCCATGTTATTACTGGGGATCTAAACATAAATCAACATGAACGAAAGGTGATATCTCTTGGTCCTTAGTTCAGAGAACACCAACACATCATTTGGATCAAAAACTTCAAAATAATTATGGATTCCATTGAAGACTATGTTATAGCAAATGCTTAACGAGAAGAAGTTGAACTGGACACTTTGTCAGAAGCAATCAGGTCTCTGATAAAACGTCGAATTCCAAGGTTAAAAAAATGTGTGAAAAGTAAAATAACAAAAATACCGTACTCCAAGGAAAATTCAAAACGGAAAGTCCCTTATCAAATAGCAAAATAAAAAGCTCCATTCAATCAAACGAATGGAAAACAACTGTCATATTCCTGACTTGCTACAGGCATTTCCTTATGTAGAAAATGGTGTATTAAAACTGGTTTTATAGCTAGCTAAACCTCTCACTTCTTTTACAGTCGCAAAGAGTTCCATTGTATTGACAACAATGTGTGAGCAAAACGAACAGGCATAATAGATAAAAATGTCAAAAATTTGGGTACAGCAGTCAACATTGTGTTATAATCTTAATCACTTATGTCGTCAAGGAAAAACAAAATACCGAACGCCAAGAAAATATTTTGATTTTGCCATTTGATAAGGGACTTTCTGTTTTGAATTTTCCTTGGAGTTCGGTTTTTTTTGTTATTTTATTTTTTTATAGTGAACAATATAAACAGCAATAACAGATAACACTTCACACGACAAAACATAAACGTACCGACTATAATATACATAACACACCGATTTTGTAGTACCTGACTTGGAGTTTGGTATGATAATGTAGTTTTAACAAGACAAAAAAATCTTCTTCTTTTAAAAAAGATAGAAAAAGAGAGACGAAAGATACAAAAACGATATTCAATCTCATCAGTCGAAAACGAACTGACAATGCAATAGCAAAAAACGAAAAGAGACCAAAAGAAGAAACCAGGATACAAAGCACAACATAGAAAACTACACATTGAGCAACACGAATCCCACAAAAACCGGGGTGATCTGATATACTACGGAGCGGTAAGCAGATGTTGCTCCACGTGTAGCATCGTGTTGATCATGTAAGTAAAACCCTGTGATAAGTCTAATTCGGTAGGTCACATTTGAGTAAAGACGGAAGGGATTATGGTTACGACAATTAGAACATATCTGGTCATTTGCGAAACAGATATCCCATACCGGTCAACCAAATCGTGATGGCGTCCGTAAAATTTTCGAAGAGATCATTTCAACTTCACCACATGGAACTCTTGATTTAATAGCTTCCTTGTAAGCAGCAATCCTCAATTAAGAAAATAATGCTAGGAAATGCAGGCTCTGGAATATCGTATCAACTGAGAGGAATATACTCCGTATGCAGGCGCTGCTGGAATGTTGATATATATAAATAGAAAGTTCACAATTGGGAAGCTGAAATCATCTCTTTTGTTGTAAAGTTTTGTTCTCAATTGACCCTCATTATCAATTTCTATATGTAAGTCAAAATACGATGCAGACTTTATCATCAAAAATGAATTTATTCAATTATTTCAGTGTTAATGAATCATAAACAGTAAGGATAGATGGTATATTTTTTTTCACAAATGTTAATCTATCAAATTACATCCTTTAGATGTTGATGATGTTCACAAGATAATAACCAGGTAGCAGTTTTCCATTTATCTGATCTTGAGTCGTATTCAAAACTAATCAAAAGATAACTCAGATTGATACCACAGTTTCCCCTGTTAACCGTAATTACAAGTAAAGTTTTGTGGTAAAAATGGCGTTGGTGTAATGTCTTTATTGGGAGACAAAGTATTTATAGCATTTAGTTATTTATAGTAAGATATCTACTTATAAAATCAATTATAGAGAATCCGAAATAAATTATTTGTCAGCAGTCTGTTTTCCGTCTTTAGTATACACTCTGTAACCCGTTCCGATCAAATCCTTGTCAGCTAGTATCTTTGAATACCAACTCGTATCATCAACTTGTACCCGATCTTTAAGGAACATACTATTTCCCAAGTACTTGTATATCTAGCTGATTACCAGAAAGTGATATAGCAATAACATAATAAAACACACATACACACAAATAGTTGTATGACACTATATTGTTTTTATCCTCAATACTCTTCAGCCTCATATTTTGTCTAACCCTTTTACTTTTTTATATTCGAGCGCCACTTTTGTAGACGAAACGGGTCTGGCGTACAAAATTTTAATCCTGGTATCAATGATGAGTTTATTTACATTATATTCTTAAGATTTTTAGACGAATCACTCAGATGGCTTATAGCAAACGGGAAAAAAGACATGACGGAAAAAATATTGAGAAAAGCATGCAGAATGAACAATGTTTCTTACGAAACTGTAACAGAAAATGTTCTTTTGTCGAAGGAAATCAGCATTGTTGCTAGTGAAGAATCACACGAACTAAGTTCTGGAAATGAAAACGAAGTTAAAAAAGAAAACGTCGAGAGATATACAGTCTTTACAGTTTTAAAACATAAAAGAATTCTTCTCGGATCTATAGTATTATGGATAGCATGGTAGGTGATCTATTTCCTCTATGAGTCAGAAAGATTGTTGTTCTTTTTTAATCAGTTAAGTTTAATCTTTATTTATCATATTTCGAGAGTTATTCAATATGATTTCATAGTTATATTTAAATAATTCGTTCATAACTGAAATTATATTATTTTTTATCATCAATTTGAAAAATAAAAATGAGATTTTACATTATTTCATTTTCATTAATACGTTATCAACATATTATCTATAAATATAATGTTTTCCGTAAAAGCAAAAATACGGTACTTCTCACCTTACCTTTGATTTTTATGACCCTAATAGATCTGAAACATTAAAAAATGATATCTTCAAACTCAATAATTGTTTTACCTCTTTCAACAGAAGGGCTACCCTTCCGGAGCACCGACATAAACCCTAGTTTTGTTTAAAAGGGGTTCGTTTTACTCTTGCTTTAATTTTAAGTGTTGTTTTTTTGTGCTTTTTAATTATTCAATATTTTACTAAAACGATAGTTTATTAATTTGGTGAAATCTTGCGGTTAGATACGTGTCAATTATCAATCCGCTATTGTTTGATACCTTATCACTTGATATAAGTAACACGACGGGTGTTACATGCGGAGTAAGATCTGCTTACCCTTCCGGAGCACCTGAGATCACCCCTGGTTTATGGTGGGGTTTGTCTTGCTCAGTCTTAGGTTTTCTATGCTGCGTTTTGTATACTGTTATTCGTTTATTGATCGTTTTGCGTTTTTTTTATGCCATGGAATTGTCAGTTTGTTTTCAACTTATGATATCTTTCACCGCCTCTCTTCTGCAGGCGTAATATACTCACTAATTCAGTTAAAATTATTATTTCTTCTGACGCGTTTAATACTTACTGGCCTCTCGTATTTTTTTGTTTTATTGTTCGGCAATATCAGGTCAACAGCTGTAGCTACTGTAGCTTGCTTCCTGTAGTAGCGAGCTAATTTTGACTCTGTTTTCAAAATGATGTGCATTTTTTTTTTTTATTTCCTCGTTTAACTAGTGGTCATTCTGTTGGTAAGTCCACTTTGCAGGTTTTTTGTTGTGTGTTCTAGTTTTACCACATACCGTCTAGATAAGTAAAGAGATGTGTGCGTACGGTATATTGGTTTAACCTTACTATATTTTGTCCCTTATCTAGACTGTGTGTTGTTTGTTGTCATTTGTTTTTTACGTGTTTTCTGTTATTCTTTTGGAGGAGTCGGGTGTTGGGGATTAATTTGGTCCTGTTATCATTTTTATCTATTATTTCGAGTATTCTCATGGTGAACTTCGAATCTTTAAACTTCCGCTATCCAGTTCAGTGCAATCGTTCCTTGTAAAATAAAAAAATGAGATTAACTTTTATATACACCATTTTATATGACAAGGAGTACAAAAATATCTATTGTTATTTGTTTATTTTTTGCAGGATAACGAACACACTTACTTACTATGGTTTAATGCTGACAACATCAAAACTTTCTGGAGATAGATTTTTGAACAATGTTATAGCAAGTCTGGCAGAATATCCTGCGGTTATATTGCAGCAGATTTTTATAAATCGGTTTGTTTTTGAAATTAATTACCTTTCAAGTAAACCCCTAACACATTGTTTAAGATATTAAAGGCATCAAAATGATAAAATGTGAATTAATCAAAAGAGAAAACCAACGGTTTATGATATGAAACTAAAACGAATTATAAAGAAAGCAATCCACGAAAACCAATGGACTAAAGGCTATTGGCTAAGGACATGCCTAAAGAATATGGCAGCATTCTTCCCTGTCATGGATAGCGCTGTAACAGCACAACATTAGAGCTAACTGTAAAAATCGGTTGAAAAGGGCTTAACTCATCATATCAGTACTATAAAGCACAAAAACCTAACAAGCTACCGAAAGATACAAAGTATATGACAGTCCATTCAAAATAAATATAGGAAACAGTAGTTTGTCGATGTATTTATGCAAAGGAGAAAAGTTATAAATGGGTACAAATAATTGTAGAACTAGGCATCCCTAAACAGACATATACCGGACTAATCGTGCCTGCACAATTCTGCAAGTTTTACTCGTGCTGAAGGCCATGCGCAAAATGCTGCATAAGTTCTATTAAATGATTAACGGAAGTTTAATGCTTTAAATTCAAGAACACAGTTTTGCAATGTTTTGTATGATTATGCAATAATTTAAATTCAAGTGCACAGTTTTGTAATTACTTTACGTGCATTAACATACACAATTTAACAATTGTTTGATGAACTAGGCTTCTTTACTTCACATGTATATACTAGTATGTACTGCTCACTTGTTCAATTTCCAGAGGGAATTTTCATAGTTAACTATCATATGAAAATTGTAAAACAATGCTTATCCAGGGCCCGTATGCATTTATGATACCTTAACCGTATTAAATTATTTTTCATATTTCCTTATATATTCATTGATATATTGCTGTTAACGAAAATATTGCAAATTTCAAATTTTGCATACGGAGAAGACTTTAACCTAAATAGTAAATTGTATCTGAAAGAAAATTTAGTAATCACTTCCAATAGAAGTGTCCTTATTTATTGATATCGACATTTTTGGAGAATTGCTTAAATTTGTCTAAAATCTAGCAAGAATGTATGCAGTTTTGGGTCATCTTTAGGCATTGATAACTTTCCAGTGAAATATTCGGAAGTACGCTAAGATGTTGATAATACCTTACCGTAAACATATGAATCTAATAATGTGTGTTTTAGTAAAGATTGTAGGACTATTGAAAAATGCCAAATTCATGGAAAATTGATCCTACCCCTTTTTTATTGTTGTAAAAGGGAAGTGATAAAAAAGTTTATTTCAAATGAAATGGAATTTTTGAAACCCCAAAAGAAATTGTAAGCAGTGGTCTGGAAGGGGGCGGCATCCCACCAGAAGCTGAACGATTATATTAAAATTCTTATTGAAAAAAACAATGTTTTATAAAATTATTTGTAAGCACATGCTTACAATGCTACACTGGTGCTACGCCATTGAAACCTTTATCATGTATTGTTAAAGTTAAAAATAAAGTGTTGTCTCCAGAAAATAAATAGGCTTCCATCCAGCAACACCCAATAAAGATGAATTAAAGATTAAGTAAACGGAGAGTTTTGGATTACAAATATTTTTTTCTTCCCATGCTCATCCATCAAAACGTCAACCTTTTCTCTTATGCGCCAATTTGTCATCTGTTACAACATTTTACTTTGTTACGTATTATTGAATTGTTTTACATACCAACATCAATTTAACCCCAGCTCATAATAAAAGTATGTATTGGTCAATCAATGTAAATAATCATAACAAACTTTTACACGGATTAGTACATGTGATGAGCTAATATATAGTATACGGTAATTATAGAAAGTTTTCGATTTAAGTATTCCTTAGTTAAGTGAAGATTTAAGTAATTTTATGCATACGACTGAAGAATTTTACTAAACTAAGGGAATTCTTAGTGAAATCTAAGTTTAAGGAACACTTAAGTTAAGATGTTTTATGCATACGGGCCCTGTTCAACAAACTATTGTAAAACAGGTCATGATCAATTCTGCAAAATCATGTGACAAAACATTCTATAGTGTACCTTGAAAAGGACGATTTTCTTTAATATCCTCTTTCGTGTAGAGGACGAATTTATTCATACGCTTTACACATAAAAACATTGATTCAATCTTTTAAATAATGGACGAATTCATATATTGTGGAACAAATTATTCCAAATCAAACACGATTTAATAATTGATATGCAAAAGCTTGTCAAAAAGAGAACACGTCCTACTTTACATGCTATAATATAACATGTAACAATTAAATTCTTTCTGTAAAAGAGGGACGAAAGATACCAGAGGGACAGTCAAACTCATAGATCGAAAACAAACTGACAACGTCATGGCCAAAAATAAAAAGACAAACAGACAAATAATAGTACAGATGACACAACATAGAAAACTAAAGACTAAGCAACACGAACCCCACCAAAAACTGGGGGTGATCTCAGGTGCTCCGGAAGGGTAAGCAGATCCTGCTCCACATGTGGCACCCGTCGAGTTGCTTATGTTATTTCAAATCCGGTAAATAGTCTAATTCGGTAAGTCACATTCGTGAAAAGGGAAGGGTATTGTAGTTACGACATAAGGTACATATCCGATATCATCTGTGAAACGGTTATTCCATAACGGTCAACCAACTCGTGATGGCGTCCGTAAAATTTACGAAGGGATGACTTCAACTTCACCATTTGGAACTCTTGGTTTAATAGCTTCCTTGTGAGCAGCAATCCTCTATCAAGGAAATCATGATAGGAAACACAAGCCCGGGAATATCGTATCAATTGGGAGATATATACTCCGTATGCAGGCGCTGCTGGAATGTTGCTACATAGAAATGGAAAGTTCACAATTGAGAAGCTGAAATCATCTCTTTTGTCGTAAAGTTTTGTTTTCAATCGACCCTCATTGTCAATTTCTAGATGTAAGTCAAGATATGAGGCAGACTTAACTGTATCTGTAGTATCCTTTATCTCTAGTTCGATGGGATAGATTCGTTCAACATAGTCACCAAATTTTGTATTATTTAGTGAGAGAACATCATCTATATAGCGGAACGTAGAGTTAAAGGATATTGCTAACTTCTTATCTCTCTTCCTAAGAAGCTCCTGTATGAAGTCAGCCTCATAATAATAAAGAAACAAGTCGGCAAGAAGAGGGGCACAATTGGTTCCCATTGGAATTCCGACAGTCTGTTGAAAAACACGTCCTCCAAACGTAACAAATATGTTGTCAATCAAGAAATCAAGCATCTTGATAATGTCAGTTTCAAAGAATTTTTTGTTTGAATCAGAGTGATTCTTTACAAAGTAGGATTTATCCCTCCCCAAGACAAGATACTTGTATCTACGTTCGCCATTCTTTTTAATGAAACAAAGTAATACCAACTCTTTCAATTTGTCTTTTAGTTTGGAATGGGGAATACTTGTGTAAAGTGTAGAAAAGTCAAATGTTTTAATACTATTGCAAGATGAGAGAGTCTTAGATTGTATGTACTCTAAAAGATCTTGGATCTAAAAGATAATGGAGGAACAAAAAGAAACAAAGTAAATGGTTTTGTAACTTACATTTATCATGTAAATTGTGTTTAACGGAATTTGAAATAAACTGTCTAAACTATTTTTAGCATTGGTCGAAAATCTACGTTAGTTATTTTTCATGGAATTGCTGGTGTATCCTTAGTTCTAGCCACGGTTTGCACAACATACCGAAGTGAGTAATTAAGGCAACAGTAGATCATTAATGTTCAAATTTCTTAAAACGATTAGGAAAAGATAAATCAATGTAAAAACAGAAACTGGGGGAGTCGCACGAACTCCAAAAGGAGCGAGACCGGGTGCGTCGACAGGGAAAGCGTCTTCTTCTGTGAATTCAATGCAGGTCCAATTTGTTATCCGGCATGACGTAAACGGCGAATCAAAGAATTCAACTTTATATATAACTAATATAGGACAATGATGTCGATTAAAAAATACACCATTCTAGGCTCCTTTTGTTTCCCACATAATTAATATTACCAATATTTAACAAGATCCAGGTACGGGTCGAATCCAATACCGATACCAATAGTATATGACACATGTAGTTTCTGGTTGAAGTAAGAAAACTCGGACGGGTTCAAACAGAAATACTTTGAAAGCAGAGAAAACTGAGCACCTTATAATCAGCATGACTCTATCAGATGACAATACGAATACTAAAAATAAGGCATAGGTACTTTAATTCAGTCACAGACCCGCGATGTCGCGTGCGGGTGTGTTCTAGTATTATATAAATGTTCGACTATTCTTAAAGATTATCAACCAATTATTCAGAGAAAATTTGTGAATAACGATGCATTTATTTTGTATTAAAGTACATGTCCTTCTAAAATATAAATGCCGAGTTGCACATTACAAATGAAAATAAAACAAACAAGTATAATGATGTCGTTATAAGTGTGAAAGGGGCTATTTCGTGTCTCCTGTTTTTGCGAATATTAACAAATTCTATGATTCTTTCAAGATCGTAATACTTTTATTAAAATTAAACAGGATGATGAATTCTGTTCATATTTGTGCAGACAAACATGTCAGTGATTACAACATTGTGGCGGCATCAACATATCTGAAACAAGATTGACCATGAATAGTTTTTTTCAGTGGCGGATCCATCGGGAGAGGGGGGGGGGGGGTCCGGGGGTTGGAACCCTCCTTTTTTTGCGATCAATGCATTTAAATGGGGACATATAGTTTGAACCCCCCCCCCCTTATCCTGGGTTGTGACCCCCCCCCCCCCCCCCCCCCTTTAAAAATGGTTGGATTCGCCCCTGATTTTGTTATCAGATATATATATACCAAATCCTACTATCTAGTGAATATATGAAAGATGTTGTTTGAAAGATCCGTAACGCTTTGCGATTTTCGAATACAGTTGACCAAAAATAGTCCTTATTGCACCATCTCCTATACTTTTTTAAATGGTATGACTAGTATGAAAGATTATAAGTCAATTATTTGGTAAAATCGAACCTGATGTATAAAGACCACTAATCTAACTAGTGTATTTGTATACAATTACTAGCATGGATAAATATTTTTTTTTCGAAAGCCATATGTCACTTTAAATAATTTCTCCGTTTAACTGTGTTTTCCGTCATTGTAGGTGAATACTCGTGGCTTCCAACACTAGGTACTGTATTTTCCTTTGTTGGTAGATTTGCTATCACTGGGTCATTTAGTACCGTATTCCTGTATACACCAGAACTGTATCCAACAAATCTGAGGTATTAAACAAGGTTATTTCGGTATGGAAAAAGAGTGTGGATCGTATAATAAAAAAGTATGAACAAAAATGAGAACGTTTAAACGATTTTCGTATGCACAACACATTATTCTTGAAAAAACTTTCATATAGTAGAGATCAAACGTTTGGAAAGTCTAAAATATAAAACGGGAAAAAAAGAAATGGACCCTTGTAATTGGATTAAATAAATTTGAACGAAGTGATTTAATAGAATTCCAGATTTATGGTAATATCATTTAAAATCTAGTTGCTTTAAAAAGCGGCATCTCTTATATATATATTAAATTTTTCCTCAAAAAAGTTTTGCCCTGAGCGTTGTTGATACAGGCTTATCCAGAATGCATATGAAATGCAGAAAAAAATAATGTTATCTGACACAGGAAGTTACCACTGGGCAAATCTGGTTGTTCAAAGGAAGTATCCAAATATAAGCAACAATACACATTGATATGTCATGTTATGAATTATTCTCTCATTCCTTTCCAGTCTTAGTGTGCGGAATCTTTTTGTATTCTTCATTTATAAGAATATGTCGAATTTACCACATTATTATAGACAGAAGATGTAATATTCGTTGTAGAAATGTTGGATTAAGTATGGCTTCATCTGGTGCAAGGGCAGGATCAATGATATCTCCTTTCGCTATAACATTGGTAAGTGCTTACAAAATGAGTAACAGGACGTGTGGGTGTACCTTACTGCGACAATAAATCAAGAACAAAATGATTAAAAGACATTCAAAGGGCAACACACAGTCTTCAACAATAGACAGGCGTTGTCGAAAAATATCAAACAGTTACTCTCAATCGTCCCTAAAGTTGTACATAAATTTAACAGAAACAATGAGAAATCTTTCATTAAATCCATTTCTCAAAAATATCTTAATCATTAATATATCACATAAGACAACTACGAACGAGATTCCTGACTTGGACCGGACAGGCAGATGCAACTCTAGCTGGTAAAATAGAAAGAACATACAATAAAAACCAATGCAATCAGCTCTAAAACTTCTAAAATTAGTGCCCGTTCTTTACGTAACACGACTTTATGTCCGAAATATTCATCTCCAAAGAAATAATGTCTATAAGGCCAAGAACACAGATTTGAAGAATATGATCCACGATGAAATTGACATTGCACAAAATATAGCTTTGTTACTATATTTAGGAAAAAAACAAAACTTGTTATATCGAGAGTAACAAGGCGAATGAGGTGCTTCTCTAAGTAAAGCATACTGATGTAGATATTGTAACATTGTTAACTTTTTTACTTAATATAAGATTATGCTTTAGGCGGAATATGTATCTTGGGGACCAGCTGCAGTGTTCGCTTCAATGAATGTTATTGTTACCGTTTCTTTACTGACACTACCAGAAACAATGGGACGAGAACTTCCTACCACTATAACAGAACTTAAAGCTTGGTATAAGGACAAGGGAGCTCATGGAACTAAAACCAAACACTGACATCTTTAATGATTTCAATGAACTGCTATAAAAATGTAATCAGAAGTACCCTTCATATTTTATGGAAAAGATATACAGAGGGTGTGAACTTCCCTATGTACACCATGGTTTGTGCGATTCACATGGGATTCTACAGTTTCTTAGTTATCCTACCGTATGAATATGTTATTGGATCTTGTACATTGTCGTAATGTTTGATGGTTTGATCTTGTATTACAGTTCCTCCTCTCTTTATCATTTTCCCCATTTTATCATATGTTATAGTTTGGATATTTCATGAATAGACATTTCAACAGATTGGATAGCCTTCTTAATGATTTATATCACCAAATATATATTTGATCAACATATCGATGTCATGTTGAAAAAACAACTTTATTTGTATAGTATTATTTGAATACTGATGAAAGTTGTCCCGACTAGAGTATTATATTGAAATAGCTAAAAATCAGATAAAAATCAAACAAATATGTAACATTAACATATATAAAATAATAAGAAACATCTTTAAACAGTACTTATCTATACATCCATCACAATTAGTTTTGAATTACATTTTTGTACTTACCTTTTTAAAGTCATACATACGGTATAAAAACATCATCTTTGTCTTGATGATAATGTAAAACAAATTGTAGAAGAGAAGCAAGATTAGGCTGGAAAGTTTGGAACAGATAAAAACCACCAATGTTAATTTAAAAATTGTACTTTCCAGACCCGGTGTGAAGCTACTTCTCCGATCATGTGTTATCGTTCAAAACATGACAACACAAACAGAATTGATTAATACTCATATCAAGAATTTTCTATAGTACATGTGCATCTATGAATGAAAAGAAATATGTTGAAAATACAAAGCAGGATTTCAAAAATTAGTTAATCAATCTAACTATGTTTCTTTGAAATATTAAATTGCAAATATAGCCGACTATACGGTATGGTTTTTTTTCTCATTGTTGAAGGACATGTGGTTGCCTATAATTCCTTACATCCACTTCATTTGAACTTTGGTGGATTGTTGTCTCATTGGCAATTATACCACATCTCCTTATTTTTATAAAGTACGTTATGGTTATGTATTTGAAAGCATATTTAGAGGTCAAATTATGCAGGTATCGTGAATTTCAGTTTTTCTTTATAAAATAATTTTTTTATTGTCTTATAAAGGCACTGTAACTTGTAAGTACTTGATAGAAGTGTATATAGTATTTAAATCCCTTCGGGCTGGTATGCTGAGGCCATCCAAATTAACTGGATATAAAGGATAACACAGATACACGTTGGTCTACTTTATATTTTGACATACATTTAGAATTTGGCAGTGAGTATTTTACGACAAAGAAGACTTCTGATATAATTCTTGCGTTTTCTATCGTTATTTCTGTGACAGAGGGTTGCTGCTTAAATGAAAGCAGGAATTGGTCTTATTGGTAAAGTTCAACTCATCTCTACGTTAGTTTTACAAAGACCACGGTAGGTATAGTGTCCGGCTAGGATCGTGGTTTTTTCGAGTGAATCGGTCCATTTTTTTCGAGTGTAGATCGGGTTTTTTCGAGTGATAAAACATGCGATCAGGTCAATTAACTGCTATTTCGTAATTATAATAGGTTTTTACATGACTACCCATCTTATTTTGAATACTATACATGTTTTGAACAACAAAGAAGCACAATTTCCTTGTATTTAACCAAAAAATTCAGTTCTTAATATTTTCCGGGTTTTTTCGAGAGTAACTTTGAAACCGTCCGGGTTTTTAAACAAATGGTCCGGGTTTTTTAACGAAAATTTTGATAAGAAAAAAGGTATTATTGACTTTAAAAATGACTTTTCTAGTTTATAACTGTAATTAAATGAATGAAAATTATCGTATATTCTCAATAAATCACCAAACCATATTAGACATTTTCGAAAACTTATCGACACTGACGCTTACACCTATGCCTAGGACGACAGGTAACCTTTTTAGGTTGGGTCATCTCAAGGTGTACAATGAGCACAGGCATTTATAAAAATATATATGTATACTTTACACTTTAAATACTGTATAAAAAAATTTTTTTCAATGATTTGTTGATTTATTGGCTCTGCTTAGAAGCTGAGAATTGACCGATCTTCATATTATAATTTTTAAAAAAGGGGGAAGACTTTGTGTAAATTAGTAGAACTTTCCACAGAAAGTCAGGATTCTACTTCGTCAAAATCAACTCTCAATAACGCCGATTATTTTTTTCAATCGTGAAAATGGAAGCCATTGTAGGGATGACCCGCGCTGTCAACTTAGCTCTTGAAAACCGATAAATTTATCCACTTGGCATAATTACGATCCTTAGACAGTTGTGTTTTAAAAAACAAATGTATCTACTAGCTATAAAGCATCTCATGTACTTGTAGGCCTTTTGTCAACTAAAAACTATTGTCTGGTTGGTTGGTTGTCAGGGGGAAATTTTGAAAGTTAATAAAAACATTAAAAAAATTCTATTTAAGTATTATGTGGAAGGGCAGACTAAACATTTGCAGAGGTTGAAGAATAATTAACCTAAATTACACACACAAAAATGTTTGGTTTTTTTTAAGTTATGCATTTTTAAGATCCACTCATAAAGTCATGGACTTTTTGTATAAATCCAAGGAGTAGTTAGTGAACAACATTTGTCCCACTTTTTTTTTTATACATTTCATAAATAAAATAATTAATACGCCTAATTTTTCACTAAAAAATGAGTGAACGAAAGTAAAACAAAATACAACTAAGAAATACACTTCCAGTTTAAACATTTGAAATAGCACGAAGCTTTTCTTATTTTATTCAAACACACCTACTCTGTTGTTATGACAAATTACAAAAGTATTTCACTTGACCCATAAATTTGTTGTTTTGGTACTGTGAATGTGTAATGTTATTATATCAAAAAGTAGCCTAAATATGTAACACTCCCAAACGTGTCCTCCCCCCCCAAACGTGTCCGATTCCCCCAAACGTGTCTATTCCCTCAAACGTGTCCGTAATATTCAATGTTGCCCAAACGTGTCCGATTTCATAACCCCCAAACGTGTCCGACAATAGGGATCATTCGTAATATTTCTTCCTGTAGACGTCGCTGGTGTTCCATAAGTGGTTGTCGGAAACGTTTTAATCACTTGGACGCTTGAATCGCATTACGTTGCACATGTTTACATTAGTAACCACAAATTATCGACACTCGCTAATTTCACCAACCTAAGCTTCAAAATTGTTGTGTCCCCGGCTGCAATTATTCTGAAGGGGGACCACAGATTCCCAAAAGACAATGAAATTCTTTTGAAATGGAGAGAAGGCATCAAGAGAGTTGATCCACCCATCAAAAATATCTAGCCTTCGGCTAGGGAAACCCGGCGGAAAGTCGACCAAGTTTGCCATAACCAGCTGATAACCATGTCATGCCAGGAGATTATATAACAACAGGATTAGGTTATTATGTATTTATATTTTTTTTTATATTTAGTACATTATTAAACCTCTTTGTTTCATTTTTTCTCGATTAAACAGCCCAATAATTTGACAGGTTATTATTTATTAAAATAGGGGGATGACACAGGGATGTATTTTATTCTTCAAATATACCCTCACACTTTGCAAGTTTTTTCCTAGTCTTCACACTTTGTAAGTTTTTTCCTAGTTCTCACACTTTGTAAGTTTTTTCCTAGTCTTCACACTTTGTAAGTTTTTTCCTAGTCTTCACACTTTGTAAGTTTTTTCCTAGTCTTCACACTTTGTAAGTTTTTTCCTAGTCCTCACACTTTGTAAGTTTTTTCCTAGTCCTCCCACTTTGTAAGCTTTTTCCTAGTCCTCACACTTCGTAAGTTTTTTACTAGTCTTCACATTTTTTCACCCTTTTACCTTTGTTTGCATTGTAAATAAGAAATAATAATTATGTTGTGCACTTAATTATAGCAAGTGAAATATATTTCCCTGACAAAACAATGCATGAAAGGAAGAGAACTACATATATTGGGAAATATGACAATCCCTATATTGCATTCTAAAAAAAACCATGGTACACATGAGCATAATTTTTTTATTTGTTTGTCGCAATAAAGTCTGAATTTTCTAAGGACTTTACATTAAACTTATGGCAAAAGCTGTGTGAACAATTTTTTTTAATTCTTCAAAGTTGGAAATCAAAGAGTATTTTTGTGAGAAAAAAAACATCACACACATACCCGCATTAAACGCTTGTCCTTTATGAATGATAAGAAAAATTTCTGAACCTGCAGTTTATTAAATAACATGATGCTTTGTGGTTTCCTGTTTTAATATTTCAGAAGCCATCATGGATAACAGACTTTTTACCCAACCATGAAGTGATGGATGGGATACATCTTTATGTTTAAAATGAATTCATGGTTAAAATCCAAGTGGCTGCAAGTGCGAGGATCAATACTTCTGTCAGAACCAGATGTGTAAAAAAAATTTGACAAAGGTGACAACAAATGGCAAATAGTGGAATTATGAAACAGGATTTATTTACTAGCCAAGACAGTTCGATCCTTATATTAACACACAAACTTTTCTGAAAGGGAAATTCCAACTAGATCAGAAGAAAGTAGTTTGTGATAGAAAAGTGTCATCCAACCGAATTCACATTAAAAGAGTCCTTGTATTGTCTAAAAGTTACACAAGGGTAAAACTTAATGCCCCTCCTTCGCTGTGGCAGGGGAATAAAAAATCTGAAACATGTAATTCCACGTGGAAACTTCTAATTCAACTTGGTTCCAGAATTATCTATGTTTGCTGTGTTCTTTCTAATCTCATAAAAATACATTGTAAATAAATATGCATAAAAGATGAAATGGATTTACATGCAATTGATTTTATTATTTGTTCTAATGTGGTGCTGTTTCACCACTGCTTTCCCAGTTAGCACCAAAAAAAAATAGAAAATGTTGAAAAAATATTGTAGAAAAATATCAAACTCATGCAAAAATGTATGGCGTTAAAAATATTTTCAAAACATTTTCATGATACTTTTCAAACATCATTAAAATGTTACTGAATTTTGATGACAATGTTTGTAAAATGTCTTATAAAGGATTTGAATGTGTTTGTTAATCAAATATCCCTGAAACATTTTAAAAACATATAAAAATTCATTTCTGCAGGATAAAATGTTTTGAAAAAGTTCAAAAAATATTTTTTAACAAAATGTTTTAATCATCTTCATATTCTCAAAAAATCGTTAAAAAAAATCATTTAAATGTTATACGAAATATCATTATAAAAATGTTTTCTAACATAATCTTTCAAGTCCTTTTATAAAATATTCAGAATATAATTGAGAATGGAAATGGGGAATGTGTCAAAGAGACAACAACCCGACCATAGAGCAGACAACAGCCGAAGGCCACCAATGGGTCTTCAATGCAGCGAGAAACTCCCGCACCCGGAGGCGTCCTTTAGCTGGCCCCTAAACAAATATGTATATTAGTTCAGTGATAATGGACGTCATACTAAACTCCAAATTTTACACAAGAAACTAAAATTAAAAAGGATACAAGACTAACAAAGGCCAGAGGCTCCTGACTTGGGACAGGCGCAAAAATGCGGCGGAGTTAAACATGTTTTTTGAGATCTCCCCCCTCCCCCCATACCTCTAGCCAATGTAGAAAAAACAAACGTACAACAGTACGCATAAACAATGTTTAATATCAGAGACAGATTTAGGAGTGGGGTGCCTTTATGGCCCTTATGGAGCTACATTTATGGTTAATCCAGATTTTTTTATTACTCTCAAAACTTTGTCTAGTTTGGGGTATGATGACCCCTTTCTATGCCCCCGCAACTGAAAGTTGGGGGGAGGGGGCATATTATTTTACCCCGGTCTGTCCTTCTGTCTGTCTGTCCGTCCGTCCCATTATGGGTATATAGTTATTCAGCATAACTCCTCCTACAGTTAGAATCCTAGGAA
Source organism: Mytilus californianus (assembly GCF_021869535.1). Classification (NCBI taxonomy): domain Eukaryota; kingdom Metazoa; phylum Mollusca; class Bivalvia; order Mytilida; family Mytilidae; genus Mytilus; species Mytilus californianus. Next base: position 66,836,099 of record NW_026262679.1, on the reverse strand, counting down.
GTTTTCACTTTGCTGTCTGTTTGTACATATATTGAAGATGTGCATGTGGTCAGGGTTTTGATTTTTATTAATATTTGCTCTTTTGTGAGATACAATGTAGTTGAACTTTGTCATTTTTGGGGTATAAGCGGTTAAATGTTATAGTTATTTTAAAATAACACTTTGCATCTACGGGGGCATCAATTGTCTCTCCCAGACACAATAATATCTCAAAGAAAGTCCTACATTGACTTTGTTTTAATACAGTTACTTCAGAGTGGATTGGGGGGGATCACTTTATTTAGATTCAAAATCCTGGATCAACATTTGAGAAAACAACTGCCGTCATACTGATCTTTACCCCACATCTCCTTTTACATTTGTCTGCATGCTGTTGATGCCGGCTTAATCTACATATATTTTGGCTATTTTTGTCGGGTTGATGTCTCATTGACAAACCCCAATATTTCCTGTCTTAGATATCAATTTTATTGAATAGTCCATTTTTTTGTATTTTGCACTGAACACATATGAAAAAGAAGATGTGGTATGATTGCCAATGAGACAACTCTCCACAAGAGACCAAATGACACAGAAATAATTACAACTATAGGTCACCGTACAGCCTACAACAATGAGCAAAGCCCATACCACATAATTTGTTTCACTTGCATAGAGGTATTAATTTTTTCAGATTATAAATATCCTCATGCATTTCATTTGGTCCAGCATTGAACAAATTTTTTTCTTAGAAGTGTTTTTTTATCTTTTGTTTGATCATGTGTAGCATCTGTCATTTTCTGTCTGAACAGCTTTTCGATGGTTTTTTTTGCTGTCTTGGTCAACAATACACAAGATAACAACAATAAGAAATGCAAAAATTTTATTTAATTCACTGTTCTTTTTCATTTTTTCTTTTGTTCCATTCTTTTTATTTCTCTTGACTTCTGCTGGCTTCTGTAAAGAAAATGTTAACAAATTAGTCCTGTTGTTTAGTGAGTAAACTAGTGGAGATAATATAAATTTCACCAAATTACACAAGAAAATTTTATTTTAATCCAGTCTGGTTTCATAAAAATTTATATTGAAAAGCGACATCTAATCAGTGTGGCTGGATTCGGAAGGAATATTCATAGCTATTAGATATGCACGTACATCTGTGGAGTTTCAGGTGTATTATTATCATACGAGTCTGTAACGGTAGAGTTCACCAGTACTAAAATAAAACTGTACAGTACCATTTTCCCAACTGAGATTAGGTCCTGTAACCTTTACTTGGTCTTAACACAAATACATTTTTGTGATATAGATTGAGGCTATAAAAGGATAAATACCTTCACACAATCTGCTCCTCCAGAATGTTTTGAACCTAAGCTTATACATTTTGGCTCCTCTAATTGATTCTACAAAAGATAAAAAAAAAGACAAAATATCAAATAAAATACAGTCAAGAAAAAATCACATTGTACAAGTCAGCTACAAAGGTCACAACATTCAATAAAATGCTTCGCTGGGGCGCAGCTTGATACGACCGCAGAGGTCGAACCCTGAACAGTTGGGGCAAGTATGGACACAACATTCAAGCTTGATACAGCTCTGAATTTGGATTGTTATTAAATATTTGACACAGCATAGGTTTCTGACACAGAAAGAATGTGGTCTAAGAACTTGAATTTTTTTAATTTACCTATTATGGTCCAATGTCCAAAATCAAAATACATGGTTAGATTCAGCATATCAAAGAACCCCATATATTCAATTTTTGTTAAAATCAAACAAAGTTTAATTTTGGACCCCAACTTGGACAAACTTGAAAACTGGGCCCATAATCAAAAATCTAAACACATGTTTAGATTCAGCATATCAAAGAACCCCAAGAATTCAATTTTTGCTAAAATCAAACTAAGTTTAATTTTGGACCCTTTGGACCTTAATGTAGACCAATTTAAAAAACGGGACTTAAAATTAAAAATCTAAATACACGGTTAGATTTGGAATATCAAAGAACCCCAATAATTCAATTTTTGATGAAATCAAACAAAGTTTAATTTTGGACCCTTTTGACCTCAATATGAACCAATTTGATAGCGGGGCCCACAAATAAAAAATCTAAATTCATGGTTAGATTCAGCATATCAAAGAACCCCATATATTCAATTTTTGTTGAAATCAAAAAAAGTTTAATTTTGGACCCCAACTTGGACCAACTTGAAAACTGGTCCCATAATCAAAAATCTAAACACATGTTTAGATTCAGCATATCAAAGAACCCTAAGAATTCAATTTTTGTTAAAATCAAACTAAGTTTAATTTAGGACCTCAATGAAGACCAATTTAAAAACGGGACCCAAATTAAAAATCTAAAAACACGGTTAGATTTGGCATATCAAAGAACCCCAATAATTCAATTTTCGATGAAATAAAACAAAGTTTAATTTTGGACCCTTTTGACCTCAATATCAACCAATTTGATAGCGGGGCCTACAAATAAAAAATCTAAATACATGGTTAGATTCAGCATATCAAAGAACCTCATATATTCAATTTTTGTTGAAATCAAACAAAGTTTAATTTTGGACCCCAATTTGGACCAACTTGAAAACTGGGCCCATAATCAAAAATCTAAATACATGTTTAGATTCAGCATATCAAAGAACCCCATATATTCAATTTTTGTTGAAATCAAACAAAGTTTAAATACTGGACCCTATCTTGGACCAACTTGAAAACTGGGCCCATAATCAAAAATCTAAACACATGTTTAGATTCAGCAAATCAAAGAACCCCAAGAATTCAATTTTTGTCAAAATCAAACTTAGTTTAATTTTGGACCCTTTGGACCTCAATGTAGACCAATTTAAAAAACAGGACCCAAAATTAAAAACCTAAATACACGGTTAGATTTGGAATATCAAAGAACCCCAATAATTCAATTTTAGATGAAATCAAACAAAGTTTAATTTTGGACCCTTTTGACCTCAATATGAACCAATTAGATAACGGGGTCCACAAATAAAAAATCTAAATACATGGTTAGATTCAGGATATCAAAGAACCCCATATATTCATTTTTTGTTGAAATCAAACAAAGTTTAATTTTGGACCCCAATTTGGACCAACTTGAAAACTGGGCCAAAAATCAAAAATCTAAATACATGTTTAGATTCAGCATATCAAAGAACCTCATATATTCAATTTTTGCTAAAATCTAACAAAGTTTAATTTTGGACCCTTTGGACATTAATGTAGACCAATTTGAAAACTGGACCCAAAATTAATAAAATGCTCCGCAGGGCGCAGCTTGATACGACCGCAGAGGTCGAACCCTGAACAGTTGGGGCAAGTATGGACACAACATTCAAGCTTGATACAGCTTTGGATTTGGATTGTGATTAAATATTTGACACAGCATAGGTTTCTAACACAGATTGAATGTGGTCTAAGAACTTAAAAATTTTAAATTGGACATTCACCTATTAAGGTCCAATATCCAAAATCTAAATACATGGTTAGATTCAGCATATCAAAGAACCCCAAGAATTCAATTTTTGATGAAATCAAACAAAGTTTAATTTTGGACCCTTTTGACCTCAATGTGGACAAAGTTGATAACGGGGCCCAAAAATCAAAAATCTAAATACATGGTTAGATTCAGCATATCAAAGAACCCCATATATTCAATTTTTGTTGAAATCAAACAAAGTTTAATTTTGGACCCCGATTTGGACCAACTTGAAAACTGGGCCCATAATCAAAAATCTAAATACATGTTTAGATTCAGCATATCAAAGAACCCTAAGAATTCAATTTTTGTTAAAATCAAACTAAGTTTAATTTTGGACCCTTTGGACCTTAATGTAGACCAATTTGAAAACGGAACCAAAAATTAAGAATCTAAATACACGGTTAGATTCGGCATATCAAAGAACCCCAATAATTCAATTTTTGATGAAATCAAACAAAGTTTAATTTTGGACCCTTTTGACCTCAATGTGGACAAAGTTGATAACGGGGCCCAAAAATCAAAAATCTAAATACATGGTTAGATTCAGCATATCAAAGAACCCCATATATTCAATTTTTGTTGAAATCAAACAAAGTTTAATTTTGGACCCCGATTTGGACCAACTTGAAAACTGGGCCCATAATCAAAAATCTAAATACATGTTTAGATTCAGCATATCAAAGAACCCTAAGAATTCAATTTTTGTTAAGATCAAACTAAGTTTAATTTTGGACCCTTTGGACCTTAATGTAGACCAATTTGAAAACGGAACCAAAATTTAAGATTCTAAATACACAGTTAGATTCGGCATATCAAAGAACCCCAATAATTCAATTTTTGATGAAATCAAACAAAGTTTAATTTTGGACCCTTTGGACCTCAATGTGGACCAATTTAAAAACGGGGCCCAAAATCCAAAAACTAAATACACGGTTAGATTCAGCATATTAAAGAACCCCATGAAATCAAGAATAAAACCCCATTGAAATTGGTCAAGAAATAAGCAATTTATAGGAAGTATCTTCTTTTGCACAATCCTGTGCTATTAAATATTTCTTGCTATTGCGCAATACTGTACAATTGACAATTTCTTGCTATTGCGCAATATTGTGCTATTGGATATTTCTTGCTATTGCGCAATACTGTGCAATTGAAGATTTCTTGCTATTGCGCAATACTGTGCAATTGAAGATTTCTTGCTATTGTGCAATACTGTGCAATTGAAAATTTCTTGCTATTGCACAATACTTATTATATAATAATTTACACATCCTGTTTGGTGTGTATCTCCTACCATATCATTATTATTTGATTTTAAATATAAATCAGAAATAACCAACTTAAAATGGAAAATTTTAAAAGAAACAAAAAAGGAAAAAAAGAAAAAAAAGGAAAAAAAAATAAATCCCCCCCCCCAAATTTTTTGAACCCCCATTATGATTCATCACCCCCAAACTCAAACCCAGCTTTCCCTTTGTGATATGGAACCTTGTAGTACAATTTCAGAAAGATCCATACACTTACACACAAGTTATTGTCATGAAACTAGAAAAATGCTTGTTTTTTGCCCCTTTTTTGGCCCCTAATTCCTAAAATTTGGAGGCAATTACCCCCAAAATCAATCCCAGCATTCCTTTAGTGATATGGAACCTTGTGGTACAATGTCAGAGAGATCCATACACTAACACACAAGTTATGTCTGGAAGTTACAAAAATGCTTATTTTTGGCCCCTTTTTGGCCCCTAATTCCTTTACTGTTATTACCATAACCCCCAAAATCAATCCCAACCTTCCTTTTGTGGTATTGAACCTTGTGGTAAAATTTCATAAAGATCCATTCACTTAAACTAAAGTTAGAGTGCGAAAACCAATGTGTCTTCGGACGACGCCGGACGACGCCGGACGACGACGACGACGACGACAACGACGACGACGCCAACGTCATACCAATATACGACCACAAAAATTTTTTTGCGGTCGTATAAAAATCTAAATACACTGTTAGATTCGGCATAACAAATAAATAAATGTGATCAAAGATTTTACAAAACTAATGCGCCATACTGTGCAATTAAAGATTACTTCTTGAAATTTTTCAATATTTGAAATTTGAAAAAAAATAATATTTGAAGAATAATTCTTTTTAATTTCTGAAATCTGAAATGAGAAAAAATTGGCCCCCCACAATTTCTTTTTATCCCCCCACCCTTTTTCCCCAAAAAATTCTTTCCCTCAAGATATGGTCATAATCTCAATTCAAATTTCCAATGGAGTTGGCAACCATAATTACCCATTTAAATTTACCATAGTGCTAACTTAATCTATTTTATAATAGAATTAATAAAAATATAGTGTCAAATCTTTCATATGGATTTTTTTGTAAAAAAAAAAGATGAAAACATTTGCAGATATTTTTACTGGTCTTCCTTTATAAATATGCATTTCTTTAAACATAAATTAAAAGCAGTGTAAGGGAAGTAACCAAAACGTTGTATTTGGATTACCTCCCTTACACTGTTTTAGATTATCTTTATTGTTCATTAACCATTACTTTATACATAATTTAAAAGCAGTGTAAGGGAGATAATTTCAATGATGTATTTGATTTATCTCCCTTACACTGCTTTAAATTATGTTTTGTACTAAAGTATTTGTCCATTAACCAGGACAACCTTGTTTTTCCCCCTTTTTTGCCCCTAATTCCTAAACGGTTTGAGCCATAACCCCCTAAAGCAAATCCTAACCATCCCTTTGTGGTATGGAAACTTGTAGTATAATTTCAGAGAGATCCATACACCGTTCCACAGTTATTGTCTGGAAACTAGAAAATGCTCATTTTTGGCCCCTTTTTGGCCCCTCATTCCTTAACTGTTGGTACCATAACCCCCAAAATCAATCCCAACCTTCCTTTTGTGGTATTTAACCTTATGGTCAAATTTCAAAAAGATCCATTCACTTAAACTAAAGTTAGAGTGCGAAAACCAATATGTATTCGGACGACGACGCCGAACGACGACGACGCCAACGTCATACCAATATACGACCACAAAATTTTTTTGCGGTCGTATAAAAATGAAAGAAAATTCAAACAAGAAAACTAATGGCTTGATTTTAAATTATAAAATAAGACAATAAAAAAACAAATATATATGTATATATATCAGAAATTAACCAACTATAACTACTAGATTAAAGGCTCCTGACTAGGATTGACACATTAACAATTATCTATACTTACAAAAAATGTATCTGGCCTGGCCTGAAGGGCTAGCGATTAATCACAGGCACTTGTCTCAGAAAAAATTTCCTATATGCCTTAATATAACACGTGTTATATATTGAGGTATATAGGAAATTTTTTTCTGAGACAAGTGCCTGTGCGATTAATCATGAAAACTGTATAATGAATATATTGTCTTTCATGGTTACAAATATCTATCAGTAGAAAATGTTATCTATCAGTAGAAAATGTCTGCAATATTTCACTATTTTATATTACTTTACTAACTAATACATTGTTGATGACGCTGAAAACAGCATACCTAATATATGCTATGTCTTGCTTTTGGACTCTGTCAAGGCAAGACAAAAAGGAAAGAAATCAATGATTCAAGTTCAAATATATTGATGGATTGTTGGAATCTTAATGTCCAGTGACAAATATTTAATGCATGTTCCAGCCAAAGTTTAATTAAACAAGCTAAGGAATGGTTTGAATTTTTTTAAAACATGTAGGTAAAGATTTTTTAAAGTACTATTACATAGATTAAAATGTTAGGATTACAAAGGAGGTTTCTGCTTGCCATGAAATATTTGAAAAACAAGATATCAAGTGGATTTAATGGTATAACTAATAAAATTTTGAAAAATTCTTGTATGCTGAATGTTGGGCATGATATGTATATAAAATTATGAAACACTACTTTTTTCTTAAAAATTAATAAAATTTTCTCTCTAGCAAGAAGTTCTTATTGGAGAGAAAATTTATTTAACCCATATTCAAAGGAAGATGTTTTAATAGCCCTTCAAACCATAGAGGTATAACCCTTTTTACTAGTTTAGGAACATTTTTTTCTAGAGAATAATAGTTTAGAAAACTATTTAGAATCATATCAGATTATCTGCCAAGAACAGATAGGACTCAAAAAAGGACGTAGAACTATAGGGACCACATTTCTAAGTTTAAAAAATATTTAGTTGGGTTAGTTTTCATAATTATTTTCTAATCAATTTTGAAGAATTTGAAATTATTCCATATTTAAATAATTCCTTGTTTGAACTTGAATTACAAATAAAACTTCATTATAGATGTATATTTCTTTAAAATTTCCAAAAATGGCCCCATCATGTTATATGTAAAAAGTTTGCAGAGAAGGGCCTTTATATTTTTTTTACAGTGTCTTTTTTTTAAGTTGATGAAGCTGAGACATATTAAAAGATTTAAAGCTTAAAAATGTAGAATCATGTCTTGTTTAAAAGTGGTATTGGGAGGATTTAATACTTTCCTTGTGTAATTGTCCCATTTTCAAAAGTAATAAATTGTTTATATATAACTGGGACTATAATACTATTAGTATAATAGTCCCAGTGTATAACAAGTTAAATTTAATTTTCCCTTGCCCAGTCTGCATGGTTTATATCACATTTCATGGCCGACAGATAATATCTGTATAGAACCCCTATTTTTAATTATTATTATACAAAATCATTTAAATGTATCCTAGAAAGTTTAATTATACATTCATGACTATTTATAAGTTCAGTGGGTTTTTTGTTGTTGTTTTTTTTCTAACTTGGGGTACATGTATTTGTCACTTGGTATTTCACTAAATATTTCATATAAAATTGCATTTCAAAAGATTATTTAGGGGACATTTCTGATTTGATTTTATGCAACTTGGTACCAACAGCAGAATAATTATTTGTTTATTTTCATTTTCTTCTGAGATAAACATAAATATTATTGTCTATTATAAACAATCTTGCTATATATTTATATTTCAACCAAATTGAATTGTAAAAAATAGTACATGTGTTCACATCAGGAGAAAATAAAAACAACTGATGACAGAGCTATGACAAAACAATCAAATACTCTTTATATACAATTCAGCGTTTTTCAACACATTATTTGTAAAAATACAACCATAAATGCCTCCAATAAACGTGTTTTTATATGAAATATATAGCCCAAAAATGTAGGTACCGAAATCTTTTTGGCCATGTACTGTAGCGGCGTTTCCGCTTTATATAATAGAAGAAATCTCAATATTTTTTTAAATACATCGTTTACCTTTCTATAAGATCTATAGTTCTGTCTCTTGTGACAGCTCCATGTAACGTTAGTTCTGGAACAGACCAGGTGATGTAATCATCGGATGCCATTGTTTACGTTGTAAATACAGATGCAAGCGTTTTACGTGATTGAAGCGTTCAAGTAACCACTTATGGAACCGCAGCGCCGCCACGCGTGAAAAGTCGTGAATGATTCCTATTGTTATTCGCCAAAACGTGTCTATTGTTGAACGCCAGAACGTCTCACGTCTTTTAGCGCTAATAAATGTATGTCCTAAATGACATTAGACTGGTACCCGGCCGTTATTGAAATTCTTGACAATAGAAAGAGGCATGCACAGCTACATAAAGTGGAAGTTGGGACGATAAATGCCATGTGTTTGGAAAAAAATATTGCTGCAAGTTAAAATACACATTGAACAATTGTATTTAGGGTTCTCAGGCTGTCTGTCATGTCTGTGTGCCCATTGCAGTCTGTGCCAGAAATTTCAACATTTTTCCTTCATAAGACCCTAAAAATAATTTAACTAAATTTTTATCAATTTTTACCAGACTATTGGCTTAAGGCACAGAATTTTGTAAGGCAAAATCTGAACCCCTTAAGCCTATCAAACATGTAAACATTTCCCTGTGCCAGTTAAATTTCTGGCCTTTTTATTTTTGTAAAACAACAGAAGATGTGGTATGATTGCCAATGAGACAAATCTCCACAAGAAACCAAATGACACAGAAATTAACAACTATAGATCACTGCACAGCAGATGTAGATGTAGGTGACAGCCTTCAACAATGAGCAAACCCATAAGGTCTAACAAGATTTATTTGAAGTTTGTTTAATACTGAATATTTATGAAACACTTGGCACTGGATATCACAGTAATCAGGTCAAAGTGCAGAATATTAAATAATTTTTCTGAAGGGACATTGTGGAAATAAGCATAAATTTACAGACTTGTACGTGTATGTTTCAGTAAAATTCATACCTGCCAACTTTTCAAAATCTCCCTAGTGGATTTTAAGTGAAAGATCTATGACCTAATTGGCCAATGCGCCTCTTACATTGTATATTGTCATAATTGTTTTTAATCTACTAGTAAAATATTGTTTGAATGAGTATGTTTGTGCTTAAATATCCTTTTAACTCATTTGAATGTCTGTTTATCATGGTTTATATGATAGATTATCAAAATTCTGGTAAAAAAATCTCATGGGGAAATCCCCCATGAATTTGAAAGTTAGCAGGTCTAAAAATTGTTACTGTTAATATTCCATGTATTTAACTTCCTTTAGATCTAAAATCTGTTTGGATTAAAGAACTATTTAGTGACCTCGCTTTGAATAAGTGTTATCTCAATTTTTGAAATCAATATTTATTGTTGAATTGTCTTTCAGAAGTGGTCTACCAATATTTGACGTGAGAGGTCCAAGGTTCCCCACTAGAAAAGTAGGACTGGTTCTCCTTTGTATGAGGGATTGTCCTATTAAAAAGGTCTGACATTCCAGCTAGATCTATACCTGATAATGAGAGGAAACACAAGAAACTATTTCCTGAGGTAATTTTGAATAAAACTAAATGGGGTATTAATATATATATGTGTTTACACTTTTGATAGTAATTTTCAAAATTTATGTACATGTATATTTGTATCTTAGTTAATGGGATTATCTTATTAAATTTTATATTTGGACTACAGCCAATGGTTCATTAACATGATTAGTTTAATCATAAAAAAATGCAACATTGTTACTATAAAGTCTATAATATATATACAGTCGGGGGGAATTACAAATGTATTGAAATCATTCAGCTGTAAATTCTATATTTGTTGAAAAAATGTTATAATGAAGGCTTTACATAAAAAATTATTAAATTCTTAACAGATTTTTCCCAGTAGTGGGAGTATTTTTCCTGTAAAATTTAAGGTTTTATAATACAGATTATAATTGTAATAAAATTTTACTGTTTTGGGGTGTTGAAATTAGTCAATAGTGGTGGTAATCAAAATAATAATACAAATAACGTACTTAAAGAAGTGATTTTTTGGAAGAAAATAGACTAGAGGTATGCCACTTAAACAAGTGATTTTCATGTCATTATCCCAGATTCAGTACAGGGTCATCACCTGACATAACCAGTCATCTTGTGTATGAACACAGATGTTGGTTCTGATAATTTTAGCAACAAAATTAGTCCCTGGATTATTAGTATTATATATTTAAAGCTACAATAAAATTGAATCACTTAGTCTAGTGATTTATTTATACTACATTTAATATAGGTGATTATTAAAGAAAGACAACTGTTACTTCCAACATTTCTGGACAAAATGTTACTTGAATCAGTGATTTAAGAACACTCATTTCATTATATATATATATTAAGCAATCATAGGTTTGAACGTTGTTTTCAATTTAGACTTATTTATAGATCATGTATATATATAAAGTAAAATTTTCATAATAGATTTATTATATTTATAAACAAAAAAACATGTATGTTACATGTAATCATGTTTTGAAAATTTTGAGGTTCAGTTACACTTACTACATGTAATAAAATTTTTCATATGAATAAAAAGAGATGTGGGTATATGTCAACGAGACAGCAACTCGTGACAAAAATCTTCAACAGACATCCATAGGGTATGCTACATGTGTAGTATCCAATTACTTCAAAGATGGACAGGTGTTTTTACAATATGCCAAGCTCTATAAAAGTTGTAAATAAATTTACTTGTGTCCACTATAAAATAAAAAAAAGTCAGTGTGGTCCTTTAGAGAACCTTTCAATTTCCATATAAGTTTGTAAGAATGAATACTTTTTATACGACCACAAAAATTTTTTTGCGTTCTATAATGCTATGGTGTCGTTGTCAGCGTCTTCCGAAGACACATTTGGTTTCCGGACAATAACTTTAGTTTAAGTGACTGGATCTCTAAAAAACTTTTTACCAGAAGGTTCAATACCACAAAAGGAAAGTTGGGATTGATTTTGGGGGTTATGGTACCAGTTTAGGAATTGGGGGCCAAAAACAAGCATTTTTGTAGTTTCAAGACAATAACTTGTGTGTTAGTGTATAGATCTCCCAGAAATTGTACCACAAGGTTCCATATCACAAAGTCAAAGGGAAGGCTGGGATTGAGTTTGGGGGTAATTGACCCAACAATTCAGAAATTAGGGGCAAAAAACAAGTATTTTTCTACGTTCCAGACAGTAACTTGTGTTTTAAGTGTATGGATCTCTCTAAAATTGTACTTAAAGGTTCCATACCACAAAGGGAAGGCTGGGGGTAATTACTCCAAGGTGGAGGGGTTCAAAAAATTCGAGGGGTTCATAATTTTTTTCTTCAAAATTTTTGAAATTTCAAATGATTGCACGGAATTGAGCAATAGCAAGAAATCTTCAATTCTACATGTATTGGGCAATAGCAAGAAATCTTCAATTGCACAGTATTGCGCAACAACAAAGTATTGCGCAATAGCAAGAAATCTTCAATTGCACAGTATTGCGCAATAGCACAGTATTGCACAATAGCAAGAAATCTTAAATTGCACAATATTGCGCAATAACAAGAAATCTTCAATTGAAAATAAATACAAATCTCAATTTCAAGGGGTTTAATTTAAAGTCTTTAATTTTTGGGGGTTCTAACCTTGTATTACTTTTTTTGGATAATGGGCCCCATTTTTAAATTGGTCTACATTGAGAAAGGGTCCAAATTTAAACTTTGTTTGATTTCATCAAAAACTGAATTATATGGTTGTATGATATGGTTCGAGAACACAGTTATTTCGTAGTGCATTTCTTTCAGATAGTAAAGTCAAATTTAAAAAATCGCACCTGCTCTATCTCAAAATTTTTTTTACAGTGTAGTGTACTACTATTGGGACAAATAATATCAAAATTATAGAAAAGTCTACCAGCTCTAAGGGAGCTACCATTTGATTTTTATACGACCGCAAAAAGAAATTTTTGGGATCGTATAATGGTATGATGTCGTCGTCCGAAGACACATTGGTTTCCGGACAATAACTTTAGTTTAAGTAAATGGATCTCTATGAAATTTTACCAGAAGGTTCAATACCACAAAAGGAAGGTTGGGATTGATTTTAAGGGATGATGGTCCCAACCGTTTAGGAATTAGTGGCCCAAAAAGGGGCCCAAAACAAGCATTTTTCTAGTTTCAGGATAATAACTTGTGTATAAGTATTTTGATTGCTCTGAAATTGTACCACAATGTTTAATACCACAAGTAGAAGGTTGGGATTCATTTTAGGGGTTATGGGGGCCAACAGTTTAGGAATTTAAGGGCCAAAAAGAGGCCTTAAACAAGCATTTTTCTAGTTTCCAGACATTAACTTGTGTGTAAGTGTATGGATCTCTCTGAAATTGTACTGCAAGGTACCATACCTCAAAGGGAAGGCTGGGATTGATTTTGGGGATAATTGCCTCAAAATTTTAGGAATTAGGGGCCAAAAAGGGGCAAACAACAAGCATTTTTCTAGTTTCAGGACAATAACTTGTGTGTAAGTGTATGGATCTTTATGAAATTGTACTACAAGGTTCCATATCACAAAGGGAAAGCTGGGTTTGAGTTTTGGGGTGATGAATCATAAGGGGGTTCAAAAAGTTAGGTGGAGGGATTTTTTTTTCCTTTTTTTTTCTTTAAAATTTTCCATTTTTATTGGTTATTTCTGATTTATATATAAAAGCAAATAATAATGATATGGTTTGAATAGGTAAATTTTAAATTTTTTAAGTTCTTAGACCACATTCATTCTGTGTCAGAAACCTATGCTGTGTCAAATATTTAATCACAATCCAAATTCAGTGCTGTATCAAGCTTGAATGTTGTGTCCATACTTGCCCCAACTGTTCAGGGTTCGACCTCTGCGGTCGTATCAAGCTGCGCCCATCAGAGCATTTTATTCTAGTTTCCAGACATTAACTTGTGTGCAAGTGTATGGATCTCTCCGAAATTGTACTACAAGGTTCCATACTACAAAGGAAAGGCTGGCATTGAGTTTTGGGGTTATTGCTCCAAGGGGGGTTTCAAAAAGTTGGGGGGGGGGGATTTTTTTCCCAATTTTTTTAAGGGATTCATATTTTTTTTTTAATTTTTCAAATTTTGAATTTTTGAAAAGTTTCAAGAAGAAATCTTCAATTGCACAGTATTGCGCAATGGATTTATAAGATCTTTGACCACATTTATTTGTGTCAGAAACCTATATTATGTCAAAAATTTGATCACAATCCAAATTCAGACAGTATCAAGCTTAAATATTGTGTCCAAATTTGCCCCAACTGTTCAGGGTTCGACCTCTGCGATCATATCAGGCTTCGCTCAGCGAAGCATATTATCATGGGGGGGCTAGGATGAAAAATTTTGTCCTGCATTTTTTTTTAATTGTAATCTCTGTCCTACCTTTTTATTTTTCACTCTATTCGGTCCTGCCTTTTTATGCCCCCGCCGTAGCGGTTGGGGCATTAAGTTTTACCCTTGTCCGTCTACGTACCTTATGTACGTCCGTACGTCCCAAAATTGGTTTCCGTTCTCTAACTTGATTTTGCCTCAACCAAATGTTATGAAACTTATACACAATGCTGACTACCACAAAACACAGATCAAGTTTGAATTTTGGTGGCGTCACTTTAACTGTTCTAGAGTTATGCCCTTTATAAATTGAAAAATTGCAAAATTTTTAGTTTCCGTTCTCTAACTTAAGTTTGCCTCAACCAAATGTTATGAAACTTATACACAATGCTTATTACCACAAAATACAGATTAAGTTTGAATTTTGGTGGCGTCACTTTAACCGTTCTAGAGTTATGCTCCTTCATAAATGGAAAAATTGCAAAACATTTAGTTTCCGTTCTCTAACTTAAGTTTGCCTCAACCAAATGTTATGAAACTTATACAAAATGCTTATTACCTCAAAACACAGATCAAATTTGAATTTTAGTGGCGCCACTTTAACCGTTCTAGATTTATGCCCCTTTACAAATGGAAAAATTGCATAATATTTATTTTCTTCTAAATATCAAATAATTTATAAAATTGGAGTTATCTTCCTTTGTCCATGATTATAGTTGAATCAACTACATTCAATGCTTTATACAATACAATGTTTAATTTTGACTTCCACTGATAAAACATAGATCAAGTTGAATTTGGGTAGTGTCACTTTAACCATTATTGAGTTATGCCCCTTTATAAATCGAAAGATTGCAAAATTTTTAGTTTCCATTCTGTAACTTAAGTTTGCCCAAACCAAACATTATGAAACCTGTACACAATATTCATTACCACAAAACTAAGATCAGGTACAAATTTTTTGTTTCCGTTTTCTAACTTTAGTTTGCCTCAACCAAATGTTATGAAACTTATACACAATGCTTATTACTACATAATACAGATTAGGTACGAAATTTGGTGGCGACACTTTTACCATTCTTGAGTTATGTCCCTTTATAAACATAAAAATTGCTGAATTTTTCGTTTCCGTTCTCTAACTTTAGTTTGTCTCAACCAAATGTTATAAAACTTATACACAACCGTTCTAGAGTTATGCGTGTTTACAAATATAAAAAATTGCTGAATTTTTAGTTTCTGTTCTCTACTTAAAAGAGGGACGAAAGATGCCAGAGGGACAGTCAAACTCATAGATCGAAAACAAACTGACAACGCCATGGCCAAAAATAAAAAGACAAACAGACAAATAATAGTACAGATGACACAACATAGAAAACTAAAGACTAAGCAACACGAACCCCACCAAAAACTGGGGGTGATCTCAGGTGCTCCGGAAGGGTAAGCAGATCCTGCTCCACATGTGGCACCCGTCGTGTTGCTTATGTTATTACAAATCCGGTAAATAGTCTAATTCGGTAAGTCACATTCGTGAAAAGGGAAGGGTATTGTAGTTACGACATAAGGAACATATCCGATATCATCTGTGAAACGGTTATTCCATAACGGTCAACCAACTCGTGATGGCGTCCGTAAAATTTACGAAGGGATGATTTCAACTTCACCATTTGGAACTCTTGGCTTAATAGCTTCCTTGTGAGCAGCAATCCTCTATCAAGGAAATCATGATAGGAAACACAAGCCCGGGAATATCGTATCAATTGGGAGATATATACTCCGTATGCAGGCGCTGCTGGAATGTTGCTACATAGAAATGGAAAGTTCACAATTGGGAAGCTGAAATCATCTCTTTTGTCGTAAAGTTTTGTTTTCAACCGACCCTCATTGTCAATTTCTAGATGTAAGTCAAGATATGAGGCAGACTTAACTGTATCTGTAGTATCCTTTATCTCTAGTTCGATGGGATAGATTCGTTCAACATAGTCACCAAATTTTGTATTATTTAGTGAGAGAACATCTTCTATATAGCGGAACGTAGAGTTAAAGGATATTGCTAACTTCTTATCTTTCTTCCTAAGAAGTTCCTGTATGAAGTCAGCCTTAAGTTAGCCTCAACCAAATGTTATGAGACTTACACACAATTCTTATTACCACAAAACTCAGATCAAGTTCAAATTTGGGAAGAGTCACTTTCACCGTTCTTCAGTTATTTCCCTTTATAACTATATGATTTGCAAGCAGGGGAATCATCTATGTCCACATGTGGACACTATCCACATTTATTTTTTTATTAGTTTATCCTGACTTTTTTTTCATAAATTGTCATCCTGCCTTTTTTTTTCCCAAGTTGCTCATCCTGCCTTTTTTTGACTCAAAACTCTCTGCAGCCTTTTTTTCAGATTTCATCCTAGCCCCCCATAAAAATCAAATGGTAGCTCCCTAACTCAAAATATTGACAACTCTATGTTAAGGGGTTCTAAAATTCAGTTTGACAGCTTCAAACATACTTGTTTTTGACCTTTTTAACTGGACCAAATCACTACTTAACATAAAGAATCAGCACCCAAATTTTTTAACATGTAATTTCATCCCCTTACTTAATATTTCATGCATAAAATATAAAGAAATAAATTTGGAAAGTGTATGAAAAAAATTTGCAAGTTATACACTGTCCACATTAGGGACTATATTTGTAGACAACGAAAATCGAAGGACGATAACTGTGTCCGCGGACCATATGCTGACTCTTATTGTGCATTTAGATTTTTTATTTTGGGCCCTGTTTTCAAATTAGTCCATATTAAGATTTGAAGGGCCTAAAATTAAACTTTGTTTGATTTCAACTAAAATTAAATTTTTGGTGTTTTTTTATATGCTGAATCTAACCATGTTGTTAGATTTTGGATATCAGACCATACTAGGTAAATTCAATGTCCCATTTCAAATTTTTAAGATCTTTGACCACATTTATTTTGTGTCAGAAACCTATATTATGTCAAAAATGTGATCACAATCCAAATTCAGACAGTATCAAGCTTGAATATTGTGTCCAAACTTGCCCCAACTGTTCAGGGTTAGACCTCTGCGGTCGTATCTGGCTGCGCTCAGCGAAACATTTTATTAACATTTTGGAATAAAGTTTTATATTGAATTATTTTACATTAAGCTCTGCCATTGAAGTGGATAAAACTTGCAAATTCACAAGTCAGAAAATACTATGAAATATGAAATTTTAGCTCTGCCAAATGACGAAACTTGCATCACAATTCACAAGTCAGCATAAAGAGATTGCTACATTAAAATATCAGAAAATACTATGAAATATAACAACAAGAGATGTACAAAATGTATAAAAACTGGAATTGGTATTTTCTTCCATGCCACATTAATGTATGCATTATTTTGTTTTACACTGCAACATTTACTTATACAATAATATATGTGCTTTTTCTTTCAGGAACAAGTTTAAACCAGTGAATTGAAGGTTTAAAACTACCAAGATGTAATGAGAGATGTGAAGTAATGAACAAAAGAAGTAACATGAAGTTAGACAATACAACTTGAGGTGTCAGAAATTGTGCAATTGTTATTTGCAGATATATAGATGGATTTTTTTAAAATGTGAACTGTAACACTGGGATCAAATATGCTATTTTTTTTGTAGAAAAGATGCAGTTGTGTTCCATTAATTTATTTCTCAAATTTAAGAATTAAATTTTCATATCTATTTACTGAGTTTATTGCTGCCCAAAAAGAGGTTATTGTCTCTTCTTTACAAGTTATTTTGTCATAAATTGATTGTATATCGTTTTGTGACAGTAAATGTTGATTATTAGGGCCCAGTAGTTGACGTGAGCCCGATACAGTAGTCTCTCTGTTTGTCTGTCAATAATTCTGTCATACAATAAGTCAAGATTGTGCTAAATGGAAATAAATATGAACATGATAAAAGGAAGATCCCTTGTGTTTTATGTAAAATTTGGGAAATAGTGGTAGAAAACTTGGTATTTGAAAAAAAAAATCACAAATTTTGAGAAACATTTTCACAAAATTTGATATACAAGTTATGATATGCTTTTCAAAATTAGTTCCCAATGTTAAATATTGATTTCTGACTTATTTTTTTGTGTCACCTGCGAATGCAAGTCAAAGGGATTACAATCCAGTAACTGCGGAAACTATTTGCATACAGCTTTATATTCTGTCGGTAGATGACTTTGATTCTTCATACCTTATACACAAATATTTTATGTTAACAAAGTTGCTGTCTACTGTTTCATGTGTCCATTGTCCTTGGCATCATTTTCATGGTTCATAGACTGATTGAAATTTTTTAGTTTTTATACAACTGCAAATTATGTTGTTGTCGTTGTCCCTTGGCCAAAAACAAGCATTTCTCTTGTTTCAGGACAATAACTTGTGTATAAGTGTGTGGATCTCTATGAAATTGCAGCACAAGGTTAAATACCTCCATTCTAAAGGAAAAAAGGGCAAAAAACAATACCTTTTGTATAAATTGCTTATTTTTTAACCAATTTCAATGGGGTTTAATTCAAAGTCTTGAATTTGTGGGGTTCTTTAATATGCTGAATCAAACTGTATATTGCGATTTTGGATTTTTGTGCCCTGTTTTTAAATTGGTCCACATTGAGGTCCAAAGGGTCCAAAATTAAACTTTGTTTTATTTCATAAAAAATTAAATTATTTAGTTAATATGCCAAAACTAACCATGTACCCTATTTTGAATTTTTGTGTCCTTTTTGGAATTGGTCCACATTGAGGTCTTTTTAGGTCCAAAATAAAAGTTTGTTTGATTTCAACAATAATTGAATTCTTTGGTTTCTTTGATATGCTGAATCTAACTGTGTATTTAGAATTTTGATTTTGGGTCTGGTTTTCAAATTGGTTCATATTAAGGCCCAAAGGGTCCAAAATTAAACTTAGTTTGAGTTTAACCCAAATTATGTTCTATGGGTTCTTTGATATGCTGAATCTATCCAAGCATTTAGATTTTGGATATTGGACCATAATGCAAATGCAGGTAAATGTCCAGTTTCAAATTTTTTTAAGTTCATATAGACAACATTCATTCCGTTTCAGAAACCTTTACTGTGTTAAATTTTAAATCACAATCCAAATACAGAGCTGTAATAAGCTTGAATGTTGTGACCATACTTGTTTAGGGTTCAACATTTGCGGTCGTATCAAGATGTGTTGTCTGGAGCATTTTATTTTTTGTTGTTTGAATTTCCATTATTATGAGTAATAGGATAACTAACTGTATTTGGTATATTGGTTCTTTGCAAGGTATACATGTCCATCAGACAGGGTTTACCTGACCTCAACTTCATTTCATGGATCAATGACCAAGGTAAAGTTTTCTTATCAGACACTTAACTATAAGCAACATGTAAACAATATTTGCTGTATGCAATGATTGAACATAAGGTATAGTTCATCTGACCTCATTTTCATGGATAATTGATAATGTTAAGTGTATGTGATACTTATAGTAAAAACTTCATATAACAGACTTCGCCTGTCCCAAGTCAGGAGCTTGTAATCAGTGGCGAAGCTTGCCTTCTGTTTTTACCAGGCAGGGGGTCTGGGGGGGGGGGGGAGGGGGGTGCTGCGATTTAAAAAAAAAATACGGATACAGGAGATTGATCTGTCAAGTTCAAAATTGTCCTGAGTCTATAGAAAGTTGTGTATTAATTAAACTGATACTATCTAATCTATAGTCAACTCAAAGTTATAAAAACAACAAAACACGTGAAGATATCACACAAGACAGCCACTGACAAGTCAGTTTCCTGACTTGCTAGCAGTAGCTGAAAGCCAGCGCAAAAGCCTATAATCTCCCAATATATTTCCAAGCCTTCGTACACTCTAATATAGGTGGCTGGATTTAACGTCATATCATGAAGTAATATTTAAATATTACTTCCATGGTCATATCAAAAGAAATTATGACCTTGTTCGATGGACAGAAGAAACCAGTACATAATTTTCAAAACAGAAAAACAAACGCAACGATTAAGGTTTGTTTGAAATAATTTTTGTGATGATCATTTACTCGCTTGGTCGTGGGTCACGAATCAACAAATTATAGATAATCATCCCAAAACGACGGACGGATTGAACAGCAGAGTTTCTTGATAAACTAGGAGATAAACACATGCTACATGTAAAGTGCACCACGGCACTTGTATTGGTTGTGTTTCGTCCTAGTAATCCTTGGAATGTCTTCAAATTATTAAATGGTTTTGAACTTTTTTACATTCACGATGAAAATGACAACTGGCGAGGTACTAACATTTACGTTATTCTGAAGTCTTCATGATAAATGAAAACAGTATTTGGTTGAAATTTTTATATATATAAACTGACATTATGTATTAACTAATATAACAGACATATAATAAATATTTCTCTGGAATTAGTGACTCCTTTAAATATTTTAAATTCCCTGCTAGTGAAAACTAAAAATTTAAAATAGCGAGAATAAAAGTTGAGAACCGCAACATATAAATTATTTTCTGTGCATGTTGATTGATGCATATTTTATTTTGATTGTAACAAAAGTCAATGAAACTCTGTGTATTTGAAGTTCTACACGTAGGGGGAAATGTCAACACACAACGATTTTTCAATTTTAGACGTCGCGGTTATAAATCAGGGTTTGAAGTTCTTTCTACACGTAGGGGGAAATGTCAACACACAACGATGTTTCAATTTTAGACGTCGCGGTTATAAATGAGGGTTTGAAGTTCTACACGTAGGGGGAAATGTCAACACACAACGATGTTTCAATTTTCCTTTCTCTAATATTTAAGCACCATTTTAAATCTCTGTTCTTTTAAGTTTAATTAATTTCAGGGCATTTTTCTGTTTTCTATAAAACTCATCCAGACCCTCATATACTAGAAATTATTCTCACACAAAATTAAATAATTCATTATGTAGTTACCATTGCATCGGGTAATTTACCCGATTCAATGGTAAAGTGATTCGATCGGGGAAGACTCGTAAGTTGGATCATAATCTATTCTACTAATTTTGCTTGCAATGGGGTAGGACTAAATAAATCTGTTGTCGATTTTTTTTCCCTCCGACAAATTTAGATTACAAAAAACTACCGTTAGGGGATTTCCAAGAAAGGAGGGAAATTTTTCCATAAGTCTTGAATTCGCAAAGGGTATGAATCAATAGCGGCAACAAGACAAAACAAGTCAGTATATATATTAGCGTTTAGTAGCTAGTCTGCTGCATTAAGTGGAAATCGTTTAAAAGATAATAAAGGATTTTTTTTTTACCGAAATTGCCTCGGTTAATTGCCTCGGTTGCCTCAGCGGAAGCTACGCCAATGAGTAATTCAGTTTTTGTTGTTTGTTGCTTTGTATCTTATTTGTTTTTTGTTCATTATTTTGTACATAAACCAGGCCGTAATTTTTATGCCCCACCTAGGCATTATGTTTTTCGGTCTGTGTGTCTGTTCGTCCGTCCAGTCTGCTTCAGGTTAAAGTTTTTGGTCATGGTAGTTTTTGATGAAGTTGAAGTCAAATGAACTTGAAACTTAGGACACATGTTTCCTATGATACGATCTTTCTAATTTTAATGCCAAATTATAGTTTTGACCTCAAATTTCACAGTCCACTGAACATAGAAAATGATAGTGCGAGTGGTGCATCCGTGTACTATGGCCACATTCATGTTCTGAATTGTTTTACATTTGTCATTTCGGGGCCTTTAACAACTGACATTTCGGTATGGGTTTTGCTCATTGTTGAAGGCCGTACCTTTAGTTGTTAATTTCTGAGTAATTTGGTCTCTTGTGAAGAGTTGTCTCATTGGCAATCATATCACATCTTATTTTTATATTTTCAAATTTCAACATAAATTCAGTCACAATAGTAAGTAAAGACATTTCAGTGTCTGTACTCTTCTGTTCATCTTCGCAATCCAAGGCCTACGATCCAGTCCCCTCGGACAGGATCGTAACCCTTGGCTAACGAAGATGTCTTGTGTTAAAAATCAGAAATTTGGAAAAGCATCTTTTTCGTGCTAAGTTTTCAACAAAAATATATAAAGGTGTATACTACGCTATCCAAAAGTGTCACATTCTCGATTGATTATTATAAAAATTGGGAAAAGATTGGAGTAAAAATATATGTTTGTTAAAAATTTTACAGATTTGAACAAACAACTTTTTGCTTCAATTACAACAAAACTCAAGATCTATGTAAAATCAGAGACATGTATACTAATATATGTATTTATATGTCTCTGGTAAAATGTATAATATGCTTTTCCATGTAATCTTGGTTCAAGATTTGCAGTTAAATTGGAGGATACAGTGAAATTGTCTTCTTATGCTAAGAATTCAACAAGGATTGATATGTAAGTGTAAATAAGTATTTCAAAAATTAGAAAACCAATTTGAAATAAAATTGGTATAAACTTACTTCTCGTTTAAAATCTCAAATTTTGAGAAATATCTTCTTGCACTGGAATTTAACAAAACCGATATATAGGTACAATGTATTAAGGTCATCCTGAATTGTTCCCAGGGGTCAACAGTGTGGTAAAACCTTATTTTATGTGGAAAATGGAAAATTTTGTGAAAAACCCGTTTTGATAGGATTTAAATTTCAACAACGTATACCAGACTTAAGAAAAAACATATGATACAGTACAAACAATGACAAACAACTTAAGGTCCAGCGAGCCTGACTTGGTATAGACACAAACTAAGGTGGGATTTAACCAGTTTTATGTTCGCACACACACCTCCTCTTTTGCAGATCTGCACCATGTGTCATAAAACTAGAACAAACACAATAAAAACATGCACAGTGCATGTGCAGCTACCAATGGGATGCCCACTAAATAGAACAAGTAAAAACAATATAATTTTTTGATGATTTATTTTAAGGTGAAATTGTTATTGATATATTAGAAAGGTGATTAAAAGAGGAATGAGGTGAAAACCGCCATTATTTGCTAATCTATGACAATGAGACAATATTGCACCCGTGATGAAAGAGTCATTGGCCCCAAGTAATTTTCAACTTAACTAGTTGCAATTGATTTCCTATTCACGAATTCATCTCTGGTTCAATGCACATAACTTCAATAACAATTATTGTTAACGCCAAGAGTATCAGGACAAAATTTGGGTGTAATAGCTATAAAGGTAACTGTTAGCTTAAAACCCAGTCCCTAATCATGTATATTAAATAATTGATATTGGTTAATGTGCAGTAAAAGTAAAAATTGAATGTAACACTTGGTACTCATCAAGAATTTTATAGGCAAATCAATGGACTCAATATTGTTGGTCATGGTGAGTAGGAACATCCCAATTTTGCCATAGCGAGTCTAACAGCGGGAAGAAAATAATTAGCAATGCCTAAATTGATTATTTTCTGATAATTTTGGCCATTTATACAAACTTTAGAAACAGTATGTGACAAACAACCCTATATTAAGAAAATCATGATCTAGCTTCACTTTATTAATAAAAAAATAATGCACTGTAATAATATTGGAAGTTGAAAAAAACTACATGTACTTTATAATTGTCTAGTTGGGATGCTTCAAAACAAGAATAGGCTTCATAATTTTATAATTTTTGGGAATAAAAAAACTACAATACACCAGTTAATAGGAGCACAGAGATTTTTTTTAATTATTTCAATACATGTACTAGGAACAGACTATGTTGACACTTCCCTTCTGTAAAAATATGAATCAAAAATTGTAATCTCCTAAAAAACAAAAAAACATCATTTAACTATTCAAATCACAAAAGATGAATATTTTTTGGAAACGTGGAATGTGTCATCTAAGAAATAAAAGGGAGAGAGTTTCAAATAAACAGCGATTCAGGAAACGACCCACCCACTCATTTATATCAAACAACAGCCTAATGTTGCAGTCTTTACGATAAACTTTTGAATCCACAAGCCCGAAGCTTAAGTTTACGAAATGATTGGTTCATGAATCATGGATTATGATATGCATAATGGAATGAGGAAAACAGTCAACAATCTATTTTTCTTTGCTGTTTATATGCATGTTTCCCCCTGTTATTAAATCAAGAATCAATGAGTTTGGTATATTTGTTTCCATCAAGAACAGGGTTGCATTCAATATCGTAGCAGCTACATAGTGCTACGTAGATTTTTGCCTACTGAACGAGTAGCTAGCCTAGCTGCTATCAATATCTATGTAGCAGCTAGGCTAGCTACACGTTCAATAGTCATAAATCTACGTATCCCTATGAGGCCGCTACGATATTAAACGCAACCTAGACTTCAATCTGACGTTTAACGCCATTTTCAACTGGTACCGTATGTGGACGTTCGACAAACCGGGAACCGAAACGTTCAAGTTCATTGCCATCATAAGCTCATACCGACCGTTAATATTTGTATATTCCGAAGGCATACTGAATATTTTACGGAGGGGACCAACAACATAGAAAACTAAACACTGAGCAACACGAACCCCAACAAAACTTGGGGTGATCTCAGGTGCTCCGGAAGGGTACGCAGATCCTGCTCCACATGTGGCACCCGTCGTGTTGCTCATGTTAGTACAAACCCGGTCATAACCTAATTCGGTAGGTCACATTCGAGAAAAGGGGACGGAATTATGGTAACGACATAACGAACATATCCGCTATCAGCTGTGAAACGGATATTCCATAACGGTCAACCAACTCGTGATGGCATCCGTAAAACTGACGAAGGGATGATTTCAACTTCACCAATTGGAACTCTTGGTTTAATAGCTTCCTTGTGAGTAGCAACCCCTGGAATATCGTATCAACTGAAAAGAAGTCAACAGGAATAAAAGAGAGGCGAAAGATACCAGAGGGACACTCAAACTCATAAGTCGAAAATCAACTGACAACGACATGGTTAAAACAGAAAAGACCAACAGACAAACAATAGTACACAAAACACAACATAGAAAACTAAAGACTGAGCTACACGAACCCCACCAAAAACTAGGGGTGATCTCAGGTGCTCCGAATAAGATAACAAGCATGTGAAATCAAAATGGTCACACCCTCTTCCACTTCTTATTGTTCTTACCAATGAAGCGATGAGTGAATAAGTAAAAATGATTTAAATATTTACTGAAATCATCTGCACTTGTAAGTTGTAGTTGTCTTTGATAAAATTCAGTTATAGTAGCATATCATTATACCACCGCAACCAAGTTGTGGAGGGTATAATGTTTTGACCATGTGCGTCCGTCCGTAATCACTTTGTTGTCTCAATGGTATGGCCTTCACTATTTTTCGGATACTCTTTAAATCAAGATGAAGGTGTCACTAATCAAAACCATAGATGAGTTGTATTAGCAGTAAAATCTCAAATGGGGGAACATCTTTTCGGGAGGGGAAATGTAAAAATGACCCGTATTATTTCTTGTCGACATGCTTACTCCGCAATTTTTTGTACTACCCATTTTGAATTAGGGTGCAGGTTTCCACTCATCAAATCTTCAGATAAATTAATCAGAAAATCCTAAAATAGAGTGCATTATTCGAGAGGGAGGGCTTGAAAAAAATTCCTCTATTAGTTATGTTGGGAGCGTGAGGTATGCGACATTGCTCAAAAAGGTTATTTTATTATACATAAGCATTTACCTGACTTGTCAATACATAAATATATGAAATACTCACGTTGACATTTACTATGATTCATAAAGTATCTTGTAAAACAGAGAAATGAAATGCTTCATCACGTCATCAATTATGTAAGATTTTCTTTGGGGACTGTATTCAAATCAAAATAGACCCAATCCACATTCGATTAAGGCAATTGTTACCTTGTCCACAACATGTTCTTTCACCGGATGTCTAAAATCGCCGATTTCGTAAACGTACAATTATATTTTGTTAAATATTTTTTGTTCAATAATGCGATTATACTAAATCTGCTAATAGTCGATTTTCACTTTATTCACTAAGGCAAAGTTCGCCTTAAATAGATTGAACTAATATCTTTAGGTCCCTCTTGGTCAAATATCTCTTAATATGTTTCGGTACTTGTCGGTTTTTTTATTTGGGATTTGAGCGTTCTTAGTAAAGGTCCAGAAAAGCGCTTTGGTCGCATAGATTTGATAAATTGTTAGTTTCATTTTCAATGTATGAATAAAAAGAGATGGTGAGAATACAGAAGATAAACAACAAATAAAAAAAATAAAAGTCAACAATGCGGTCTATATAAAAATAAGGAGATGTGGTATGATTGCCAATGAGACAACTATCCACCCAAGTTCAAATGAATTGGATGTAAGCAATTATAGGCAACAGTACGGCCTTCAATAATGAGAAAACCCCATACCGTATAGTCGACTTTAAAAGGCCCCGACATGAAAAATATGAAGCAATTCAATTGAGAAAACTAACGGCCTAATCTATAAAAAAAAACAATTTACGAAAAAAAAAATATGACAAACATGAACCAACGACAACCACTGAACTACAGGATCCTGACTATGGACATGCACATAAAGAATGTGGCGGGGTTAAACATGTTTGTGAGCGCTCAACCCTCCCCTTACCTGCGAATGTGGTGTTACAGCACAACATAAGAACAAACTATCAAAAACAGTTGAAAATGGCTTAAATAATCAGATCGATACAAAGATGAAAAACAGCTCACAAAAACACAGACCGGATTGTTTTAACACTTAGTATAAATAATAGATGTTAGACACAAAATCAAAGACAAAAAGTAACCAAAAGACATCTAGACGGCAACAAGCAGTCTTCAGGTTGCAGTCTTGTTATTTACTGCTCAATATGCTTACATGCAAAACAGCTGATCTTTGAAAATTTTTTAAAATAAATTGCTACATAGAATTTTTTTTCATGTACATATCATGTATGTAGCGATGTGAAATTGTGATTTAATCGGAAAAAAAATGTGGGTCATGTCACGAAGAATAAAAAGTTATGAAACCCTGAAGTCAAAACTATTTTTGTCTATTTTCTGTTTGCTGTTTTTAATAGGTCGCACTTCTTACAGTAAACATGATATCCTTCCACTTTCCTGGTTTGATATCCCCAAAAAGATGCAATATTTTTTTTTAACCTAATATATGTTTTAATTCAGCATAAACTTTTAATCAAACAGAAAAAATTGAATCTAGAAAAAAAATTCAGAAAAAATGGACTATTTTATTTCACTCCTCCATGTTTTGACATGCACCGGGAACTGGAGTTGTAATACAAGACTGTTCCTTCAACGATAGACGGTTCTTTTTACAATTCGTCAAGCCCTAAATCGTGTTGAGTCTATATCTAACAAAAACAATAAAAGATTCGCCATTAATATGTTTAGCACGAAATATAATTTGATCATCAAATTAGTATTTGGCTTTCTAGCTGCTTCGAATTGAATGCCACTGATGAATCTTATGTTGGTGAAACTAGTGTTTTACGTACTGAGCTATAATCTTATTATCTTTGATGAATTATTTACGTTGGCTCAAGTAAGGAGATCTAGGAGGTCTAGGTAAATAGTTGAGGAGATGTGATAAGAGCCATCATTTTCTCCCTTAAATTGCAAAAACTAGTAAAATCCCTCAACCGTTTTCGCAATTTTTTTGTACTAATCATTATCAACGTTGCAAAAACAACGCATTGCATGTGGATGCATTATTATCACACATTGAGTCTGTGATAAGTTTGAAACACAGTAAGTCCCTTTCTGAATGGAAATATTTTTGACAGAATATGAATATGATGAAGTATAAAACGGATGCTTGTCATACCTATAGTTTATGGTAATGTTAACAAGTTATGATTTAAGTTGAAGCTTAAGTTGAACAATTGAAATTTTCTATTTCTCAATGTTGCTTAAGTATTGGCCAAGATTATAGTTATGTTGTTTATATTCAGTCTTTCATGCCTTCTATTTTTGATTAATTATTTCTGATTGGGCTACCCGTTTCAAGATTGACAGATTTGCAGAGATCAACGAATACGTACAATTTACATTTATCAAATACCAATTGCTAATGTTTTTATTTAGAATTTTTCTATTACGGAAGAGTTATTATTATACTTCAAACTGTTTCCTACGTGCCTTTGAAAACAACAACTTACCAAACTTTGAGCTGAAACTGACAGATACTAGCACAAAGTGTTTGCTTGGGTATTTATAAATTATACAATCGGTTTATGGACAGATACATTAACACAATATATGCAATGTGAAATTCCACACACTTCAAATACAATACAGCTATCTTCCCTCATTCTCGGACTGTCTTTCATTGAATACTTCACTGCAATTAATCAAATTAACGGAAATACAGAATATTTCACTTAAAGGATAAAATTGAGAATGGAAATGGGGAATGTGTCAAAGAGACAACAACCCGAACTAAGAGCAGAAAACAGCTGAAGGCCACCATTTGGTCTTCAAAACAGCGAGAAAATCCCGCACCCGGAGGCGGACTTCAGCTGGCCCCTAAACAAAAATGTGTACTAGTTCAAAGAAAATGGACGTCCCACTAAACTCCAAAACATATAAATGAACTAAAATTAAAAAACATACAAGATTAACAAAGGCCAGAGACTCCTGACTTGGGACAGGTGCAATAATGCGGTGGGGTTAAACATGTTTTGCGAGATCTCAACCCTCCCCCTATACCTCTAGCCAATGTAGAATAAACAAACACACAGCAATACGCACAGTAAAACTCAGTTTAAAAGAAGTCCGAGTCCGGTGTCAATATAGGTTACAAAAGAATCTAAGCAAAATGACAATGATACATAAATTAACAAAGGATTACTAGCAGTTACTGACATGCCAGCTCCAGACCTCAATTAAACTGATTGAACGATCATATGAAAATCAAGCACAACCCCTCCCGTTAGGGGTTTAGTATCATACCATCATAAAATGTATGAGAAGAACATAACCCGTATCATGCCAACAACTGGTTTTAGAATAAATGTGTTTATTTCCGATGTAAAGACCCTATGAGTGAATAATTATTAAAAACAAAATATACCATCTTTAATGACCTGACAACAGTATCGTAACTATATCCCTTCTGAATAAGTCTGTCTAAAGGTTTGGTTAGCTTTTGAGGTGAATGTCGACATTTTTGTGCTTTGTATAGAATATTACCATTAAAGATTGGATGTGAAATACCAGAACGTATAAGATGTCTGCATGTTGATTTATATTTACGAATGATGTTCTTGTATCGATGATAAAATTAAGTAAATGTTTTGACTAGTTTGTGATATCGAAAACCCTGGTGTAATATTTTTTCAGTAATGCAGAGGTTTCTTTCGTTGAAATCAAATACGTTGTTACATACACGAGCGAATGGAACAAGTTGAGATTTATAAACAACATAAGATGGTGACAAGGGAACGTCACCATCTAAAAATGGATAGTTAACAAAAGGAAATGGAAAATCATCTCTTTTATCATAAATTTTGGTATTAAGCTTCCCGTTAAAGATATAGATATTTATATTTCAATACATTTGTTGAACGCTGGTGGAACATTGTTGAATGCGACACATTCGAAGATTCCATCATTATAGCGAAAGATATTGTGGATATTAAAAAAAAAATTCATTCAAATAAAATCCTTTTTATTGTTTGTAGAAAAAAAAAATTAAATGAATAGCATTAAGAAATCATTTGTTTCTTTATTATGTACTGTGTGCAAATAAAAATAAGAGTTTGCCTATTTTAAACGTAAATAAAGTAGATGAATTTCATGCAACTTAAACTCACTTAAGGGCCATAGGGGAAGTTTACGCGCATGTAAAACGGGTTTACACACTTTGTGAAGAATCGCACTGATTCCCAAAACAAATACATAGTTGATGATATACACAAAAATCTTGACCTTTGATCGACAACCTATTGGTTGTGTTTGGTGGATTGATATTTCAAAAGAAAGTGGTTTTTCCAAAGGATACTAATTGAGCATCCCTACGAGCAGACTTGGTTTTGTATTCACATGAAGTAGAATTCATACGAAACATTTGGTTGAGATCTCACTAAACATGTTTAACTCCGCCGCATTTTTGCGCCTGTCCCAAATCAGGAGCATCTGGCCTTTGTTAGTCTTGTATGTTTTTTTTAATTTTAGTTCATTTATATGTTTCGGAGTTTAGTGTGATTAGATATAAGAAGATGTGGTATGAGTGCCAATGAGACAACTCTCCATCCAAGTCACGTCCATTTTCACTGAACTAGTACACATTTGTGTTTAGGGGCCAGCTGAAGCCCGCCTCCGGGTGCAGGATTTTCTCGCTGTGTTGAAGACCCATTGGTGGCCTTGGGCTGTTTACTGCTCTTTGGTCGGGTTGTTGTCTGTTTGACACATTCCCCATTTCAATTCTCAATTTTATCAATGACAAAATGACAAAAATATCTTCTTGCAAAGTTCTTCAATATAACTTTCAGATATATTGATGATGTCCTGTCACTTAATAACCTTCATTTCAGTGAGTGCTCATATATCCCAGAGATTATGGATATTACCAGAACTAGAAGGTCTACTTCATATCTTGATCTTTTACTCGATTTTCACACAAATTTAAACTACAAACTATGACACACGTGATGATTTAAACTTTTCTATTTTGAACTTCCTATTTCTCAGCAGAAACATATCCTCTGCTCTATCGTATGGCATTTACATATCGCAATTGATACATTTACGCTCGTGCATGTTTTATAATATACTATACAAAGTTCAATAACCGGAGTATGCTTCTTACACAAAAACTACTCCAACTGAGTTATAATAAAGAACGACTGAAATCGACAATGCATAAGTATTACGGTAACCATCACGAATTGGATGACCAATACGATATGTACATAAGTCAATACTCTAGCGACTTCAGATACCAGAATATTTGTCTAATCTGTAATTCAACCGATCATGTGAAATTCCTAATTGTGACATTTTGACTGAGTATAGGCTGCCATGGCAGGTCATGCATACATAACTGGGGGCGCACCCGGTATCTCTTCTTTTGGAGTTCATGCGAACCCTTCAGTATTTGTTTTTAGCTTGACGTATCTTCTTTATCGATTTATGAGATTTGAACATCGATAATAGTTATCAAAGGTACCAGGATTATAATTTAATACGCCAGACGCACGTTTCGTCTACATAAGACTCATCAGTGACGCTCAGATCAAAATGTTATAAAGCCAAACAAACTACTGTTGCGTGTATTTACCCCAAATCAAATTATGTGTATGTATCAAGCCATGAGTTGTCCGTTTTTGTTGCTACATGTATTTTTTTAACGTATGTTGTTTTTCGGAGGAGTCAGATGTTGGCGATTGGTGTGGTCCAATATATTTATGTTATCTTTTTAACGTACTACTTCGTTTTGATGAAAGAAGTATTGCATCTTTTTCAATCATATACAATTAGATTTTTTTAGTTTTTCAATAGTCAATTGAAAAAGGTACAAGATGATGAATTAAATATGTGTATATCAATAAAAGAGAGGCGAAGGATACCAAAAGGCCATTCAAGTCGAAAATAAACTGACAACGCCATGGCTAAATAAGAAACAGACAAACAGACAAACAGGCAAACAACAG
This sequence comes from Mytilus californianus, assembly GCF_021869535.1. Classification (NCBI taxonomy): domain Eukaryota; kingdom Metazoa; phylum Mollusca; class Bivalvia; order Mytilida; family Mytilidae; genus Mytilus; species Mytilus californianus. The sequence continues at coordinate 66,804,319 of NW_026262679.1, read as the reverse complement.
TACACAAAACAACATAGAAAACCAAAGACTGAGCAACACGAACCCCACCAAAAACTGGGGGTGATCTCAGGTGCTTAGTATATTTAAATCATACGTCAATGAGACAGGGAGCAAACAAAACCAAAAGAAATATATATAAAGTCAAAAATAGATTTTCAACTATACACAATAAAGGAAGCATTGTTTGGCCTTAATTGTATACATATCAAACACTCTTATTGATATAGTAAAACCATTGAATGTTTGTGAATATTCTGTTAATTTAGGCAAAAGTAGGTTACCGATGTTCAAATTTTATAAATCGAATAAGAAGACAAATCAAGGTAAAAACCAAAACTGAGGGAATCGCTTGATCTCCATAAAGAGCTAGACCGGTGTGTCGACAGGGTAAGCGTCTCCTGCTATGCATACATCAACCACAATGCGAATCCGGAGTAGTTCAAAATATCATATGTCGCTTGTGAATTGAAACAAAGACATATCGTATCGGTCAACCAATACGTCATAATGACCGTAAATTTATGTAGTGTCGTTTTAGTCGTTCTTACTAATGAATCTGTTGGAGCAGTTTTTGTTTAAGGAGCACACTCCTACTTCTGAAGTCCGTATAGTGTGCACATGCACGAGTGTAAAGTATCAAATTAGATTTGTAAATGCCATACGAAGGAGCTGAGTGTATGTCACTGCTAAGAAATGGGACGTTGATAATTGGAAACTTTAAATAATATCATTTGTCATAACGGGATGTTTATCGCCCTTGATAACCTACGAGGGGCTGCTATTGTCGATTGTGTGACTATAGAGAAAGTGCTGCTGCGAAAATAATCCAAACGAAAGCGGAATGGCGAGTGTTCAGTTCCAAAGAAAAAAATCAGATTTATAAAATAAGATTAACAAACATAATAAAAAATACTAAGTTGTCTATACGTTTACCGCTCTATGAATTTCTCATTCCGACTTCAATTTAGAAGCAATTTTCTCCATCGGTGCAAAAATCAAATATTTTTCTCGATTCACAATTTGCTATGAAATGTGTATGGCCCTATTATTAGCTCAAACGGAATACCATAGGCGGATCCAGGGGAGGGGGGCCCTGGGGGTCCGGGCCTACCCTTTTGTGGGAAAAATTTGGTTGATTATATAGGGAATCACTGAAGCATGACTGCAGCCCCCTCCCCCTTATGAAAAGTTCTGGATCCGCTACTGAATACCATCAGATCCCAATGTCCTGAACCGATGCTATCGTCGTGGAATTTTTAAATTTCAATATAAGAGATATCGATGGCCTGCAATTTTTCAAAACGCCATTATTGAAATACGTTAAAGGAAAATCTCAGCTAAAGAAAGGACGAGCGTATCTCTCCTTTTTTGTCTGCGATCCAACACAATAAGTACGTGCATGTGATTATGTTACCATTAACGTCACAGTTCGCAAATTAAAAAAGTTGTATTGTTCAATATACAAATGTATTTAATTTGTTTTTGTTCAACTCTATAGGATATTCCAACTCAACCTTATAGATGCTCTACAGAAAAGTATTTGATCAAAAGTGTGTCTGTTCAATGTATATAACATAATCCAAATTACAAACTGTAAGGGAATACAAGAAAAATACAAACATGGTACCATTTTGTAGTGATGTTTGATATCTAGCACACGCTTTTCAAATATTCAATTTTGAATCCTAATTGGATTTGAGTTACAAAATACTTAGTATTTAGTCGGAATAGTACAAGAAACTGTTAGTTGTTTTGAAAAATACGGTTTTCATGTCCATCCGAAAAGTATTAACAAGTTAACAAGTTTAACGCAGGAACAACACAATTTTTCGCAGAGATATATTGTTTGTGGCTCTAACCATTAAATAAATCATAACATCTATATTACTAAAAAAAAGAGGTACAATTTGTTAGCCGTCATGACGTAACGACATAACATAACGACGAATCAAAGAATTCAACTTTATATATAACTAATATAGGACAATGGTGTTGATTGAAAATTAAACCATTCCAGGCCCTTTTGTTTTCCACATAATTAACAAGTTCCGGGTCGAATCCGATATCGATACCAATTGTATAATGTAGATTCCAGTTGTAGTTCTTCCTTATTCTTCCCTCACTATCTGGAGTACCACTATTATATTGTAGTGAGAAAACCAGGACAGGTTCATACAGAAAGATTTTGAAAGCAGAGAAAACTGTGCACCTTATAATTAGCATGACTTTATCAGATGACAATAAGATTACTAAAAATCCAGGCTACGAATAAGGCGTAGGTACTTTAATTCAGTCACAGACCCGCGACTACTCTATTTATAAATCAAATAACTTCATTTACTACACTAATGAGGATCAGAACACCATAAATCAACAGTATGAGTACTGTTGAATATTTTGAAAACGACTTTGAGTGCTTTAATGGAATACATTTTGATGTGAGAAAATAATACGTGAACTGTTAAAATATTCAATAACAATTCCAAGTAAGCATCTTTCTTTTATTTCTGATGAAAAACATCAGCTATTGAAATTGAAAGTATTCAATTTAGCAACCAATGATAACTTCTATGACAGATTTTAAAAGTTTTATCAATAGTAACTATATATTCAAAATTCATTTGTAAGAAAAAAAGTTAAGGAATGATAGTTGTCCTGCTACACGCTGGTTCATTTTATACATGAGGCTGCTATTAAAAACTGATTAAATTTAAAACCATCATAAAGGAAATAAAATGACATTTAAAATAAGCAAGCCACATTAGTATTAATAGAAAAGATAGAAAATGTTAATGAAAGCTCACACTATAAGTAATTCATAAGTTGGTTATTCACAGCCGTGATATGTCATATACACCAGATAATGAAATGAAAGTTATGTGTGGGACATATAAGATAAAACGATGGACCACGGAGTTCAGGTTGATAAAATTTTATATGCTCTAGGAAGTTTAGGAAAATATCAAAGAATTCAATTGGCATTATGTTTTCTTTTTACTTTAGAAAACTCGTTTCATCTTATTGCAGCTGTTTACATTGGTAAGTGAAACTTAATTTTCGTTTAAAGATAATTTAAACTATCAATGAGCACACATCACACAAAGATATTAATTTCTCTCGAGTAAACTTGTTAGCACAAAAGAGAGAATATGCAAATTTAATAATGATAACATTACAAAAAGACCAGCAACCAAACGAGGTATGCCAATCAATTGTTGAAATAATTAAGGTTTTGCTGATATAAAATATAAAACTAAGGAGATGTTGGTTTGATTGCCAATGAGACAACTATCCACGAAAATTGAAATGAAGTGGATATGGAGAAATTTGAAACAATTGAATTGAGAAAGCTAACGGCCTAATTTATAAAAAAAACAATTTACGAAAATCAAATATGACACACATGAACCAACGACAACCACTGAACGACAGGCTCCTTACTTGGGATAGGGACATTAATAATGTGGCGGGGAAAAGGATATGGACTAGAACAATTAGAAAGCTATCACCCCGTTTTAGTTATAGATTTACCTTTTAAAAGCTTACTGGATCGACTGTGACGCAGTTTTCTGCAGCGGTTCATGACCAACGAGATACATGTGATTAATAAAATCAATAGAATTCAATTTATTCAAGCAAGAAACATCATACCTACAAGGGAATGTAAGATTAATTGAATGTTTGCATTTTCAATTCTTGTTTTATAGGCTTTAGTATGAAGTCTGCCTCATGCGAATAAAAGGAACAAGTCAAAGATAGATTACATTAGTTGGGTCATAGAGGAAAAGTAACTGTCTGTTGAAAAAATGTCCAGGAAAAGAATTAAAAATGAAATAAGATCAATAAATCAAATCAAAGCAGCTTAGAGAACTTTAGTTGCAATCAAATTGTCTTTTAAAGTATGAATCATATCTTCTCATTTTTTGGTTTTATTTTCTTTAATGAACAAAGACTTATTCTTTAAATTACTTAACTTTAGAATGAGAAATACTCGTTTAAAGGAGGGATAAGTAAAATGTTTTATATATTAGCATGCTAAGGCTAACTTTGATTGTATGTATGCTTCAGCCCGCAGTTATTCTGTCTAACACATAAATAAAGATCATATGTGTTGATGTAACCAACAAGATTTTTGGCAACTCAAGTTTTAAGAAATGGTCAATTTTCATTTAACAGTTTGAAAAAATAAAGTCAGATAAGGGTATCAAAACCTTCTATCAGACAAGCAAGCAAATTATTGTATAGTGTTTCATTTGTTAATGTTTTTTTCATGGTACACATTTGGTTATGAATTTTTATATTCATTTGAATACAGGGTACAGACCACTATACCAATGTCAAGACATAAATACCACGGCGTATTTACACAGTCATGACAATTACAACATATCAGATATAAACGTCCAGTACGATAAATGTAAAATCAATATTTTTGTTAATTTATCGGACAATGAATACCAATACACTGAGGGTTGTCTTAATGGCTACAGCTACGATATTCCCGAGGATCGATCCACAGTAACAGAAGTAGGTACTTATGTCAAAAGAAGTTTAGGACTAAATACAGTTATTCTCGATCATAGCTCCCAAGATTAAACCAGTATCATTTAAGTTTATCATTTCTTATAGTTAATTTAAGATAACTGCTTTATATTTTCGAATACAATTATGAAATATCACAAGAACGAACAATATAAGATATGATCAACATTATTGAATACAATGATTGGCTTACTTAGATGATGCGTATAAAAAAAAAATATTTTCTCCGCAAGAACATCAAAATGATTGGAATCAGATGGTCTGTGTTTTTTTTTTTAAAGAGCCTAAAAAGATACCATAAAGGACATCCGAAAATGGAAAAAACCACCAACACCAAACCAAAAATAAAAACGGCGAAAGGATAAAAGACTAACACGAACCCCATCAAAACCCGGTGGTGGACTCATGTGTTTTCATTGACAAGAAAGAACTACTTGTTGATTGTGACTGAACAACAGGCAAAGGAACATATTTATGCTTAAAAATAATGATAAACTATCATGTCTCGATGATAATTGACGTTGATGTAAAGTTCATTTTCATAGAAATTATCGAGCTTTAGTTACGAGATATTCTTGACATGCATCATTTGCCGCTATGCTGAAATGCTATATCATTGTATTCATTCTGTATTTCTTCCAAAGGGTAATAAAGTTTTCCTCGATTTACAAAATTGTTATCTTGGTATCTATGATGTGTTTATATACATAAAGGCAACAGAAGTATACCGCTGTTCGAAATTCATAAATCGATTGAGAAAAAAACAAATCCGGGTTACAAACTAAAACTGAGGGAAAGACATCAAATATTAAAGGAGAACTACAACACAAATTTATATACATGTGTTTCGTCAACGTTTCAGCAACAAAGCCCTCGCATAATGTAAGATTATATTTTTTTTCAATTTTTGTTTCAACAACAGTTTCAATTAAAATTGTACAAGTTTTGTACATTTTTATACTTTAATATTAATTTATTATGATTTCACTTTTGGTTTCACTTTTGGTTTCAAATAATGTTCACTACTATGATTTTAAAATATGATTTGTTTTAGTGGAATCTTGTTTGTACTGGCGCGGAGAGATCTGAACTTGCTAAAACAATGATTATGCTTGGACAAGCAGTCGGTGCCGTAATTTTTTCACCTATAGCAGACAGATTTGGAAGAAAAACTGGAAGTGTGATATCAAGAATTCTTTACTTCTTAACAGCTTTGGCAACAGTTTTCACGCCAAACATCGAAGTGTTCTTACTCTTCAGATTTTTACAGGGGACATTTCAGGGGGTACGTATATAACACGAGGTTATCAAAATTACACCTTTTAGACAGGTTTTTTTTCACCTGCGTTTATTTGAGAAACCGACAAAAGTTTCCATTTTCTGTTTATTTTGTAGATGTACCCTTATTTACCATAAATTATCACAAATTTTTATTGTGAATCCATACTGAATCATAGAAAAATGGGTTTGAACCGAATCTGTAATGAGGAGTACCTAAATTGCATCCGTAAATATCGAATATTTGATGTTTTGTTATATTTCCACATTTTAAGACAATTTGACAATAGTCCATGCTTACTATGCATTTGGTGAGAAATGATTACCGCGGACATATTTTCTTGCTCATTTTTAATAGATTAATTTTTGTGGACTTTGCATGCGACGTTTGCGTAGATTTTACTTTTTCCGCTGGATTACTGATCTGTTGATATATATTGTGACCATTTTATATACATATAAGTATATTTATCTATGTTAAAAGATGTGCATACAGACAAATTATAAAAACACAAATAATTTAGTCTCTAAGAAAACCTATGAAATTTCATCTGTTTTTTTTGGGAAATGGGTGCAAACCAGGTTTAATCCACCATTTTCTACATAAGGAAATGCCTGTACCAAGTCAGAAATATGACAGTTGTTTTCCTTTTGAATGATGTGGTTGCGCTTTTGATTTTGCTATTTGATTAATGACTTTCCGTTTTGAATTTTCCTTAGAGTTCGGTATTTTTGTTATTTTACTTTTTTTGGGGGAAGGGGGTACTCGTACAATGTGGGTACTATTACGTGATACATATTTAATTTTTCAAAGTGTGACAATATTTGAAGGTTTGTGCAACGACTTTAATTCGAATGCGATGAAATTATATCGTGTAGAAAGACAAATATTTCGGCACAACAAATGACATTCGTCACTGTCGATCTTTTTTCTCAAAACAAAATACACTTTGACATTTCTTTATTCAATACTGGATATAAGGATGTTTTGAATTTCTAATGTTTGGCAAATACCATGCAATAGAGTATAAATAAAATTCAAAGCGATAACATATTATTCTTAAACAAAAATTTCAATGTCCTAATTTCATTAAACCGCAGTTTAAAATGAAAACGAAAAATCTTTTTATAGTGCATTTTATAGTTCTTTTTCATTTCTTTTTATTGACAGTAACTTTGGAGGTAAAAGGCTACAATTACCAGGTTTTCGATTTATCCAGAAACAGGTGACAAATTATACATGCATACAAATTTTAGTGTTCTCCAAAATACTACTAAATAGCGTATGCTTTGCCTTATCAACAATGTCTAAGGTTAGATCAAGTAAATCATTTGGAGACGTGATAATCTAAAATCTACAATTTTTCATTTCTTTATCAATTAAAAAAAAAAAACAACTGCAGGCGAAAGTTGTGGGATCTCTCTTTTTATCAATGTTTCCTTTCAGGGGAGTGTAATGACGAATACCATAATGTATGTCGAAATCATGCCAAAGGAGTTGCGCCATCGCTCTGAAGGTCTAATGTTAACTGCATGGACAACAGGTCTTGTCCTTACAACTTTGATTGGATACTTGTGTAGAAATATATCATGGCGCTATATGCAGTTAATATTGTCACTGCTAACTTGTCATACACTTTTTGATTGGCTGTAAGTATAACATAATAAACACTCATATTCCAAACACAAAAAAAAAAAAATCATAACTGGTACGGAACTATTATGACAACACATACATTGCAAAAAAAATGAATATATTCCTGTTTTCAGTTTTCTAATAAAAAGTAAAATAATTTGGTACAGGCATTTGTGTTGAAAATGGTGGATTAAACCTGGTTTTATAGCTAGCTTAACCTCTCACTTGTATGACAGTCGCGTAGAATTCCATTATATTGACAACAATGTGTGAGCAAACATACATGTAAAAAGTACAAATGTCAGAAAATCGGGAACAGCAGTCAACATTGTGTTATAATCTTAATCACTATAATAACAAATAACTTTTTCAACAAAGAAAAAAAATGGCATATAGACATGGTACATAAGCTAAAGTGAAAGACAAGAATACAAAAATGACCATAGCACAATGACACAATAGCGGGATGAATAAATACCTAGCCACGCCAGAAGTATATACCAAACATGTGAACAGTAAAGGAATCGATGCTGTCAACATCAGCAACGTACCTCATCACAAAGAGGTAACATCCAAAATTCCACTTTATGTTCAAAATCAGTCTGTTCCTATTGTATCCTACAGTTACGCCAAAACCATTGCACATAAAATATTTAACTATAAGCAAGCATTGCAGGACTTTGATTTAAAAAATACCTAAAAAACAGTCTGACGTGACTGTTCCCACTCGCCTTTTATTTACAGCCTCTCTAGCAATGTTATTACTGGGGATCTAAACATAAATCAACATGAACGAAAGGTGATATCCCTTGGTCCTTAGTTCAGAGAACACCAACACATCAACTGGATCAAAAACTTCAATATAATTATGGATTCCATTGAGGACTATGTTATAGCATGGGCTTAACGAGAAGAAGTTGAACTGGACACTTTGTCAGAAGCAATCAGGTCTCTGATAAAACGTCGAATTCAAAAGTTTAAAAACTGTGTGAAAAGTAAAATAACAAAAATACCGTACTCCAAGGAAAATTCAAAACGGAAAGTCCCTTATCAAATGGCAAAATAAAAAGCTCCATCTAATCAAACGAATGGAAAACAACTGTCATATTTCTGACGTGGTACAGGCATTTCCTTATGTAGAAAAAGGTGTATTAAAACTGGTTTTATAGCTAGCCAAACCTCTCACTCCTTTTACAGTCGCATAGAGTTCCATTATATTGACAACAATGTGTGAGCAAAACGAACAGGCATAATAGATAAAAATGTCAAAAATTTGGGTACAGCAGTCAACATTGTGTTATAATCTTAATCACTATAAAAAACCCAACTATGTCGTCAAAGAAAAACAAAATACCGAACGCCAAGAAAATATTTTGATTTTGCCATTTGATAAGGGACTTTTCGTTTTGAATTTTCCTTGGAGTTCGGTTTTTTTGTTATTTTATTATTTTATAGTGAATAATATAAACAGCAATAAAAGGTAACAATTCACACGACAAAATATAAACGTACCGACTATAATATACATAACATACCGATTTTGTAGTACCTGACTTGGAGTTTGGTATGATAGTGTAGTATTAACAAGACAAAACAAATCTTCTTCTATTAAAAAAGATAGAAAAAGAGAGACGAAAGATACAAAAACGATATTCAATCTCATCAGTCGAAAACGAACTGACAATGCAATAGCAAACAACGAAAAGAGACCAAAAGACGAAACCAAGGATACAAAGCCCAACATAGAAAAATACACATTGAATCCAACAAAAACCGGAGTGATCTGATATGCTATGGAGCGGCATGAAAGTAATATTTAAAAGGAATAACAACGTCGTCACTTCAAAGGTTTCATCTGCGTTACCGCCCATCTTTCGATAACTCGTTACTTGGTTTAAAATCTGGCATGGAAGTTGATTCTCCGCATGTGATCGATCAAATCACTGACACTTTTCGGTCGTTTTCGTGTTCACGGAAAACTACGAACAGACAAGTTTTTGTCGTATATACGCGCGAAGTAACCCGAATGGTCCATTCGTAACATTCCGTTGATGTACGCTGCCGAATAGAGTCATTCGTTCAATTTTTATTTTAGTCCAATCTTCCTATCTCTGGTTATATATATATAGTTCGATCTTAATAGTACCGACAGCTATCACATATGAAATTGGAGAACAAGGCTGGGTCATTTTCAATTTTAATATTTACAGACAGTTGAAAAGCCATTTCCGTAAGTTAAGAAGATGATTGTACAAAAAATACGTTTGGACCCCCTTTTAATAAATATGAATAATCTAAGTCTTTCGTGTATTAGTCAATTAAAATATTCACAATTCTAAACGGTTCTATCCTTTAATTTATAGTTCTTGATACATAAACTAATTCGTGTAAAAATGAATTTGCCATAAGACAGATAGCGTCAAGCTCATTTTGTCGGTTTGTTTTAATTTTTGCTGTAGCTTGTTATATTAATACAAGTATTCCACAATAAACATTTTTTTTAAAAATATATGTTTACGAACATATCCCTATTTTAGCTGTCCAGTTTCAATAATGTAATCAATGACATTTATGACATATACATGAATTTAGAATACTTCTCGATAAACTTTGCACATTTCAACAGTAAAAAAATCTATGTCTAGATTTGTCTACATTATTTTGTTAAACATCATGTGAAACCTGATCAATTCATCGGTATTTAACTGTTTTACTCGGGATCCGCTTTTAACCGGAAAATACTTTTAGAACAGTTTAAAACAAACGGTAAAAAGCAAAAGAATGCTGAATTAAATACAATTTTCCATGCTAAACTGTTGTAGGTTGAACAATTCTCGTCCGTTTTTCAAGTTTTTTACACCATACGACTTCTTTCTGAAGGTAGATGTTTTATATGATACAGCATCACCTTCTTATTAATAAACCTCGGATTTCACACAGGTGCTTTATAATTACCGGACTCGATAAAATCACGTGACTGATAAGAAATTCCAGATGCCATTTTACAACCGCGGTATCACAGATAGTAACCAAAGGGGTCTTGCCGCTGAGACTATAATTGGATAAAATCATATGAGTTTAGTACAGAGCTCTGCTGGTTGTTAATACATGCTAATTAGTCGTTGTTATTCCTTTTAAATATTACTTCCATGGGAGCGGTAAGCAGATTTTGCTCCACATGTAGCATCGTGTTGATTATGTAAGTAAAACCAGGTGATAAGTCTAATTCGGTAGGTCACATTTGAGTAAAGAAGGAAGGGATTATGGTTACGACAATTGGAACTTATCCGGTCATTTGCGAAACAGATATCCTATACCGGTCAACCAAATCGTGATGGCGTCCGTCAAATTTTCGAAGAGATCATTTCAACTTCACCACATGGAACTCTTGATTTAATAGCTTCCTTGTAAGCAGCAACCCTCTATTAAGAAAATAATGATAGGAAATGCAGGCTCTGGAATATCGTATCAACTGAGAGGAATATACTCCGTATGAAGGCGCTGCTGAAATGTTGCTATATATAATTAGAAAGTTCTCAATTGGGAAGCTGAAATCATCTCTTTTGTTGTAAAGTTTTGTTCTCAATCGACCCTCATTATCAATTTCTATATGTAAGTCAAAATATGATGCAGACTTTATCATCAAAAATGAATTTATCCAATTATTTCAGTGTTTATGAATCATAAACAGTAAGGATAGATGATATATTTTATTTGAAAAAATGTTAATCAAATTACATCCTTTAGATGTTGATGATGTTCACAAGATAATAACCAGGTAGCAGTTTTCCATTTATCTGATCTTGAGTCGTATTCAAAACTAATCAAAAGATAACTCAAATTGATACCACAGTTTACCCTGTTAACCGTAGTTACAAGTAAAGTTTTGTGGTAAAAATGGCATTGGTGTGCTGTCTTTATTGGGAAACAAAGTATTTATAGCATTTATTTATAGTAAAATATCTACTTATAAAATCAATCATAGAGAATCCGAAATAAATTATTTTTCAGCTGTCCGTTTTCCGTCTTTAGTATACACTCTGTAACCCGTTCCGATCAAATCCTTGTCAGCTAGTATCTTTGAATGCCAACTCGTATCATCAACTTGTACCCGATATTTAAGGCGCATACTATTTCCCGAGTACTTGTATATCTAGCTGATTACCAGAAAGTGAAATATCAATAACTAAATAAAACACACATACACACAAATAGTTGTATGACACTATATTGTTTTTATCCTCAATACTCTTCAACCTCGTATTTTGTTTAACTCTTTTACATTTTTTTTTTCGAGCGTCACTGATGAGTCTTTTGTAGACGAAACGGGTCTGGCGTACAAAATTGTAATCCTGGTATCTATGATGAGTTTATTTACATTATATTCTTAAGATTTTTAGACGAATCACTCAGATGGCTTATAGCAAACGGGAAAAAAGACATGACGGAAAAAATATTGAGAAAAGCATGCAGAATGAACAATGTTTCTTACGAAACTGTAACAGAAAACGTTCTTTTGTCGAAGGAAATCAGCATTGTTGCTAGTGAGGAATTACACGAACTAAGTTCTGGAAATGAAAACGAACTTAAAAAAGAAAACGTCGAGAGATATACAGTCTTTACAGTTTTAAAACATAAAAGAATTCTTCTCGGATCTATAGTATTATGGGTAGCATGGTAAGTGATCTAATTCCTCTGTGAGTCAGAAAGATTGTTGTTCTTTTTTAATCAGTCAAGTTTAATCTGTATTTATCATATTTTGAGAGTTATTCAATATGATTTCATAGTTATATTTAAATAATTCGTTCATAATTGAATTTACATTATTTTTTATCATCAATTTGAAAAATAAAAATGAGATTATACCTTATTTCATTTTCAAAATATTATATAAATATAATGTTTTCCGTAAAAGCAAAATACGTTATTTCTCACCTTACCTTTGATTTTTATGTCCCTAGTAGATCTGAAACATTAAAAAATGATATCTTCAAACTCAATAATTGTTTTACCTCTTTCAACAGAAGAGCTACCCTTCCGGAGCACCGATATCAAGCCTAGTTTTGTTTAAAAGTGGTTCGTTTTACTCTTGCTTTAATTTTAAGTGTTGTTTTTTTTTGTGCTTTTTTATTTTTCAATATCTGTGTTGTTTATACTAGTATCCGTAACAGTCGCCTTTATCCTTTGTCATATTCAAAATTTTCACATTCGGTCATGTTTCAGGGTTAGATCTTTTACTAAAACGATAGTTTATTAATTGGGTGAAATCTTATGGTTAGATACGAGTCAATTATCAATCTGCTATTGTTTGGTGCCTTATCACTTGATATAAGTAACACTACGGGTAAGATCTGCTTACTCTTCTGGAGCACCTGAGATCACCCCCGGTTTATGGTGGGGTTTGTCTTGCTCAGTCTTATGTTTTCTATGCTGTGTTTTGTATACTATTATTCGTTTATTGATCGTTTTGCATTTTTTTTTTGCCATGGAATTGTCAGTTTGTTTTCAACTTATGATATCTTTCGCCGCCTCTCTTCTGCAGGCGTAATATACTCACTAATTCAGTTAAAATTATTATTTCTTCTGACGCTTTTAAATACTTACTGGCCTCTCGTATTTTCTGTTTTATTGTTCGGCAATGTCAGGTCAACAGCTGTAGCTACCGTAGCTAGCGTCCTGTAGTAGCGAGCTAATTTTGACTCTGCTTTCAAGATTATGTGCATTTTTTTTATTTCCTCGTTTAGCTAGTGGTCATTCTGTTGGTAAGTCCACTTTGCAGGTTTTTAGTTGTGTGTTCTAGTTTTACACATACGGTCTAGATAAGTAAAGAGGGGTGTGCGTACGGTAACCTTGTTTAACTTTACTATATTTTGTCCCTTATCTAGACTGTGTTGTTTGTTGTCGTTTGTTTTTACGTGTTTTCTATTATTCTTGGGGAGGAATCGGGTGTTGGGGATTAATTTGATCCTGTTATCAGTTTTATCTATTATTTAGAGTATTCTCATGGTAAATTTCGAATGTTTTAACTTCCGCTATCAAGTTCAGTGCAATCGTTCCTTGTAAAATCAAAAAATGAGATTAACTTTTATATACACCATTTTATATGAGAAGGAGTACAAACAAATCTATTGTTATTGTTCTATTTCTTGCAGGATAACGAATACACTTACTTACTATGGTTTAATGCTGACAACATCAAAACTTTCTGGAGATAGATTTTTGAACAATGTTATAGCAAGTCTGGCAGAATATCCTGCGGTAATATTGCAGCAGATTTTCATTAACCGGTTTGTTTTTTAAATTAATGACCTTTCAAGTAAACCCTAACTCATTGTTTAAGATATTAAAGGCATCTAAATGATAAAATGTGAATTAAACAAATAATTGTAGAACTAGGCATCCCTAAACAGACATATATCGGACTAATCGTGCTTGCATAATTCTGCAAGTTTTACTCGTGCTGAAGGCCATGAGCAAAATGCTGCATAAGTTCTATTAAATGATTAATGGTAGTTTAATGATTTAAATTCAAGTACAAAGTTTTACAATGTTTTGTATGATTATGCAATAATTTAAATTCAAGTGCACAGTTTTACAATTACTTTTTTTACGTGCATTAACATACACAGTTTTACAATTGTTTGATGAACTAGGCTTCTTTACTTCACATGTATATACTAGTACATGCTGCTCACTTGTTCAATTTCCAGAGGAATTTTCATGGTGTAAATGTCATATGAAAATTGTAAAACAATGCTTGTCCAGGGCCCGTATGCATTTATGATACCTAAACCGTATTAAATTATTTTTCATATTTCCTTATATATTCATTAATATATTGCTGTTAACGAAAATATTACAAATTTCAAATTTGGCATACAGAGAAGACTTTAACCTAAATAGTATATTGTATATGAAAGAAAATTTAGTAATCACTTCCAATAGAATTGTCCTAATTATATCGACATTTTTGGATAATTGCTCGTCTAAAATCTAGCAAGAATATATGCAGTTTTGAGTCATCTTTAGGCATTGATAAATTTCCAGTGAAATATTCGGAAGTACGCTAAGATGTTGATAATACCTTACCGTAAACATAAGAATCTAATAATGTGTGTTTTAGTAAAGATTGTAGGACTATTGAAAAATGCCCTTGTTTTTATATGAATTCATGGAAAATTGATCCTACCCCTTTTTTATCATTGTAAAAGTGAAGTGATAAAAAAGTGCATTTCAAATGAAATAGAATTTTTAAAACCCAAAAAGAAATAGTAAGCAGGGGGTATGGAAGGGGGCGGCAGCCCACCAGAAGCTGAACGATTATATTACAATTCTTATTGAAAAAAAAATGTTTTATAAAATCATTTGTAAGCATATGCTTACAATGCTACACTGGTGCTACGCCATTGAAACCTTTATCATGTATTGTTAAAGTTAAAAATATAGTGTTGTCTCCAGAAAATAAACAGGTCTTCCATCCAGCAACACCTACTAAAGATAAATTAAAGATTAAGTATAAGGGGAGTTTTGGATTACAAATATTTCTTTCTTCCCATGCTCATCCATCAAAACGTCAACCTTTTCTCTTATGCGCCAATTTGTCATCTGTTTCAACATTCTACTTTATTACGTATTATTGAATTGTTTTACATACCAACATCAATTTAACTCCAGTTCTTACTTATAAATATGTATTGATCAATAAATGTAAACAAGTTGCTTTTAAAAAAAAAAAAGACAATACGTGAACCTTAGAACTTTTTTATTCTAATTATTAATTCAACTGAATAAGAAATTATATATCAGTGTTATCTTGGCCATGTGTGTGGAGGATAATATTTTCTTTTTATTGTAAATCATTACAATTTTGGCATGTTGAGAGAAGTGTTAAATATAAAGCAAGGAGAGAGAAAAAAAGATTCACAGACGTATAATTTCTTAAAGAATAATACGAATTCAAAACATGGAGGATACATGTACCTTCTTCCAAAAATTCATAAAATTAATCTAGAAATAAGTAATGAGGCATTGCGAACTGGTCAGCTAGCAGGACACATTAATGTTCGTTACCGACCAATCATCAATAAGTGTAACTCTCCCGCGAGAGATACTTACTTGATCTAGTTATAAATATAAAAAAGAAGATGTGGTATGATTGCCAATGAGACAACTCTCCACAAGAGACCAAATGACACAGAAATTAACAACTATAGGTCACCTTCAACAATGAGCAAAGCCCATACCGCATAGTCAACTATAAAAGGCCCCGAAATGACAAATGTAAAACAATTCAAACGAGAAAACTAACGGCCGAATTTATGTACAAAAAATGAACGAAAAACAAATATGTAACACATCAACAAACGACAACCACTGAATTACAGGCTCCTGACTTGGGACAGGCACATACATACAGAATGTGGCGGGGTTAAACATGTTAGCGGGATCCCAACCCTCCCCCTAACCTGGGACAGTGATGTAACAGTACAACATAAGAACGAATAATAAAAATCAGTTGAAAAAGGCTTAACTCATCAGATGGATACAAACAGAAATACTACAAAGAGTGGACGTGGCCGGGTACTTGTATATCCCAACAACAAATAGACACTAAGTGCAGATCTGAGAGTACTCGCAGTTACTGACAGCTAGTTCAAAGCCACTAACAACTAATTAAAAAAATCATGCATCTAAGACTAAATTATCAATTAGTACACATCCAACATCCAATTATTGAAGAGGCATAACTTTTACATTCAAGATACAAAAAAAATCATTAATAAAATAGAGTCACACGAGGTAAAAAAGTCTGCATTCTTATTGCCTATGATGTACGTCAATGTACACAAATATGATCATTGATAATTTAGAAGAAACTGTTATCAATGCATTAGAATTTATTGACACACAGGAGAATATACTTTAAAGATTCTCAACAAAATAGATTTAACTGCATTTGTTAAATTAATTCTTAGAAACAATGAATTTGAGTTTAATGGACTGTTATACAAACACATTATAGGAGCGCCCATTGTCACCAACATGCACAGATCTGCATCTGTCTGCCCTATTCATTAAAATCTTAGATAAGTTCCAATGTAGAGAAAACATCAAATTACACTGTCAATAGGGATGACGGTTTTATGGTCTTCACAGGCAAATTATAGAGCAAGTTGAAGATTTCTTTAACCTTGCAAACGAAATTGACCATCTACTTAAGTTCTAATATGAGGTGTCGACATCTAGTATGGCCTATTTAGAGGGTGGTAAAGGGTTATTTTCGTGCAACGTTTTCGGCCTTTTTATTTCACGTGTTTCCGTGTTTCGACGTTTTATTTCTCGTTTTCTCGTGTTTGGTTCGATGTGCGTGCTTCGTGTTTTCCCTTAATTATTTTCCGTGTTTCGTGTCGGTACTCTTATTTTCTCGTGCTTGTCCCGCATTTGATTAAAAAGTAAACCGGGACAAATTCAAAGTCAGCCCAAATATTGTTTAAAATTATAAACTAATTAACTGGTCCCAAGATATTTATTAATAGTTTATTGTATTACTATGATAAATCGGATGCAACTAACGGACGCTAAAAGGTGACCACATGCAGGGTCGCCATGTCCATTTATAATGATTGCATGATCTCAAAGAACGGCTGAGTAATAACTTTTGGTACTTTTTTCCTTAATATTTACGATTTTATTCCTTGGCTTCGTTTTTCCAGAGTGTTTTTTTTCCGTGCAACGTTTTTGCGATTTGTTATTTCACGTGTTTCCGTGTTCAGACCCTCCCTTTTACCACCATCTATTTAGATACCGAGGTGTACAAAAGTGAACGATTCCATATTAATGGAATTCTTGATGTTAAGTCACATATATTAAAAACACAGAAACGTATCAATATTTACCAGTCACTAGTGCACATCCAAAACACACATAAATTTAAGAGCATTATAGTGTGTGAATAATATAAAAAATTTCTACTTCTACCACTAAGTGACCACCGTCATTTGGTTGACTATCCTGTCACTGTTTGGTGTGCACTTGCATACTTAACAAGTCCAGAAATAATTTTAACAGAAAGGAAATAATTTGTGCTGTACATAACATTTATACATGGTGCAAATAAAAACATGGGACTTGAAATTTAATGTGCATGCAGTAGTCTCTTGAACGAGTCAAGACTTTCTGCAGCGGTCACTGAAATAATAGTGACATCAATGAATTAAATAACCATTTAATTAACTTACAAGATAACTTAATTGATAGAGAATACTGTAAAAAGGAAACAGTAAAAGTTGTAAAAATGTATATTAACGAACAGTCTTTATTTTACTTGTTTTATTTTCATTTGAAACAGATTTTTTTTTATCTGATTTGTCAAAATGACAAATGTGCATAATGATTTTATTGTTACAAATCAAATCCCAAAGCCCACTTTAACTCATTATGTAGAAACCACAGCACTATTTTAAAATATCTCTCTGTGAATATCTAGAAACAGATGTTTGATACCATAGGTCGTTATAATTAAATCTTGACCATTTAACTTTCACTTGTTTATCAAAGGGTACAACTGTCAACTTTGCTCAAGTCAGTAAACCCTTGCAATGCATAAAATGTAGCTTTACAATAAATATACATGTTTGAAAAGGATCTATAGATTGTTTATTATCATATATATCAGATAAGTGAATTAGCGATCTGTGAAAATTCTTTATTGCCATGTTTTAAATATCTTAGATACACCGTATGGAGGTGCTCTTAATTGCAGGAAGCTAATACAGATAAGATGAATAGGTGTTCCGAATGAACAATAATTTACCTTCCGAATATTCCTCCATAGACTATATTTCTAACTAATAAATATGCGTGAACCCTCAGGGGTTCACGCAATAATCATAACACACTTTTACACGGATGAGTACTTGCAATGAGCTAATGTATAGTATACGGTAATTAAAGAAAGTATCCGATTTAAGTATTCCTTAGTTAAGTGATGATTTATGTAATTTTATGCATACGACTTAAGAATTTTACTTAACTAAGGGAATTCTTAGTGAAATCTAAGTTTAAGGAACACTTAAGTTACAACAAACAATTGTAAAACAGGGCATGCTAAATTCTGCAAAATCATGTGACAAAACATTCTATATAGTACCTTGAGAAGGACGAATTTGTGATTTTATTTAATATCCTCTTTCTTTGTGTAGAGGACGAATTCATTCATACGCATTACACATAAACACATTGTTTCAATCTGTTAAATAATGGACGAATTCAGATATTATGTAACAAATTATTCCAAATCAAACACGATTTAATTATTGATATGTAAAAGCTTTTAAAAATAGAACACGTTAGACTAGATCCATTTATGTAGTCCTACTTTACATGCTATAATATAACATGTAACAATTAAATTCTGTCTGTAATGGAGGAACAAAAAGAAACAAAGAAAATGGTTTTACAACTTACATTTATCATGTAAATTGTGTTTAACGGCATTTAAAATAAACTGTCTAAACTATTTTTAGCATTGGTCGAAAATCTACGTTAGTTATTTTTCATGGAATTGCTGGTGTATCCTTAGTTCTAGCCACGGTTTGCACAACATACCGAAGTGAGTAATTAAGGCGACAGTAGATCATTGACGTTCAAATTTCTTAAAACGATAAGGAAAAGACAAATCAATGTAAATACAGAAACTGGGGGAGTCGCACGAACTCCAAAAGGAGCGAGGCCGGGTGCGTCGACAGGGAAAGCGTCTTCTGCTGTGCATTCAATGCAGGTCCAATTTGTTATCCGGCATGACGTAAAACGGCGAATCAAAGAATTCAACTTTATATATAACTAATATAGGACGATGATGTTGATTAAAAAATACACCATTCTAGGCCCCTTTTATTTTCCACATAATTGATATTACCAATAACTAACAAGGTCCGGGTCGAATCCAATACCGATACCAATAGTATATGACACATGTAGTTTCTGGTTGAAGTAAGAAAACTCGGACGGGTTCAAACAGAAATACTTTGAAAGCAGAGAAAACTGAGAACCTTATAATCAGCATGACTCTATCAGATGACAATACGAATACTAAAAATCCAGGCTAAAAATAAGGCATAGGTACTTAAATTCAGTCACAGACCCGCGATGTCGCGCGCGGGTGTGTTCTAGTATTATATAAATGTTCGGCTATTCTTAAAGATTATTAACCAATTATTGAGAGAAAATTTGTGAATAACGATGCATTTATTTTGTATTAAAGTATATGTCCTTCTAAAATATAAAAGCCGAGTTGCACATTACAAATGAAAATAAAACAAACAAGTATAATGATGTCGTTATAAGTGTAAAATGGGCTATTTAGTGTCTCCTGTAGTTGAGAATATTAACAAATTCTATGATTCTTTCAACAGCGTAATAATTTTATTAAAATTAAACAGAATGATGAATTCTGTTCATATTTGTGCAGACAAACATGTCAGTGATTACATCATTGTGGCGTAATCAACATATCTGAAACGAGATTGACCATGAATAGTATTTATCAGTTGCGGGGGGGGGGGGGGGGGTCCGGGGGTTGAAACCCCTTTTTTTTACAATCAGTGCAATTGAATGGAGACATATACTAGTAGTTGGAAACCACCCTTTAACCTGGGTTGTCGGCCCATCCCCCTTTTTTTTTAAAGATGGCTGGATCCGCCCCTGTTTTTCTTATCAGATATATATACCAAAACCTACTATCTAGTGAATATATGAAAGATGTTGTTTGGAAGATCCATAACGCTTTGCAATTTTCGAATACAGTTGGCCAAAAATAGGCCTCATTACACCATCTCCTATACTTTTTTAAATGGTAAGACTAGTATGAAAGATTATAAGTCAATTATTTGGTAAAATCTAAACTGATGTATAAAGATCACTAATCTAACTAGTGTATTTGTATACATTTACTAGCATGGATAAATATTTTTTTCGAAAACCATGTCATTTTAAATAATTTCTCCGTTTAACTGTGTTTTCCGTCATTGTAGGTGAATACTCGTGGCTTCCAACACTAGGTACTGTATTTTCCTTTGTTGGTAGATTTGCTATCACTGGGTCATTTAGTACTGTATTCCTGTATACACCAGAACTGTATCCAACAAATCTGAGGTATTAAACAAGGTTATTTTGGTATGGAAAAAGAGTGTGGATCGTATAATAAAAAAGTATGAACAAAAATGACAACGTTTAAACGATTTTCGTATGCACAACACATTATTCTTGAAAAAAACTTTCATATAGTACACAAGAGATCAAACATTTGGAAAGTCTAAAATATAAAACGGAAAAAAAGAAATAGACCCTTGTAATTGGATTAAATGAATTTCAACGAAGTGATTTAATAGAGTTCCAGATTTATGGTAATATCAAAAGCGGGCATCTCTTATGTATATATCAAATTTTTCCTCAAATCTGGTTGTTCAAAGGAAGTACTTAGTATCCAAATATTAGCAACAATACACATTGATATGTCATGTTATGAATTATTCTCTCA
This sequence comes from Mytilus californianus, assembly GCF_021869535.1. Classification (NCBI taxonomy): domain Eukaryota; kingdom Metazoa; phylum Mollusca; class Bivalvia; order Mytilida; family Mytilidae; genus Mytilus; species Mytilus californianus. The sequence continues at coordinate 66,783,326 of NW_026262679.1, read as the reverse complement.
TTCCTGTCCGGTTTTGGTGTCCGGAATCTTTTTGTATTCTTCAATTATAAGAATATGTCGAATTTCACCACATTATTATAGACAGAAGATGTAATATTCGTTGTAGAAATGTTGGATTGGGTATGGCTTCATCTGTTGCAAGGGCAGGATCAGTGATGTCTCCTTTTGCTATAACATTGGTAAGTGCTTGCAAAATGAGTAACAGGAAGTGTGGGTGTACCTTAAAGCGACAACAAATCAAGAACAAAATGATTAAAAGACATTCAAAGGGCAACACACAGTCTTCAACAATAGACAGGCGTTGTCGAAAAATAGCAAACTCTAAATCGTCCCTAAAGTTGTACATAAATTTAACAGATCAATGAGAAATCTTTCATTAAATCCGTTTCTCAAAAATATCTAAATCATTAATATATTACATGAGACTACTACGGACGAGATTCCTGACTTGGGACAGGCAGATGCAACTGCAGCTAGTAAAAATAGAAAGAAAATACAATAAAAACCAGTGCAGCTCTAAAAATTCTAAAATTAGTGTCCGTTCTTTACGTAACACGACTTTTTGCTATGTCCGAAATATTTATCTCCAAAAAATAAAGAAATAAAGTCTATAAGGCCAAGAACACAGATTTGAAGAATATGATCTACGATGAAATTGACATTGCACAAAATATAGCTTTGTTACTATATTTAGGAAATAAACACTCATACCACATCTTCCTATATGTACAACTTGTTATATCGAGAGTAACAAGGCGAATGAGGTGCTTCTCTAAGTAAAGCATACTGATGTAGCTATTGTAACATTGTTAACTTTTTTACTTAATATAAGATTATGCTTTAGGCGGAATATGTATCTTGGGGACCAGCTGCAGTGTTCGCTTCAATGAATGTTATTGTTACCGTTTCTTTACTGACACTACCAGAAACAATGGGACGAGAACTTCCTACCACTATAACAGAACTTAAAGCTTGGTATAAGGACAAGGGAGGTCATGGAACTAAAACCAAACACTGACATCTTTAATGATTTCAATGAAACTGCTATAAAATTGTAATCAGAAGTACCCTTCATATTTTATGGAAAAGAGATACAGAGGGTGCGAATGTCCTATATACACCATGGTTTGTGCGATTCACAAGGGATTCTACAGCTTCCTAGTTATCCTACCGTATGAATATGTTATTGGATCTTGTACATTGATGTAATGTTTGATCTTGTATTACAGTTCCTCTTCTCTTTATCATTTTCCCCATTTTATCATATGTTATAGTTTGGATATTTCATGAATAGACATTTCAACAGATTGGCTAGCCTTCTTAATGATTTATATCCCCCAAATATATATTTGATCAACATATCGATGTCATGTTGAAAAAAAAACCAACTTTATTAGTATAGTATTATTTAGAAATTTTTAATTGATGTTTATATTAGTGTTTCATGTTCTGTCCGACTCGGCTTCTGTCAAAATCCATTATTTATCTAGGTGGACGATACACATTTTATTACTAGTATTCAGTCAGTTGCATTAATTAGTTAGTAGCAGTAGCAGTGCAAAAAATTCAAATCAAATTTTTTCGGTCATTTCATAACTATTCTTACAATGCCAACATAACTATACGAATTACGACAGTATACTAATTGTGTTTATATTATACACCCGCAACATTTTCAACAAGAGGTATGAAGATTTAGAATTATACTCGATATTTGACACTTTAGATTGTGTCGAAACGGATCCGGATGGGAATAAATGCTTTATTTTGCAATTTGTGAGATTACATTTACTTGGAAACGATAGACGCTACGCAATTATTTGTTCATATAGAAATGGATGCTAAATTTCAAATGGTAACAACTATGTATATAAATATATCTAGTATACAACACTAAACGTACGTCAGAATTTTTCACTAGTTTGTTATTTACGCTTGCGTTTCTGTCAATGCCGATATTTTCTGCTAATGACTCGGAGTGGATATTGGCTTACAGATAAGATTGCACTGGTATACCAACATTTTTGGACGTGTCTTGAGAATCTGGTACAAATTTATCTTCTAGACAGGTCAGTTTATTGTAATTTATTTTATTTTCTAGATTTTTCATTGATTCTGAAAGCTATCGTTAAAATAGATATTTTTAACTGATTAATAATCGATAGACATGTCATCTCAATTCATATTTTGGTCATACAACAAATTATGCGTGCAGTTTGAAACTGACGAGCAGCAATTTAGCATGATCATTTGAATTATCTACACATTCACTCGATATAAGATCTACAGAAGAGAATTTATTGCGCCTAATTGAGTTCACGATGTTGTATATATATTTTCGACATTCATAGAACGTACGCGTGTTGTCAAGAGACAGAAACAATTACTTTCTATATATTTATATATACATGTACATATATATATATCTTTAATTTTTTAAAGAATTGTTGTGTTACACAAGGTTCGCAAGTGCATAGGTTCATCTTGAATGTGAAATTTTTTATTTAATATTTGTTTTATCATTGACATGTTTATGGTGATCACCTGATTTAGCACGTGCACATAGACTTCAGATTTTGTATACCATGTACATATGGAACTATGATTACAGATGTTACACCAGGTTGTATTTAGTAAACGTTACACTATACTCTTATAGATCATGATACATTATTATTGTTAACACCCAACAAGACTACGTTCTGCATAGAGGCTCTTACTTGACACTATGCTACGGATTCACAAGAATCATGAGAATGAGAGTAAAATCATCGGACTACAACACATTTATTATATGGTACTAAAAGATGCCCGCGAAATCGCGGTACAATTGGGCAAGTGTTGAAACAAAGAGTGTGGACACAGTAATAAGGTGGACACAGTAAGGTTTTGGACACGGTTAATGCATTTAATTCTATTTTTTTTTTAAACGATGAAAATGAGGAACATAACGCAAAAGACCCCATTCATCTCGGTGGGAAAATAAAGATATTAAATACCCAAGAAAAGTGTGGCAATATGTGATTTTCAATATTTTTTTTTTACCCCTTTTTACTCAATAACCGTATGAGCTACGTCAAATCCGTTGACATTACCGAAAGGGATAAAAAAAAAATGAGTAACACAATGGAAAAAAAAATCCCATCGAAATCGGATGAAAAATAAATCTACAGTACTTCATCAGGAATCAACCCCTGACTGACTGAGCATGCGCGAAAGCTATAAGACACGGATCGATAACGGTCTCCGAATTCGGATATTTTCTAAAAAATTGGCGTTTTCTGTGGAAAAAGATTGTTTCAAAGACAAATTTAGGAAGTACAAAACACTACATTTATACGTCATTTCACAAATATTTCCGACTTTGCACGGTTTCAGAGGAGTTGCGGCTTAATGAAATCGGTCTCTTCCTTTAGTAGTATAGATTTGTCAATACATATATAAGCCACGGGGTTCTTCCTATGCATTGGTTTAAAAATGCAATTTCACATTTACAATTTTACAAATGTATGTACATACATGTATATATACACTTTACCAAATTTACATGGTTAAGCAGATACATGTCCATTCGCTGTAACTATTCATACTCGACTCTCCCGCATGTCATATATTTATATTCACTTCATGAAAGTTTTCGACACTTTCTAACACCCATCAAATATCATTTACCTCTAGTCCACAAAACTGCTTGTACATTAAACTAACAGTCATTCAGACTGTCTGTTATAGTTCATCAAACAATTAACCTTCAAGTATTCACAACGACGACCTTATCAATTTACCTACGTAAATCTGATTACAGATTAGGAAAATTAACGAAATTAAGGTTCCATGACACAATGAATGATAGACAAGTCATGCAACTTAACGTTTTATCCTAATATATATACATTTGTCCCCGACAACGATTACATACTATGAGCAAGTAGTAATGATATGGTATATATCAATTCATGACACAATATCACAATATGCTTTTATTGCCGTCCTTTATCTCAAAGTCACACTGACACTTCAACATAGGGCAAACATCTAACTCATCACAAGTTCAGTAATGGTTGGATTGATTGAAACTATTATTTTACTACTTACTAGTAGTTGTTTTTTTTTTGTAATTTTATTGATTATTACATAGTAAGGTTTAGTATGTTAAATGATACCAGATATTGTGCACACAGTTACATTCGTTTTTTCTTTATTTCATATTTGGAATATGGAGGAGAAGCTCTTTGTTTGTTGTTCGTTCAACCAATTGGATAAGTGATAATTATAGCGTATTTATGTGAAGAACTGACATCATGATCAACTGAAGTTATTGAAGAGGCCTAAATACATACGATCGCGTGAAAAACTGCAATTTAGAACTTTTGCTGACAATTATCTTCATCACTGTTTATATTTACATTTGACATATTGTTAGCTTACTATTTCACCGACGTAATTTTTTCAAATACATTGTATCAACTACAAGAATAGTATTTATTGTCCGACCGAAGTCCATTTAGACTGCATAGAGATATTTTGTCCAGTCACACAATTAGACAAAGCGGTTTTAGCGGACATTCCTTTCAATCAGGCGCGGCTAGCAGCATTATAATTTCATTGTTCAAGATTGATGGCATCGCTTGTCCGTATTAATTGCTATTTCAGATGTTTCGTTTCAGAAAGCGAAGTAACTATAAATTTAAAAGCTACAAAGACAGATATTTTCCGACAAGGTATTATAATTTCATTGTTCAGGATTGATGACATCGCTTTTTCGTATAAATTGCTATTCCAGCTGCTGAGTGTAAGACGAAACCTATAAACGCAAAGCTCAATGATTCGTTTTTCGTTGAAGAAATCGGAAACCCAGTTTCCCGGAACTATGTTATAAGCAAGCTTAAAACAATACTCATGGCATTAGGATATAGTGAAAAGGATTATAGCGGACATTCCTTTCGATCAGGTGCGGCCATTAGCGCTAGTTCTTAAGGTATTGAGGACAACATGATACAATCACTGGGACGTTGGAAATCAGATTGTTTTAAACGCTACAGTAGAACATTTAAATCGGATATTAAATCCGCGATCGGTTATAACTTTGTAACATATCCTACATCCTAGCCTTGTGTCTTTTCTTTTCACGTTGATCTCAATATTGTGGTTAAGGATTTTTATATTGACATTAATTTTCTCTAGATCAACTTTAATTTTAACAAGACACAAGGCTTCATCAGGCACAACATCTTCAAATTTTGGGGTTACTCAATATGCAACTTGGGCAGGCAACATAACGTTACATATTTCGTTTTGGGCTATGATATTTTATTTTGGCCAAATATAATATCGTTCCCCAAATTTTTCTGAGTAGTTAGGGTGCCTACGTACCTTAACGAGGAATAGTCTCATCTTGATTGCTCAACAGCTCTATTTCACGTCGGTCTATGCCCACAAAGATTTACTCTTATGCGGTACCACGTGGAAAATCAAGTAAGGCTATACCGCTCGTGAACGGCTTGCTAAAGTACTCTGAGACAAGTAGACTGGTAGACGTACACACACGTGTATGCAAATACCCCTATGGTGACGCATTTCTGTCAAAGATATGTGGCTAGCTCAGGCACAGTATTTTAGCGGCAAATTATCCTTAATTATCTGAGAACACACTATTATTTTATGTACATACTGTGTGCTTTGTGTCAACTGCAGGTAGCATGTAATTTGTTTTGTTCTTGATTTACAATATGACAGAACTGAGTGAATTACATGATACTAGAGAAAAAATATCCTCAAGCATTCACATAGTGTGCCGCGCACACTGCTCGGATAGTTAAGTATAATGTTGGCGTCAGTTAGTTTACATTCATCGCTTTTTATTCAATGACGCCAAGGAAGTTTTCTGTAACATAACGTGTTGCCCTTAAGCCCAAATATTTGCATAATAAAAATAATTATTTTATCATGTTTTATATTTTTTCAGTTCTTCAACAATATCAGACTGGGTATCTGAAATACTTTCTGCTGGACGTTTACAGGCTTTATATCAACAATAACTACTTTTGTAATTATGGCATAGTGTCTGTGATCGTTCTTATAAGAGTGGTCGTTAATAGCTATCAATTATCTGCGGTCAAGGTTTATTTATATTTAGTTGTATATCTCTAATCATTGTTCACGCCAGTAATTCTCTTATCAATTGGTCTATTAAGGTCAACGCATTGAGGTTTTATTAGTTAATTGGCTTTGGTCTGCTGTGTCGGTATTTACTTGAATCATACGCTTGATGTGTATTTTATTATGTTTGAAACATGTTATATAAATTAGAAATTTTTAATTGATGTTTATATTAGTGTTTCATGTTTTGTCCGACTCGGCTTCTGTCAAAATCCATTATTTATTTAGGTGGACGATACACATTTTATTACTAGATTTATGATGTCTGTGGTCGATAGAGTGTGTATATTCTGCTGGTTGCGGGTTGCGGGTTGCGGGTTGCGGGTTGTGATCTAATAAGTCAGTTGAACAATAAGGAGGGTAGAAAAAAAATCACCAAAACACTGTATATACTTGTAAAAGGTTCTATTTGTGAAACTTCGAAAAATTGTGTAAGAATGTGTATTATTATTAATAAACTTTTAGTGATTTATTGCTGGTCATTCATTATACCAATATATCAGAAAATAAATACAAAATATCAAAACCAAAAATATCACTTAATATAGAATTGATAAAAAGTAAAAATTGTTAACCAACTAGGCCAGTGCTCTAGAAAAAGCACACAAAGCAATGACACTATTTAAAGTGTACAAAAAAAAACTTTTCAGGAAGAAATTACATAATTTTCTTAAAATTTCCCTGAATTAAGTGTGATAATGAAAATAATGATCATACATGAACAGATTTTTTTTAATAATTCAAGTAATTAAAAAGTGTCCAAAGATTGCTAAGATTTTATCTTACTATGATTCTAGATCATCTCATATTAGATCTATATTTGCCATACATTTGGCATACAGACCTTAAACTATTTATGTGCAATAACACATTGCTTTGTGTTGTTATATATTGTTATATTAAAGATATATTATCATTTTTCTTCCTATTTGTTTGTGTTTCTTTTTCTCCTTTTCTTTTGATAAAACATGATTTTAATTGAAACCATTAGATAATTAGACAGATTTACCAAATTTTTAAGGTCAGATATTTATTGTGTGAATCGAACCATCTAATTTTAGGATGGATTTATTGGTTTTAGAGACAGATTCTTCAGACTAAATTTTATATAACAAGTTTGATAGTTTCAAATGAAGGATTTATGTCCTTCTGTCCAAACTCATTAAATTAAAGCAAAGGAGGTGTAAATTGAATAGTAATGTGCAATTCAGCATCCCTTTGCATACATATAAAAAAGACCTTTCATCCTTTTTTTTTTTTATAAAAATGAAATAATTTTATAAAGTACTAAAACTTAATGAAAGAGAAGCCATAGCAAGTGAATACAAAGTATCTTTGCAAGAAAGAAAAGAAAAGTTATCGCATAAGTCAATAGTTATGTTTACAATTATATATAATTGCAATCACCAATGGCAGTCAGCAGGGTTTAAGAACATCCGTTGTTCGACCTGTTAGTCAAATGCGTTTTGTTTAAATATACTTTTTCACTCTTTTGGTCTTTTGGAAAATGTTGTTTGTGCTGTATTTAGACCCCTCTAGTAAGAAATTTGTTTTGCATGTACACGTATAAAAATTGTGGTTTTTATCCAACGCAATCATAGGTTTGAACGTTGTTTTCAATTTAGGTTTATATAATATATATATATAAGTACGTCTGAACCAGTGACAACTCTACAACAGATTTATCCATGACACCAAATCGCCTGCACTGTATCCGACGCGCTAGACCACACGACCACCTAGGCTTCATAATAATAAAGCTTTCGGTGGCCGGATGTTACCTTTCCTCGTCAGTTTTAATCTAGCGTCGTAATACAGTACATGATATATAAGGCATGAAGATGGAATTGTTAGACGAGTTATATATATATATATATATATATAAACAAATCTAAATTGAAAACAACGTTCAAACCTATGATTGCGTTGGATAAAAACCGCAATTATAATACGTGTGCATGCAAAACAAATTTCTTGGTAGAGGGGTCTAAATACAGCACAAACAACATTTTCCAAATATATATATATTGTATATTTTATATAATATATATTGTCAGATACAATTGGTTTAAGTTCAAAATTCACTATTTTAATGTTTCATTGTTATGGTCAGTCAATATGTCTTAATAAACTGGAGAAACAAATACAGGTTTAAAAACAAAATAAAATAATGTATATTTTTTTTCCAAATTTGTGATAATTTAACAAAAAAAAAAACCAGAAATACTTATTTTTTTTATTTTCATCATCAGGACAAAAGTCATCTTCTTTTAATATTCTTTCAATTATTTTTAACAAAATTTGATAGTTTTTTCATTTCTTTCCCTTTTTCTTTAACCAATTTGCATGAAAGTTTGGCGAATTGTTTATATCTATTGACGATTTATATATATTTTGGATTTTACATTTCCGAGTGATGTGGTTTTATTCATTAAAAAAAGGGGGGGGTTCCAGTTTTCGGACAATAACTCAAGAATGCTTTGAGCAGTTTTCATGAAACTTTGTTGACTGGTTTATATCTATTGAAATAACCTCCCTTCAGTTTTAAAAATTTTCTGATATGACATTGAGAAGTTATGGAACTTTATTCATTGAAAAAGCGACAGGCGTATCATGCGCTAATGGCACAGCTCTTCATTAACTTTTAACCTGTAAAGGAAAATTAGTATTTAGATTTTTATGTAACTTTGTAATTTAATAAAAAAGAGCAGCCCGCAACCCGCAACCCGCAGCCTGCAACCCGCAAAATAGTGATACTGTGGTCGATACGGCAATGTTTTCTTAACCGTCTCATGAACTTGGTGCACGTGTTAATTTTCAATCCTTGTCAGGCTTATTCAGTCAGTTGCATTAATTAGTTAGTAGCAGTAAAAGTGCAAAAAATTCAAATCAACCCTCCAGCCGCCCCAACACCGCCGAATTTTTTTTTTTTACGAAGATGTTGTGCCTTGATGGTTCACGTTATGTTACTATTATAAATATTAAAGCCAGACATTTATGAACATTTTCTGAGAAGTTAGGGTGCCTACGTACCTTAACGAGGAATAGTCTCATCTTGATTGCTCAACAGCTCTATTTCACGTCGGTCTATGCCCACAAAGATTTACTCTTATGCGGTACCACGTGGAAAATCAAGTAAGGCTATACCGCTCGGGAACGGCTTGCTAAAGTACTCTGAGACAAGTAGACTGGTAGACGTACACAAACGTGTTTGCAAATACCCCTATGGTGACGCATTTCTGTCAAAGATATGTGGCTAGCTCAGGCACAGTATTTTAGCGGCAAATTATCCTTAATTATCTGAGAACACACTATCATTTTATGTACATACTGTGTGCTTTGTGTCAACTGCAGGTAGCATGTAATTTGTTTTGTTCTTGATTTACAATATGACAGAACTGAGTGAATTACATGATACTAGAGAAAAAATATCCTCAAGCATTCACACAGTGTGCCGCGCACACTGCTCGGATAGTTAAGTATAATGTTGGCGTCAGTTAGTTTACATTCATCGCTTTTTATTCAATGACGCCAAGGAAGTTTTCTGTAACATAACGTGTTGCCCTTAAGCCCAAATATTTGCATAATAAAAATAATTATTTTATCATGTTTTATATTTTTTCAGTTCTTCAACAATATCAGACTGGGTATCTGAAATACTTTCTGCTGGACGTTTACAGGCTTTATATCAACAATAACTACTTTTGTAATTATGGCATAGTGTCTGTGATCGTTCTTATAAGAGTGGTCGTTAATAGCTATCAATTATCTGCGGTCAAGGTTTATTTATATTTAGTTGTATATCTCTAATCATTGTTCACGCCAGTAATTCTCTTATCAATTGGTCTATTAAGGTCAACGCATTGAGGTTTTATTAGTTAATTGGCTTTGGTCTGCTGTGTCGGTATTTACTTGAATCATACGCTTGATGTGTATTTTATTATGTTTGAAACATGTTATATAAATTGAATACTGGTGAAAGTTGTCCCGACTAAAGTATTATATTGAAATAGCTAAAAATCAGATAAAAATCATACAAATATGTAACATTAACATATATAACATATTAAGAAACATCTTTAAAGAGAACTTATCCATACATCCATCACAGTTAGTTTTGAATTACATTTTTGTACTTACCTTTTTAAAGTCATACATACGGTATGAAAACCTCATCTTTGTCTTGATGATAATGTAAAACAAATTGTAGAAGATAAGCAAGGTTAGGCTGGAAAGTTTGGAACAGATAAAACCACCAATGTTAATTTAAAAATTGTACTTTCCAGACCCGGTGTGAATTTCTACTTCTCCGATCATGTGTTATCGTTCTAAACATCCAAACATGACAACACAAACATAATTGATTAATACTCATATCAAGACTTTTCTATAGTATCTATGAATAAAAAGAAATATGTTGAAAATACAAAGCAGGATTTCAAAAATTAGTTAATCAATCTAACTATGTTTCTTTGGAATATTAAATTGCAAATATAGCCGACTATACGGTATGGTTTTTTTTTCTCATTGTTGAAGGACATGTGGTTGCCTATAATTCCTTACATCCATTTCCTTTGAACTTTGGTGGATTGTTGTCTCATTGGCAATTATACGACATCTCCTTATTTTTATAAAGTACGGTATGGTTATGTATTTGAAAGCATATTTAGAGGTCAAATTATGCAGGTATCGTGAATTTCAGTTTTTCTTTATAAAATAATTTGTTTATTGTCTTATAAAGGCACTGTAACTTGTAAGTACTTGATAGAAGTGTATATAGTATTTAAAATCCCTTCGGGCTGGTATGCTGAGGCATAATGGATAACACAGATACACGTTGGTCTACTTTATATCTTGACATACATTTAGAAATTGGCAGTGAGTATTTTACGACAAAGAAGACTTCTGATATAATTCTTGCGTTTTCTTTCGTGATTTCTGTGACAGAGGGTTGCTGCTTAAATAAAAGCAGGAATTGGTCTTATTGGTAAAGTTCAACTCATCTCTACGTATGTTTTACAAAGACCACGGTAGGTATAGTGTCCGGCTAGGATCGTGGTTTTTCGAGTGAATTGGTCCATTTTTTTCGAGTGTAGATCGGGTTTTTTCGAGTGATAAAACATGCGATCAGGTCAATTAACTGCTATTTCGTAATTATAATAGTTTTTTTACATGACTACCCATCTTATTTTGAATACTATACATGTTTTGAACAACAAAGAAGCACAATTTCCTTGTATTTAACCAAAAAATTCAGTTTTTAATATTTTCCGGGTTTTTTCGAGAGTAACTGTGAAACCGTCCGGGTTTTTAAACAAATGGTCCGATTTTTTAACGAAAATTTTGATAAGAAAAAAGGTATTATTGACTTTAAAAAATGACTTTTCTAGTTTATAACTGTAATTTAATGAATGAAAATTATCGTATATTCTCAATAAATCAACAAACCATATAGACATTTTCGAAAACTTATCGACACTGACGCTTACACCTATGCCTAGGACGACAGGTAACCTTTTTAGGTGGGGTCATCTCAAGGTGTACAATGAGCACAGGCATTTACAAATATATATATATATAATTTACACTTTAAATACTGTATAAAAAAATATTTTTTCAATGATTTGTTGATTTATTGGCTCTGCTTAGAAGCTGAGAATTGACCGATCTTCATATTATAATTTTTAAAAAAGGGGGAAGGCTTTGTGTAAATTAGTAGAACTTTCCGCAGAAAGTCAGGATTCTACTTCGTCAAAATCAACTCTCAATAACGCCGATAATTTTTTTCAATCGTGAAAATGGAAGCCATTGTAGGGATGACCCGCGCTGTCAACTTAGCTCTTGAAAACCGATAAATTTATCCACTTGGCATAATTACGATCCTTACATGTACATGACAGTTGTGTTTTAAAAAACAAATGTATCTACTAGCTATAAAGCATCTCATGTACTTGTAGGCCTTTTGTCAACTAAAAACTATTGTCTGTTTGGTTGTCAGGGGGAAATTTTGAAAGTTAATAAAAACATTAAAAAAATTCTATTTAAGTATTATGTGGAAGGGCAGACTAAACATTTGCAGAGGTTGAAGAATAATTAACCTAAATTACACACACAAAAATGTTTGTTTTTTTTTCAGTTATGCATTTTTAAGATCCACTTATAAAGTCATGGACTTTTTGTATAAATCCAAGGAGGAGTTAGTGAACAACATTTATCCCACTTTTTTTTATACATTTTATAAATAAAATAATTAATATGCCTAAATTTTTCACTAAAATATTAGTGAACGAAAGTAAAACAAAATACAACTAAGAAATACACTTCCAGTTTAAACATTTGAAATAACACGAAGCTTTTCTTATTTTATTCAAACACACCTACTTTGTTGTCAAGACACATTACAAAGGTATTTCACTTCACCCATATATTTCCTGTTTTGGTACTGTGAATGTGTAATGTTATTATATCAAAAAGTAGCCTAAATATATAAAAAAAAATAATGGATCTGAAGCGAGACTGATGTATCAATATTTTTGCTTCATACGTATTCAGGACAAAACAGTCAACTCAAACACGCTTGAACATAAAAAGATGTACCCGATTTTCTCTTTTGATAAGATGAATACCCATTTTGGTTATTTTACCCCAAAAACTACATAAAATTTAATTTACTGCTTGAAAAAGATCAATCAGTATAAATCGACATTTAGAAGAAAACAGTTGGAATATCACAAATCATCACTAAAAGAATTCCAAAACTGATGAGAGCACTTTGTGTTTCTAGCTCAGATTTTGAATTAAAAATTATAGAAAACCAATTAACGAATAATGAATTTATATTTTTTTTCAACCTCTGCTGAGTCAAACAAAGTTTTACGAGGGGAGTCTTTTTCTTCTATGGGATATCCATCCTTTTTGTATGGTCGCCATATATAAATATATGCGTTTATTTTCAAATATAATTTACCTCTTTAATATAGTTATAAATGTTAAATTAAATTTACATTTTGATACGGTCCCTCTATTTTTTTAGTCAGGAAAACGTTCTACAACAACTTTCCAGTATTAAATTAGAAATTACTGGATCCTTTATAAAATCTCTTTAGAACATACAATGTTCCATAGTGCAGGGGACTCATAATCTTTTCAACTTCATTTCATGGTACTTTTGTTGTCACAGTTAATAATATTTTCGTGGTGAACTCCGGAGTTTTTATACGGGACGTATTATGGTATACCGTCGTCCGTCCGTCCGTCCGTCGTCAGCATGTAGGACAATAACTAAAAAACGCTGTAACCAATTTACATGAAACTTCGGTAGATTGTTTATATCTATTGAGGTATCCTCCCTTTCGAATTTTATAAATTTTAGACTTAGCGTTTCCGAGTTATGGGATTTTATTAAACGAACTATAGGCTCTAAGAGCCTGTGTTGCTCACCTTGGTCTATGTGCTGCAGTGCATATTAAACAAAGGACACTCTTCAACATTAAAAGACAAGAATTGATGACTTGTTTGTAGATCTTACTTTACTGAACATTCATGCTGTTTACAGTTATCTCTATCTATAATGAACTTGGTGTAGTAGTTTCAGAGGAGAAGATTTTTGTAAAAGTTAACGGACGACGACGACGGACAACGACGGACGCCAAGTGATGAGAAAAGCTCACTTGACCCTTTTGGACCAGGTGATCTAAAAAGTGGTGATTTTACAGTTTTCGGACAATTTTTTTTAAAGTGAGGAGTTTTCATGAAACTTTGGTGACTGGTTTATATAGATTAAGGTAACCTCCCTTTAGTTTTTCATAAATTTTTGATATGACATTGAGAAATTATTTATAGGTTTCATAACGGGTGAGAATAGATATCGCTTGATATCAACTCGAGCTATTTAATTTCAATATAATAATAAACGAGCTTTCGGCGAGTTTATTATTACTATTTGAATTAAATAACGAGAGTTGATATCAAGCGATATCCCATTCTCACAAGTTGTTAAACCTATTTGTCTTAAGGTCAACAATCTCATTGTATTAAATTAAAAATTCCGCGAATCGTTGGTCTAGTATTTTGCACACGAAATGTACATCGTCGTACCCTTTGAAGGTCATCGATGACCTAACGAATAGCCAATGGAAATGCCGTAATATCGTCTTATAATGCTCGATAAGCAAATCAAATTAATGCAAATTTTCGTATCACTTTTTCGTATCACACTCCGTGCAGTGTGCTACAAAAAATGTCTATTCATGCAAGAAATAGATAATAAGCCACAACTTTAAGAGAATGAACTTTATTCTTTGAAAACGCGACGGGCGTATCATGCGCCCATGGCGCAGCTGTTTATTAAAAAACGAGTAAGAAACCTACTGGACAGCAGAGAAGAATTAGAAAAATGCTATGTAATACAAAATATTCTACTAAAAGAGGTCTGCCCACAAAAAAAATCATTAATAACAAACAAACAAAAAAACAATACACACATTTAATCCGACCAGATTTTATTCCCACTGACAATAAAATTTGAATTAAATTTCATATATAGTTAACAATGAAATGAATAGTTCATCAGCTTAACACACTATATGTACGTACGTCTCAATCCAAATTGTCTATGCTTACAAATAGATTGTTGGCATCATGAATATATACTGTACATGTAATTTATAAGATGTGACAAACAACAATATATACAAATGAACGATACTTGTTTATAAAGTGTAAGTGTTAGTACACCATTATCAAACTGATGAATGCATTGGTTTCGTGCCTTAAAAAGTACATAATTTGAACCTTTTTTTGTTTGTTTTTAAACTTAAATACACTGACACATAACATTTTAAGCTATAGGAAATTTGTATAATCACTCGATAAAACATGGACGCACTCGAAAAAGCCCGGACTGCTCTCGAAAAAGCCCGGACTGCTCTCGAAAAAACCCGAACACATAGAATTTAGTCTCAAAATGTCGTTTTCAATGCAATAACAAGAATTTTCGTAAAGTGTCTGTTTATCTAAGGATATATGGATTCCATGTATGCATTTCCATCGACTTCTGCATTGGTATGTGTATAAAAATGGCTTTATTCTGATTTTTGGAATAAAAGCATTGTAAGGCTAAATTCAACTTTTTTAACGAAAAATAATGTCGGATTGATAATACCTTTTTATCTCAAATACTAAGACACATTGTATATCCTTGTATATTAAACTCAAGCTTCTATATCACGTCTTGTCAGAAAGGAAGTCTGTTTGTTTACATTTTTGATCATATTCACTCGAAAAAAAATGGTCACACTCGAAAAAACCCGATCAAATCACTCAAAAAACCACGATCCTAGCCGGACACTATACCTATCGTGAAGACATTCATGATAAGAATGTGATATATGCTCATAGATGACCACAAATATGTTCTATTTGTCGTACTAGCATTCAGTCATTTCCGTTTTAGTTCAAAATGCAATTAATTTCGAAATGCAATCAGCTCAGTCGTCAGTACTTCGTTACTAATACGATTTATAGCAAACCTTGTTTAAATTGTCCGTTTATAGATTAAAAAATTATTAACAAACTAAGGTTTCAATTCCTTCTGGCAAAGTTGACTTGAAATGTATTTTATGTCCTTTTTGGTCAAATACATTTAGCTCTTCAACTGTTTTGGTTCATATACATCATCCTTGGCTTTCAAATATTCGGCTTTGAACGTTCCTGATGAAGGTAAATCCAGAAAAGCGCTTTGGACGCATGAAATTCATAAAGTGTTGTTTTCATTTTTTTAGACGCATGATTCGGTGCTTTCTGTACGGGATTTGCTTTTTGTCCGGTTTTGCTTTTTGTCTGATAATTTTGCTTTTTGTCCGACACTTTTGCTTTTTGTTTGTTGCTTTCGGTCCGTTTTGCTTTTTGTCGGATTATTTTAAACCGACCGAAAGCAACGAACAAAAAGCAAAAGTGTCGGACGAAAAGCAAAATAATCCGACAAAAACCAAAACGGACCGAAAGCAGCGGACAAAAAGCAAAAGTGTCGGACGAAAAGAAAAATAATCCGACAAAAAGCAAAAAGGACCGAAAGCAACGGACAAAAAGCAAAAGTGTCAGACGAGAAGCCAAAATTATCGGACAAAAAGCAAAACGTACCGAAAGCAACGGACAAAAAGCAAAAGTGTCGGACAAAAAGCAAAATTATCGGACAAAAATCAAATGTTGGACAAAAAGCACCGTATCAATTGTCCAATGAACCATGTTATTGAGGTCAAGGTCAGATGATACCTGCCAGTTGGACAGCTACACCTTACAATCATTCCATACACCAAGAATTGTGGCCCTATTGCTTATAGTAGCTTATAATAGACCTAACCACAAAAACTTAATATTGTCCAATGAACCATGGAAATGAGGTCAAGATCAGGCGAAACCTGTCAGTCGGACATGTACACCTTACAATTATTCCATACACCAAATATAGTTAACCTACTGCTTATAGCATCTGAGATACGGACTTGACCACGTAACTTAACTTCAGTGCAGTCTCATTTTTGACAGCTCGTTGTAAGCTGCAATTCAGTTATAATGGTAGGATTTATTTCTTAGATGCATTACAGTCAAAAAAGGGTTTTAATCATTTACCTGCATGTTATAAACACCGCCTGTATTTCTGTATGTTCGTTAAACTTTCATGTTTAAGTTTTTGGTCAAGGTTTTTTTATGATGAAGTTGTAGTCATATCAACTCGAAACTATGTACACATGCTAATTTTGACGTGACATTAAAAGAGATACAACATATGTCGGATTTGACACAAATATCACGGTTCACTTAACAAGATTTTAGGTCTTTAAATGTTGAAGGTGAAAAGGCGAGAAAACAGAAACGGAAACGAAAACGCGAGAGCATGCGATCTATTATTTGTTCAATTTAACAAGGGTGCACACTCTGGAATGCGTTAGTATTCATAATTGAATTAATGTAGAAAGTCTAGAAATAAGTTAATGCATCAATTATTAAATATGATACTTAGTAAACATTTCAAAGATCGATGTATATGAAGTCAAGGTGAGATTAACGTCTTCAGATCGAAAGTGTGTCTTACAATTATTCCATCAACCAAATATATAGAGTGCATTTCTTTCTAACACAAACGATGCAAACGGCTAAGCGCGCACATGTTTTGATCATGTTTCTAACATACGTTTGCAAAGTTTACATAAACTTTGACAAACTATGCACTCGCTAAAAATTCGTCTACAGTTTGTCGTTCATCGTTTGTTAGTACTAACGCTACATTTGTTTCTAACTTCTAAATTAAATACAGGGAATGTCTCACTTACTCTCATTACTAAAAATAAATCCAATGTTAAAAAACATCAGTAAAATTATAGGAAAACATTGGAACAATCTGCAAAAAGACAAACAATGCAGTGAAATCTTCACCCAAGTGTCTATCATAGCGTATAAACATAACAAAAATATAAAATAATACCTTGGTTAATCAAGGCAATAGTTGGAAGACTTTTGAATAGGGACCCATGCTTTAACAGTTTAAGCAAAAAATCCCGAAACACTGTTCGTAATAATCCTAATAATAGGCAACAAACTTTCATACATCACTGAACTAGTATACATATTTGTTTAGGGGCCAGCTGAAGGACGCCTCCGGGTGCGGGAGTTTCTCGCTGCATTGAAGACCCATTGGTGGCCTTCGGCTGTTGTCTGCTCTATGGTCAGGTTGTTGTCTCTTTTACACATTCCCCATTTCCATTCTCAATTTTATATGAATTAGAAAAAAACTGTGTAAAGTCTTGAGATTTATTACGTATGTTGGTTGAAGGAACCGCATTTGATTATAATTAACATTATTGAAAGTTCAAACAGGGTCAGAAAACAATGATTGAACGATGTATTTGTTTCTACTTTTGTAGCGTTTAGCAAACGATAACAAACGCCACACAACGTTTACAAAATTTTGGTTAGAAAGAAATGCAATCTTTGTTAACATTTTTATGTATCTTAGAAGAAACAAATCTCATCAGGAAAAATGAACCTTAACATATGAACTATAAAATAAGGTCAAGGTAAGTTTATACCTGCCAGACAGATATTTATAGCTTACAATTATTCAAGATCAAATTGTCTGCATGATCACTGAATTATCTGAAACACCGACCAAACTAGAAAAATTTAACATTGACTAATGAACCATAAAAATGAGGTCAAAGTCAGATGACACACGACAGACAAATTGATTGATTGATTGATTGGTGATTAACGCCACTTTCAACACTATTGTGCTCTTTCGTGGCGGTCAGTTTTTATTGGTGGAGGAAGCCGGAGTACCCGGAGAGAACCACCGACCTTCGGTAGGAAAACTGACAATCCTAGTCAATTAAGATTGGAGTCGAGTGCACCTGCCCCGTGAGGGATTCGAACTCACAACCTCAGTGTTGACTGGCTAGTGATACAGTAGTTCGACTACTTAGACCACTCGGCCACCGAGACCCCCACGACAGACAGAATAAGCTAAAAATCATTCCATAAACCAAATGTAATTGTACTATTCCTTATAGTAGCTGAAAATTATTCGAACTCACAACCTCAGTGTTGACTGGCTAGTGATACAGTAGTTCGACTACTTAGACCACTCGGCCACCGAGACCCCCACGACAAACAGAATAAGCTAAAAATCATTCCATAAACCATATATAATTGTACTATTCCTTATAGTAGCTGAAAAACAGACCAAACCAGAAAAACTCAACATTGACCAATGAATCATGAAAATCAATCTAACCGTGTATGTGGATTTTTAATTTTGGGCCCCATTTTCAAATTTGTCCATGTTGAGGCCTAAAAGGTCCAAAATTAAACTTAGTTTGATTTCACCAAAATCTGAATTCTTATGGTTCTATGATATGCTGAATCTAACTGTGCATTTAGATTTTTAAATTTTGGGTCCAGTTTTCAAATAAGTCCACATTAAGGTCCAAAGTGTCCAAAATTAAAGTTTGTTTGATTTCAACAAAAAATGAATTATTTTGGTTCTTTGATATGCCGATTCTAACCGTGTATTTGGAGTTTTAATTTTGGGCCCTGTTTTCTAAGTGGTCCACATTGAGGTCCAACGGATCCAAAATTAAATTGAGGTTTATTTGAACAAAAAATGAATTTTTTTTTGGTTCTTTGATATCCTGAATGTAAACATATATTTAGGTTTTTGATTTTGGGTCCAGTTTCAAGTTGGTCCAAATCGGGGCAAAAATTAAACTTTGTTTGATAACAACAAAAATTGAATATATTTGGTATTTTGATATGCTGAATCTAACCATGTATTCAGATTGTGGATTTTCGGTCCGTTATTAAATTGGTCCAAAAGGTCCAAAATTAAAGTTTGTTTGATTTCATCGGAAATTGAATTCTTGCGTTTTTTTTAATGCTAAATCGAACCATGTATTTAGATTTTGGATATTGGACCATAATAGATAAATGTCCAATTTCAAATTTCAAAGTTCTTTGACCACATCCTTTCTGTGTCAGAAATATATGCTATGTCAAATATTCAATCACAATCTAAATTAAGTGCGGTATATATGAAGCTTAAATGTTGTGTACATACCTGCCCCAACTGTTCAGGGTTCGACCTTTGCAGTTGTATCAAGCTGCGCCCTGCTAGGAGCATTTTATTTATCTTTCTTATCACAAAACAATTCTTTAGAGTTTTATGGTGGAAAGACATTCAGAGAATAATTGGTTAATTAGTTTTGTTAATGATTCTGTTAAGTTTGAGTCTTCTGCAACTTTTGGTTGTTCTTTTTTTAGATAAAATTAGCTACTATACAAAATAAGTTAAATAACTGCACGAATTTCTAAATAAATTAATTCCCGAGTGAAAATGCGAAAGCGCAAAGAAGCAAAAAACGCGAATCGCGAAAGCGAAATTCCGAAAGCGAGAGATTAATTTGATTTCGCGTTTTCCCTTTCGCGATTACACAAAGACTGTTCGGTAAACAGCTATCCATCCATCCATCAAAGAAAATAAGACTACAATAAAAATCTAAATCTATAGTTCATTAAATTATATTCCAGGGGAAACCATCACATCACAATCGTCCTCTGCAGAAAACCATAATTTGTTGTCAAATAAAACAGACTCTCGCAAATCTATTGGACGGATTCGGAAGATGGAACTCAGTCCAATACATTGGGATATATTTGTGAAACAGAGGTTGTCACATCTATCCCTTATGATGTTGATAGACTCCGAAAATTGAGTGCAAAATAGATGATATGATGAAGAGAACAAAAGATGGCAGACCATTGGCAAAGTGGGTAAATAGTTGTAGAACAGAATGGATAGGGAAAAGGCGAGTTGCGAAATGCAAAGGTTCGCCAGGGGCGCATCCAGGATTTTAGGTTAGGGGGATGCAAACTTAAATCTTTTTTTTTTTTTTTTGAGGTAAAATTATCGAAATATTCTTTATTAAGATGAGGACAACCCATGCTTTCCAAATTTTAGGCGCACGCCCGCAACGCCCCCGCCTCAATCCGCCTCTGTTCGCCAGTTTGCAACTCAGACACTTGCCTTTATAAAGAGAAATACGGATATGTAAATAGAGTCCAATTTCAAAAAACTGCTTCGATTTTAGTATGCTTCACATGTGGGATTCGGTCAGAAATCATTTTATGTCCGGGAGTTAACATATGGGAGTACGAAACAAACTCTGCAAATGTGACAGTTATTTACAAAAAAGAGCATTTCTGGGTGGCAAAGAAAAAGAAGATCTCAAACGAGCTTGCTTATTAAAAATAAAGTGGCAAAGCACCCTGGCGTCAAACCTAATAAGTTAGTTAACAGCAAAATGGTTAATCTAATGGCTGTTCATGATTTTAGTTGGGACGATGTTAAACTGGTGGCAGAACAATTTGTAGACACAAAAAAAGTGTACAATGCGCGTGAGGAATTAAAGATGAGGAATAACCCAATGGGACAGAATTTTGAAGCACTTGCTTTGTACAAAAAAAAAAATGCGACGAAAAAGACAAGTTTTTTATCTTTAGAGTAAATAACCGGGCATTAAATGAAAAACCTTCTTTTGTTTTTAAAGGGGCATTAGCTGTAAAATCATGTTCACCGAATTGACTCAAATTCTCATATTTGATTTATAACAATGTAAAACATTTATCCAAATTATAAAAAGCCTAAAATAATCAATTTACAGGGCATGGGCTCGATAATATGTAGCTTCGTTTCGTGTGTATTTTAGTCTAGACGCCATCTAATTAACTATCGAGTTGACCTCCGAATACCTCCGATGGCCATATAAGCAATATAAACATAAATAGAAATAGAAATAGAAACTGGACTCGTGCAATTGGATTTTTCTAGGTCTGTTTAATTTCATATTATAGATTAAAGATATATGTTAATCATCGTTTTTACCTGTATAAGAATGATTTTTTTGTGGATCGAATCAGTCAATCAAATGATTTACCTTTGTTTCACTTTCAATGTTGACATTCTTTTCCTTTAAATAACCGAGCACGCGCGATTCATGCGTTATCCATCTCTAGCTAAGGGGTTAAATTGGAGTTCACATGAATACGGATTCAATGAGGTCGAATTATTCACTTGCAAGTGAATAATTCATTATCAATGTTTCTTAGCTTATTTTGACAAAATTGAACCATACTGGCTGCTAATAGCGCATTTTTATTTCACTATTTCACTTTTAATAATGATTGAACAAAAAAAAAATCATATTTTATATTTTTTATATATCTCGTAGCTAGTGCCCCTTTAAATCTAGCCAAGCAATGGCAAATGTTTGCCTGGAAATGGACAGAGATGGGATTGGTGTCATGGTGATGAATTTGCTTTCATTGATGCAAAACACAATCGATGTCGCGGATTTAAAACGTTAACATTATGGATGTATCACCCAGTTTTACGAAAACTAGTTTCCTTGGATATAATGGAAGTCGAGGAAGAAAACATGTAGAGAATCTTACAATATTTGGGAACTTCTCAATGAAATGCTTCAAAATGTATCTGGTAAGAAAGGCTATAAGTTCAACCCTTTTGGGTTTATTGACGATGAAAACCATGCAAACTGGTGTAGCATAAGGGACGTTTTTGGGGTTCACACTTTAGAAAGAGCTGTTTCGTGTGAATTCCATTATAAGCAAAGCGTTCAACGACATTCACGAAAACTATCAGAAAAATCTGACGAATTCATATGTCTTGCAAATGCTTTGTTACATGCACAGACCATAAACCAGTTCAATGCTGCATGGGAACAAATAGAGACAGTATTTAAGATTAACAATATAAAAGAATTACATGCATGGTACAAGTGGTGGCATGACCAACGATCACATATTTTTCGTGCGTTTAAAATGGAAAATGCGCCTTCTTCAAACCTTGCATCAGCAATAAGACAGGCAACAGAGATTCGTTTATTTCATTTAGGGATTTCAAAAGGAGGGAAAGAACCTAATACATACCAAAAGAAGTTTATAAAGCTTGCACGAAGCGTGCAAAAGCATATGCAGATGAACTAGATTCGGAAGGAGTAGAAATGATTGAAAATAAAACTGTTCATGTCCCCGTAACCGGGCTACATCGCCTTCAGAAAAAAAAGCATACAAGGTCAACAATATTAACCAAGAAGATGCAAAACAGCTTCAAGTTTGACAAGATTTCATGTTTTATATTTTTAAAATCAGGCACCATTTTCAATTTGAAACGTTGTTATGGGTGTGGAAAAGAATTCAAAGATGAATATAAAACAGAACCACACTATGTAATTCTAAAACATTACTGTCATCGCTGGTACAAGGACAAAAATGGAAATTCTGTACTTTCAACTCAACTTCAGGCTCCGTATTTTCACCTCCGTCTGGACTGTACAAGAAAAATCGATCCCAAGATGGAGCTAAGGGATGTAATTATTCACGAAGAAATCGCAAACGTTCTTACCCCTCAGCATAAAGATATTCTTCGAAAGTTTGATGTGCTGTTTCCCCGAAAAAAAAATCGGGAGCATATATTAATCGCTCTGTCTGTTCGTCCATCCTTAACTTATGAACCGTTCAACTAAAATTTATCAAATTTAAATATGTCGTTACTGATGACAAAATGGAGGTCATCAAGTACAATATAAAGATTTTCACTTTCACATGTAAGGAATTATCATGGTCCATGAAAAATTGAAAAATTGCGGCTCCAGCCATTCCCGTGTAATAACTTACGAACCGTTTAACCAAAACTTTTCAAACTTTATAATATCTTGTGTTACTGATGACACAATGGATGTCAAGTTCGATATTGACGATTTTCATGATAAATTGCATGACAAATAAAAAAAGACTGTTTCGCGCTTTTGCAAAACTATAGAGTAAATCCAGGTGAGCGACACAGGCTATTGAAAGCCTTTAGTTTCAGTAGAAATCAATAATTAACTTAATAGTTAAGTGAAAACATGGGTCATGTTGGTGCCACGTATGCTTTAAGTTTTGTTCCCGATAAAACAGCAATTACCAAAAAAGCTTGAATGTCGGATCAGGAATGCAGAAACAAGACCGGTTAACTTTATAATTTTTATATTAAAAATGAAAATGGCTTTAGATGATATTATTACACATACCCTTTCTTACAGAATTACGAAAAATCGCTATTAAATGTAGAAAATATTTCATTTAAGAAAACATAAGTTTATTATATACATGATTGTATAGACCTATTAAAAGAGTTTTTCATGTGTTTTAATCGACTGGAGGAATGCCTCTTTCGTATAGTTTCCTCGATAACCAGATGCTAAAATTCTGGAGTACTTTGAAGTCGTTTCTGTGCGATAGGATAATTCTTCAACATTTCTAATATCCTTTTGAGTGAGATTTGGTAAAATTCAGCTTTTCCACCTATTATACTTTTGTTGATTTTACTCACCAAGCATTTTATTACCTTGTTTATATTTTCTTCTGTAACATGCATCATTAAATGTAAATTTAAGTCACTATATGATATTAAAAGTTAATAAACAAACTTGACCTCTTGCATATCTCAGTACAAGTAGGTCACTAACTTTTGACATACATGTACAAAATAACCTTGTCCCAGATCAACGAAGACTAACATAGTATTATTTCTTAATACATTTTTTCGAAAACAATAAACCAAATTGATTCCTTAAATGCTTTTGGTTTTGAAATAAATTAAGCTTCTTCCTGACATGTTATTGTTGCATTGGAAACAACATTATTCTGGAGAGGACCGCGACTTTTATTTTAATTTTCATATGTATATTGGTGTCTAATTAAAAGATTATTTTTAATTACACGTTATCTTTTTATATATCAATTTACATTACAAATCCTCTAATTATGGGAATATTCATCAAAACGTTTAGCAATATTTGGGGAAACATATACTATATTTATATTAGTTTTTATAATAAATGCATGTTAATATTTGAATTGCGACACCTTTCGGTTGCAATGGAACTAAAGTTCTTGCTTCATATTCCTAAGGATGATGAGAAAATTTGTTAGTTCACCAACGGATGCAGAACAAATAATGCAGCTGTCCACAGAATCCTCAGAATGTGAATTGTACAAATTTCAATTCAATTTTAATCAATTTGATAATCGTTCGTTAAATATAAAAATAACAAGATGTTGTGTGATTGCCAATGAGACAACTCGCCATCCAGGAAAAAACTCACGTCGATGTAAGAAATTATAGGTCACAGTACGGCCTTCAACATGGAGCCTTGGCTCAGCTTTAAAGGCCTCCAAACTACCATAGTAAAACAGTTAAAAAGACGAGATTAACCAACGACCAGATTTAAATACGAAACAATCAACAAAAAACAAATATGAATTACAGTAACAAGCGACCACTAACATTACAGGCTCCTGACTTGGGACAGGTACATTTAGTATATATGCAGCGAGGTTAAACGTATTTGCTGGATCCAAACCCTCCCTCTATCCTGGGACAGTGGCGATACAACACACAGCATAAGAACAACCAAGTAAAACTCTGTGGAAAAAGGCTTTTAACTCATCAGGTCGATACCATGCCAACTATAAACAAATAAACAGGTTAGATGACGCATTAAGGTCTGAGGGTCTTGCACGCCAATGTTAATTGATCAATGAAAATATAACTTTTACATTAGTTCTTCCAAAATGGCCACAAGTATTGAAGATGCAAGGTTAAAGCAAATATCAATTAAATGAATGAAGTAAAATGATTATCTTTTGCGATGCATTTATATAAAATAGAAATGTATCAAATATTATTGAAATATAGAAGTTAATTGAATGCCTGGAATTAGTAAGTAATAAAACGGGAAACAATCCATGAGATGATCATTCGTTAAAATAACTATATTCATAAACAGAAAATTGATAACTTTTGTTACTCGATACTCACTTTTTACTACTCAATACTCACTTTTTTATAACTCGATACTCACTTTTTGCTACTCGATACTCACTTTTTACAACTCGATACTCGCTGTTTATGACTCGATCCTCATTTTTAACAAATCGATACTCACTTTTTGCTGCTCGATACTCACTTTTTATAACTCGATACTCACTTTTTGCTACTCGATACTCTCTTTTTGCTACTCGATACTCACTTTTCATAACTCGCTACTTACTTTTTATAATTCGATACTCACTTTTTATAACTCGATACTCACTATTTGAAAGTCGATACTTGCTACTCAACTAAAAGTAAATCTCCAAAAATTGGGGTACAGCAGTTAACATTGTAATATAATCTTAATCACTATAAAAACAAATAACTGTTTCAACAAAGAAACACAAAATGGCATATATAGACAAAGTACATAAGCAAAAATGAAAGACAAGAACTCAAAATTTACCATAGCACAATTTAAGGCACCTTTTATGTGTGTTAAATGCACAAATTACACGTCACATCGAAACAGTTCGTAAATGAATATGCGTTTTTGAGTCCTTAAAATAATTCTAAAGATATGAAAAGATTTACAGACACTTAGTGATTTTCTCTGGAGTTGAGGCGATAACTCTCTATTTATTTAAAAGTTATGGTTAATGAAATAAAACATATTGAGGTTTGATATATTCCTCGATGTTTGGCATTGAAAACAAGACTTATAATAACAAGAAGATGAATATTATCTATTCATGATCCTTTTATAAAATTAGAGATGCATATTTTATTTTTTTTAGGAAAATATGTGAATTTTCCAATGGCACGTGTGTCGACTTCCCCAAAACATATAGTTATAAATGGCAAATTCAATTCTTTTGTTTTCGGTATATGAAACAACTCACCTCCCCCTCAAAATAAAATCAGATAAAGAGTTTAAGGTGCTGGTGCACAACTTCATGTCCCACATAAAGAAGAATCCGTGAAAGTTTCTGGAAATTCCGTCAATTTGTTTTTAAGGAGTCGAGCCAATCTGTATTCATACGCGAATTTAGAGGGTCTAGTTAACAGAAGTCCAGAGCGCTTTTGGCGACAACTTAGCAACAAATTATTTTTCTTAAAATCAAAATCCGTATAAAACGAACGTGCGATTGCAAAAACAGGATTTTTATATTGCGTACTGGACATGAGCTATACTGAATTGGCACTGTTATTCATGCTTCCCTTTGTCTGTCAGAGAACCGTATAAAAGAGCAAATCAACAACTTCATTACATTTTTGCTAATTTACAAAAGGACAAATAATTAAATGAAAAGTAAGAAATGTTTGAGCAAACTGATTTAAGCACAAAGTTGAGGTTTCAAATTGTTTCTACTCTAAAAGTCTGTTTATGAGTTTGTTGCCTGGGGTATAAATAAATTGAGATCAAGCATATATCGAATATAATAGCCAATGACCAAACCATATAAACCAGTGCAATTGATCTTCCAAAACGGTTCTATTTCGG
Organism: Mytilus californianus; assembly: GCF_021869535.1. Lineage (NCBI taxonomy): Eukaryota > Metazoa > Mollusca > Bivalvia > Mytilida > Mytilidae > Mytilus > Mytilus californianus. The sequence continues at coordinate 66,756,234 of NW_026262679.1, read as the reverse complement.
AATTGACAAATACGAATAAGCTTATGGTTTTGAACTATTTTCAAACTGGCTACAAACAAATAATCATGATTCATTTCATAAACTTCTTCAAATCAAAGACTGTTTTCACATTTACATTTCGACTTTAGCCAAGAAGCTACCTCTTATTTCAAAACTAACACCTCACAATGGAACAAACAGTGGTTGCCTCTTATTTAGCATGTTGTACAATCTAATTTAAATATAGAGATATGGTTTCGTTATCCTCATATGCTTATATGCGCGAGCACGCAAGTTAAGATAGATCTGAATTTTAATCAGATTGCATGTTGTAATGATATCTATGAGGGTAGGAATGCCCTTTACCGTCAGGTGTCAAACGGTCATTTTCGGTTACCGTTAGCGTCAAATTGGTTAAAATTTTACCGTGGTTCGTTTAAATATCCTTATCGCGATTCGTCAGAGGTCTCAAATAATTATCGTTACCGTTTTTTTTTTTTGGAAAAAAATTAATTTGATTCGTCAAAATCAGTCGACTTTTTTATCGTCTTAAAGTGTACATTTTATCGTCCTGCACCAAAATTACCGTTAACGTCATTTGGCAAGATTTTTTACCGTTATTTGTCATGAAGGTACCCCCATTACGACCCTCATCTATCAAATCAAATATTTATTATTCCAATCGGAAGAGAGAGAGGGGTGGGAGAGAGGGAAATTATTTCTTTAACAAAAAAATTATACCCCACATAAAACAGCAGCTTCATTAAGAATCCATGTCAGTTTTTCTACATTTTATATTAAAAAAATGAGGTAAAATCACGCTTCTTTATGTATTAATTATCTGATCGCGCGTTCATGCCAAACAGGCAATTAGGTTCACGATTGTATTTCTTTTTTTAAAGACAGCAACTTGTTGTATTATCTAGTAGTATGTCGTGATTTGTTTGCAATCTTCTTGTGATTAGGTCTTATTTCATTGGTCAATGGTGATCTTGTGATTAATTAGACCGAGGGAAATTTAATTTAATGGCTGGTCAATTTTGGTCTTTTGTTTACAAAAGTTTCAATAGTTTAATTATTTAGTATCGAGTCTTTGTATTTGCTTTTCATATAAAATGAATCATTCAGTTATAGATGATATATTCAGTCAGGAGCCACAAATATAGCATATTTTGGTAAGTTACATTTACTTCCATGGAGAGCCTTTGTTCTGACAGATGGATGAAGTATGAATCCTGATTACATGCAAGGTAAAAGTAAGTTTCCCTAATATGTCCAAGTGAGTGTGAGATTTGAGTTGAGAGGTGATTATATTATTTGATTGTTTCGCGAGTTTTGTTTTGTGGGTGAGTTTGATTTATTTTTTCAATGACCTTGACTTATGTTCTGGCCCAGAGACTGATTAAAAAATGGCGGCAGGAGTAGGAGACATGAAAAATTGTGCAGAGACTAAACGTATTATCATGAAGTTTTAAGTGGTTTTAAAGTTATTTTGTGAGAACATTAATCGAACTGATGATTTAACTACATTATGAAGAATTTTATTGGGTATGAATAATAACAAACGAAAAACAACGGATACTCCTCCAAACAAACCAAACAAGATGGCTGACCTGAACGACTCAGGTTCAAAACAGTAGTCTTTACCTTCAACCCAAATGCAACCATGTCCAAATCAGTATCCTACACAGTATACACCAAACTTAAATGATACGCCGCTATCAAGTAATGTTATTTCCTCATCTCGACAAGTACTTTTATGGAGCAGACAATGGATATGCATTCACCCCATATCACCTGCAAGCCCCACATACAACACCAGCTCAGATGGGTTAGCAGACACCTTCCATGCCAATTCCTATGCACTCCATATCAACCCCACCTCATCCTGATTTACTACAATTTATGCATGAAGTCAAAGAAAAATTACAAAAACTTGACATTTTGGAAGATATATTTTCAAGGCTAGTTGATATGGAAGCACATTGTCATAAGTTGGACAGTGATATTTGTGGCATTAAAACAGAGATAAAGGACCATACATCTAATATTGTGTTATTGGACAAGGGTCTTAGTGGTCTACACTTGAAACTACAAGAAATAGAAACACAAAATAGGTCATTAACTGATGAAAATTATAAACTACAGGAAAAAATCATTAATCAGCAAACAAGGTCTATGAGAGATAATTTAATATTTAAAGGCATTTCTGATGAGCACAATCCAACAGAATAAACAGAAGAAAAAGTAAAAGACTTTATTGAAAGAGAATTGGGACTTGAAAGTGAAGAAATAAATTTTCATGTTGTGCACAGGCTTAGGCCCAGAGAGGACAGAGGTCCACGCAGTATACTTGCAAAATTTGAAAGGAGAATGGACAGAAATAAAGTTTTGGAGGCAGCCAAAAACAAACTAAAACAAAAACCTGAATACTATGTGCATGAACAATTTCCAGTTGAAATAATAGAAAGGAGGCGTAAACTAATCCCAATTCTGAAAGATGCTCGTGAAAAGGGACATGAAGCAGTATTAGTCGAGGATAAATTGTTTATCGACAAAAGGCGTTTCATTCCACGTCAATTTGTGCCACACATGAACCCACAACATCAACATGGACCCCCACAACCACCAACTGATCATGGACCTCAACATCCACCATCTGACCAATGCCCTCCGATGTCTGGACCTGAGAACAACAACAGGACCATGCCGAATAATCCTATGCAGTCTATACCACCACAGAACACCACAGGACAATAGGACAGGCGTACAAGAGGACAAAGGGAACGGAACAATATTGTATCTAATCAAAATAAACACTTATCTGGACTGAATGTTTATTATCTTAATGTATGTGGTTTACAGTCTAAACTAAAATTTACTGAATTTTCAAATATCTTTCATACATATGATGTATTAGTTTTTGTTGAAACTAAATTAGATGATTTAGATATAATTGATATTGCTGACGGTTTTTCATATGTTACAAAGAATAGAAAAGGTGAGACAAAAAAGTCGGGTGGAATAGTAATTATATACAAAAAAAAATTGAAACAATACATCAGTTTTATAGAAAGTGAAAGTCAATATGTACAGTGGTTTAGATTTCAAAAATGTCTACTAAACTGTGAAAAAGATGTATTATTTGGTGCTGTTTATATACCACCGGAAAATTCTAAATATGGAAATACTGATGCATTTGAAGAAATTGAAAATGAATTATTGACATTTGCTGATAAATTTAATTCGTTTGTCTCTCTTATTGGAGATTTTAATGCAAAAACAGGAACACGAGATGATTTTATTGTTCCCGACGAGTCATTGATTGATATTTTTGAGTTAGAAAGTGATGATGAAATTTTGTCATATATGTTAGACTATGAACAATTGAAGCTTCAAAATATACCGTTATCTCGAACATCAGAGTGTCATTGTAATATTAATAATTATGGTCATAAATTGTTAGATATGTGTAAAAAAACTCAATATTTATATAGCTAACTCCAGACTTGGGTCTGATATAGGTATTGGACGTACTACATGTAAAAATGTTATTGATTATTTGCTTTTATCAGCAAAACTGTTCTCTTTAGTAGATGAATTTGAAATACTTGATTTTGTACCACTTTTTTCTGATGTTCACAATACAATACACATTGTTTTTAAATCAGTATTGACACATAATGAAATTACACATGATACGTCACAAAACTCTACTTCAATCAAGTGGAACGACAATAAAAGAAACGAGTTTGTAAATACTTTTCACAATAGTCAAGATCAGCTGACCAATATTATGAATGACCTTGAAAACATATACACACGTGATACATGTACCCAACAAGACATATACAACGTCACCGGAGAAATACATGAGCTTTTCCACAATACTGCAAAGACTACACTTTCAAAACCGCACTACAAATCACGAAAGAAACTCAAAACCCTGGTACACTAATAAATGTCTTTCCTCGAGAAAAAAATTTCATAAAGCCAGAACAAAAATTGAGAAATACATAAAAAAAACAAGGGAAAGAGTTTAAATAAATTTGTTACAAAAAAAGATGAGAAATGTGATATATCTGTAGAAACATTATATGATTATTTTAAATCCATGAATGAAAATAATATACATGATGAAATTGATATAGATATTGATGTTAATAATTTACCACCAGATATAGAAGAATTATTAAATTCTCCAATAACAGCAGATGAAATAAAATGTGCTGTAAAAAATTTAAAGAATAATAAATCTGCTGGATATGATAACATATTGAACATGTTGAATGAATATATTAAATGTACATTAGATGATATGATGAATGTGTATGTAATGTTATTTAACATTGTGTTAGATACGGGTATTATACCAGAATGCTGGACCAAAGGAATAATGGTTCCAATTTTCAAGAATAAGGGTTCTAAATTTGACCCGAATTCTTACAGAGGTATAACTCGATCTCAATTCATGTCTAAGTAAAACATTCACTGCTGTGCTCAATAACAGATTAAATAAATTGTCAGATGAAATAGGCTTAATTACAGGAGCACAGGCTGGGTTCAGAAAAGGGTTTTCTACTATGGATAATATTTTTATTTTACATTCACTTATTTCTATCTATTTTTCATTTGGTAAAAAAATATTTTGCTCGTTCATTGATTTCAAAAGTGCATTTGATGCAGTTTGGAGAGCTGGTTTGTGGCAAAAGATGCTACAGTATAATATTCAAGGCAAAATATTGAGAGTTATACACAACATGTATCAGAATATCCAGACATGTATTAGAATGGGAAAGGATATTTCTGCATTTTTTAGTTGTGATATAGGAGTGAAACAAGGGGAGAATTTATCCCCCTTTCTTTTTTCCCTCTTTTTGAATGATCGGGAGAAATTTTTACTAGATAATGATGTAAAAGACCTTGAAAATATATCAGATAAATGCCAAGAAGTCTTATTATGTTATATAAAAATCTTTATAATATTATATGCAGATGACACAGTTATTTTATCTGAGTCAGAGAAGGATCTGCAACATGCATTGACAATTTTTGAGCAATATTGTAATGAATGGAAACTCACAGTTAATCCAAGTAAAACTAAAATTGTAATTTTCAGTAAAAAGAAATACAAGGTTAAATCAGAATTTAAAATTTATGGTAAAAATATTGATGTCTTAGACTCGTATACTTATCTGGGTATTGTATTTAATTATAATGGCTCTTTTTGTTCAGCTAGAAAAAAATTATTGGAACAGTCCAATAAAGCATTGTATGCACTATATAGAAAGATAAGAAATATTGCAATTCCCGTAGATATACAGCTAAAGTTATTTGATTGTCTTTTCTACCTATAATGATTTACTCTAGTCAAGTATGGGGGTTTGAAAATAAACAGGGACTGGAATGAATGCACTTGCAGTTTTGTAAAAAATATTCTGCACGTGAGAAAAAGTACTTTATCCCATTGATATTACTATTAAACTACGCATGGTTATATTTTGGAATGATATGCTCTCAAATGAGAATAAATTATCTAATATTTTATATAGACTTATGTTACAACTTCACCAGAGTAAACCCAAACATTTTAAATGGGTTGAGTACATCAATCCATTCTTGATGAAAGTGGTCTTACTTTTATATGGAATGATCAGATACCTATGAATAGAGAAATGTTGAAATCTCTTGTCAAACAAAAACTTGTTGATCAGTTTATACAACAATGGTTTTCTGTTATTAATAATTATTCAAGAGGAGAATTCTATGGTAAACTAAAAATATATTTGAATTAGAACCCTATCTACTACGATTGGGAAATACTGATAGATTGTATATGGCTAAATTTAGATGCTCAAATCTTAAATTCCCAATTGAAACGGGAAGATGGAAAAATATTTTAAAAGAAAATAGGATGTGTCATCTATGTAATCAAAATATTGGCGACGAATATCATTATATGTGTGTTTGTTCACATCCTAGTGTGTCACTTCTTCGACAAAATTTCGTACCTAATTATTACAATATCCTTCAAGGCAGAAATTAATCGGTTTACTTTCATTGTGCAACATAAAGGTGTATAGGAAAGTATGTACTTTTCTAAGAAAGATTACTGATGTGTTGTAGATACAATTTTTATACATTATATATATATTTAGGTACTCACAATCACTGAATAAATAGGAAGATATCTGTACAAATGTAATCCTTTAAACTTAATAGGTAATATATAATGTATATATCTCAATATCATGAAAATCATGTGCTATTATACATTACTCTGCTGTCGATTTATGTGTATACTTTATCATGTTTTGACCTCTTGTACACGTTTGTGTCTGAGGAAATAAAATATTTTGTCTTGTCTTTGACAACTTGACAACTAAGTCACCTTAATTTCTCCTGGTAAACTTTTGTTAAGTTCATATCAGAAGGATTTGAAAAATTAGGCTCTGGTTACACCACCAAATTTATTCTGAGTACAGACAAACCTTTTATTTCTTGATTTACAGATTTTTTATGTGAAAAAATTGGGTTGTTCAGTCAAAAACTATTTTTTTTAAATTTTGGGTGACTTAAATATGTACTTTTTGTTTTTCTTACAGAGACAGGAGCCCCCAGGACGAAAGCGAATTCAGCAGCACATTTTTGTCGCAGAAAGCTCGACATAGGGATAGTGATCCGGCGGCATTAGCTAACTTCTCAAAAACTATATATTTTAGAAGGTAGAAGATCTGGATGCTTCATACTTTGTATATGGATGACTCATGTTACGAATTTTCCGTCAGTCACATGTCCAATGTCCTTGACCTCATTTTCATGGTTCAGTGACTACTTGAAAAAAAAGTTAAGATTTTTTGTAATGTTAAATTCTCTCTTATTATAAGTAATAGGATAACTATATCTGGTATGTGCGTACCTTGCAAGGTCCTCATTCCCGTCAGACAGTTTTCACTTGACCTTGACCTCATTTCATGGACCAGTGAACAATGTTAGTTTTGGTGGTCAAGTCCATATCTCAGATACTATAAGCAATAGATCTAGTATATTCGGTGTATGGAAGGACTGTAAGGTGTACATGTCCAACTGGCAGGTGTCATCTGACCTTGACCCCGTTTTCATGGTTCAGTGGTTATAGTTAAGTTTTTGTGTTTTGGTCTGTTTTTCTTATACTGTATGCAATAGGTCTACCATATTTGGTGTTTGGAATGATTGTAAAGTGTACATGTCTAGCTGGCAGGTGTCATCTGACCTTGACCTCATTTTCATGGTTCAGTGGTCAAAGTTAAGTTTTTGAGTTTTGGTCTTTTTTTCTAATACTATATATGCAATAGTTCAACTATATTTGGTGTATGGAAGATTTGTTAGCTGTACATGCCTGCCTAGCATGGTTTATCTGACCTTGACCTCATTTTCATGGTTCATTGGTCAATGTTTAGTTTACTTGGTTAATGTTAAGTTTATGTGGCAATTGTAATAAAGCTTTATATTTAGGACTATCAACATAATATCAATGATTAGTAAAGAAGGCGAGACATTTCAGCGTGTGCACTCTTGTAAGTTAAGTATATTTTTATTTAAAGTGACCCATAGACTGTCATCAATATTCTACTAATTTATACTTTTTGTTTTTTTTTACAGGACAGGAGCCCCAAGGACATAAGCCGATTCAGCAGCACATTTTAAGTTAAGTATATTTTTATTTAAAGTGACCCATAGACTGTCATCAATTTTATACTATAGGAACTACCATTTGATTTTTATAGGGGAGCTAGGATGAAAAATTTTGTCCTGCCTATTTATTTTTCACCCTATTTAATCCTGCCTTTTTTTTTTTTTAATTTATCCTGACTTTTTTTTTACATAAATTGTCATCCTGCCTTTTTTTTGCATATAATCTCGTCCTGCCTTTTTTTTACTAAAAAAACCTGTCCTGCCTATTTTTTTCAAATTTCATCCCAGCCCCCCCCCCCCCCCCATAAAAATCAAATGGTAGCTCCCTAAGTATTTCCTGTGAGAATATATATATCCTTCCCTGTGGTAATGTGAATATGTATTCCCTTTCCATTTGATACTATAAGTATCTATTTCCTGTTAGTATGTATATCCTTCCCTGTGGTTATGTAAATATGTATCACCTTTCCTATGATACTATGAGTAAAATTGAGAATGGAAATGGGGAATGTGTCAAAGAGACAACAACCCGACCATAGAACAGACAACAGCAGAAGGTCACCTCATATGAGTATCTATTTCCTGTGTGTATGTATATCCTTCCCTGTGGTAATGTAAATATGTATCCCCTTTCCTATGATACTGTAAGTAAATTTTACCTTCCCTGTGGTAATGTAAATATGTATGCCCTTTCCTATGATACTATTAGTATCTATCCCCTTCCCTGTGGTAATGTAAATATATTAAAGCTTCCATATGGTACTGTAAGTAAATGTGCCCTTCCTTGTGATAATGTTAATATGTATCCCCTTTCCTATGATACTATAAGTATTTATTTCCTGTGAGTATGTATATCCTTCTCTGTGGTAATGTAAATATATCCCCTTTCTTATGAAACTATAAGTATCTATTTCCTGTGAGTATATATATCCTTCCCTGTGGTAATGTGAATATGTATCCCCTTTCCTATGATACTATAAGTATCTATTTCCTGTTAGTATGTATATGACCTTCCCTGTGGTTATGTAAAGATGTATCCCCTTTCCTATGATACTATGAGTATCTTTTTCCTGTGTGTATGTATATCCTTCCCTGTGGTAATGTAAATATGTATCCCCTTTCCTATGATACTATAAGTATCTATCCCCTTCCCTGTGGTACTGTAAATATATTCAGTTTCCCTATGGTACTGTAAGTAAATTTTACCTTCCCTGTGGTAATGTAAATATGTATCCCCTTTCCTATGATACTATAAGTATCTATTTCCTGTTAGTATGTATATGACCTTCCCTGTGGTTATGTAAAGATGTATCCCCTTTCCTATGATACTATGAGTATCTATTTCCTGTGTGTATGTATATCCTTCCCTGTGGTAATGTAAATATATATCCCCTTTCCTATGATACTATAAGTATCTATTTCCTGTGAGTATGTATATCCTTCCCTGTGGTAATGTAAATATGTATCCCCTTTCCTATGATACTATAAGTATCTATCCCCTTCCCTGTGGTACTGTAAATATATTTTAGTTTCCCTATGGTACTGTAAGTAAATTTTACCTTCCCTGTGGTAATGTAAATATGTATGCCCTTTCCTATGATACTATAAGTATCTATCCCCTTCCCTGTGGTAATGTAAATATATTTCAGCTTCCCTATGGTACTGTAAGTAAATGTGCCCTTACTTGTGGTAATGTAAATATGTATCCCCTTTCCTATGATACTATAAGTATTTATTTCCTGTTTGTATGTATATCCCTCCTTGTGGTTATGTAAATATGCATCCCCTTTCCTATGATACTATAAGTATCTATTTCCTGTGAGTATATATATCCTTCCCTGTGGTAATGTAAATATGTATCCCCTTTCCTATGATACTATAAGTATCTATTTCCTGTTTGTATGTATATCCCTCCCTGTGGTTATGTAAATATGTATCCCCTTTCCTATGATACTATAAGTATCTATTTCCTGTGAGTATGCATATCCTTCCCTGTGGTAATGTAAATATATTTCAGCTTCCCTATGGTACTGTAAGTAAATTTTACCTTCCCTGTGGTAATGTAAATATGTATGCCCTTTCCTATGATACTATAAGTATCTATCCCCTTCCCTGTGGTAATGTAAATATATTTCAGCTTCCCTATGGCACTGTAAGTAAATGTGCCTTTCCTTGTGGTAATGTAAATATGTATCCCCTTTTCTATGATACTATAAGGGAGCTACCATTTGATTTTTATGGGGGGGATAGGATGAAAAATTTTGTCCTGCCTATTTATTTTTCCCTCTATTTGGTCCCACCTTTTTATTTTTCACTATATTCGGTCCTTTTTTTTTTTTTAATTTATCCTGACTTTTTTTTTACATAAATTGTCATCCTGCCTTTTTTTTGGCAAATAATCTCGTCCTGCCTTTTTTTTTAAATTTCATCCTAGCCCCTCCATAAAAATCAAATGGTAGCTCCCTAAGTATTCATTTCCTGTGAGTATATATATATCCTTCCCTGTGGTAATGTAAATATGTATCCCCTTTCCTATGATACTATGAGTATCTTTTTCCTGTGTGTATGTATATCCTTCCCTGTGGTAATGTAAATATGTATCCCCTTTGCTATGATACTATAAGTATCTATCCCCTTCCCTGTGGTACTGTAAATATGTATCCCCTTTCCTATGATACTATAAGAATCTATTTTCTGTTAGTATGTATATCCCTCCCTGTGGTTATGTAAATATGTATCCCCTTTCCTATGATACTATAAGTATCTATTTCCTTTGAGTATGTATATCCTTCCCATTGGTAATGTAAATATGTATCCCCTTTGCTATGATACTATTAGTATCTATCCCCTTCCCTGTGGTACTGTAAATATATTTTACTTTCCCTATGGTACTGTAAGTAAATTTTACCTTCCCTGTGGTAATGTAAATATATTTCAGCTTCCCTACGGTACTGTAAGTAAATGTGCCCTTACTTGTGGTAATGTAAATATGTATCCCCTTTCCTATAATACTATAAGTATTTATTTCCTGTTTGTATGTATATCCCTCCCTATGGTAATGTAAATATGTATCCCCTTTCCTATGATACTATAAGTATCTATTTCCTGTTTGTATGTATATCCCTCCCTGTGGTAATGTAAATATGTATCCCCTTTCCTATGATACTATAAGTATCTATTTTCTGTTAGTATGTATATCCCTCCCTGTGGTTATGTAAATATGTATCCCCTTTCCTATGATACTATAAGTATCTATTTCCTGTGAGTATGTATATCCTTCCCTGTGGTAATGTAAATATGTATCCCCTTTGCTATGATACTATAAGTATCTATCCTCTTCCCTGTGGTACTGTAGATATATTTTAGTTTCCCTATGGTACTGTAAGTAAATTTTACCTTCCCTGTGGTAATGTAAATATGTATCCCCTTTCCTATGATACTATAAGTATCTATCCCCTTCCCTGTGGTAATGTATATATATTTCAGCTTCCCTACGGTACTGTAAGTAAATGTGCCCTTACTTGTGGTAATGTAAATATGTATCCCCTTTCCTATGATACTATAAGTATCTATTTCCTGTTTGTATGTATATCCCTCCCTGTGGTTATGTAAATATGTATCCCCTTTCCTATGATACTATAAGAATCTATTTTCTGTTAGTATGTATATCCCTCCCTGTGGTTATGTAAATATGTATCCCCTTTCCTATGATACTATAAGTATCTATTTCCTTTGAGTATGTATATCCTTCCCTGTGGTACTGTAAATATATTTTACTTTCCCTATGGTACTGTAAGTAAATGTGCCTTTCCTTGTGGTAATGTAAATATGTATCCCCTTTTCTATGATACTATAAGGGAGCTACCATTTGATTTTTATGGGGGGCTAGGATGAAAAATTTTGTTCTGCCTATTTATTTTTCACTCTATTCAGTCCCGCCTTTTTATTTTTCACTCTATTCGGTCCTTTTTTTTTTTTTAATTTATCCTGACTTTTTTTTTACATAAATTGACATCCTGCCTTTTTTTTGGCAAATATCGTCCTGCTTTTTTTTTTAAATTTCATCCTAGCCCCTCCATAAAAATCAAATGGTATCTCCCTAAGTATTCATTTCCTGTGAGTATATGTATCCCCTTTCCTATGATACTATAAGTATCTATTTCCTGTTAATATGTATATGACCTTCCCTGTGGTTATGTAAAGATGTATCCCCTTTCCTATGATACTATGAGTATCTATTTCCTGTGTGTATGTATATCCTTCCCTGTGGTAATGTAAATATGTATCCCCTTTCCTATGATACTATAAGTATCTATCCCCTTCCCTGTGGTACTGTAAATATATTCAGTTTCCCTATGGTTCTGTAAGTAAATTTTACCTTCCCTGTGGTAATGTAAATATGTATCCCCTTTCCTATGATACTATAAGTATCTATTTTCTGTTAGTATGTATATCCCTCCCTGTGGTTATGTAAATATGTATCCCCTTTCCTATGATACTATAAGTATCTATTTCTTGTGTGTATGTATATCCTTCCCTGAGGTAATGTAAATATATATCCCCTTTCCTATGATACTATAAGTATCTATTTCCTGTGAGTATGTATATCCTTCCCTGTGGTAATGTAAATATGTATCCCCTTTGCTATGATACTATAAGTATCTATCCCCTTCCCTGTGGTACTGTAAATATATTTTAGTTTCCCTATGGTACTGTAAGTAAATTTTACCTTCCCTGTGGTAATGTAAATATGTATGCCCTTTACTATGATACTATAAGTATCTATCCCCTTCCCTGGGGTAATGTAAATATATTTCAGCTTCCCTATGGTACTGTAAGTAAATGTGCCCTTACTTGTGGTAATGTAAATATGTATCCCCTTTCCTATGATACTATAAGTATTTATTTCCTGTTTGTATGTATATCCCTCCCTGTGGTAATGTAAATATGTATCCCCTTTCCTATGATACTATAAGTATCTATTTCCTGTGAGTATATATATCCTTCCCTGTGGTAATGTAAATATGTAAATATGTATCCCCTTTCCTATGATACTATAAGTATCTATTTCCTGTTTGTATGTATATCCCTCCCTGTGGTTATGTAAATATGTATCCCCTTTCCTATGATACTATAAGTATCTATTTCCTGTGAGTATATATATCCTTCCCTGTGGTAATGTAAATATGTAAATATGCATCCCCTTTCCTATGATACTATAAGTATCTATTTCCTGTTTGTATGTATATCCCTCCCTGTGGTTATGTAAAGATGTATCCCCTTTCCTATGATACTATGAGTATCTACTTCCTGTGTGTATGTATATCCTTCCCTGTGGTAATGTAAATATGTATCCCCTTTCCTATGATACTATGAGTATCTATCCCCTTTCCTGTGGTACTGTAAATATATTCAGTTTCCCTATGGTACTGTAAGTAAATTTTACCTTCCCTGTGGTAATGTAAATATGTATCCCCTTTCCTATGATACTATAAGTATCTATTTTCTGTTAGTATGTATATCCCTCCCTGTGGTAATGTAAATATGTATCCCCTTTCCTATGATACTATAAGTATCTATTTCCTGTTTGTATGTATATCCCTCCCTGTGGTTATGTAAATATGTATCCCCTTTCCTATGATACTATAAGTATCTATTTCCTGTGAGTATGTATATCCTTCCCTGTGGTAATGTAAATATATTTCAGCATTCCTATGGTACTGTAAGTAAATTTTACCTTCCCTGTGGTAATGTAAATATGTATGCCCTTTCCTATGATACTATAAGTATCTATCCCCTTCCCTGTGGTAATGTAAATATATTTCAGCTTCCCTATGGCACTGTAAGTAAATGTGCCTTTCCTTGTGGTAATGTAAATATGTATCCCCTTTTCTATGATACTATAAAGGAGCTACCATTTGATTTTTAGGGGGGGGGGGGGGGCTAGGATGAAAAATTTTGTTCTGCCTATTTATTTTTCCCTCTATTCTGTCCTCTTTTTTTTTTTAATTTATCCTGACTTTTTTTTTTACATAAATTGACATCCTGCCTTTTTTTTGGCAAATAATATCGTTGTGCTTTTTTTTTAAATTTCATCCTAGCCCCTCCATAAAAATCAAATGGTATCTCCCTAAGTATTCATTTCCTGTGAGTATATTTATATCTTTCCCTGTGGTAATGTAAATATGTATCCCCTTTCCTATGATACTATAAGTATCTATTTCCTGTTAGTATGTATATGACCTTCCCTGTGGTTATGTAAAGATGTATCCCCTTTCCTATGATACTATGAGTATCTATTTCCTGTGTGTATGTATATCCTTCCCTGTGGTAATGTAAATATGTATCCCCTTTCCTATGATACTATAAGTATCTATCCCCTTCCCTGTGGTACTGTAAATATATTCAGTTTCCCTATGGTTCTGTAAGTAAATTTTACCTTCCCTGTGGTAATGTAAATATGTATTACCTTTGCTATGATACTATAAGTATCTATCCCCTTCCCTGTGGTACTGTAAATATATTTTAGTTTCCCTATGGTACTGTAAGTAAATTTTACCTTCCCTGTGGTAATGTAAATATGTATGCCCTTTCCTATGATATTATAAGTATCTATCCCCTTCCCTGTGGTAATGTAAATATATTTCAGCTTCCCTATGGCACTGTAAGTAAATGTGCCTTTCCTTGTGGTAATGTAAATATGTATCCCCTTTTCTATGATACTATAAGGGAGCTACCATTTGATTTTTATGGGGGGGGGGGGGGCTAGGATGAAAAATTTTGTCCTGCCTATTTATTTTTCCCTCTATTCGGTCCCTCCTTTTTATTTTTCACTCTATTCGGTCCTTATTTTTTTTTTTAATTTATCCTGACTTTTTTTTCACATAAATTGTCATCCTGCCTTTTTTTTGGCAAATAATCTCGTCCTGCCTTTTTTTTTTAATTTCATCCTAGCCCCTCCATAAAAATCAAATGGTAGCTCCCTAAGTATTCATTTCCTGTGAGTATATATATATATATCCTTCCCTGTGGTAATGTAAATATGTATCCCCTTTCCTATGATACTATAAGTATCTATTTCCTGTTAGTATGTATATGACCTTCCCTGTGGTTATGTAAAGATGTATCCCCTTTCCTATGATACTATGAGTATCTTTTTCCTGTGTGTATGTATATCCTTCCCTGTGGTAATGTAAATATGTATCCCCTTTGCTATGATACTATAAGTATCTATCCCCTTCCCTGTGGTACTGTAAATATATTTTAGTTTCCCTATGGTACTGTAAGTAAATTTTACCTTCCCTGTGGTAATGTAAATATGTATGCCCTTTCCTATGATACTATAAGTATCTATCTCCTTCCCTATGGTAATGTAAATATATTTCAGGTTCCTTACGGTACTGTAAGTAAATGTGCCCTTACTTGTGGTAATGTAAATATGTATCCCCTTTCCTATGATACTATAAGTATCTATTTCCTGTTTGTATGTATATCCCTCCCTGTGGTAATGTAAATATGTATCCCCTTTCCTATGATACTATAAGAATCTATTTTCTGTTAGTATGTATATCCCTCCCTGTGGTTATGTAAATATGTATCCCCTTTCCTATGATACTATAAGTATCTATTTCCTTTGAGTATGTATATCCTTCCCTGTGGTAATGTAAATATGTATCCCCTTTGCTATGATACTATAAGTATCTATCCCCTTCCCTGTGGTACTGTAAATATATTTTACTTTCCCTATGGTACTGTAAGTAAATGTGCCTTTCCTTGTGGTAATGTAAATATGTATCCCCTTTTCTATGATACTATAAGGGAGCTACCATTTGATTTTGATGGGGGGCTAGGATGAAAAATTTTGTTCTGCCTATTTATTTTTCCCTCTATTCTGTCCTCTTTTTTTTTTTAATTTATCCTGACTTTTTTTTTACATAAATTGACATCCTGCCTTTTTTTTGGCAAATAATATCGTTGTGCTTTTTTTTTAAATTTCATCCTAGCCCCTCCATAAAAATCAAATGGTATCTCCCTAAGTATTCATTTCCTGTGAGTATATATATATCTTTCCCTGTGGTAATGTAAATATGTATCCCCTTTCCTATGATACTATAAGTATCTATTTCCTGTTAGTATGTATATGACCTTCCCTGTGGTTATGTAAAGATGTATCCCCTTTCCTATGATACTATGAGTATCTATTTCCTGTGTGTATGTATATCCTTCCCTGTGGTAATGTAAATATGTATCCCCTTTCCTATGATACTATAAGTATCTATCCCCTTCCCTGTGGTACTGTAAATATATTCAGTTTCCCTATGGTTCTGTAAGTAAATTTTACCTTCCCTGTGGTAATGTAAATATGTATCCCCTTTCCTATGATACTTTAAGTATCTATTTTCTGTTAGTATGTATATCCCTCCCTGTGGTTATGTAAATATGTATCCCCTTTCCTATGATACTATAAGTATCTATTTCCTGTGTGTATGTATATCCTTCCCTGAGGTAATGTAAATATATATCCCCTTTCCTATGATACTATAAGTATCTATTTCCTGTGAGTATGTATATCCTTCCCTGTGGTAATGTAAATATGTATCCCCTTTGCTATGATACTATAAGTATCTATCCCCTTCCCTGTGGTACTGTAAATATATTTTAGTTTCCCTATGGTACTGTAAGTAAATTTTACCTTCCCTGTGGTAATGTAAATATGTATGCCCTTTACTATGATACTATAAGTATCTATCCCCTTCCCTGGGGTAATGTCAATATATTTCAGCTTCCCTATGGTACTGTAAGTAAATGTGCCCTTACTTGTGGTAATGTAAATATGTATCCCCTTTCCTATGATACTATAAGTATTTATTTCCTGTTTGTATGTATATCCCTCCCTGTGGTAATGTAAATATGTATCCCCTTTCCTATGATACTATAAGTATCTATTTCCTGTGAGTATATATATCCTTCCCTGTGGTAATGTAAATATGTAAATATGTAGCCCCTTTCCTATGATACTATAAGTATCTATTTCCTGTTTGTATGTATATCCCTCCCTGTAATTATGTAAATATGTATCCCCTTTCCTATGATACTATAAGTATCTATTTCCTGTGAGTATATATATCCTTCCCTGTGGTAATGTAAATATGCATCCCCTTTCCTATGATACTATAAGTATCTATTTCCTGTTTGTATGTATATCCCTCCCTGTGGTTATGTAAAGATGTATCCCCTTTCCTATGATACTATGAGTATCTACTTCCTGTGTGTATGTATATCCTTCCCTGTGGTAATGTAAATATGTATCCCCCTTCCTATGATACTATAAGTATCTATCCCCTTCCCTGTGGTACTGTAAATATATTCAGTTTCCCTATGGTACTGTAAGTAAATTTTACCTTCCCTGTGGTAATGTAAATATGTATCCCCTTTCCTATGATACTATAAGTATCTATTTTCTGTTAGTATGTATATCCCTCCCTGTGGTGATGTAAATATGTATCCCCTTTCCTATGATACTATAAGTATCTATTTCCTGTTTGTATGTATATCCCTCCCTGTGGTTATGTAAATATGTATCCCCTTTCCTATGATACTATAAGTATCTATTTCCTGTGAGTATGTATATCCTTCCCTGTGGTAATGTAAATATATTTCAGCATTCCTATGGTACTGTAAGTAAATTTTACCTTCCCTGTGGTAATGTAAATATGTATGCCCTTTCCTATGATATTATAAGTATCTATCCCCTTCCCTGTGGTAATGTAAATATATTTCAGCTTCCCTATGGCACTGTAAGTAAATGTGCCTTTCCTTGTGGTAATGTAAATATGTATCCCCTTTTCTATGATACTATAAAGGAGCTACCATTTGATTTTTAGGGGGGGGGCTAGGATGAAAAATTTTGTTCTGCCTATTTATTTTTCCCTCTATTCTGTCCCTTTTTTTTTTTTAATTTATCCTGACTTTTTTTTTACATAAATTGACATCCTGCCTTTTTTTTGGCAAATAATATCGTTGTGCTTTTTTTTAAAATTTCATCCTAGCCCCTCCATAAAAATCAAATGGTATCTCCCTAAGTATTCATTTCCTGTGAGTATATATATATATCTTTCCCTGTGGTAATGTAAATATGTATCCCCTTTCCTATGATACTATAAGTATCTATTTCCTGTTAGTATGTATATGACCTTCCCTGTGGTTATGTAAAGATGTATCCCCTTTCCTATGATACTATGAGTATCTATTTCCTGTGTGTATGTATATCCTTCCCTGTGGTAATGTAAATATGTATCCCCTTTCCTATGATACTATAAGTATCTATCCCCTTCCCTGTGGTACTGTAAATATATTCAGTTTCCCTATGGTTCTGTAAGTAAAATTTACCTTCCCTGTGGTAATGTAAATATGTATCCCCTTTCCTATGATACTATAAGTATTTATTTTCTGTTAGTATGTATATCCCTCCCTGTGGTTATGTAAATATGTATCCCCTTTCCTATGATACTATAAGTATCTATCCCCTTCCCTGTGGTAATGTAAATATATTTCAGCTTCCCTACGGTACTGTAAGTAAATGTGCCCTTACTTGTGGTAATGTAAATATGTATCCTTTCCTATGATACTATAAGTATTTATTTCCTGTTTGTATGTATATCCCTCCCTATGGTTGTGTAAATATGTATCCCCTTTCCTATGATACTATAAGTATCTATTTTCTGTTAGTATGTATATCCCTCCCTGTGGTAATGTAAATATGTATCCCCTTTCCTATGATACTATGAGTATCTATTTCCTGTTTGTATGTATATCCCTCCCTGTGGTTATGTAAATATGTATCCCCTTTCCTATGATACTATAAGTATCTATTTCCTGTGAGTATGTATATCCTTCCCTGTGGTAATGTAAATATATTTCAGCTTTCCTATGGTACTGTAAGTAAATTTTACCTTCCCTGTGGTAATGTAAATATGTATGCCCTTTACTATGATACTATAAGTATCTATCCCCTTCCCTGGGGTAATGTAAATACATTTTAGCTTCCCTATGGTACTGTAAGTAAATGTGCCCTTACTTGTGGTAATGTAAATATGTATCCCCTTTCCTATGATACTATAAGTATTTATTTCCTGTTTGTATGTATATCCCTCCCTGTGGTAATGTAAATATGTATCCCCTTTCCTATGATACTATAAGTATCTATTTCCTGTGAGTATATATATCCTTCCCTGTGGTAATGTAAATATGTAAATATGTATCCCCTTTCCTATGATACTATAAGTATCTATTTCCTGTTTGTATGTATATCCCTCCCTGTAATTATGTAAATATGTATCCCCTTTCCTATGATACTATAAGTATCTATTTCCTGTGAGTATATATATCCTTCCCTGTGGTAATGTAAATATGCATCCCCTTTCCTATGATACTATAAGTATCTATTTCCTGTTTGTATGTATATCCCTCCCTGTGGTTATGTAAAGATGTATCCCCTTTCCTATGATACTATGAGTATCTACTTCCTGTGTGTATGTATATCCTTCCCTGTGGTAATGTAAATATGTATCCCCTTTCCTATGATACTATAAGTATCTATCCCCTTCCCTGTGGTACTGTAAATATATTCAGTTTCCCTATGGTACTGTAAGTAAATTTTACCTTCCCTGTGGTAATGTAAATATGTATCCCCTTTCCTATGATACTATAAGTATCTATTTTCTGTTAGTATGTATATCCCTCCCTGTGGTAATGTAAATATGTATCCCCTTTCCTATGATACTATAAGTATCTATTTCCTGTTTGTATGTATATCCCTACTTGTGGTTATGTAAATATGTATCCCCTTTCCTATGATACTATAAGTATCTATTTCCTGTGAGTATGTATATCCTTCCCTGTGGTAATGTAAATATATTTCAGCATTCCTATGGTACTGTAAGTAAATTTTACCTTCCCTGTGGTAATGTAAATATGTATGCCCTTTCCTATGATATTATAAGTATCTATCCCCTTCCCTGTGGTAATGTAAATATATTTCAGCTTCCCTATGGCACTGTAAGTAAATGTGCCTTTTCCTTGTGGTAATGTAAATATGTATCCCCTTTTCTATGATACTATAAAGGAGCTACCATTTGATTTTTAGGGGGGGAGGGGGCTAGGATGAAAAATTTTGTTCTGCCTATTTATTTTTCCCTCTATTCTGTCCTCTTTTTTTTTTTTAATTTATCCTGACTTTTTTTTTACATAAATTGACATCCTGCCTTTTTTTTGGCAAATAATATCGTTGTTCTTTTTTTAAAAATTTCATCCTAGCCCCTCCATAAAAATCAAATGGTATCTCCCTAAGTATTCATTTCCTGTGAGTATATATATATCTTTCCCTGTGGTAATGTAAATATGTATCCCCTTTCCTATGATACTATAAGTATCTATTTCCTGTTAGTATGTATATGACCTTCCCTGTGGTTATGTAAAGATGTATCCCCTTTCCTATGATACTATGAGTATCTATTTCCTGTGTGTATGTATATCCTTCCCTGTGGTAATGTAAATATGTATCCCCTTTCCTATGATACTATAAGTATCTATCCCCTTCCCTGTGGTACTGTAAATATATTCAGTTTCCCTATGGTTCTGTAAGTAAAATTTACCTTCCCTGTGGTAATGTAAATATGTATCCCCTTTCCTATGATACTATAAGTATCTATTTTCTGTTAGTATGTATATCCCTCCCTGTGGTTATGTAAATATGTATCCCCTTTCCTATGATACTATAAGTATCTATCCCCTTCCCTGTGGTAATGTAAATATATTTCAGCTTCCCTACGGTACTGTAAGTAAATGTGCCCTTACTTGTGGTAATGTAAATATGTATCCTTTCCTATGATACTATAAGTATTTATTTCCTCTTTGTATGTATATCCCTCCCTATGGTTGTGTAAATATGTATCCCCTTTGCTATGATACTATAAGTATCTATTTTCTGTTAGTATGTATATCCCTCCCTGTGGTAATGTAAATATGTATCCCCTTTCCTATGATACTATGAGTATCTATTTCCTGTTTGTATGTATATCCCTCCCTGTGGTTATGTAAATATGTATCCCCTTTCCTATGATACTATAAGTATCTATTTCCTGTGAGTATGTATATCCTTCCCTGTGGTAATGTAAATATATTTCAGCTTTCCTATGGTACTGTAAGTAAATTTTACCTTCCCTGTGGTAATGTAAATATGTATGTCCTTTACTATGATACTATAAGTATCTATCCCCTTCCCTGGGGTAATGTAAATACATTTTAGCTTCCCTATGGTACTGTAAGTAAATGTGCCCTTACTTGTGGTAATGTAAATATGTATCCCCTTTCCTATGATACTATAAGTATCTATTTCCTGTGAGTATATATATCCTTCCCTGTGGTAATGTAAATATGTAAATATGTATCCCCTTTCCTATGATACTATAAGTATCTATTTCCTGTTTGTATGTATATCCCTCCCTGTAATTATGTAAATATGTATCCCCTTTCCTATGATACTATAAGTATCTATTTCCTGTGAGTATATATATCCTTCCCTGTGGTAATGTAAATATGCATCCCCTTTCCTATGATACTATAAGTATCTATTTCCTGTTTGTATGTATATCCCTCCCTGTGGTTATGTAAAGATGTATCCCCTTTCCTATGATACTATGAGTATCTACTTCCTGTGTGTATGTATATCCTTCCCTGTGGTAATGTAAATATGTATCCCCTTTCCTATGATACTATAAGTATCTATCCCCTTCCCTGTGGTACTGTAAATATATTCAGTTTCCCTATGGTACTGTAAGTAAATTTTACCTTCCCTGTGGTAATGTAAATATGTATCCCCTTTCCTATGATACTATAAGTATCTATTTTCTGTTAGTATGTATATCCCTCCCTGTGGTAATGTAAATATGTATCCCCTTTCCTATGATACTATAAGTATCTATTTCCTGTTTGTATGTATATCCCTACTTGTGGTTATGTAAATATGTATCCCCTTTCCTATGATACTATAAGTATCTATTTCCTGTGAGTATGTATATCCTTCCCTGTGGTAATGTAAATATATTTCAGCATTCCTATGGTACTGTAAGTAAATTTTACCTTCCCTGTGGTAATGTAAATATGTATGCCCTTTCCTATGATATTATAAGTATCTATCCCCTTCCCTGTGGTAATGTAAATATATTTCAGCTTCCCTATGGCACTGTAAGTAAATGTGCCTTTTCCTTGTGGTAATGTAAATATGTATCCCCTTTTCTATGATACTATAAAGGAGCTACCATTTGATTTTTAGGGGGGAGGGGGCTAGGATGAAAAATTTTGTTCTGCCTATTTATTTTTCCCTCTATTCTGTCCTCTTTTTTTTTTTAATTTATCCTGACTTTTTTTTTACATAAATTGACATCCTGCCTTTTTTTTGGCAAATAATATCGTTGTGCTTTTTTTTAAAAATTTCATCCTAGCCCCTCCATAAAAATCAAATGGTATCTCCCTAAGTATTCATTTCCTGTGAGTATATATATATCTTTCCCTGTGGTTATGTAAATATGTATCCCCTTTCCTATGATACTATAAGTATCTATTTCCTGTGGGTATGTATATCCTTCCCTGTGGTAATGTAAATATATTTCAGCTTTCCTATGGTACTGTAAGTAAATTTTACCTTCCCTGTGGTAATGTAAATATGTATGCCCTTTCCTATGATACTATAAGTATCTATCCCCTTCCCTGTGGTAATGTAAATATATTTCAGCTTCCCTATGGCACTGTAAGTAAATGTGCCTTTCCTTGTGGTAATGTAAATATGTATCCCCTTTTCTATGATACTATAAGGGAGCTACCATTTGATTTTTATGGGGGGGGCTAGGATGAAAAATTTTGTTCTGCCTATTTATTTTTCCCTCTTTTCAGTCTCGCCTTTTTATTTTTCACTCTATTCGGTCCTTTTTTTTTTTTAATTTATCCTGACTTTTTTTTTACATAAATTGACATCCTGCCTTTTTTTTGGCAAATAATATCGTCCTGCCTTTTTTTTTAAATTTCATCCTAGCCCCTCCATAAAAATCAAATGGTATCTCCCTAAGTATTCATTTCCTGTGAGTATATATATATCTTTCCCTGTGGTAATGTAAATATGTATCCCCTTTCCTATGATACTATAAGTATCTATCCCCTTCCCTGTGGTACTGTAAATATATTCAGTTTCCCTATGGTACTGTAAGTAAATTTTACCTTCCCTGTGGTAATGTAAATATGTATCCCCTTTCCTATGATACTATGAGTATCTATTTTCTGTTAGTATGTATATCCCTCCCTGTGGTTATGTAAATATGTATCCCCTTTCCTATGATACTATAAGTATCTATTTCCTGTGTGTATGTATATCCTTCCCAGTGGTAATGTAAATATATATCCCCTTTCCTATGATACTATAAGTATCTATTTCCTGTGAGTATGTATATCCTTCCCTGTGGTAATGTAAATATGTATCCCCTTTGCTATGATACTATAAGTATCTATCCCCTTCCCTGTGGTACTGTAAATATATTTTAGTTTCCCTATGGTACTGTAAGTAAATTTTACCTTCCCTGTGGTAATGTAAATATGTATGCCCTTTACTATGATACTATAAGTATCTATCCCCTTCCCTGGGGTAATGTAAATATATTTCAGCTTCCCTATGGTACTGTAAGTAAATGTGCCCTTACTTGTGGTAATGTAAATATGTATCCCCTTTCCTATGATACTATAAGTATTTATTTCCTGTTTGTATGTATATCCCTCCCTGTGGTTATGTAAATATGTATCCCCTTTCCTATGATACTATAAGTATCTATTTCCTGTGAGTATATATATCCTTCCCTGTGGTAATGTAAATATGTATCCCCTTTCCTATGATACTATAAGTATTGATTTCCTGTGAGTATGTATATCCTTCCCTGTGGTAATGTAAATATATTTCAGCTTCCCTATGGTACTGTAAGTAAATTTTACCTTCCCTGTGGTAATGTAAATATGTATGCCCTTTCCTATGATACAATAAGTATCTATCCCCTTCCCTGTGGTAATGTAAATATATTTCAGCTTCCCTATGGCACTGTAAGTAAATGTGCCTTTCCTTGTGGTAATGTAAATATGTATCCCCTTTTCTATGATACTATAAGGGAGCTACCATTTGATTTTTATGGGGGGGGGGGGGGGATAGGATGAAAAATTTTGTCCTGCCTATTTATTTTTCCCTCTATTCGGTCCCGCCTTTTTATTTTTCACTCTTCGGTTCTTTTTTTTTTTTTAATTTATCCTGACTTTTTTTTTAAAATAAATTGTCATCCTGCCTTTTTTTTGGCAAATAATCTCGTCCTGCCTTTTTTTTTAAATTTCATCCTAGCCCCGCCATAAAAATCAAATGGTAGCTCCCTGAGTATTCATTTCCTGTGAGTATATATATATCCTTCCCTGTGGTAATGTAAATATGTATCCCCTTTCCTATGATACTATAAGTATCTATTTCCTGTGAGTATGTATATCCTTCCCTGTGGTAATGTAAATATGTATCCCCTTTGCTATGATACTATAAGTATCTATCCCCTTCCCTGTGGTACTGTAAATATATTTTAGTTTCCCTATGGTACTGTAAGTAAATTTTACCTTCCCTGTGATTATGTAAATATGTTTGCCCTTTACTATGATACTATAAGTATCTATCCCCTTCCCTGGGGTAATGTAAATATATTTCAGCTTCCCTATGGTACTGTAAGTAAATGTGCCCTTACTTGTGGTAATGTAAATATGTATCCCATTTCCTATGATACTATTAAGTATTTATTTCCTGTTTGTATGTATATCCCTCCCTGTGGTTATGTAAATATGTATCCCCTTTCCTATGATACTATAAGTATCTATTTCCTGTGAGTATATATATCCTTCCCTGTGGTAATGTAAATATGTATCCCCTTTCCTATGATACTATAAGTATCTATTTCCTGTTTGTATGTATATCCCTCCCTGTGGTTATGTAAATATGTATCCCCTTTCCTATGATACTATAAGTATTGATTTCCTGTGAGTATGTATATCCTTCCCTGTGGTAATGTAAATATATTTCAGCTTCCCTATGGTACTGTAAGTAAATTTTACCTTCCCTGTGGTAATGTAAATATGTATGCCCTTTCCTATGATACAATAAGTATCTATCCCCTTCCCTGTGGTAATGTAAATATATTTCAGCTTCCCTATGGCACTGTAAGTAAATGTGCCTTTCCTTGTGGTAATGTAAATATGTATCCCCTTTTCTATGATACTATAAGGGAGCTACCATTTGATTTTTATGGGGGGGGGGGGGGGGGGTTAGGATGAAAAATTTTGTCCTGCCTATTTATTTTTCCCTCTATTCGGTCCCGCCTTTTTATTTTTTACTCTTCGGTTCTTTTTTTTTTTTAATTTATCCTGACTTTTTTTTTTACATAAATTGTCATCTTGCCTTTTTTTTGGCAAATAATCTCGTCCTGCCTTTTTTTTTAAATTTCATCCTAGCCCCTCCATAAAAATCAAATGGTAGCTCCCTGAGTATTCATTTCCTGTGAGTATATATATATCCTTCCCTGTGGTAATGTAAATATGTATCCCCTTTCCTATGATACTATAAGTATCTATTTCCTGTTAGTATGTTTATGACATTCCCTGTGGTTATGTAAAGATGTATCCCCTTTCCTATGATACTATGAGTATCTATTTCCTGTGTGTATGTATATCCATCCCTGTGGTAATGTAAATATGTATCCCCTTTCCTATGATACTATAAGTATTGATTTCCTGTGAGTATGTATATCCTTCCCTGTGGTAATGTAAATATATTTCAGCTTCCCTATGGTACTGTAAGTAAATTTTACCTTCCCTGTGGTAATGTAAATATGTATGCCCTTTCCTATGATACAATAAGTATCTATCCCCTTCCCTGTGGTAATGTAAATATATTTCAGCTTCCCTATGGCACTGTAAGTAAATGCGCCTTTCCTTGTGGTAATGTAAATATGTATCCCCTTTTCTATGATACTATAAGGGAGCTACCATTTGATTTTTATGGGGGGGGCTAGGATGAAAAATTTTGTTCTGCCTATTTATTTTTCCCTCTATTCAGTCCCGCCTTTTTATTTTTCACTCTATTCAGTCCTTTTTTTTTTTTTAATTTATCCTGACTTTTTTTTTACATAAATTGACATCCTGCCTTTTTTTTGGCAAATAATATCGTCCTGCCTTTTTTTTTAAATTTCATCCTAGCCCCTCCATAAAAATCAAATGGTATCTCCCTAAGTATTCATTTCCTGTGAGTATATATATATCTTTCCCTGTGGTAATGTAAATATGTATCCCCTTTCCTATGATACTATAAGTATCTATCCCCTTCCCTGTGGTACTGTAAATATATTCAGTTTCCCTATGGTATTGTAAATAAATTTTACCTTCCCTGTGGTAATGTAAATATGTATCCCCTTTCCTATGATACTATGAGTATCTATTTTCTGTTAGTATGTATATCCCTCCCTGTTGTTATGTAAATATGTATCCCCTTTCCTATGATACTATAAGTATCTATTTCCTGTGTGTATGTATATCCTTCCCAGTGGTAATGTAAATATATATCCCCTTTCCTATGATACTATAAGTATCTATTTCCTGTGAGTATGTATATCCTTCCCTGTGGTAATGTAAATATGTATCCCCTTTGCTATGATACTATAAGTATCTATCCCCTTCCCTGTGGTACTGTAAATATATTTTAGTTTCCCTATGGTACTGTAAGTAAATTTTACCTTCCCTGTGGTAATGTAAATATGTATGCCCTTTACTATGATACTATAAGTATCTATCCCCTTCCCTGGGGTAATGTAAATATATTTCAGCTTCCCTATGGTACTGTAAGTAAATGTGCCCTTACTTGTGGTAATGTAAATATGTATCCCCTTTCCTATGATACTATAAGTATTTATTTCCTCTTTGTATGTATATCCCTCCCTGTGGTTATGTAAATATGTATCCCCTTTCCTATGATACTATAAGTATCTATTTCCTGTGAGTATATATATCCTTCCCTGTGGTAATGTAAATATCTATCCCCTTTCCTATGATACTATAAGTATTGATTTCCTGTGAGTATGTATATCCTTCCCTGTGGTAATGTAAATATATTTCAGCTTCCCTATGGTACTGTAAGTAAATTTTACCTTCCCTGTGGTAATGTAAATATGTATGCCCTTTCCTATGATACAATAAGTATCTATCCCCTTCCCTGTGGTAATGTAAATATATTTCAGCTTCCCTATGGCACTGTAAGTAAATGTGCCTTTCCTTGTGGTAATGTAAATATGTATCCCCTTTTCTATGATACTATAAGGGAGCTACCATTTGATTTTTATGGGGGGGGGGGGGGATAAGATGAAAAATTTTGTCCTGCCTATTTATTTTTCCCTCTATTCGGTCCCGCCTTTTTATTTTTCACTCTTCGGTTCTTTTTTTTTTTTTAATTTATCCTGACTTTTTTTTTTAAATTAATTGTCATCCTGCCTTTTTTTTGGCAAATAATCTCGTCCTGCCTTTTTTTTTAAATTTCATCCTAGCCCCGCCATAAAAATCAAATGGTAGCTCCCTGAGTATTCATTTCCTGTGAGTATATATATATCCTTCCCTGTGGTAATGTAAATATGTATCCCCTTTCCTATGATACTATAAGTATCTATTTCCTGTGAGTATGTATATCCTTCCCTGTGGTAATGTAAATATGTATCCCCTTTGCTATGATACTATAAGTATCTATCCCCTTCCCTGTGGTACTGTAAATATATTTTAGTTTCCCTATGGTACTGTAAGTAAATTTTACCTTCCCTTTGATTATGTAAATATGTTTGCCCTTTACTATGATACTATAAGTATCTATCCCCTTCCCTGGGGTAATGTAAATATATTTCAGCTTCCCTATGGTACTGTAAGTAAATGTGCCCTTACTTGTGGTAATGTAAATATGTATCCCATTTCCTATGATACTATTAAGTATTTATTTCCTGTTTGTATGTATATCCCTCCCTGTGGTTATGTAAATATGTATCCCCTTTCCTATGATACTATAAGTATCTATTTCCTGTGAGTATATATATCCTTCCCTGTGGTAATGTAAATATGTATCCCCTTTCCTATGATACTATAAGTATCTATTTCCTGTTTGTATGTATATCCCTCCCTGTGGTTATGTAAATATGTATCCCCTTTCCTATGATACTATAAGTATTGATTTCCTGTGAGTATGTATATCCTTCCCTGTGGTAATGTAAATATATTTCAGCTTCCCTATGGTACTGTAAGTAAATTTTACCTTCCCTGTGGTAATGTAAATATGTATGCCCTTTCCTATGATACAATAAGTATCTATCCCCTTCCCTGTGGTAATGTAAATATATTTCAGCTTCCCTATGGCACTGTAAGTAAATGTGCCTTTCCTTGTGGTAATGTAAATATGTATCCCCTTTTCTATGATACTATAAGGGAGCTACCATTTGATTTTTATGGGGGGGGGGGGGGGGGGGGTTAGGATAAAAATTTTGTCCTGCCTATTTATTTTTCCCTCTATTCGGTCCCGCCTTTTTATTTTTTACTCTTCGGTTCTTTTTTTTTTTTAATTTATCCTGACTTTTTTTTTTACATAAATTATCATCTTGCCTTTTTTTTGGCAAATAATCTCGTCCTGCCTTTTTTTTAAAATTTCATCCTAGCCCCTCCATAAAAATCAAATGGTAGCTCCCTGAGTATTCATTTCCTGTCAGTATATATATATCCTTCCCTGTGGTTATGTAAATATGTATCCCCTTTCCTATGATACTATAAGTATCTATTTCCTGTTAGTATGTTTATGACATTCCCTGTGGTTATGTAAAGATGTATCCCCTTTCCTATGATACTATGAGTATCTATTTCCTGTGTGTATGTATATCCTTCCTTGTGGTAATGTAAATATGTATCCCCTTTCCTATGATACTATAAGTATTGATTTCCTGTGAGTATGTATATCCTTCCCTGTGGTAATGTAAATATATTTCAGCTTCCCTATGGTACTGTAAGTAAATTTTACCTTCCCTGTGGTAATGTAAATATGTATGCCCTTTCCTATGATACAATAAGTATCTATCCCCTTCCCTGTGGTAATGTAAATATATTTCAGCTTCCCTATGGCACTGTAAGTAAATGCGCCTTTCCTTGTGGTAATGTAAATATGTATCCCCTTTTCTATGATACTATAAGGGAGCTACCATTTGATTTTTATGGGGGGGGCTAGGATGAAAAATTTTGTTCTGCCTATTTATTTTTCCCTCTATTCAGTCCCGCCTTTTTATTTTTCACTCTATTCGGTCCTTTTTTTTTTTTTAATTTATCCTGACTTTTTTTTTACATAAATTGACATCCTGCCTTTTTTTTGGCAAATAATATCGTCCTGCCTTTTTTTTTAAATTTCATCCTAGCCCCTCCATAAAAATCAAATGGTATCTCCCTAAGTATTCATTTCCTGTGAGTATATATATATCTTTCCCTGTGGTAATGTAAATATGTATCCCCTTTCCTATGATACTATAAGTATCTATCCCCTTCCCTGTGGTACTGTAAATATATTCAGTTTCCCTATGGTATTGTAAATAAATTTTACCTTCCCTGTGGTAATGTAAATATGTATCCCCTTTCCTATGATACTATGAGTATCTATTTTCTGTTAGTATGTATATCCCTCCCTGTTGTTATGTAAATATGTATCCCCTTTCCTATGATACTATAAGTATCTATTTCCTGTGTGTATGTATATCCTTCCCAGTGGTAATGTAAATATATATCCCCTTTCCTATGATACTATAAGTATCTATTTCCTGTGAGTATGTATATCCTTCCCTGTGGTAATGTAAATATGTATCCCCTTTGCTATGATACTATAAGTATCTATCCCCTTCCCTGTGGTACTGTAAATATATTTTAAGTTTCCCTATGGTACTGTAAGTAAATTTTACCTTCCCTGTGGTAATGTAAATATGTATGCCCTTTACTATGATACTATAAGTATCTATCCCCTTCCCTGGGGTAATGTAAATATATTTCAGCTTCCCTATGGTACTGTAAGTAAATGTGCCCTTACTTGTGGTAATGTAAATATGTATCCCCTTTCCTATGATACTATAAGTATTTATTTCCTGTTTGTATGTATTTCCCTCCCTGTGGTTATGTAAATATGTATCCCCTTTCCTATGATACTATAAGTATCTATTTCCTGTGAGTATATATATCCTTCCCTGTGGTAATGTAAATATGTATCCCCTATCCTATGATACTATAAGTATCTATTTCCTGTTTGTATGTATATCCCTCCCTGTGGTTATGTAAATATGTATCCCCTTTCCTATGATACTATAAGTATTGATTTCCTGTGAGTATGTATATCCTTCCCTGTGGTAATGTAAATATATTTCAGCTTCCCTATGGTACTGTAAGTAAATTTTACCTTCCCTGTGGTAATGTAAATATGTATGCCCTTTCCTATGATACAATAAGTATCTATCCCCTTCCCTGTGATAATGTAAATATATTTCAGCTTCCCTATGGCACTGTAAGTAAATGTGCCTTTCCTTGTGGTAATGTAAATATGTATCCCCTTTTCTATGATACTATAAGGGAGCTACCATTTGATTTTTATGGGGGGGGGGGGTTAGGATGAAAAATTTTGTCCTGCCTATTTATTTTTCCCTCTATTCGGTCCCGCCTTTTGATTTTTCACTCTTCGGTTCTTTTTTTTTTTTTTAATTTATCCTGACTTTTTTTTTTACATAAATTGTCATCTTGCCTTTTTTTTGGCAAATAATCTCGTCCTGCCTTTTTTTTAAAATTTCATCCTAGCCCCTCCATAAAAATCAAATGGTAGCTCCCTGAGTATTCATTTCCTGTGAGTATATATATATCCTTCCCTGTGGTAATGTAAATATGTATCCCCTTTCCTATGATACTATAAGTATCTATTTCCTGTTAGTATGTTTATGACATTCCCTGTGGTTATGTAAAGATGTATCCCCTTTCCTATGATACTATGAGTATCTATTTCCTGTGTGTATGTATATCCTTCCCTGTGGTAATGTAAATATGTATCCCCTTTCCTATGATACTATAAGTATCTATCCCCTTCCCTGTGGTACTGTAAATATATTCAGTTTCCCTATGGTACTGTAAGTAAATTTTACCTTCCCTATGGTAATGTAAATATGTATCCCCTTTCCTATGATACTATAAGTATCTATTTTCTGTTTGTATGTATATCCCTCCCTGTGGTTATGTAAATATGTATCCCCTTTCTTATGATACTATAAGTATCCATTTCCTGTTTGTATGTATATCCCTCCCTGTGGTTATGTAAATATGTATCCCCTTTCCTATGATACTATAAGTATCTATTTCCTGTGGGTATGTATATCCTTCCCTGTGGTAATGTAAATATATTTCAGCTTTCCTATGGTACTGTAAGTAAATTTTACCTTCCCTGTGGTAATGTAAATATGTATGCCCTTTCCTATGATACTATAAGTATCTATCCCCTTCCCTGTGGTAATGTAAATATATTTCAGCTTCCCTATGGCACTGTAAGTAAATGTGCCTTTCCTTGTGGTAATGTAAATATGTATCCCCTTTTCTATGATACTATAAGGGAGCTACCATTTGATTTTTATGGGGGGGCTAGGATGAAAAATTTTGTTCTGCCTATTTATTTTTCCGTCTTTTCAGTCCCGCCTTTTTATTTTTCACTCTATTCTGTCCTTTTTTTTTTTTAATTTATCCTGACTTTTTTTTTACATAAATTGACATCCTGCCTTTTTTTTGGCAAATAATATCGTCCTGCCTTTTTTTTTAAATTTCATCCTAGCCCCTCCATAAAAATCAAATGGTATCTCCCTAAGTATTCATTTCCTGTGAGTATATATATATCTTTCCCTGTGGTAATGTAAATATGTATCCCCTTTCCTATGATACTATAAGTATCTATCCCCTTCCCTGTGGTACTGTAAATATATTCAGTTTCCCTATGGTACTGTAAGTAAATTTTACCTTCCCTGTGGTAATGTAAATATGTATCCCCTTTCCTATGATACTATGAGTATCTATTTTCTGTTAGTATGTATATCCCTCCCTGTGGTTATGTAAATATGTATCCCCTTTCCTATGATACTATAAGTATCTATTTCCTGTGTGTATGTATATCCTTCCCAGTGGTAATGTAAATATATATCCCCTTTCCTATGATACTATAAGTATCTATTTCCTGTGAGTATGTATATCCTTCCCTGTGGTAATGTAAATATGTATCCCCTTTGCTATGATACTATAAGTATCTATCCCCTTCCCTGTGGTACTGTAAATATATTTTAGTTTCCCTATGGTACTGTAAGTAAATTTTACCTTCCCTGTGGTAATGTAAATATGTATGCCCTTTACTATGATACTATAAGTATCTATCCCCTTCCCTGGGGTAATGTAAATATATTTCAGCTTCCCTATGGTACTGTAAGTAAATGTGCCCTTACTTGTGGTAATGTAAATATGTATCCCCTTTCCTATGATACTATAAGTATTTATTTCCTGTTTGTATGTATATCCCTCCCTGTGGTTATGTAAATATGTATCCCCTTTCCTATGATACTATAAGTATCTATTTCCTGTGAGTATATATATCCTTCCCTGTGGTAATGTAAATATGTATCCCCTTTCCTATGATACTATAAGTATCTATTTCCTGTTTGTATGTATATCCCTCCCTGTGGTTATGTAAATATGTATCCCCTTTCCTATGATACTATAAGTATTGATTTCCTGTGAGTATGTATATCCTTCCCTGTGGTAATGTAAATATATTTCAGCTTCCCTATGGTACTGTAAGTAAATTTTACCTTCCCTGTGGTAATGTAAATATGTATGCCCTTTCCTATGATACAATAAGTATCTATCCCCTTCCCTGTGGTAATGTAAATATATTTCAGCTTCCCTATGGCACTGTAAGTAAATGTGCCTTTCCTTGTGGTAATGTAAATATGTATCCCCTTTTCTATGATACTATAAGGGAGCTACCATTTGATTTTTATGGGGGGGGCTAGGATGAAAAATTTTGTTCTGCCTATTTATTTTTCCCTCTATTCAGTCCCGCCTTTTTATTTTTCACTCTATTCGGTCCTTTTTTTTTTTTTAATTTATCCTGACTTTTTTTTTACATAAATTGACATCCTGCCTTTTTTTTGGCAAATAATATCGTCCTGCCTTTTTTTTTAAATTTCATCCTAGCCCCTCCATAAAAATCAAATGGTATCTCCCTAAGTATTCATTTCCTGTGAGTATATATATATCTTTCCCTGTGGTAATGTAAATATGTATCCCCTTTCCTATGATACTATAAGTATCTATCCCCTTCCCTGTGGTACTGTAAATATATTCAGTTTCCCTATGGTATTGTAAATAAATTTTACCTTCCCTGTGGTAATGTAAATATGTATCCCCTTTCCTATGATACTATGAGTATCTATTTTCTGTTAGTATGTATATCCCTCCCTGTTGTTATGTAAATATGTATCCCCTTTCCTATGATACTATAAGTATCTATTTCCTGTGTGTATGTATATCCTTCCCAGTGGTAATGTAAATATATATCCCCTTTCCTATGATACTATAAGTATCTATTTCCTGTGAGTATGTATATCCTTCCCTGTGGTAATGTAAATATGTATCCCCTTTGCTATGATACTATAAGTATCTATCCCCTTCCCTGTGGTACTGTAAATATATTTTAAGTTTCCCTATGGTACTGTAAGTAAATTTTACCTTCCCTGTGGTAATGTAAATATGTATGCCCTTTACTATGATACTATAAGTATCTATCCCCTTCCCTGGGGTAATGTAAATATATTTCAGCTTCCCTATGGTACTGTAAGTAAATGTGCCCTTACTTGTGGTAATGTAAATATGTATCCCCTTTCCTATGATACTATAAGTATTTATTTCCTGTTTGTATGTATATCCCTCCCTGTGGTTATGTAAATATGTATCCCCTTTCCTATGATACTATAAGTATCTATTTCCTGTGAGTATATATATCCTTCCCTGTGGTAATGTAAATATGTATCCCCTATCCTATGATACTATAAGTATCTATTTCCTGTTTGTATGTATATCCCTCCCTGTGGTTATGTAAATATGTATCCCCTTTCCTATGATACTATAAGTATTGATTTCCTGTGAGTATGTATATCCTTCCCTGTGGTAATGTAAATATATTTCAGCTTCCCTATGGTACTGTAAGTAAATTTTACCTTCCCTGTGGTAATGTAAATATGTATGCCCTTTCCTATGATACAATAAGTATCTATCCCCTTCCCTGTGATAATGTAAATATATTTCAGCTTCCCTATGGCACTGTAAGTAAATGTGCCTTTCCTTGTGGTAATGTAAATATGTATCCCCTTTTCTATGATACTATAAGGGAGCTACCATTTGATTTTTATGGGGGGGGGGGGGGTTAGGATGAAAAATTTTGTCCTGCCTATTTATTTTTCCCTCTATTCGGTCCCGCCTTTTGATTTTTCACTCTTCGGTTCTTTTTTTTTTTTTAATTTATCCTGACTTTTTTTTTTACATAAATTGTCATCTTGCCTTTTTTTTGGCAAATAATCTCGTCCTGCCTTTTTTTTTAAATTTCATCCTAGCCCCTCCATAAAAATCAAATGGTAGCTCCCTGAGTATTCATTTCCTGTGAGTATATATATATCCTTCCCTGTGGTAATGTAAATATGTATCCCCTTTCCTATGATACTATAAGTATCTATTTCCTGTTAGTATGTTTATGACATACCCTGTGGTTATGTAAAGATGTATCCCCTTTCCTATGATACTATGAGTATCTATTTCCTGTGTGTATGTATATCCTTCCCTGTGGTAATGTAAATATGTATCCCCTTTCCTATGATACTATAAGTATCTATCCCCTTCCCTGTGGTACTGTAAATATATTCAGTTTCCCTATGGTACTGTAAGTAAATTTTACCTTCCCTATGGTAATGTAAATATGTATCCCCTTTCCTATGATACTATAAGTATCTATTTTCTGTTTGTATGTATATCCCTCCCTGTGGTTATGTAAATATGTATCCCCTTTCTTATGATACTATAAGTATCTATTTCCTGTTTGTATGTATATCCCTCCCTGTGGTTATGTAAATATGTATCCCCTTTCCTATGATACTATAAGTATCTATTTCCTGTGGGTATGTATATCCTTCCCTGTGGTAATGTAAATATATTTCAGCTTTCCTATGGTACTGTAAGTAAATTTTACCTTCCCTGTGGTAATGTAAATATGTATGCCCTTTCCTATGATACTATAAGTATCTATCCCCTTCCCTGTGGTAATGTAAATATATTTCAGCTTCCCTATGGCACTGTAAGTAAATGTGCCTTTCCTTGTGGTAATGTAAATATGTATCCCCTTTTCTATGATACTATAAGGGAGCTACCATTTGATTTTTATGGGGGGGCTAGGATGAAAAATTTTGTTCTGCCTATTTATTTTTCCCTCTTTTCAGTCCCGCCTTTTTATTTTTCACTCTATTCTGTCCTTTTTTTTTTTTAATTTATCCTGACTTTTTTTTTACATAAATTGACATCCTGCCTTTTTTCTGGCAAATAATATCGTCCTGCCTTTTTTTTTAAATTTCATCCTAGCCCCTCCATAAAAATCAAATGGTATCTCCCTAAGTATTCATTTCCTGTGAGTATATATATATCTTTCCCTGTGGTAATGTAAATATGTATCCCCTTTCCTATGATACTATAAGTATCTATCCCCTTCCCTGTGGTACTGTAAATATATTCAGTTTCCCTATGGTACTGTAAGTAAATTTTACCTTCCCTGTGGTAATGTAAATATGTATCCCCTTTCCTATGATACTATGAGTATCTATTTTCTGTTAGTATGTATATCCCTCCCTGTGGTTATGTAAATATGTATCCCCTTTCCTATGATACTATAAGTATCTATTTCCTGTGTGTATGTATATCCTTCCCAGTGGTAATGTAAATATATATCCCCTTTCCTATGATACTATAAGTATCTATTTCCTGTGAGTATGTATATCCTTCCCTGTGGTAATGTAAATATGTATCCCCTTTGCTATGATACTATAAGTATCTATCCCCTTCCCTGTGGTACTGTAAATATATTTTAGTTTCCCTATGGTACTGTAAGTAAATTTTACCTTCCCTGTGGTAATGTAAATATGTATGCCCTTTACTATGATACTATAAGTATCTATCCCCTTCCCTGGGGTAATGTAAATATATTTCAGCTTCCCTATGGTACTGTAAGTAAATGTGCCCTTACTTGTGGTAATGTAAATATGTATCCCCTTTCCTATGATACTATAAGTATTTATTTCCTGTTTGTATGTATATCCCTCCCTGTGGTTATGTAAATATGTATCCCCTTTCCTATGATACTATAAGTATCTATTTCCTGTGAGTATATATATCCTTCCCTGTGGTAATGTAAATATGTATCCCCTTTCCTATGATACTATAAGTATCTATTTCCTGTTTGTATGTATATCCCTCCCTGTGGTTATGTAAATATGTATCCCCTTTCCTATGATACTATAAGTATTGATTTCCTGTGAGTATGTATATCCTTCCCTGTGGTAATGTAAATATATTTCAGCTTCCCTATGGTACTGTAAGTAAATTTTACCTTCCCTGTGGTAATGTAAATATGTATGCCCTTTCCTATGATACAATAAGTATCTATCCCCTTCCCTGTGGTAATGTAAATATATTTCAGCTTCCCTATGGCACTGTAAGTAAATGTGCCTTTCCTTGTGGTAATGTAAATATGTATCCCCTTTTCTATGATACTATAAGGGAGCTACCATTTGATTTTTATGGGGGGGGCTAGGATGAAAAATTTTGTTCTGCCTATTTATTTTTCCCTCTATTCAGTCCCGCCTTTTTATTTTTCACTCTATTCGGTCCTTTTTTTTTTTTTAATTTATCCTGACTTTTTTTTTACATAAATTGACATCCTGCCTTTTTTTTGGCAAATAATATCGTCCTGCCTTTTTTTTTAAATTTCATCCTAGCCCCTCCATAAAAATCAAATGGTATCTCCCTAAGTATTCATTTCCTGTGAGTATATATATATCTTTCCCTGTGGTAATGTAAATATGTATCCCCTTTCCTATGATACTATAAGTATCTATCCCCTTCCCTGTGGTACTGTAAATATATTCAGTTTCCCTATGGTATTGTAAATAAATTTTACCTTCCCTGTGGTAATGTAAATATGTATCCCCTTTCCTATGATACTATGAGTATCTATTTTCTGTTAGTATGTATATCCCTCCCTGTTGTTATGTAAATATGTATCCCCTTTCCTATGATACTATAAGTATCTATTTCCTGTGTGTATGTATATCCTTCCCAGTGGTAATGTAAATATATATCCCCTTTCCTATGATACTATAAGTATCTATTTCCTGTGAGTATGTATATCCTTCCCTGTGGTAATGTAAATATGTATCCCCTTTGCTATGATACTATAAGTATCTATCCCCTTCCCTGTGGTACTGTAAATATATTTTAAGTTTCCCTATGGTACTGTAAGTAAATTTTACCTTCCCTGTGGTAATGTAAATATGTATGCCCTTTACTATGATACTATAAGTATCTATCCCCTTCCCTGGGGTAATGTAAATATATTTCAGCTTCCCTATGGTACTGTAAGTAAATGTGCCCTTACTTGTGGTAATGTAAATATGTATCCCCTTTCCTATGATACTATAAGTATTTATTTCCTGTTTGTATGTATATCCCTCCCTGTGGTTATGTAAATATGTATCCCCTTTCCTATGATACTATAAGTATCTATTTCCTGTGAGTATATATATCCTTCCCTGTGGTAATGTAAATATGTATCCCCTATCCTATGATACTATAAGTATCTATTTCCTGTTTGTATGTATATCCCTCCCTGTGGTTATGTAAATATGTATCCCCTTTCCTATGATACTATAAGTATTGATTTCCTGTGAGTATGTATATCCTTCCCTGTGGTAATGTAAATATATTTCAGCTTCCCTATGGTACTGTAAGTAAATTTTACCTTCCCTGTGGTAATGTAAATATGTATGCCCTTTCCTATGATACAATAAGTATCTATCCCCTTCCCTGTGATAATGTAAATATATTTCAGCTTCCCTATGGCACTGTAAGTAAATGTGCCTTTCCTTGTGGTAATGTAAATATGTATCCCCTTTTCTATGATACTATAAGGGAGCTACCATTTGATTTTTATGGGGGGGGGGGGGGTTAGGATGAAAAATTTTGTCCTGCCTATTTATTTTTCCCTCTATTCGGTCCCGCCTTTTGATTTTTCACTCTTCGGTTCTTTTTTTTTTTTTAATTTATCCTGACTTTTTTTTTTACATAAATTGTCATCTTGCCTTTTTTTTGGCAAATAATCTCGTCCTGCCTTTTTTTTTAAATTTCATCCTAGCCCCTCCATAAAAATCAAATGGTAGCTCCCTGAGTATTCATTTCCTGTGAGTATATATATATCCTTCCCTGTGGTAATGTAAATATGTATCCCCTTTCCTATGATACTATAAGTATCTATTTCCTGTTAGTATGTTTATGACATTCCCTGTGGTTATGTAAAGATGTATCCCCTTTCCTATGATACTATGAGTATCTATTTCCTGTGTGTATGTATATCCTTCCCTGTGGTAATGTAAATATGTATCCCCTTTCCTATGATACTATAAGTATCTATCCCCTTCCCTGTGGTACTGTAAATATATTCAGTTTCCCTATGGTACTGTAAGTAAATTTTACCTTCCCTATGGTAATGTAAATATGTATCCCCTTTCCTATGATACTATAAGTATCTATTTTCTGTTTGTATGTATATCCCTCCCTGTGGTTATGTAAATATGTATCCCCTTTCTTATGATACTATAAGTATCTATTTCCTGTTTGTATGTATATCCCTCCCTGTGGTTATGTAAATATGTATCCCCTTTCCTATGATACTATAAGTATCTATTTCCTGTGGGTATGTATATCCTTCCCTGTGGTAATGTAAATATATTTCAGCTTTCCTATGGTACTGTAAGTAAATTTTACCTTCCCTGTGGTAATGTAAATATGTATGCCCTTTCCTATGATACTATAAGTATCTATCCCCTTCCCTGTGGTAATGTAAATATATTTCAGCTTCCCTATGGCACTGTAAGTAAATGTGCCTTTCCTTGTGGTAATGTAAATATGTATCCCCTTTTCTATGATACTATAAGGGAGCTACCATTTGATTTTTATGGGGGGGCTAGGATGAAAAATTTTGTTCTGCCTATTTATTTTTCCCTCTTTTCAGTCCCGCCTTTTTATTTTTCACTCTATTCTGTCCTTTTTTTTTTTTAATTTATCCTGACTTTTTTTTTACATAAATTGACATCCTGCCTTTTTTCTGGCAAATAATATCGTCCTGCCTTTTTTTTTAAATTTCATCCTAGCCCCTCCATAAAAATCAAATGGTATCTCCCTAAGTATTCATTTCCTGTGAGTATATATATATCTTTCCCTGTGGTAATGTAAATATGTATCCCCTTTCCTATGATACTATAAGTATCTATCCCCTTCCCTGTGGTACTGTAAATATATTCAGTTTCCCTATGGTACTGTAAGTAAATTTTACCTTCCCTGTGGTAATGTAAATATGTATCCCCTTTCCTATGATACTATGAGTATCTATTTTCTGTTAGTATGTATATCCCTCCCTGTGGTTATGTAAATATGTATCCCCTTTCCTATGATACTATAAGTATCTATTTCCTGTGTGTATGTATATCCTTCCCAGTGGTAATGTAAATATATATCCCCTTTCCTATGATACTATAAGTATCTATTTCCTGTGAGTATGTATATCCTTCCCTGTGGTAATGTAAATATGTATCCCCTTTGCTATGATACTATAAGTATCTATCCCCTTCCCTGTGGTACTGTAAATATATTTTAGTTTCCCTATGGTACTGTAAGTAAATTTTACCTTCCCTGTGGTAATGTAAATATGTATGCCCTTTACTATGATACTATAAGTATCTATCCCCTTCCCTGGGGTAATGTAAATATATTTCAGCTTCCCTATGGTACTGTAAGTAAATGTGCCCTTACTTGTGGTAATGTAAATATGTATCCCCTTTCCTATGATACTATAAGTATTTATTTCCTGTTTGTATGTATATCCCTCCCTGTGGTTATGTAAATATGTATCCCCTTTCCTATGATACTATAAGTATCTATTTCCTGTGAGTATATATATCCTTCCCTGTGGTAATGTAAATATGTATCCCCTTTCCTATGATACTATAAGTATCTATTTCCTGTTTGTATGTATATCCCTCCCTGTGGTTATGTAAATATGTATCCCCTTTCCTATGATACTATAAGTATTGATTTCCTGTGAGTATGTATATCCTTCCCTGTGGTAATGTAAATATATTTCAGCTTCCCTATGGTACTGTAAGTAAATTTTACCTTCCCTGTGGTAATGTAAATATGTATGCCCTTTCCTATGATACAATAAGTATCTATCCCCTTCCCTGTGGTAATGTAAATATATTTCAGCTTCCCTATGGCACTGTAAGTAAATGTGCCTTTCCTTGTGGTAATGTAAATATGTATCCCCTTTTCTATGATACTATAAGGGAGCTACCATTTGATTTTTATGGGGGGGGCTAGGATGAAAAATTTTGTTCTGCCTATTTATTTTTCCCTCTATTCAGTCCCGCCTTTTTATTTTTCACTCTATTCGGTCCTTTTTTTTTTTTTAATTTATCCTGACTTTTTTTTTACATAAATTGACATCCTGCCTTTTTTTTGGCAAATAATATCGTCCTGCCTTTTTTTTTAAATTTCATCCTAGCCCCTCCATAAAAATCAAATGGTATCTCCCTAAGTATTCATTTCCTGTGAGTATATATATATCTTTCCCTGTGGTAATGTAAATATGTATCCCCTTTCCTATGATACTATAAGTATCTATCCCCTTCCCTGTGGTACTGTAAATATATTCAGTTTCCCTATGGTATTGTAAATAAATTTTACCTTCCCTGTGGTAATGTAAATATGTATCCCCTTTCCTATGATACTATGAGTATCTATTTTCTGTTAGTATGTATATCCCTCCCTGTTGTTATGTAAATATGTATCCCCTTTCCTATGATACTATAAGTATCTATTTCCTGTGTGTATGTATATCCTTCCCAGTGGTAATGTAAATATATATCCCCTTTCCTATGATACTATAAGTATCTATTTCCTGTGAGTATGTATATCCTTCCCTGTGGTAATGTAAATATGTATCCCCTTTGCTATGATACTATAAGTATCTATCCCCTTCCCTGTGGTACTGTAAATATATTTTAGTTTCCCTATGGTACTGTAAGTAAATTTTACCTTCCCTGTGGTAATGTAAATATGTATGCCCTTTACTATGATACTATAAGTATCTATCCCCTTCCCTGGGGTAATGTAAATATATTTCAGCTTCCCTATGGTACTGTAAGTAAATGTGCCCTTACTTGTGGTAATGTAAATATGTATCCCCTTTCCTATGATACTATAAGTATTTATTTCCTGTTTGTATGTATATCCCTCCCTGTGGTTATGTAAATATGTATCCCCTTTCCTATGATACTATAAGTATCTATTTCCTGTGAGTATATATATCCTTCCCTGTGGTAATGTAAATATGTATCCCCTATCCTATGATACTATAAGTATCTATTTCCTGTTTGTATGTATATCCCTCCCTGTGGTTATGTAAATATGTATCCCCTTTCCTATGATACTATAAGTATTGATTTCCTGTGAGTATGTATATCCTTCCCTGTGGTAATGTAAATATATTTCAGCTTCCCTATGGTACTGTAAGTAAATTTTACCTTCCCTGTGGTAATGTAAATATGTATGCCCTTTCCTATGATACAATAAGTATCTATCCCCTTCCCTGTGATAATGTAAATATATTTCAGCTTCCCTATGGCACTGTAAGTAAATGTGCCTTTCCTTGTGGTAATGTAAATATGTATCCCCTTTTCTATGATACTATAAGGGAGCTACCATTTGATTTTTATGGGGGGGGGGGGGGGGTTAGGATGAAAAATTTTGTCCTGCCTATTTATTTTTCCCTCTATTCGGTCCCGCCTTTTGATTTTTCACTCTTTGGTTCTTTTTTTTTTTTTAATTTATCCTGACTTTTTTTTTTACATAAATTGTCATCTTGCCTTTTTTTTGGCAAATAATCTCGTCCTGCCTTTTTTTTTAAATTTCATCCTAGCCCCTCCATAAAAATCAAATGGTAGCTCCCTGAGTATTCATTTCCTGTGAGTATATATATATCCTTCCCTGTGGTAATGTAAATATGTATCCCCTTTCCTATGATACTATAAGTATCTATTTCCTGTTAGTATGTTTATGACATTCCCTGTGGTTATGTAAAGATGTATCCCCTTTCCTATGATACTATGAGTATCTATTTCCTGTGTGTATGTATATCCTTCCCTGTGGTAATGTAAATATGTATCCCCTTTCCTATGATACTATAAGTATCTATCCCCTTCCCTGTGGTACTGTAAATATATTCAGTTTCCCTATGGTACTGTAAGTAAATTTTACCTTCCCTATGGTAATGTAAATATGTATCCCCTTTCCTATGATACTATAAGTATCTATTTTCTGTTTGTATGTATATCCCTCCCTGTGGTTATGTAAATATGTATCCCCTTTCTTATGATACTATAAGTATCTATTTCCTGTTTGTATGTATATCCCTCCCTGTGGTTATGTAAATATGTATCCCCTTTCCTATGATACTATAAGTATCTATTTCCTGTGGGTATGTATATCCTTCCCTGTGGTAATGTAAATATATTTCAGCTTTCCTATGGTACTGTAAGTAAATTTTACCTTCCCTGTGGTAATGTAAATATGTATGCCCTTTCCTATGATACTATAAGTATCTATCCCCTTCCCTGTGGTAATGTAAAT
Organism: Mytilus californianus; assembly: GCF_021869535.1. NCBI lineage: Eukaryota > Metazoa > Mollusca > Bivalvia > Mytilida > Mytilidae > Mytilus > Mytilus californianus. The sequence goes on along the minus strand of NW_026262679.1, from coordinate 66,713,397 downwards.
ATATTTCAGCTTCCCTATGGCACTGTAAGTAAATGTGCCTTTCCTTGTGGTAATGTAAATATGTATCCCCTTTTCTATGATACTATAAGGGAGCTACCATTTGATTTTTATGGGGGGGGGGGGGGGGGGGTTAGGATGAAAAATTTTGTCCTGCCTATTTATTTTTCCCTCTATTCGGTCCCGCCTTTTGATTTTTCACTCTTTGGTTCTTTTTTTTTTTTTAATTTATCCTGACTTTTTTTTACATAAATTGTCATCTTGCCTTTTTTTTGGCAAATAATCTCGTCCTGCCTTTTTTTTTAAATTTCATCCTAGCCCCTCCATAAAAATCAAATGGTAGCTCCCTGAGTATTCATTTCCTGTGAGTATATATATATCCTTCCCTGTGGTAATGTAAATATGTATCCCCTTTCCTATGATACTATAAGTATCTATTTCCTGTTAGTATGATTATGACATTCCCTGTGGTTATGTAAAGATGTATCCCCTTTCCTATGATACTATGAGTATCTATTTCCTGTGTGTATGTATATCCTTCCCTGTGGTAATGTAAATATGTATCCCCTTTCCTATGATACTATAAGTATCTATCCCCTTCCCTGTGGTACTGTAAATATATTCAGTTTCCCTATGGTACTGTAAGTAAATTTTACCTTCCCTATGGTAATGTAAATATGTATCCCCTTTCCTATGATACTATAAGTATCTATTTTCTGTTTGTATGTATATCCCTCCCTGTGGTTATGTAAATATGTATCCCCTTTCTTATGATACTATAAGTATCTATTTCCTGTTTGTATGTATATCCCTCCCTGTGGTTATGTAAATATGTATCCCCTTTCCTATGATACTATAAGTATCTATTTCCTGTGGGTATGTATATCCTTCCCTGTGGTAATGTAAATATATTTCAGCTTTCCTATGGTACTGTAAGTAAATTTTACCTTCCCTGTGGTAATGTAAATATGTATGCCCTTTCCTATGATACTATAAGTATCTATCCCCTTCCCTGTGGTAATGTAAATATATTTCAGCTTCCCTATGGCACTGTAAGTAAATGTGCCTTTCCTTGTGGTAATGTAAATATGTATCCCCTTTTCTATGATACTATAAGGGAGCTACCATTTGATTTTTATGGGGGGGGCTAGGATGAAAAATTTTGTTCTGCCTATTTATTTTTCCCTCTATTCAGTCCCGCCTTTTTATTTTTCACTCTATTCGGTCCTTTTTTTTTTTTTAATTTATCCTGACTTTTTTTTTACATAAATTGACATCCTGCCTTTTTTTTGGCAAATAATATCGTCCTGCCTTTTTTTTTAAATTTCATCCTAGCCCCTCCATAAAAATCAAATGGTATCTCCCTAAGTATTCATTTCCTGTGAGTATATATATATCTTTCCCTGTGGTAATGTAAATATGTATCCCCTTTCCTATGATACTATAAGTATCTATCCCCTTCCCTGTGGTACTGTAAATATATTCAGTTTCCCTATGGTATTGTAAATAAATTTTACCTTCCCTGTGGTAATGTAAATATGTATCCCCTTTCCTATGATACTATGAGTATCTATTTTCTGTTAGTATGTATATCCCTCCCTGTTGTTATGTAAATATGTATCCCCTTTCCTATGATACTATAAGTATCTATTTCCTGTGTGTATGTATATCCTTCCCAGTGGTAATGTAAATATATATCCCCTTTCCTATGATACTATAAGTATCTATTTCCTGTGAGTATGTATATCCTTCCCTGTGGTAATGTAAATATGTATCCCCTTTGCTATGATACTATAAGTATCTATCCCCTTCCCTGTGGTACTGTAAATATATTTTAGTTTCCCTATGGTACTGTAAGTAAATTTTACCTTCCCTGTGGTAATGTAAATATGTATGCCCTTTACTATGATACTATAAGTATCTATCCCCTTCCCTGGGGTAATGTAAATATATTTCAGCTTCCCTATGGTACTGTAAGTAAATGTGCCCTTACTTGTGGTAATGTAAATATGTATCCCCTTTCCTATGATACTATAAGTATTTATTTCCTGTTTGTATGTATATCCCTCCCTGTGGTTATGTAAATATGTATCCCCTTTCCTATGATACTATAAGTATCTATTTCCTGTGAGTATATATATCCTTCCCTGTGGTAATGTAAATATGTATCCCCTATCCTATGATACTATAAGTATCTATTTCCTGTTTGTATGTATATCCCTCCCTGTGGTTATGTAAATATGTATCCCCTTTCCTATGATACTATAAGTATTGATTTCCTGTGAGTATGTATATCCTTCCCTGTGGTAATGTAAATATATTTCAGCTTCCCTATGGTACTGTAAGTAAATTTTACCTTCCCTGTGGTAATGTAAATATGTATGCCCTTTCCTATGATACAATAAGTATCTATCCCCTTCCCTGTGATAATGTAAATATATTTCAGCTTCCCTATGGCACTGTAAGTAAATGTGCCTTTCCTTGTGGTAATGTAAATATGTATCCCCTTTTCTATGATACTATAAGGGAGCTACCATTTGATTTTTATGGGGGGGGGGGGGGGGTTAGGATGAAAAATTTTGTCCTGCCTATTTATTTTTCCCTCTATTCGGTCCCGCCTTTTGATTTTTCACTCTTTGGTTCTTTTTTTTTTTTTAATTTATCCTGACTTTTTTTTTTACATAAATTGTCATCTTGCCTTTTTTTTGGCAAATAATCTCGTCCTGCCTTTTTTTTTAAATTTCATCCTAGCCCCTCCATAAAAATCAAATGGTAGCTCCCTGAGTATTCATTTCCTGTGAGTATATATATATCCTTCCCTGTGGTAATGTAAATATGTATCCCCTTTCCTATGATACTATAAGTATCTATTTCCTGTTAGTATGTTTATGACATTCCCTGTGGTTATGTAAAGATGTATCCCCTTTCCTATGATACTATGAGTATCTATTTCCTGTGTGTATGTATATCCTTCCCTGTGGTAATGTAAATATGTATCCCCTTTCCTATGATACTATAAGTATCTATCCCCTTCCCTGTGGTACTGTAAATATATTCAGTTTCCCTATGGTACTGTAAGTAAATTTTACCTTCCCTATGGTAATGTAAATATGTATCCCCTTTCCTATGATACTATAAGTATCTATTTTCTGTTTGTATGTATATCCCTCCCTGTGGTTATGTAAATATGTATCCCCTTTCTTATGATACTATAAGTATCTATTTCCTGTTTGTATGTATATCCCTCCCTGTGGTTATGTAAATATGTATCCCCTTTCCTATGATACTATAAGTATCTATTTCCTGTGGGTATGTATATCCTTCCCTGTGGTAATGTAAATATGTATCCCCTTTGCTATGATACTATAAGTATCTATCCCCTTCCCTGTGGTACTGTAAATATATTCAGTTTCCCTATGGTACTGTAAGTAAATTTTACCTTCCCTGTGGTAATGTAAATATGTATCCCCTTTCCTATGATACTATGAGTATCTATTTTCTGTTAGTATGTATATCCCTCCCTGTGGTTATGTAAATATGTATCCCCTTTCCTATGATACTATAAGTATCTATTTCCTGTGTGTATGTATATCCTTCCCAGTGGTAATGTAAATATATATCCCCTTTCCTATGATACTATAAGTATCTATTTCCTGTGAGTATGTATATCCTTCCCTGTGGTAATGTAAATATGTATCCCCTTTGCTATGATACTATAAGTATCTATCCCCTTCCCTGTGGTACTGTAAATATATTTTAGTTTCCCTATGGTACTGTAAGTAAATTTTACCTTCCCTGTGGTAATGTAAATATGTATGCCCTTTACTATGATACTATAAGTATCTATCCCCTTCCCTGGGGTAATGTAAATATATTTCAGCTTCCCTATGGTACTGTAAGTAAATGTGCCCTTACTTGTGGTAATGTAAATATGTATCCCCTTTCCTATGATACTATAAGTATTTATTTCCTGTTTGTATGTATATCCCTCCCTGTGGTTATGTAAATATGTATCCCCTTTCCTATGATACTATAAGTATCTATTTCCTGTGAGTATATATATCCTTCCCTGTGGTAATGTAAATATGTATCCCCTTTCCTATGATACTATAAGTATCTATTTCCTGTTTGTATGTATATCCCTCCCTGTGGTTATGTAAATATGTATCCCCTTTCCTATGATACTATAAGTATTGATTTCCTGTGAGTATGTATATCCTTCCCTGTGGTAATGTAAATATATTTCAGCTTCCCTATGGTACTGTAAGTAAATTTTACCTTCCCTGTGGTAATGTAAATATGTATGCCCTTTTCTATGATACAATAAGTATCTATCCCCTTCCCTGTGGTAATGTAAATATATTTCAGCTTCCCTATGGCACTGTAAGTAAATGTGCCTTTCCTTGTGGTAATGTAAATATGTATCCCCTTTTCTATGATACTATAAGGGAGCTACCATTTGATTTTTATGGGGGGGGGGGGGGATAGGATGAAAATATTTGTTCTGTCTATTTATTTTTCCCTCTTTTCAGTCCTGCCTTTTTATTTTTCACTCTATTCGGTCCTTTTTTTTTTTTAATTTATCCTGACTTTTTTTTTTACATAAATTGACATCCTGCCTTTTTTTTGGCAAATAATATCGTCCTGCCTTTTTTTTTAAATTTCATCCTAGCCCCTCCATAAAAATCAAATGGTATCTCCCTAAGTATTCATTTCCTGTGAGTATATATATATCTTTCCCTGTGGTAATGTAAATATGTATCCCCTTTCCTATGATACTATAAGTATCTATCCCCTTCCCTGTGGTACTGTAAATATATTCAGTTTCCCTATGGTACTGTAAGTAAATTTTACCTTCCCTGTGGTAATGTAAATATGTATCCCCTTTCCTATGATACTATAAGTATTTATTTCCTGTTTGTATGTATATCCCTCCCTGTGGTTATGTAAATATGTATCCCCTTTCCTATGATACTATAAGTATCTATTTCCTGTGAGTATATATATCCTTCCCTGTGGTAATGTAAATATGTATCCCCTTTCCTATGATACTATAAGTATCTATTTCCTGTTTGTATGTATATCCCTCCCTGTGGTTATGTAAATATGTATCCCCTTTCCTATGATACTATAAGTATTGATTTCCTGTGAGTATGTATATCCTTCCCTGTGGTAATATAAATATATTTCAGCTTCCCTATGGTACTGTAAGTAAATTTTACCTTCCCTGTGGTAATGTAAATATGTATGCCCTTTCCTATGATACAATAAGTATCTATCCCCTTCCCTGTGGTAATGTAAATATATTTCAGCTTCCCTATGGCACTGTAAGTAAATGTGCCTTTCCTTGTGGTAATGTAAATATGTATCCCCTTTTCTATGATACTATAAGGGAGCTACCATTTGATTTTTATGGGGGGGGGGGAATAGGATGAAAATATTTGTCCTGCCTATTTATTTTTCCCTCTATTCGGTCCCGCCTTTTTATTTTTCACTTTTCGGTTCTTTTTTTTTTTTTTTAATTTATCCTGACTTTTTTTTTTACATAAATTGTCATCCTGCCTTTTTTTTGGCAAATAATCTCGTCCTGCCTTTTTTTTTAAATTTCATCCTAGCCCCTCCATAAAAATCAAATGGTAGCTCCCTGAGTATTCATTTCCTGTGAGTATATATATATCCTTCCCTGTGGTAATGTAAATATGTATCCCCTTTCCTATGATACTATAAGTATCTATTTCCTGTTAGTATGTTTATGACATTCCCTGTGGTTATGTAAAGATGTATCCCCTTTCCTATGATACTATGAGTATCTATTTCCTGTGTGTATGTATATCCTTCCCTGTGGTAATGTAAATATGTATCCCCTTTCCTATGATACTATAAGTATCTATCCCCTTCCCTGTGGTACTGTAAATATATTCAGTTTCCCTATGGTACTGTAAGTAAATTTTACCTTCCCTATGGTAATGTAAATATGTATCCCCTTTCCTATGATACTATAAGTATCTATTTTCTGTTTGTATGTATATCCCTCCCTGTGGTTATGTAAATATGTATCCCCTTTCTTATGATACTATAAGTATCTATTTCCTGTTTGTATGTATATCCCTCCCTGTGGTTATGTAAATATGTATCCCCTTTCCTATGATACTATAAGTATCTATTTCCTGTGGGTATGTATATCCTTCCCTGTGGTAATGTAAATATATTTCAGCTTTCCTATGGTACTGTAAGTAAATTTTACCTTCCCTGTGGTAATGTAAATATGTATGCCCTTTCCTATGATACTATAAGTATCTATCCCCTTCCCTGTGGTAATGTAGATATATTTCAGCTTCCCTATGGCACTGTAAGTAAATGTGCCTTTCCTTGTGGTAATGTAAATATGTATCCCCTTTTCTATGATACTATAAGGGAGCTACCATTTGATTTTTATGGGGGGGGGGGCTAGGATGAAAAATTTTGTTCTGCCTATTTATTTTTCCCTCTTTTCAGTCCCGCCTTTTTATTTTTCACTCTATTCGGTCCTTCTTTTTTTTTTAATTTATCCTGACTTTTTTTTTACATAAATTGACATCCTGCCTTTTTTTTGGCAAATAATATCGTCCTGCCTTTTTTTTTAAATTTCATCCTAGCCCCTCCATAAAAATGAAATGGTATCTCCCTAAGTATTCATTTCCTGTGAGTATATATATATCTTTCCCTGTGGTAATGTAAATATGTATCCCCTTTCCTATGATACTATAAGTATCTATCCCCTTCCCTGTGGTACTGTAAATATATTCAGTTTCCCTATGGTACTGTAAGTAAATTTTGCCTTCCCTGTGGTAATGTAAATATGTATCCCCTTTCCTATGATACTATAAGTATTTATTTCCTGTTTGTATGTATATCCCTCCCTGTGGTTATGTAAATATGTATCCCCTTTCCTATGAAACTATAAGTATCTATTTCCTGTGAGTATATATATCCTTCCCTGTGGTAATGTAAATATGTATCCCCTTTCCTATGATACTATAAGTATCTATTTCCTGTTTGTATGTATATCCCTCCCTGTGGTTATGTAAATATGTATCCCCTTTCCTATGATACTATAAGTATTGATTTCCTGTGAGTATGTATATCCTTCCCTGTGGTAATGTAAATATATTTCAGCTTCCCTATGGTACTGTAAGTAAATTTTACCTTCCCTGTGGTAATGTAAATATGTATGCCCTTTCCTATGATACTATAAGTATCTATCCCCTTCCCTGTGGTACTGTAAATATATTCAGTTTCCCTATGGTACTGTAAGTAAATTTTACCTTCCCTGTGGTAATGTAAATATGTATCCCCTTTCCTATGATACTATGAGTATCTATTTTCTGTTAGTATGTATATCCTTCCCTGTGGTTATGTAAATATGTATCCCCTTTCCTATGATACTATAAGTATCTATTTCCTGTGAGTATGTATATCCTTCCCTGTGGTAATGTAAATATGTATCCCCTTTCCTATGATACTATAAGTATTTATTTCCTGTTTGTATGTATATCCCTCCCTGTGGTTATGTAAATATGTATCCCCTTTCCTATGATACTATAAGTATTTATTTCCTGTGAGTATATATATCCTTCCCTGTGGTAATGTAAATATGTATCCCCTTTCCTATGATACTATAAGGGAGCTACCATTTGATTTTTATGGGGGGGGGATAGGATGAAAAATTTTGTCCTGCCTATTTATTTTTCCCTCTTCGGTCCCGCCTTTTTATTTTTCACTCTTCGGTTCTTTTTTTTTTTTTAATTTATCCTGACTTTTTTTTTTACATAAATTGTCATCCTGCCTTTTTTTTGGCAAATAATCTCGTCCTGCCTTTTTTTAAAAATTTCATCCTAGCCCCTCCATAAAAATCAAATGGTAGCTCCCTGAGTATTCATTTCCTGTGAGTATATATATATCCTTCCCTGTGGTAATGTAAATATGTATCCCCTTTCCTATGATACTATAAGTATCTATTTCCTGTGAGTATGTATATCCTTCCCTGTGGTAATGTAAATATGTATCCCCTTTGCTATGATACTATAAGTATCTATCCCCTTCCCTGTGGTACTGTAAATATATTTTAGTTTCCCTATGGTACTGTTAGTAAATTTTACCTTCCCTGTGATTATGTAAATATGTATGCCCTTTACTATGATACTATAAGTATCTATCCCCTTCCCTGGGGTAATGTAAATATATTTCAGCTTCCCTATGGTACTGTAAGTAAATGTGCCCTTACTTGTGGTAATGTAAATATGTATCCCATTTCCTATGATACTATTAAGTATTTATTTCCTGTTTGTATGTATATCCCTCCCTGTGGTTATGTAAATATGTATCCCCTTTCCTATGATACTATAAGTATCTATTTCCTGTGAGTATATATATCCTTCCCTGTGGTAATGTAAATATGTATCCCCTTTCCTATGATACTATAAGTATCTATTTCCTGTTTATATGTATATCCCTCCCTGTGGTTATGTAAATATGTATCCCCTTTCCTATGATACTATAAGTATTGATTTCCTGTGAGTATGTATATCCTTCCCTGTGGTAATGTAAATATATTTCAGCTTCCCTATGGTACTGTAAGTAAATTTTACCTTCCCTGTGGTAATGTAAATATGTATGCCCTGTCCTATGATACAATAAGTATCTATCCCCTTCCCTGTGGTAATGTAAATATATTTCAGCTTCCCTATGGCACTGTAAGTAAATGTGCCTTTCCTTGTGGTAATGTAAATATGTATCCCCTTTTCTATGATACTATAAGGGAGCTACCATTTGATTTTTATGGGGGGGGGGGGGGTTAGGATGAAAAATTTTGTCCTGCCTATTTATTTTTCCCTCTATTCGGTCCCGCCTTTTTATTTTTCACTCTTCGGTTCTTTTTTTTTTTTTTTATTTATCCTGACTTTTTTTTTTACATAAATTGTCATCCTGCCTTTTTTTTGGCAAATAATCTCGTCCTGCCTTTTTTTTTAAATTTCATCCTAGCCCCTCCATAAAAATCAAATGGTAGCTCCCTGAGTATTCATTTCCTGTGAGTATATATATATCCTTCCCTGTGGTAATGTAAATATGTATCCCCTTTCCTATGATACTATAAGTATCTATTTCCTGTTAGTATGTTTATGACATTCCCTGTGGTTATGTAAAGATGTATCCCCTTTCCTATGATACTATGAGTATCTATTTCCTGTGTGTATGTATATCCTTCCCTGTGGTAATGTAAATATGTATCCCCTTTCCTATGATACTATAAGTATCTATCCCCTTCCCTGTGGTACTGTAAATATATTCAGTTTCCCTATGGTACTGTAAGTAAATTTTACCTTCCCTGTGGTAATGTAAAAATGTATCCCCTTTCCTATGATACTATAAGTATCTATTTTCTGTTTGTATGTATATCCCTCCCTGTGGTTATGTAAATATGTATCCCCTTTCCTATGATACTATAAGTATCTATTTCCTGTGAGTATGTATATCCTTCCTTGTGGTTATGTAAATATGTGTCCCCTTTCCTATGATACTATAAGTATCTATTTCCTGTGGGTATGTATATCCTTCCCTGCATGTGGTAATGTAAATATATATCCCCTTTCCTATGATACTATAAGTATCTATTTCCTGTGAGTATGTATATCCTTCCTTGTGGTTATGTAAATATGTGTCCCCTTTCCTATGATACTATAAGTATCTATTTCCTGTGGGTATGTATATCCTTCCCTGTGGTAATGTAAATATATTTCAGCTTTCCTATGGTACTGTAAGTAAATTTTACCTTCCCTGTGGTAATGTAAATATGTATGCCCTTTCCTATGATACTATAAGTATCTATCCCCTTCCCTGTGGTAATGTAAATATATTTCAGCTTCCCTATGGCACTGTAAGTAAATGTGCCTTTCCTTGTGGTAATGTAAATATGTATCCCCTTTTCTATGATACTATAAGTATCTATCCCCTTCCCTGTGGTAATGTAAATATATTTCAGCTTCCCTATGGCACTGTAAGTAAATGTGCCTTTCCTTGTGGTAATGTAAATATGTATCCCCTTTTCTATGATACTATAAGGGAGCTACCATTTGATTTTTATGGGGGGGGGGCTAGGATGAAAAATTTTGTTCTGCCTATTTATTTTTCCTTCTATTCAGTCCCGCCTTTTTATTTTTCACTCTATTCGGTCCTTTTTTTTTTTTTAATTTATCCTGACTTTTTTTTTACATAAATTGCATCCTGCCTTTTTTTTTGGCAAATAATATCGTCCTGCCTTTTTTTTTAAATTTCATCCTAGCCCCTCCATAAAAATCAAATGGTATCTCCCTAAGTATTCATTTCCTGTGAGTATATATATATCTTTCCCTGTGGTAATGTAAATATGTATCCCCTTTCCTATGATACTATAAGTATCTATTTTCTGTTAGTATGTATATCCCTCCCTGTGGTTATGTAAATATGTATCCCCTTTCCTATGATACTATAAGTATCTATTTCCTGTGTGTATGTATATCCTTCCCTGCATGTGGTAATGTAAATATATATCCCCTTTCCTATGATACTATAAGTATCTATTTCCTGTGAGTATGTATATCCTTCCTTGTGGTTATGTAAATATGTGTCCCCTTTCCTATGATACTATAAGTATCTATTTCCTGTGAGAATGTAGATTCTTCCCTGTGGTAATGTAAATATGTATTCCCTTTGCTATGATACTATAAGTATCTATCCCCTTCCCTGTGGTAATGTAAATATATTTCAGCTTCCATATGGCACTGTAAGTAAATGTGCCTTTCCTTGTGGTAATGTAAATATGTATCCCCTTTCCTATGATAATAAGTATCTATTTCCTGTGAGTATGTATATCCTTCCCTGTGGTTATGAAAATATGTGTCCCCTTTCCTATGATACTAGAAGTATCTATTTCCTGTGAGTATGTATATCCTTACCTTTGGTAATGTAAATATGTATCCCCTTTCCTATGATACTATAAGGGAGCTACCATTTGATTTTTAGGGGGGGGGGGCTAGGATGAAAAATTTTGTCCTGCCTATTAATTTTTTCCCTCTTTTTGGTCCTGCCTGTTTATTTTTCACTCTATTCGGTCCTGCTTTTTTTTTTAGATCAATTGTAATCCTGCCTTTTTTTTTCAAATAATCTCGTCCTGCCTTTTTTTAACTCAAAACTCTTGTCCTGCCTATTTTTTTTCCAATTTCATCCTAGCCCCTCCCCCCCCCCCATAAAATTCAAATGGTAGCTCCCTAAGTATCTATTTCCTATGAGTATATATATATCCTTCCCTGTGGTAATGTAAATATGTATCCCTTTTCCTATGATACTATAAGTATATATTTCCTGTGTGTATGTATATCCTTCCCTGTGGTAATGTAAATATATATCCCCTTTCCTATTATACTATAAGTATCTATTTCCTGTGAGTATATATATCCTTCCCTGTGGTAATGTAAATATGTATCCCCTTTCCTATGATACTATAAGTATCTATCCCCTTCCCTTTGATACTGTAAATATATTTCAGTTTCCCTATGGTACTGTAAGTAAATATTCCCTTCCCTGTGGTAATGTAAATATGTATGCCCTTTCCTATATATGATACTATAAGTATCTATCCCCTTCCCTGTGGTAATGTAAATATATTTCAGCTTCCCTATGGTACTGTAAGTAAATGTGCCCTTCCCTGTGATAATGTAAATATGTATGCCCTTTCCTATGATACTATAAGTATCTATCCCCTTCCCTGTGGTAATGTAAATATATTTCAGCTTCCATATGGCACTGTAAGTAAATGTGCCTTTCCTTGTGGTAATGTAAATATGTATCCCCTTTCCTATGATAATAAGTATCTATTTCCTGTGAGTATGTATATCCTTCCCTGTGGTTATGAAAATATGTGTCCCCTTTCCTATGATACTAGAAGTATCTCTTTCCTGTGAGTATGTATATCCTTACCTTTGGTAATGTAAATATGTATCCCCTTTCCTATGATACTATAAGGGAGCTACCATTTGATTTTTAGGGGGGGGGGGGGGGGGGCTAGGATGAAAAATTTTGTCCTGCCTATTAATTTTTCCCTCTTTTTGGTCCTGCCTGTTTATTTTTCACTCTATTCGGTCCTGCTCTTTTTTTTTAGATCAATTGTAATCCTGCCTTTTTTTTTCAAATAATCTCGTCCTGCCTTTTTTTAACTCAAAACTCTTGTCCTGCCTATTTTTTTCCAATTTCATCCTAGCCCCTCCCCCCCCCCCCCCCCCCCCCCATAAAATTCAAATGGTAGCTCCCTAAGTATCTATTTCCTATGAGTATATATATATCCTTCCCTGTGGTAATGTAAATATGTATCCCTTTTCCTATGATACTATAAGTATATATTTCCTGTGTGTATGTATATCCTTCCCTGTGGTAATGTAAATATATATCCCCTTTCCTATTATACTATAAGTATCTATTTCCTGTGAGTATATATATCCTTCCCTGTGGTAATGTAAATATGTATCCCCTTTCCTATGATACTATAAGTATCTATCCCCCTTCCCTTTGATACTGTAAATATATTTCAGTTTCCCTATGGTACTGTAAGTAAATATTCCCTTCCCTGTGGTAATGTAAATATGTATGCCCTTTCCTATATATGATACTATAAGTATCTATCCCCTTCCCTGTGGTAATGTAAATATATTTCAGCTTCCCTATGGTACTGTAAGTAAATGTGCCCTTCCCTGTGGTAATGTAAATATGTATACCCTTTCCTATGATACTATAAGTATCGATTTCCTGTGAGTATGTATATTCTTCCCTGTGGTAATGTAAATATGTATCCCCTTTTCTATGATACTATAAGTATCTATCCCCTTCCCTGTGATATTGTTAGTATATTTCAGTATCCCTATTGTACTGTAAGTAAATATTCCCTGTGTGAGTACGTATATCCTTCCCTGTGGTAATGTTAATATGTATCCCCTTTTCTATGATACTATAAGTATGTATCCCCTTCACTGTGGTACTGTAAATACATTTCAGTTTCCCTATGGTACTGTAAGTAAACATTCCCTTCCCTGTGGTAATGTTAGGGTGTATCCCCTTTCCTATGATACTATAAGTATCTATCCCCTTCCCTGTGGTAATGTAAATATATTTCAGCTTCCCTATGGTACTATATAAATGTGCCCTTCCCTGTGGTAATGTAAATATGTATCCCCTTTCCTATGATACTATTAGTATCTATTTCCTGTGAGTATGTATATCCTTCCCTGTGGTAATGTAAATATGTATCCCCTTTCCTATGATACTATAAGTATCTATCCCCTTCCCTGTGGTACTGTTAATATATTTCAGTATCCCTATGGTTCTGTAAGTAAATATTCCCTGTAAGTATGTATATCCTTCCCTGTGGTAATGTAAATATGTATCCCCTTTCCTATGATACTATAAGTATATATTTCCTGTGAGTATGTTTATCCTTCCCTGTGATAAGGTAAATATGTATCCCCTTTATTATGATTCTATAAGTATTTATTTCCTGTGAGTATGAATATCCTTCCCTGTGGTAATGTAAATATGTATCCCCTTTCCGATGATACTATAAGTATCTATTTCCTGTGAGTATGTATATCCTTCCCTGTGGTAATGTAAATATGTATCCCCTTTCCTATGATACTATAAGGGAGCTACCATTTGATTTTTTGATGGGGGGGGGGGGGGGCTAGGATGAAAAATTTTGTCCTGCCTATTTATTTTTCCCTCTATTCGGTCTTGCCTTTTTTATTTTTCACTCTATTCGGTCCTGATTTTTTTTTTTCATTTATCCTGACTTTTTTTTACATAAATTGTCATCCTGCCTTTTTTTTTGCAAATAATCTCGTCCTGCCTTTTTTTTTACTCAAAACTCCTGTCCTGCCTATTTTTTTCAAATTTCATCCTAGCCCCTCCATAAAAATCAAATGGTAGCTCCCTAATTTATATTTTTTGTTTTTCTTACAGAGACAGGAGCCCCAGGACGAAAACGGATTCAGCAGCACATTTTAAGTTAAGTATATTTTTATTTTAAGTGACCCATAGACTGTCATCAATATTATACTAATTTATACTTTTTGTTTTTCTTACAGAGACAGGAGCCCCCAGGACGAAAACGGATTCAGCAGCACATTTTAAGTTAAGTATATTTTTATTTAAAGTGACCCATAGACTGTCATCAATATTATACTAATTTATACTTTTTGTTTTTCTTACAGAGACAGGAGCCCCCAGGACGAAAACGGATTCAGCAGCACATTTCAAGTTCAGTATATTTTTATTTTAAGTGACCCATAGACTGTCATCAATATTCTACTAATTTATACTTTTTGTTTTTCTTACAGAGACGGGAGCCCAAAGGACGAAAGCCGATTCAGCAGCACATTTTAAGTTAAGTATATTTTTATTTAAAGTGACACATAGACTGTCATCAATATTATACTAATTTATACTTTTTGTTTTTCTTACAGAGACAGGAGCCCCCAGGACAAAAGCCGGTTCAGCAGCACATTTAAAGTTAAGTATATTTTTTTTTGAAGTGACCCATAGACTGTCATCAATATGTAACTAAAACAAATGTCAAATGTTTATAATCTTTGGAGAACTAGTTATTGGAGTTGTTGATCTTCAATGACGATTTTTACCAGTGATCAGCAAGACAAGATCTACAAAAAAAAAACACCATGGCTTAAATTTTAGTTGACCTGTTCATGGAGTTATTGCCGTTTAAAGATGATTTTTACCATTTTTTTTTAGTTTTTGCTTATTATTTTGAAAAGAGTATAATGGATACAAATGTAGATAGAAACTTTAAAAAGCAAAAATGATCAGCAGGACGGATCTACAAATATGTCAACATGACTGAAATTGTCAGTTAATTTTTTATAGAGTTATTGCCCTTTTGTAATGATTTTAACCAAGAAGTTGAATATGCAGGTTAGTGACACAGGCTCTTAAATTAGAGCCTCTGTTTGGAACAGTTTTGATTGGCTAAGCATTTTACTTTCAGGCTATCATTAATTACTGCTTGTCAGTATGGATTGGTGTTTAGAATGGTCATTGGAGCTGACTTTTAAGGTAAGAACCATTGCATAGATTTATAAACTTGCTGATTAAAGATTATATAAACGCCCTTGAATTTTGTCAAGCCAATGACATTTTGTTGCAGAAGCCAGGCATAGCAATCCTACATTTAGTTATTATAGGCGTCACATTTAGGTTCATTATTGTGGTTAAAAAGTTTTTAAACAGCAATACCATTGTCAAACTTTCAAGTAATTGTACAAAAGAAGATTCCAAAGCAAGATTTTGAAATTCAAATATAAAAAAATATTCATCAATTGAAGGAACAACACATTAATTCACAATGTGTGTAGGGTATGAGTTAACTATTATTGTTGTTTGGTCAGAAGTTGAATATTTTAATTCTTTTGATTAGTTTTGTTACATTGACCAAGGGCTTTTAAATTGAATTAAGAATAAAATACAAGAAAACACATAAATACTAAGATGATCCTTCCTCTTTTTTTTTTTACTTTTTGTCATATATTCAGAATCCTCAGGTTTAATCCATGTAGTGCCATTACAAATTTTGCCCGCTAAATCCTGTATATACTAGCTTATCTTTTCATAATTTTATTACATATGGTTTAAAAAGCCATATTTGAAAATGTATATCAAGCTCTCATTGAAAATATTATTATACCCCACGCAACGAGTTGCGGAGGGTATAATGTTTTTGACCTGTCCGTCCGTCTGTCTGTCAGTCCGTCAGTCCTGTTTCTTGTCATCGCAACTCCTCTCAAACCACACAACAGAATTTCACGAAACCTTTTTAGATAATAAGGACATACTATGTAGTTGTGCATATCCACAGGAAATTACGATTCAATTTTTTTTCTAGGAGTTGCGCCCCTTTGAACTTATTTACTTTAATGTACTACTGCAACAGTTTGTCATCTCAACTCCTCTGAAACCACACAACAAAATTTCATGAAACTTTGTAGATAATGACATACTACGTAGATGTGCATATCAACAGGAAATTACGATTCAATTTTTTTTCCAGGAGTTACGCCCCTTTGAACTTATTTGCCCAATATGCTACTGCAACCTTTTGTCATCGCAACTCCTCTCAAACCACACAACAGAATTTCATGAAACCTTTTCAGATAATAAGGACATACTATGTAGATGTGCATATCGACAGGAAATTACAATTCAATTTTTTTTCTAGGAGTTACGCTCCTTTGAACTTATTTGCTTCAATATACCTCTGCAACAGTTTGTCATCGCAACTCCTCTGAAACCACACAACAGAATTTCATGAAACTTTGTAGATAATAAGGACATACTATGTAGATGTGCATATCGACAGGAAATTATGATTCAATTTTTTTTTCTTAGTTATTTTATTTCTCCAGTGACAATGTTGGGACGTGGGGTATGTGAGCGCGCTCACTAAGTTTCTTTAATTTTATTTATGACTGGTTACTGCCCCCATAATATCACATGATTGTCACCTAATTTGCAATTGGGACATGTACATAAATGGGACAAGAATATTTTACTTTGTTAATTCCTTTTCAATTTATCAGTATCAGTAGAAAAAAATACATTATACAGTTAAATAATGTACAAAAGAAAAAATACAGACAAGCATTAAATTTTCATTCAATTGACCCATAATTCCATTTGTTTATATATTTATATTTTTATATGGCTCAAAGGTTCACTAAATTAATTCTGTCTGTGTAGTGTTAACCTTTCTACTCCAAAATCTTGTGTTGAAAATACCCACCTTGAAAATTTGAGCCAAATATATTTATATATATATACCTGCTACTAAATAAAAAAAACATTGTGTATAAAAAAATAATATAACATCTACACACACTTAAAACACATGTCTTATGTCTATCTCTAGATTCGCCTTACATGACAAGGTAACACTACAACTTTTGAAGTTATATTTTAATATAGCGGATGTGGTCAAGTGGTCAAGAGTGCTGGACATGAGGCTAAGCTATTGGTGCTGTAGGTTATCAAAAGTGTGAGTTCAAATCCCGTTGAGGGACAAAAATTTGTCAGCATAAAAATCTAATTCTAACACTGTTGGGTTTAATTTTCAGACTTATACATGTATATAGTGCCTAGAAAATAAACCTAACGATGTTATAGTAGATCTGTTTCTTTACTTCCTCCCTGAGTGGGGCTGGAACCTGTACTTTTTATTTCTAACTTCTACGACAACACCGCCTAGCATTGCGCAGACACCTTATCCCCTCTAACTATAGCTGATGTTATACATAATGTTATATATATATATATGTTTACCCTTTTACATGGTGTTGGGTTGCTGTCTATATAACATATACCCCACATTTTCTATTATTCATACCTACATTGCAATTACCCAGGAATTTATCTATCATTGAGCTAATATAAGAATGAGGAAAATTTAATGATTGCCAATGAGACACCTATTCAAAAGAGTCCAAATGATGTGCATGATGTGAATGTAAGCAATATAGGTCACTGTATGGCCTTCAAACATGAGCAAAACCCATGCCATATAACAGTAGTCAACTATAATGACTGTGAAACAATTCAAAGGAGAAAACCAATGTCCTGCACACATACAAAATGTGGCAGAGTTATGAAAATATATAATATACTATTTGGCCTAAAGTTTTTGACTTGCCAAGTATGCTGTCTAGTTCAAATTTCAAGCTCAAAAAGTAATGACTATTTCACTCAGTGCTATAAGCATACCTATTTCTAGATTCGTAACAAAAACATGATATTAAAATAGTAATCAGTACAAAATATTGTAGACTCTTGCAAGCTAACATACAGTTTTAATGGATTTTTCTGAACAACACTGTAAATTAATTTAGTGAAATTTACACATAAATATCCATATGTCCTTCCAAATTTCCAGTGCTAAGATGTTCAATAGATATAGGAAGATGTGGTATGAGTGCCAATGAGACAACTCTCCATCCAAGTTACAATTTATAAAAGTAAACCATTTTAGGTCAAGGTATGGCCTTCAACACGGAGCATTGGCTCACACCGAACAGCAAGCTATAAAGGGCCCCAAAAAATTACTAGTGTAAAACCATTCAAACGGAAAAACCAACGGTCTAATCTATATAAAAACGAGAAACACGTATGAACTACATAAACAGACGACAACTACTGTAATCAGATTCCTCAGCCTTGTTCATGATCTGTTTGTATAGTTTTCTTTTTCTATTTTTTTACTTGAACTGAAGCAACATTTTTTGTATTAATTGTGAAATAAAAGTGCAATGAAATAAGTAACAAATTAAAAAAAAAACAAAGACTACAGCTGGGAATAAAAAAAAAAAACCATCATATTTTATGGTTAACATTTCCGTCTTAGACCTATAAAACTCATACGAATATATAGATTCTATATTTTCCTATAGTACACCTATATTGCAGTTTAACATTACTAATTTGTTAACTATTTACCTTACAGCTATTTGCAGAAGTTGCAGGAAAAGACTGTTATCATCACAGCATACAGATATTACAGATGAAATACGGATGGAAGATGTAAATTTAAATATTTATTTTCAAAGTTAATTGATGAAATAAAACAACACACACTAAACTCAATATTGAGCTACCTGAACTCCACTTAGAACTCAGATACTGCACAAGAATAAGGTTACAGGTCCTGTCTAATTGACATCATCCTTCATGTAACTCTGACATTAATTATTTTTGAAACCATACTTTTTCTAATTTTTTGGTTTGTTAAAATTTACTTCACTTTTTCCTTTTTAACTATTTTCCAAAATTGTTCATCATTTGTAATTTTTGTGAGTGCCTGAAAGTTCATGTGTAACATGTAGTAAGTCACTGAAAAAAAAACCTATTCCAATTGATTATGTTCTTATAACTACTAAAACTTAGGTAACCTTATTTAAAATATGACATTTAGTATCCTAAATTTAACTGTGTATTCAACTGGACACTTTTTATGCCCCACCTAGGGGCATTATGTTTTTCAGACTGTGCGTCCGTCTGTCCGTTCGTCCATCTGTCCTGCTTCATGTTAAAGTTTTTGGTCAAGGTAGTTTTTGATGAAGTTGAAGTCCAATCAATTGAAACTTAGTTCACATGTTCCCTATGATATGATCTTTCTAATTTTAATGCCAAATTAAGAGTTTTGACCCCAATTTCACGGTCCACTGAACATAGAAAATGATAGTGCGAGTGGGGCATCCCTGTACTATGGACACATTCTTGTTTCTACTATATTCAATGCATTTTTAACTTGGTTCTTTGTGCTTCAAGCACTGGCAGTATTAGGAAACATATGATTTAGTAATCTCAAATGCTGAATATATTCTAGTAGGTTGACAGAAAGTGAAATTTTATTGTTAACTTAAATCATTTAAATTGAAATTTTTTTTTTCAGTGTACTGAAACAGCTGATGAAATTGACCTTAGATAATGAAAGAAAAAGTGGAGGATTGTTATCAAAAATAACAGCAGAAAAAGTAAGTAGAAACAAAAATGTACACTTCAATGCGTTTACGGGACGTATTATGGTATACCGTTGTCCGTCTGTCCGTCGTCAACATGTCGGACATTAACTCAAAAATGCTTTAACCAATTTGCATAAAAATTTGGTGAATTGTTTATATCTAATGACGTGAGCTCCCTTTAGTTTTTTTATAAAATTAAGATTTTACGTTTCCAAGTTATGGGGTTTTATTCATTAAAAAAAGGGGGATTTTCCAGTTTTCGGACAATAAGTCAAATATGCTTTCACCAACTTGCAAGAAATTGTGGTGAATTGTTTATATCTATTGACGTGAGCTCCCTTTCCATTTTTATAAATTTTAGATTTTACGTTTCCGAGTTACAGGGTTTTATTCATAAAAAAAGGGGGGATTTTCCAGTTTTCGGACAAAAACTCAAAAATGTTTTCAGCAATTCTTATGAAACTTTGGTGAATTGTTTGTATGTATTAATGTAAGCTCCCTTTAGAATTTTATAAATTTTACATTTTACATTTCTGAGTTATGGGGTTTTATTCGTTAAAAAAAGGGGCGATTTTCCAGTTTTCGGACAATAACTCAAAAATGCTGTCACCAATTCTCATGAAACTTTGGTGAATTGTTTATATCTATTGATGTAAGCTCCCTTTTTATTTTCATAAATTTCTAATATGACATTGGGAATTAATTGAACTTTATTTGTTTATAGTCTGACAACAGATTTACTAAGTATTGATTGTACAATAGCAAGAAATCTTTAATTGAATATAAATTCAATTCATATAACCAATTTCAAGTTCTTTGACTACATTTATTCAGAAACCTATAATATGTCAAATATTTAATTATAATCCAAAGTCAGACCTGAATCAAGCTTGAATATTGTGTCCATTTTTGCCCCAACTGTTTAGGGTTGGACCTCTGCGGGCGTATTTAGCTGCGCTCAGCGAAGCAGTTTATTGATTATGTGATTACCGGGTACTTGGCCGTTTTTATAGTGATAATTTGAATACCAGACCAAATATTTCATGATTTGATTATCTTGTTTAAAAAAATAATGATTATGTGATTATATTGGCAAAAAAAATTTGTAATTATGTGATTACTTGGACAATCCTGTGAGGGGCCTCTTCAATCAGGACATTTATTGCAGTTTTATAATTCAAAATGATTATCATAACACTACTAGTCCTATAAAGTCTATAGGAGACAATCATAATGAATAAAGAAGATGTTAGGACTATTCATTAACGAGACTGTAAGCAAGACTGAGGTCAACATATGGCTAACAAAAAAAAAAAGAAAATGAACTACAATGCATTCTTTTGAATAAGGTTATTAACCAAAAAGGGAATACATGAACATATAAGAAATTGCTTTAACATACTTTATGTGTGAATTTTGAAGAAAACTGTATTGTATTTTAAGCTTTGCAGACATATACTTTTTTATTGTCAGGAAGTGACATATATTAGAGTTAGGTAAAAATCACTTGACAGTTGGATAAATGTTTATTGTCTACATATACAAAAACTTGGTTCAATTAAGGCACTACTTTTTTGTATATTTATGAAATACTAATACATTAACACTTTTAATTTATTTCAAACCCTTTGAAATGATAAAAACTGAATTCTATTGATTTATTTATTTAGCTCACTGAATGATCATTTCAGTAGCATATAGGCATGGCTTTGTTCATCCAAAACAAATGCTTTCCTAATTCTTGGGAGTCTTTGGTTTGGATTAAACAGAACGTTCAATTGAAGATAAGGGGAAGGAAAAAAACTATCAATTTTGGGGTCAATAGGTTTAATTTCAAGCTTGCTGTTCCTAAAGATAGAATCAAATAAGTTTCCTTGTTTAAGGTAGCTGAGGTGCCTAAAAATTTTTACTCTAAAACTTCTGTAAAAGACTTCTGAGTCAATTGACTTTCAAATTTCAATTTAAAAATTTGGGGCAAATAACTTTCTTTTTCATTAAAATGCATTGAAATTAGCGAAATCAGTTATTTTATATGGGAAACTTAATTTTTCCTTATTAAGGAAACATAATTCATAAATACTTCTGAAATTACAAATAAAAGTAGTGGTCACTAGTTTTATTTTTTTGAAAATTCCAAAACACTCGAATTGTCCTAGCAAATCAATATGATTATCTGCCCTTGATTTTAAAAGGATATCTTTTTTGGAAAATTTTAAATACACTGACAACTACACTTAATATTTTGATTGGTTAATCTTTAAATTTCAAGTTTTAGATGTTTCTGTTGTTTATTGAATTATACTAGGTAAAATATTATTATTTTTGCAACATGCCAAGAAGGGATGCTCAGAAAAAGACACATGTTAGATACCTTAATTGGAACAATACTTATATTGATGAGAGATAAAGAAGCCTTAAAATTTTGATTTTGTATAAATATGTAACTTGCATTCATTTGTAAGCACAAAATATAAATTATGTATACAATATAAATGATTTTCAGAAAGGACTGACACCTTTCAAGAGTCTAAAGATGAACATGAAATATCAGCCTGTAGTAGTTGGAGAGAAAGAGAAGACATAATTTACATATCAAGCAGTAAGTCTACATTGTTTAAGGGGATTCAGTTATTCATAGTGTTAAATTATGAAAAAAAATAATTTGATTGATAGCGTCGAAAAACTATTTTCTGACTCAGACAAAAAACCATACCCCCCCCACTCCTCAAAGTTAAATGGTTGCTCCCTTAAATAAATATGTGTGGCTGATAGCAATTACAGTAACAACAACAAACAACCAATTACAGGTTCCTAGCTTCACATATATATAGAATGTGTTTGGGTTTAATATGTTTGCAAGTTCTCAATCCTTAGGCAAAACAAAATAATAATTAGCTTAGATCTTCCTCCTAAAGGAAAGTAGGGTAGATAGGTAGGAATTCATTTTCATTTTGCTCAACATTTTTACCTCAAGTTATGGGAATACCTGCAATTCTGTCATGATTCACAGCCTTAGGTGACAAAAGTTTAGTGTAGTTATTTTGAAGCATAAAAAGGAAACACCCACATTTTTTAAATAATTTAGTCTTACCTTGGATGATGTATATATGGGCATATACATAGGTATCTTTTACTATATATATATATATATATATATATATAAATATCTGTTTGTAAATGAACAAGAATATTTCATTGTTTGTTTTTTTGCAGGAAAGCTGATAAAATGGAATCAGACCTATGACTGAACAAAGAAAATGTCACTGTGTCTGAAAGTTACTGATTTCTCTTTATGATTCTTTTTACTATTTTATATAACTTAAGCATTTATATTTCAGGTTAGCATTACAGCTTGTTCATATGGATTAATGTTAGGAAAGACTATTGGAGTTGACTTTTAAGGTAATGAAGAAAGAACTATAGCATATGACAACTCTCTACCAGAGACCAAATGACATAGAAGTTAGAAACTATAGGTCACCATATGGCTTTCAACAATAAGCAAACCCATACCGCATAGCACATCTATTAAATAGATTTATAAACATTTTAATTTAAGATCTTGTAAATGCCCTGGGTTTTTATTATCTTTTTTACAATTTAAAGTTGTGGAAGGATTCATCAAGTTTTAGTATGCAAAAATGATTATTTTGGAAATTTTCTTGGCTATAAAAGCCTGCAAACATGGAATTATTGGAATCTGGAATAGTTTTGAATTCTGCAAAATTGATAAGAAATATATGATGAAAACTAACCTTATTAAGGAGAGTTGGCCATGCATGCATGGCTGAGTGGGCTTTAAGTTAGTCCATACTGAAATATTGGTGAAAGTAAAATGAACCTAACCATGCATGCATATGACATGGCTAACCATCTTTATTTGGTTAGTTTTCATTATACATTTCTTATCAATTTTCCAAAATTCAAATTTATTCCAGATTCAAATAAATCCTCCTTTGCTGCTAGCTGAGTTTAAAATGTATGACAATGAATCACTTGAATAAGAAAATCAAAAGAATAAAATTAGTTAATCTTTAATTGTGATTCCCAGTTAATTATTGTTTTCCTATTTCAATTTCATAAAATATGACAGAAAAATTGAAAAGTTTCAATTTCTTTTTCAGATAACAATTCCTGTGGCTGCATGAAATAATTGTGTGATTAATTCTGTAACAGTGAAAGAATTGTTAGAATAAAGATTCAGTATACGTAGCATACCAGTAGTCAGTGGGTTTTCAAAGAGTTACTGTTCCTTGCATAGTTTCTTGGATATTATATTGGTTCGTTGCATAGATTCTTGTATTTTATATTGTAAATACGTAAATATTTTCCAGATATTGTTTTGAAATTTACAGACTTTAAATAGAAATTTGATTTAGAAAGTTCTAAAAGTTTTATTGAAATTTGTTTAATGGATATTTTTATTAAATGATTTGGTATTTTTTTAGATTGTATTTTATGTTTTTGTTAAAAGACAGTGAAGTGAAAAAAAATCAAAGAAAAGTTATGATTCTTTAAAGATATGTTTTATAATCACAGTTTTATATGAAAATTAAAAATATTTTTGGTCAAAATTGGAAAAATGATGATACAGTCACAAGATTACATGTGATTACATTCTTGAAGTAATCTTCAATTACCAACCGTCACAGATTGATAGATTGCTTGATTGGTGGTTGCTTTACACCGCCACAGTACAAAAAGGCTATATTGCAGCGATACTGTCTGACATGTCACTGACTAAATGTCAAGCCTATCACTACAGGTACTCTGCTCAGTTGTAAAGGATGAGAAGTCTAACATGGAGGTAATACCTCTATTTAACTCCTCATACTTGAAGTTTCTTCAGTGCTGGCCATTATTAGACATTTTCTTCTTCATTTTTGAGTATTTTATTGATTAAAGGACTAGCACTATTTTTTGTTTTCTTCCTGTTTAGAGATTAACAATATCATGCCGTCCAGGGTTCAAGTTTCTCAAACATAAATAACTTTGTCATTTAATACCTTCATGGAATTATGTAAAACTTGGACTGAAGCTTATCCTTTATTAAAAGACATTATGAAAAGCAACATTTTTAATTCCTTTTTTTTTTTTTGTATCTTGCTGATAAATTTACTTAGTTTTTTTTATTTACTGTACAGTCTTGGGTTTAAGAATTTTAGACACCAATAACGTCAATCCTTCTTAGAATTTATGAAACCTTGACAGATTAGCTTTAAAGATTAAAAGAAATTATCTGAAGACAATTTTGAAAATATATTTTTTTCTTGACTCAGTATTTTACAGATAGATGAACTTATTTTTTTTGCATGTTAGATTTACATTTAGCCTAGGTTTTAACTTTTTAGACACGGAATAACTGTTTTAAACCTTGAAGTTCATGGAATGTAAGGAACCATGAACAGAAACTTCTTCATGATATACATACTGTATAAGCATCTTTAGAAAAAACATACTATTTTTTTTATTTATTTTTCCATATTTTACTGATAAATTGACTTTTTTATTGCTTTATTAAATATCTAGTTATGAATATGTTTTCATTATTTCTACTTGCTTGATATTATTGTATTTTGATTAATGATAAATAGAACTGTAAAATTATTGTATAATTTGAGATGGAACTGTTTTAAAATTTTACAATTTTTATGCATTACTAATTATATTGTGAGCAACTTTAGCTGAATTTTTTTCAGTCCAGTAAAACATTGATGGATTTACACCTTACGTTCAGGGTATGTTTCAAAAAGCAGTTTCTGTTAAACAATAATTTGTGTACTAAGTATTTGATGCAATGTAAAATTATGTACATTAAAACTGTTCACCATTTCAGAATCTAATGTATTTTGGGTATCATTTTCAAAACTGTACACTAACTTTTGTGATACTATTCTGGAGTGTGACCATGAAATTACCCATAGTCCTTTAGACTCTTGTCAGATTTATTTATTGGTTTTCTTTACTGTGTTTAAATGCACCTATCCAAGTATGGGGTCAATTAAAAATTAATAATTTTACCATTCATGCAGTTTTACCTCCATTTTATTTTGGAAATAGAAATTCTGAAAAAGAGCTGAAAAAAATAGATAAAATTGTGAAAGTTTTCGATTTTAGCCAAACAAGGATGACAATTAAGTAGAAATTGAAAAACAAGAAATGAAATCTTTATTAAAGAAGGTAAAAATGGCCACATTTGTATATATAGAATATTTACATCTGTTTCAGTCTATGCATGGCCTATAAAAGTTTAGTGTAGGTGCATAATATATTCTTTTTGCATCTTTAAATACATGTGTAAATTTGCAGCTTAGAGATATTTGTAAACTTAAAGACAATTTTTCACGAAATAGCCGAACATGGTAGGTGCAAATACTTTTGATGTATTTAGCATATATTCCACAGAAAAATAAGATTGATCTTTTAAAAGCATTAATTTGCATCCCTGACTCGGGCAACAGTATTAAAGTACCAAAAAATGAAATATATCCTTTGTAATGAGTCAAAACAACAGAGTCATATAGATGTGTTTGAATAACAAAAATAAGCTTTGTCCTAAAACAAATATTTAAGAAATTGAGGTGTATTTCTTTATTGTATTTTTTCATTCATTCATTCATTTTTCCAAACAAATTAATTATTTTATCCATGAAATGTACACATAAAAGAAGTAAAACACACCATTAACTAACACCTCTATAATTTTTATTTAAGCTCTTGACAACAAGTTTTCAAATGTTATAAGTTCTAACTGCATATTAGGAATTGTTAATTTTTAAATAACATATCAAGTTTTTTTTTTTAATTTATTCTTCAGGTCTTGTATGAGTACCTTATTTGAATTTTTTGAAAGTTGATTTTTTAACTTCTTCTTTACATTTTTGAAACCCAATCAAAGAGATACTAGATAATTCCCGTGGCACACAGTAAAACGGGAATTTATTGTCTTCTTGGTAAAGAGGCGTATGAATTTTTGGCGCCAAAAATATTAGTGGTCTGAATAGGTAGTTCTATGAGTATTTACTTCTAGCCTTGCTTTCGTACAAATTTTTCATCAGCATAAAGAATGTTCAATTTGGCAATTTTTTATGGTCTTTGTTTTTTATATATATACTTTGTATAAATGGTATGGCTATATAACCGTAATCAGATTTGGATTATATAATTTGTGTCTTCAAAATTTTGTTTAATAGCCGTAGTCTTAGGACTAAAACTCTGTTCAAATTGTTAGTAAGATTGAGCATTTCTTGTACATTCACATTTTTTAAGTGAGGTCCTACACTTAAGTTTCGCCTGGCATTGACACAAGGATGCAGGTTTCCAAATTTGGTTTTTCCTGATCGGCCACGAAACAGTATTTTGTATGTTTTGGATATTAACATTTTGAGAAATGATAGCAAATAGTACTTTAAATATGTTATGTTGTTATTACTGTATATTGTAATAAAAGCGGCAGCTCAGAAAAGATATAAAGCAGCAAGCTAGTCAACAAACTTAAGTTTGTATTTGAGTTATTTGTTTATA
The DNA here is from genome assembly GCF_021869535.1 of Mytilus californianus. Classification (NCBI taxonomy): domain Eukaryota; kingdom Metazoa; phylum Mollusca; class Bivalvia; order Mytilida; family Mytilidae; genus Mytilus; species Mytilus californianus. The sequence goes on along the minus strand of NW_026262679.1, from coordinate 66,686,296 downwards.
TAAGGAGCTATAGAATCATTGTCTTAGGTGTAAAGGTACATAAGTATAGAGAAGACTGGCTTTCTCCACTTATAAAAAGTGGTGTTAAATACAAAGAAACAAACATTTACTTTTATTGTTGATAGGAGTGATTTTGTGTGAAAATAATTAATTGTGGTTAAAACTTAGTTATTGTATTTAAAAATTAATCACAAATTTTGAGAAACTTTTTTTTGTGCTAGGATTGCAAGGAAAATTAATGTATAGGTATAATATGCTATTCCAAATTGATTCCTAGTGTCAAAAGATTGGTTTTGATTAATGCCCTATTTGCCAAATATAAATCAATTATTTAAAGAAAGATTTCAACTACAATTAGGTCATGGAAACATAGAGCACAGGGTTCGACAAACTAAATATTCAAATCAGACAGTTCACTAATAAGAAACATAATGTAGAAAGATCTCTTTTATCAATGCATGCACTCTGTTTCCAGTACAATAATTGAAATTATAGATAATGAAGGGATATGGAGTAAATGTACATGGGACAAAATCACACACAATACATAGAAAAAATAGAAAATTATCAATGAACAGGGCTTTTATTCCTGTTCTTCAACTTGACAGTTGATGTAGGGTCTTCAACAATGAACAAATCATTCATACCCTATAACAAGGTCAAGACGGCCCCTAGTGTCATCTTAAGCAGTACTATTGATAAAAATAAACCACAGTTCACCTTCTTGCTCCCCACCCGCCTCGGAGTGCCAACTTGTGCGATGCTTGTGTACGACGGTTCTCCAGTCGAAAGCACCAGGGGTACAAGAAAAGTGCAGTAATTTTGAAAGACATTGATCGCCGCTAAAATATGTCTTGAAGTTACACATATGTCGGGAGCAGTCAATGAAGTACATAATTTATGATTACTGGCGAGGTTTTTCAACATATATTTGTCATACATTGCCCAACAAAAGATCAATAATTTCGAAACAACAAATGATAGACAATACATATAAAACTAAACAACAAATGATAGACTGAGCACGGGGCACATCGAAATATATGTAAGAAAACCTAGCAGTTTAAAATAGTATGAAAGGGCAATATACAAAACAGATGACCAGACCAGTATTTTGAAGAAATTTAACCAAACATGAAATTTTGACAGTGTATTAATATGAGAAATTATCACATGAACAAGCACACCATATTTTTTTTATTAACTAAATATTATAAGAGCAATTACACCTCAAGCACGGGGAAACGTTCTAATGCCTCCACATAGCACTAGAGACAAACTCTAGAATCAATAGAAAATAAAAGGATATGGAGTAAATGTACATGGGACAAAATTGCACACAATACATAGAAAACATAGAAAATTTTTAGCATGTTTTCATGGAATTGAGTTGCAAAATAAGATGTATTCTAAAACCACAACATAAAAAGAATGATGATATGTAAAGTTGTAAACAAAAACACTTATTTCCTATATTGTCATTGTTAAAACTATGATACATTGTGATTAAATGGCCGTAAAATCCCAATTTGAAAATCAGGCTTAAAAAGAGGGGTCATATTGGGGCCATATTGAACATAATCTTTGGAGTAAAACATAGCTTTTGTCTGGCCTTGACGGAGTCAAAAAGAGAGACAAAGATATGCTGTTTCTGATGTCGGTGGCAGCGGCATCAACAATATATTAGTTTGTGATTAGGTCAGTTTAAGGGGAATCACTTATGTTGAGTCAATGATATTTGGTATGCAAATGTATTGGAATTTGCAAGTTTCATTTCCATGGAGATTATATAGCCCCACAATTTGTGATATCTTTATAACCATTTGATTTAAATTTGATTGTAAATTTCCCAAGAGTTTGAGGTAAAACCCTGAGATTCCCACCTCCTGAAAATTTAAAGTGCCAGAATGTTCGTTGAACTGTGGACAGGGGGCTCTTGAAATATTTACTTTCATTATGTATATTTATGATCTTGTTGATATTGTCAGAGACATATAATACAATATATGTCTCTGATATTGTTTATTTTTATTTTGTTAATTTATGTTGTGCCAGTCACATGCTATAAATGTATGGTGTAATGGCAATAAAGATTTGACTTGAATTTTGAATTGTTGATATGTATAATTGCTGTATTTTTATCAAGCTTGCGACTTTTGTCGCAGAAAGCTTGACATATAGGGATAGTGATCCGGCGGCGTCATCAACTAACTTTTTAAAAGCTTGATATTTCAGAAGGTAGAAAACCTGGATGCTTCATACTTTGTAGATAGATGCCTTATGATATGAAGTTTCTGTCTGTTATATGTCCATTGTACTTGACCTCATTTTCATGGTTTAGTGACTATTTGAAAAAAAAGTTAAGATTTTTTGTAATGTTAATTTCTCTCTTATTATGAGTAATAGGATAATATATTTGGTATGTGCGTATCTTGCAAAGTCCTCAAGTCTGTCAGACAGTTTTCACTTGACCTCGACCTCATTTCATGGATCAGTGAACAAGGTTAAGTTTTCGTGGTCAAGTCCATATCTCAGATACTATAAGCAATAGGCCTACTATATTTGGTGTATGTAATGATTGAAAGTTGTACATGTCCAACTGGCAAGTGTCATCTGACCTTGACCTCATTTTCATGGTTCAGTGGTAACAGTTTAGTTTTTGTGTTTTGGTCTGTTTTTCTAATACTGTATGCAATAGGTCAACTATATTTGTTGCATGGAAATATTTTACGATGTACATGTCAGTCTGGCAGATTTTATTTGATCTTGACCTCATTTTCATGGTTCATTGCTCAATGTTAAGTTTTTGTGTTTTGGTCTGTTTTTCTAATACTGCATGCAGTAGGTTAACTATATTTGGTGTATGGAAATATTTTACAATGTACATGTCTGAGTGAGTCTGGCAGGTTTTATTTTACCTTGACCTCATTTTCACGTTTCATTGCTCAATGTTTAGTTTTTGTGTTTTGGTCTGTTTTTCTAATACTGCATGTATGCACATGATGCAGTAGGTCAATTTTATTTGGTGTATGGATATTTTACGTTGTACATGTCAGTCTGGCAGGTTTTATGTGACCTTGACATCATTTTCATGATTCATTGCTTATGTTCAGTTTTCCTGGTTAACTTTGTTTCTTAGATACTATAAGCAATAGGTCAACTATATTTGATGCATGGAATGATTTTAAGGTGTACATGTCTGTCTGGCAGGGTTCATCTAACCTTGAGTCCTTGACTTCATTTTCATGGTTCATTGGTCAATATAGAATTTTCATGGTTTATTCTGTTTCTTTTATACTATAAGCAATAGGTCAACTATACTATGTGTATGGAATGATTGTATTAAAGGTGTACATGTATCTCCGCCTTGGTTTATCTGACCTTGACCTCATTTTCTTGGATCCTAAATGTTAATGTGATACTTGTAGTAAAACTTTATATGTTACTAAGCTTACTATCAACATAAAATCAATGGTCAGTATAGAAGGCGGGACATTTCAGCATGACTGCACTCTTGTTTTGCTTTTGTTAGGGAATAACCATTTAACTTCAAGGGGGGTTATTGTTTTTCCTAAAAAAATATTCTGATCCCCAATTTGATGGAAAAAAATAGAGGTCACTTAGCAGATGACAAAAAAACAATTCTGAATCCAGATTTTCCCCATACCTTATAGTGTTAAATTTTGCAAATGGTAAAATTTGCACCCTTATGGTTGGTAGAAGAAAGAACTGACACGACTGAGTACTTTGATATCATCACCAGAAGAGGGTCTTTCAGTATAAGCAAGGAATTGTATATTTAAAAGGAATGGAAACGCGGCTCGAGATCAATCGGGATACCCGCAGAGCACCCGCAGAGCACCCGCAGAGCTATAGGGAAAACGGTACTATTACATTTTCCCAGCATTAGGTTGGCCTTTTGTGTACCCAAGGCAGGTGAAGGAAGTCAACTTAGGAGCGCTGTGATTGGATGTAAGGGTACAATATATTTTTTTATTTATCTATAAATAACTGCAGTGTGTATATTTACAATATAAATTTTGAAACCCATTGAAATATTTTCTAGAGAATTATTCGAAACGACTTCCAAAATTTCATAAATTTGGTGTAAAATGACGGTGGGCATGGATAACATAAACAAGCTCCGTTGGAAGTTGGTCATGATACTAGTTGGCTTCAATTTTTAAAACAGAATAATAAAGTACTAACACCACACATAATTGTTTTATCCCGGTTTTTATTATAAAAAGTGGTAAATTTAGAAAATGTTAGTATTGTCGCCTATGACGGAATAAATAGTACCGTTTTCCCTATATTCCATGTCTGTCTCAGTCGGAAGTATGATGAATAATATAAAGAATCATAAATCATGACGGAGGTCCATTTCCTGTCATATAGATCGGTCTTTTAATTCACGGGGTCATCTTGCTTGAGAAGATATAAAGGAGAGAGAAACCCAAAATCAAGAATAAACTTTTAATCCATGAAAAAGGCAAGGCCTTAGGTATCATTTCAATGCCTCATCAAACATACGTTTGTAATATTGTATTATGTAAATTCTCATTAAAATAGACCTTGGTCTTGAAACTTGAGCGAGTTTCATCCGGATTACAAAACAAAAAATACTGTGTTTTGATTTTTTTCTAAAAGCTCGACAACTACGAAGTGCAAAACAAAACAGTTGATATCATTATGAAGCTGAAACCTTATTCTATCATTTTGCCCTTTTTTTAAGTTTCTGGTAACATTTCTGAATTTTCTACGATTTTTCGAAATTTCAGTTCTGTATTTCATTATTCTGTCAAAATATGTCTATCAATCTGGGAGTGTACTACGGTTTCTTTTAAATATTGGAAAGTAGAAAGAACAAAGTGAGAAAATGAGATATCATTTTAAAGAAGGAATATTTTCCTACAGTTTGGTCTAAATTACGAATGCTAAATGTAATTGGTACAATGTAAATGATTTTATTTCGAAACATGTTGAAAATTTGAAGTAGTGCGTCAATAAATACATCAACACTTCGTATTTTGGTAAGGGTTAAATAACTACTTGAAATAGATGTGACATTGACATACAACTTAAAAGATTAATCTTTTTTCTATCACATAGTGTTGGTTTTATGAAAATGGTGATAAAAACGAATTTGCTATGATTTTTCAAAATCCCATATTATAGTTCACATTGACGCCATTTTGTTCAGTCAAGTTCCACACCGACGAAGTCGGAAATTACAGGCAAGAAATGTATATAAGACTTCCGATTGGGATTGATTGTGCCGTTTTTACACGATTTTAATCATTTATCTTTTGTCAAATACTATTTTTATACTTAATCGTAGTTTGGTATTGTAGTTTGCCATTATTAAGCTTTGAAGCAAATTACCACAAGCTTTAAAGCAAAACAGTTCCTTCCTTTTTTTTCTAGAAGAGCAGTAGTCTAGAGGTCGCAAAATATTTCTTCGGTGTTGAAATAAATAATATGCGAATGTCGGAAAGTTTTAACTGTTTCTAATTAAAAAAATTATTGCACCACGGCATAATTTAGCATTTATTAACAGGTGAGCTCGGCGTGATTTCTTTTTGACACCTTAAATCAGGGACAGCCTATAGTTAGTATACACTGCAGTTCCTGCTTAAATATATATACGACAAAAATTAGCTGTTCAATGATACATGATAGATTATACCTGCAAATTGGATATCCCATACCGGTGTTTATTATAACACCTATTATCTAAGTTCTTTTATCTAGACAAAATACTACATCTGTTCACGTACTTCTGCCTTTATACTTTTCTATACCAGTCATATTCCAAAATTGAAAAGTTATTTTTTAACTTTTTGCATTACCTTAAATCTTTTTAAAAACTCGTATAATGTCAGATTTCATCTATTAATTGATCTTAATTGTTGCATACCATCGTGAAATATCAAGGGGAGGTACAAGAAAAAAAAATGTTTTTCAGAAGTAACTTTGTTTAAGGTTGTATTTTTTGTTTATTTCATTTAAGGAATTGTATATCTAAATAGACAATTTCTCGTTTCATTTCATGATTAAATGACCAAGTTCGATAACTACTGCCAGATAAGTAATGAGCCAGTTAGCCTCGGAGCGACGGGATGTAATTAACACACCACCCAAGTCAGAGATGCATCATACAATTTTCTCTGAAGTCGGCCGCGTTTCCATTCCTTTTAAATATACAATTCCTTGGTATAAGCAGAGACATATACTACTATGTCTCTGGTATAAGTGAGTAAAATTGTTATTTAAAAATCCAGAGTTCTATCAATATTTAGAAAAAAAATATATGGTAAAAAACTTGGTTCAAACTTTTAAAACTATAGACGGTATACCTTTGATGTACAATGACACAGGCACTTTTCTCTAAAATTTTGTTTACATATAAGTAAATAAGGGTTCTGATACATAGGCCAGTGGTACATGACCCTTTTGCCTTTTTATTAGATCTTTCTCGTTCTTTTTTATACCTATTATCTCTTTCGGTGTTGAGTTACCTCTATTCCGTTTTTGATTTCAATATTACTATGTTTGATTGACTTCCGTCAAAAAAATTGTCAACTCCAACTGTCGAAATCTTCTTTGGATACTGTATATTTCTTTGAAAAAGTTTTAAATTTAAATTGAAGTATATTCATATTTGGGATTAAATGTCTCTCGTCGCATATTATACTTCTAGTGACAATGACAGTGAAGACGAAACTGGTGTTCAACATCATGAAAACAGCACCAATGACAATGTCAATGAAACAAACCACAGTGTGGGATCAACAACAAATATTTCCCTGGAAAAAATAATGAAATCGGAAAATGAAAAACCACACCAGACCCAAGAGATTCAAAGTTTGATCCATGAAGTTGATGATTCTGTTAACTCCCTCTTAAAAAGTATGCCCATGTGTCTACATTCATTTCTTGGAAGTGATACACTGATAGTCCAAAACTCATATACATGTACATATATATGACATCTTGAAAGGCTGTTTTAATTATTGCTTTGATGCCTTCCTATGAAATCACATCATTGAAGCCATTAATTTCGTCCAACCTTTGAGAGGAAATTTTGCTCTCAACTTTGAGAACCAATTTTGCCATGAAATATTTGACAAGAAATTCTTGCATATGTACAAATTCTTACCTTTTGTGTGCTTGATGGTGCAAAATATGTCCAGAAATATCCAAATTAATGATAACATAAGTTACAATCCCATCCAATATCACAATGACCTACTTTTTTTAAAATGGTTTAGTACCCAGATTCCCAAGATTTTTTACTTTTAGAGTATAGATAAGTTTTGAAAACGAACTCTGTAAAATTTGACTGACCCGAATTTTGGGAATATTAGATTTATAGTATTCAGAAATTTAGGTCAGTCAAATTTAATTTTAAGATGTATTTATATTCGTGATAGTGTCAATTCCAGCTGTAGGTTTTCATGATACGTAATACAGTACTGCTAAGCTTGCAATAAACTTTTACTTTTTGTAGAAACTTATGTTTCCAATAAGGTGTAGTACAGGAAGCAGGGTTTCCGCTCGCAGTCACCATTTTTTCCATTTTGCAAAAAATATAAAAATAACGTTTTAACACTATATTTAATGATGTTCGCTACTCTGTTTCAAATTAAAAAACTTTTTAAAAGACTGTTATAAATTGATAGTATATAAATATAGGAACTTAAAAAGGAGAAAAAAATGAGAACAGTCTGTGTGCTTGTTTTCGAGATATACATGTAAGCCATTGAAAATTTGGCGGGAAATTATTCTCTCTAGATTTTTCATACATTTAACATTGGCACGTGTTTTCTTTCAAAAACTAAGAAAAAAATTACATGGATTTGAAAAGATTTTCAAATATGGCTTTTTGAACTACATGTATACATAATAAAATTATGAAAAGAAAAGTTGGGATTAGCAGACAAAATTTGTCAATGGCACTACATGGATAAAACCAGAGGTTTCCGAATATTTGGCAAAAATTCAAAAACAAGAGGAGCGAACATCCTAAAACTATGGACAGAAAAAGTCAAAGCTGTTTAAAAAAACCACCAAAAAATACAAAATTAAAAACATTGTTGATTTTATTCAGAGCCCTTCAACAAGACTAAAAGTATACTCACTATAGTCATAATGAATAGATTGAGGATGAATCACTACCTGATGATGCTTTTGGATACACATTTAATAATTGCCTTTGTAATGTAATTTTACAGTATCCATAAATGTAAACCTAATTATAATTATTATTATAATTTGGTGTTTTTTTATTAAATTGTTGAAAATGAAATAGTGGTGTGGGGTTAATGTACAATCATGACAATGGGATTTAATATACAAGTTGAAGGCCGTACCTTGACCTATAATGGTTTACTTTTATACATTGCAACTTGGATGGAGAGTTGTCTCATTGGCACTCATACCACATCTTCCTATATCTAAGTACATGTTATCATGTCATAGTAGATCTCAGATGTGCAAGAGAAACCAGTACTGCTAATAGAAATTTAGCTATAGGTAGTTTGCAAAAAGGAAAATACATGTAAGTTGGTGAAAATAGTATTGTTTTGGTGAAAGGGGTAGCGAAAAGACATTGAACCCAGGGGAAACCCTAACAGGAAGGTACATAATTCCATAATGACATCTTGTTAGGTTAAAAAAGACATGTACACATGTACTTGAGAAGAAACTGAGACAATAAATTAGACAACAGATGTAATATTGAATTTACTTATATACTGTGGATTCAGCATTGATCGGATACGAATATTTGTATATTAGATTTGTGGGTAAACATGAACCACGAATTCTAATGTAAACAAACTAAGTATAAATTTTTTATAGACTTGTATTCAAACCTTGGCAAAACCACAAGTCAAATAACCATGAAAATACGATTTTTCCTCAATCCACAAAAATTGGTACTCTCAAAAGTGAATGAATCCACAGTACAAATTAATGTATATTATGATTGTTTGAACCTCCTTCTTTAATGTTAACAGATTTACCTGCACCAAAAACAGTGACACAATCTGATGGAAAACAAGATGATTATCTAGAAGATGCAGTCAAACCTAAACCATCACAGACAGCAGATGCTCCGAAACCTCCTTCAAAAACTAGAAAGCCAGTGAAAATATCTATACCTACCATTGATTCAGTAAGATTATTTCATTATATTTCAATTTAAGTTTTGAATATGCATGATGGTAAAAGGGAAGCGGCAGTTTTTCAAGCTGTAAATACTGGTCGATACTATTAAATATTTATATCTTATATTCTAAATTATTGTAGACATGGAATTAGTTAATACGTTATCAAGTATCCTCACTTTGGACAATTTCTGATATAAAAATATGCATAAATTCACAGATCTACATACTGTCAATAAAAATATGCATAAATTCACAGATCTACATACTGTCAATAAAAATATGCATAAATTCACAGATCTACATACTGTCAATAAACGTATGCATAAATTCTCAGATCTACATACTGTCAATAAAAAATGCATAAATGCACAGATCTACATACTGTCAATAAAAATATGCATAAGGTGGTACATAACACTACAGGGAGATAACTATGTAAAAATCAGCTGAACATTTTAATCACGTTCTATTGTTGAGATAAAAGATACAACAGATACATTTAAGTCTGCCTCATATCTTGACTTACATCTAGAAACTTACAATGAGGGTCGGTTGAAAACAAAACTTTACGACAAAAGAGATGATTTCAGCTTCCCAAATGTGAACTTTCCATTTCTATGTAGCAACATACCAGCAGCGCCTGCATACAGAGTATATATTTCCCAGTTGATACGATATTCTAGGGCTTGTATTTCCTTGATGGAAAGAAGCTGCTCACAAGGAAGCTATTAAACCAAGAGTTCCAAGTGGTGAATTTGAAATCATCCCTTCGTAAGTTTTACAGATGCCATCACGAGTTGGTTGACGTTATGGAATATCACAGATGATAGCGGATATGTTCCTAATATCGTATCTACAATCCTGTCCCCTTTTCCCGAATGTGACCTACCGCATTAGACTTATTACCAGGTTTGTACTAAAATGAGCAACACAACGGGTGCCACATGTGGAGCAAGATCTGCTTACCCATCCAGAGCTCCTGAGATCACCCCCAGTTTTTGGTCGGGTTCGTGTTGCTCAGTCTTTAGTTTTCTATGTTGTGTTTTGTATACTATTGTTTATCTGTTGGTCTTTTTCTTTTTTAGCCATGGCGTTGTCAGTTTATTTTCAACTTATGAGTTTGAATGTCCCTCTGGTATCTTTCGCCTCTCTTTAAGGAAATATTAAGCTTCTCAATAATCAAAATAAGTGTTTGTCAAACTGCTATATATCCAATGAAATTTTTCCGATAAAGTGTGTGGTTCAAGTTTTTTTAATTTTTATATTTTTGGCAAAGGGTCAAAGTAAATATTTTGTCAATATTTTATGAAAATTAAACTAGCCAAATCAATTTAAGTCAAGGTGTTTGGTACCACCTTAAGCTTCTTAAAAGAGACCTAAAAGGGGGTGTACTGGATAGATGTGTCCTCATCTATTTATTATTATGACACGGGTTATGTTCTTCTCATATATTTTATGACGGTATAATACTAAACCCCTAACAGGAGGGATTGTGCCTGATATTCATATGATGAAGACATAATCTTTCAATCAGTTTAATTGAGGTCTGGAGCTGGCATGTCAGTAACTGCTAGTAGTTTGTTGTTATTTAAGTATTATTGTCATTTTGTTTATTTTCTTTTGTTTCCTATTCTGACATTGGACTCGGAATGCTCTTAAACTGAGTTTTACTGTGCGTACTGTTGTATGTTTGTTTTTTCTACATTGGCTAGAGGTATAGGGGGAGGGTTGAGATCTCAAAAAACATGTTTAACCCCGCCGCATTTTTGCGCCTCTGTCCTTTGTTAGTCTTGTATCATTTTTAATTTTAGTTTCTTGTGTATAATTTGGAGTTTAGTATGACGTCCATTATCACTGAACTAGTATACATATTTGTTTAGGGGCCAGCTGTAGGACGCCTCCGGGTGCGGTAGTTTCTCGCTGCATTGAAGACCTATTGGTGGACTTCGGCTGTTGTCTGCTCTATGGTCGGGTTGTTGTCTCTGTGACACATTCCCCATTTCCATTCTCAATTTTATTATTATTCATGTAGATGATTTTTCAAAAATTATTCCAGATTCAATTAATTCCTTGTTACAAGTACATTAGATTAAGATGTGTGGTACTTATAAGAGACAGTTAGCAAACAGTAAAAAAGAAGCAAAAAGACATCTAGAGGTCAACATATGGTTTTAAATAATAGACAAGTGTCCATACAGTTAGTCAAGCTCTAAATTGCACAAAGCTTGATTTTTAGTCATAACGTATGGAATATTCATGTTCAAATCATTCCTATTTTACCATTTGTTTATCAATTTTGTTAAAGGGCTCAAAGAGATGAGTACAAGAAAAGACATTTGCCTTTTGAATAAGATTTTGACAGAAACAGTATTTTGTTGAATGTGATAAAAGTATACATAAAGATATATATTTTATTTTTCAGGATTCAGATGATGAAAATGAACCGAGAAAAAAGAAACAGAAAATAGTTCCTCAGACAGTAGGTTATTGATTTACTTTGAGAAATGAGATGAAGGGTATGTATGTCAATGGGACAGCAAACAAACAATGCAAAAAATGAAATCCATGAACTTTGTCTAGCTGTTGGAGACAAATTATGTTTGAATGTAGAAAAAGTACCAATTTAACTTTTTTGCATTACAAAAAAATCTTTCATGAAAAGAATACTGTGACATATCTATTCAAATCATTAGTGTTCATTTGGTAACTAATTTTTTTATATGCAACTTATTAGAAGAAAAAAAAACTTTACAAAGTAAATGTTCATTTACTGAAAACAGATTTGCAGATGATAACATCATTTGCTCTGGAGAAGGATTTTATGACTTGACAACATTATTACATGCCGTGAAGTGCAGATAAGTTTAATGAATATAATCAATGCAATTTTTCAATTAGGGCAATGCTGATTAAGTCCAATTTTTTTTGGTCAATGTGCTGGTTGGGGGGGGGGGGGGGGGGGCATCTATTGTCAGCTTTTTGTTTGTTTTCACACATTAGATCCAACGGTTAATTTTGATTATCTTCATTAAATTTAAATTGATATATTGATATTTTTTAATCACATAATTAATATAATTACAGGGCAAAACCGGATTGACAGCAATTTTACCACCTCCTATTCATTCTTCAAGAAAAGAATCTAACCGAACATTATTACCTTATATCTTCACAAAAAAGAAACAAACAGACTCTAAGCCAGTGATAAATAGTACTAACAACAGTGTGAAATCAACAACTGTTACTAAAACTGGTCCTACATCAGTAACATCTAAGACTTTAAATATTGCCACATATGGAAGTGAAAGTGAGGATAGTGGAAATGAAGATGACTCATCAAATTTCTTTGCTCTAGGTTCAGTTGAACAAACAGTTAAACCTGCTGAATCATCAAATTTCTTTTCGCTGGACTCAGAAGTGCAACCTACAAAAGGGGAAAAATCATCAAACTTCTTTTCATTAGATATGCATATTCATCCCATAAGATCTGGTGAATCATCTATGCATTCAACATTACCTAAAATAAATTTAAATCTTCCTCCTCCAATTAAGTCTGTTGAAACAAAAGTTACAGTAGAGACTGACCAATCAGATCTATCAGCACAACATACAAGTTTGAAGAGAGGTGTAATTGGAACTGATTCCTCAATTGTGGAAAATCCTATTAATCGGGACAAGCCATTAAATTTGATTTCTACTATGGAAAATGCACCATTGACTTTTAAATCTACAATGAAAAATCCTTATAGAAATTTTTCAAGTTTTCAACCAGAAAATTCTTATCAACCAGCAAGTTATGGAACAGAGACAGTAGGTCCTACTGTATGTGAACAGAATGAACAGGTAATGTTTTATTTTGGTAGGAGTTATTTTCATTTTTGGCAAGTATTTTCATAGCACTTCAGATGAATTGGGCAATAGATTTCATAAAATTTGATAAGGTAGGGTTCATATGACATGGGTGAAGAAGTTGCTTTCCCTTTTTTCGCTATGCTATTTCCGACTGCCAAAAGCTATAATTAATTTGTTCTGGAGTTGCAACAGTCCCTCTCTTAATAGGTAATTTTTAATTTTGATCAGGTTGATGTAACTCCAATCTTTCATTTATAAGTCAAGAAAATAAAAGATATAGACAATTTATCTCTTGTTCTTGAGAAACAATGTGAAAGCATTGACAGTGAAGACTGATCGTATATTATTTGAAAACAAGAGTGTTTTATGTAAACACATCAGGTCATTTTCTTTCTTCCTTTCTGTTTTAACTAGCTATACTCAGGGTTGAAAAATTTTTCCAGGGAGAAAATTATTGAACTAAAAAAGATATGTATGAGTCTCTCTTCTCATATATTCAAGTGCTTGTACAAACAATTTGTAGATGGCGATGCGGATGATTTCGTTAGTATAGCTGAATACCAAAAATCATTAAGTAAAGAGATAAAATAAAAGTAAAAACCTCCACAAATGAAAGATGGACTCCTTCACAACAGAAAAGGTAATATCAAATCACGTACTGCGTTTATTTTAACATTAAGTGCATGAAAGGAAGATCATTGTCACTAGATATCATCATTTACTGTATCTATTTTACTTTAGGTTGAAGGATATTCTAATGCAGACGACATAAATGTTTTACAGCAGGATGAAGAGGTATGTACATTAATTATCAAAAAGAGACTATAAAAATAGTTATGCAGCCTTAGCTTTTTATACCCCCGCTTTAAAAAAGGGGGTGTATACTGTTTTACCTCTGTCTGTCCTTCCGTCAGTCCATCCGTCAGTCAGTCCGTCCGTCCGTCCCATGAATATTTTCGTCGCATTTTTCTCAGGAACTACTTGACAAGGATTTCTAAAATTTGGTTTCAGGGTTTATATAAGTAAGTTACACCGAGTGATGCGTTTTCAGAATCATCACTCAACAACTTCCTGTTTACCGAACACTTGTATTATTTTACACATGATAGCCAAGTTGAAAATTTTCATCACATTTTTCTCAGGAACTACTTGACAAGGATTTCTGAAATTTGGTTTCAGGATTTATATAAGTAAGTTACACCGTGTGATGCGTTTTCAGATTCATCACTCAACAACTTCCTGTTTACCGAAATATTTTAGCAGGGGTATCAACAGTGACCAGTAGCTCACATTTTTACTTGTTATGCCTGCATGTAGGAGGCTTTTGTTTACACACTGGTAAAACAGAAATTAATGTTATATTTAATTGTAAAGACTACAACAATATAAATATCTGATAGTTAAAGCCTGCATTTTAATTTTTGTCTCACCTGTGAAAGTCACAGTTGGTTAAAAGAAGGAATTCCTTTTCTTGGTATCTTCTTGTTAGCGATATAATTTTCATTTTTGTACTACAAAAAGTACATGAATGACATTAATTTAATACATATAAAATTTTGAAATTATGCAGTAAAACTGCAAGAAATGGACAATTTTAAATGCGTTAAATGAACAAGGTTTCTTTGACTCTTTCTTTTCACAAAAAAAATTATAATAAAAAATACTTTTATGATGTAAACATTTAAGTGTTAATTTAAAAATCAATTTTAGTTTTAAGATTTTTATGCCGTACCGGAGGGGGCATTAATTTTTACAGTTGTCCGTCTGTACGTCTGTATGTACGTCCCAAAGTTGGTTCCCGTTCTCTAACTTTAGTTTGCCTCAACCAAATGTTATGAAACTTATACACAATGCTTATTACCACAAAACACAGATCAAGTTTGAATTTTGGTGGTGTAATCTTAACCGTTCTAGAGTTATGCCCTTTACAAATGGAATAAAATGCTTCGCTGGGGCGCAGCTTGATACGACCGCAGAGGTCGAATCCTGAACAGTTGGGGCAAATATGGACACAACATTCAAGCTTGATACAGCTCTGAATTTGGATTGTTATTAAATATTTGACACAGCATAGGTTTCTGACACAGAAAGAATGTGGTCTAAGCACTTGAATTTTTTTAATTTACCTATTATGGTCCAATGTCCAAAATCAAAATACATGGTTAGATTCAGCATATCAAAGAACCCCATATATTCAATTTTTGTTAAAATCAAACAAAGTTTAATTTTGGACCCCAACTTGGACAAACTTGAAAACTGGGCCCATAATCAAAAATCTAAACACATGTTTAGATACAGCATATCAAAGAACCCCAAGAATTCAATTTTTGCTAAAATCAAACTAAGTTTCATTTTGGACCCTTTGGACCTTAATGTAGATCAGTTTAAAAAACAGGACTTAAAATTAAAAATCTAAATACACGGTTACATTTGGAATATCAAAGAACCCCAATAATTCAATTTTTGATGAAATCAAACAAAGTTTAATTTTGGACCCTTTTGACCTCAATATGAACCAATTTGATAGTGGGGCCCACAAATAAAAAATCTAAATTCATGGTTAGATTCAGCATATCAAAGAACCCCATATATTCAATTTTTGTTGAAATCAAAAAAAGTTTAATTTTGGACCCCAACTTGGACCAACTTGAAAACTGGGCCCATAATCAAAAATCTAAACACATGTTTAGATTCAGCATATCAAAGAACCCCAAGAATTCAATTTTCATTAAAATCAAACTAAGTTTAATTTTGGACCCTTTGGACCTCAATGAAGACCAATTTAAAAAACAGGACCCAAATTAAAAATCTAAAAACACGGTTAGATTTGGCATATCAAAGAACCCCAATAATTCAATTTTTGATGAAATCAAACAAAGTTTAATTTTGGACCCTTTTGACCTCAATATGAACCAGTTTGAAAGCGGGGCCTACAAATAGAAAATCTAAATACATGGTCAGATTCAGCATATCAAAGAACCTCAATAATTCAATTTTTGTTGAAATCAAACAAAGTTTAATTTTGGACCCCAATTTGGACCAACTTGAAAACTGGGCCCATAATCAAAAATCTAAATACATGTTTAGATTCAGCATATCAAAGAACCCCATATATTCATTTTTTGTTGAAATCAAACAAAGTTTAAATACTGGACCCTATCTTGGACCAACTTGAAAACTGGGCCCATAATCAAAAATCTAAACACATGTTTAGATTCAGCATATCAAAGAACCCCAAGAATTCAATTTTTGTTAAAATCAAACTAAGTTTCATTTTGGACCGTTTGGACCTTTATGTAGACCAATTTAAAAAACAGGACCCAAAATTAAAAATCTAAATACACGGTTAGATTTGGAATATCAAAGAACCCCAATAATTCAATTTTTGATGAAATCAAACAAAGTTTAATTTTGGACCCTTTTGACCTCAATATGAACCAATTTGATAACGGGGTCCACAAATAAAAAATCTAAATACATGGTTAGATTCAGCATATCAAAGAACCCCATATATTCAATTTTTGTTGAAATCAAACAAAGTTTAATTCTGGACCCCAATTTGGACCAACTTGAAAACTGGGCCAAAAATCAAAAATCTAAATACATGTTTAGATTCAGCATATCAAAGAACCTCATATATTCAATTTTTGCTAAAATCAAACAAAGTTTAATTTTGGACCCTTTGGACCTTAATGTAGACCAATTTGAAAACTGGACCCAAAATTAAAAATCTAAATACACTGTTAGATTCGGCATTACAAATAAATAAATGTGATCAAAGATTTTACAAATCTTATGCGCCATACTGTGCAATTAAATACTTCTTGAAATTTTTCAATATTTGAAATTTGAAAAAAAAAAAATTTTTGAAGAATAATTCTTTTTAATTTCTGAAATCTGAAATGAGAAAAAATTGACCCCCCACAATTTCTTTTTATCCCCCCCCCCCCCCTTTTTTCCCCAAAAAAATTCTTTCCCTCAAGATATGGTCATAATCTCAATTCAAATTTCCAATGGAGTTGGCAACCATAATTACCCATTTAAATTTTCCATAGTGCTAACTTAATCTATTTTATAATAGAATTAAAAATATAGTGTCAAATCTTTTATATGGATTTTTTTGTAAAAAAAAAAGATGCAACATTTGCAGATATTTTTACTGATCTTCCTTTATAAATGTGCATTTCTTTAAACATAATTTAAAAGCAGTGTAAGGGAAGTAACCAAAACGTTGTATTTGGATTACCTCCCTTACACTGTTTTAAATTATCTTTATTGTTCATTAACCATTACTTTATACATAATTTAAAAGCAGTGTAAGGGAGATAATTTCAATGATGTATTTGATTTATCTCCCTTACACTGCTTTAAATTATGTTTTGTACTAAAGTATTTGTCCATTAACCAGGACAACCCTGTTTTTCCCCCTTTTTATACGACCGCAAAAATTAAAAATTTTTTGGTCGTATATTGGTATGACGTTGGCGTCGTCGTCGTCGTCTGGCGTCGTCCGGCGTCGTCCGAAGACACATTGGTTTTCGCACTCTAACTTTAGTTTAAGTGAATGGATCTCTATGATATTTTACCACAAAAGGAAGGTTGGGATTGATTTTTGGGGTTATGGTACCAGGGATGGGCACGATATTGACAAATGTAATCGATTAATAATCGATTACATGAAGGTATTTTGTGCAATCGATTAATAATCGATTACTCAGATTTTTTGTATGTAATCGATTGCAATCGATTACTTTATCAAAAGTAATTACATTACTTTTCGATTACTGTCAACTACATGCTTCAAAATTTAAAACAAAAAAAAAGTAAGTTAAAAACTATTATGTTGATCAACGTTTGTATAGTAGATATTTAGAACTTTACCAAAAAACAGCATTTAAATCATTGTTTCCAAATTATAAGTTGACAGTTGTTATCTAGATGGAATCTCTTACTGAGGATCAGAATTATTTTAAAAAATCTTGAAATTTGACTTTTAACATGAATTAGAGATGACATTGCATTCCATCAATCACTTATATATATGTTTAAGGTTTTATTTCAATAATATTGCTTTCGTACTGACTTAAGGTAGCTTTTTTGTTTTTATTCATTAAAAGCAGGTATATTTTAGCATAGTTATTTACAATGTTGGAAGTTTTCTCTGAAGAAAGTATAAAAAAGTAGAATTATTAATTAGTTCAGCTAATTTTAAGGATCAAAATTTATAATTATAACGACAAACATGATTTAATCCTTTTGTTGGAAAACCACCTTAATTATAGGTTATAAAACTGCCAATTGAGTACAATTTATAACCTGGGGCAAAACATTGTAAATCTCCATCTTAATTAGACAAACAGTAATTGAAATAAAAACAAAGTATGTGTCTTATATAGTGATTAGAAGACTTTGATCATCTGATTAGTAAAGACAAGAAGTTTGTTAAGATTTTTTTATTCTATAATAAAATTATAAACAGTATATATTTATAGTGTCAACGAGGGATACATGTATCTTTTTCTGAAAAGAATTTCAATGCATAGGCATTGGTTCACTGTTAAAAGGATTTTGTGTACTTATTTTTTATATACATGTATATCATAACATTATAAGAAATCAACTGTTTATCTATTCTAAGCTTAAATCTTATTGAAAAGTATGCTTTTAGGAAATTTAATACAAATAAGCTTACTACTTTAAGGAAGTACAGAACTTAACTTAAGACAGTCATTTCTTATTTTAAATCTATTTTCTTATTTCAAATCTATTTTCTTATTTTAATATAAAAGGTGTTGACTTATTGACAAGCACATTTGTTTCAAAAGCTAGATATAAAGTAAATTATGGTAGGGGATCTGGTTGATCATAATGCAGCATGAGACAATAGATAGAAATATAAAGGCAGTTGATAAACTCTTAAGTCATATCAGTACTTCAAAGTGATGAATACATAAATGTTTTCATTTAAAATAGGTTATATTTCATCAAACTATTTTACTAAAGTAATCGAAATGTAATCGAAAGTAATCGATGATTACATCATGATTTTTGCTGTAATCGATTAAATTACGATTACATGTAATCGAAAATGTCTTCGATTACAGATTACTGTCGATTACTGGAAAAAATGTAATCAATTACAATCGATTACGATTACAGATTACGATTACCCCATCCCTGTATGGTACCAACAGTAAAGGAATTAGGGGCCAAAAATAAGCATTTTTGTAACTTCCAGACATAACTTGTTTGTTAGTGTATGGATATCTCTGACATTGTACCACAAGGTTCCATATCACAAAAGGAATGCTGGGATTGATTTTATGGGGTAATTGTCTCAAAATTTTAGGAATTAGGGGCCAAAAAAGGGGCAAAAAACAAGCATTTTTCTAGTTTCATGACAATAACTTGTGTGTAAGTGTTTGGATATTTCTGAAATTGTACTACAAGGTTCCATATCACAAAGGGAAAGCTGGAATTGAGTTTAAGGGTTATTGCCCGAAACGTTTAGGAATTGGGGGCCAAAAAGGGGCCAAAAATAAGCATTTTTCTAGTTTCCAGACAATAACTTGTGTTCAAGTGTATGGATCTCTCTGAAATTGTACTGCAAGGTACCATACCACAAAGGGAAGGCTGGGATTGAGTTTGGGGGTGATGAATCATAAGGGGGTTCTAAAAATTTGGGGGGGATTTTTTTTTTTTTCTTTTTTTTTCTTTTTTTCATTTTTTTTTCTTTTAAAATTTTCCATTTTAAGTTGGTTATTACTGATTTATATTTAAAAGCAAATAATAATGATATGGTAGGAGATACACACCAAACAGGATGTGTAAGTTATTATATAATAAGTATTGTGCAATAGCAAGAAATTTTCAATTGCACAGTATTGCACAATAGCAAGAAATCTTCAATTGCACAGTATTGCGCAATAGCAAGAAATCTTCAATTGCACAGTATTGCACAATAGCAAGAAATATCCAATAGCACAATATTGCGCAATAGCAAGAAATTGTCAATTGTACAGTATTGCGCAATAGCAAGAAATATTCAATTGCACAGTATTGTGCAAAAGAAGATACTTCGTATAAATTGCTTATAACTTTCAATGGGTTTTTTTTTCTTGAATTCTTGGGGTTCTTTAATATGCTGAATCTAACCGTGTATTAAGTTTTTGGATTTTGGGCCCCGTTTTTAAATTGGTCCACATTGAGGTCCAAAGGGTCCAAAATTTAACTTTGTTTGATTTCGTCAAAAATTGAATTATTGGGGTTCTTTGATATGCCGAATCTAACCGTGTATTTAGATTCTTAATTTTTGGTTCCGTTTTCAAATTGGTCTTCATTAAGGTCCAAAGGGTCCAAAATTAAACTTTAGTTTGATTTCAACAAAAATTGAATTTTTAGGGTTCTTTGATATGCTGAATCTAAACATGTATTTAGATTTTTGATTATGGGCCCAGTTTTCAAGTTGGTCCAAATCGGGGTCCAAAATTAAACTTTGTTTGATTTCAACAAAAATTGAATATATGGGGTTCTTTGATATGCTGAATCTAACCATGTATTTAGATTTTTGATTTTTGGGCCCCGTTATCAACTTTGTCCACATTGAGGTCAAAAGGGTCCAAAATTAAACTTTGTTTGATTTCATCAAAAATTGAATTCTTAGGGTTCTTTGATATGCTGAATCTAACCATGTATTTAGATTTTGGATATTGGACCATAATAGGTGAATGTCCAATTTAAAATTTTTAAGTTCTTAGACCACATTCATTCTGTGTCAGAAACCTATGCTGTGTCAAATATTCAATCACAATCCAAATTCAGAGCTGTATCAAGCTTGAATGTTGTGTCCATACTTGCCCCAACTGTTCAGGGTTTGACCTCTGCGGTCGTATCAAGCTGCGCCCTGCGGAGCATTTTATTTGCCCCTAATTCCTAAACGGTTTGAGCCATAACCCCCCAAAGCAAATCCTAACCATCCCTTTGTGGTATGGAAACTTGTAGTATAATTTCAGAGAGATCCATACACCGTTCCACAGTTATTGTCTGGAAACTAGAAAATGCTTATTTTTGGCCCCTTTTTGGCCCCTAATTCCTTAACTGTTGGTACCATAACCCCCAAAATCAATCCCAACCTTCCTTTTGTGGTATTTAACCTTATGGTCAAATTTCAAAAAGATCCATTCACTTAAACTAAAGTTAGAGTGCGAAAACCAATGTGTCTTCGGACGACGACGCCAACTTCATACCAATATACGACCACAAAATTTTTTTGTGGTCGTATAAAAATTGCTGAATTTTTCGTTTCCGTTCTCTAACTTTAGTTTGCCTCAACCAAATGTTATGAAACTTATACACAATGCATATTACCACAAAATATAGATCAAGTTTCAATTTTGGTGACATCACTTTAATCGTTCTAGAGTTATGCCCCTTTACAAATGGAAAAATTGCTGAAATTTTCATTTCTGTTCTCTTACTAAAGTTAGCCTCAACCAAATGTTATGAAACTTATACACAATACTTATTACTACAAAACACAGATCAGTTTTGAATATTGGGGGTGTCATTTTAACCATTCTAGAGTTATGCCCCTTTACAAATGGAAAAAATTGCTGAATTTTCCGTTTCCTTCTCTGACTCAAGTTAGCCTCAACCAAATGTTATGAAACTTATACACAATGCTTATTACCTGAAAATACAGATCAAGTTTGAACTTTGGGGATGTCACTTTTATTGTTCTAGAGTTATGCCCCATTACAAATAGAAAAATTGCTGAATTTTTTGTTTCCATTCTTTAACTTAAGTTTGCCTCAACCAAATTTTATGAAACTTATACACAATACTTATTACCACAAAACTCAGATCAAGTACAAATATGGATAGATTCACTTTTACCGTTCTTCAGTTATGTCCCTTTATAACTTTATATGATATGCAAGGGGGGGCATCATCTGTGTCCCATGGACACATTCCCCATTTATTTGTGAAGTTAGCCACTCATTTGAAATTAACTTTAAATTTGACAAGGTTTTTTTAAAATTCATCCGCTGATCAAGAATATTCAATAGGATCTTCTCAACTTTTGAAAGGAAGTATCAAAATTGTTAAAGGAGAAAACATTTGTATTGTGAAAAGCTGTGATCATATGTTGATAATTTTTTATATTTTATAGTTTCTTAGGTTACAAGGGAAGCACCAACGTGGAAAAGAGCCTATACAATTTGTAGATGTCAATGCGGATGATTTCATTAGTACAGCTGAATATCAAAAAGCACTCAGTGAAGAGACAGAATATAGACCTTCACTTAAAAAGAAGGATGGACCTTCTTCACAACAGAAAAGAAAACATCAAATCACATATCTTGCTCACCAGGTAAAGTATTGTTATTTTTTTACAACATTTGGCATAACTTTTGAAGAAAATCATCAGGAAAATTACCTATAATTTTAAAAAACTATTACAATTATATATTGCAAAAAAATAGATTTTCCCAAAATAATGAGTTTAGGATTATGTTTTATTTCAAACTTTGAAAATGTCTACCTTAGATTTATTGATCACTGTTTCACAACTATATCATCTGGGAAAAAAAATGTTTATGGAAGTATTTAGCATTTTTAAAAACGATCTTCTTTCATATGTTTAATGCTAAAAATATGGGAATAAAACAAAACTGTTATAAAGAATATTTCAGGAGACTGTATACAAAAGTGTAGCATGAATTCCATATAATTTTTAATGGGTAATAGTATGGTATCAAAAATAACTCAAGTTGGAAATTCTATCGGTTCCTATTATCTCCATCTTTCTCTTAGGATGAGTTATGTCCATTTGTCTGTCTGTCTGTCTGTCTGTTGACAGGGGAATTTTTTCTTATCATCTCTGCAGTAATTTTATAGACAGTTATCATTTGAAATCAAAACTTATATGATGTGGGGTATAACTGCACAAAAAATAAAAGACATTATTTATTTTGTAAAAATATTTCCTTTCTCTATTTGAACTGTACACGTATACCTAACAACAAAATTATTTTCATTTACCTGTGTTTAAAGTAATTGTAAATGGCTGATATTTTTGTTCGAGCATAGTGTTTTTCTTAAAGTGTTTAACATTTCATAGCGGTATAATATGTTACTTTTATTATTCTTCTCTTAGTTTATTTATTTTGTATTTACATTGTATCATAGGTCAAATTTATTTGTTCAGTGTATGTTCACTGGTGTTAATATGTCCTTTGATTGAGTTAAACTATTTCAGTTGATATTTTATAGTGTGTCTTTCTATGTTGTGATGTTACACTATTGTTTCAGAATAAGGGTGAAGGTTTGGTACCATTAAAACGTTTAAACCTGCTGCAATTTTTTGCACCTGTCCTAAGTCAGGAATCTGATGTTCAGTAGTTGTCGTTTGTTGATGTGGTTCATAATTGTTTTTCGTTTTTTATATATATTAGACCATTGGTTTTCCCGTTTGAATGGTTTTACACTAGTAATTTTTGGGGCCCTTTATAGCTTGCTGTTCGGTGTGAGCCAAGGCTCCGTGTTGAAGACCGTACTTTGACCTATAATGGTTTACTTTTATAAATTTTGACTTGGATGGAGAGTTGTCTCATTGTACCACATCTTCTTATATCTATCTAGGTGTCAACATATTGTTTTCTATAATAGACAAGTGTCTTAAACTGTCTATACAATATTGTGCACAGTTCTTTTTTGTTTTATAGTTTATTATACCCCCTGCAAACAAAGTTTGGGGGTATATAGGAATCACCATGTCTGTCCTTCTTTGTGTTGGTGCATAACTTTTGTATCTTCGAAATTAGGTTGATAAAACTTGGTATGCAGATGTATGGGCTGGGGGTGTGTTATATACAAAAGTCCAGGGATAGAAACAAGATTTTATTTTAACTGGCCAAGCGGGCTAACTCCTTTCTAAATTAACTTGCCTTTCCAGACTTTTATTGGCCCTTTAAAATTTAGAAAAAATACATTGGATGTCCTAGATGTCCTAGATGTAGAAATGTTTTTAAATATGTGAAATCAGTCTCCCATTTAAGTAAATATTTCCTATTTTGACCTTCTTTTTCATAAACTCTTTGGTTTTAAATTCTGGAGTTATTTAATTTAATTTAGACACTTTGGCCTTATGAACGTAATTGTTAAGAAATCTTTCCAGTTTAGATCATTTTAACTTTAATGTATGGGGCTGACATTTTTGATTCAGCCATGCTGGATCTATGCGATCACTCTGATTTTGGAGATGGTGCAGAATACTAAGTTGAAGACATATCATGAAACTAATTATGTGTTTTTATGACTTGCAGAAACTTTCTACACCATTTTAATCATCAACTGCAAACTTTTGACATGTTATTTGCCCGTAAATTAAGAAAAGATTGGTCGAATAGTGACTTTATTTTAGATATACACTTGCATATAGTTCCTTTCTAAATCAAAATTTATGATGATTTACTATTTATCAATTAATTTGAAAAAGTATTTGTACATCAATTAAATCAGTTGATAAGAATTTTGAAAGTATTATATTAGTATCTTGTGTTTGTGTAAATTATTGTTCAATGAAATGTAGGTCTACATGTGTATTAATATATTTAAGTTGATTCCCACACTTTTTTGAAATGTTATTACTCCAATTCTTTCCATAGGCAAGGAAGAGTCAGAATGAGTAGTAACTATCATGATTTGCAAATAAGTATTAATTAGAAACAACCCCAGGCTTAATTCAAAACAGTTAAAATATCTCATGACCTGTTACATAATTAAATAGACACAATTTATTACACACCTAAATTAAATGAATACACACATTCTTGACGCCAATAGTAAACCTACAAATGTTTTTTTTTTTACCTACACTACATCGAAATATTCTGTTAATTTTGCTAGGTAGCTGAATGATTGATCTGATGTGGTTTTTTTTCAAAGAAAATACTTAAAATGAAAAAAATATGTATAAAAAATGCAAGCAAATTTTATTTTACTTGTAAAATCAGTGCAATTATCATCTGACATAAGTCAATAAATCAAGTTCTAATTAATTAGTTACAATTATCAGAAATTTGGTTGAAATATTAAACAAAATTGCATAACTCTTACCTGAGCATTTTCTGCAATAAAATTTATTGGTTTGTTTTACATTTATATCCCATTATATTGCTATTTAACAGTAATTGGAAATATATCAGCATTAGGTATTTGTACATTCAGATTTGAATACAGGAAATGTATATTTTTCTTAATGAAGAATGAATACCAATTTAGATAAACATTAGTTATTATTCTTTTTAATTTTTGTTGTTGAGAAAGTGCATTTATAAGGCCTCTTTCTGGAAATTATTAAATCTGTCATTATTAAAGGCATATAAAAAATATATTACTTGTTTGACGATTTTCCTTTCCATTCTTGTCAAAAATCAAATCTGACAGAGTCTAAAATTGAAAGATCAGTATATATATCTATATTTGCATCAATATTGCGAAATTCCCTACAATTGGACAATAACATAGAAATTTTACAGTAAGATTTGAAATGAAAAGAGAAAAAAATTAAGAAAAAAGTATGGTCAGAAAGAATATGAGACTAGCTATGAATATGGCTGGATCACAACATCAACGATGCTTTGATTAATAATGGAAATATCATCGCTGATGTGACTTATTATTTGGACCAATCAACATGTGATGAGAACTCTCGAAAACGTGACTTGATTAATTGACAAATCAAAAACACACATTGCGAACTCTCACAAACATGTTTTGATATTTAGACCAATCAACGCAACAGGATCTAAACCAAATCAAATAAGTTATTTATAGTTTTATAAGTTTTATAACACAAATATTTATATACACATATCGATTTCAACTTCAATGTCCCTTTTGTATCTTACGCCTCGTTTTAAGAATATTTTTTAAAGGATTTTCTACTTGTAAAAACAAACTTTTAATGAAAGTACTACCGAAAATGAAGTAGCCCGGCTGGCAGATGACCTAATAAATCCACTGGCCCATCGTGAAATTCTGTGGCCACGGGCCAGTGGGCGACCGCTTATTTCAAATCCTGAAATCAGTCACTTTGACCCCAATTTAAGTAAATCCATGAGATCGGTTCATAACTTTTGTACTGTATTTAGATAAACCAAACTTTGTATGCAGTTGCATCTTTGGCTCCGGGTGTGTCATTAAATTAAATAGCTTTTTGTACAGCATAGAAAATATAAGTTGCAAAACTATTATTGCATACCTGCCAACTTTTCAAAATCTTGATGGGGGATTTTAAGTGCAAGAGGACATGATACTCCTCTTTTAATGTCATAAGTGTTTTTTATCTTCTACTATATTGTTTGAATGAGTATGTATGTGCTGAATACCCTTTTAACTCATTTGAAAGCCTTTTTTTGAGGTGTTCAGTTTATATAATCAAGATTTTTAAAATTCAGGTTAACTCCTCTCATGGGGGAAATCCCCAATATATATCATGAAAGTTGGCAGGTCTGTTATTGGCACCTTATAATTGTATATTTGAATGCCAGTTTCTGTTCTTTGTGAAAAAGTTTTTAATGCTGATTGTTTTTTACCTGAAATGGGAAAAATCTTTACATTAATTGTATACACAGTTTAACAAAAATTCTTTAAAAATGATGTATTATAATTTCAGGCTAAAGAAAGGGAGCTTGAACTGAAAAATGCTTGGTCACAGAATGCCATGTCCAAAAGACAAACACAAGCAAAATATGGTTTCTGATAGTTTATGTTGATATAGAACAATTACCATATGTGTGTGTCAACTTAAATTATAACTGTGTACAAATTACAACATGTTGTAGACATAAACAATATAAGAATAAAGTTATGTCTCTTTGAAAAAAGATATTGTGACAAATTATCTGGACCCCTGAAGCAAAGATAAGGACAGTGATGTAATGTAACCATCCTGTCTTCCATTCATATGTGCATGTATCATTTAAACATGGTTCCTAGATCATCTCTTATTGCATCATTTTGTTGCACTACACAACATTATTTTACATTTCAAATTATATTAAATAGAGTAAGAAAATAAGAAGATGTAGTATGATTGCCAATGAGACAACTCTCCACCAGAGACCAAATGGCATATAAGTAAACAACTATAGGTCAAAGCTATTTCTACAAAACATCACAAAAGATTTTTTTGTTAAATTCGTAGGGGTGGGGGCATTAAGTTTTACCCTTATCCGTCTGTACGTACGTACGTCCCAAAATTGGTTTCCCTTATCTAACTTGAGTTTGCCTCAACCAAATGTTATGAAACTTATACACAATGCTTATTACCACAAAACACAGATCAAGTTTGAATTTTGGTGGCGTCACTTTAACCGTTCTAGAATCATGCCCCTTTATAAATGGAAAAATTGCAAAATTTTTAATTTCCGTTCTCTAACTTAAGTTTGCCTCAACCAAATGTTATGAAACTTACACAAAACACAGATCAAGTTTGAATTTTGGTGGTGTCACTTTAATCGTTCTAGAGTTATGCCCCTTTATAAATTTCAAAATTTAAAAATTTTTAGTTTCTGTCTCTAACTTAAGTTTGCCTCAACCAAATGTTATGAAACTTATACACAATGCTTATTACCACACAACACAGATCAAGTTTGAATTTTGGTGGCGTCACTTTAACCGTTCTAGAGTTATGCCCCTTTATAAATGGAAAAATTGCATAATTTTTATTTTCTTCTCAATATCAAGTCATTTTTAAAATTGGAGTTATCTTCCTTTGTCCATGATTATAGTTGAATCAACTACAATCAATGCTTTATACAATGCAATGTTTAATTTTGACTTCCACTGATAAAACACAGATCAAGTTGAATTTGGGTAGTGTCACTTTAACCATTATTGAGTTATGCCCCTTTATAATTCGAAAGATTGCAAAATTTTTAGTTTCCATTCTGTAACTTAAGTTTGCCCCAACCAAACATGAAACCTATACACAATATTCATTACCACAAAACTAAGATCAAGTACAAATTTTTTGTTTCCGTTTTCTAACTTTAGTTTGTGTACTCAACCAAATGTTATGAAACTTATTCACAATGCTTATTACTACATACTACAGATTAAGTACGAAATTTGGTGGTGACACTTTTACCATTCTTGAGTTATGTCCCTTTATAAACATAAAAATTACTTTAGTTTGTCTCAACCAAATAAAACTAATACACAACCGTTCAAGAGTTATGCGTGTTTACAAATAGAAAAATTGCTGAATTTTTAGTTTCTGTTCTCTACTTAAGTTATCCTCAACCAAATGTTATGAGACTTACACACAATGCTTATTACCACAAAACTCAGATCAAGTTCAAATTTGGGTAGCGTCACTTTTACCGTTCTTCATTTATGTCCCTTTATAACTATATGATATGCAAGCGGGGGCATCATCTGTGTCCACATGTGGACACTATTCACATTTATTCTCATTGTTGAAGGCTGTATTGTGGCCTACAATTGCTTTGTTTTAACTCTGATGGATAGTTATCTCATTGGCAATCATATCACATCTCCTTATGTTTATACTATAAACCTACTACAGGACAGTATATCATGGAGATGATAGTGCCCAAGACAGCTGAAATTGTCTGATATCTTTGATTAATAGTCATTCTATATAATTATAATATGAGAGTACCTTTCATAAGAAAATAAAATTAGGTTCCAAAACTAGCGTTAAACAAGTGAGAAATATGTACAAAGTCAGAGCTTCTGCATGAAGTTGTGGTCGCATCAACTTGAAACAAAGTACAAGCAAACTTTCCCCATTCCCCACATTCCCCATTTCCAATCTCAATTTTATCTTTCAGGTAAGTTTTTGTTCACTTCAAATTTTACAAAAAACTATGTTGGAAAAAAAGCAAAATGAAAGAAAGGGGGCAATCATATATCAAAATTTTAAAAAAAACACACAACACCATGACAAGAAGAAAAGATAAAAAGACAAAAATTCTACAAAGCACTACTAAACAAAATGATAGAGCTATATGAACCCCATCAAAAAGTAATTTTGAACAGATGTGTTCTTGAAGGATCTGCATTTTCTACTCCCCAAGTGGCACATGTCAACTAACAATTGGAAGGTAAGTCTGTTGATGTCATAAACAAGAACAGGAGGTTCTGGATGTGGCCATCTGTGACATGTATATTCTACTGCTTATTTGGTAAGCCTCTGACAAATCATGTGAAATTTTAAAATGTAGTAAAATACTACTCAACACAGATCCACTTTAAATTTGACCAATTTCACTTTTTTCTTTCAAGAGTTATTTCCCTTTATTAAGTGGAAAATAAAAAAAATTTGTGGTGTAAAAATCTAATGGGCTCTAGGTTGTTGAGTTGAGAAACATTGTTTCAACTGGATAACCTGGTTTCAAATGGGACTAACCAGATTAATCTGTGTAAGATTCATTTGAATTGTCTGTTTTAAACAAGTCAAAGGATGAAACTGTTATTTGTAAAAATTTTAATCAAAATATAAGACATTTCATTGGTCCTAAGTCTTCGAGGGTCATTCTTAATTACTGGATAACCTATTTTCATATGGAGAAGTATGAGATATGAAAATGTTGATCTTTCACTTTTTAATTGAAATATAAGAAAATGTCATCAGATTTTGAAAAGATAAAAGTTTAAACCAGGAAGCAGTTTATTTTTATACAATAACTGGCCAAAACCAGCACAGGCACTTGTTTCTGTCAATTGGGGTTTACTATCCACACTTGTAGAAAAAATCACTGATTTTTCGTACAAGTGTGGGTAGTCAATATTTTTGTCTCAACATAAAAAAATTAAGGTGGCTGGGGCGTCTTAATTAAATTTGATAGAATTTTTTGATAATTTGTGAAAATGAAGTTTTTATCATGCTTCTTTCAAAAATATAATAAAAAGTATGGGTCACCGAATTTTTTTTTACGCAAGAGGTTGTCCAAAATTGTCAGATTTTGTGTAGATTATGCATGGAAAATCAAATTTTGTGTGATAAAAAGAAAACTACTTGATAGAACTTTAAGATAAAATGTGAGAAGATAGCTGTTATAAGATGCTTTCAGATAAGAAAAAGAAAAAATAGGGTCACCAAACTTGTTTTCTTGTTACATATCAAAATAGGTAAATTCACAACACTTTCTATTATAAAAATTACTTTATCTGAGTTATCTCCCCTTATTTGGCAAAGTTGAAAAAAATCTAATCAAACACAAATAAGGTCTTTTTGAAAAATTACAGCCGTAATTATGATAAAACACACAATTTTCTATATTTACATCAAAAGCCTTTTACATAAATTACATACTACTCTCAAAATTTGCACATTTTATGAAATATCTAGACCAACGTTATCTGCTACTTCGAAATCCAAAATGGAGGAAGACACCCGAGCCACCTTAAGTCCTAATCCTTTTCTTCACAAATAACTGATTCTACTCGTGCCTTCACTACGTTGTCCAAGAGACACATTCTGTCTGTCTTACAGGATTCAAAGTGTTTCTTTATTCTAACAATATTGATTATCATGTTATATCATCATGTAATTACATTAACTATTATGCTGTTGAGTTGAAATGAGGAAAAAAGAGGAAGAATGGATGTTTCTTAAGAAAAAAATAAACTAATAGTGCTTAATTTTCTTTCATACATTTAGAAAATGTTAAGTCCAATTTTAAGGATTTTGAATTAGGAAGTCTGCAGATATATGATAAAATACAATAAGAAGTCAATATATTTCCCTAACAGTCATGTTTTTATAGGTGGAAGTGAAAATAAGGTTCCTTGAAAGTCTGTTAGTAGTTATTGAAAAGCACTTCTTAAACAGGTTAACTTGTCTTTTACAGACTTTGTTGACACCAAAGAAATGTGTAAATATCATTTACATTTCTTTTTTGACACCATTATACTTCTACAGAATATTTTTTTTAAGAGGGGAACGGACTATTGTTTTCAATTCTCACTATCAAGGATGTCGCTGTGTTAAGCACTTAATCTGCATACACTGAAATATAGTCACCAATGCTTCTAACGTCTATTTTAATATTGAACAATGAACTGTGATTGGTTATATCTTTAGAGCAGGTTATTTAAGTATGTTATTGTATGTCATTAGTTTCGCCAATTTCCAATGTTTGCTATAGGTCATTTTCATTAAGTAAAAGTACTGAAAAAATACCAGTATGATGAAAAAAAACAATTATTCAAAAAGGTGGTGTTTGATTGGAATCCCATCCACTCTAATGACAATCTTAATTGATTAAATTATAAAAATAAGAAGATGTGGTAAGATTGACAATGAGACAACACTCCACCAGAGACCAAATGACATAACAATGAGCAAAATCCTTTAAAACAGTATAGTAAGCTATAAAAGGCCCCGAAATGACAAATGTAAAACAATTCAAACGACAAAAGTAACAGTCTGGTTTATGTACAAAACAATGAATAAAAAACAAATATGATATATAGCAACAAACGACACCTTATAATTATCATTTTGACTTGCATTATTTATCAGACACTTTATAGCACAGTTTAATACACAATTCTTGACAGCCATTGTATGTTTTTTTTATATAAAGAAATGATTAATTTAACTATTTACATTGGTGTTTAATGGCACTGTTGGCTTTACAGTGGCGGAAGCCGGAGAGAACCACCGACCTTCGGTAGGAAGACTAACAATCCTAGCTATAGTCATTTAAGATTGGAGTTGAATGCTCTTGAACGTTCGGATTCGAACTCACAAACTCAGTGTTGACAGGGTAGTGATTCAGTAGTTGAACTACTCAGACCACTCGGTCACCGAAATCTCTATGTTACTGTTGATAGTTTGTAATGAATAAAAATTTTGGATACAGTTATTGTAATCGGTAATTTGTTTGAAACAATAATCTTGGGAAACTGAAATACTTTTTGTTTTACATTTGAGCAAAGAATATGCGTTTTTTTGCATTGCAGAATGAAACCCCGTTTTCGATAAAACATTAGTTACTTTATATCTAACCCGGTTTTCCAAAGGAAATCGGGTTGATGCTTTGGGGTTTGGCGGCAGGTGGGTGTTCGACAGCTCCAGCTGTTTCCGTGCAATAACTTAAGAACTGTTCAACCAATGCTTTTCAAATTTTAAAGGGCCACGAATAAGACAAAAAATAAAATAGGATTTATTTTGTTTCAAACATTATGAAAGCTGAATATAGAAAAAAAAATAATTTGCTATTATCAGTCAGTTTGTTCATTAATTTCGCCAAAATAAGATTAAACAACATCTCTGATGTATTATAGGCTTGCAAGTCAATAATTCAGCTCATTTGAATCCGTATTCATGCAACCTTTACTTTGACCTTTATCGCATGTGTTTACTACGTGGTCAGTATGTTAATACATTAAAAAGAAAAGAAAGACTTCAGGAATAACCATTTCGTTGGCTAATGTGGCCCACAAAAAATCATTCTTATACTGATAAAACGATGAATTACATATATTTTTTTACCTATGATATGAAATTAAACAGACATAGAAAAATCATTATACGATTGCACGTGCTTCTCTGTCTTTTTATATTCATGTGTATGATTATATCGGATTATATGACCGTCGGCGTCTAGTCTATACTACCACGAAATGTGTATACATTTAATAGTGAATCTATGCAGTATTAATTGTTTCTTTTTGACTTTTTGTAATTTCGATATACTTTGTAGTAGGTTATAAATTAAATATGAGAATTTGGGTCAAAGCAGTGAACCATAATTTGACAGCTATTTCCCTTTTTAATATGTTGTTTCTTAAGACACCATAACAAAATAGAGAACTCGTTTGTTGTCGAAAATTCAATGCCTCTTTCTGGGGGAGAACTCCTCTATCAATTAAAATCACTGATGACAAATGTTAGAAAAAGAAGATGTAAAGTATCAGATTGACGATTGATTGTTGGTTGCTTAACGTGGCACTTTTCAACTAGAGGCACCAGATTTAACATCCCCATTCTAACAGGACGTACATGGCTGCGTATAAATACATCCCGCCCCACTTTGGCAAGGGTTTTCCTGCCGGTCAGAAGAAGACCAAGAGTGACCATACTTCTATTCCCCAGTCACCCATGGGGGTGTAAAGTATCAGTACCCCTTTCTCAAATCAAATCTTAAAAGGATTTGCCTGTAAAAGGCAAGGGTTTTACTGCCGGTCGGAAGAAGACCAAGAGTGACCATACTTCTATTCCCCAGTCACTCTTGGTGTGTGTAAAGTATCAGTGCCCCTTTCTCAAATCAAATCTTAAAAGAATTTGCCTGTAAAAGGCAAGGATTTTACTGCCGGTCGGAAGAAGACCAAGAGTGACCATACTTCTATTCCCCAGTCACTCTTGGGTGTGTAAAGTATCAGTGCCCCTTTCTAAAATCAAATCTTAAAAGAATTTGCTTGTAAAATGAAAAATTCTCCATCTTTGGACAATAGAATAAAAAGTTTATAGTACGATAAAGGAAATAAAAAAAAACTACTATATTCAACTCTACAACCATTCATCTTTATTGCTTTATAATATTTTATTAAAAACAATAAGCCATCCTGAGAGGAGTCAGAAAAATAGTATACCTATGTTTCAACATAGAAATGTCCCCCAAAAACAACTATTCACACGTAAATTTTGGGAGGCACACAACTCTTCTAATCTGCCCACTAGTGATTTCTATCACTTTAATTTAAATAATAGTTAGGCTCTGTCTCCTTGATCTTGCCTCTGAAATGAATCAGTGACTGGCATTTTACATTTTTAAAATATTAAAATTAGATAAGGCAGGTTTTATAAAAGTCATGTACAACCCCAACTTGTCCATGTGCCGAAAGTTTAATAAAAATATGAATATTTAAGAACGATGTGGATTAATGAAACATTAGGGTTTTGATTTAAACAGCTTTCATTAAAAAAAAATAATTGCATTTAATTCATGGGTCATTTTAGTCCTATTTGGTCCAAAAGTTTTACAAATAACTAAGGAAATATTAGGATACAAGAAAACCATGCGATATTTCACTTCGTCACATAATTGTATGCTTTGGTTGAAAACATTGTACACGATCAAAGAACAATACACGACCTTGATCAGTATCGTTTTGATTCTTTTTTAACTTTTTTAAGCTGCAAACTGATTCAACGATTTCTATAAACGGAAAACACCTTGAAATAATTATCATTACATCTTCAGATTATTTGTTTTTGCATAGATATGCATGGTCGTTGGTTTTCTGCTTTGAATTGGTTCACATTTTGACATTCCGGTGCCTTTTATAACTTACTATACGGTATTGGTTTTGCTCATGGTTGAAAGTCGTATAGCCATGGCCGTAGCGTAATGGAGGCAAATGAGCCTCACTTTTAAAACGACGATCAAACTTGAGAACAATCTATTTTCGGCAAAATTTGGCATTTTAAATTATCAATATGCGAGGTTCAAGCAATACACCATTATCATTTATCACAGTGCTTTTCCATTCGGCAGCAACGATTAGAGCTTTATCCACACCGGTCACCGGTGAACATAATGTTTCGAATACCGTTCCTGTGGTAAACAAAACATAGCTTGCTAAAGAAGGATTCATTGAAGAGAAAATTTAAAGACACTTGCTCTCATTAAAAAGTTGTGCAATACGTGAACTGATTAGATGTTTTAAAAAAGTTGACATACATTTGATGAATTTGTTGTGTGAAATGAAGACATACATGGATTTCGTTCTGTACGACAGTTTGAAAATTATTCTTCAAAATCATTACTTGTATCTATTTTTTAAAGAAAATGAAACAGATTTGAAGACTATCATATTAAGGAAACGTTCAATCTAAATTTACTTGTACACAGGCAATTGCAACCTAGCTTTTGAATATATAGAACAAGTTTGAAACCTCAAATGTTTACTTAAACTAACTTGTTTGCTCGAACAAATTCGCCTTCATATGTGTAATCTACTTCCTTTGGAAAATTCACCAAAATGCAGGAAGGGGGTATTTTATTTGTTATACGATTGTCTGACAGACAGAAGGACGCAGATAATAATTTAATCAGGCCTGAGAAATTGAACAAAAATGTTTTTGAGAAGATCACCTATATGAGGAATACCGATCTAAACATTGAATTAAATGATTTGTTACAAAGCTGTCATAGTTTGCGCTTTTGAATACAGCGTGTGTTATGCATACTGACAACGAAGCTGTACATAGCGACATAGACATCTCTTCTGTCGCTGATTCGTCCGCGTCACACTTTGTTGATCCGAATCTCCTTTAAAACGGATGAACGAAATTCCAACAAAATTTAACAGCATTTGCTAAAGGACATGCAATTGTGCACTTGCTATTGTTACTTTTGGTTACCATACCAAAACCAAAAGTATAGACTGTGCCAGTTCTGCTAAAAATGAGATGGCAGGCGACATACATCTTACTTAGAAGACTCACATATTTTGTCCAGAAAACTAAATCATCTCTTATTCAATTTATTACACAATTGCTAATTTATTCTTGCAAACCACATACAGGTAGTCATTTATAAACATTTACTTCAAATAATTTTTATCACATTGACCAGAAGGTTTAAATTAACAGAAAAACATCGCCCCAACGCTATAGAATATCGAATGTCAACGTCTCTGCGAATTCTTTCATACATGTATCTCTAGCCCTTTTAAAACTCAAATGCATATTCATGAATCAACAGTTTCGATTAAATCTCGTTCTTGCATTTTACACTCCTCAAGGTTGCAATAAAAATTCGAATTTCCAGAGTTAACTAAGATTTTTTAAAAGATTTATCGGATTCAGTGGGTGTTTGTTTATTCTACCTTGGCTAGAGGTATAGGGGAGGGTTGAAGTCTCACAAAACATGTTTAACCCCGCGGCAATTTTGCGCCTGTCCCAAGACAGGAGCCTCTGGCCTTTGTTAGTCTTGTATGTTTTTTTTTTTTATTTTAGCTCATTTATATGTTTTGGAGTTGAGTATGACGTCCATTTTCACTGAACTAGTACACATTTTTGATTAGAGGCCAGCTAAAGCCCGCCTCCGGGTGCGGGATTTTCTCGCTGTGTTGAAGACTCATTGGTGGCCTTCGGCTGTTTTCTGCTCTTTGTTCCTTTTGTTGTCTCGTTGACACATTCCCAATTTCCATTCTCAATTTTATTTGTAACTTTATTATTATAGATTAGTCACAAGTGAAACAAGATAATACCAATGCGAGATGATGTAGGAAGTCTTCAAGAAACAATAAATCTTGATGACAGAGACTTATACACTAAGTTTTTATTGTATTAGAAATACTTCTTATTCTGTCGTTGACCCACTCTCTTGTAAAAGATCTTATTATGTTTACGGCGGCTGAAAACCTTGGAACGAACTGCAATTGATGGTGATAGACTTTGTAGGCTTTATAGACTTAGCAGTTAGAAATAAACACATAATTTCATGTTATTTCTTGTTATAAATGCACCAACCGTTCCTTTAGTTTCCTGGCAGGAAAACGCAAGTTAACAGTTCAATATAACGAAATTATTTTTCGTCCCAGACCCCCTTTGCCTCACATTCTTTAGGGGTGCGCTACGGCCGTGACAGTGACCTATATTGTTGCTTAAATCCACGCCCTTTGGTCTCTGGTGGATAGCTGACTGGTATATCCTAAATTGTACACGTATCATCTTTCTACATGCCAATTTTCAACCTATTTTTAAAGTCTTGTAAGGATATACCAACGTTCGGAAGACAAGTACAGCTAAAAATAACCACTGGTTTTCTGGAAATCTTGAATAAGTATACTATGGAGCGCATTTATAATCCTCAATTTTAAATGCAAACTCGTGGACGAGTAAATTTTGGCTCAAAATGGTCTACATATATTTCTCTTTCAACAAAAGTTTCATTTCTGCAAATGTGTTGGTTAGTTTAGGTAAACAATGACATCAAAAGCACTATTTTTTGTCAGGGAAGGGCTACTTTTACATACGTTCTAAATTGGAGTGGGTGAATTGGTGGTCTGACACCAAAGACAGGCCGTAGATGCACAGGCAACTGTCTCTGAAAAAATACTTATATACTTTAAAATTAAAGTAAATAGGTGGGGTTTTTTCAGAAACAACTACCTGTGAGTAAATGTAGAGGAAATACAAGAACTACGGACACTCAAATATGATGCTATTGAAAAGTAGTTTCCGTTAACTTTTTAAATCTCATGTGTCTCCTTGAAAGAAAAAAAACTTCCTACAATTCAACATTTCGAAAGTATTATCCACAAGTGTAGGGCTTTAAGTTACATTAATGTCACAGTGTACTTCAAGAGTTCTAGTTATTGGGAAACTTTAACTTCAAGCCCTGAGATAAAATAATAATGTAAACTTTGGTGTAGATACTCGTGAAATGTACAACAAAGCACTCCATTAAGAAATTTACATTTCAAATAATTTACTAAAATTACGCATTACCTGTCCAATTGTAACAAAGCAAAATGAGCTAAATCGTCATTTTATCTTCTAGGATTAGGAACACAAGTCATTTTAATAATTCTGTTTTTAAACAATTTACACATTTAATTAACTTAAAACTCGATAAATACCAAAGGTCATTGTTGATATAGAAAGTTTCTCAAGCTCAGGACGATATCGACCAGATAAGCAACCAGTGGCTACAAACAAATACCAGGGTTCCCAGGGAAGGACATACTCCTTGGTATGATACATTGATTCAAAATTTCTCTTACCTTTCTTATGTTATATAAATATTTGTGCATCAAGTTTGTTGTTTTAACATCGGCCAAAGCTGTGGAAGAAAGAGATTACTTTTGATTTTAAAAACACACAATGATAATTAAAACAGTATTGAGAATTTTATTTTACACAATTCCATTGGTAAGTATAATTTGACGTTTTTGCACATGCATGCCAGCACATCAATAATTGTTAACTAAAAGTTTTGCGATTTTCTAGAATTAATGATCACTTATCTATAAAACATTATTGTTGATTTAAACAAACTTGGTTCTTTATGAGATATTTTGTTTAACATATTGTATATTCCTGTTTAGCATAAATTTTAACAACATGTTCAAGTTGTATAGATCGATGTTCTTCAGCAGGCTTTATCAACAGTAATAATGATTTTGAGCTTTTGATTTTGCCATTTGATAAGGGACTTTCTGATTTGAATTTTCCTTGGAGTTCGGTATTTTTGATATTTTACTTTTTACAAATACTGATACATCGTGCATGTTCTAATTATATCTTAAGCTCCATTGTGAGCTATGCAAGCGCTGTTCTTTTGAAATGTACTGTATTTGTACCCTAGCGCTTCATGGTATTGTATATCATGTACATCAATGAAAATAATGCTTTATAATTGTGTTGCGTCCGAAGCTCTTTTCTAGATTTACCTTCAATGGGAATTAAGCTGAAACCCCAAAACATTGAAAGCCAAAGGCCGATGTATTAGTGAAGATCTATATAATCTAGCCTTTTTCACGTTGAGACTGAAACCCCAAGCAAATGGAATACATTATATACTAGGAGTGATATAGCTCTTGCATAATTAGATTGGGTATGAATAAATGTTTAACAAAGAACTTGTCAGCAAAACCAACCAAATTATAAATTTTAATAAGCTTTTTTATCAAATATGATTTTAAAGTATAAAATGAAAAATATGCATATTACTTTAAGAAAATAACACATTCATTTGTATTTGTTCAAACCCATGATATATAAAACTCCACATAAATGTATACAGGTAGTTCCGTTGGTTATTTTCTAAATAGTTGACCAAATATTTCAGAACATATATTTAACCGTAATACATCACGGTAAGTGCTTTGTATCTTATTTCTATAGCAGAAATCCAGCAAAATTGAACGTGCTCATGTTTCAAATTTTTTATTTCAAAGTTATCGAACTCTTTACAGGTCGAGAATAAGGACCACCTTGTGTTGACTGGGTTTTTTCTCCAGTCTTATGTCTTGAAAACGTTGAATGGTTAATAAACATTTTTGCAACGCTTATTGTGTTCGACCAAAATGTAATTAAGTTTTGTCTAATCAGATATAGACTTCACCCTTCCTTCCACCTTCCACCGACCTTCTTCCGTCTTTTTCCCGAATTTCTCAATGATAAACAAACAAGATAATTAATCTTATGGTTATCATGAGATAAAACACTAAATTTACCCATGATCATGTTTATTATTGCGTTATTTCTTTAACCGGCACAAAATGCACAAACTACTTCATTCAAGGAAGTATTCACGGAGTTTGCCCTTGTTTTTATCCAACAAATTAAAGCAAAATCCCCTCAAGACTCACATTTTCTCTCAAATGATGTAATTTAACAACTTTGACTTAATTTCTAATAGCTGTTTTGAAAGTATGGGTCGGTTATGGTTTCAAATAGATGAAATCTGAAATATCCAACCATTCTTTTTACAAAAACTTAAGCTATGGTTCAGACAGAATTGAAGAATATAGAAGGAGAGATACTAAACAAGATATTCAAAATTTCTTTATGTAAAGAAATTATAGAAGCAAAATTTAAGAACTCATATACAAGATGTAATTTTGTATTCCTCATACATCACATAACAAATGAGAACATGAGTTTGGTAATTTGTTTTATTATACTTCACGTTAAAATGCCATAGTTTGATTGGCTAATACGAGGGTGTTAATTTACTCTATCACATGGCTGAGCGGATGACAATTTTTTTTAATGTCACCCTCTCGTCCAGACCAATCAAAAATCGATAATTTAAAGGACAATGAATTGAATTTACATCAAGTTATTAAAGACAATGCTGAAGTACTACGTTTTGGCTCATATTCTATTATTTGAAATAAAACATCTTGCTTCACTTCTGTTGATTTTTCTAATACCCGTAACGTTGTTATGTACGTGACGCCATAGAAAATACTTTTAAATAAAATTCATCTGTAAAAGACAATAATGATAGGACATTCAGTATAATAAATTAAATAACACATAGCTGAGAGGGTGATACAGCAGATTGGTACCCCTCGAAAAAGCATTGTCAGCCTTGCTTCGCCGCGGTTGACAATGTTTTCTCGGGGTAACAATCTGCTCTATCACCCTCTCAGCTATGTGTTATTTATATAATAGTTCTACCTTCCTTTTATTAAATGTTAGCGGGAAAGGTTGTCAGCAGATTCGTATGTATACCATATTTCCGTTGAAACTGATTCCAAATAATAAATTTCATAACTCATCTCCACAAATTAGGGAAATTTTTCTTAGTTATACTATTCCTATACTACTACTAATTATTATTTTTTTTATTGTTATTATTATTATTATTATTATTATTATTATTATTATTACAGATGAAATGCGCAAATATGTTATATTTTTTACTTTTCATTAATTTTGAATATATTTCAACTGTCGAATTATGTTATCATTTATTTTATTGTCGTCAGTTATTTGTGTATGTAGTGGATGTTTTTTCTTGTTTTTTATTTATTTTACTTTATGAAATAATAACTAAGTATTATCAGTGCCATTTAAAATCAATAAATTTCATTTTTTTATTTAACTAAAAAAAAATGAAAACAACACTTTATAAATGGCATGCGTCCGACGCGCTTTTCTGGATTTACCTTCAGCAGGAACGCTTAAAGCCGAACATTTGAAAGCCCGTGAATGATGTATAAGAACCAAAACAGTTGAAGAGAAATATGACAAAAAAGGACTTAGTGGTGAAAATTTACTTTATACAAAGAAAGAGATGTGTATGATTGCCAATGAGACAACTATCTACCAAAGTTCAAATGGAGTGGATGTAAGCAATTATTGGCAACCGTACATGCATATATATGGAATGTAAACTGCAACTTTTTGCGAGTATTAATCAATAATAATTAGACCTGACAGGCACTTACGTTATATATACATAACAAAAAAACCTATGGATAATAATTCCTACAAAATTAAAAGACGAGTAAAAATACCATAAATGTAAGCCTAATATTGCGACGCCCATTATCATATAGATCTTATGTATGTCAGTCGATTTATCTGTATTTATTTTCGGATAAAGTACTTTTTCAGTTGCTCAAAACTTCATAAATATAGAGATTAATTAGGTTTAAAGTAAGTAAATAAAGTCGACTGTC
Organism: Mytilus californianus; assembly: GCF_021869535.1. Lineage (NCBI taxonomy): Eukaryota > Metazoa > Mollusca > Bivalvia > Mytilida > Mytilidae > Mytilus > Mytilus californianus. The sequence goes on along the minus strand of NW_026262679.1, from coordinate 66,645,074 downwards.
TGTAAAAGGAATTCAAAGTTAGCAGGTTTAATTTGCTTCCGAACGGGATATGTATAATAGATGACTGTGCTATTACTCAACAGAATGATTAAAGACTTAAAATGAATTTTACGATTTTTTAATAAGCCTTAAACGTCTTCATAGCATAATTATAAACAGTAAATATTCGATGGGGGGAAAATGGTTATATTTTAATCACTATTAACTACACATTATTTTATCAACGGAAAGAATTGACATGTCATCATTTTTACTTAAGTTAACGTACTTCTTCGTAATTGCTGTTGAGAAAAAGAAAATAATTTTACCCCTTTCCAATATCCTTGAGAGACATTTTTAATGATATCTCTAAAAACCACTATAGTCAAGTCTTGCCACTATTTTTGTTTTTAAAAAATCGATTTTTAAAATAGAAATGCGAAATTTCAAAACAGTAACTATCAAAAACAATCATATCGCCCTCTAACAAAATCAACTTCATTTGGAATCTAGCTGGTGCATGGATAGTTGTCTAATCGCCCTCTAACAAAATCCACGTTATTTGGACTCTGGTGTATGGATTGTTGTCCACTTTCCCTCCTAACAAATTCCACGTCATTTAGACTCTGGTGTATGGATTGTTGTCTAATTGGTAATAATACCATCATCATATATCTTCTTATTATATACTGTAATATCAAGGCAACATCAATTAACCGTAAACTTCAGGATAGATATACCAACATATAACGACAAACAAAACAACACAAACACACATTCATACATAAACAAACTCACAAAAGCAAAGGTAAACAATAAGCCATACAATGCATATTTCAAACACAGCTAAACCCCTTATAACGAACTCGCAACTTGTTTCTTTTCAGCACAGTATATTTTTAATAAGCAAGTCTTAAAACGATGTCACATATTTCGTATTTGAATATGATTTGTACCAGAGACATATGTAATGCCCTATACTATCAATTATATGTCTCTGTTTATACTAACAAGAAACAAAAGCTTCTGTTTCTATTTAGCAACGGTATCTGTTATTTTTACTTCAATGAAAATGACACAATTTTATAATACTGAATAAATGTTTAATTGTTATCATAAAATTGAGAATTGAAACGAGGAATGTGCCAAAGAGACAACAACCCGACCAAAGAGCAGAAAACAGCCCAAGGCCACCAATGGATCAAACACTGATATTTCATTTTTCAACACCTATTGACCAAGCATTTTTCATTTCAGTCATATATCCGAAAAAACAATATATAAAGGGTAATTTTGCAGTACATACTTTTTGACATTTGCATTATTTTTATTGTATTTAAAAGTACTATAACCACGATGAAAAAATATTAGAATTGCCCCCTTATGTTATGAAGTTTAATCAACTATAAATCATACAATTCTTGAATAAGCCTTTTTTGCTTTGAGGGGTTAATGATACTACCACAACAAGTACTTTTTTGCCAGGTTGGTTGGTTCGATGTGTATATCCACTTAGGACACTATTTTTCATCTAAAAATGGCCGTAAGGTTCAATCCAAACATATTCATATCAATGTTTTCAATTTGTTCTCGGATTTGAAAATACTTTAAGATGATTATTATTCTAAACATGCAGGGCGTCAATTTGTTAATATAGAAATATAAACGGAGATTGGGGTAAACGAAAGTGCAGGTCAACAACAAAATGTCAACAAAAAAGGGTATAGACATTTACATTTCATTAAACGAAAATCGCCCAGAAGGTCTAAATCTCGCTGTTGAAAAAATAACATTTTCACAAATAATGTCTTTTCAGTAGGTATATTGTATTTACATAAGAGTTATTGAAAAACTGGTCATCATCGTGATATATGGACTGCCCACAGGAGAGTGGTATTGACTAAGAAAGCGATAATGACTGAGCCGTGTATTTAAAAATTCTCATATATTTAAATTGTTCAAAGCAAACTCGAGTTATTGTACGATTTCTATAGGAAAGAGTGAAGACCAGTAATAGTGATAACTATAAGTCACTGCCATTCATTTAAATGCAATTTTTCAGTATATGAATACAAAATAAAGTTTTCTATAATTTTATAACTAACGAATCGCAATTGCGTTTTATTAAAATACATTGATATTACCGGGGAGGGGGGTAAAGATTTATATAATAGTTATTGAAGAACTGGTTATTATCGTGATATATAGACTGCCCACAGGACAGTGGTATTGACTAAGACAGCGATTCAGCAACTCTCCACAAAAAACCAAATGACACAGAAATCAGCAACTATAGGTCACTATACAGCTTTCAACAATGAGCAAAGCCCATACGGCATACATATATATAGTCAGCTATAAAAGTCCTCGAAATGACAAATGTAATCTTCAGCATATAAAGACGAACTGGAGATCCACAGAATACATATGTAAATTTTCACTGGTTGTTACATATACCCTGCAAGATTATTGAATGGTAACCCTTACGATTAACCTATGCATTTTCCTGCTCTCGTGTTGCTCTGATTTTATGTATGTTGAGTCTATGCATCCAATGATCCTATGCATCCTGGAAGAGTAAGCCAGATTAAAAACAACTGCGTACAAGCTGAAGATTATCATTTGATAAAGTTGGCCACTAAATAAACTTGCACATATATGTATAATAGGATCCTGGACAATAGATGAACATATCTCTCTAATTACTTTGTAAACACTTGTATTCGGAACATCAAATCTCTCTGTAATACCACGGATAGATTCTTGGTAATCCTAGTACCATAGTTTTATGAATAACTTTTTCTCTAGAGAAATTGTTTGGCATACCAGCCCTGAATGTTAATTTGTGTGCATTCAAGCTTAGCCATCCATGTAGCAAAGTATAGCTTCAAAAGTTCCTCTCAGTCTGGTGAGTCGAAAATACTGGCGAAACTCAATGAAAGTGCAATTTGGAACAACTAATTCAACATAGCTACTACACCTATTTGCATTTTCTCAGCCGGTCTTTGACAGTGACAATAAATATTGTGCAGTTATAAATGGTTTTGTGCTAAAAGTTTCATGAATCAAATTTGCAGAGCATGACTTTTGCAGCTCTAGAAAGGAATGAAATGCTACAACAACTACTGAACTATATGATCGTTGACGGCAGTTTGTTTTATAGAAACAGAAAACAGAAGAAAGCAACATGTTTTAGGCAACAGAAACATGTTTTGGTTTTCTAAAAACATATTGTTTTTTTTTATATTACATTAAATCATGTTTCTGATTTCAAAACATTATACTGAAACATGTTACAGATTTAGGTCACGAAAGAAATGCACCCCGTCCAAACGTCTGAATCGCGATTGCGTTTTATTAAGGGGACATCACTCTAAACAGAGAAACACGCCCACTGGTCATCAACATGTAAAAGTCCGTTAACGACCGGTTTTCTGGTCCGTTTTTTTCTGTTAAAAACCGATGGAATTTTACTAAAGAATAAAGAATATCATGTGGCCCCTTGTTATCCAATAAAGGAAGCTAATTAATTCTTAACCGATATGAAATAAAGGTTGGTACAATGTATTTGTCTTTGAGATAAAAATCACGGTACAAGGGAAAGGTCAGCAATTCCAACCAATAAGGGATCGCATCTTTTGTAGTACTGGTATAAGAACATTTGTACATTTGCAAGAATATTTTGAGATTTACACCGACTGTATACATCATGCAAACCTTTCATCATACTTTTAGAGGTATTCGTTTTTCAATAAGTTATCTTCAATTATCTAGTATTGATGTAGAGTTTATATTTTTGTTAAAAATTAATATGTTGGGCCAAACAATGCTCGAATTTTTATCATCTGAACAGTCATAACTCTTTTCAACAGGACCTTTTTTAGGTTTGATAACTATAAAGTAATAATTTAGTCCGCCAGACCTGGGACATAATATATAGACGTGTTATTATACTAGTCCCAGGCCAGATTGAGTGCATGTTGTCTACATAAAACTAATCAGACCCGCTCGAACCAAACAATTGGAAGTTCAAATCAATTAAGAAGATCAAGATCATTGAAAACCAAAACTTCCATAAACTTCATTTATGCAAGTGATAACTAATTTTAACATTTTGTGAACAGTGTATATATAACAAATGATGATCGCGTCAATGATATTTCATGTCAGCATCGGAGTGTTTACTACTGCGCGATGGTGTTACCATCGGGGACGTTTTGTTCACCAGCAGTAATGTTGTACCGACCCATTGATTAAGAAAATGAAATCAAAATGATAATAGTCATAACTAAAGCTGTTTTGTTTGTTTTTGCTGTGTATTTACTGATTTTGTGTCATGGATGAATACCCCATATCCCTTGTTTTTCTATTACTCGGAAAAGAAACATTTTAATTTGTCTCTTAATTTAAAATTTCTGATGTGTTTAACTAGGTTTTAATTGTCCCTCCTTGCTAACCATTGACATGTATATAACTGACAACTTAATGAAAATGTACAATGATTCTTTCAACTGAAGGGTCGTCCAAGTAGAGCTGAAACATACTGATTACCCGAACGACGAGTACATGTCGGTGATATTTAAACTTTCCTTTCGTTTTATCTTAAGATAACCATACACATGATCTGATAAAATTGTTTAATAATAAAAATTAAAATGTGAGACATTTTTAATTTGGATCTTTTGAATTATTCTTTCACACGATAATTAAGTTTAATGTGATTGTAACGTTAGATACGTTGACTCATCTGTTTCTCCCTCTTCCTTTGCAAGAAAATTAAAAGTGAATAAAGTCTTCTACATCAATTAATGTTGTACGTTCAAAATTGCAAACAAAACATTAAATAACTATTGCACTTGATAAACTGGTGACAAAATAGAACCCATCAATGATTGAAATTTTCTCCTTGACTGAATATAAGTCGACAAAAAAGATTTAGATTAAATATAAATGATGTAAACAAACATGAAAAAAAAAGAGTTAGTATGCAACAGTTTCATTCACATTCAGTTGCAGGCAGAAGGTTACGGAGTTTTATTAAAGCTGTGTAAAGGAGTTATGTTTCCTTTCTTTTTTTAAACCTGGACAGACGCATGCTTTTGAAATGATATACTCCACTAAAGACAATATTTTTATATTGGTAAAGGAGTAGGTCGGTCCAGTAAGACCTCTTTTTGGCCCCAAAATATAGCAGTTTTACAAAATATTTAAATGTAAACTTTTAGCTATTTATTGGAAAGTAGAATACTTCTGCTACATAAATATGGGCAGTTTTTGACAATACAATGCATATATATCGGGTACTAGCATCATTAAGTCATCGGCTAAATTACTGAAATCTCCACAATTTTAGCATTTGAGTTAAATTTTAGACGGTTTCCGTCTTAAATGGAAGTGGCCGCATTTGTGTTCATTCTTAATATTTAAATGCAAGTTATATTTGATGATAATACATAACATATATAAAGGTTGAGAGTGAACACGGATGCGGCCACTTTCATTTTTGACAAAAACCATCTGAAAAGTGACATATTATGGCATATTTGATAGATTTTTCATATTTAAGCTTGAATATGAGCGTCTTTAATGATAAAATCAGTTCAAATCTGTCACATAAACTGATTGAATCGACTGAAGTAGACACTCAAGTGTTTAAAAAGTGACCAAAATCTTTCATCAGATGAACCTGAAATTTGATGCAAAAATCGGCCCTTACCGGACCTACTCCTTTCCAGTGATGATGAGTAGGGGAAAACACATCAAAAATACTATTATGCTTATTATTTGGTACGACAGACGCGCTTACCGGTGTGCTCCAAAACTTAGTAGTTGAACAATGTTAGATTACTATGAAACGTGTCATGCTTACGACTTACAGTAACACTCTGAAAATTGATATATGGAAAGATCTGTATGTGTTTTTTTTTAAATATTTTTTATCAATAACACCTTCAAACATCACTGTAGCAAGCTTCTAATCAGAATACGACAATATGTTTTTTTCACGTATATTAAAAACGGGTTATTTTAAAATATATATAATGTATTGTGGTTTCAAAATAATTTTTAATCTGTATGGTTTCTTCAATAGAAAAAAGGATGAAAAACTTTAGTTCGTAAAAAGATTATTTTGTTTTCAATTGTTCTAGACACGAGTCATTTCACTTTATTGAATTCCGTTTATGTAAAGACCAGACATCTGATTTAAAAAGTTCGTCACTTAGTGCTTACATAAGAACAAACGTACACACGCAGGAATGGCTCGCCTGTTTTACTGATCATGATTGACTATATAGTTAAAAATCTTAAAGATAAAGATTTTACTACAATCATCACATATAATCAGCATTATGAATGATCCAGTTAAATCACGTCAAGGTCGGATGAACCCTGCTCGACGAACATGTACATTTTACAATTCATTCCATACATCAACTTGACCAAATATAGTTGAACATTGCTGAGATATGGACGAGCACAAAAACTTAACCTTGATCACTGATGAAATGAGGTCAAGGTCAGGTGAATCCTGTCTGACGGACACGAAGACCTAGAAATGATCTCATATACCAAATAAAGTAATCCAATTATTATAATAAATGATAAATTCACATATTAACAACTATACAGTTTTTAAGCAGTTGCTGAACTCAACAAAGATACCAGGATTATAACTTTGTATGCCAGATGCGCGTTTCGTCTACATAAGACTTTCCAGTGGCGCTCGAATTGAACAGTTCGAAGGTCAAATCAAATGTGAAGTCGTAACATTCCGAAAGGTTGTGGTCTAAGGTAATCTCGGGAGTAGAAAACCCTTAGTGTTTCGAATAACTCAAAATTCAATATACATAAAATTTACCAAAAATAAACATATCAATGATATTGCATGTCAACACGAAAGTGCTGACTACTGGGATGGTGATACACACGGGGACAAAACGGCATCGACCCAGTGGTTGAAAAAACTTATCAAAGGTCATCGGGCTTATAATATGGTACGCCTGACGTGCGTTTCGTCTTCGTAAGATTCATCAGTGTAAAGACAATGAACATATGACAGACGATAATCCTTAAGCATGTGGATATATGATATGAAGTATCCAGGGCTTCTTCCTTCTGAAATATGAAGCTTTGTACAAATAGTTACGCCGGCGCCGCTGACTTAGCATTTCTATGTTTTGAGAAAAAAGTACATCGGTAAACAAAATTTCTACATTCCCTGAAAATAGCACCATTTTACATTTGGTAACGTTTTTGAGAAATCAAAATGAAACAAATCGACAAAAAAAAAGAAATGTTGTATGACGGCAGATTTTGCTGCGTTTTATTTTGGCGATTTTCTCGGTCTACCATATTTAAGGGCCATATATACCAATGAATAAATACACTAGAGGGAAATTAAGGAAAAGGGACCTAAATGAGCTGCTACAATCTATTACGACCAACTTTGCGATATATACTTGGAACCTTAGTTTCTATTAAAATGATACAAAGTTTTTAATTTATAATTGATTAAAAATAGAATTATATACTGAGGATTCATTATTATTCGTGGGATACCAATTTTCGTTGATTTTGTTATCAAAGCAGTCGATACTAGACAGACAGGCAATTTTATTTAAAATGTTCTAAATAGTCTTCAATGCATATTTAAGTTGTCCTCTTTGATTTTTTTCAATCATCTCATAAAAAAAGTGTTTGCTTACCTGATTTGAATACACTGTTTATACTTGTTTGTGCGAATATTAAACTGCGCACTCATAATTGACATTAATGTTGTTACTTTCTTTTTTTTTAGATAACTATTGCTTCTTCAGAAAGCAAATTATACATCGGGTTTCTGGGATATTTGAATCCAAACAACACGGACATGAGCGGAAATTGTTGTGATGACACGGTACCGCCATGTAAAGACATGTGTGACCTAATATTCAACGTTACTGTGCAGGGTATATCTATGTAAGAACTTCCTTACAAATTTAAAATATGTATTTTTTAGTGTATGTAGATTCTATTGACAAATGTTTATAACTTGTTTTTACCCATATAGTTCAATCCCCCACAACGTAATATATATTGCTAAGGTCATTTGAGTATTTTGTTTGTTTGTGTTGATGAATTTTGGTTGTCAATTGATAATTTGTTTGTTGATTAGAGCTCCACTACAGAGCGTCCTGTGAGATAATTGCCGTTAATGATTATGCTTAATTTTCAAAAGTTTTGTAGAGATTTTTCCAAAGCAGAACATATATCTTAATTTCAATTTAAAGAGTAAATTAAAAGCTCATATTATTCACATTATTCTGTTCATTGACCAGAAAGATTTGCATTATCTTAATAAGGAAAATATATTAACACAATTTTTATTTTACCAGTGAACAACAAAGCCGTAAACTCTCTACAAAACCAATAGAAAACAGTGCCGCTGAGCATTTTCAGTTGAGTAACAACAAAGATCCTGAAATAATCAACCCGCTAATGTTCACGTTTGCTACGTGGCCGGTGAGTTGAAATTAACAATTTTCAAGTTCACAAAATGTGAATGTAGAAAAGTGAGCAGAATTAAAAGAATCATGCATGGTCCATTTCCACTGAACTAGTACACATTTTTGTTTAGGGGCCAGCTGAAGCCCGCCTCCGGGTTCGGGATTTTCTCGCTGTGTTGAAGACCCATTGGTGGCCTTAGGCTGTTTCTTGCTCTTTGGTTGGGTTGTTTTCTCTTTGATACACTCCCCATTTCCATTCTCAATCTTATGATAACAACTATATACGTACGGTATGGATTGTAATGAATTTGGGTTCTAGAAAAATTTACATGGAAGTTTTTCAAAATTTCACGAGTCAAACTCTTAGGAACGTGAACGTAGTTTACAACGGTCGTATTTTTTTCCCAATGACAGCTTCATTCATATAAATAAAATAAACTTATCATAGATAGATACCAGGATTAAAAATGTGTACCCAGACGCGCGTTTCGTCTACAAAAGACTCACCAGTGACGCTCGGTTCAAAAAAGTTAAAAAGACCAAAAATAAATAAAAAATAGATAAAAATAAATAAGTATGCATGGCTATGTTGCAAATAGTACCCCCATGTACTGACAGTCCATCAATAATAAAACGTTACTGTACAAAAGGACTGACCGGCAACAGTCTTCAAAGACACCAGGCTTCTGATAAGGTTAGCTTTGACGCGCGTTTTATTTACATGTAACACTATTCAGTGGCGTTCGAATTACAACAGATGGAAGGTCAAAGCAATTTCCGTGTTGAAGAGCATTGAAAACCCCCAAAAATCCCAAAATTCGTGCCAAATTTGGGTATCTATGCGTAAGGATGGATGACCTTAGTGTTTCTAATGATTTCAACATTTTATGAACAGAAATTAAAGCAGAAAATTACCTCGATGATATTTCATTTCAATGATATTTCATATCAGCACCAGAGCCTTGGCTACTCACATGGTGATACATCCTTTGAGATGAATTAAAAGTCCACCCGGCAATGGTTTCGGTGTATCAACTCAGTGGATGTATTAAGGTCATCAAAGATACTAGGCTTATTATAAGTTAGTTAGGCAGAAGCGCGTTTCGTCTACAATTGACTCATAAGTGACTCATAAAACTGATGGAGCACAACAGTTTCAATGTTAAGGAGCATTCATAACATAAAACTTCAACAAAAAGTTGTGCCAAATCTGACTAAAGCCATCTATGTATGAGGGTAGAAACTCCTTATTGTTTCGAATGATTCTCACATTCTATGAACAGTTTGTATATAGAAAATGACTGCATCAAAGATATTTCATGTTAGCACCAAAGTGTTGACCACTAGGCTGGGAATACTGCCATTTCCAAATTAACTTGACAAAACGGAGACGTGTGATTTATATGAATATGTTGTTGGATATCTATCACCATCAATATCAGTATTTTTTATCTCATTATGCTTTCTTCTCAACAGTATGTGGTCAATATTTCGATCACAGTTCTTGATGATGACAACGGCGATGGAGGACTACAAATTGTCGACAAATTTACAGTTGCCTTAAATATTCAAAACCCATCTTGGCAGTATCATCATAAAAACGCTACTGGAACTAGGTCTCATTCATTTTCTTTGTAAGTACGTTATATGCCGTCATTATATCACATTGGTAATCTTTTGAAAGACTGGAGAAATAACAAATAAGGCATATTTATAACCACCTTCATAAATCTCTTAAAAGACATCTTTCACAAATGAATAAAGTAGCGAAAATACGTTAATTAAACAGAAATCTAACATTAAGAAAACAACCAATTTAACCTGCAGAAGTCAACATATGACAAACATGCACACCGTATGTCAAGTTCTAATCGTTTTAGATTATTTCACCAAAGTATACCATAGTTCCGCAAAAACACATACTTATCTAAAATGAACGAAAACACGACAACCACACCTGACCAGCTTTCTTGCACGAAAAGGAGTACTGAGATATGGTAAGATTAAATCAGCTTACTTGTCTCATCTTCACTGATATGATTTTAATCGGAGGAATACGTTTATGGTATAGACAAAACTCATAATAAACATTCAGCCATAGAAAAGATTTCTTTTAAAGAAATCGGTATTACAGACATTACAGACGGCAAAAACGCAGCTATGGGTCAAACAATACTAACTAATTCTTGATCAAAGAATGATTGAAATTTCTGAAAACTATCTCAGAGTAAAATATGTTGATAAGGATTAAATCTAAACCGATCTTAAAAAGCTGAATAATAAAACCGTAAGCCGTATTAAGTTTTTCCAAGGATTTGTACTTACTATACAAATTCTTGGTTTTTCACATCATTTTCAAGCATTTCACTGCAGAAAATTTTGAACTGCTCAGACTCTTCGCGTTTTAAACTGTTAAGTGGCTGGTTCGACTAGTGACCTGTCTAAAAGTTAAATCAGCTGCACTTGATTAACTGCAAGTGAAATGTATGAACAATATCGAATTTACCACAGACAATATATGAAAACTAAATTTTACTCTTAACAAGACTGAGCACTTTTATGTTATGATATATTATACACCATTAAGCCCAGAATGGCAATTTAAACTGATGTACTGTCGTATTCGGTAATGGGGTGCACCAAATGACAAATCATTGACGAAAAAGGATGTCGGGATTGTGGAATATAGACTATCACTTGTCATATGTTGCACAGATATTTTGTAACGGTCAACTAATTTGTGATGGCGTCCGTTAACCTTTCGTTGTGATTTTACAACGTTACAACTACGTACCTTTCTTGTAAGAAGCAACCTTTTATAAAAATCCAATTAGCATCACAAGATCTTAAATATCACCTCTTTCGTTTTATGTGGATATTTACAGCAATACTTTACTTTTAATAAAGTGAGAAAGAAGGCTTCTTTTAGATTAATTACAGACAATAAATACCATTACCTAAAACATAAATTGAAACTTTATAGAAAGTAAAAACACACTAATTTCTTTTCTCTTATATTATGACACTTTAAATAAAAAATGATAACATAAGTATATCATATAGTTTAACTGATAAAGAAAGGAAAGGGGAATTTAGCCATCATTGATTTTAAACCGTTACTGTGGCTATCTTTGTTTCTATCTTGATCTTGCGGTCAATTAAAAAAAATGTAACGCAATTTTTTGGGTTTAAATAGAAGACGGCCAAATCAGTGTTTCTACTGAAAATTTAACCCAATGAGAAATATTTGAAGAATTGACTGTTTCGTTTCTTTAGCACTGCCTACAAGGAAACTATTAACCACGAATTAGACAGTAGTATAACATACGACACAATATAAAAATAAGAAGATGTGGTACGATTGCCGAGCATGTTTATTGGGGGAAAACATCAATAGTTTACTACTATTATATGGTTTTCAATTATGGAAAGGCGAGAAAAGCCGTAAGCTTCCAACTAACCTCGAATCTAAACATGTTTTAAAGAAGTCATGTAGGTGAAGTTCAAGATGGAACGTTACAGAATATTTAACAGATATGATAAAATTTGAATGGCAAGGTTATAGTTATTTGTGATTTGAAATTTGTATTTTGTTTTAGATTGAGTATGATATTTCGTTATGAATGTCTGAAACCAATTCAAACTGTAAGTGGCTGCTTTAGTAGGGACTGCGTATTACATCAAAACGAATCCGAATGTATTAATATCCTGCAACCAAACAATCAAGTTAACACAACCGATATTGTGTTACAAACAACATCAAGTCCATACGAATGTGGGCGATTTGAAGTTCAAAATATGGGAAAGTTTCTGAATTGCACAACTCTAATGACAGATACAACAGAAAAAGTAACATCAGATATTACTACGCCAATGAATATTGAAGAAACAACCCAGTCCAATGAAATGACAACACAATTGAGTCAACTTACAGACTCGGTCACGACAACAAAACCAAACGATGATACAAGTACACCTAGTACAACAGATATATCAACCCAAGAGTTTTCTTCATTTAAACCACAAACTACGCATGTAGACATATCTACAATTAATCAAGGATCATCTGTGTCTTTAGTTACAAATAATTCAAAATCACAAGTAACCAGTGAATTTACGGAACCGTATACGTCAGTATACATAGTCACAACAATTGAGAAACACACTTCTTCAAGGTCATCTGCAAACTTATCATCGACAAATACAATCTCAGAATATAACAGTAAATCAACTACTGAGTCAATTAAAAATACTTTGTCATCAACGCAGGAAAATTTGTTGACAATTCAATTTTCTACAAATGATATGAACAAAACTGGAAGACCAAGTGGTCCAGGAGTAGTAAGCAGTCCCCCGACGCATTCTACAGACATACCCGATATTAATACAACGATAAAAGAAACAAACAGTGGACCAATGAAATATTGGCCTGGTATAGTTGGGGGAGTTTTAGGAGCTTGTGTAGTTGTTGCTGTAGTTTCTTACATAATATACAGTCGAAGAAGAAGGTGAGTGAAATGCAGATGAAAATAATGATCACATGTATCTGTTACGTAAAGATATTCACTAGTTGAATTACATTTGAATATTTGTACCTGAAATCTGTATTTATTTATTAATATGCAGTATTAAGAAGAAGTTGGGAGCATTAAAAAAAATCTCACTGTAAACAAATCTGTATCCGCCTGCACTGTGTCCAGCACCCTAGACCACTCGGCCAACTAAGGCTTTAAAATATAGATTTCGTTAGTCGAGTAATGCTATCGGTGTGAATATGTCTGTATATAAACAAATCATACCAGGCTTAAAATTTTGTACACCAACTGACGCGCGTTTCGTCTACAAAAGTGACGCTCGAATCAAAAAGTTAAAGACGAAGTTGAACAGCCAAACTTCTAATCAGTCACACCGAAATCTCCTGACCACACTATGCCAGAATGGGTGATTTGTGCTGAGCAAAAATAAGAATTGTCTCTCTTTTTTTTCTGTCCTGAAAATTACCAACCCTTTTTTTCATTTTCAGTTTTATTATACAGTATTATAAAAACATGCATTTTTTTTATTTTGTAGAATGAATAAAAGAAATAATGATATATACAATGTGAACCCGAAAAGATGGGTGCTTGAACCTCCAGAAGAGAATGGCACATCTGGAAAATCTGAAATAGCATTGGAGACTGAACAAGTTTGAAGATGAAAGTTAAAAAAAACTGTTCTTATTAACTGTGATAAGTTTCTGTGCTGTGGTACAAAATTAGCACTGAGATTGCGAGGGCGCAAGATATTTGCGTGACCATGGTATCATTAGGTCAAAAATATGGTAGTCAAGTTTACACTTAGGCTTATGGTATTTTCAGATACTAGTCTAGTAGAAAACTAATACAACTAAAAATAATGCAATTATCAATTTTAGACAATAACAGTTGTCATGTTTTGAGACAGTTTTTAGTTTAGAATATATAATTATTCACTAACCCGGTTCAACGGGGTAATTTATTAATCAATTTTTGCATACATGACAAGACAACAATTAAAAAACCTTATCATTAGTGAGAAGTTGAACAAACGAATCAATGGATGAAATGTAATCAAAGTTTGTAGTAACATGAATGTAGTGTTCATTACAGTTATATAATTAATTTTCAAAATCTATTGGATATTTTTTTAAAAACAAGAAAAAAAATGTAAATGAGAATCCTACATAGATTTTCTGCTGCACATGATATGAAGAAAACTTCATTGTTCGAAGTATGAAGTTACAAAATGTACTCATTCGTTTAAAGTCCAGTATGATTATATATAGTTAAAACATAAACATAAAAGGAAGAAAGCAAGGAACATTGGAATCTTTGAAACTTTAAAAGAATGTGAACGTTTCTGAGTTCATTTATATCTAAACACAAGTTTACGAGTATGTAGTATAACGAAATCAGAGTTCTATATTTTAATTAGATTGATCTAAACACCACTGTTCTTAATGTTTCTATATATTTGCGTTAATGTGTATACTGAAATTTATACTTAACAATATGTTTGGTCAAATCATTTTACCAATAACAGTGCAACATAGTACTCCTTTTTTTCAAACGTAGGTTCCAAATCGAATTGAGACGATTTATGCTCCAAAAAATTAAATCCCTTTTCGTTTTGAAGCTCTTTGTGTTTTCATTTATCTTTTCAAACTTTTGACATTGTTTATATCTATCTCTTCAAAACGAAGTATTCGAATATTCGACATAGTTTAATTTCGGTGGGCCAAACTAGCTTTAGCCTGGCATCCTGGCCTGGCTTCGAGTCGAGCAGTGATTGAAGATCCCTGGCTAAACTGGCTTCTGTAGCTTTCAGTTGTTATTTCGAACGTAGTATATTCTGTATGACTGATTTTGATTTAAAAGTCGTTTTGTTTTAAAGTGATTTTATGATGCTGTACATTGTGCTTGTATATTTTTTCGAGTAAAAAAAATCAGAACCTAACTTTAATATGTCGCTGGCGATTAAGTGATTCTGATTGAAATGTTTATTTTATTTAAATTGCAATAATAGTTGATGTTCATGAAAATCTGTCACATACTAGTTTATCATACAGCGCGGTAACATAATCAAAATTCAATACTTAGCAAACAAAGAATTATATCAATTCAAGATTATATATATTAATATATAATCTTTTTTGTGTTTGAAGAAACTAGGAAATTTAAACAGATAACAGAAATTACATATTATCGGCTGTGTATGAATCAATCAAGCTCAGACTACTATTAGTAATAAAAGTCTCAGCATCAAGAAATACTGGATCATGATCATTCAAAATATTTGTAGCATTCATCTGTAAATGTTCATAATATTGTTTTGAACTACTCATATTAATTAAAATATATATTTAAATTATATTGCTTCATTTAAATTGATTGTTGATAATTGCTGCCTAGGCCATTCAGTAAGTCGATTAAAATGACACAGAGATGTACCTTCCATGACCTGGAAACGCATCGGTAATCACATGGTAGCATGCTTTCCTCGTGTCGTGGGTTCTACCCTGGCTAGCCGAATTGCAATATATTCGAACTAGTAGTCGAACTTTTATAATATGATAAATACCGTATGTTTGTTTTGGCGTACAGTTGCCCATATTCAAGCTTTGAATTTGTGGCTAAAAACTAGAGCATCTAAAGAGCCTGTGTTGCTCACCTAGGTCTATGTGCGTCTCCATAGAGCACTCTCCAACATTGTGAACTAGAATAGAATTGATGATCTTGTATTGCTGATGGGTTTTCTGTTTACAGTTTCTATTGATCTTCTTTATATGGCAAGCCGTTGTGGAATTTATTCCCTATTTATTAATATTAAAAAATCATTTGTTAATATTAAAAAATATTTTTTAATATTAATAAATCGATTTTTTAATATTAATAAATATTTTTTAATATTAATAAATAGGTAATTTTTAATATTAATAAATGGGTTTTATTTATTAATATATGATATTCAATTTTTAATATTAAATATTCGATTTATTAATATTAAAAAATAATTTGTAATATTAAAAAATAGATCCTATTTATTAATATTAAAAAATCATTTTTTAATATTAATAAATCATTTTTCAATATTAAAAATTCATTTTCTAATATTAATAAATGGTCTTATTTTTTAATATTAAAAAATGAATATTTAATATTAAATATTCAGCTTGATTTTTTAATATTAAAAAATCATTTTCTAATATTAATAAATACGCCACCTATATATAAGAGTTGTTTGAGCGCTTTTATATACGATGATCATACGTTACTGCAAGCATGTAGCTGAACTAGATCAGTGGAAAATATGAATAACAAAAATATCTACGAAACACCGGCTTTTATCCTGCTATCAACTAATTGTTGCATAAATAACAAGTTCAAAAATAAAGTTTTGTTTATTTTTACTTGTATAAATAAAGCCTCTTGTACTCCACCTCCATATTGAGCAAACGGTAATGAGAATATTTCTGTTTCTGCCGTGACAGTTCAATTTCGATCAACTTCGCGGTTTAGCGGTTAAAACTATGTAGATTTCTTTAAAAAATGTAAAAATTCAGACTTGGATTTAAAAACTAACCATTAAAACGTCAGTTATAAATTGTAGGATATAAACAATAAATGTACATTGTCGGAAATACTAAATGTATGTGTACTCGCTACCATTGTTTTATATGTCTCTGTCGCTACCAAGGATTTGTATTGTCTCACTATACAAATCCTTGTCGCTACTAAGAAAGAAGAGAAAACCTGGAAAAGAGTTGCTGTCGTTCTGTTTCTAAATCTTGAACAAAATAAGTTTGATTTTAACAGGTAAATGTAATTACAGGTGACCAGATTATCAAAGCTTTACCTGTTATATTCATGATTTTGACATACGTTTAATTTCAATAACAACTACCCCCAATAAATGGCAAGCTGACATAACAGGAAAAAAGTAATAAAAGTTATTTTTATGACTATTCAAAACAATAAATTAATTCATACACGAAAACGAAATTTTGAAAGATTTATATTCTTACGGTTGCTGTTTTTTTTTTATCTTTTTCTCTAATCTTTTTCTCTAATCTTTTATTCTAATAATCACTTTTACATTGACTTGCATATTTTAACACACGACAAAAATCACAATCCAGTGCGGATAAGAAAACAGTTTTTTTGATTAAATTTAAGAAAGGACTTATCTTTTTAGACAATCAGTTGGGTTTTTTATTACTGAAATCTATAAAACATTTTTTTTCATAATATTTTATGAAAATACAAGTTAAAAACATTACTAAACATAAACATATTAATAAAAAGCTGCCCATTTAATAGAAAAACATGGTAATAAAAAAAAGGTCCCAGAAAATAAGCCTTCTACAATAATTATTGTATATTACCTCTATGTGGTTAGGTGACGTCCCATAATTAATTTAGAGCTCTTCAAACTAGACGAAGAACATTAAGAAAAGAAAGTTCAGTGAAAATGGACTTCACACTAAACTCCAAAACATATGAATAAACTAAAGTTAAAAAGCATACAAGACTAACAAAGGCTAGAGGCTCCTGACTTGGGACAGGAGCAAAAATGCGGCGGGGTTAAACATATATTGTGAGATCTCAACCTAGCCAATGTAGAATAAAGAATACGATATATGCAAAATATACAAGTGTTATAAGTCTAGACCACACAAGCGGCGACCAAAGACACCGGTCATCGTTAATTGATGTAAAAAAGGGAGATATAGAAACCATTTCATCCAAAAGGTATAAAATAAGAGAGTTTATCATAAATACATTTTTCAAGGCCATACATTTCACGGCATGATGATACACTTTTATTACAGTTACTTATCGGGGTTATCTAGACGGCAACAGGTATATTTTCATTTTCATCAAACAACCCAACGAAACATATTCCCAAAAGACAGCTGTACAGTCCTTTTTTCCTGCACCTTTTTTATTGCACCATGTGCACTTTTTGTTCCTCATAGCAATTTAAGATTCGTATAAAGTAAGAAAATTTCTGTAGATGCTTTGTTTTTGTCCAAAATAAAATTTGATAAAGCAAAGCATATATTGACATTTCTGAAATAGAGATTTAAAAAAATATTATTTCCTTACAAAAAAATGATTATAAGGTCCTTTGTGGTCCTATGTGCTACATTGTGCTTTTTTGTGCTCAAATGAGGTCCTTTGTGGTGTTTAAGAGACAACAAAAAACATGCTGTCATAGTGAATTGGAATGTAGAAAAATAAGTCTCAGAAAAAATAACTGTGTAAGATATTTTTTAATAAATTTGGTTTATAATTTTTAAATGTATAAATGATTTGGTCCATAATAGAGGTCATGCATAACTCTACCTATACCTCTATAACATGGCCCATGTGGTGAATCATTTACTTTGGCCAGCAGGTGATAGTTTATGTGGTCTTTGTGACAAACCAGACACCTCCTACCATATGCTTCAAAATTTTTACAGGTCTAGTGCTATGGGTAATTTTAGAGACCATGCCTACCTCTACTTCTGGTAACCGTGGGCCACATGGAAAATATCTTAGTTTGGCCAGTGGGGAATAGGAAAGTTGGCATATTTGCCATACCAGGATACCCAAACTCCCATTCTTTGCTGACACACACGTATGGGTCTAAGCTTTAATTGCTTTCAGACATGCCAACCTCTACCTCTATTCCCATGGCCCACGTAGAAAATCTCTTAATTTGGACAGCAGGCAATATAAAAGTTGGACTATGCAACATTCCGGGTCCCCATTAACCTTTGCTGACAAACTCGTACAGTTGTAGGGTTTTAAATGCTATATTCCATTTTAGAGACCATTACCATTTTCTAATACCATGGCCCCAATGGAGATTCTCTTAGTTTTCCCAGCGGGCAATAGTAGAGATAAAACAAGAATATGTCCATAGTACACGGATGCCCAACTCGCACTATCATTTCTATGTTCAGTGGACCGTGAAATTGGGGTAAAATCTCTAATTTGGCATTAAAATTATAGATCATATCATAGGGAACATGTGTACTGAATTTCAAGTTGATTGGACATCACCTTCATCAAAAACTACCTTGACCAAAAACTTTAACCTGAAGCGGGACGGACGAACGGACGAACGGACGCACAGACCAGAAAACATAATGCCCCTCTACTATCGTAGGTGGGGCATAAAAATAAATTGAGGATGGAAATGGGGAAAATGTCAAAGAGACAACAGCCCGACCATAGAGCAGAAAACAGCCGAAGGCCACCAATGGGTCTTCAACACAGCGAGAAAATCCCCCTTCAGCTATGTGCCATACAAGAATACCCCAATCCCCTTCTCTTTCCTGACACACTCCTAAGGGTATAAGTGCTATGGAACATTTTAGAGGCCATACCTACCTTTATTTCTGGTACCTGCTATAACTATAGGACATTCAACAAGTACCTGCCATGACTATATGATATTCAACAAGTACCTGCTTTAACTTTAGGACATTCAATAAATACCTGCTATAATTATAGGACATTCAACAAGTACCTGCTATAGCAATAGGATATCCAACAAGTACCTGTATAACTATAGGACATTCAACAAGTACCTGCCATGACTATATGATATTCAACAAGTACCCGCTATAACTTTAGGACATTCAATAAGTACCTGCTATAACTATAGGACATTCAACAAGTACCTGCTATGACTATAAGACATTCAACAAGTACCTGCTATATATATAGGATATTCAACACGTAACTCCTAAATATATAGGCTATTCAACAACTACCTACTATACCAATATGATTTTCAATAAGTACTTGCTATAAATATAGGATATTCAACAAGTACCTGTTATAAATATAGGACATTCAACAAGTTCATACTATAAAAAAGCATATTCAACACGTAACTGCTATATGTCTAGGACATTCAACAAGAGCCTACTATACCGAGAGGATATTCAAAAAGTACCTGCTATAGATATAGGAAATTCATCGAGTACCTGCTATAACAATTAGACATTCAACAAGTACCTGCTATATGTATAGGACATTCAAAAGGTTCCTACTATAACAATAAGAAATTCAACACGTACCTGCTATATCTATATGAAATTCAACAAGTACCTGCTATAGCTATAGTATAATCAACAGGTACCTGCTATATGTAAAGAACATTCATCAACTACCTAGTAATAATATTGGACATTCATCATCTACCTAGTAATAATATTGGACATTCATCAATTACCGGCTTGAACTATGATATACAACAAGTTCCTACTATAACAAAAAGAAATTCAACACGTACCTGCTATATATATATGAAATTCAACAAGTACCTGCTATAGCTATAGTATAATCAACAGGTACCTGCTATATGTAAAGAACATTAATCAACTACCTAGTAATAATATTGGACATTCATCAACTACCTAGTAATAATATTGGACATTCATCAATTACCGGCTTAAACTATGATATCCAACAAGTTCCTACTATAACAAAAGGAAATTCAACACGTACCTGCTATATAAATAGGACATTCTATGAGTACCTACTTTACAAATAGGATATTCAACAGGTACCTGCTAAAGCTATAGGACATTCAACAAGTACCTGCTATAGCAATATGACATTCAACAAGTACCTGTTATAACTATAGGACATTCAACAAGTACCTTCTACAACTATAGGACATTCAACAAGAACCTGCTATAACTATAAGACATTCAACAAGTACCTGCTATATCTATAGGATATTCAACTACAACATACTATACCAATAGGATATTCAACTACAACATACTATACCAATAGGATATTCAACACGCCTATTATAGCTATTGAAAATTCAACAAGTATGTGCTATATCTATAGGACATTCAACAAGTACCTGCTATATTTATAGGACATTCAACTAGAACCTACTTTACCAATATGATATTCAACAAGTACCTGCTATTAATACAGGACATTCAACAAATACCTGATATAACTATAGGACATTCAACAAGTACCTACTATATCTGTTGGACATTCAATAAGAACCTTCTATACCAATAGGATATTCAACAAGTACCTGTTATAGCAATAGGACATCAAACAAGTTTTCATACTATAAAAAAGCAAATTTAACAAGTAACTGCTATATGTCTAGGACATTCAACAAGAGCCTACTATACCGATAGGATATTCAAAAAGTCACTGCTATAGATATAGGAAATTCATCGAGTACCTGCTATAACTTTAGGACATTCAACAAGTAACTGCTATATCTATAGGACATTCAACAAGTACCTGCTATATTTATAGGACATTCAACTAGAACCTACTTTACCAATAGGATATTCAACAAGTACCTGCTATTAATACAGGACATTCAACAAATACCTGATATAACTATAGGACATTCAACAAGTACCTACTATATCTGTTGGACATTCAATAAGAACCTTCTATACCAATAGGATATTCAACAAGTACCTGCTATAGCAATAGGACATCAAACAAGTTTTCATACTATAAAAAAGCAAATTTAACAAGTAACTGCTATGTGTCTAGGACATTCAACAAGAGCCTACTATACCGATAGGATATTCAAAAAGTCACTGCTATAGATAAAGGAAATTCATCGAGTACCTGCTATAACTTTAGGACATTCAAAAAGTAACTGCTATAACTATAGGACATTCAACAAGTACCTCCTATAACTATAGGACATTCAAAAAGTACCTGATATGACTATAAGACATTCAACAAGTACCTACTAAAGCTATAGGATATTCAACACGTAACTCCTTAATCTATAGGCCATTCAACAAGAACCTGCTATACCAATATGATTTTCATAAAGTTCCTACTATAACAATAAGAAATTCAACACGTACCTGCTATATCTATAGGAAATTCAACAAGTACCTGCTATAGCTATAGTATAATCAACAGGTACCTGCTATAGCTATAGTATAATCAACAGATACCTGCTATATGTAAAGAACATTCATCAACTACCTAGTAATATTATTGGACATTCATCAACTACCTAGTAATAATATTGAACATTCATCAACTACCTAGTAATAATATTGGACATTCATCAACTACCTAGTAATAATATTGGACATTCATCAATTACCGACTAGAACTATGATATTCAACAAGTTCCTACTATAACAAAAGGAAATTCAACACGTACCTGCTATATATATAGGACATTCTATGAGTACCTACTTTACCAATAGGATATTCAACAGGTACCTGCTAAAACTATATGACATTCAACAAGTACCTGCTATAACTATAGGACATTCAAAAAGTACCTGATATGACTATAAGACATTCAACAAGTACCTGCTAAAGCTATATGATATTCAACACGTAACTCCTTAATCTATAGGCCATTCAACAAGAACCTACTATACCAATATGATTTTCATAAAGTTCCTACTATAACAATAAGAAATTCAACACGTACCTGCTATATCTATAGGAAATTCAACAAGTACCTGCTATAGCTATAGTATAATCAACAAGTACCTGCTATAGCTATAGTATAATCAACAGATACCTGCTATATGTAAAGAACATTCATCAACTACCTAGTAATAATATTGGACATTCATCAACTACCTAGTAATAATATTGGACATTCATCAACTACCTAGTAATAATATTGGACATTCATCAATTTCCGACTAGAACTATGATATTCAACAAGTTCCTACTATAACAAAAGGAAATTCAACACGTACCTGCTATATATGTAGGACATTCTATGAGTACCTACTTTACCAATATGATATTCAACAGGTACCTGCTAAAACTATATGACATTCAACAAGTACCTGCTATAGCAATATGACATTCAACAAGTACCTGATATAACTATATATAGGACATTCAACAAGTACCTACTATATCTGTAGGATATTCAATAAGAACCTAGTATACCGATAGGATATTCAACAAGTACCTGCTATAGCTATAGGACATTCAACAAGTACCTGCTATAACTATAGGACATTCATCAAGGACCTGCTACAAATATTGGACAATTATCGAATACCTTCTTTTAATTGAGGACATTTAGCAAGTACCTCATTTGACTATAAGACATTTAACAAGTACCTAGACTTTATATACACTGGTATAGGTGGTTATAATAGACCCCGCCATGAAAAATGAAACAATGTTACTTAGAAAACTAACGGCTTTTTACGAAATAAAATATCATGACAGACAGGAACCAACGACAACCACTGAACTACGGCTCATGACTTAGACAATGTACCGGAGTAAAACATTAAACATGTATGTGAGAACCCATTAACCCATTAACCTTTGACAGTGGTATAACGGCACAACATAAGAACAAACTATATAAACTCTTGTTTAATCAATCATTATTATATTTGTTTATGATGATAACGCTGTGTATCACACACTATAATCAGCATCCACTTCACAAGGTTTTCACTACCTATAACCGAGTACGGCAGAAAGTGATTTTCCCCCGATTATAGTACTGATTTTCCTCGATTTTGTACTGTAAAAATGTATGAATGAAATGGAAGGTTGCATAATTATTGACACAGATTTTCTTTAATTCATATATAATTACCCTTTTGATGTTCTCTACATAGGAAAATCGGGAAAAATCAGTAATCAATCGGGGAAAATCAGTACTGTAATCGGGGGAAAATCACTTTCTGCCGTACTCGGTTACAGGCAGTGGTTTTTTTCTGGGTATGAATTAAGTTTTATGATAAACTTGATGAAATTTGGATACTACGGAATCATATTTGGGACAAACTTGAATTAAAATTGGCATTGAACTTTTGTTTCAAATTCGAAATTTTGACAAATCAAATCTTATTGAAACATCGAATTTTCAACTTTTCAAATCTCGAAATTTTGACTTTAATTGGAAATTTTAGCTATTAGAAATTTTGAAATTGTGGCTTTTAGAAAGTTGAAAGTTTGACTTTTTGAAAAGTCGAAATTTCAGCTTTATAAAGTCAAAATTTAGACTTTAAACTCAAAATTTCAAGTTTTAGAATCTGGAAATTTCAACTTCTCAGTATTTATATGTTTATATGTTCTAAAACTAGAAAACTGAGGAGCTCATGAGTCGTCCTGAATATGCATGGCATATTTTGCCACTTGATTTACCATTGTTTCAACAAGGCAAAGTCGTTGACCTGCTTTTGGGATACCGAACAGGACTTTTAACCCAATCATAAAACATAGGATGCAAAATGTCCTTAGATGTGAGGACCCTATGACAGAGTCGTGGACACTAAAACATGGAATATGGGAAAATAACATTTTTTTTTTCTGTCAACACGCATGCTCCTTCCGAATTAAACTCTTCAATCTTAAATGTTAATCCATATCATTATTAAAGAGAACAAAACTATTTCTGAATATAAATTGACAAAATGTTTGGATGACGCTTTATTTATTTATTTGCGTCCATGTCATCTCCTTCTAAAATTGTAATAGCTGTGTTTGAATACTTATATTAAAGTTGTAATACTTTTTAAAAAAGTCGATATTTCAAGATTTCAAAAGTCAAAATTTCAGATTACAGTCAAAATTTCGAGATTTGAAAAGTCAAAAATTTGAGTTAAAGTCGAAATTTTTAGATTTGACATGTCAAAAGTTCGACTTCGAAACAAATGTGCCCATTTTATTTTTTACTATGTCCCTATATTTTTCTTATTGTTGATGGACGAACATTTGTCTATAATTGCTTACACCCAATTCATTTGAACTTTGGTGGAATAGTTGTCTTATTGGCAATCATATATTACCACATAACACCTCCTTATTCTTTATATTGATATAAAGAAATATCGTGTCACTGTACTACTAGTTTAACCTAAACACGTTTCAAATTTTTGACAGAAGAAACAAGGTAACTGTATGCATGTGACTAATAGTTTGTATGTTTGCGTAGTCCAGACTCCAGGTTACGGAAATCGTATTACAGATATTTGAAATGTAAAAAATGGAAGGGTTGAAATTCCGTGTCCTATTTGACTAACAAAAAAATACCTACAAATCGCTTATGTTGGCCCAAGTAAATAAATCGATCGAGAATTTAGTCAGTGGTAAACATGAATGTGACACTATGTTTTGATTTTTTCATGAACTTAAATATTGATATGAATAGATCTTTTCAAGGCTCTGATGGGGACAATGCAGAATATTTAACCACGTGGCTATCACCAGAAGAGTAAAAAATTTACATTCAGAGTGGTACACTGAATAAATTCCACAACGGCTTGCCATACGAAAGAGTTGCTTAGTCTATATGTTTGCCAAATA
Source organism: Mytilus californianus (assembly GCF_021869535.1). Taxonomy (NCBI): domain Eukaryota; kingdom Metazoa; phylum Mollusca; class Bivalvia; order Mytilida; family Mytilidae; genus Mytilus; species Mytilus californianus. The sequence continues at coordinate 66,619,774 of NW_026262679.1, read as the reverse complement.
TTGGTCAATGCTAATTTGTTTTGTTCCTAATACGCTTCCGTGGGATTGAGTCCATTCACATGGATCAAATTATAATTTGAAATTATTTTGGCAAATTTAATGCACGATTTTAAAAGAAAATTTAATTCAAAATTCAATATTTAATGGTTTATATTCATTAAATAGTTCGAACTTTCCTTAATTACTTGTCTGGGTCGATATAAGATGGTCCGAGTTGACTTAACATAGGCGGTCCAAAATGTCTCCGGACCGACTTGTCCAATAATCATCATTAAAGCGTTTGACAGATAAATGATTGGTTTGCCTTATATTAAACGCTAAGGTAACATTGATGTTGATTTTTTAATATTAAAAAATCAGCGTATTATTTAATATTAAAAATTCATTTATTAATATTAAAATATCAGACTGAATATTTAATATTAAAAAATGATTTTTTAATATTAATAAATGATTTTTTAATATTAAATATTCATTTATTAATATTAAAAAATGACAGTATTTTTTAATATTAAAAAATCGATTTATTAATATTAAAAATTGATTTTGTAATATTAAAAAATCATTTTTTAATATTAATAAATGATTTATTAATATTAATAAATAGGGAATAAATTCCACAACGGCTTGCCATATCTTTACCCCCCCCCCCCCCCCCCCCACCTTTTCCCAAAAAAAGGGCAATCACTCCTATAAGATTCGACTACCGATTTTGACAAAATTTGTATATCTGTCTTGCTGTTTATTTTTGCCAATTAAAGTGTCTTTTCATCTTTTATAGTTTTCAAGATGAAAGGCAAAAACCCCCCAAAAAAATGGTAGAGTGAGAACTCCAATTAGTCTACTGAGGATTCAAGCCATGTTGATTTGTTTGTATGTCTTAGTGATCAGTTTTGCTTTTACAAATGTCTATCTATCTATTATAGTTTTCAAGATGTTAGGCAAAAACACTGAAAATTGGTAAAACTAGTTATCAAAGACCAATAACTTCAGTTAGGAGTCGATCGGTGATTTCGACTTATTAAAAGATATTGTCTTGCTGATAATTTTTTGTTTTTAAAGTTTCTATCTATCTATTACAGCTTTTAAGATATTAGGCAATTTTACCCCTATGTTCTACTTTAAGCCGTGGCGGCCATGTTGGTTGGCCGGCGATGTCATCAGACACATTTTTTAACCAGATACCCCAATGATTTTGGCCAAGCTTGGTTAAATTTGGCCCAGCAGTTTCAGAGCAGAAGATTTTTATAAAAGTTAATGGACGCCAAGTGATGAGAAAATTACACTTGGCTCTACTTCAAGCGAGCAAAAAAAATCGAACTCAGCTTTTAATGATGAAGAATACCGTCTGGCTGTCCTGATTTTGGTTTCGGGACAAAAACTGTTTCCAGCCATCAAACTTGAGACTTTGAAATTGCCATTTGCTGCTTTACCGGCATTTATTAGTAAGGGCAAAGCCTGATCAGATAAATTGGAATAGTGTGTCTGAGCTGGGACTATTATACTAACTATTATACTATTAGTATAATAGTCCCAGGTCTGAGTAGGATACATGAGCTAGCACGTTTAACTTCTGAATTAGCGTGTCGGTCTTGTAAGGTATATACATCGGACTGTAGGGAGTTAATTTAGAAGTCCACTAAAGATTTGACATATATTTGCTTTTACAGTTTTTATCTAGCTATAATAGTTTTCAAGGTAATAGCCAAAACTATTGCAAGCCGTTTTACTATTTATTCCATAGTTAGGGGGTGTGGTTATATAATCTCCATGGAAATGAAACTTGCAAATGCCAATACATTTGCATACTGAATATCATTGACTTAACATTAGTGGTTCATCTTAAACTGACCTAATAACAAACTAATACATGTAAACTAAGCAAAAGTTTCAAAGTCAAAGACCATGACTGAGGGGTAAGAACCAAATATTCTCCATGGAAATGAGATGTGCTAATGCTTATACAACTGCATACCAATTATCATTGACCTACCTCTACCTCTAATTAAGGTTCCCCTTAAACTGACCTAATCATAAACTAATACATGAAAACTAAGCAAAAGTTCAAAGTCAATAGACCTTGACTGAGGAGGCGAGGCCAAATAATCTCCATGGTAATGAGATGTGGCAATGCTAATACAACTGCATACCAAATATCATTGACCTACCACTAGTGGTTCCCCATAAACTGACCTAATCACAAACTAATACATGTAAACTAAGCAAAGTTTCAAAGTCCATAGACCTTGACTGACAGGCGGGGCCAAATAATCTCCATGGTAATGAGATGTGTTAATGCTAATACAACTGCATACCAAATATCATTGACCTACCACTAGTGGTTCACCATGAACTAGAAAATCACAAACTAATACATTGTTGACGCTCCACAGACGCCAGAAATAGCATAACTATGTCTCACTTTTTGACTCCGTCAAGGCGAGACAAAAACCATAGGTTACAGGCTTTATTAGTTTTTGCAAGGAAACAACTGGAATAGCCCACCCAATGGCTGTACAACCCCCAAATCATTTACATTTCCATCGGAAAACCTGGCTAAAAATGTAAGCTTTAATATATTTTGAAAAAATGTATTGGAATTTTGTCTGAGTTATCTGATATTTCCTGTAATTCTTCATTAATACTGTCTCTAGATAAATATATCTTTTACTTTCTACCATTTTGGAATATTTGCTTCTTCACATCAGATATTTTCTTTACATAAATGATCACTAGTGAGATCAATGGCAATCTGTCCAAACAGAAATACCAATAATGACTGTTTTTTTAATCTAAACCCTTTATCTAATAATAATTGTTTTTCACCAGCAGGAGGAAGTTCCAAGTAATGAATAAAAAACTAAGAGGTTTTTAAGAGCTGGTGTAGCTCACATAGGTCTATGCACATCTTCAACAATGGACTCTCTGCAACATTGTGAATTAGAATAAAATTCATGACAAAAATCTTCTATTTTAGTTGATCTGGTATTGCTGAAAATGTTTTCTGCTTACAGTTTCTCTCTATTTTCTTCAGTATTTGCAAAAAAAATAAATGGAGAATGTGTCCATGGGACACACACAGATGATGCCCCCGCTTGCATATAACGTTATAAAGGGACCTAACTCAAGAACTGTAAAAGTGACGCTACCCAAATTTGTACTTAATCTGAGTTTTGTGGTAATAAGTATTGTGTACAAGTTTCATAACATTTGGTTGAGGCAAACTGAAGTAAGAAAACGGAAATGAAAAATTCAGCAATTTTTCCATTTGTAAAGGGGCTTAACTCTAGAATGGTACAAGTGACGCCACCAAAATTCAAACTTGATCTGTGTTTAGTGGTAATAAGCATTGTGTATAAGTTTCATAACATTTGGTTGAGGCAAACTAAAGTTAGAGAACGGAAACCAATTTTGGGACGTACGGACGTACGTACAGACTGACAAGGGTAAAACTTAATGCCCCCTCCGCTACGGCAGAGGCATAATAAAAAAAAAAAAAAAAAAAAATGGTAAAAAAATTATCAATGAAGGCAATCACTACTATATAGAGTACAGCAAAATTTTTCCTATTTGTAGATCTTGTCTTGCTGATAATTTTTGTTATTTAAAGTGTCTGTCTTGTTGATAATTTTTTTTAAAGTGTCTATCTTTTATAGTTTTCAAGATAGTAGGCAAAAACGTAATATATTGGTAAAATTCATCATTAAAGAGCAAGTACTGATGATTTTGGCTATTTGACTTATTAGTAGATCAAGTCTTGCTGATCATTTTTGCTTTATTATGTTTCTACCTATCTATCTTTTAAAATTTTTTGGGATATTAGGCAAAAACGCAAAAAGAAAGTATAAAAAAACATTCTAAAAAAAAAAGTATAACAAAAATACCAAACTCCAAGGAAAATTCAACAACAGAAAGTCTCTTATCAACGGGCAATAACTCCAATAAGGGGTCATCAGACGATTTCAAGACTTTGCTTATTAGTAGATCCTGTCTTGATGTTCATTTTTGCTTATTTAAGTTTCTATCTGTCTACAATATTTTTTCAGATATTAGGCAAGAACGCCAAAAAAAAAAAACGTCATTAAAGGGCAAAAACTCCAATAAAGAGTCATCTATTGATTTCCACTATGCAGTTTTATATGTAGATCTTGTCTTGTTGATCAATTTTCGTATCAAGTATCTCCCTATCTATTCTAGTTTTTCAGATATTGGGCAAACATGAAAAAAATCGGTAAAATTCGTCATTTAATGGCAATAACTCATATAAGAAGTCGTCTGACAGTTTAATGAAAATGGACAATATGTAGATCTCATTTTGAAAATTTTTGCCACAGACAGAGTTTCTCTATTCATAGCGGTTTTCAAGATAATAGACCAATAGATATAAGAAGATGTGGTATGAGTGCCAAAGAGACAACTCTCCATCAAAGTCAAAATTTATAAAAATAAACCATTATAGGTCAAAGTACGGTCTTCAACACGGAGCCTTGGCTCACACCGAACAGCAAGCTATAAAGGGCCTCAAAAATTACTAGTGTAAAACCATTCAAACGGGAAAACCAACGGTCTAATCTATATAAAAAATGAGAAACACTTATGAACCACATCAACAAACGACAACTACTGAACATCAGATTCCTGACTTAGGACAGGTGCAAACAAATGCATTTTACTTCTATGTTCTATTTTTAGCCATGTCGGCCATTTTGATTTGCAAAAGGGGCCATCAGACACATTTTTAAAACTAGATACCCTAATGATAATTGTGGCCAAGTTTGGTTTAATTTGGCCCAGTAGTTTCAGGAGAAGATTTTTGTAGGAGAAGATTTTTGTAAAAGTTAACAACAATTGACAACAAAGGATGCAAAGTGATGAGAAAAGCTCAATCAGCCTTTTAGGCCAGGTAGGCGAGCTTAAATGGATAAGTCTGGATGCGGACTCCATGGAATCTCTTGGTAAATAGACAAATGACTAGCCATACTTTTAAGTAAAAGTAGAATTCAACAGGTATCTTTAGTTTACTTTATAAAAGAAAACAAATATATGTACAAATGTAACTATTTATAACATAATAAGAAATGAACAATCAATGATCAAACTGGTCACTTACTTACCTATACAAATAAATTACAAGTAAGTGTTATAAGTGAACTACCTACGAATCATGAAAATCTTAATGAACACTATGATTTGTTAACAATTTCAACATAATAGAAAAGAAACACTATAAAAAATATTTCTTTTGTGGCTATGTTTTAACACCTTTACCCCTTTCAAAGCAAGTCCAAGTAGACTGCAATTCTATTTAACAAATTCTGGTGTACCAAAACTTTATATTTCCTTCAAAAGATGTACTCAGTATCCGTTAATTAATCTTGTTTGTAATTTACATAAAAATAAAAAATCAACTTCCATTTACACAATTTTGCTTCTTAATTCTTCTGTATTTTGCATAGAAATGTTAATAATAAATGGTTAGCTCTGTTATGAAATTAGTTCTTTTCAAGCTATCTACACTTTTGGACAAAACCTATATAATATTTTTGTCATATAATATTTTTATAATTTGATTGCAATTTAATACAAAATCACCATCGTCAAATATGTATAAAAATTTAACAGGAAAACAGTAGCAAAACTGCATCATAACATCAGATAAAAAAAAATTAAACTACAACATGTAAGGTTTATATCAACACACTCAATTCAAATTCATAAGGAAACCATCATTTGCAATGGATGCTTTCAATGAAAGCCTAAAGGGTTATGTGCAAGTTTCTATAACAATACTGGACAGGAGTTAAAACATGATTAAAACATGCTCAAATTAAACAAATGATTCAGAATGTTGGGTTTATATTTAGAAACAACATTTAATCCTATTTATTACTTTAATAGAAATCTGCAACTAATCATTATACAATCTAAATCTACTATCTACAACCTAAATCTAAACTCAATATGTAAATATTAATTAGGTTGAAAATGGAGAAGAAAACATATTCAAATCCAGTGGCCCTATAAGGTCAAAAGTCAACAAAAATGAAACTTGCACATGATCTAGATCTGTAACTACTATTATACATTTATGGAGCAAATGTTGGCTTCATATCTGCAAAGAGCTGAGAAGAAAACAAATTGGACTAGAAGACCTAAGGTTTTCATTGATTCCATAAAAATACTTTATAATTTGTATAAAAAGTTTTTCAGAGAAAAAATTTAAAAAAAAACCCACTTCAACCTATAATTAATATTTAAAAAAGTTTTTATATCAAATTTGAAGTTGTGTTTTTATGACAGCATGCCATTTAGCACCCATGAAATTCAGACAATCAAATCCACACATTGATTTTTTTCTGTTTTGGTCTAAATAGTTCAAGTAAAGATAATTTTGTTGCAACTATTCTTATATATTTTTAAATCATAAATGAGATCTACTATCAAACATGATTAAATGAGCACCTACACAAAATTTGCAGTCCAGGATCCCGGAGTTATCTTTGGCCATATGAAAGTCTTTCATATAATAGGGACTACTAAAATTTATCAGGAATTTTGTATCCCCAATAAAATTTTATTACAAAATTAAGTAAGTGGGGTCAGTATGTCAAGCACTATATTTGTTGCAAAAGCAACACAAAATCTCCAAGTCTAGCTAGTTCTAACTATTTACAAAATAAATTTCTCAACCGTCTGAAATTCAAAAAAGTACAGTCTTAAAAACTTAAAACTGGTTAGGTCATGAAAATAACATGCTGCATTTAAGAACTTGAAATTGCTTGTCGATGATATTTTTATTGTTTAGTTTAAATTATTTTTGCACTGAAATGAAATTATGAGATATAGTCAAAATCTTTGGAAAAAATTTGTGCTGTTTCTCTTCCTTTTTTTTTTTTTTTTGTCTTTTCAAATTTCAAATTTCAAATTTTATATACTAATTTATTTATTTGAATTTAGAAAAATATACAAAAAAAAGTCCAATACATTGTTTTGTCACTAAATTTCTAACATGGTCAGAGTTACATTCTGAAAGTTTCGACGGACAGGTCTGAATCAGATCATAACTTTCAATTCTTATAAACAAAAATACCAATATTTAGGGTGGTGGGACAAGAGGGTTGGTCAAATAACTTCAAGCTTATTATTTTTCTTTTCCCTTTCAATTTAAGAAAATCTAAAACAGCACTAAGATGTTCAAAAATCCAAGCATTATAACATACTCAATTATACTAACAGCAATAACAAATCTCTTGACGACTTTCAACATTAATGGTTAAACATAAAAGGTTGCTGAACACTTGAAGGTATTTGGAATGGAGTGTGGTACGGCTGATCTCGCAATCGTGATCGGTTCCTGTTCATATTATTTGTTGGATGGTAGTCATCATTTGCATATGGTTGCCATTGGTAACCAGAGGCAGTGTTGATGTTGTTGACAGATCTAGTAATATTATAGTCACTAATAGGTCTCTGTTTACAACTTTCATTGATCAATGTCCTAGCTACACCAAAGTTTATTGGGGAAACAGCAGCAACAGGTGGTCGTCTGCTGAGATTATCTACAATGGAATGGTTAAATCTGTTTGCAGGAGGGGGTAACATTCTCTCAACAGATCCTGGTGCATCCTCTCCCCATGCTTCTGCTAAATGAGTCAGGATGAGATTTGTGATTCTACGATGAGCTGTCATGTCCCAGTGAATACCATCACCAACTCTGCGTTGAAGCTGACCACGAAGATAGTAATGAAGATCTAAAAAGTCATATCCATTAGAAGATATTATCTGTCGAGCATAAAAGTTAGCCTCTAAAATGTCCAGTCTTAATGTTGAGTTCATAAATTCAATCTCTGGAACTATGAAGCCACCTTTTGCATCTTTACTAATAGGTAAAGTTGCATTCCATAATACTAAACATTCTTCTGGAAGACATTCTTTGAATCTCTGATATAGTTTATCTAAGTTTTCCTTGTACATTTCAACACTCGCTTTGCCATATCTGAAAAAGAAATAAAATTTTTAAATGAATGCAATATAGTCACAGACCTTTTTCTTTAAAATACTGTGAATTCATTTTCAAACCTTGGGGTATTAATTTTTCTTAGAATTTCTTATCATAGAATTTAAATGATCAACAAGCGGAGGGTTGGCGCCTTCAAACATTTTAGCCCCGCCACATTCTTTGTGTGCCTGTCCTGAGTCAGGAGCCTGTAGTTCTGTGGTTGTCGTTGGTTCATGTCTGTCATATTTGTTTTTCTTAAATTGTTTTGTTATAAATTAGGCTGTTAGTTTTCTCAATTTAATTGTTTTACATTTTTTATGTCTGGACCTTTCATAGTCAACCATACGGTATGGGTTTTTTTCATGGTTGAAGGCCATACAGTTGCAGGCATAGGGCATTGGTGGTAATAAGCATTGTGTACAAGTTTCATAATATTTGGTGAAGGCAAACTCAAGTTAGAGAACAGAAACACATTTTGGGAGGTACATACATGTACGTACAGGCAGACATTGGTAAACCTTAATGCCCCTGCTGCTACAGCTGTGGCATAATTAAAGCGCTAGCGTGACAACAACAAAGTTAGAACAAAAGGGACAAAAATCTAAATATACCTTCCACAACTTATTTGATTGGAGTATAATAATAAGAAGCATAGTCAAAACCAGTTTAAAGCACCCATGAACCATCAACCAGTGTTAAAAAAAAAACTAATGATAAGCCATCATCTTAGAATCAGAAAAAACATGTCTCCATTTTGTGACTGAAAATGTTTATAAGAAAATAAAACTGACCTTGTGATATCCCATAGACAAGAGTTCATAATGACAACATCAGGTTTTGGGTCTTCTGTCAGATCTGAAAGGATGGATTCAATATAGGTGTTGTAACAGCGTGTGACAAAGTAGAATCTAATCAGGTTATAATCTGTCTGGTATTGTCTGATCTCTCTGTAGTTCTTCCCATTTGTCATCACACCTTTCTGTCCACCCTCAATTAATTGGTCACCAATGAAGGAAAATTCTCCCTGAAAGAAAAGAATAGATAAAAAAATAATACCTTTCAGTAGAGGGTTAATGATTACAGAAATATACGTCTTGAGTAAATTATACTTAAATTCTTCAAATTGCGGGGTTTCATACATATCTTGATTCTGTCATGGTAAATCTCAATATGCTAAAAAAATATAACTTGTATAGGAGTTTTACCTTAATTTTCAATTATCATCGTCAATTTATCAAGAATTGAATTTTCTTTTTGAAATTCTTTTGGGTGTAAAAGCATTGACCAAAGAGCATTTTGTATGAAGTGCTTCTCTTCATACTAATAAACTGTTCTCGCCTTTTTGTAATTTTGATAATGCAAATGTTGGAATTAAAATAGCAATACTTTAACATGTAAGTTATGCAAATATTCAAAGTCAATGAACCATGACTGAAGGTACATGGCTAAACAATCTCCATGGAATGAGATGTGCCAATGCTAATACAACTGCATACCAAATACCATTGACTTATTATAAGTCATTCCCTTTAAACAAACCTAAACACAAACATTAACATGTAAACTATGTAAAAGTTTCAAAGTCAATGAACCATGATCAGGGGTTGGGCTATATAATCTCCATGGAAACGATACTTGCAAATAAAAATACATTTGCATACCAAATATCATTGACTTAACATTAGCAGTTCATCTTAAACTGATCTAATCACAAACAAATACATGTAAACTAAGCAAAAGTTTCAAAGTCAATAGACCATGACTGAGGGGGCGGGGCCAAATATTCTCCATGGAAATGAGATGTGCTAATGCTTATACAACTGAACACCAATTAACATTGGCCTACCACTAATGGTTCCCCTTGAACTGACCTAATCACAAACTAATACATGTTAACTTAGCAAATTTTCAAAGTCTATAGACCATGACTAAGGGGGCGGAGCCAAATAATTCCATGGAAATGAGATATGCCAATGCTTATACAACTGCATACCAAATATCATTGAATTACCACTAGTGGTTCCCCATAAATTGACCTAATCACAAACTAATACATGTAAACTATGAAAAGTTTCAAAGTCAATAGACCTTGACTGAGGGGGCGGGGCCAAATAATCTCCATGGTAATGAGATGTGCCAATGCTAATACAACTGCATACCAAATATCATTGACCTACCACTAGTGGTTCACCATGAACTAGACCTAATCACAAACTAATACATTGTTGACGCCGCCATGGGCCGATGCCGGAAACAGCATACCTATGTCTCGCTTTTTGACTCCGTCAAGGCGAGACGAAAATGTGTGCATGATCAACTCTTTTAAATAGTTTCGTCACCGCCATTGTTTTACTATTGATTTTGTTGACTTTTTCATAAGAAGAGTTACTTTACTCTTGTTCTCACAAATATTTTTACTTTGCATGAGCTTAATTATTTCTTGCTTGCATAAATCAATTTATTTCTGATCTTTTAGAATATTTGTGTTGTTTTAAAAATGGCTAATTTGGAAGGGGACTCACTAAATTCAAAACAATTTTGATACAAGATTAACCATTTATTAGCAGCTTCACATCAAAGTTTGTTAAAAACTGGCCTAAAAGTTTCAAATAATAAACTGTTGACACAGAGATTTGTCTCGCCTGTCCGCATAAAATTCAGAAAAAGACAATCTGATGGACAGCAACATTGCTTATTAATTCAAAGTCGCTGGACCATGATCTTGTGGGCAGGGCCTAAATGGTCGACAAACTGAGATGAACTGATAGTAATGCAACTTTATACAAAATATCATTGAGGCTTAAATTAAAATATTGTTTGTTTGCAGTTTACCGACCGACCTTCGAAAATCTGCCAGACTGTGAACATTTTATTGCTTTTAATTTGAAGAAATTATTTTTAATACTTCTATTGACTCGATCCGGAATTTTGGGTCGTTTCCGGAATTGATTTCGAGTCTAGGTCAATTACATTTTTGAAGTTTGGTTTTTCTCCCTTCCTGTCAAGCGTTCATCGGACCCTTTAATGGTAAAGCACATGGAGTTTGTTTACAGGTAACCACGAAGTCATGGAGGAGTACTTTATTCTGTCGTCTTCTGTCAATTTTAAGACAAATAATACACAGAAAAGTTTCATAGTAAACTGTTTATACTGATTCAGGCAGAATTGCACACGGAATGATGTCTTCGATGATATCATTGACGATGATTCAGCAGATATTCATAACACCGACATGATAACCGTTTCTGTCTCAAACAAATCGGATACAGAATCTTTTGAGACTGACTTTATGGAACCAATATCAGTGGTACAACAATTCGACAGCAGCCTGAAGTATGCCATATTTTCTTTAAATCGTCGTGAAGACGACAAAGATGAAACCACTCCTCCTTGACTTCATGGATACCTGTAAACACGCATTTGAAATGTTAAATCAATAAGAAGCCACACAAACTACACAAAGATGTAGAGAAAATGAATGGTTGGCTTTAGAAATAAATATATTATCTCTGTATCAAATCTATCTTCGATTGCATTATGAGTATGCTCCTTTAGGATAAGGGGGGGGGGGGGGGGGGGGGGTCCCACTCATTGCAATTATTCTCTCTCTTACAATATTAAATATACCCAAACTGTGTGGCCTGCGTGAATTGAATTGAAATGTGTCCTTAGCTAGGAGCTATGCTGCCAATTTTTTTATGCAGTCAAAACATTTAAGTACAGACCATTTACTTTTAATGGGGTGCTATGGATTTCACCCAAAGCTAGTCTTAAGATTTTTGTTTTGTTTTAATTAAAGCCTGGCATCAACATATCTTTCCAAATATAACCTTTATAACAGTCAGATGTCTAGTCTATTTTTTTAAAAATGTTTTTTCTTCACAAGAAACTTTGTTTGTGTTAAACTGCTTGTTTAAACTTTATTCTGGCTGATAAAATAAAATATTTTTCCTTAGTAATGCAACTTCAAACAAAATATCATTGATCTATCACAAATAGATCCTATCAAACTAACTCAAGCAGAAAACTTAACATTAAAAATTGCTAATTAATTCAAAGTCACTGGACCATGACTTAGGGGGCAGGGCATCGAAATAGTCATCAAACTGATATGTACTGATAGAAATGCAACTTCATAGTAAATATCAATGATCTATCACAAGTAGTTCCTATCAAACTAACTTAAGCAGAAAGCTATACAATTGCTGAAGTTGTTGTGACGCTAGAGCTGCCGGAAAAGCAATCCATGTGTCTCGCTTTCCGAAATTTTCGTTGCAGGCCAGACAAAAACTAAATGCATTTTCAAAGACCAGTTTAAAATTTTTATCATCATTTTCATTAATGTGTTGTTGTTCTAAGTGTATATAAGGCCACTTTTTTTTTTATTTGTTGGTTTACGGATCCGCCGGCCCTGTTTTTCCCGATTTTGAAATAAAAATAATAAAATGCTTCGCTGGGCGCAGCTTGATACGACCGCAGAGGTCGAACCCTGAACAGTTGGGGCAAGTATGGACACAACATTCAAGCTTGATACAGCTCTGAATTTGGATTGTGATTAAATAGTTTTCATGAGTAGTTGTCTTTTTTTTTTCAAGTGAGGAAGATTCAATGGTTGATTTTTTTTAACACACTGACCTAAATTGTCTTTTGAATCTTTAATATCTACATTTTTCTAATTATGTTTTGTACTAAAGTATTTGTCCATTAACCAGGACAACCTTGTTTTTCCCCCTTTTTTGCCCCTAATTCTTAAATGGTTTGAGCCATAACCCCCCAAAGCAAATCCTAACCATCCCTTTGTGGTATGGAAACTTGTAGTATAATTTCAGAGAGATCCATACACCTTTCCACAGTTATTGTCTGGAAACTAGAAAATGCTTATTTTTGGCCCCTAATTCTTTAACTGTTGGTACCATAACCCCCAAAATCAATCCCCACCTTCCTTTTGTTGTATTGAACCTTATGGTAAAATTTCATAGAGATAGGTTTCTGACACAGAAAGAATGTGGTCTAAGAACTTCAATTTTTTTAATTTACCTATTATGGTCCAATGTCCAAAATCAAAATACATGGTTAGATTCAGCATATCAAAGAACCCCATATATTCAATTTTTGTTGAAATCAAACAAAGTTTAATTTTGGACCCCAACTTGGACAAACTTGAAAACTGGTCCCATAATCAAAAATTTAAACACATGTTTAGATTCAGCATATCAAAGTACCCCAAGAATTCAATTTTTGTTAAAATCAAACTAAGTTTAATTTTGGACCCTTTGGACCTTAATGTAGACCAATTTAAAAATGGGACCCAAAATTAAAAATCTAAAAACACAGTTAGATTTGGCATATCAAAGAACCCCAATAATTCAATTTTTGATGAAATCAAACAAAGTTTAATTTTGGACCCTTTTGAACTCAATATGAACCAATTTGATAGCGGGCCCACAAATAAAAAATCTAAATACATGGTAAGATTCAGCATATCAAAGAACCCCATATATTCAATTTTTGTTGAAATCAAACAAAGTTTAATTTTGGACCCCAATTTGGACCACTTGAAAACTGGGCCAAAAATCTAAAATCTAAATACATGTTTAGATTCAGCATATCAAAGAACCCAATATTTTCAATTTTTGTTGAAATCAAACAAAGTTTAATTTTGGACCCCAACTTGGACCAACTTGAAAACTGGGCCCATTATCAAAAATCTAAACACATGTTTAGATTCAGCATATCAAAGAACCCCAAGAATTCAATTTTTGTTAAAATCAAACTAAGTTTAATTTTGGACCCTTTTGACCTCAATGTGGACAAAGTTGATAACAGGGCTCAAAAATCAAAAATCTAAATACATGGTTAGATTCAGCATATCAAAGAACCCCATATATTCAATTTTTGTTGAAATCAAACAAAGTTTAATTTGGACCCTTTTGAACTCAATATGAACCAATTTGATAGCGGGGTCCACAAATAAAAAATCTAAATACATGGTTAGATTCAGCATATCAAAGAACCCCATATATTCAATTTTCGTTGAAATCAAACAAAGTTTAATTTTGGACCCCAATTTGGACCAACTTGAAAACTGGGCCAAAAATCTAAAATCTAAATACATGTTTAGATTCAGCATATCAAAGAACCCCACATATTCAATTTTTGTTAAAATCAAACAAAGTTTAATTTTGGACCCTTTGGACCTTAATGTAGACCAATTTGAAAACTGGACCCAAAATTAAAAATCTAAATACACGGTTAGATTCGGCATAACAAATAAATAAATGTTGTCAAAGATTTTACAAATCTAATGCGCCATACTGTCCAATTAAAGATTACTTCTTGAAATTTTTCAATATTTGAAATTTGAAAAAAAAAAAATATTTGAAGAATAATTCTTTTTAATTTCTGAAATCTGAAATGAGAACAAATTGACCCCCCACAATTTCTTTAAACCCCCCCCCCCCCCCTTCTTTTCCCCAAAAAATTCTTTCCCTCAAGATATGGTCATAATCTCAATTCAAATTTCCAATGGAGTTTGCAACCATAATTACCCATTTAAATTTACCATAGTGCTAACTTAATCTATTTTATAATAGAATTTAAAATATAGTGTCAAATCTTTCATTTGGATTTTGTTGTAAAAAAAAAAGATGCAACATTTGCAGATATTTTTACTGGTCTTCCTTTATAAATATGCATTTCTTTAAACACAATTTAAAAGCAGTGTAAGGGAAGTACCCAAAAACGTTGTATTTGGATTACCTCCCTTACACTGTTTTAAATTATCTTAATTGTTCATTAATCATTACTTTATACATAATTTAAAAGCAGTGTAAGGGAGATAATTTCAATGATGTATTTGATTTATCTCCCTTACACTGCTTTAAATTATGTTTTGTACTAAAGTATTTGTCCATTAACCAGGACAACCTTGTTTTTCCCCCTTTTTTGCCCCTAATTCTTAAATGGTTTGAGCCATAACCCCCCAAAGCAAATCCTAACCATCCCTTTGTGGTATGGAAACTTGTAGTATAATTTCAGAGAGATCCATACACCTTTCCACAGTTATTGTCTGGAAACTAGAAAATGCTTATTTTTGGCCCCTTTTTGGCCCCTAATTCTTTAACTGTTGGTACCATAACCCCCAAAATCAATCCCCACCTTCCTTTTGTTGTATTGAACCTTATGGTAAAATTTCATAGAGATCCATTCACTTAAACTAAAGTTAGAGTGCGAAAACTAATGCGTCTTCGGACGACGACGACGCCAACGTCATACCAATATACGACCACAAAAATTTTTTTGCGGTCATATAAAAACGATTTTGAAGTTTTTTTTTAATACCGCCGACCCTTTTCTGTTTGAAGAAGTACAAATAAAAATAAAAACATAATAAAAAAGATCGGCCTTTCTTCCTCCAGTCGGAATACCCTCGGAGTGGATTCGAAAATCCAGTGCGGTTCCCTGTTCAGTCAACGTTTCATCATGATCTAATGCGGTGAAAAGGAACCAGTTGAAATTGGAGGTTGACGGCAGGTCAATTTTTTTTCAAGTGTTGATCAGAAACCCGTCGAAAGGGGATGTTTTAGGGCAGTTTGTCCGCACAAAACCATTACAGACTGTAACAGACATTATTCTTGAATGTCTTAGTGAAAGCGTTTTTGTTATTGACACCCATCTTCGCTAGCCAAGGGTTACGATCAATTCCCTCCTCTTCACCCTTGGCAGATTAAGCCAACATTTGTGACTTCTATCGGTAGATTAAAGTCACGCCCATTCCGAATACATTATTCTTGACCAATGGTAGCACTTGAACTCTTCAATTTGGAGGTAAAAACACGGTAGTGTCTAGATTCTACACACTTGGTAAAGCAGAAAACGAAAATATACGTTGACATTCATGCATTTGTGCAAGAAACATACACAGGAACTTCTATTAATTGATTAAAAACATTCAAATTGTCACTAAATATAGACGTATGTTTAGGGATGTAAAGACTTGTTGCACAATAAGCACGTGGCAATTGTTTACATACACTTTCTACATTTACACGTGATCATGTTATAGGCGCTTTTTGATTGGATGCAGCGAGTTTCGACTGCAACCAATGAAAATCATTACCTTGTGTCTCCGAAATTCTATCTCAATCCGCCAAGGGTGAAGAGGAGGGAAGTGGATCGTAACCCTTGGCTAGCGAAGATGATTGACATGTGAAAGCTTCCAAGAAAGACAAATTGACTCACAGGGGTTTGTTACAATTAGCCGGGTTTACTATGCATACGAACCCCGAATTTTTTCGGGGTTCGTATGGATAGTAAACCCGGCAAATTGTAACAAACCCTTGTGAGTGGTGCGGATGCATTCAGTTTATTAATGAATACGAGGAAATCCTACAGCAGCCTACCAAAGGAAAAGTACACAAATTTAACTTGCACTCGTTGAATAAAATAGTATCCAGTGTGAGATTTTACTTGCCAAATGTTTAGGACCCGAGACAAAAATGTAAATTTCATCTCAATATATATTATAGTTCGTAACTTTTTACACTATCTTTTCGTGCTAAGAAGATGATCTTTTAGGATAAGGAGAACTGTCCTCCTTCTTAGTACATACTCTCTCTCTTTTGCCCACAAATTTTTTTTAGATCTGGACTTTGGGGGGAGGGTCAATAACTTAGGAAGGCTCATTCACAATTTTGAATAGAAGAACTGCTTCTTGAATGCTGAATTTAACGTCATTGTAGTCATGTTAAAAACTGCAAGCTGTCAAATGGTTACCCACACTGATTAAATACATATAAAAGGTTTTTTTTCACCTATTGAAGGTATAGATAAATCTCGCTACTTCCTGTATGTGAGATTCTTCAGTCTCATTTATATGAGAAATACTTTTAACACCACTGACATGTCATGCTCATTATGTCGTTACCTGAAATCTCCATTTAATTTATTTGCATTTTTTCCAAAAGCTTGTATTCACCCTGGTTTTGCTCGGGTGAGAAAAAGTATCAATCCCCAGTAGCAAAACATGATATGGAATCTCAAACCCTCTGCAAAGTTAATGTCATTGTTTTTTCTCGAATTTTGGTAAAAAAAAAAACAATATTAATTCCCAATTTTTATTTTTTTTTTTTTTTTCGACCTCCTACTGTATCCTTTTTCATTATTTTTATTTTTATTTTTTTTTCGACCTCCTACTGTATCCTTTTTCATTATTTTTATTTTTATTTTTTTTTCGACCTCCTACCCTTCCTTTTTTAAGAAGAATCCTGTAAACCAACTAATAAAAAAAAAGTGACCTAAGCAATATCTTTCAAATTTCATAAGGATCATATATATGCTATTACTTAGACAGAAATTAGTTCTGTTTATTTGACAAAACATTTTATCTATAAATTAATAAACAGCTGCGCCATGAGCGCATGATACGCCCGTTGTCTTGTGTGTGAATTTTTATGCAATAAGCATAAATAGTTTCTGACATACAGCGTGACATGCGAAAACCCCCTTTTTTTTTTACAAAATACTCAATATCTCTAAAATAAAATTTTGAATCAAAACCAAAAAGTATACAGATCTTAAGATTAATATAACTAAGAAGTGTGTAAAATTTAAAGCAATAATCATAAATTGTTTTTGAGATACAGGGTGACATGTGAAAACCCCCCTTTTAAAAAAAAAAAATCAATATCTCAAAAATAAAATTTTGAATCAAAACCAAAAAGTATACAGATCTTTAGATTAATATAACTAAGAAGTGTGTAAAATTTAAAGCAATGATCATAAATCGTTTTTGAGATACGGCACGACATGTGAAAAACCCTTCCCCCTTTTTTTACAAAATACTCAATAACTCAAAAATGAAAGTTTGAATCATCACCAAAGAGTATACAGATCTTAAGGTTAATATAACTAAGAAGTGTGTAAAGTTTTAAGCAATAATCATAAACTGTTTTTGAGATACGGCGCGACATGTGAAAAACCCCTCCCCCTTTTTTAACAAAATACTCAATATATCTAACATAAAAATTTTGAATCATCACCAAAAAGTATACAGATCTTAAGATTAATATAACTAAGAAGTGTGTAAAGTTTTGAGCAATAATCATAAATCGTTTTTGAGATACGGCGCGACATGTGAAAAAAACACACACCTGTTTTAGTTACTAAGTCCCATAACTCAAAAAGTTTTAATCTTATTTTCACCAAAAAGTATACAGATCGTTTTGACCATCATAAGAAACAACTATGTTGAAGTTTCATGAAATTTGAATAAGTCATTCTCAAAGTTACGGTGCGACATGTTTACGCTGGACAGACAGACGGACGGACACCGGACATTTGTATACCATAATACGTCCCGTCAAAAATTGATGGGCATATAAAAATATATGGAATACCTTCTTCCTTAAATCTGTTTCCCTCAAGTACTTGTTTTTCTGTAGCAATAATACCAGGTCCTTATAAATACCTCTCTGAACTGGAAAAATATCAAAAAACTATAATGTGTAAAATAAATATATAAATGTACAATTCAAAATATATTCATAGGAAGGAATAGGTTGAAGAAAATGTTCTGACATTATATCTTGATTAGAAAAGTTCCAATCTCTCATGCAAGAACTTGAAAAAGTATTTCCAAGGGTTGAAAACAGACCTGAATTTTTTTGAATATGATCAGCCATAAAAAAAATTGTGTTGAGAGTAGCATAAGGGGGTTGCTTGCTTGCTTGGATAATTAGAAACTTATTTCTTTCTTTTTTTTAATTTTCTCCTTTAAAAAAAATCAGTGGTCATGCATACTGAGGGTGTAAAAATTGATTTCATTTTGCCTTGTGAACATAAATTTAAAAACATTACATTGTATAATAAACAAATACACATATTCAGGCAGTTTTTTAATAGAGTTTTCTCCCTTTACTCATAATTGTGGCTTTTATCCTTTGATATACATGTACAGTTGTACTCATGTATTTCATACTTGTTCACTCAAAATATGCTGTTTTCAAAGTACATAAATGGCACTATAGCCTTAAAATTGAAAATCTTACTACCATTTGTATATAAGGACAAGCAAAGTATTGTAAAAAAAACATCTTTAAGACTTGTTCACTGACCATGTAAAAGATGAATTTATTTTTCAAAATTGTGTAAACACAATTGGTTAATAGACTATTTTCATATTAGCGACTTACGACTCCGGAGTTTATATTTTTCGACAGGTTACCTATTCTGTGGTAGGACATTCTGGTACCTGGTCAAGAAAGAGCAACTTAGAGAAGTAAAATCAAGCTTACAATCGGTACAATTGTGGGGGAAAACTAACTGTTACATGTTTTTTATACATGACAAAATAAACTTTCCCCCCAAATTGCACTGTTTATATGTTTGATTTTACTTCTTTTGGTTGCTCTTACTTGACTGAGTACCAGGATGTCCTACTGTGGAGTAGGTAACCTGTCGAAAAATTATATAATCCGGAGTCAAAAGTCGGTAATATGAAAATAGTCTATTGATGCAAGAACAAAATAATGCCTGCCAAATCTGGATGGAACTCTTATCAAAATACTATTATAGATAAAAATTATTAATTACCCAAATTTGAATCTAGACAAAATATTGTGAAACTACACCAAAGATTTAATTTTAGTTGAAATCAAACAAAGTTTAATTTTGGACCCTTCAAACCTTAATATGGACAAAATTTGAAGGGTGGTGGTTATTTTAGCCTTAACAATTATATGAAATAATCAATTAAAATTTCATGCGTTGCAGGGTTAAATAAAAAATGCCTTCCGACCCCCCCCTCCTCTTATAGTAATTTACATGTAACCTATTCAAAAGAAGAAATAAAATGCTCCGCTGGGGCGCAGCTTGATACGACCGCAGAGGTCGAACCCTGAACAGTTGGGGCAAGTATGGACACAACATTCAAGCTTGATACAGCACTGAATTTGGATTGTAATTAAATATTTGACACAGTATAGGTTTCTGACACAGAATGAAAGTGGTCTAAGAACTTAAAAATTTTCAATTTACCTATTCATACGTGTGATGGACTGTGAAACTCAGATCAGGAGATTGGGAAATTTTGGTCAGGAGATTAGGACTCAGATCAGGCGGTTTTTAATCAACATTAATTTTGTTGTAAATGTAACCGTGTGCTGTAAAAATGGTCTTTTAAAGTGTGTTTTCTTCAACTTTCCATCCAATTTATTATGTTTATAGTACCCTTGTACTTATAAAGTTTCTCCATCTTTATATTCTACATGTTCAAACTAACATTGTTTTTTTCCAGTATGTTCTTTAAATTTTTTACTTCATATTCTATAAAACAATCATTGCAACCAGAACATTTGTTTAGCTATCTGCAAATAGTTTTTATTTTTTTTTTTTTCTCTTGCAAATAGTTTTTATTTGCAAACTCAGAAAATCATTCTATCTGTAAAATATGGGTCATAGTTATTATATAAATTTCAATTTAAGCCTTGAAAGGAAGTATAGAATCCTCAAATAATTTTCAAATTATTATTTTTTTATTTGTCCTAAGACATTTAAAATCATTTAATAACCATCCTTTTATGATTATTTGTTCAATTTATATTTTATTTATATTCTTTTAAAAATTTTCATTATTAAAAGGAAAGTAACTTAAAACAGGATAAATCAAGGGAAGTAACCCAATAAATACACAGTTTTTGTTACACAACGGCAGTTAGCCTGAGGTAAAAATCGTTGATTACCAGTATGTTTGACACCCAAGCTGACAAGTGAAGCCATATAATTATGCATGTTAATTGATTTACAGGTAAAATATAACTTCAGGTAATGTCAGTTACACCAGATGCCTGAGATGATATGTTGGGCAGAAATTTTTCATTCATGAAAAATTTCATACACGGGATTTTTTCCTCTTCAACGGGAGGTCGGGAGGAGACCCCTGAAAACGGGATTATTGTACTCCCGTCGGGAGGTTCACATGTATGCCTATTCAAACCATATCATTATTATTTGCTTTTATATATAAATCAGAAATAACCAATTTAAAATGGAAAATGTTAAAGAAAAAAAAGGAAAAAAAAAGTCCCCCCCAATTTTTTGAACCCCCTTATGATTCATCAGCCCCAAACTCAATCCCAGCTTTCCCTTTGTGGTATGGTACCTTGCAGTACAATTTCAGAGAGATTCATACACTTGAACACAAGTTATTGTCTGGAAACTAGAAAAATGCTTGTTTTTTGGCCCCAAATTCCTAAACGTTTAGGGCAATTACCCCCAAACTCAATTCCAGCTTTCCCTTTGTGATATGGAACCTTGCAGTACAATTTCATAAAGATCCATACACTTACACACAAGTTATTGTCCTGAAACTAGAAAAATGCATGTTTTTTTTGCCCTTTTATGGCCCCTAATTACTAAAATTTTGAGGGAAAACCCCCAAAATCAATCCCAGCCTTCCCTTTGTGATATGGAACCTTGTAGTACAATTTCATAAAGATCCATACACTTACAAACAAGTTATTGTCATGAAACTAGAAAAATGCTTGTTTTTTGCCCCTTTTTGGCCCCTAATTCCTAAAATTTGGAGGAAATTACCCCAAAAATCAATCCCAGTATTCCCTTTGTGATATGGAACCTTGTAGTACAATTTCATAAAGATCCATACACTTACAAACAAGTTATTGTCATGAAACAAGAAAAATGCTTGTTTTTTGCCCCTTTTTGGCCCCTAATTCCTAAAATTTGGAGGCAATTACCCCCAAAATCAATCCCAGCATTCCCTTTGTGATATGGAACCTTGTGGTACAATGTCAGAGAGATCCATACACTTACACACAAGTTATGTCTGGAAGTTACAAAAATGCTTATTTTTGGCCCCTTTTGGCCCCTAATTCCTTAACTGTTAGTACCATAACCCCCAAAATCAATCCCCACCTTCCTTTTGTGGTATTGAACCTTATGGTAAAATTTCATTGAGATCCATTCACTTAAACTAAAGTTAGAGTGCGAAAACTAATGTGTATTCGGACGACGACGCCAACGTCATACCAATATACGACCACAAAAATTTTTTTGCGGTCGTATAAAAACAACAGTAAATTCACTCACAAAAAAGTCCATACAGTGCTGTAACAAAATGATGCAAAAAAAAAAAAAAATAAAATAAAATCACTACAATGGCACAAAATAACTATCCTGAGAATCCTGAGTGTAATCATGGTTGACAAATCTAAAAAAATTGAAATAAACTTGATACAAGAAATGAGCTGTCAAATTGAAAGCAAATGGGGTTTTCTGTATCCCTTGTTGAGCTTAAGAGGGCAGTTAGTAAGAATGATATTGATGTATTCTTATGTATGGCACTTTCAGGCTTGTTTGACCTGCAACTTTCTATGCCCATTTTCCAATCTGTCAAAGATCATATGTCCTAAAGTGTTAAAGTAAAAATAGTCAATATCAAACTTGCCCTCAATTTAGTCATCAGTAGCAGCCAATTGAAATTTCAATTGTATTGGCTTAACAGTTCATAGATTATTGCATGTAAAGGACACCAAGTGCCATTATCCCATTTCTTTTTATTATGTAAAATAAATAATGATTTAAGACATGTCTTGTTTAACGATTTAAAAACTCAATACAAAGATTTTTCTGATAATAAAATGAAATATATTCTACTCCAACTACTAGTCAGCAAGTGAAATCTTTAAGCTCCTTTATTAAACAGTCTATTGAAATGAGGACAGGGGACACTTGAGGTCATTTGTTGTTTTATGTGTTTAATATTTTGTTTTATTTTGACGTAAATGTAAATGTCATCATTCTATTGTTGTTAATACATGTAATTGTTATGCCTTTGACCCTCTTATGGGCGTAATTTGTGCTTAAAATAATAAAGTTATTATCCAATCTATCAAGGACCACAACTCCTGAATGACAAGTGAAAATTGCCAATATCAATTTTGACTTCCATTTTGTCATCAGTAAAAACATCTTTAATTTTGAAAAGCATTGGTTGACCTGTTCATAAGTTATTGCATAGAAATGATAAAAAATGCTGTTTTCCAATCTATGAAGGACCTTAACTCCTGAACAGCAAAAGTGAAAATAGTCAATATCAAATTTCACCTCCACTTTGTCATCAGTAACAACATATTAAAATTTGAAAAACATTGGTAGAATGGTTCACAAGTTATTGCAACGAAACAACACAAAGTGCTATATTCCAATCAAGACTGTACATGTATCAAGGACCATAAAATAGTAAATATCCAAGTTGAACTCCCATTTTTTTATCAGTAACAACATATTAAAATTTCAAAGCATTGGTTAAAAAGTTCTTGCACAGAAACTGTCGGCAGCCGACTCCTGTGTAATTCACCACCATTTTAATAACCATATCTTATGCCTAAAAACTTGGTTAATAAAATGTACTTACTTGAATCTCCAATGATAACAATGAATTTATTATGCAGTAACTTGTTAGCATCTTCCTGTAGAAACATATGCGTCTTATTAGAAGTCTTCACCATCTCAATAGAATATCTGTCAAATAAATCATTTGTAAATTATATGTATAAGCATGATAAGATTTGCTAAAATAAAGATTCATGTTCTAAGGCACTGTAAGTAACAACAGTAACAGGATACCAGTTACAAGTGTAGAAGATCTTGCTCTAGCAGAGGTCTATTATAATGTTTACTAAGTAACAATAACCTGATAACAAGTTTAGTATGAGGCAGGTGTAACATGTGAAAGAGGACGAAGTCTGTTAGACATGAAAATATAGTCTAATTGATTTTTAACAAGAAAACAATTTTTTAACTTTGTGCAATGCAATTAAAATAAAAGAAGAATGTCTCCGAGGACAGTAATGCCCCTGCTCAAGCTTGCTTATAATACATGAAAATACTATTTGAGAGCATTCGATGTCACTGCTTGTTTTAAAAGAGTTCTATTGTTTTAATCTTAGGTATTTTTGTGCTGTGTTATTTTCATATTTTCATGAATGTTTTGTTTTTATTTCTTATGTAATGCCAATGTGAGCTAAAAAGGAATGACTCGTGTCTACCTATTGAGCACTGTAAATGTATGATATTTCATCTGGAAATAATGATTTACCTATATGGACAAGATTTTTAACAAATCTTTCTTGAACATGTATATTGTGCAGATGTTTATACTAGATTGAATATCTTTTCAAGTAAAAGTGTATTGTGGCCTTATTGCCAGTGTTTTCCATAAGAACCAGTTGCCGGCCAAATTGACCGTTTCAAACAGTTTTTGGGCCGGTTCAGCAAAAAATTATGGGTACATATTTTACTTATTGTTCTTGGTTTATATTTACATTTGAGAGTTCCGAGGAGTGTTTCTATTGAAACACTCGGCCGTTATCCATCAAACGAGATTTCTTAGGAAAATCCTGAGAGATAGCCATGCGATGAATGATGAAACGTTCAATTACAGATTCTCCCCCCCCCCCCCTCCCGCTAAGCGACACAAAGGTGTGCATTTTTACGATAATATATTCGATTGCATGCATGAGTTTGATTGTTTTTCAATTTGTTCTGTTGTGTTTAGTTTAATTCGCAAATGAATCAATGGCATGATAATTAATTTGCATGATGGTTCGAATAGACCCACCAAGGCCTGAAAACTTCAAACTTATGAGCGCAGACATAATTTTTAGAAAAAAAGTACTGCTAATAATATGTCCATTTGACAAGCACGAAATCTTCTTAGAATTCACCAGATGCCATGATTTTGAGTCTAGATTTCAAGAAATTTTCTGTGACCGCCTTCTTTATCATTTTGGCTTGTAAGGCCAAATGACTGGAAAACCCTGATTGCTATCAAATCAAATCAAGATAATTGTACTCCAGTGTGAATATATGTAGCAGAAATAAAGGATTTTCATCAAATAAAACATAAAATATCATTCATTGTAGAAGTCTGTTAATCAATTATAAACAGTGTTAAAACAAATTTTCATTTCAAAAATAATATACTGATCAGTTGAAATTAGGCACATCAGTATACAGTGTTGAACATACATGTACTAATTCTTTGATTTCACATGGCCAATGTGATAATAGTCAACTTTCGAGTTCGATGCATTTCCATCAAAAACTTTGGTTTTAGTGAACATCATTCGTGCGTGTAGGGGCATCGTCACTCCCGTTCCCATGTTGAGCGAGTGGTTGGAAAAATTTGATGCTATATTGCACGAATTATTGGGCAAATCAAATTCTTATAATTAACAATCAGCACTGATCTCCATTGAATTGTCATAGATGTCTTTCCTCCTCCACCAGACATGACTTATAACGAGCACATGGCGGGTGTCTTGCAAGAAGCAGGAACTGCTCATCCTTGCAGAACACCTGAGTTCACCCCCAGTTTTTAGGAGTTTGTGCTGTTCATCGATGTGTGTACTTTTTAGTTTTTTTAGTTATATGTTGGTTATCTGCGTCTCCGTTGTTTTGGTGTTCTCATTTTTGTTCTTTGTCTTTTTGGCACTTTGTATATAAATAAGATGTGGTATGAGTGCCAATGAGACAACACTTCATCCAAGTCACAATGCATTTAAAGTTAACAATTAAAGGTCAAAGTACGGCCTTCAACACGGCAAGGAATTGTATATTTAAAAGGAATGGAAACGCGGCCTACTTCAAAGAAAATTGTATGATGCATCTCTGACTTGGGTGGTGTGTTAATTACATCCCGTCGCTCTAACTGGCTCATTACTTATCTGGCAGTAGTTATCGAACTTGGTCATTTAATCATGAAATGAAACAAGGAATTGTCTATTTAGATATACATACAATGTATACAATTCCTTAAATGAAATAAACAAAAAATACAACCTGAACAAAGTTACTTCTGAAAAACATTTTTTTTCTTGTAACTCCTCTTGATATTTCACGAAGGTATGCAACAATTAAGATCAATTAATAGATGAAAGCTGACATTATACGAGTTTTTAAAAAGATTTAAGGTAATGAAAAAAGTTTAAAAAATAACTTTTCAATTTTGGAATATGACTGGTTTAGAAAAGTATAAAAGGAAGAAGTACGTGAACAGATGTAGTATTTTGTCTAGATAAAAGAACTTAGATAATAGGTGTTATAATAAACACCGGTATGGGATATCCAATTTGCAGGTATAATCTATCATGTATCATTGATAAGCTAATTTTTGTCGTATATATATTTACAGTACGCACAGAGAGTTTGTAATCGCGAACTCTAATCACGGATTTCGAAGTGTAGCGGTCACACCGCGAATCACGGATTATACTCCCAATTTCCTCCAAAGATTCTCTCCCAACACCGCGTGGCTGTTAATTGGTTTATTGCCCATCGGATGTACTGAAAATTAATGACGCGTGACAACATAATCGGATTAGCCAGATTTATTACCTTTGTACATTTAATCGATCTTGATTGCACCTGTGTGCTTTAAAACACGGTATTAAAATTTCCTTTCTTTGACAGATAAAAATGTGACATTTTCATTCAAAATAAGATAATTATTCTTGTATGTATTTGCCCCATGTCATTGTCATTTGAAATAAAACGTACAAACGTACATTATAAAAATACAAATCAAACACTTATTTTGTATTTTTATTATAGTCCGGTCAAAATGATGTTTTGACTGTAATTTGTCCAATCTAAACACAAGAGTTAATTTGTCGGATCAACAAGTGAACTCTGTTACTTTCAATTTATTTTGCAATGTAAAATATTATGTTTCACTACCTCGGTAGATTACCGACTTGAAATATTTGAACTCAGAAAAGAAACTGTAAAGTGACAACTCTGTTGAACGAAGGGAAAACGTTTTGTATGCAATGTGCCCTATATTTATAAAAACACAACACTGAGAGACATTCCCCGCCCAGACACAACACAATAATCACAACCTAATTTAATTATATGAAGAAAAAAAAATCATGTGTTGTTTGTCTCTGTTATGATCTGTTATTGATCCTTTATTATTAAAAATAAAATTGGATGGGCGCAATCCGTATTTTACTGCTCGTTTAAAGTCCTTGGCGAAATAAAAAAAAGAAGTATTTCAACAATTAATACTATAGAATATTTAAATGAAATTATATCGTGTTCTACAAGAAAGAAATATGTGAAAAAAATGTGGATCGGATTTTTACGATCTAAACATTTTCACAGAGGATCTCTACCAACGCCCAACAGGAACTGAACGACATGCATCCTGTTTTCATCTACATTTATGTATATTGTTGACCATGGACGTATAAATAATGTCCAGGTTTATGTCCTGTGTTGACTGAGAAACGTAAAATTAAAAGGCTGGTGTTCGTTTATTCAGAAAAGGATTATATTTTAGATTCCGGTTAATCAATTGTAAAAGGACCTTCTAGAGCCTCAATCTTAAGGCATACAAATGTCAATCATTCCAAAGCAAATTTAAACCCCGAATGAATTTTCCCACGGTCATCCAGAAAGGTCACCTGAGTTTACCGTTACATGATAATATTTCCCGCCAAATAAAAATCTCGTGGACAAAATTTATGTAACTATTTTTAGCATTCAATATTGTGAGCGAAGTCAAGTTCAAAGTTCAACCACGGACTGTTGATCACTGAGATGTGTATCGTCTTCCCACGGCAATTAATTTCTTTTAAAAAATTTAAAAATCACTGTCCTTTATACAACACACAAGTTTACATTCATTGTGCGTAAATGAATATTATGCAACGAGGAGTTGATGCAGCTATAGAAGTATTCCTGTTGTAGCCGAAATGTAATTATTTATCCTAAAGTAATGCCAACAAATCGTAAAGAGAAAATGCCGTAGACTTATTAAGCATAACGAATGGTGAATAGTATTTTCTTTTTTACTTGCATATACAAATTTTGAGACACATAATTTTCTTTAAACTGCTCACTTTTATATTCAGCGTTAGTTTACTGTTTATTTTTACGCAAGTATGTCTCTTTTCGTAAATAAAATAATTTACAGATGAACTTAAACAAGGTCAAAATCAAGTATAGTTTTTGTTATAAAACTTTAATGCAATTGAAAGAATTAACAACAATATTCTGCTTTTAAATCTTTAATTTGTTTCAAGCAATTATGTAATCGTAAAATGAAAATGGCGTGGACTTATTAGCATAACGAATAGTGAATAATATTTTCTTTTTTACTTGTATACAAAACTTTGAGACATGTAATTTTCCTTTAAACTGCCCACATTTATTCAGCGTAAGTCTCCGTTTATTTTTACACAAGTATATCTCTTTTGTAAATGAAATAATAATTTACTGACCAGAAAAAAAACGAGGTAAAAATCAAATATAGTTTTTTTTTAATAAAACTATTTTTAAATGTACAGTGTAATTGAAAGAATTAACAACAACATTTTGCTTTTAAATCTTTTATTTGTTTCAAGCAATCAGAAATATAACCTGATTATCAATAGACAGGAAATACAATTGTTTAATTACATAAGTAATCTCACATACCTTGACTGTCGCGTGCCGGTATAGATCAGAAGGATTAGGGCAATTAATTACCTGGTGTGACACCGCGTCACACCGGACTGGGAGAGATGTCGCTAATACAATAAACAAAAGGTAGCGAATTTACGCGGAAGTCGGAGGGAATACTCCCAAATTTCTCTGAGAATTTAGGGAGGGATGTCGGAGTTTCCTGGTGTCACACCAAGAAAAAACTTGGTGTGTGGAGTTTGGGAAGCCTTTTGCGAAATTTGTACTGTAAGCAGGAACAGTGTATACTAACTATAGGCTGTCCCTGATTTAAGGTGTCAAAAAGAAATCACGCCGAGCTAACCTGTTAATAAATGCTTAATTTTGCCGTGGTGCAATAATTTTTTTAATAAGAAATAGTTAAAACTTTCCGACATTCGCATATTATTTATTTTAACATCGAAGGAATATTTTGCGACCTCTAGACTACTGCTCTTCTAGAAAAAAGGAAAGAACTGTTTTGCTTTTAAGCTTGTGGTAATTTGCTGCAAAGCCTAATAATGGCAAACTGCAGTACCAAACAACGATTATAAAAATAGTATTTGATAAAAAAATAAATGATTAAAATCGTGTATAAAACGGCACAATCAATCCCAATCGAAGTCTTATATACATTTCTTGCCTGTAATTTCCGACTTCGTCGGTGTGGGTCTTGACTGATCAAAATGGCGTCAATGTGAACTATAAACTTGGGATTTTAAAAAATCATAGCAAATTCGTTTTTATCACCATTTTCAAAAAACCAACACTATGTTATAGAAAAAAGACTAAGCTTTTAAATTATATGTTGATGTCACATCTATTTCAAGTAGTTTTTTAACCCTTACCAGAATACGGCGTGTATTTATTGACGCACTACTTAAAATTTTCAACATGTTTCGAAATAAAATCATTTACATTGTACCAATATCATTTGGCATTCGTAATTTATACCAAACTGTAGGAAAATATTCCTTCTTTAAAATGATATCTCATTTTCTCACTTTATTCTTTCTACTTTCCAATATTTAAACGTATTACACTCCCAGATTGAAAGACATGTTTTGACAGAATAATGAAATTCAAAACTGAAATTTCGAAAAATTGTAAAAAATTCAGAAATGTTACCAGAAACTTAAAAAAATGGCAAAATGCTAAAATAAGGTTTCAGCTTCATAATGATATCAACTATTTTGTTTTGCACTTCTTAGTTGCCAAGCTTTTAGAAAAAAATCAAAACACTGTATTTTTTGTTTTGTAATCCGGATGAAACTCACTCAAGTTTCAAAATGATACCTAAGGCCTTAACTATTCACGGAATGGAAGTTTATTCTTGATTTTGGGTTTCTCTCTCCTTTATATCTTCTTAAGCAAGATGACCCCGTGAATTTAAAAGACCGATCTATATGACAGGAAATGGATCGCCGTCATGATTCTTTATATTATTCATCATATCGTCTCGTATTGTGTTTTCGACCGTCTTACGTTTTCGACCTAATTGTACTTTCACTTCCCGTATGCTGCGCATGCCTGTGTGACGTCACATTTGGCTGCTATATTTAGTAACAATAGCAAATAATACCACGTGTGGTGAAGATGTTTCAAGTAAAGTTATTATAATTAAGTATTTACGTTATTTTATTTGATATCACATTTTTGTACCTTTTCACTAATACTATTTTTACCTTCCACAAGAATCTATCAAAAATAAACAAATATTCTAGAAATATGGCCGAGGACTTTTAGCATGTGAATTTAACATCAAGGTCTTTACGTCACATGACTGTCATGTGGTTAGTTGTAATACTTAAAGTTATTTTTAATACGGAAATGTGGATGATCCTTACAGCTTTTTGCTCAAAAAAATAAAATATCAATTGATTTTAATTCACAGAAACAGCAGTCTGTCAGGGGAGATTACAGACAATACTCACCAACCTCACTTCACAATGCCTTCACTAAAGTATATTGAACAGAAACATGAATGTATACAAGGTCCTACAAGGATCTACAAGGTTTCCAAAGTGCCTCATGTGAAATGTGTACAACTAGTCAAATAAAGATATCAAAATAATATTTTATATCTTATAGTTGTATATGTCACCATTTAATTCATTAAGTCATAAGTTTGATCGCCTCTAAAACTTTAAATAATTTGATATAAACATTGGCATCAAATTATAACCGATTCCGGATTTGTACGACATGTCATTTCCGACTTTGGACGTTTCTTAGATAGGTCGAAAACACAAGACGCTAGTTTTTGTCAACAAAGGTGCCATCGATCTAATGAACTCAAATAAAAAAAATATTTAAGATCGAAATATATTTTAGATACAATTATTTCATGTACAAGTATACTAGTGACTCTAAAAAATATTAGGCATGTATATGTTCAAACATATAAAAGGGGAAATCATTGATAAATATGTAAGTAGGTCGAAAACACAATACACGAGGATACTTCCCATCAAGTCAGACATGGATAATAGCTCTGAGGGTGCTCTGCGGATCTAGAGCCGCGTTTCCATTCCTTTTAAATATACAATTCCTTGAATACGGAGCCTTGGTTCACACCGAACAGCAAGCTATAAAGGGTCCCAAAATGACTAGTGTAAAACAATTCAAACAGGAAAACCAACGGTCTAATCTATATACAAACCGAGAATCACATATGAACCACACAAACAAACGACAACTACTGTCAGTACTGAACAAGAGGCTCCTGACAGGACAGGTGCATAAAATGCAGCGGGTATGGACAGTTTTCCTTAAAGGTTTCTGTATTGTGCTAATACAGAAATATGCTAATGTCAGAGAGCAAAAGACATTTGTTTCTGCATTACTTATAATAAAGGTAAAATAGATCTATCACCTATTAAACTCTGTCAGGCTGTTGCAGGCAGTAAATGTTTGAGGTTGTCGAAACTTTCGAACTTCCGGTACATTTCCGCGGGAAACCGTGCGGTGGGGGGTCGTCTCAAAACTGATTTTTTTTGTATTATCCTATTATCGTATTTTGGTTGGCAGATTTCTTTTCTTGCTGTTTCTTTTTTTTTTATTTTAAATAAAGTTCTAAAGTTTTTTTCTTCTTAAGCTTTTGTTTTGTTGTGTTATTTTTTGTTTGTTTGTTTTTCTTTGTTTTTGTTGGTTTATTTTTTTTTTTTGGGGGGGGTAATTGAAGCCAAACAAAAATAAGTAAATGTGGTATGATTGACTATTTTGTCCAACAAAGACCAAAGGGTGAGGATCTAAACAACTATACAGGTCACTGTCAGGGGCAGATTCAGCCGTTTTTAAAATGGGGGGTTCCTAACCCAGGATAAAGGGGGGGTTCCAACTATATGTCCCCATTCAAATGCATTGATCGTCAAAAAAAAGGGGGGGTTCCAACCCCCAGAACCCCCCTGGATCCGCCACTGACTGTACGGTAGAGTCTTCAACAATGAGCAATACCAATACTGTATATGAACTTACATTGGCTCTGAAAGTATAACAGAATGTAAACAAAATTCAAAGGTAAAAACTGACAGCCTTAATATGACTAGTAAAATGAAATAAAAAAACCATTAAGCCAGACAGGCAGCATCTCATGACCACAAATTGACTACTCCAGTCCCTGTCTTGGAACAGTCACACTGAATGTATTAGGCAAAACACAGGCCTGGAATCCATCCTCATTGTATCGTTAGGCTCCATGTCCAACATTTTCAGTTCTAGGGTAATTCGAGCAATTTTTTTGGTCTCCACACTCCACTAATAGGGCCACAGACTCCAATGATAGGACTCCCAGCACTGTCAGTAGGGATCCAGGCTCAAGATACATGGGTTCTGTAGAAACTGTGGAGCCCATGTTGTTACCCCAAAAGTAGTGTGGTTTAAAATGTCAAGTTGGTGCTCATTATGGAGTCCCCTATTCTGAGACAAAAGTGCAAACCCAAATTAGAACAAACAACAATAAGGAATGAGCTTTCAAATTGACAGCAAACTGGGTTTTCTGTATTTTAAAAGGTGCTATCATGCTTTTTTTACCCGACACATTCTATACCTATTTTCCAATCTATCAAGGACCATAACTCCTGAACAGCAAAAATGAAAATCATCAATATCAATTTTGATCACCATTTTGTCATCAGGGACAAAATTAAAATTTTAAGAGCATTTGTTGAATGGTTCATAGGTAATTGCAAAGATATGACATAAAGTGCCGTTTTCCAATATATTCAAGGACCAAATCTCCCAAACTGAAGGATAAAAGTGAAAATTATCAATATCAAACTTGACCTCCATGTCACTAGTACCAACATATTATAATTGAAAACCATTGGTAGAAGGGATCATATTTGAAAGGAAACAACATATAGTACCATTTTCTAATAGTTCAAGAACCATAACTCCTGAATAGTAAAAGTGAAAATCATCAATATCAAACTTGACCTCCATTTTGTCATCAGTATCAACATATTAAAATTTGGAAAGCTTTGGTTGAACGTTTCATAAGTTATTGCATTGAAACTGTTGGCACCTGCCTGTACACCGTACTTCACCATTTTATTCGAATAAATGTGCAGTTCTGTGAAAAGAATGTTAACAGTGACAGCGTTTTACTATGTATATTGAAAGTTCCAATGACTAATTTAGTATAATGTTGAAAATAGGTAGATCCTAGGTAATTATAACATGCTTAGGACTATTTCGTACACTCTTAATAATAATGGGTGAATAAAAATAACTTTAGATTTTGAATGCAATTTTTTCTTCAAATTATTTTTATTAATATGTAGCAAACACTAACATGACTAATAGCAGTGTATCAAGCTTCTTATGCAATTTTCTCAATAAATAATGAAAATAAGACTATATGATTTAACATAATTTAAATGATATATACCAGTTATACAATGTGGCTACTGACTTTATTTGAATAAAGAACTACTTGTCTTTTGTCAGCTGATTATTAAGCTAACAACAATCTATCAAAAAATGTTTAACAGCTCAATATTTTGTATGAATTAAAACAAAATTATTATGATGAAAAGCATGAAAATATGTATATCTTCATTATACCAAAGAAAGAATAAAATGAATAACATTGAGTACACCTTACCAAAAAAAACCTGACTCCTCAGAAAAAGTAGGTGTACCAACAAAGAAAAACAACACTGAATAACACATAGACAAGATCTCAACATCTGTCTAATTTAAATTCTAAATTCAAAATTTTTTCAAAGTTTTCTGATGAAATGAAATTTGTTTGGATTCTTTCATCTGAAGATTTGTTTGTTACTTCAAATTTGTCTTAATTATTGCACTCCCTTTTTAAAGAACAAAAGAAACATCTAGGAAAATCAATGTAGTTTAAAAAATAGAAAAATAAAAAAAGTTGATCAGTTGTCGTCTCCCATAGGCCTAGGTCTATAAATTAAGAAACCTATTTTCTCCAGGTCACAGTGGCTTCCAAAATGACTTAATGTTTATGTTACTTTGTTTAAATGAGTATACATGTTTTTGTTTATAAATGTACTTTAATCACTCTAATCATTCTAATCATTTACTGTGCTTTATTTTGTAATTCATTTGATTGTATAGCTCAAATTTTGAGCACCATGATTGGTTAATAAAATATCTTGTATCTTGTAACATAGTCTGACTTGGTTACAGACACAACATGTGGTGGGGTTAAACCAGTTTTAAATGTGCACAAACAAAACCCTAAATAATACCCTCTTTTTTGTGTCCTTATGTTATCGAGTTGATGTCACATTAATGATGGGGTTTACAGAATAATGGCCAAAAAGATTGAAGAATAGAGTAAAATAGGCCGATAAAATAAAGAATATAGAATAGTGGCCCCTAAGTGGGGTACTACAACTTAAAGAATATAGTAACATGGCTTAAAAAACTGAGGAATACAGACAATCATTATGGTTTACTCCTAATATTTAGAGAAAAAAAAATGGGTTCTTGTTGTTCAGTCTTTAGTTTTTATGTGGTGTTTTGTAGATTGCTGCCTGTCTTTTTGTCTCTTTTTTTTTGCCAAGATTTTGATTGATCTTTGACTTATGAGTTTTTATCCTGCCTGAGGTATCTTCTGCTACTTTTTTTGAAGCTTTGAAAAGAAGCTGTAAGACATAAAGTATAAATTTACATAATAAAAGGGAACATTTTTATTTTTTTGTTTCATCAGTTTCATTATCTTCACTGTCATCATCATCATCTTCATCATCTTGTTCATCTTCCTCCACATCATCGTCCACACTAACATCTTCATCTAATCCACTTTTACCTATTAGAATGTAATCTAAACCCTGAAAGGAATATTAAAAAATAAAAATTTACGCTGTATAAAAGTACATTTTGTATATCTATTTAATAAACAAGAAATCAAAATGTAAAACATGTGTGTTAAAAGCTCATTAAATAAGTTATTATAATAAATGTGTGCTTTGGATTCACTATTATTCTACCAAGAATTTTAGTGTTCAACAAAATTTAAATAAGTTAATTAAAATTAATTACTTAAGTCAATGCAAATATCACAGGCACTTGTTTATATCCCAGGGGTGGATCCAGCCATTTTTAAAAAAGAGGGTTCCAACCATATGTCCCCATTCAAAAGCATTGATCATCCAAAAAAAAGGGGGGTTCCAACCCCAGGAATCCTAATATAAAAAGGCTTTAAATGCTAAAAATCACAAAATAGGAATACGAAATTGCTTTAACATGTTTAAAGCAGACATAAAAATATCCATATCACTTAATTTTCCATGGGACATTACTCTCCCACAAAAATATTTAATCATTGCTGATTTTTTTTATTTTTGAAGATGTTGCTGATAAATACTTTTGAAAATCAAATGAGAAGTTTAAGATGTTGTAAAATTTTGTCTTAATCTTTTCATTGAGGAGATCAAGAGCTAATTTAATGTATGTATATATCGATATATTGTGCATTGAAGTCAGGGATGCATCTAATTTGTCAAAGTAAAATAATAGACCACATCAAATTAAATTTATGTTATTTAATTTGTATTGCTCCAATTTTCTGTCATGCCTGTAATGAATATGAATAGAAGGAGATGTGGGGTTACTGGGGTATATGTCAATGAGACATCTAGACACTAGACATATATGGGCCTAACAATTACTACATCCTGCTTAAATTTCATACTTATCTATTTACAGCAGAATAGAAATACAAGGGATAATGTTATCACATGCTCAAGTATATCAAGTTTCAATTGATTTTTTTACAATTAACATAGACACATTTTCAACAAGAAATGATTGTAACAGGATGCTGTTACGAAGTCTCCCAAACGAAGCTCCCATAATTCGTAATTCCCAGGGTCGCCTGACATTGGGCAACGTCCAGTGAAAATTGGTTTGGTCCAGTAAGGTTATATGCATTAGTGATGCCTGGGGACTAACCTTGTATATCATTCAAATCATCTTGGCATGACAAACAAGAATATATATGGTTTAGGGGTGGGGATCTCGACCATTTACAAGATACTAGAACATTGGGGGTGGGGAGGAACCCCTGGGGACTGGCCCTATACGTCATTCAAATGTTCATTACATGATGAACAGGAATATATATGGTTTAGGGTTGGGGGATCTCAACCATTTACAAGATATTAGAACATTGGGGGTGGGGGGAAC
This sequence comes from Mytilus californianus, assembly GCF_021869535.1. NCBI lineage: Eukaryota > Metazoa > Mollusca > Bivalvia > Mytilida > Mytilidae > Mytilus > Mytilus californianus. The sequence goes on along the minus strand of NW_026262679.1, from coordinate 66,583,602 downwards.
CCCTGGGGACTGACCGTATACATCATTCAAATGTTCGAGACATGACAAACCAGAATATATATGGTTTAGGGGTGGGGATCTCGACCATTTACAAGATATTAGAACTTTCTCAAATGGCAGAGAGTCGGGATGACCCCTGGGGACTAACCCTATATATCATTCAAACCATCTTCGCATGACAAACCAGAATATATATGGTTTAGGGGTGGGGATCTTTACCACTTAGAAGATATTAGAACTTTCTTAAATGGCAGGGGGTGGGAGTGACCCCTGGGGACTAACCCTGTATTTCATTTGATGTGCTTTATCATGACAAACTAGTATATATATGGTTTAGATGTGGGGATCTCGACCATTTACAAGATATTAGAACTTTCTCAAATGGCAGGGGGTCGGGATGACCCCTGGGGACTAACCCTGTATATCATTCAAACCATCTTAGCATGACAAACCAGAATATATATGGTTTAGGGGTGGGGATCTTGACCACTTAGAAGATATTAGAACTTTCTTAAATGGCAGGGGGTGGGGGTGACCCCTGGGGACTAACCCTGTATTACATTTGATGTGCTTTATCATGACAAACCAGAATATATATGGTTTAGGGGTGGGGATCTCGACCATTTACAAGATATTAGAACTTTCTCAAATGGCAGGGGGTCGGGATGACCCCTGGGGACTAACCCTGTATATCATTCAAACCATCTTAGCATGACAAACCAGAATATATATGGTTTAGGGGTGGGGATCTTGACCATTTACAAGGTATTAGAACTTTCTTAAATGGCAGGGGGTGGGGGTGACCCCTGGGGACTAACCCTGTATTTCAATTAATGGGCTTTATCATTTAGAACATTTTCAATTAAAAAGATTGTGTCTATCACAAACAGTTTTCAATTTATAATCATTTGAAAATTTTAAAAAATAAAATCCCATAGGGTTCTATAGTAAAACCCTCTTTTCTTTTTGCCCCTCAAAGTACCCCTTTATAAATCCCATTGCACAAACAAAACCCTGATTGCACCACTAGACATGTTAGTCTAACATATTGTGAAACCCTAAGTTAATTTGACAAGCGGTTTTGGAGAAAGGGTGCGGACAAGTTCAAATTTAAAAGCGGCGGAAGAAGAAGAAGAAGAAGAAGAAGAAGAAGAAGAAGAAGAAGAAGAAGAAGAAGAAGAAGAAGAAGAAGAAGAAGAATAATAATAAGAACTGAGCAAAAACAATAAGTCTTCCCAAACTTCGTTTGGGAGACTTAATTACAAATATATTCATAACTTGCTGTTCAGTGTGAGCCAAGGCTCCGTGTTGAAGGCCGTACTTTGACCTTTAATTGTTTACTTTTTATACATTGTGACTTGGATGGAGAGTTGTCTCATTGGCACTCCTACCACATCTTCTTATTTATATATTATATATAAATCCTGGAGCTTGTAAATAACCTCCTTTAAAATGCTCTCCGGAAAATATTTTAATTTTTTGTCAATTCATAAAAAACACTACAAATTAAACAGGTGTTGCATCAAAAAAGATCAAATATTCTAGAATTTGTAAATGGTGTCTGCAAATACCCCAAAGAAAAAAAAAACAAAAACTACAGCATGTACATACTTACCTTCCAGTGATCAGGTTTTATATCAATCATATTATCTCTTAAATCAAACTTTGTTAACTTTGCAAGTCCAAGAATAGTATCATCACTAACAGTTTTGATCACATTATTTTTTAAAAGCAGTGTAACTAGTTCTGACATCTCAAGAACACAACAGGGAACTTCTGCGAGACAATTGTAATTTAAATTCAAATATGTTAGCTGTTTAAAGTCTTTGAATTCTGATGATAATTCTTCAAACATATTTTCTGCTAAGCAAAGCCATTGTAGTGATATTAAATTATAAAAAGATTTTGGTAGTGAGTTTAGTGCATTTTCACGAACACTCAATTTCTCAAGTAATTTCAAGTTTCCAATGTCATTAGGTAATGATTTTAGCTGACAGTTAACTAGCCATAGCTGATGCAAGGTTATAAGCTCACAGAACTCATCAGGTAGAAATCCAAGTGGATTCCCACACAAATTCAAATAAGTCAAATTCTGAAGCTTTCCAACACCCTGTGGCAACATTGTCAATCTGTTGTTGTTCAAAACCAGCTCCTGTAATTGCAATAGCTGTGTAATTTCAGTTGGAGGCATTAAAATCTCATTATCATTCAGTAACAGTCTTATGACATGTGTTAGTTGACTAATATTGTTAGACAGAACTTTTATGTTGCGATGACTCAAGTTCACAACTTCTGATTTGCTTGCAATAGCTTTCTGAATGATGTTCTCCACCGCCATCACATCCATGGCCATTGTTTTGGATCAAATTTGTATTTTACAAATCCATATCTCTTTATGATTAAGAAAACCTGTAATAGAAAAAATTTTCATTATAAAATTTTATTAACTCTTCCCCTATAAAATATATAAACATAGAAACATGAATGGCTGACAGATGCAAAATTGTAATTCTACAAATGTAAGTCTGAAGTGATTTTCTGATTTGGCCACCAACAGAGGTGAGGTAGTCAAGTAAATAGGGCTAAATAAGGGATTCTGTGAAAGGCCAAATCAGAAACTGGAGACAGAATCCAAAAAGGGATTAACAAATGGTATATCTATTTTAACTTTTTTAGCACTGTATTACTTACTAACAAAAAATATATACATTTTGTGTCACAGTTTCTTACTTCTACCTTTATCAAATTTCAATATTCCCAAAACTTTGTATAAGAATAGCTAAAAAAAGTTTTTTTTTCTTGTAATGTCAGCACAAAAAGTGATGATACCATACTGGACTTGGGGCAGGTAAACTACATGTACTTAAAAAAGAATATTTTTCCTACTTTGCCGAAATGAGGTAATATCTTGATACTACTTCAACAGTTTGTCATCATAACTCCCCTGAGACCACACAACAGAATTTCATGAAACTTTATAGATAACTAGGACATACTATGTAGATGTGCATATATATCAACAGGAAATTATGATTCAATTTTTTTCTAGTAGTTATGCCCTTTGAACTTAGAATTTTGGCCTAAATATACTACTGTGACCTTTTGTCATCTCAACTCCTCTGAAACCACACAATATAATTTCATGAAACTTTGTAGATAATAAGGACATAATATGTAAATGTGATCATGTGCATATCCACAAGAAATTTTTATCAGTTGACTTTTGTAGGAGTTATGAGTCTTTTAATTGTCTGTTTATAAATTTTGAAATTATAAAGAAAGTTAGGTTTCAACTACCTCAGGCAAAGTTGACCTGAAATGAATTTGGCTATTTTTTATGTATTTTTTGGTCATATAGCTCTGCAACTGTTTCGGTTCTTAGACATCCTTGGCTTTAAAAATTTGGCTTTGAGCGTTCCTGATGAAGGTAATCCAGAAAAAGCGCTTCGGACACATGAAATTAATAGTGTTGTTTTCATATTCTATATTATATATTTGTTCATTTTCTTTCAAAGTCTGAATTTAATGTGAATTCTACTCAGTTTACTATTGTTTAAAGCAATTCATTAACTGGTGAGATACAATGTGGCTTGAATTTTTATATCACAGTTTGATCAATATTTTTTTTGACGTTACACCTGACCATCTATGAAAGTTAATTAGGACACGTGTCCATTAACGAAATTTGAGTGTAAAAAGGTGAATAAATAAGATAAGGTTAAAAAATGATTAGAACGACAACATTGAAATGGAGACTTGCTTTTAATTTTAGATTTTTTGTCGATTGATTGTTTACCCCATATCTCCTTTTAAACATATTTTTAAGCAACTGGTTTGGATATTTTTCTCTCAAGGCAAATAAATGACCATATTGGATTCCAAATCAACACAATGTATAAATCTAACATAAAAAGAAACCAACAAATTCGACTCTAAAAGAGAAGCGAAAGATACCATAGGGATTTCCAAACTCATCAGTTGAAAACAAGCTGACAATATCATGGCAAAAAAAGAAAAACTATGTAAAGGCAAACAACAGTATACAAAACAAAAGACTAACACGGACCCCACCAAAAACTGGGGGTGTCTCAGATGGTCCAGAAGGGTAAGCAAATTATGCTCCATGTGTGGCACCCATCGTGTTGGTGATGTATGTACAAACCCAGTGATGTCTATTACAAATGGTCACATTCGAGGAAAAGAGGACGGGATTGTGGAAATATCAACAATTGGAAGATATCAGTCGTCATTAGTAATCTGTGAAACAGATATTCCATAACGGTCAACCTACTCGACCGTAAAATTTTAGAAGGGATGATTTCAACTGGGAACTCTTGGTTCAGTAACTTCCCTGTACATGTAAGCAGCAACCATCTATCAAGGAAATGATGATAGGAAATGCAAGCTCTGGAATATCTTATCATCTGGGAGGTATATACTCCATATGCAGATGCGGCTGGAATGTTGGTACATAGAAAAGAAAAATTCACAGTTCGAAGCTGAAATCATCTCCTTTGTCGTAAAGTTTTGTTCTTAACCGACCAAGTATGTTGTTATTGATGAGCTTTTAATGACAAATATTTATATCTCTTTCTCAATAACACAAGAACTTCCTGGGGGTTTCGCCCCCTACCAGGAGGTCTTCTGCCCTGAATCAGCTTAGGGGACCTCATGAGGCTCGGGGTACACTGCAAAATGGCCTAGCTACGCCACTGACATATAGGAAGTAAAAACATCCCAATTTAAAAATAAATGAATTTTAGGGTTAAATCTGATATAGATTGTTCGTGTAAACAAGTTATTCAGTCCTTAATACATTGTACTCAAATATAAAATCTAAGGAGTTATGACAAAAAAAGGAAAACAAATTTATTGTACATGTAAAAGGCTATAAACATAGGATTTCGTTCCATAAAAATTATTTTCTAAAAAAATACATTTCCATATACATGTATATTTGATTTTTCTATTTTTAGAATTTTATTATGGGATGGATTATTTTTATATTTTTATATTTTTATTTACCACAACAGTCGATGTGTTATCATTTCTGTTTGTACATGTATTTAAATATTATACACTAATGCTCTTAATTTGAGGTAAATACTATTACACACTTATTTCTATTTATATTTGAGGGAGGATGAATTTGGTAGAGTAGCAGGAATAAAAAAGCATGTAATTACAGCTTTTTTCTTTCTTTCTGAACATCAGATTTTTTACTGTTATCAACTGCTGTGCATGTGAAGGATAAGTATCAAAAAATATATTAACAAAAAGATAGTGCATGTGCCAGAAATAAATACTAACATGAACATGTGGTTAAATAAAAAACCATTTACATAACGACTAAAATTTATTGTTCTTTATTGAAGAGTACATGTAGGTGTCAACTGTTCTTAAAAAATATTGAGTATAGGGGAAGTACTACATTTAAAGGTAGTAAATTCCATTATGTAATTGTTATAGGGAAAAATAAATATTTATAGCAGTCTTTAGATGTTAGTAGATGTCTGTATGTATATGGATGGGTTGCCAAGTTCTATTGCCTGTTGGTAGTCGTAGAAGTAATACTGAGGGTACTGCGACGATATGGTGTACAATTTTACAGAACATTAAAAGTCTGGTTTTAAGTCTGCATTGTTGTAAGGTAGATGAGTTGAGAGTATCGAGCATGTCTGTAATGCTACTGGTGTTATGATATCGATGCTGCAACAACCCATGGCTGAAACATTTAGCACACACACCTCATATTAATTTTGTCAAACAGAAATCTACATTTGTACAAGAAACACCCCAAGGGTTAATATTCAAATTTGTTTTGTTTGCTTCTCTTTGAAACTATTCCTCTATCAGTCCGGGGTCCCTGCTCCCATGAGACAGTCTTGGGACCATTGCTATTTCTAGTCTATATAAATGACCTACCATCAAAAGTCCAGTCTAAATCTAGATAATTGGCAGATGATTGCCTCATGTATAGATCTATTGAAAGTTCAGAAGATGCCAAGATATTACAACAAGATCTTGATCAACTGCAATAGTGGGAGAAAGACTGGATGATGAGCTTCAACCCGAAAAAAAGTGAAGTTATCCGCATAACCAACAAGTGGAAAATAGCTAGCACGAACTATTCCATTCATGGCCATGTTTTGCAACTGACCTGGGAACAGTATACATGTATATGTTCCTGGACTGACAGACCGGACAAAATACTTGGGCATCACAATCGTCAGCAAGATCACATGGGGTCCAAATATCAGTAACATCACGAAAAAGGCAAACAACACCTTGGGATTCTTGAGAAGAAATATAAGCAACTGCCCAAAAAACATCAAAGAAACAAGCTACAAGACCCTTGTCCGCCAACAGATTGAATATACGTCTACTGTCTGGGACCATTCAACCAAACAACATACCACAGCCTTCGAATCTATACAGCGACGTGCAGCCAGATTCATTATGAGTGACTACAGGAGAGATAGCAGAGTAACATCAATGCTCCAACAACTACATCTAGGTAGCCTGCAGTCACACAGATATAAGGCCCGCTGCACCATGATATTTTTAGAGTCATCAACCAACTGATTGAAATACCTTCACTATCACTACAGGCGGTTCACCTAGAAACCAGGGGAAACACACAGAAATTTCAGCAAGTAGCTTGCTCCACCAGAAGCTACCAGGACTCGTTCTTCCTCGCTGGTATAGGATCTCCTGTAGTTGGTGATCGCAATACTAGTACTAGTATTGTGCCCAATACTGGTATAAAAATTTTGTACCAGTATTGTATTCCATTATTGTACCAGTATTGTGTTTATTTTTTAAATAAACAATACATATAGGTAATTAATCTTTTATTAAAGGTGTCACATATATATGCATTATGATATTAACATATGACAAGACAATTTTATATGGAATGATTGTATGTTTAACTGATGATGCCATTGATGGTAAACTGTGATTATAATCAAAGAAAGTTTTAAATCTTCTGATGTGAATTTCTTAAGGGAACCGTACTGTCTCAGCACTTTAACAAACTCTTTACTTTCTTCTATGTTTTCTTCCAGCTCTCTCTTTCCAAGTCTCAATAGTATATTTTAGTGAATTTTATATTGACATTAATGCTGTTATAGCTTCTGTATCATCAGCATTGGTATTGTTTATTTCTTCTTCAGATGGCATTTCTGCAACCCCCACTTCCTATATTGATATTTATGTATTCAGTCTGTGGACTTTCTCTTACACTTACTAGATTACAAGCTTGTTTAGATAGCACCTGTACGGCTCTCTTACTGTAGGAGTGCTTGTCTAGTATAAGTATTTGAGCATTTGTACCAGTAGATATATCTGCTACAAATTGTATTGCCCATGGTTCTGAATCAACTGCTTTAAGAACTACCCTTAACATTCATGTAAACAAACTAGTTGATTTGATTATAATCAGGTTCCCCTATTAAGCAACTATTTATGTTTAATGGATATTGATATCTTTTATCATGTTTAATGTGAAAGATTGATAAGAAAATAAAGACAAACAAATGCTTAGAATCTTAGTATACATACATGTATTAAAATATCTGTAAAAATATACGATGGTATACATGTAAATGCCGAATTTACAGTGTTATAGTGTAATAATTTGCTTGAATTTATTAAAAAATAACTCAGATAATAAAGCTGTTATTTTATTTTTTCTAAATTGAATTAAATAAAATAGAGAAATATGATAAAATTATTAGCAATTATTTATATAATTAAGTATTGTTTGAATAAGATGAGTTAATTACAATAATCTTTTGTTTATTTGTACAAGTATAGTAATTATTTTTAACTGGTTGTTAATTGATTTCACAATTATTCTCTGTAATCTTTTTGAGTTCATTTAATCTCCCTTTGATCTTCAATATCTAATTTTGCTTAAAATTCATATTTCATTATACACCTTAAAGTATAGTGAACAATACAACTACAATACTGGTATATCAGTAATGTACCAGTATCGCTGTTTTTTAAAAAAAAGTTACAATACTGGTACAAAATTTTTATACCAGTATTGTGGACAATACTGGTATACCAGTATTGCGATCACCAACTACAGGAGATCCCTGGTATAGTTCTTTGTTACTCCATGCCACAGACCATGGTCGCTGCAGACGCTGCTGATTCTCTTGACTCCTTCAAGGAGAGAATCAGCATGTACAGCTTCTATGAGGACTCACTTGTTTTGTTCCTGCTTCTAACCTGTCACACGACTCCTATTTTAACTGTACATAGTCCATTTGTGCGATAATGCTCATGAGGAATCCGGCACAATAAAGAATGAAGAAGAAGAAGAGATAGCATAATTTTACCGACGTGCGAAAGGACTTCGGATGTACACTTCTGATATTAACTAAATCTTGATTGTACATGTGATAAGAGAGTTGGAGGTTTTAGTTGTACATTAAGATAAACACAATGGACCTCTCCTACTGACCAGTCGATCACATAGAAGGTTGCAACTTATCACATCCACAAATTCACGTACTTTTTTTCGTTTCTAAAGCTAACAGGAAATGTCTGCTACATGATTAAATAATAATCCGATATCGGGTATATTTTCCGGAATTAACTATTGTCTAGCACACACTATTTAGCAGTGCTATTTTAATTTTAGTTAATTTAAATGAAATTAAAACACAGACAAATAATTTCCAGTGCATGTTTTTTATGTGTGTGATTGAGGGCGGGTTGCCTTTTTTTTAAGGTATGTTTTGTCACACGATTTTGCAGAACTGAGCATGCCTAGTTCTACAATCAGTGTTTGTTGAACCAGAGACATATAATTATATGTGTATATATGTCTCTGGTTGAACTGGGCATATTGTATTACAATTTTCATACGATCTGTACACAATGCACAATTCCCCATAGAAATTGTACAAGTGAGCTGTTCATATATTCATGTAAAGTAATGCAGTCTAGCATACTGAACTATTAGTTCGGTCAAGAAAGACAACTCGTACTCAAAAAAGGGAGGTAACTCAATGTTCTTATAAAGGGAAACGAGTTTATCAGTAATTCCGAGGAACATGTTGATTTTTGCACGCCAACTTGTACATAAATAATTAAATATCGGATCACAACAGGTTTTGAATGTTTGATGATCGATATCCACGTTTTAATCCAATAGTATAATAATTTGTAACTTAATAGGAAACCGAGTTTAGAATCAAATTAGAATTATTAGGGTTTTAATATAATAATTTTAATTAGTTTTTATTATACATTTTTATATATGCGTATCTATTGAAAAAATGTCTTTCTTAATCTTTGAACATTTTTCTAACATCCAAATTCTGTTAAGAAAAATAGAAGTATTTGATTTTATAAGACAACATAAAAAAAAAACAGAAAAGAAAAAAAAAAAGAAATCTGCCCACCTAAAATACTGAATTTTGCCATGTCTGGTTGAATGACTATATATATTTTGATTCTCATACAGACAATGCATTACATCGGTACAGAGAAAAATTATAAACTCATATTAACTCAATTTAACTATTAACGAACTTAGTGAAATGTTTGCTTCTTTTTTTCATCTTTGAACTTCAAGATGGCGAAATGCATCTAAGTTTAAAATAGAGAACGATTTAAAACAAAATTGATTTCACTTCTTCAAAACATGTGGTATACATAACTTTAGCCACTAATAATAAATAAAAAGTATTATGTAATCAAATTTGGTTAAATATCTATTTCAAATTTATGATCTTTTATATGTAAAGGTAGTAAGATAAACATAAATAAACAGAATTAACACCTTTATGTTATTGCTTCGAAAACGATGATGTCCTACTGATTTTATGGCCATCATACTCATACTTATATTCCTTAGTTTTAAGGAGACACATTTAACCAATTAATTGTATGGTGTGTTATAACTTTGGATATCAAAATAAAGGTAAATACAGAAAAGCGCTTTGGACGCAACAAAATCATTAAAGAAGTGATATTGTCAATGTTAGACATGAATCCCAAAGTTTTTCATTTGGAAAAGTTTTTTTTCTAATTTCATTTTACATTTTAGCAGATATAATAAGTACAAGTTGATCCGAAAGACTGTGTCATGACTAAACAATTGCAGAGATTGTTTAAACACTCATTTTTTTTAGTTGGCTAAATTCCTTTATAGAAGTTAAGCGGAACTTAACCTTTTTTCGCTTATATTTCAATATCTCAACATCTCGTGTAACTTTTCCCGTTTGTGCATCCAGATAGTACCACCGTGTCCTATAACTATTTTCTTGACTTAAAACACTCAGTATGTCCACATTCTATGACAACCACTAGCTCGTAGTCTTTAATCAATACCGTTTCAATTCAACTCTTTTTCTAACCTTCAGCGCACCCATCGCACATTCTTTGAAAGATCATGTTAAGCGTTTAGTGATGCTATTGATTTATTCAGTCGGTTGTCCATTGAATTAATACAAGCTTCCCATGAAGGGTTGAGACATAAAAAAGAATGAACAATTTTAGTGTGAATGCGCCTTGAAATACAAATGAGAAATTTTTTACATTCTACTGCAAAGTTTTCGGCATCTTAAGGTGCAAACGATTAATTTTATATCATGCGCGGATATGATTGACGGTTTTGTTTGGCGTCGAGTGACAAATAGTTCATGCATATTCGGAACGAGAACAAATCAGCAATAATTCAATAAGCATGATAAGAGGAACGACTAGGAAAAATACGATGAAGAACAGAAATTTCGAATGCAACTCGAAAATGAATTTTTTGCCATCAAACCCCTGAAAGAGTTGTTGCAAGGGTATATATATATATATATATATATGCTAACGTAAAGGAGATGTGGCATCGGACGTGGCTGCGTGTTTATACATTCAGCACAATGAAGCGAATATAAATAAGAAGATGTGGTATCGGAGTGCCAATGAGACAACTCTATAACCAAGTTAAAATTTGTAAAATTAAAAATTATAGGTCAAAGTACGGCCTTCAACATGGAGCCTTGGCTTACACCGAACAGCAAGCTATAAAGAATACCCATTTACTGCCAGATGGAAGAAGTCCATATATGTCATACTCCATTGCTTGGGATAATTTTTATACTGGATATGATAAATTAACTAGCCACACACTGGCACAAAAGTCTTGTCCATGCAAAATCATGATTTGTAGAATATTTGTCATACAATAATGGAATTTTCCAATGTACTTTAAAGCAATAGCTTTAAACATTAGCTTGGTTAAAAAAAGGGACATGTCGGTGAAAAGAGAACCATAATTATTTCTAATGGGATTGCATATGGTCTCAGTTGAAAATAAAACGTCAACCTAACATAATAATAAAAAAACATTTGGTCAATAAAAAAAAATCAAACATCATGTCAGTTTCACAGTTTCAACATTTTTGTCGAATTAAGAGTTTTTTTTAAATATGATTTGTCCGTTCCTAAAGCAAGACATTTGTTTTTACTATGGCCTCTTAAAAAAAGATGGACTTATAAGTCTACTTAGACTTTAAATTGATAATGAGTAATACGTGTGTGTATCTTTTATTTGACACAGTAGATGTAAACCTCCATGCATGTTGCGAGACTTTATGATTTCGGTCGTTGTGTAATCAAGTAACAATCCATTATGCGATTTATTTTAATTAAAACTTTTCAAAATATGTTACAGTTTCGAGTATTTTTTATTTATCTTCATATTCGTTTTAATTAATCATTTTATAATTATGTTTATTTCTAAAGGAATATATGTAACGGATCTCCGTGAACTATGACAAAGTATTAAGTAAACACGGGGTATTTTCCAAATACATGTAGCTTACTTAGCCAAATCAAAAACTCGTCAAAGATAAAACTCTGAAAGATTTCAACTTGAAATGATAAGAAAAGTGTGAGAAATTAATAATATATATACGGTCAGATTACACGCATCACTCCCTGTGGAGAACAGTCTTAATTAGCTACTTGAATCACACAAATCAATGTTGGTATCCCGGGGTGTGTAGGTTTATGCAGTACATGTAGTTGAAAAAGTTAATTCGTAAATATTTTTGTTAAAAACATATTTTAAACTTTATCATAGTATTGGGAAGTTTATGTGTTTTTCAGGGAAGATATTATTGTTAGTTAGCTCAGGAACATATATATTGACATAGTTAGATATACTGTTCCCAGGTTAGCTTATGGTTATGGAAAAATTATGGAATAATAATTACTAGTATTGAAATTTTAATAATTAAAAAAAATCATGTCATTTGTTGTGTTAAAAATATAGCTAGTGCAACCAAAGAACCTAATCCAATTGATGTTTTATATGGTCACGATATATGGAATAACGATGAAGATTCTTCTTTTATGTCATAAATCCGAAGGATTTTAATTTCCACATGCATCCGCTACAATAACACCAGTCTAACCTAATAATAATACGTGTGTATTTTGTCACGGCAAAGATTTTCTTTGAAGCTTTTAGCAAATTTATTTTTGTCATAATAATGAAAAATATATTAAGATTGTTAATTGTTGGAAGTTCACTTTTCAACATAATGATTCCATTGTATACTTCATCCTCTCTCATGATTGAAAAGTGGAAAACACAAAAAAAAAAAAAAAAAACATATACCTTGTGTATTGCAAGTATTGCTACTTTAATGTAGAGTAAACATGTATACATTCACAATTATATTGTTTATCAAAGTCTTAAAGGATATAACCATACCGATTCATAAAAGTATAAGTGTTTGCCGATGACTTCGTAACTAAGCGTGTAAAATTCTCTATTCCATGACAAATTAAAGAATTTTCAATTTTCAACCATAAAAAGACGGGAGAATTACAAAAGTTAATTTTTAGGCAAAAATATCATTTTATTTCCCTGTCTTTGGAGATTATAAAAATATCGACGACGAAATAAGAAAATAACGAATACTATTTGTTATTTAAACAAATAGATGTCAGGGGTTCGCAAAACAATGCCTTCTCTGTATACATTAAACGGGCTACTTCGCTATTTATGGTAGCAAATTTTAAATCAAAAGTGACGGATGTTTAAAATATCTTATTTTCATAAAATTTACATCATTACACAGTTTAAACCTTTAATAAACTTTAATTAACGGCGCGAAGAAGATATTCAAAAGTTAATATAAAGTAATACGGGTATAAAAACTATTTGCCCATACAAATCTATAGTAAAATTAATCGCCGTCTGTGGACAATTACTAGCGCATGCGCATTAAAGACCGAACGAATTCTTGTACATGATCATCGGCCACAATATTGATGTTGAACAATTATAAAAATGTGCATGCTTATGCACGTAAAGTAATGCACCCAGGTTCTTCAAACAATTGTAAAACTGTGCATGCTTTGATATTTATGTAATGTCTAGTTTTACTATTGCTTGTTGAACTGGCCATGCATTGTTTTACAACTTTTCATACGATCTGTGTAAACTGCCCAAATGAACATGCACTACATATATATACATTTAAATGAATGCAGCCTAGTTATATCATCAAATAATTTTATAACTGTGAACTTGAATTAATTAGATCATCGCACAATCATACAAAAAAATGCAAAACTGTGCACTTGAATATAAATCATTAAAATTTGGTATGGGAGACACTACACAAAATACATGCTAATTTGTAATTCATTTCTGTTATTCAATGTTTACCTTTTTTGTGTTATATCTCGTCTTACTATTTTTAATATGTACCACCTTTGATAAGTATTTAGTATGACGAAAAAAAATCATTTCTGTACTCGTACTATGAATATCAAATTTATTTTGTAAAAATAATGTTTCTGTACTAACAACAAAATTATTATATTTAAATGTATCTGTGTACGTTACTTTGTATAACGCCATTTTGTCCTATGTCAAAGTTGTCTTTTATGACATTGAAACATCTTTTTTATTTATATTGTGCCATAGATCAAACTTATTCGTTCAGTGTATATTTACTTGTTTTTGTGTATACATGTATTGTCTTTTTGATCGAGTTAAGCCATTTCAATTGATATTTTATTGTGTGTATTTTTATGTTGTAATGTTACCACAATACCACTATTTCAGGTTAGGATGAAGGTTGGAGCTTGATAAAACGTTTAAACCCGCTGCATTTTTATGCACCTGTCCTAAGTCAGGAGCCTGTTTTTCAGTGGTTGTCGTTTGTTGGTGTGGTTCATAAGTGTTTCTCGTTTCTCGTTTTTTATAGACCGTTGGTTTTCCGGTTTGAATTGTTTTACACTAGTCTTTTGGGGCCCTTTATAGCTTGCTGTTCGGTGTGAGCCAAGGCTCCGTGTTGAAGGCCGTACTTTGACCAATAATTGTTTACTTTTTACCCATTGTGACCAGGGGCGGATCCGGGATTTGGGAAGGGGGGCGAATTATGTAAATTTTTTGGACCTTTTTTTGGCTAAAAACATAAAATAAGTGTAAAATGCACTTTTTTAACGGTTCCTGACGTGCACGTGGGGCATGTATATTTTATACCAGTAGTTAAAGGTTGGACATTTTTGATGCCGTATTCTCCGCATTAATTGTCTATTATAAAATGATTGGATCCAAACGGCTATGTACTAATATATTTCGGATGTGGGACTTGTCAGTAAAAAATGGACATGGAAAATACTCGTTTGTTGTATGTTTAGTTGGCATAACTTCACAGATTTCTTGTTGTAAACAAGATATACGCCGGACTATTCAATGGCATTTACAATACGACCGACACGAGCTAAGAAAGAAAAACAAGCAATTTTTATCCAAATGTTTGGTTGAAATGTTTCACCCAACAAGGGAAGTGAGGGATTCCAAAATCAACCAAAGGCTACGATTGAGTCTGAAATGACAACGAATTTATGAATGACGGTCGACAAGTGGCGACATAAAGGCCACACTCAGCAGGCAGGTTGCAGTCGGGCCTTGAAAAAAGTATTCAAAATATCAGTTCGGCGAAACAGACATTCCGGTCAGATCTGGGATTTACATGCAAACCCCCGGCCCCAAAAAAATTACGCCCGTTTTTTATTCATCATGTTCATTTAATGCTAAATAATTTTGTTGGAAATATTTGTTTCTAATAGCAAAAAAGTGGAAAAGATTATTGTTTTCAATCTTGATACGGCCAGAAGTTTTGTTTAAGGCAAAAATCAGGGTCAGAATTTTTTCTCTCAAATATCTCAGACTGTCCCCTCAAATCAAATGGTCCGTACCTTAGACTTTAAATCTATCTAGAGCTTACTGACTGAGGATCATTATTCAGCTATGTTATTAATAGGCTGGGGCGTGTGGGGTTAAACATTTTTTCGGAGGTAAATAATACTGCTGTGGAATTTTTTTTCATGAGAGTGTAATAGAGTATTACTTTCTGTTTGGTGGAATTGTGAAATAGAAGTCAATACGTTTTTGCTCAATCCTTTGTCGCTTTAACGGTATCATGCTTATCATCCTCAGCCTAAGCAATGTGTTACTGAAATTTGAATTTCAAAATGACTGAGTGACGTTTTTTTTGACGCACTGGTCAACTCCACCGTAGTGAATCACATGACTTTGACATAATCAGTAATATATTACAGTAAATACGAGCGAAAAATATCTTTATAAGTAAAGAATTGTCGCATCAAAATGAAATACACGGGAAATGGCAAAGTTCACGAAGTATAATCTGATTAATCATTTTACAAAAAAAAAAAAAAAAAAAAAAGTGCAAGCAAAAGGGGGGGGGGGGGGGCGTACGCCCTCTACGCCCCCCTCTGGATTCGCCACTGGTGACTGTCTCATTGGCACTCATACCACATCTTCTTATTTATAATTGACAGTCTCGGAATCTGTGGCAGATTCCATATGCCACCAGAAATTCTTAATTTTTTTACCAAAAACTAGTAATGTTCCCGTAGTGGTCGTTTAGATGCTCAGCAAGATTTAAACTTTATTTTAGAAGAGTATAACCGTAACATTAAAAAGTATATATCTAGTGTCGCTAATAGTGCAAAATGGGAAACAGTTACGAAGAATTACGATACTCTTGAAAAATTGACACAAAAAATTAATGGTTTACTTGGTATATCCGAACATATCCGGCAACTGAGACAAATACTAAATTGATTTAAATCTGAAAAGGGCCTGTTTCAGGCTGAACTTCGAAAATGTAAATACATACATACAGTCATATATATTTTTCCCACAAAAATATCAAATATCACGACCATGTCGAAATTTAGTATGCAGACAATCTTAAATGGCTAATTTTATCAAGATCTACAAATATCCTAGTCCGTTAAAAGTTTCTAAAATCCCTATGTCTAAAACAGAGGAAAATGAACTTTTGTAAAGAGAAAAACATAAAAAAAACTACAATTTCTTGCAATGTTTGACGAAAATATTGATGGCTTACTTAAAGAACAAATAACACATTGTGAATTAGAAAAAAAATCAAAGAAACACACTTAATGAAATACACTAAAAAATATGTTCTCATAGATTTTCTGAACAATGTCATACAGGAATTAAGACATGACTACAGTAATTTCGATGACTAGGTGTTTTTTCTGTGTAGCCCTTGTACGTGTACAGCACATGTTTATAAATTTATTTGGCAGTGGCTATTTTGCTGGCGCCGGAGCAAGGTAGTTACTGTTATGGCACAAACCATTTCAAAGGTTCATACTGATAAATCATAAAGTGAATTTCTATACAACAGCTTACAATTTGTCCAAAAGTCAAGTCTGTCATTTCAATACAATCATGACTATTCAATATAATTTCTCAATAACTTAAAAAGCTACTGGCAGGGGCGGATCCAGAACCTCGATGTCTGGGGGGGGCACCATGAAACCAAAATTAATCATTTTTTTAGAGAAGTATATTTGCGAGTGTGGTTGGGGTCAGATCATCGTTTATATCTTTTAATTTTTTACCATTTCACTTAATTCTTTGAATTCTTTGTTCTTCTGTCAATTGATCTCTATTATATTCGTCCTAAACATGCATGACATATTTGCCACTGGACGTTAAACAACCAAAAATCAATCAATCTTTTCTTTATATTTCATCACCTCTTTATTCTGTTACCTGTATGTTTTGGTTCCGCTCCCAATCTAACTTATTTGCCCATTGTTCTCATATCTGTAAACCGGCTCATTCATATCCTTATAAATGGTGACCCATTCATAGCCTCATACATGTACTGTATGGTAATTGAAACAAGAAAAATATACACACATAAACTACTGTATGCTTGCGCTATTAGATAAGTGTATTCGTTCCAGATTATGCTATAAGTAGGTCTTATAAAAATACAATAGCATAGATTATATATTAGAAAATACCGATTCATTTTTTTCTGGACTTGGGAGCGGGGGCAAAGTTTGTTTTTTTTTAAATAAGAGGGAAAAGAAATACGACATTAAGTTTTAAAAAAATCTTGTAAGATATTAAAAAGAAATAGTTTTTTGTTGAATAAAGCTGGGACTATTATAATAATTAGTATAATAGTCCCAGAATAAAGTCACAAAAAAGACAGTTTCGAAAAAAAAGAAAAATGGTAATGTGATTATTTTGTTATGAAGACATATTCAGGGTTATGTCTGGTCTACATACCAGCTTTGATAAGTGTTTGGTATTACTATAAATTTTCACTTCTTCGTACTATGAACATCAAAATTATTTATTTTGAAAAAATATTTCCTTTCTCTATTTGAACTGTACACGTATACCTAACAACAAAATTATTTTCATTTACCTTTGTTTAAAGTAATTGCAAATGGCTGATATCTTTGTTCAAGCATATTGTTTTCTTAAATTGTTTAACATTTCACAGCGGTATAACATGTTACTTTAATTATTTTTCCCTTAGTTTATTTATTTTGTATTTACATTGTATCATAGATCAATTTTATTTGTTCAGTGTATGTTCACTGGTATTAATATGTCTTTTGATTGAGTAAAGCCATTTCAATTGATATTTTATAGTGTGTCTTTCTATGTTGTGATGTTACACTATTGTTTCAGATAAGGGTGAAGGTTTGGTACCATTAAAACGTTTAAACCCGC
This sequence comes from Mytilus californianus, assembly GCF_021869535.1. Classification (NCBI taxonomy): domain Eukaryota; kingdom Metazoa; phylum Mollusca; class Bivalvia; order Mytilida; family Mytilidae; genus Mytilus; species Mytilus californianus. The sequence continues at coordinate 66,565,520 of NW_026262679.1, read as the reverse complement.
TGCAACTGTTTGCACCTGTCCTAAGTCAGGAATCTGATGTTCAGTAGTTGTCGTTTGTTGATGTGGTTCATAAGTGTTTCTCGTTTTTTATATAGATTATATCGTTAATTGGTTTTCCCATTTGAATGGTTTTACACTAGTAGTTTTTGGGGCCCTTTATAGGCTTGCTGTTCGGTGTGAGCCAAGGCTCCGTGTTGAAGACCGTACTTTGACCTATAATGGTTTACTTTTATAAATTTTGACTTGGATGGAGAGTTGTCTCATTGGTACTCATACCACATCTTCTTATATCTATATATCCCATATATCGGTACCAAAATTCTTGACACTTAAAATAATATCTATTTGTACCTATTCTTTAAAAAAAAAAGATTAGTGCCCCCGGTAAATCCGCCACTAACTGGACATCATGAAACATCTGTCCATTTCGAATCCATCAGTCCTTCTAACTCAAACAAAGAAACTCGCAACTCAGTGCTAAAACTTTAAACCAACCAATCAGATTACTTGAAATCCAAATAATCATGAATATTCAACAATACGTCAATCATGTATGGAAACGTTTCAATGTAATCAAAATTTAGAAAAGACAATATGTTTTGTAGTTTTATTTTACATTTACATAATTATACATCTTTATTTGACAATTAAATATACACAAAATAAAGAGGCTATCACATGTATCTCAAATATTGATATTATTTTATAATTGACTATATGAGTAATAATTTGATTCTTTTATGTTGACAATGCACAATTTCGTACTACTTTTCAAAAGTAAATATTTAAATCCTCTCTTTACAAAGAACCGGCACAATAACAAAATTCCCTTATAGTCATTGCTATATACATGTAAATGTGCTATTTTGCCGACTTTAATTTAGCTATTTTAATCGGCGTCGGCAAAATAGCCACCGTGCCGCAATATTTATACGTTATTTCATATCGGTTAAGAGTTAGCTTCTCTTATTGGATAACACGTGGCCACATGACATTCTTTATTCTTTAGTAAACAATTCCATCGGTCTTTAACAGAAAAAAAAACGGACCAGAAAACCGGTCGTTAACGGACTTTTACATGTTAATGACCAGTGGGGCGTGTTTTATCCTGGTTCCCGGTACTACGTCCCAGGTATTAGCAAATAGCCATACGCTGTCACGTATATGGCCACAGACCACAATTAAATTCTCTATTAGTTCTTTATAACGTTTTGTTTCATTAAAAAAAAATGCACCGGTTCTTTTTGTCAAATATTTTGTGTGTGTAAAGTACAGTACTAGTCCAAACATATATCAAACATTCAGAAATATCGCCCCCCCCCCCCCCCCCCCCCAGCATCTTACAAATTTAGCCAATACACATCCATACCCCTATGGACAAGTCAAGAGATGTTCCGAAAACTGTAAATATCACCTTTTTGTACCTGGCCTAATCACTCTTTCCATATCAAAATCAGTTAAAATACAACATCCAAAAGTTTATTTCACCTCTCTTCTTTCATTTCCATCCAAAAAAATCTAAGAAATGAGTGAGGAAGGAAAAGAAAAAAATTAAGAAAAAATACACTTTAATTAAAAGGAACTATATTCGTGGACAACGAAAACATTAATTGTGGTCTTTGGCCATATGGCCCGAGAACACAGTTATTTCGTAGTGCATTTCTTTTAGACAATAAATTCAAATTAAAAAAATCGCACCTGCTCTATCTCAAAAAGATTTTTACAGTGTAGTGTACTACTATTGATACAAATAATATCAAAATTATAGAAACTTCTACCAGCTCTAACTCAAAATATTGACAATTCTGTGTTAAGGGGGGCTAAAATTCAGTTTGACAGCTTCAGACATTCTAATTTTTGACCTTTTTTAACTGGACCAAATCACTACTTAACATAAAGATTCAGCACCCAAATTTTTTTAACATGTAATTTCATCCCCTTACTTAATATTTCATGCATAAAATATCAAGAAATAAATTGGGAAAGTGTATAAAAAAAAAAATGCAAGTTATACACTGTTCACACTAGGGACTATATTCGTAACGAAAACCAAAGAACGATAACTGTGTCCTTGGACCATATGTGTAACATACTGAGGTATCCGGTCGTTCCGTCCCCAAACCGATCCGGCCCCAAGTCGATCCGGCCCCAAGTCGATCCGTCCCAAGTCGATCCGGCCCACGTCGATCCGTCCCTACGTCGATCCGGCCCATAATAAAATATGAATAAACTATATTGACTGTTTGTTTTGATTTGCTTATGACGAGGGTTGTTTGAATAAGTAACTTTAAATCAATTTTGCAATTTAAAAATTCGACATTTTTTTTTAAATGACCCATGTATCAGCTTGGGGATCGGCTTGTACCGTTGTGTATGTAACTATTTGTTATTACACAAGATGAAAGACTTGTTAAGATCACAGTCAATTGAAAGAAAATGCTAATTACTGCTGATTAGTGTTGATGTCTGGTACTAAATTCTGTTATATACGTTTTTATTATAATTATACCCAATAATCTTGAAAACTTGTAATGAAAACATAATCAACATAGTTGTTTTAAAACTCATCTAAAGAAAATATTTGTCAAAGGCCTTTTTTTTTACCGTACACCTTTTACATTGTAATAAAATTCATAAACATTTATGAATTACAATTAATATATATCTTTATTTTTATTCCTTATAAATATATTTTTTTATTGGGCCGGATCGACTTTAAATATGGGCCGGATCGACGTTGGGCCGGATCGACGTGGGACGGATCGACTTGGGCCGGATCGACGTGGGGCCGGATCGACATGAAAGCACATACTGAATATTGCGATCGGGAACCAGTCTAGGCGTGTTTTCACTGTTTAGAGTGATGTCCCTTTAATAAAACGCAATCGCGATTCAGACATTTGGCAATCGGCAATCCTCGGGTGAATCCGCTACTCTCCTTCTATCCGGTACGGAATCGGCCGAGTTGTGACGAATGAGACGTTTGTAACATAGCTGAACTGGGGTGTGTTTTTTTTTGTTCTTCAGTAGTGAGCCAGTAGAGGTTCATTTCTGTTTTTTTTGCATTGTGAAGATCTTCTTGGCTCTCTTCTATCTCTTCTTTTTAAATAGGTAGTTTAGACGGCAGAGGCACATAACAAACATGGCGTCGCTTAGTTTAAATGACATTAATAAATTTATAAATACAGATATAATAGAATGTGAGTTGTGTGATAAACGTTTTTATGGTATGGCAACCTTAGTAGGACATTCCTATAGGGACAATAAGCTGGATAAATATAAAAACTACACGGACAATAACAGTAAGGGGACGACTCTTTAATATTCTGGGAAGGAGAATGGGGCAGGAGGATATTTTGCGGATTTTTTTATTCATTTTAAATTTTTAATCTGTCGCTAAGCATGTCTATTTTTTCCAGCTCTTACCAGGCCACCATATTCATATTCAAAATCCTCCTGTCCCCCTCCCCAAAAAATCAAATGGTTTTCCCCTTATTTAACACGAGTTTAAATTGATTGATTGTTGGTTACTTTTTTTTTAACGTCCAGTGACTAATATTTCATACATGTTCAGATAAAAACACGAATTTAAAAGTCAGGTACAGAATATCAAAACTTGTAAGGAGATGTGGCATGATTGCCAATTAGGCAACTATCAACCGGAGTTCAAATGAAGAAGTGTCACTATAACCAGCCGTACGGCCTTCAACAATGACAAAAACCCATACCGTATAGTCAGCTATAAAAGGCCCCGACATGAAAAATATGAAACAATTAAAACGAAAAAAAACCGGTCTAACTATATATATATATCAAAACCCTTTAAAAAAAACAAATATGAGTTGACAGATATGAACTAATAACAACCCGGCACTGAACTATAGGCTCCTGACTTTGGAGAATGTGGCAGGCCGGATTAAACATGTTTGTGAGCGCTCAACACTCCCCTAAACTGGGATAGTGATGTAACAGTACAACATAAGAACAAACTGTAAAAATCAGTTGCAATTGGATTTACTCAAAAAATCGGTACGAGACACAAAAACAACTAACATTAAGAGGATAAACGTAAAGTACCGAAAAAAGAGTTTTTGCAGTAACTGAACGGCTTGTAATCATGCTATCCCAGACTAAAGTATCAATCAGTACACAACCAACGGATTTAGTCATCCTTGTATACTAGTGCCTTAAAAACATATACAATTAAGGTTCTCAAAAAGTGGTGGTCCGAAGGTTTTAACCATCGAAATATTGCAAGGACCGGCACAATTTTGGTATTTTGAAATAGAAGTAATAGTTAGGACCAGTATTTTTTTCTTCAAGGACCAACAGTGAATAAAGATTTGAGAACTCTGCGATATCTTTTATATACAATGCTTATAGACAATATGTCCTTTTCGATCATATACCAGACAAAGATTGACAAATTCTTGTATAGTTTAAGATTATTCAAAAAAAAATAATGGTCTGAGCTTTAAGCCGGATTTGTTTGTTAAAATTAAGTTAGAAAAGCATTAAGAAAAAATTTCACATACACAGCGATTTTTTCCAACAATTTTCTTTGTCTTTTCACTTAATCATATAACTTACATCAATGCCAAAACGGAGAACACTATTAAAGTCATGTCTATCGAATGAACTTACATAACTAAGTTTTCTAATAAATCATCGTAAACTTTGTTTATGTTATCCAACATAAAAAATTCGACTATATTCGACGGCAAATTGAATTTTTGTTTTATTGCTTCTTCTACAGAATATCTCCAGAAGATGTCCAGATTCAATTTTTTGGACTCTTCACCAGAAGACATTCTGGAGATGTACAGAAGAGACCAAAAAAATACGCCCCTGGAAGGCACGTCTGCTATAGACGACTCAAATGATCGTTTTGCCGTACGTTCCGATGCTGATAGAGACACACTACTCAGCAACAAGAATTTTAAAATTATAGAAAACTTTATTTTGTATTCATATACCTGTGGGCAGTCCATATATCACGATAATAACCAGTTCTTCATTAACTATTATATAATAATATCTAAATAGGTTTTTTTCATGATTTTGAGACTTGCTTTTCAAGTTTACGAGATTACATAAAAGATCAGGCGCTTCCTGGTTTTGAAAATATAAATAATGTACATCTTATGTCTCTTGGTTTGTTTGTTTTTATATATCCAACAATATTGCTTATTATTCAAACAAACAATTATACATTTGCGGGAAGGTTAGTATGCCAATGTATGTGTATCCATAAATGGTAGTGTACCCGATTTGATTCAATGTGTTTATGCTTCGGGGCGATATATAATTTTTTAGCAGTCGATAATCATTCAGGAAAAATGTGAATAAACTTATCAATTTCAATTTAATATAAGGGACAAAAAAGAAAAACGACACCGAGATAAAAAAAAATATTGTTCTTGTATGTTCTTAATAAAGAAAGAAAAAACAACAACAAAATTGAAAAAAAACACACACTCTCTCAGAAAATGAGTGGCGGGTGCATACTCATGAATTCATGAATACGGTTCTGCTGCCAAGCATGGATTGTTATCAAATAAAGTGGTCAGCAGAAAAGTTCCTTTTTCCCATACTCAAACTATAATGTATTATTCTATATAATTAAGACGTAGTACGGATGCTTAGTCAGTCAGTAGAACTTCCGACCAAATAATATGAATTCTTTCAAAATTCTAGCGTTCTAGTAAATAAATTAATACAACAAATAATTATATGTAGATATTAAATTTAATGATTCCTATTTCATAAAGTAAATGCAAATTATATTTAGCTAGGTCCAAATACATGTAGCTTTTTTCCGTCCCAATATATTGCAAGTTCGATAAAGACCATACGAAAGTATCTTTTTCAAATTTTTAATTGCACCACGATTTAAAGAGTATAATGCATCCGTTCTAAAAATAAAATTTTAGATACGAAGACGGCCGTATCGCTTTGAAGTCCGAGAACGGTAATTGCTAACACATGCATTACTACTTTAAAAGCGAGTTAAATTCTATTTTAATATTTAAAGAACGTGCGATATCCTAAGTAACTTGATTATCGATTATCAGATCCATTGCAACAAATCTAGGTGGCCTGCTGCATCTTACCTGTTGCATGGCTAAATTTCAGTCCCTTTCTTAATTTACCCTCATTTTCTAGTGGCAGTCCAAATTTTCAGCCCTTTATCCTGGTCAAACTCCATTACAGGCATTACAGGACCTATACCTATTGTATGTATTGTTAATTTGTTCTTGTCCTGAACATGCATAGAATATTTGCCACTGGACGTTACCTAACAATTAATCAATCATTGTTGAGGAAACAAGTCATATTTAATGGTACTGCTTATCAGTGTTTTATGTCGTGTTTAGTTATAAAAGCTGACATGAAAAAATGTATAGAAATTAATATTTTATGTTCATTAAGTTTTAAAAAGTTTAGTCGTGGAATAATTCATTGAGTTTCATTTCCCTTGGCTTAGGGAGATATGAAGATTTGTTCACCTTCGAAAAGTTATATTTTCTTGGGTAATCAAATCTTCATATCTCCATCAGGCACGGGAAATAAATGTATACGATTGCATGAAACAATAATTTTTTTTTTTCAACAACATATTCCTGTACAGGTGTCAAATTCAAAACCCCTATATAATCAACCAATTGTTTCAATTTTCACAGCTCTCCAAATACTTTACCTTAAGTTTAACTTCAAAGAAACCAATTATATTCTGAATTGTACATATATCACCTTTCTAAATGCCATTTGTCAACCAATGTTTAAAGTCTTGTAATGAAACACCACCGGTCGGATTAAACTACTACTGATTTTCTGGAAACCTTAAATAAGTATACTATAGATAAGGCCTTTGAAAATAGTGGAATTGATTACTTTTGGAGTGTCAAAAAGTCGTTGGAAGTACTTGATAAATTGCATGCTCATATTGGTGATTTCGAATCTGTTCAAAGTTTCGATTTTTCTACCCTATATACCGCTTTGCCTCATAATCTCATTGAGAAAAAATTCACACGTCTAATTAAATGGGCATTTAAATAAAGGCAACAGTAGTATACCGCTGTTCGAAACTCATAAATCGATAGAGATAAAAACAAATCCGGGTTACAAACTAAAACTGAGGGAAACGCATCAAATATAAGAGGAGAACAAATACACAACAAAAACACAACATTAAAATGTAACACACACAGAAACGAACTATAATATAACAATGGCCATTTTCCTGACTTGGTACAGGACATTTTGAGAAAAAAATGGTGGGTTGAACCTGGTTTTGTGGCATGCCAGACCTCCCGCTTTTATGGCAATGTTAAATATAACATTAAAATGACAACATTACATGACAGGATTACAATACAAATAAATGGGAGAGCATATAGGACAAAGAAACACAAGAATAATAGCTAACAAAAGGCACCAGGTTTAAAATCCAATACGCCAGACGCGCGTCTCGTCCACACAAGACCAACCAGTGACGCTCAGATGAAAAAAGTTTGAAAGCCAAAACAAGTACAAAGCTGAAGAGCACCGAGGACCAAAACTTCCAAAAAAATGCGCCCAACACGGCCAGGGTTTTCTGCCTGTGACAAGATCCATTTAAAAAGTCAGAATGCGAATATATATGTTCAAACTCTTTTAGGTAATTTTTTAGTAACAACTGACAAAAAAAATATGTCAATTGGACCTGCTTTGATACGATAACTGCACTTGAATTTTTACTAGTCTAAGATAACATTTTTGTTCGCTACAAGTTATAATTTATGACTAAAATCATGCAGCAAAAAGACCCATCGAAACAACATCTGATACAAAAATTCAATAGCACTTTTAGATATTTGGATGATATATTGGCTCTCAATAATGACGCATTCAGTATGTACACTAAAGAGATTTATCCTGTTGAACTGACTTTTAAAAATAAAGCTAATACTAACAATGAACACTGCCCTTTCCTGGATCTTGATATCTATATCTTTAACGGGAAGCTTAATACCAAAATTTACGATAAATGAGATGATTTTTCATTTCCATTTGTTAATTATCCAGTTTTAGATGGCGACGTTCCCTTGTCACCATCTTGTGTTGTTTATATATCTTAACTTATTCGATTCGGTTGTGTATATTACAACTTATTTGATTTTAACGAAAGAAATCGCTGTATTACAGAAAAATTATTACACCAGGGTTTTCGATATCACAAACTTGTCAATATTCCAACCCAGGTTCAAGAAGTGGGGGGGGGGGGGGGGGGGTTCCAACCATATGTCCCCATTCAAAAGCATTGATCGTCAAATAAAAGGGAGATTTCCAACCCCCGGAACACCCCCTGGATCCGCCACTACGTAAATATAAATCAACGTGTAGACATCTTATACGTTCAGGTATTTCACATCCAATCTTTTATGGTAATATTCTATACAAAGCACAAAAATGTCCTCATTCACCTCAAAAGCTAACCAAACCTTTAAACGCTTATTCAGAAGGGATATAGTTACGATACTGTTGTCAGGTCATTAAAGAGGGCATTTTTTGGAATTAATATTGATTGACTTATAGGGTCTTTGCATCGGATATTAACACATTTATTATAAAACCAGTTTTTGGCATGATACGGGTTATGTTCTTCTCATATATTTTATAATGGTATGATACTAATCTTTCAATCAGTTAAGTTGAGGTCTGGAGCTGGCATGTCAGTAACTGCTAGTAGTCCTTTGTTAATTTATGTCATCATTGTCATTTTGCTTAGTTTCTTCCGTTACCTATTCGGACTTCCTTTAAACTGTGTTTTACTGTGCGTATTGCTATGTGTTTGTTTATTCTACATTGGCTAGAGGTATAGGGGGAGGGTTGAGATCTCACAAAACATGTTTAAAACCGCCGCATGTTTGCGCCTGTCCCAAGTCAGGAACCTCTGGCCTTTGTTAGTCTTGTATGTTTTTTTTTAAATTTTGGTTCATCTATATGTTTCGGAGTTTAGTGTGACTTCCATTTTCTCTGAACTAGTACATATTTTTATTTAGGGGCCAGCGGAAGCCTGCCTTCGGGTGTGGGATTTGCTCGCTGTGTTGAAGACCCATTGGTGGCCTTGGGTTCTTTTCTGATCTTTGGTCGGGTTGTTATCCTCAATTTTTAATGCAAAATCATGGAGAAATAAATTTTGGATCAAAATGGTCTATATGTATTACTCTTTCATCAAAAGTTTCAGTTCTGCAAATTTATTTGTTAGTTTAAGTAAACAATGACATCAAAAGCACTATTTTTTGTCAGGGAAGGACTACTTTTACATATACGTTCTAATTTAAGGTGGGTGAATTGGTGGTCCGTCATCTAAATAGACATAAAAGTTTATCAGAAGACTTTATTTTTGCTTTATTCTGAATCCTTGGTCAATGTGTAGTAAATAAAACCATATCTTATCGTAAAACAGCTTATATTTGCAAAATTCAAAGCTCAATTTAAACTGGCTGTAATGCCATGATGACTTAAATAGAAAATACTTGAAATTCAATTTATACCTGTAGAATACCTGTAGAATCTCTTAAGAGCTCATGTGTAAAGAAATTCAATCCTTTTTTAGCCAACCCAAATTCGTATTTGTTCTAAAACTAAACTTATAACAATCCTGCATTTATGGGTCAATCTTGGTCGATGAATAATTCAAATTCTAAATGGTTAATATTTAGAAAGTCCAAATTCATCACTAGAACTGGTATTTAATTTCTTCCTAATGCCAATCCACTCATATTAAGAAACAATAAAAATTTGTAATAAAAATAATTGTCTAATTTGTCAGTAGAACCTCCCCAATGATGATCAAGTTGTATTTTGAAGTTAGGGAGCTACCATTTGATTTTTATGGGGGGGGGGGGGGGGGGGGGGCTAGGATGAAATTTAAAAAAATAGGCAGGACAGGAGTTTTGAGTAAAAAAAAAAGGCAGGATGAGATACTTTGCAAAAAAAAAAAAGGCAGGATGACAATTTTTGTAAAAAAAAGTCAGGATAAACTAAAAAAAAAAGGCAGGACCGAATAGAGTGAAAAATAAAAAGGCAGGACAGAGATTACAACTAAAAAAAATGCAGGACAAAATTTTTCATCCTAGCCACCATATAAATCAAATGGCAGCTCCCTTATCAACGGTCTTTGCAGACGCAACATTTTCGGGTAAACTGTTCCAATTGTTTATAATTCGCTGGGGAAAATGTCTTAAACGAAATTCTGACTGCAAGAACATAAACTTTCAACATCAAGATCAAATTTGGTTGAATTTGTCTTGTTTTTCCTACTCTTTAAAGTAAGTCTTTTTACAACTTTTGAGTTTAGTAAAAAAAATCATAGGTAATGAAGTGTCAATACTGACTCCCCCTTTTTTCATCAGTTATCATCAATGGACCATTAATTGATCAATAACACATTTATGGTCATGAGACGTTTTCATTTACTAAGTCAATAATATTTAAGGTAGAAAACTTTTATTTGAGACAATTTATGGAATTGGGGTGTTTTATGCAGTTTTGACATTAGGCTATGCTATCTGCCAAATACATGGATTCCAGGAATGACGCAAATAATATAACAGGAAAAAATCAAATCATTTCATGAAATCTTCATATTGACAATTTTCTTTAGTAGTAAACAATAGTGTTTTATTGTTTAATATCACAGAAACAACTTCCTGTGCATTGGTAACAATTTCAGACATTTTTTTATATGCATGCATAGTCTTAGATGCATGATTTTTTTATTAGTTGTTATTGGCTTTGAACTAGCTGTCAGTAACTGCAAGTACTCTCAGATCTGTACTTAGTGCCTTTTTTGTTGTGGGGATGTATAAGTACCATGCCATGTCCGGTCTGTGTTTTTGTTAGATGTATTCCAGCTTTGTATCGATCTGAGTTCAGCCCTTTTCAACTGATTTTTATAGTTTGTTCTTATGTTGTACTGTTACTACATCACTATCCCAGGTTAGAGGGAAGGTTGGCGCCTTCAGACTAGTTTATAATTAACCCCGCCAATTTCTATATGTTCCTGTCCCATGCCAGGAGCCTGTAATTAAGTGGTGGTTGTTGTTTGTTGCAGTTTATCAAATTTGTTTCTCGTTCATGTTTTGTATAGTATGTTCTTGTGTTGTGCTGTTGCACCACTGTCCCAGGTAAGGGGCAGGGTTTGGCATCTTACTAGTTTAACCCTGCCACATTCTGCCGCGATGTGCCTGTCCCTTGTCAGGAGCTTGCAATTCAGTGGTTATCATTTGTTGCTGTATATCATATTTGTTTTTCCTTCATTATTTTGTACAATCAGGCCGTGTTTTCTCATTTGCATTGTTTTACATTTGTCCTTTCTGGAACTTTTATAGCTGACAATGCGATATGTGGTTTGATCATTGTTGAAGGCTGTACAGTGACCTATAGTTGTTAACTTCTATGTCATTTGGTCTCTTGTGCAGAGCTGTCTCATTGGCAATTATACCACATCTTCTTATTTTTATAGTGTAAAGGTGGAAAAAGCTAAAAATAGCACCAACTCAGGTTTAAGGTTCTAATCTGGCAATTTGTGGCATTTTTGCTAAAAAAAATTTTGAAATGTGGCTACCTGCATTTCAAATGATCAGTTAAGTAAACAAATCATTTGTTTTCTGATTTTTTGGTTTTACCGCTTTTCGCTTTAAAAGGTGTCAGATGACCATTTCAAAACCCCTATATAATCAACCAAATTTTTCAATTTTCACAGCTTTCTAAATATTTTACCTTAAGTTTAACTTCATAGAAATCAATTATATTCTGAATTGTACATGTATCACCTTTCTATGTGCCAATTTTCAACCAATGTTTAAAGTCTTGTAATGAAACACCACCGGTTGTAACTAAACTGCTACTAAAGATAACCCCTGGTTTTCTGGAAATCTTAAATAAGTATACTATGGAGTACATTAATCCTCAATCTTTAATGCAAACTCATAGACAAGTAAATTTTGGCTCAAATTGGTCTATATATATTTCTCTTTCATTTTTGCATATTTGTTTGTTAGTTTAAGTAAACAATGACATTTAAAAGCACTACTTTTTTGTCAGGGAAAGGCTACTTTTACATATGTTCTAAATTGAAGTGGGTGAATTGGTAGTCTGACACCTACAGATTAATCAATATGTTCCAAGTTTAGATACAAAAGGGGGGAAATCAAGTTTTTGATCTTACAATGAACTTTTGATGTGGTCCTTTGATAAATCCATGACAATGAGGTAAAGGTCAGATGAAACCTGCCAGACAGACATGTACAAAATATAGTGGCCCTTTTGCCTCTTAGGACCTGAGAAACAGACAAAACCATGTTAACTTATTAACAGATCTTGTCTTGCTGGTCATTTTTGGTATACAAAGTTTCTGTCTATCATAGTTTTCAAGACAATAGGCAAAGAGGGAAAAAATGGTAAAATTCGTCATTTAAGGGCAATTATCCTATGAGAAGTCACAGTTTTGATGTAAATGGACATTAAGTAGATCTCAACATTTCGAACATTTTTGCTCATGACAGATTCTCTCTATTTATATATGTTGCTGTTTTCAAGATAATATAGACAAATTCACCTTTACCCCTATGTTTGTTCTATATTCAGCCATGTTGACCGTGTTGGTGGGCAGGTGGGGTCATCACTCATCAGACACATTTTGTAAACTAGATACCATATTGATTGTGGCCAAGTTTATTTAAATTTGGCCTAGTAGTTTCAGAGAATATTTGTGTAAAAAGTAAATGGACAGCAACAAATGCCAAGTGACGAGGAAAGCGCACTTGAACCTTTGGGACAGGGGAGGTAAACTAGAGGCTCTCAAGAGCCTGTGTCGCTCACCTGTATCTACTGTGGTTTGGGAAATCATGTAAAATAAGGTCAAAATCATATAGATACCCTAATAATGATTGAGGCCAAGTTTGGTTTAATTTGGCCCAGTAGTTAAATTAGAAGCAGAAGAAATTTGAAGAAATTTACAAAAATTACCAATAAATTGCAGAAAATAACTTTAAAGGACAATAACTCCAATAAGATGTCAATTGCCAATTTTGGTCATGTTGACTTATTTGTAGATCCTTCTTTGCTTGAAATTTTTGCTGTTTACAGTTTATCTCAATCTATAATGATATGCAAGATAATTAACAAAAAATAAAAAATTTCCTTTCCTCCGCTCCAAAATTTATTTCACCCAGGGCCTGTATAATGCTGAAAATGCCTTTAAATGTTTTTATGGAACACCCTTCAAAAAAAAATTTGGACAGGGGTTCCCCTGACCCCGACTAACCTTCCGGGTCTGAGGGGCATTCACCCAATATAAGTATGCTGAAAGAAAAGATATAATAATGGTTAATAGAAAAAGTAACACAGAATAATTCTGAAAATGGAACATATCAAGGAGAAATTATTAGCACCCCACCCCCCCCTGAAAAAATTGCACCCCCTGGAAAAATATCAAGTCATCCCATTGTAGTCTTACAATAGATACTGAAGACCCCTTATCATGATTTAAATTAGTTTTCAAGTTGTGATCATTTGAAATTGTTTTTTTACATTTTTCCCATAGACTTCTATAGTATTATAAAACCCCTATGTTCTATTTTTACCCATGGGGACCATGTTGGTTATAGGGCTGTGTCATTGGATACATTTTTCAATCAAGATACTCTAATAATAATTGTGGCTAAGTTTAATTCCATTTGGCCAAGTAGATTTAGAGGAGAAGATTTTTGTAAAATTTTAAAGAAATTTACGAAAAATAGTGAAAAATTGACTTTAAAGGGTAATAACTCCTTAAGGGGTCAATTGAAAATTTTGGTCATGTTTGACTTATTTGTAGATCTTACTTTGCTGAACATTTTTGCGGTTTACAGTTTATCTTTATGTATTATAATATTCAAGATAAGAACCAAAACCTGCAAAATTTCCTTAAATATTTTAGCCATGGTGGCCATCTTGGTAGGTGGGCACATTCATGGGATACATTTTTTAAACAAGATACCCTAAGGATGATTTAGGCCAAGTTTGGTTTTACTTGGCCCAGTAATTTCAGAGGAGAAGATTTATGTAAAAAATTACAAAAATTTACGAAAAATTGTGAAAATTTGACTTAAAAGGGCATTAACTCCTTAAGGAATCAATTGATGATTTTGATTATGTTGACTTATTTGTACATCTTACTTTGCTGAATATTTTTGCTATGAACAGTTTATATCTTATCTATTATAATGTTCAAGATAATAGCCAAAAACTGCAAAATTTCCTTAAAATTACCAATTCAGGGGCATCAACCCAACAATGGATTGTCATGATTCGTCTGAAAATTTCAGGACAGATAGATATTGACCTGATGAATATTTTCTCGTCAGATTTGCTCTAAATGCTTTAGTTTCAGAGATATAAGCCAAAAACTGCATTTTACCCCTATGTTCAATTTTTAGCCATGGTAGTCATCTTGACTGGTGGGCGGGGTCATCGGATACATTTTTTTAAACTAGATACCCTAAGGATGATTTAGGCCAAGTTTGGTTTAATTGGCCCAGTGGTTTTAGAGGAGAAGATTTTTGTAAAAGTTAACGGATGACGACAGACAACGATGGACGACGACGGACGCCAAGTGATGAGAAAGGTCAGGTGAGCTAAAAATTAGAAAACTGACGGTCAAGTAGGGCCCTGGCGCTTGTACATAAGCAAATATAAATTCGGATACAAAGAAAGCATTATATTTAATCAGGTTTCATTTAGTTTCAGGAATTGTGACACCAGGAAAAAATTTAGGATATGTCCTATGTAAATATAAAGTGTCTTACATTAAACCTAACTACTTAATGAAAAACACAACACAAACTTATGTTTGTTGACTAGCTCAAGTACTGCACTTTGTAAGCTGTCGATTTAATAAGACAAATGAATAATATAAAGATATACACTATACACTATACAATATTAATTCAATAACTCATACTATAAAAATAATCTCATCTTAACATTTTGTATAAAATGAAAAACTAAATAACTACATTCCAACGATTCGTGGCTGACCAGGTAAAAACCCACTTTTTAGGAAACCCTGAGTCTTTTTGTCAATGCAAGCAAAACTCTAGTGAAGGACCTCACTAGGGAAATGAGAGAGACAAAAGATGATTTTGTGTATGAACTACATACTTGTGCCAAATATAAAACAACGCAAACATAATCTTTGTTTGCCGACAGCCAGCCATGCTAGATGGAAGCCAGATTGTATTACATAAATATTCACAAATATTGTTATTGCAATGCATACATAATTCAAAATCATACAATTCCTATATATATATTATCCCAAATACAACCAAACTACAACTAGACAAAGTGATGCCCCCGCACTCCACTCTGAAGTACATCACTCAGTATTATAACAAAGTCAATGTAGGACTTTCTTTGAGATATTATTGTGTCTGGGAGACATAAATGATGCCCCCCGCAGATGCAAAGTGTTATTTTGAAATACACAAAGTTGAGCATGGGAGCACATAGGTCTATGGTTCACTGTAGGAGGAGTTATCTGGAAACGCTATGCACCTCTTATCCAAGTATATACTCCAGATATTAATAAAAATCAAAACCCTGACCACATGCACACCTTCAATATATGAACAAACAGCCTGCAAAGTGAAAACTTCCTAGCATTTAAATTGTAGGAGGATCTAGTTATCTCGAATTACTATATGCCCATAATGGGACGGACAGACGGAAGGACGGATGGACGGACAAGGGTAAAACAATATGCCCCCAACTTTTAGTTGCAGGGGCATAAAAACTTCGACTAAATACACCCCTTCATAGACGGTCAGTGCCGGCCAGGAACAACTAGAGAGAAAAAAAAGGATATAATCGATCAAAAAGCTCTAGAAACCTGTGTCAATTGATGCTAAGTGCGCAATTCCGTCTCTGGGGTTAGGTGCTTAGACTTACACCTTAAAAATGTGTGTATTGGCAAATAAAAATGCATTCATAAAATATATCATCGTATATACATTGTACATCCAAAATGTAAGTTCGGTGTGCACATGTTGCAAGACCACTACAAAGTGACCCTATGCTTTATTACCAGAAAGTACACCCAGTGATCACTATAAGTTACCCTATCATATTGACCAATGAACCATAAAAATGAGGTAAAGGTCAGATGAACCCTGCCAGACAGACATGTACACCTTAAAATCATTCCATGCCTCAAATATAGTGTACCTATTGCCTATAGTATCTAAGAAACAAAGTTAACCAGGAAAACTGAACATTGACCAATGAACCATGAAAATGAGGTGAAGGTCAGATGATACCTATTGCTTAAAGTTTAAGAAAAACGGACCAAACACAAAAACTTAACATTAAGCAATGAACCATGAAAATGAGGTCAAGGACAATGGACAGACAGAAACTTCACATCATATGGCATCTATGTACAAAGTATGAAGCATCCAGGTCCTCTACCTTCTGAAATATTAAGCTTTTAAGAAGTTAGTTAACGCCACTGACGCTGCCGCTGGATCACTTATATCCCTATGTCGAGCTTTCTGCGACAAAAGTCGCGGGCTCGACAAAAATAAATCTTGTCATTAGGACTACAGTTATTTACTATTTGGTACAAGAGTGGAAATACAATTACATTTGAACAGCTGCCATTCAACCTACATAAGTATCAATTTATTTATCAAAATACAAAATTATACAAATTCTTTAAACATCTCTAAAAAAGTATTCACAGTACAAAGTACAGGCTAGAATTTGAATACATAAAGCAGTCACTTTACAACCCAAATTGTTGGTGCTAAAAATCATGTATTACACAAAGTCATGCACAAGAAGACAATCAATTCCCTTTATACTTGTGTGGCACAGGAATTTTTATTCATAAGAGTATCATTTCGAATAGCATCTGATACCCATATATAATTTACATTGAAATCCTAGCACACAGACATTTCTCAAACAAGTACCAAATTTTTACTTCAAATTAATGACACTGTGAATCTATTTGGAATAGCATTTATTGTACCTAAGGGAACATAGATATAAGAAGATGTGGCATGAGTGCCAATGAGACAACTCTCCATCCAAGTCAAAATTTATAAAAGTAGACCATTTAATTTCAGGAGGGGGGATATGGTTTTTTCCTAAAAAATATTCTGATCCTCAATTTGATGAAAAAAAAATAATTTGATTGATAGTCGAAAAACTAAAAAAAAATGTTCTTGCTTTGCGCAAAAAACATTTTCTGACTCAGACAAAATACCATAACCCCCTTTTGAAGTTAAATGGTTCCTCCCTAGATATCAATGTTTGTTGCAATTGTTTCTCAAAACTTGAGATTTGTTTAACAAAAACTATGTTTTACTGCAAAGATTATGTTTGATATGGCTCCAACATGACCCCTTTTCTTAGTCTTATTTTCAAATCGAAAATTTTATAGCCATTATCACAATGTATTATAGTTTTAACAATGACAATATAGGAAATAAGTATTTTTGTTTACAACTTTACATGTCAGCATTCTTTTTATGTCAATGGTTTTAGCATACATCTTTATTTCCAACTCAATTCAATGAAAACATGCTAATTTCAAGTTATTGGACTGGAAACAGAGTGCATGCATTGACAAAAAAGATCTTTCTACATTATGTTTGTTATAACAAATTAACTGTCTGATTTGAATATTTAGTTTGTCGAACCCCGAGCTCTATGTTTCCATGACCTATTAATTGGGGTTGAAATCGTTCTTTAATAATTTATTAATATTTGGCCAATGAGGGCATTAATCGAATGCACTCTTTTGACACTGGGAATCAATTTGGAATAGCATATACCTATACATCAATTTTCCTTGCATTCCTAGCACAAAAAAAGTTTCCCAAAATTTGTGATTTTTAAAAAAATAAATAAGTAAGTTTTAACCATAATTTTCACAAAAAATCATTCCTATCAACAATAAAAGAGTAAATATTTGTTTCTTTGTTTATATTTAACACCACTTTTTATTAGTGGAGAAAGCAAGAGTATCTTTTTGATTGGGTTTCAAAAATGTAAAGAAGGAATTTAAAAAAACTTTCAAAAAATTCATTAAAAAATAAATAAGGTACACATACAGGACCTGAATAATAATAAAAAAAATACTTGACATGTTAGTAAACAATTAAAAATTCCTAATCTGCAGCTAGAACTTATTGTCAAGGGCTTAAATAAAAATTATGGAGGTGTTAGTTAATGGTGTGTTCTACTTCTTTTTTGTGTACATTTCATGAATAAAATAATTAATTTGTATGGAAAAAGTAATGAATGAATGAAAAAAAGATATACTATTAAAAAATACACCTCAATTTTTAAAACATTTGTTGTAGCACACAGCTTATTTTTGTTATTCAAACACACCTTCTCTGGCCACAGACCACAATTAATTTCTCTATTAGTTCTTTATAACATTTTGTCACATTGAAAAAATCAAACCTTACCATTTTGTCCAATCTTTTGTGTGTGTAATGTACCCGTACAAGTCCAAAAATATATCCAACATTCAGAAAAATATAA
Source organism: Mytilus californianus (assembly GCF_021869535.1). Lineage (NCBI taxonomy): Eukaryota > Metazoa > Mollusca > Bivalvia > Mytilida > Mytilidae > Mytilus > Mytilus californianus. The sequence continues at coordinate 66,546,929 of NW_026262679.1, read as the reverse complement.
CTTTGACATCTTACAAATTTAGCCAATACACATTCATTACCTTATAATGGACAAAGTCAAGAGATATTTCGAAAACTGGCAATATTACCTTTTTGGCCTAATCACCCTTTCCATATTAAAATCAGTTAAAATGCAACATCCAAAAATTTATTTCAAATCTCTTCTTTCATTTCTACCCATAAAAACTAAGAAATGAATGAGAAAGGGAAAGAAAAAACCTTTAACTTGAAATATTACACTGAAATATTTTTTTAGTAAAGTTTTCCTTTTTGTTCATAAAGAGATTTGAATGTTCTGAAAGATTTCTGTAAGAAAAATATCTATTAAAAAAATATATCACATTTTGACAACAAAAATTCTTTTAAAAATTAAAAAAAAATCAAATATGCTCCTTTGTTAAATTAATCACTCAATAAATTATAAAGTGACATATTTTCATAGATTTTGATGCAGCAATCTTTATCTGGACCCCTAATAATAAAATTATTGGCTTAATTGCATACTGCTTAGAAAACACTGTTAATTCAGAGTTGCCTCTGAAGGTGGTCCCTGCAACACCATACTACAGATTGCATCAAAGGAAAAAATGCACATCAAAGTACATATTATACAACACTTGATAATAAATATAAGGATGTCCAAAGTTAATACAATTAGTCCAAGTTGAGCTATTACTGATCCAGTTCAACTTTTTCAAAATGTTCACTAAAGGTCATACTCCATGGCACAAAGGCAAGAAAAGGTCAAAGAAAGACAACTCTCCAAGAAATCCTGGATGGTTCCAGGTTGCACAAGTGGTAGAAGCAAAAGCCGGATGTCAATACAGATCCCTGATTCAGCCAGTGCAAATACTTCATATATGTGGCAAACTTTACAATCTCCTGACTGCGAAGAGATGACTTGTCACATATGTACTCTTCGACCACAAGCTAAAACTAACCTGAAAAAAGAAAAAAAAACAGCATTACATTCTGGTATGAGATGGAAAGACAGTCAACTGACACTCAGCTAGAGGTATTGAGGACGCCCTTACATCTTACATGTCTAGAACCAATGAGGAAAATAGAAAGACTAGCAGATCTAGTACATTTGGGACAGTCTTAATTCAGGGCCTCTTTGTGAGCTCAATACAGTGAGGGGATGTAATCCATGGAAAAACAAAACAGGAAAATAGACATCTGAAGACAGTGTTTAGCAAAGATCTAAAGTGCAGCAAAGATCTAAAGTGAGCAAAGACTTACCAGATTTTCTTGATGCAACTCTTTGCTGCTATGCAGATGGTCAGACTGCACACTGTGTAGTTAGAATTCCATTGTCTGCAAAGGTGATGCTGCACTGAACTTGTGGAGTCATTCGACTTACTTGTCCACATACCAGATCACTGCCCTGCAAATGGATAAAATAGATAAATGCTTACCACAAGAAATCCTGAAAATCAAATTAACTTGTAAAAGTAGCTATTGAAAGTATGAAATTATATGACAATACAACTGCATCCAATCAAAATGCGCCTATTCAATGATCACATGTAAATGTAGAAAGTGTAAGTAAACGATTGCCACGTGCTGATTGTGCAACAAGTTTTTACCCCCTAAACATAAGATATTTAGTGACAATTATAAAGTTCTTAATCAACTAATTGGAGTTCCTGGGTATGTTTCTTGTGCAAATGTTGAAATGTAAAGGTATATTTTCCATTCCTGCTTCACGAAATTTGTCAACACTATACACAACCATATTTAATGTTTGCACCTGTCATAAGTCAGGAATCTGATTACAGTAGTTGTCGTCTGTTTATGTAGTTCATATGTGTTTTTCGTTTCTTGTTTTTATATAGATTAGACCGTTGGTTTTTCCGTTTGAATGGTTTTACACATAGTAATTTTTTGGGGGCCTTTATAGCTTGCTGTTTGGTGTGAGCCAATGCTCTGTGTTGAAGGCCGTACCTTGACCTATAATGGTTTACTTTTATAAATTGGATGGAGAGTTGTCTCATTGGCACTCATACCACATCTTCCTATATCTATTTACACCTCCACATTGAAGTTCAAGGGCTGCCATTGGTAAAAAATTATGAAGTCGGAATAGGCGTTACTCTTGTCTACCGTTAAATGGTGCAGCATTGTAATCACAAATGTTGGCTTAATCTGCCAAGGATGGAGAGGAGGGGACTGGATCGTAAACCTTGGCTAGCTAAGATGAAGGGAACTATATTCGTGAACAATGAAAATTTGGGTCATTAATTGTAGTCTGGGGCCTAATAGACACTTTTTCTTCATTGTAATACAAAAAAAAAATAGCATGAATTAGGTTTATTCTTTATCAAACCAGCATACCAAATTTCAAATCAATCTGACAAGTTTTATGGCAATTCTGATAGTTTTAATAACACTACCCTCATGTTGATAATTCCAGGAATTTTCTGGCTTGAAATTCTCAAAACATGTAACTACTAGGAAAAGTGAAAGTTTCAAAACTTTTTTGTTAACATTATATCTTAAAAAAGTAAAATGTCTATATTAGCTAAATGGGTCAGATTTTAGAATCTCAAAGAAAATTTATCAAAAATTATGTTTTTTCAATAGATAGTAAATAAACTGATGGAAAAGTATGACAAAAACATTGATAAAATAAGCAGACTTACCAAAAGTCCTCAATGCAACTCTTTGCTGCTATGATGGTGACTGCACCCTGTGTAGTGAAAATTCCATTGTCTGCAAAGGTGATGCTGCACTAAGTGAAGTCGTTCAACTTACTTGTCAACATACCAGATCACTGCCCTGCAAATGGATAAAATAGATAAATGCTTACCACAAGAAATCCTGAAAATGAAATTAACTTATAAAAGTAACTGTTTAAAGTATAAAATTATATGACAATACAAATTAAAGAACAGAGTTCCAATGTTACCCGCGTTGCACATATTTTATCTATCAAGGGGCAATAACTAAAAAAACCCACTTTTTTTTGTTGTTCTTTAAAACAATTTATAAATTAAAAGCGTATGCGGGGGACCAAAAAGTTTTTTTTCACTGTATATTAGATATTTCAGACAGACCTTCAAGGGCATTAATTATAGTATAGTATCAGTTTTATAAAAAATTGAACCTGTGAGAGCACTATCGAGGCCATTAAAAAAAGTCGATTGTCCACCATTATAAAACTTGTCCGAGATATTGCTGATATTAACCTATAGTATAAGTTTTATAAAAATCTGGCAAGAATTGTACCCGTGAGAGCGCTAACGAGGCCATTTTCCATAAATTTAATATTTCCAAGGGGCATAACTCTTTAAAAAAAAAAGTCAATCGTCCACCATTATAGCACTTGTCCAAGGTATTGGTGATATTAACCTATAGTATAAGTTTTATAAAAATCTGGCAAGAATTGTACCTGTGAGAGTGCTAACAAGACCGGACGGACACACCTACAGACGCCTGGAATTTCCATGCCCCCCTCCAACGCATTACGCGGGGACAACAAAAATGAGGAAGTTAATTTGCAAAAAAAATGTACCGGTAACTCACTATAAAAATATGGAAGGACAACTAGGTTTAGGAGTACATAGAAATAACAACATGCAGGGAATTTCCAAAAATATGAAATGTATGACTCTAGGAGTAGACCTTTCTGAACAAACTCAACTTTACCTGAAGAAAATAGACACCGACTTTAAATATTACCAGGATTATATACTAAGACCAGCAGTTCAAGAAAGGAGAATGCAGGAAAGCTGGCTAAGCACAAGACATGGAGAGAAATGAACAAAACCCATTACAGCAAAGGTCAATTAGATCCACAGCCTGCCTTACAGTTCCACAACAGTTACTAAAATCAAAGCTACCAAGAACTGCTACAAACTAAGAGACCAGATCCACCAATAGACCAGCAGCAAACAAAATCATAAACGGTCCTTTTCAGGACCATTCAAATAAAAAAAAAGAATGTAAAGTTGTTGTACATAAACCAGTCTTAATTTGACACTGCCCATATAGCCAGGTGCAAGGTTATCAATCAATTTTTGTCTATATTTTTGAAAAAATGGATCAAATTTAAAGATGTGATGTTTTGAAAGACAAAAGAGTACTGTAAATTCAGAAATTATTATGAGATTTTTATTAATGTGAATAATGCGACTGGGTGAGTATTGCAATAATAAGAACACACATTCTGATATTTGGAACATATATCTGTATGCACTTTTCCAGGATTCGCAATAATCAATTTCACATTTTTGTTCATTCTTCAAAAATCGCAATAATAAATGCAGGCAATAAATTCTGAATTAACAGTAGCCCTGCAAATGGATAAAATAAATAAATGCTTACCACAAGAAATCCTGAAAATGAAAATTAACTTATAAAAGTAGCTGTTGAAAGTATGAAATTATATGACAATACAAACAAAAATTCGTAAGGGTTCCGTGGAACCCAGTGTCTCGCCTACTTTTGCTGTTGTCTATGTTTTCAGTGTGATAGGGGAATGCACATAATAGATACAGTTAATGAAATGGTTTATGAATCTAATAAATGTTTTAAAAACTTTAACTGCAGACTATATGTAATGTTAACTTGAAGAAAAACTAAGTCCATTTATAAGTAATATACAGAAAAACAAGAAATAAGTTTTTACAAAATTTCCTTCTAGATACTAGCTTTTGATGTTAAACAAGCTTCTGTCCAAGTTTGGTACAAATCCAGGATAGTTTAAAAAAGTTATTAAAATTTTTAAAACTTTAACCACAGAGTGAATGTAATGTTAACTGGCAGAAAAACTAAGTCCATTTATAAGTAAAATACGGATAATCAGGATTTTTTTTCACAAAATTTACTTCTGGATACTATCTTATGATCATAAACAAGCTTCTGTCCAAGTTTGGTACAAATCCAGGATATTTTAAGAAAGTTATTAAAATTTCATAAACTTTAACTACAGAGTGAATATTTGTGGACGCCGCCGCCGTCGCAGGAATGAAGGATCGCTATGTCTCGCTTTTGCGACAAAAGTCGCAGGCTCGACAAAAATGAGGGAGTTAATTTGCCAAAAAATGTAACTCACTCTAACTAGAGGCTCTAAAGAGCCTGTGTCGCTCACCTTGGTCTATGTGCATATTAAACAAAGGACACAGATGGATTCATGACAAAATTGTGTTTTGGTGATGGTGATGTGTTTGTAGATCTTACTTTACTGAACATTCTTGCTCCTTACTATTATCTCTATCTATAATGAACTTGGCCCAGTAGTTACAGTGGAAAATATTTTGTAAAAATTTATGAAAATTGTAAAAAATTGACTATAAAGGGCAATAACTCCTTAAGGGGTCAATTGCCAATTTTGGTCATGTTGACTTATTTGTAGATCTTACCTAGCTGTACATTATTGCTGTTTACAGTTTATCTCTATCTATAATAATATTCAAGATAATAACCAAAAGCTGCAAAATTTTCTTAAAATTACCAATTCAAGGGCAGCAACCCAACAACATGTTGCCTGATTGGTCTGAAAATTTCAGGGCAGATAGATCTTGACCTAATGAACAATTTTATCCTCGTCAGATTTGCTCTCAATGCTTTGGTTTCAGAGATATTAGCCAAAAACTCCATTTTACCCTATGTACTATTTTTTAGCCGTCGGCCATCTTGGTTCGCGGGCGGGGTCATCGGACACATTTTTTAAACTAGATACCCTAATGATGATTAGCCAATACACATCCATACCCCTTTGGACAAGTCAAGAGATGTTCTGAAAACTGTAAATATTACCTTTTTGCACCTGGCCTAATCACTATTTCCATATCAAAATCAGTTAAAATACAACATCCAAAAATTTATTTCAACTCCCTTCTTTCATTTCCACCCCATAAAAACTAAGAACTAAGAAATAAATGAAAAAAGGGAAAGAAAAATTAAACTTTAATCATAGGGAACTATATTCGTGAACAACAAAAATAGGGGTAATAAATTGTGGTCTGGGGCCTATTAGACCCCTTTTCTTCATTGCAATTAAAAAGAAATAGCATGCATTAAGCTTATTCTATATAAAACCAGCATACCAAATTTCAAATAAATCCGACAAGTATTAGGGAAGTTCTGATAGTTTTAATAACACTACCCTCATGTTGATAATTCCAGGAATTTTCTGGCTTGAAATTCTCAAAACATGTAACTACTAGGAAAAGTGAAAGTTTCATAACTTTTTTGTTAAACATGATATCTTAAAAAAGTAAAAATGTCTATATTAGCTCAATGGTTCAGATTTTACAATCTCAAAGAAAATGTATCAAAAATTATGTTTTTTCAATTGAAATTATTTTAACAAAGATCTAAATTGCAGATGCTCCATGATAGTAAATAAACTGATGGAAAAGTATAACAAAAAACATGGATAAAAAGCAAAGACTTACCAAAAGTTCTCGATGCAACTCTTCCCTGTTATGATGGTGACTGCATCCTGTATTAAAGTGAAAATTCTATTGTCTGCAAAGGTGATGCTGCACTAAACTTGTGAAGACGTTTAACTTATTTGTCCACTATACCAGATCACTGCCCTGCAACTCTTCGCTGCTATAATGGTCAGACTGCACACTGTGTAGTTAGAATTCCATTGTCTGCAAAGGTGATGCTGCACTGAACTTGTGTTCTTCTCATCGAAACTCCTCTGAAACCACACAACAGAATATCATGAAACTTCTAGACAATTAGGACATAATATGTAGATGTGCATATCAACAGGAAGTTATAATGCTTATTACCACAAAAACACAGATCAAGTTGGAAATTGGGTGGCGTCACTTTTACCGTTCTTGAGTTAAATCATGTTTTTTGATTTTGATTTCAACATTAATTTTTTTCTCAATAATCTATGAGTTATCTCCCATTGAATGACACATGCTTGCTGTTTGTTGTACTGGTCTCCCCCTGAAGGTGAAATCTATCTCAGAATTTACTTTTCAAATGATATAACATTTTATTCATGTTACTGGAAACCATACATCAAACTGATAAAATAACTCTTTCTTGGTATGGTGAATGTGAAAAATAATAAATGTTTGTTGTCTTATGGTGGTACTAAACACCTTGACTAAAATTAATTTGGCTCTAATTTCCATAAAATTTTGACAAAATATTTTTTGACTCTTTGACAAAAATATAAAAATTTCAAAAAACTTGAACCACACACTTTATCAGAAAAATTTCATTGGATATATAGCAGTTTGACAAACACCAATTTTGATCGTTGAGAAGCTTATTATTTCTTTAAAGCTCTTTTCATAATGCTAGCAAGACAAAGGTTTGTTTGGCTTGCTTGCTTTGTTTGTATCAATGTTTGCTCAAGCATTGTAATTAAGATTGACATATGAAAACAACATAAAAAGGCGGATTTAAACATTATATTTAAATTTGATTGGACATTATCAAATAATCAAATTTACCTATACACAGGTTGAACTCCGCGTACTTATGTTGTTTGCAGCTGTCAATCTTAATTACAATGCTTGAGCAAACATTTATACAAACAAAGCAAGCAAGTCAAACAAACCTTTGTCTTGCTAGCATCATGAAAAGAGCTGTAACAATAGAACATGATTAAAACATTCAGCTGATTTTTACAGAGTTATCTCCCTGTAGTGTTATGTACCACCTTATGTACATAAAATTCTATGAAGGTTCGACAAAGTAATTGAAATCAGCAAAACTTTAACCTTCAAAGTGTCTTAATGTAAACTGCGAAAAAATTTCCATTTATTTCAATTTAAATATTCAACAAGTGACCGCACAACACATTAATTCACGAATGTGTAGCGCATGAGTTGATTATCAGTGTTGTTCGGTCACAAGTTGAATATTTTTCAATATTTGAATTCTTTAATTAGTTATTCTATAATTAGTTACTGGGAAATAACAGTACTTAATTGCAACCGAAAAAAATCTCTTTTTTCACACAATTTGTTCTTTGATAATATACTTTTTGCATACATTTAATAACTCCTTAGTTTTTACATCTTTATTCTATGGTTCTCTGCTCTCCAAAACAGCACAAATGGTTGATCTCAGTCACTTGTTGAATGTTCAATATCACTTGACAGAGATTTTTTGTTTACGCACTACTTTTGTGTTCCTCACTTTGGGGAGCATTAGGGATATTAACCCATATTGAAATCCATAATTCTGATTTTTCCAAATATTCTTGTGTGATCTTCTTTGATGTGATTTTCTGAAGAAATCTGTGTATTTTTGTCCATTTCTGAAAGAAAACAAAGTTGTTTTAGCACTATAAGGCATTAACCCTTTCATCGCTATATTCATTAATTCTGAATACAATGTGGAATTATATTAAATTGATTTCTTCCAGTATACCTTCACAGGTCACAATATGGATGAAACTTCTGATGATAACCTTCAATTACTATATACAGACACTGTTTAAGTATTTAATAAAATTTTCTTATGTCTAAAAGTACATTTTGACTGAGAAATTATGCAGTCGTAGATTTCCTCAAAAACCCTTAAAAATACTTAATAATTTTTATCACTGGAAATCTGGTATTTTCAACCTTAGCATCCACTCTAAACTGCTGTGAATGTCATAGTTAGTGAATATACTTAAAACAGCAATGAAGTGCAAATTTTCAAAACTTTTCCTTTCCCATAATCTTTTTTAAATAAAAAGATTTTTTTAAATGTATTTCAGTGAAAACCCTTTATCAGTGAGAAATTGGCATTAGATAAGTAAACACTATATGACATCACACGTATTCTGATGTCATTAAATAAAGACTGATCAAAATAATTCTAAGCACAGTTTGCAGTGTTACATAACGAATAGTTGCCTCAAGTTTGACTCAAAATGTCAATTGGAAAAGATCAGTAACTAAGCATTTATATATAATATCAAGACCATAGCAACAGTTTTCACATCAGCATATTTTCAACATCCTGGCTGTAATTTAAATTGCATAAATACCATAAATATTAAAACAATTTAGAGCTTGCTTTATAAAATAAAATGCTTACTAGTAACTCAGACCTCAGACTAAGACTCAAACCTCTTGCCATCTCAGGTTAAACTGGAATGATAGGGCTGAAACTGAAATAAGACAAAAAATTGATTCAGGTTGTGCTATCAAACTGCTGTCAATAATTGCTGTCCACTTGACAGCAGTTTCAAGGTATCAAAAATGCTAAGGGTAAATACTTAGAAATGATGAAACTGATTTCTAATGGACTGCTAAGAACAGCTAACAAACTGCTAAAAATATAAAGTAATAAACAGTTAATATTTTTAAAGACATACATTTGAATGCTTGAAATAAGATTAAGTGAAATAATTTTTAATATCATTTCATAAATCCACTTTATCCTGAACAGTTTTTGATCAAGTGATAGCAAAATCTGGTTTTGAAAAATTTTAAATTTCAAAATTTTCAAATGTATAAAATAATATCTATAAGACAGCCTCTGGGTCAAATAAAAATATACTTAACTTTAAATGTGTTGCTGAATCTGAGTTCGTCCTGGGGGATCCTGCCTCTGTAAGAAAAACAAAAAGTATAAATTAGTTTAATATTGATAAGAGTCTATGGGTCACTTCAAATAAGAATATACTTAACTTAAAATGTGCTGCTGTATCTGCATTCGTCCTGGGGGCTCCAGTCTCTGTAAGAAAAACAAAAAGTATAAATTAGTTTAATATTGATGAAAGTCTATGGGGACACTTTAAATAAAAATATACTTAACTTAAAGTGTGCTCCTGAATCTGCATTCGTCCTTGGGGCTCCTGTCTCTGAAAGAAAAACAAAAAGTATAAATTAGTTTGATACTGATGACAGTCTATGGGTCACTTCAAATAAAAATATACTCAACTTAAAGTGTGCTCCTGAATCTGCATTCGTCCTGGGGGCTCCTGTCTCTCTAAGAAAAACAAAATGTATAAATTAGTTTAATATTGATGACAGTCTATGGGTCACTTCAAATAAAAATATACTTAACTTAAAAGTGTGCTCCTGAATCCGCATTCGTCCTGGGGGCTCCTGTCTCTGTAAGAAAAACAAAAAGTATAAATTAGTTTAATATTGATGAAAGTCTATGGGGACACTTTAAATAAAAATATACTTAACTTAAAATGTGCTGCTGAATCTGAGTTTGTCCTGGGGGCTCCAAACTCTGTTAGAAAAACAAAAAGTATAAATTAGTTTAATATTGATAAGCATCAATGGGTCACTTTAAATAAAAATATACTTAACTTAAAATGTGCTGCTGAATCCTCGTTCATCCTCGGGGCTCCTGTCTCTGTAAGAAAAACAAAAAGTATAAATTAGTTTAATATTGATGACAGTCTATGGGTCACTTCAAATAAAAATATACTTAACTTAAAGTGTGCTCCTGAATCCAAGTTCGTCCTGGGGGCTCCTACCTCTGTAAGAAAAACAAAAAGTATAAATTAGTGTCATATTGATGAGAGTCTATGGGTCACTTCAAATAAAAATATACTTAACTTAAAATGAGCTGCTGAATCTGCATTCGTCCTGGGGGCTCCAAACTCTGTAAGAAAAACAAAAAGTATAAATTAGTTTAATATTGATGACAGTCTATGGGTCACTTCAAATAAAAATATACTTAACTTAAAGTGTGCTCCTGAATCCTCATTCGTCCTTGGGGCTCCTGTCTCTGAAAGAAAAACAAAAAGTATAAATTAGTTTGATACTGATGACAGTCTATGGGTCACTTCAAATAAAAATATACTTAACTTAAAGTGTGCTCCTGAATCTGCATTCGTCCTGGGGGCTGCTGTCTCTGTAAGAAAAACAAAAAGTATAAATTAGTTTAATACTGATGACAGTCTATGGGTCACTTCAAATAAAAATATACTTAACTTAAAATGTTCTGCTGAATCCTCATTTGTCCTAGGGGCTCTTGTCTCTGTAAGAAAAACAAAAAGTATCAATTAGTTTAATATTGATGACAGTCTATGGGTCACTTAAAATAAAAATATACTTAACTTAAAATGTGCTCCTGAATCCAAGTTTCGTCCTGGGGCTCCTGTCTCTGTAAGAAAAACAAAAAGTATAAATTAGTCTAATATTGATAAGACAAGTCTATGGGTCACTTTAAATAAAAATATACTTAACTTAAAATGTTCCGCTGAATCCTCATTTGTCCTAGGGGCTCTTGTCTCTGTAAGAAAAACAAAAAGTATAAATTAGTTTAATATTGATGACAGTCTATGGGTCACTTCAAATAAAAATATACTTAACTTAAAATGTGCTGCTTAATCTGCATTTTTCCTGGGGGCTCCTACCTCTGTAAGAAAAACAAAAAGTATAAATTAGTTTAATATTGATGACAGTCTATGGGTCACTTCAAATAAAAATATACTTAACTTAAAATGTGCTGCTTAGTATGCATTTTTCCTGGGGGCTCCTATCTCTGTAAGAAAAACAAAAAGTATAAATTAGTTTAATATTGATAAGCATCAATGGGTCGCTTTAAATAAAAATATACTTAACTTAAAATGTGCTGCTGAATGCTCATCCGTCCTCTGGGCTCCTGTCTCTGTAAGAAAAACAAAATGTATAAATTAGTTTAATATTGATGACGGTCAATGGGTCACTTCAAATAAAAATATACTTAACTTAAAGTGTGCTCCTGAATCCAAGTTCGTCCTGGGGGCTCCTACCTCTGTAAGAAAAACAAAAAGTATAAATTAGTTTAATATTGATGAAAGTCTATGGGGACACTTCAAATAAAAATATACTTAACTAAAAGCTTGCTCCTGAATCCAAGTTCGTCCTGGGGGCTGCTGTCTCTGTAAGAAAAACAAAAAGTATAAATTAGTTTAATATTGATAAGAGAATATGGGTCACTTTAAATAAAAATATACTTAACTTAAAATGTTCCGCTGAATCCTCATTTGTCCTAGGGGCTCTTGTCTCTGTAAGAAAAACAAAAAGTATCAATTAGTTTAATATTGATGACAGTCTATGGGTCACTTAAAATAAAAATATACTTAACTTAAAATGTGCTCCTGAATCCAAGTTCGTCTTGGGGCTCCTGTCTCTGTAAGAAAAACAAAAAGTATAAATTAGTCTAATATTGATAAGACAAGTCTATGGGTCACTTCAAATAAAAATATACTTAACTAAAAATGTGCTGCTTAATCTGCATTTTTCCTGGGGGCTCCTACCTCTGTAAGAAAAACAAAAAGTATAAATTAGTTTAATATTGATGACAGTCTATGGGTCACTTCAAATAAAAATATACTTAACTTAAAATGTGCTGCTTAATCTGCATTTTTCCTGGGGGCTCCTACCTCTGTAAGAAAAACAAAAAGTATAAATTAGTTTAATATTGATGAGAGTCTATGGGTCACTTCAAATAAAAATATACTTAACTTAAAATGTGTTGCTGAATCCAAGTTCGTCCTCGGGGCTCCTTTCTCTGTAAGAAAAACAAAAAGTATAAATTAGTTTAATATTGATAAAGTCTATGGGTCACTTCAAATAAAAATATACTTAACTTAAAATGTGCTGCTGAATCTGCATTCGTCCTCGGGCTCCTACCTCTGCAAGAAAAACCAAAAGTATAAATTAGTTTAATATCGATGAGAGTCTATGGGTCACTTCAAATAAAAATATACTTAACTTAAAATCTGCTGCTGAATCCAAGTTTGTCCTCAGGACTCCTGTCTCTGTAAGAAAAATTCGTAAGGGTTCCGCAGAACCCAGTGTCTCGCCTACTTTTTCTGTTAATCGCAGGCTCAACAAAAATGAGGAAGTAAATCAATAAAAATATTCCTCTTGATACTATCTTTTGATTGTAAGAAGCTTCTGTCCAAGTTTGGTAAAAATCCAGGATAGTCTATCATGTTTATGAATCTAATAAATGTTTAAAAACTTTAACTGTAGACTAAATGTAATGTTGACTGGAAAAAAACAAAATTTCCTTCTAGATACTAGCATTTGATCATAAACAAGCTTCTGTCCAAGTTTGGTACAAATCCAAAATAGTGTAAGAAAGTTATTAATATTTTAAAAACTTTAACCACAGAGTGAATGCGTTGTTTCCCAGCAGAAAATCTAAGTCCATTTAAAAGTAAAATAAGGAAAAAATGGATTTTTTTTTTACAAAATTTACTTCTAGATACTATCTTATGATCATAAACAAGCTTCTGTCCAAGTTTGGTACAAACCCAGGATAGTTTAAGAAAGTTATTAAAATTTTAAAAACTTTAACCACAGAGTGAATGTAATATTTCCCGGCAGAAAAACTAAGTCCATTTATAAGTAAAATACGGAAAAAATGGAATTTTATTTTTACAAAATTTACTTCTGGATACTATCTTATGATCATAAACAAGCTTCTGTCTAAGTTTGGTAGAAATCCAGGATAGTTTAAGAAAGTTATTAAAATTTCAAAAACTTTAACCACAGAGTGAATATTTGTGGACGCCGCCGCCGACGGAATGTAGGATCACTATGTCTCGCTTTTTCGACTAAAGTCGAAGGCTCAACAAAAACAAAAAGTATAAATTAGTTTAATATTGATGAGAGTCTATGGGTCACTTCAAATAAAAATATACTTAACTTAAAATGTGCTGCTGAATCTGTGTTCGTCCCGCCTCTGTTAGAAAAACAAAAAGTATAAATTAGTTAAATATTGAAAACTAGATACGCTAATAATGATTGAGGCTACGTTTGGTTAAATTTGGCTTAGTAGTTTCAGAGGAGAAGATTTTTGTAAAAGTTAACAGATTTTGACAACGGACGCCAAGTGATGAGAAAAATTAAGCTCATTTAGATTTTTGGCCTGGTGAGCTAAAAATGAACCTCAATTTCTGGGTAACTGTTTACTTTGATGAAACATAAAATGCTTTTGAAATTCAATTTAGGCAAGGTGTTTTTAATTTGTTGGTTTACAGACCAAACAACCCAATTTTCCTGATTTTAAGAAGAAAAAAAAACAAGAGTGCACATGCTTAAATGCCCTGCCTGCTTTGCTCATCATCATGATTGAGTTGATGTTAAAAGTCTAACATCTTTGACCATCTTCATGAAGTATTTGTGTAAGTTTTTTCTAATTATTAACTTCAATTTTTGATTTTAGTAATACTTATAAAAATAAGAAGATGTGGCATAATTGCCAATGAGACAACTCCGTACCAGAGACCAAATGACATAGAAGTCTGAAATTGTATTTTTTTTATTACAAGTTCATGGAAATTGTGATTTAAAAGTATATAATATCTCTTCTTTTTTTCAGTGACAACAATATACCCTGGGAGAACCTGGTGTCATTTGTGTCCGACAACTGTAGTGTGATGACTGGTAGACACAATTCAGTAGTAATCCGCATCAAAGAAAAGTGTCCAGCTGTGTTTGACTTTGGATGTGTGTGTCATCTTGCCAACCTTTGTACTGTTGCTGGTGTGAAGGCCCTTGCTCTGCCAGTAGAAGACCTCCTCGTGGAAGTTTACTTCCACTTCTTTCACAGGTATTGTAACATTAAGATAAAATTGTTTATAAAAAAAAAGATATATATCAATGAGACAGCAATCCAACAAAAATGATATTTATAGGATCAACATTTGTTAATTTATAATAAAATTATATTTGATGCATCAATGAGACAGCAATCCAACAAAAAAATGATATTTATAGGATCAACACCTGTTAATTTATAATGAAATTATATTTAATATATCAATGAGAGAGCAATCCAACAAAAAATGATATTTATAGAATCAACACCTGTTAATTTATAATGAAATTATATTTAATATATTTTAATATAAAATATGGAGATGTGGTACACATTTTTTTCTGAAATGTTTTGAATTTATAATATGATTATAATAAGAATGATTATTTCAGTTCCAACAGAAAAGAAAAGTATAAAGAGTTTCTAGAGTTTACAGACACAGAACCTAGCAAGATCATCAAGCACATCAGCACCAGATGGCTTAGTTTGGAAAAGTGTGTTGGTCGTCTACTTCACCACTGGTCAGCCCTAACATCATACTTCAACTCCCATGACGAGGTGGAGAAGCCAGGTCGTATTAAGCGGTGTGCCACATACTTCAACTCCCATGATGAGGTGGAGAAGCCAGGTCGTATTAAGCGGTGTGCCAACTACCTCAGTGACCATGAGATGTGCCTCTACTACCACTTCCTTAGCTTTATACTGGAACCACTGAACCACTTCAACACCATATTTCAGGCAAGAACTTTTTTTAATAACATTTTTTAATAGAATATTAATTGGTACATGTACATGAAACATTTATTCAAAAATAAGGAGATGGAGATGTGATATGATTGCCAATTAGACATATTTTTATCAGAGTTCGAGATGTGATATGATTGCCAATTAGACAAATTTTATCAGAGTATAGAAAAGATTTTATGTTTATGATAGATTTATTCTCTTTTTTACAGTCAAATATATGCATTTTCATCTTGATTACTTTCAGCATTTATAATCTTGTTAACTTTTTTAGGCTGATGAGTCACGTATTGGTTTCTTGAGCCAGGAGATGACAGTCCTATTGCGTACCTTCCTTGGCAAGTTTGTGAAAGCCAGAGTCATCCAGTCACACCAAGACCTGACAACAGTACCCTATAGTGATGCAGCCAACCAGCTTCAAGACAACATCCTAGCAGTTGGCCTTTATACTCATACTTACATGGCAGACCACACAGATGACATCAGCCCATCAGTCCTTGCAAGATTCTTCAAGTAAGTTAATGATATTTTAAATAAACTAGAGGTTTGAATAAAGATTAATAGAATAAATATAGAGTATATCTTAGAGAGACAGCCAACATAAAAAAACAATTTACCTAAAAAAATTATTATAAATATAAAAATATGTGGTATGATTGCCAATGAGACAACTCTCAACAAGAGATCATATAACACAGAAATTAACAACTATATAAGAGTACAGCCTTCAACAATGAGAAAAACAATTGTTCTCTTCATTAATTTTGTTTACTGAATTTCAAATAAAATTGTTTCAAAAAACTAATTATTTTCTTTTTTATAGGTCTGTCAGAAACTTCTACACTGTAGTTGTGGCCAAGATGTTGGCAAAGTTCCCTTTCAAGGACCCAGTTGTTTGTGGCTTAGCCTTTCTGAACCCATCAACCAGAGGTGACCTCCCTTCATCAGCTGTAACAGTTGTTGCTAGACGTTTCCCATCAGTTGTACCAGAACACCTACTTCAACAACTGGAAGAAGAGTTCACAACCTACCAGGTCACACCAGCATCAGAACTGCCTACCTACACTCTAGGATCAACCAGAGTAGACCACTACTGGGGACAGGTGTCAAAGATGACCAACAGAATCACAGGAACACCCAGGTTTCCTCTTCTCACCAAGATTGTCTCAGCAGTGTGTACCATTCCAAATTCAAATGCTGACTGTGAGCGTACCTTTTCAATGCTAAAGAAGATTCAGACTGACACCAGGTCATCCTTAGACAATTCAACATTATGTGCTCTCCTGACAGTCAAGCTAAACACCAACAGCAAATGCTACACTTTCCAGACAACAAAGGAACAACTCAAGACAGCTAAGCAGGCTTGCTCTTCATACAACAAGGACTGTGCATAAAACATACAAGTGACATTTAAGTAACCAATGTGCAACCTTTGTGAAATATTGAACTGTAGTGTTACATAATCAAATAGTTGCTTTTAAAATTGAACATTTTAAACCTTATGAACTTTAAAAACTTTGAAACACTTTTAACTGTAGTGCTGTATGTGTGCATGTACTTTTAATAATCATTACTGAGTACCTTTTGTGTTTGACATTGAAACTTGTGATATTGATCTATATAATATATTGTTGTATTTATGTTATTAAATTATTAAAATGATCACTTTTTTTATTTCTTTACAATGTATCAGACAAACATAAAGTAATCTTGCTGGTGTTTATCACAATAAAAAGAGTACAACATTCAAAAAGTTCAAAAAAGAAGGTTTATAACCTCATCTTGCACCATCAACCCAAAAAAAAGAAGCATGCCAGTCACTATCTCTTGAGCCAAATCAACACACGAAAAAATGCCGCGAATTAATTTGACCCTTAAAAATGGTGTCACGCACAAAAACCTCCATGGCCATTTTCAAAAGTTGGCAGGTATATGCTCATGATTGAGTTGATGTTGAAAGTCTGTAATATGAAGGTTTAACTACAAGTATCACATAAACTTAACATTATCAATATTAGCAATATTTAAACATGTAAACTATTCAAAACATTCAAAGTCAATGAACCATGATTCATGGAGCAGGAACAAATATCGCAATGAAAATGAGAAATGCCAAAGCCTACGACACTGCATACTAAATATCATTGACCTATCACTAGTGGTTCTTAAACTGACCTAAACACAAACTAATACATGTAAAGTAAGCAAAAGTTTCAAAGTCAATAGACCATGACTGAGGGGTCGGGGCCAAATATTCTCCATGGAAATGAGATATACTACCAATGTTAATGCAACTGTATACCAAATATCATTAACCTACCACTTGTGGTTCACCATAAACTGACCTAACCACAAACTAATACATTGTTGATGCCGACATCGGAAACAGCATACTTAAAGTCTTGCTGTTTGACCCCTTCAAGGCGAGAGAATATTATTCCAATCTACTCTACTAAATTCATAATCTCTGAAATATAATAAAAATATCTGCAAAGTAGCTTTTACCTCAAATTATGTGCATTATTGTATCATTTCAAAACATAAAAAGAAATGATAGCACATTATTAAATAAAAGTCTTTAAATAGACAATCGAACAGATCTGGAAATATTCTTTACACAGATAATGTAGCAGAATGAAACCCATGTTAATATAGCCCTTTATATTAGTACCTTTTTCTTTTTTTGTCATAAATCTCGAAGATGTTATTTTGAACCATTTGGCTCATCCTCATAAATGAAATGGACCCTCTACTTTGAGGGTGGTAAACTTATTTTTGTGTAATGTGTTTCCAAATTTTTTCCACATGCTATCCTGCTTAAGGGGGTACAGAACACCTAAGGGAGTTAACTCTTTAAAAATCAGCTGAACATTATAATCACATATTATTAGTGAAGAGAAATCAAGATTCTCAATGATCAAAATTAGTGTTTGTTAAACTGCTATATATCCAATGAAATTATTCCAGTAAATTGTGTGATTAAATTTCTTGAAATATTTACATTTTTGTCAACAGGTCAAAGTAAATATTTTGTCAAAATGTTATGAAAATTAAACGAACCAAATCTGTTTTAGTCAAAGTGTTGGATACCCCTAAATGCTCATTATTCACCTTGTTCTATTAGTTTGACAGAAAGCAACGTAAAAGCATTTTGTATTTTCGTTCTGACATTGTGAAATTACCATTCATGTCCCGTTTGTATTAGCATATGACCCCCCTTTTTATCATTTAACATGACAATGACATGCATTGAAGGTTTAAAACAAACAAGAAAAATGTTTGGCGCTAAAATCTAAGGAATGATGACCAAAAAAAGGAGAGCATAAATATTTTAATAAAGCTGAAGTACACAGTAATTATATACACATTGATGTCACGTAAAAAAATAATCTATTTTTCGACTGAACAACCCGATTTTTTCAGATAAAAAATCTGTAAATCAAGAAATAAAAATACTCTGGCTGGCCTTACCTAGTTTCTGCCATGCCTTAAAACCTTTCCAGGTGCAGAAGTTTGTCTGTACTCAGAATAAATTTGGTGGTGTTATAAACAGAACCACATTTTTCAAATCCTTCTGATATGAACTTAAAAAAAGTTTACCTTGAGAAATTAATCCTCAAATGAGGGATATTTTCCAAAGTTTTTAAAATTAATTTATGTTATTTTTTTTTTAATTGCAAATGGCCTTCTTTTCCACAATTATTTTCAATAGTATTTTATAATATGCAATTCGGTACAATTCAGCAAATTTTTGCCTCCTCTAAGCCAGGAAAATGTTGTGTTATTAACATGAGGAAAAATATAAGTATATTTCAATTAAAATATTAGCAGTCAATTATTGATTCAGAAACAGTGTTAATGCATTACTAAAAAGAAAAATATGTAAGGGTTCCACGGAACCCAGTGTCTCATCTACTTTTGCTGTTAGTCACAGGCTACATCAAAGTACTGAAGTACTGAACATCGGATGACCGCAAGTTCTTGTGGATGGTCAAAAGCACTTGTCACAGAAAAAAATCACATCTCTATACCTGAAACTGAGGTTAATGTACAGAGAAATATTTTTTTCTGAGACATGTTCGTGCGTGGATGATGAATAAATGACAGGAAATTCAACCTCACCGTAATAACTATTATATTGTAGTGATACAAATCAGTATACACTGGTTTGTTGTTATATATTATATTAATATAACAGTTACATATATATATAATTTTCATCTATTTGTATATCATTCTATTATACTATTCTAATAATAGTGCAGTGCAAGTGCATGGTGGACACTCTTCTGTAAAAATTCGATTTTTCTAAAAGATGGGATATAAGAAGGCATTCATATTTTCCCTCAAAAACAATCTGTCATGCAGAGTTACCGGTCCTTGCCGGGATTGTCGCAAAATGTTCTCGAGATATTCTTCCGCATGCTTTACCATATCAATGATTTTTTACTTATATATATATATCTAACGACAAAACATTTTCATATTATTTATTTATGTTCTAAACAAAAATATTGTTATCAGTATTCATTGAAGAGATGTAATTATAACAAACGATAAGGAATGTTATTTTGCACTCGTTAATATAAGCGTATTTATCATGTTTATAGATCGGTTTCAAACCCAAAACGAAAAGTTACCTAATGGAAATCTAGGCGATAGCAATACATCGGAATCCAGGATAGTTTAAGAAAGTTATTAAAATTTTAAAAACTTTAACAACAGAGTGAATGTAATGTTAACTGGCAGAAAAACTAAGTCCATTTTTTACAAAAAATATTCTGGATACTATCTTATGATCATAAACTAGCTTCTGTCCAAGTTTGGTAGAAATCCAGAACAGTTAAAGAAAGTTATTAAAATTTCAAAAAACTGTAACCACAGAGTGAATATTTGTGGACGCTGCCGCCGACGACGACGGAATGTAGGATCGCTATGTCTTGCTTTTACGACAAAAGTCGCAGGCTCGACAAAAATGAATTCTGATACAATGCAAGTTAAAATCTTTGTTGGCTAGTTGTCTCGTTGTCAATCATACTATATCTCATTATTATTATATGCTCTAATTTTTTCAACCAGTGTATATATATGTATACAATATTTAAATGCATAATTTTGTATATATTTCCGTCACGGAAATGATAGGTAACTTACAACATATGTAAACTGCAGTACATTTTTGCAAATACCCAGACCTGCCAACTTTTGAAAATCTCCAAGGGGGTTTTAGTGCGAGATCAGATTTTTAAGGGTTACAATTTTTGCTGCATTTCTGTGTGCACTGTGTTTTAACTCTTAGTCTCATATCTCTTCTTTTTTCTTTTGGTATACTGATGATGAGCTAAAAAGCCTTGATTTCTTTTATTTGCCTGATTGTTGTACTCATCAATTGGCAAAATAACTTAAGAATGGTGAAAAATGGCCTAACAAGTGCACAGCAAAATCCATTCATTAATCTTAATTACAATGCTTGAGCAAACATTTATACAAACAAAGCAAGCAAGCCAACCAAACCCTTAAACTACAAGCATTAGGAAACTAGCTCTAATAGTTCTTTCAGATCAAAGGTCACGTTGGCATTCGGTCCACTCGACTGAGTGTCAGGTGTATATAATATTATAACATGTCTTTTGGAAGTCTCAAATTTTATTTATTTTGTTTGTGAATCACTTACAGATAAATTAATACTTCTTTCCTGTCATTGGATAATTTAAACAAAACGCTTATTCACATTATTTTACTTGAAATTCGATCTGGTATAGAAAGAAAGTAAACACGTCTTTTCCCATCCCGGGCATGCGCATATGTAGCCCAACTGACAACAATGACTGACCTTATCTATCTAAAATGCCTAAAAACTGTCTATAATAGCAGTGAATGTTTTTATACGCCCGTTTACGGGACGTATTACGGTATACCGTTGTCCGTCCGTCTGTCCGTCCGTCGTCGACATGTCGGACAATAACTCAAAAACGCTTCAACCAATATGCATGAAACTTTGGTGAATTGTTTACATGTATTGACGTGAGCTCCCTTTCGTTTTTTATAAATTTTAGATTTTAAGTTTCCGAGTTATATGGGGTTTTATTCATTAAAAAGGGGGATTTTCCAGTTTTCGGGTAATAACTCAAAAACACTTTCACCAATTTGCTAGAAAACTTCGGTGAATTGTTTATATCTGTTGACATGATCCCCCTTTCGATTTTTGTTAATTTTAGATTTTGTTTCTGAGTTATTGGGCTTTATTCATTAAAAAAGGGGGTTTTTCCAGTTTATTGACCTAAGCTCCCTTTCGATTTTTATAAATTTTAGATTTTACGTTTCCGATTTTATTCATAAAAAGGGGGTGATTTTCCAGTTTTCGGACAATATCTTTAAAGTGCTTTGAGCAGTTTTCATGAAACTTTGTTGACTGGTTTATATCAGTGATTTGTACTTACTATACCAATCCTTGTTTATATCTATTAAGCTAACCTCCCTTCAGTTTTTCATAAATTTCTGAAATGACATTGAGAAGTTATTGAACTTTATTCTTTAAAATGGCGACGGGTGTATCATGCGCTCATAGCGCAGCTGTTTATTTTAGATGTATCACTTTATTTTTCGATTTTTCGATTTATGTTGCCTCTGGATTAAATAACATACGAAATCAACTTTCATTAAATTAGGATTTGCTTTCTAACCATTTTTCCTCACAATTTGGTCATGTTCATTGTGCATCATGACGTTTCGGCTGCATGAACATTTGCGCAGATTTTAAAGAACAAATATGTTGGTATGATTGCCAATGATATATTATTTGTAAAGACCAAATTCAAAGTAGAAAGAAGCGAACAATTATCGAACACTATGCGTCCTTCAACAATGAGAAACACGGTTACACCTAAACCATATATTGTGTAAGACATTAAAAAAATCCTTGACTGACACATTTTTTTTGTATCAGCGTTCCTGATGAATGTAAATCCAGAAAAGCAATTCAGATGCAATACATTCATTAAGTGTTATTTTCATTTTTCTTTTTAAAAAAAAGTCCCGGTAAGACATCAAGTTAAACAATACAAAAGAGATCAATTGCGGATTATTTGTTGGCACACAACCTTCCTCCTAGTGGGACAGAGGTTTAGAAAAACAATAAAACAACAAATCGTCAAAATAAATTATTGCAGAATTGTGCAAATAATTGTAAAACTGTTCACTTGAATTAAATCTTTGCAGAATTATGAAAGTAATTGGAAACCAGTGCACTTGAGTGAGGAAATCATTGCAGAATTGTGAAAATAATTGTAAAACGGTGCACTTGAATGAAATCATCCTCTATTAATCACGAAATAGAAATTATGCAGCATTTTGTTAATTGTGTTCAGTACGAATAAAACTTGCAGAATTATGCATGCCCGATTATTCTGGTATATGTCTATTTGGGCATGCCCAGTTCTGCGATTTTTCGTACCCATTTATAAATGTTTTTTTTTTGGTTCATCAGACATTGAAAAGCGATATATTTATTCTAATATGTTTCGATAAAAAAATACAATCATGTTTGTGTAATAGTCAGCCTGACTATAAAAGTCAATAGCTACTATGAGTATCTACACGTTAATCAATGTTCTATATCTTATCTTAAAATTGAGAATGGAAAAGGGGAACGTGCCAAAGAGACAACAACCCGACCAAAGAGCACAAAACAGCCCAAGGCCACTAATGGGTCTTCAACACAGCGAGAAAATCCCGCACCAGGAGGCGGGCTTCAGATGGCTCCTAAATAAAAATGTGTACTAGTTCAGTGAAAATGGACGTCACACTGAACTGAACATATAAATGAACTAAAATTAAAAAAAAACATACAAGACTAACAAAGGCCAGAGGCTCCTGACTTGGGACAGGCGCAAAAATGCGGCGGGGTTAAACATGTTTTGTGAGATATCAACCCTCTCGCTACACCTCTAGCCAACGTAGACAAAAAGCAAAAGCGGACAAAAAGCAAATTGCGGATCAAAAGCACCGTATCAAACGTAGAATAAACAAACACACAGCAATACGCACAGTAAAACTCAGCCCCTAATCAAAAATGTATGCTTGTTCAGAGAAAATGGACGTCACACTAAACTCTGAAACACTGCATATAAATGAACCAAAATTAAAAAAAACATACAAGACTAACAAAAATTAAAGACCAGAGGTTCTTGACTTGGGACAGGCACACAAATGCTGCGGGGTTAAACATGTTTTGTGACATCTCAACCCTCCTATACCTCTATCCAATGTAGAATAAACAAACACACAGCAATACGCACAGTAAAACTCAGTTTAAAAAAGTCCTAGTCCGATGTTATAAGAATAGGTAACAGAAGAAACTAAGCAAAATGAAATTAACAAAGGACTACTAGCGCAGTTACTGACATGCCAGCTCCAGGCCTCAATTAAACTGATTGAAAGATTATGTATTCGTCATATGAAAATCAAGCACAATCCCTCCCGTTTATGATAGGCGTTTACAGTATCATACCATCATGAAATATACGAGAAGAACATAACCCGTATCATGCCAACAACTGGATTTAAGAATAAATGTGTTTATTGCCGATGCAAAGACCATATGAGTGAATCAATATTAATTCCCAAAAATGCCACTTTTAATGACCTGACAACAGTATCGTAACTATATCCCTTCTCAGTGGAGTAGGTATGCCATTTTTAAGTGTACATCCGAACCTTATCGAGGAGTTTGGGGTCCCCTAAGGTGATCCAAGGCAGAGAACCTCCTGGTAGAGGGCAAACCCTCCGTAAGTTCACGCGTTATTGAGAAAGAGATACCAATATCTGTCAATAATAAAATGCTTCGCTGGGGCACAGCTTGATACGACCGCAGAGGTCGAACCCTGAACAGTTGGGGCAAGTATGGACACAACATTCAAGCTTGATACAGCTCTGAATTTGGATTGTTATTAAATATTTGACACAGCATAGGTTTCTGACACAGAAAGAATGTGGTCTAAGAACTTGAATTTTTTTAATTTACCTATTATGGTCCAATGTCCAAAATCAAAATACATGGTTAGATTCAGCATATCAAAGAACCCCATATATTCAATTTTTGTTAAAATCAAACAAAGTTTAATCTTGGACCCCAACTTGGACAAACTTGAAAACTGGGCCCATAATCAAAAATCTAAACACATGTTTAGATTCAGCATATCAAAGAACCCCAAGTATTCAATTTTTGCTAAAATCTAACTAAGTTTAATTTGGACCCTTTGGACCTTAATGTAGACCAATTTAAAAAACAGGACTTAAAATTAAAAATCTAAATACACGGTTAGATTTGGAATATCAAAGAACCCCAATAATTCAATTTTTGATGAAATCAAACAAAGTTTAATTTTGGACCCTTTTGACCTCAATATGAACCAACTTGATAGCGGGGCCCACAAACAAAAAATCTAAATTCATGGTTAGATTCAGCATATCAAAGAACCCAATATATTCAATTTTTGTTGAAATCAAAAAAAGTTTTATTTTGGACCCCAACTTGGACCAACTTGAAAACTGGGCCCATAATAAAAAATCTAAACACATGTTTAGATTCAGCATATCAAAGAACCCCAAGAATTCAATTTTTGTTAAAATTAAACTAAGTTTAATTTTGAACCCTTTGGACCTCAATGAAGACCAATTTAAAAAACGGAACCCAAATTAAAAATCTAAAAACACGGTTAGATTTGGCATATCAAAGAACCCCAATAATTCAATTTTTGATGAAATCAAACAAAGTTTAATTTTGGACCCTTTTGACCTCAATATGAACCAATTTGATAGCGGGGCCCACAAATAAAAAATCTAAATAGATGTTTAGATTCAGCATATCAAAGAACCTCATATATTCAATTTTTGTTGAAATCAAACAAAGTTTAATTTTGGACCCCAATTTGGACCAACTTGAAAACTGGGCCCATAATCAAAAATCTAAATACATGTTTAGATTCAGCATATCAAAGAACCCCATATATTCAATTTTTGTTGAAATCAAACAAAGTTTAAATACTGGACCCTATCTTGGACCAACTTGAAAACTGGGCCCATAATCAAAAATCTAAACACATGTTTAGATTCAGCAAATCAAAGAACCCCAAGAATTCAATTTTTGTCAAAATCAAACTAAGTTTAATTTTGGACCCTTTGGACCTCAATGTAGACCAATTTAAAAAACAGGACCCAAAATTAAAAACCTAAATACACGGTTAGATTTGGAATATCAAAGAACCCCAATAATTCAATTTTAGATGAAATCAAACAAAATTTAATTTTGGACCCTTTTGACCTCAATATGAACCAATTAGATAACGGGGTCCACAAATAAAAAATCTAAATACATGGTTAGATTCAGCATATCAAAGAACCCCATATATTCAATTTTTGTTGAAATCAAACAAAGTTTAATTTTGGACCCCAATTTGGACCAACTTGAAAACTGGGCCAAAAATCAAAAATCTAAATACATGTTTAGATTCAGCATATCAAAGAACCTCATATATTCAATTTTTGCTAAAATCAAACAAAATTTAATTTTGGACCCTTTGGACATTAATGTAGACCAATTTGAAAACTGGACCCAAAATTAAAAATCTAAATACACTGTTAGATTCGGCATAACAAATAAATAAATGTGATCAAAGATTTTACAATTCTAATGCGCCATACTGTGCAATTAAAGATTACTTCTTGAAATTTTTCAATATTTGAAATTTGAAAAAAAAATAATATTTGAAGAATAATTCTTTTTAATTTCTGAAATCTGAAATGAGAAAAAATTGGCCCCCCACAATTTCTTTTTATCCCCCCCCCCTTTTTTCCCCAAAAAATTCTTTCCCTCAAGATATGGTCATAATCTCAATTCAAATTTCCAATGGAGTTGGCAACCATAATTACCCATTTAAATTTACCATAGTGCTAACTTAATCTATTTTATAATAGAATTAATAAAAATATAGTGTCAAATCTTTCATATGGATTTTTTTGTAAAAAAAAAAGATGAAAACATTTGCAGATATTTTTACTGGTCTTCCTTCATAAATATGCATTTCTTTAAACATAATTTAAAAGCAGTGTAAGGGAAGTAACCAAAACGTTGTATTTGGATTACCTCCCTTACACTGTTTTAGATTATCTTTATTGTTCATTAACCATTACTTTATACATAATTTAAAAGCAGTGTAAGGGAGATAATTTCAATGATGTATTTGATTTATCTCCCTTACACTGCTTTAAATTATGTTTTGTACTAAAGTATTTGTCCATTAACCAGGACAACCTTGTTTTTCCCCCTTTTTTACCCCTAATTCCTAAACAGTTTGAGCCATAACCCCCCAAAGCAAATCCTAACCATCCCTTTGTGGTATGGAAACTTGTAGTATAATTTCAGAGAGATCCATACACCGTTCCACAGTTATTGTCTGGAAACTAGAAAATGCTCATTTTTGGCCCCTTTTTGGCCCCTAATTCCTTAACTGTTGGTACCATAACCCCCAAAATCAATCCCAACCTTCCTTTTGTGGTATTTAACCTTATGGTCAAATTTCAAAAAGATCCATTCACTTAAACTAAAGTTAGAGTGCGAAAACCAATATGTATTCGGACGACGACGCCGGAGACGACGACCCCCAAAATCAATCCCAACCTTCCTTTTGTGGTATTTAACCTTATGGTCAAATTTCAAAAAGATCCATTCACTTAAACTAAAGTTAGAGTGCGAAAACCAATATGTATTCGGACGACGACGCCGGACGACGACGACGCCAACGTCATACCAATATACGACCACAAAATTTTTTTGCGGTCGTATAAAAACAATACCCAATATAAGATAGAACTTGACATGCTGTTATTTTTTATTTTTTCAAATTACACTTTTACCTTAGCTCTTGAAGTTTTGAAAGAATAACAAAGAACTGCCAACTAGAGGCTTCAATGAACCTGTATCGCTCAGCTGACATCTTTGCATTAAACTGATACAATGCAATAAGAATATTTGAGTTGAATGGAAACTGTTCTAAATTTTTAAGAAAAGTTTAGGGATAAAGGACTATGAATGGACAAATGAATGACACAAAGTGATGGCAAAAGCTCACAAGGCCCTTTAGGCAAGGCAACCTAGATTTGCTTACGTACCACACATTGGAAACCAGAGAAACCAAGAATATGTGTACATAGGACACCATGATGCCCCACCCTCACTGCCACGTTTCCATGCTTAATCTGGGTCAAAACCAATTGATTTAAAAAAGTTCATGTCCTACTGAACATATGTACTATGTTACCACATGTGACCACAGCTTCCATATGTGCCTGTCCCAAGTCGGGAGTCTGTGGTTCAGTGGCTGTCGTTGGTTTATTTCTGTCATATTTGTTTTTCGTAAATATTTTTGTTATAAATTAGGCTGTTAGTTTTTCTCAATTGAATTGTTTCATTTTTTTATGTCTGAGACCTTTTATAGCCGACTATACAGTATGTGTTTTTCTCATTGTTGAAGGCTGCCTATAATTGCTTACATCCACTTCATTTGAACTTTGGTGGATAGTAGTCTCAATGACAATTATATCACATCTCCTAATTTTCAATTGAGATAGAAACTTTATAAGATAAGGTATCTGAATAAAGGGTATGAAGCATCCAAGTCTTCTAATTTTTGAGATAAAAAGCTTTACACAAATTGTTTGCGTTGTCACCACCTTCGCTAGATTGTAATTCCTATGTATTGCATTCTGCGACTTTTGTCAAAGGTGAGACAAAAACCTTTTACTTTTCTGCAACAGCAGCTTAAATTTAGTAATATAAAAAATCAAATATTGGTTGAAAAAAACTTTATTCCATTTCAAATGTTTACCACTTTTTCACAGAAAAAAGAAACAATAAGAACATGATTCAGCACTAATCCAATACAACATAAGTATTTGACAGGTTCTAATTACAATATGGTACACAATTATAACACTATTTACAGGTAATATCCCTTTTAATCAATCTTTATGTTCTGATATATATATATCATACTTTAATAACTCCTGATGCACAATTGAAGAAAATAAACAACACTTAAATGCTTACCAAACTAAACCAAATGTAATAACATGATATAATTAATAACATATTTTACTATCATCGTAATGTTTATAAAATTGTGAAATTTTGTTTAAATTATAAAGAACTTTAATGAATATAGTTACAATAATTTCAACCTAAAAATCTGTCAGTATAATTCAAAATGCCTCATAAATGCTTAATAACGTGATAAAACTAAAACCAATTTAAGTGAAAACTTTCAAAAATATTACTAAACTGTTTGTTGTGGTACCATAAATTAATTAACACACATACCAATATGTCAGCATTATTTATTATATAAGTATGTTTCCTACAAATGTATTTAATTATTAATATTAATAATAACTATAATTCTGCAGCATATAACCTAAATTAACTTCCAGTTAGAATTTTACTTTCGTTAATTTGTTGTTATGAAATATACAGCTACTCAAAGGCTGACAGGTTACAATAAGTCAACATTATTTACTAATAGTGTAATCATTGTAATATAACACAATTTTATATAGCAACATCACATTTGGTCTGTCATTCTGCACTACACATCTAAAGTTAAGCTTGGATAGGGAATGAATTTTGTCATTTTTGACCTGGGCATTTGTATCAATAATAACTTTGAGATTTACAAGACACTGTGTTATCTGTACAGTTTGATAGGTCTACCAATAAACATCCTAGAGATCAGTTTTGAAAGACGCAATTTGAGTTTGAGTTATTTCCCTTGGATAAACGTTTATTTGCACACTTACAACATGGTGGCAAAAGGGAAGTAACTCTTGCTCAAATTGTGTCAATCAAATACCATCTATTGTAAATTATGCTTTAAAAAATTTAAGCTACTTCTTATATATTATAACAATATGTCCAAAATTAAAAATCTAATAAAGAATAGACACATATGAAATCAAAAGCTAACTGAAATTGTCAGAAAAGTTAAAAAATAGAAAAGCATAGATTTATTAATAAATTTGCATGTAGACTGACAAAAGTCTAAATAGCAGTGCACACAATTATGCAGTATGAATAACAAGACTGTTTTTAATTTATTCAACAAGCAAACATTTAAGATGAGCACAAGCACTATTTTATCCTTACTTATTATTACACTCATGACTACGTAAAACTCAACAAGCAATATGTTTAAGAATTTTTTTCAACTCAGTTCATTTTACATGTGTGAGGGTAAAAGATTAAGGATTTTTTTTATCATGTAAATTAATTTATGCTGATAATATTTTACATGGTAATTTTTACGTCAAATTCCAGGACTATTGCATTTTTCACAATACTATTGACACAGCTTGTAACCATTGTGTGGAAATAACTACAATGTAATTGTGAACTTAAATCAATGCATGTACATGTATGTATTCATGTAACAACCCATCTTTTAGTAAACAATATTCAGTGATTATTTTAAGCTGATAGTAAACGACTGTGATCTTACGTACATCTGATCTGCAAACAATGATAATGACTTTAACTCATATGTACTAATAATGTAGGGTAGTCATACATTTCATAGTACCAATGTAGTAATATTTGTTAAACAATATAAATTCATAATATAACAATATTAGAATGTACTTGATCCCAAGAAATATCAATATTTAGACTATTAAACTCTTACAATAAATATCATTGATTTGCCATCAGTGATCACATGCTATATGTTTAAAACTTCAATCATGAATCATTGATTTTGTTCAATACATGTTTATCATGTTTATACAAGCATTTTAAACACGTTTTAAAATCTGTTATCTTTTCTAGAATATTCATTTTATCTTTTTGCATTTTTTTTCCTATCAGTTTTAACACCAAGAAAAAATATGTTTCAGATTATCGCATTCACCTGAATTTTACTGTGCTCATCCCTTTGGAAAATATTAAATACTGAAATTTTACATGGATATGTATTTTTTCTTGGTTTTTCGTGTCAGAAATTAAAAAAAAGTTTTATATTTCTAATATTACAATATTACATCAGATCCATTTATAAAAATGCACAAAAAAGTCCCCACTGTTTGAAGATGGTAGACCTTTTAAGGTATCTTTTCCAGAATAGATCAAATGACCATAAAAAATGTTTAAAAAGACCAGGAATTAAGTATAAAAATATTGTTATGACTTGGAAAACTATGGTATCTAACAGTATCAAATAATTTGATTGCAATATTTTGAATAATAAACATGTTCAAAACCTAGCATTTGGGGTAGGGTATGCTATGAGACCATCTATGACGTTTGGATATCTAACGAAGAAAAAAAATCCTTACATAACAGAACAAGAAAACCACTTATAACATACATCTAAGTATCTATACATTCTTTACATGTACACAATCACAAATCATGTTCTAAGGCAGTGAAACTTGTTAATATTGGTCCATTTGACTCTGTGACGACATTATCAGCTAAAGCATCAGAAACTTTGATGATTTTGTTGGGTGAAGGTGATGTATCGTGTCCTTCATGCTTTCCAACAGAACTATAAGAATAGTTTTCGATGGGATACAATTGTTTTTGTTTACGCTTCCTAGAACTGATACGCAATGATTTGTTTGATGGAGGTTTAACAATCAGAGTTCTTTTCTCTAAATCATTTTGTCTTTCAACAATTTGTATTTTAGGTAACCCATTTTGAACTGATGTTATTTTATTGTTATTGAATCGTTTCCTTTTAAGCTGAAAATTGCGCCAAATTTTCTTTTGTGATTCTGATGCATCCCTGAGACTTAAACTTTGTGGATTAACCACGGAAATCAGTTTTCCATCACCCCCATTATCATGCTGATGTGAGAGGAAAGCATCTATTGAAAATATCTTGTTACATGTGCAACAACGAACACATAAAGAATTTTCATTGTTATATAAATCCATGAACACATTGCCTGGCTGTATATTGTTTAAATGACTGTTATTAGGTAAAATATCTTTATGCACAACAGATAATACCTCCCTCTGTTTCTTTTTCTTAATCAAGTTTTTCCGACTTGCTTTGTTAAAAATTGTCCACTTTACTTTTAGTGAACCTGGTTTCTTGACCTTTTTATTCACTTTTAATGGAATCTTTTGCCTTTTTTTACAGAGCCATGTCAGATTTCTATTCTCAATATCATCATCACCCATAGAATCCATTGTCTGACATTCTTCTGATTTCTTTTTGTATATTTCACTTCCTGAATGCAAGCGTTTAACAGTTTTCTTTCCTACATCAACTTTTTTAACTGACGAGTCTGATTTTTTCCAACCGACTGGTGGTTGTACCACTACGACAGAAATGCTTCCTTCTGATTTCTTTTCTTCTACATGTTCCGTAACAGAATTTTCTGTGGAATTGCTGTTAGAATCACCCTTCAGTAATTCAAGAAAATTGATCTTCTTATGACGTGTCCGCCCAAGTGGCACTGGAGGAGGTGGCTCTGCTATAACTGGAGGTTTTTTCTGAGGAACAAGTGTCCTTGTCTTCTCACTGAAAAAAATTTAAAATAAATTCAAGATAAAATTTAAAAGAAACATATCGTTAATACATGTATATTAAAGTTTACACTTAAAATCTTTAATACAAACTTTTTTTATACCATGTCCATGAACTTATTCATTAGAGTAACCAACTGAAAACTTTAACTAGATCTTTGAATATTGTTTTTATTAGTACAAATATTGATTTTCAATAGATTAAAAACCAACTAAATATTATTGTAATACACATATGTATATTCACTGTCCTATAATCTGTTGATACCTATATTTTGTCATTGCACAAGGCATCGTTTTTTGCTGACTATTAACACTTTCCTTACTGATTTGTTTTTTTTCCGCGACTTTATGTGGCCTGTTCAAATTTCGTGCACAGGTTGTCTTGCCTGAATTAATTTGCCAATGTGCAGGGAGAAGAAGTGACGTTTTTGGAAATACGTTCGTATCTTCGTTGTTTCTGTACAAATCGGTGTCAAACTCGATGGTGATACATTTTAGTGTGTAAGGATTGTAGCTAAATGGTTAGTTATAAATGACATTACCATTTTTTGGTGTTTTAAAACCTTTTGTGCGAGAAAAATGACGTTGGATACACGAAATTATCATTTTTTTGTGACCGTTTTTTTATTACTAGTATTGCCTTTCAACTGCTAATTTCACATAAAAAACGGTAGTTAACAATTTCGAGTGTTCCTTAATCAAAGTTGTATGGAAATAACTATTCCACAGTCAAATTTACAACTTATAAGTCTAAATAAACACAACTGAAAATGATCCTTTCAAATTCTGCGAAATGAGTGGCGATGCCTCAAGGCATCGTTCGCCTGGAAAGGGTTAACATATTAATGACGTCTTTGAACTTATTCCATTGGATGTTGGATGTGTACTAATTGATATTGAAGTCATAGATACATAATTTTTTTATTAGTTGTTATTAGCTTTGAACTAGCTTTCAGTAACTGTGAGTATAATCAGATCTGTACTTTGTGTCTTTTGTGTTTTTGTTAGTTTTTGCTATATGTATAATGTAATCATCTGATGAGTTAAGACCTTTTCGAACTGATTTTATGGGGGAAGGTTTGGCATCGTTTTTCTTTTTATCTGCATGGTAGCCATAGCCTTATCTTTTTTCTTTAGTATTTTCTACTTAATATTTTTCCTGGTTTGGTCCAAAAAAGGTCTTTACTAGGCTAAATGTAAATTAAAAACAAGAAGATTTTTCTGCTTTCTGAATTCAATGTGTAAATCACTAAATTTCCCAATTCACCAGACTTAAACTCAAAACAGTGTTTGTTTATACAATTTTTATATATCATCCATGTTTTAATAAAGGTTCATAATAACCACTGAAAGAATAAAATGCTTCGCTGGGCGCAGCTTGATACGACCGCAGAGGTCGAACCCTGAACAGTTGGGGCAAGTATGGACACAACATTCAAGCTTGATACAGCTCTGAATTTGGATTGTGATTAAATATTTGACACAGCATAGGTTTCTGACACAGAAAGAATGTGGTCTAAAAACTTCAATTTTTTTAATTTACCTATTATGGTCCAATGTCCAAAATCAAAATACATGGTTAGATTCAGCATATCAAAGTACCCCAAGAATTCAATTTTTGTTAAAATCAAACTAAGTTTAATTTTATACCCTTTGGACCTTAATGTAGACCAATTTAAAAAACGGGACCCAAAATTAAAAATCTGAAAACACGGTTAGATTTGGCATATCAAAGAACCCCAATAATTCAATTTTTGATGAAATCAAACAAAGTTTAATTTTGGACCCTTTTGACCTCAATATGAACCAATTTGATAGCGGGCCCACAAATAAAAAATCTAAATACATGGTAAGATTCAGCATATCAAAGAACCCCATATATTCAATTTTTGTTGAAATCAAACAAAGTTTAATTTTGGACCCCAATTTGGACCAACTTGAAAACTGGGCCACAAATAAAAAATCTAAATACATGGTAAGATTCAGCATATCAAAGAACCCCATATATTCAATTTTTGTTGAAATCAAACAAAGTTTAATTTTGGACCCCAGTTTGGACCAACTTGAAACTGGGCCAAAAATCTAAAATCTAAATACATGTTTAGATTCAGCATATCAAAGAACCCCATATATTCAATTTTTGTTGAAATCAAACAAAGTTTTATTTTGGACCCCAACTTGGACCAACTTGAAAACTGGGCCCATAATCAAAAATCTAAACACATGTTTAGATTCAGCATATCAAAGAACCCCAAGAATTCAATTTTTGTTAAAATCAAACTAAGTTTAATTTTGAACCCTTTGGACCTTAATGTAGACCAATTTAAAAAATGGGACCCAAAATTACAAATCTAAATACGCGGTTAGATTTGGCATATCAAAGAACCCCAATAATTCAATTTTTTGATGAAATCAAACAAAGTTTAATTTTGGACCCTTTTGACCTCAATATGAACCAATTTGATAGCGGGCCCACAAATAAAAAATCTAAATACATGGTAAGATTCAGCATATCAAAGAATCCCATATATTCAATTTTTGTTGAAATCAAACAAAGTTTCATTTTGGACCCCAGTTTGGACCAACTTGAAAACTGGGCCAAAAATCTAAAATCTAAATACTTGTTTAGATTCAGCATATCAAAGAACCCCATATATTCAATTTTTGTTGAAATCAAACAAAGTTTAATTTTGGACCCCAGCTTGGACCAACTTGAAAACTGGGCCCATATTCAAAAATCTAAACACATGTTTAGATTCAGCATATCAAAGAACCCCAAGAATTCAATTTTTGTTGAAATCAAACAAAGTTTAATTTTGGACCCTTTGGACCTTAATGTAGACCAATTTGAAAACTGGATCCAAAATTAAAAATCTAAATACACGGTTAGATTCGGCATAACAAATAAATAAATGTGGTCAAAGATTTTACAAATCTAATGCGCCATACTGTGCAATTAAAGATTACTTCTTGAAATTTTTCAATATTTGAAATTTGAAAAAAAAATAATATTTGAAGAATAATTCTTTTTAATTTCTGAAATCTGAAATGAGAAAAAATTGACCCCCCACAATTTCTTTTTACCCCCCCCCCTTTTTTTTCCCCAAACCATAATTATCCATTTAAATTTACCATAGTGCTAACTTAATCTATTTTATAATAGAATTTAAAATATAGTGTCAAATCTTTCATATGGATTTTTTTGTTAAAAAAAAAGATGCAACATTTGCAGATATTTTTACTGGTCTTCCTTTATAAATATGCATTTCTTTAAACATAATTTAAAAGCAGTGTAAGGGAAGTAACCAAAACGTTGTATTTGGATTACCTCCCTTACACTGTTTTAAATTATCTTAATTGTTCATTAACCATTACTTTATACATAATTTAAAAGCAGTGTAAGGGAGATAATGTCAATGATGTATTTGATTTATCTCCCTTACACTGCTTTAAATTATGTTTTGTACTAAAGTATTTGTCCATTAACCATTTCTGCCTCTCCCACCTTTAATGATGATGCTGGAAGATTAAAAAGCATGTCCTAATATAATTCAGTAATTTTAACATCAATATTGTCTATTTACCTGTCAGTTCTACTTGGTGGCCTTGATCTTGGTCTGGAGACTTTAGTTGGCTTAACTTTTGGCTGCGGATGGTCTTCTGATGACCTTGGTAATTTAGTCACTGGATTCACATAATATCCAATTAAAAACTCTGCATCCACTTTACTTATTATTAGGTTGCTTTTGGAATTAAATGCCCTTCCATACTGAACAAGGAAATATCTTTGCATTTCTGAACAATTTTTAACAACAATTCCCAAAAGTTGGCATCGTTTTTTCAAAATACCCGTGTCTTTGGCAGGAAGGATTTGTTTATGAATGTCAACTAAACGTAAATATGGTAAGTTTTCCAACATAATTGCAGGCAAGTCATTCCAAAACATGCTGACGGTCATAATCCCAGGTGCATCAGTCTCTTCAGATTTATTTTTGGACACATCTGGAGTTGAGGGAAACAATTTCATATCATCATTTAACAAATCAAGTTGTTCAGAAGAATGGGAATCTGAGTTTACTGGTAAACTCTTGTCACTTGTTGCAGCTGTGTCTTTTGGAGTCCGTGCTTCTGGAGATCCTGAAAAATATCAAAGAAAGTGCTACTACATTATATCTGCTGAGAATTTTCTCTTGTAAGAGCACAGGAAATACTCATCAAGCTTGGCTCACCAGTAGTCCTTGCCTCAGAGAAGCCTGTGGCAAACTATCTCCTTACTACCTAATTGTATTTTTAAAAGCCCTCATTGGAGTCTTACTGAAGAAATTATCATTTCACCTAGGACAGTCCATGGCAATTTGTTTTTAATCATTAGTTTCATGGTGAAAGCTGTGAGGCGACCTAGAGTTGCTAACAACTGCGTCATTTGTATTTGGTCTTTAGCACATGGCAATCATACTCTATTTTCCATTAACACAACTTACAGTCCAAAGTACATGATGTATACCAGTCTTGTATATGTAGGCCACAAACTTTTCAAGACTGGCATATACAATTACACTTTTAATGTGTCCTTATAAATTAATAAAGCAGACTGATGTTTAAATAATTATCAGGAATAAAGACCATCCCAAGCAATATATTGGTCTTCAGGATTTTTCATCGATGACTATTTAAAACATATCTGTATATGGACTTTTTTTCTAAAAATACTTCAGAGGTTATATTAATAGGTAATGAGTTTCCTTCTCTTTTTATGATACTGAATATACAAGTAAGTTATAATTCAATAGACTTGACAAAACTGTCACATAATGAGCACAAAGTACATTTTGTGTAACCATAAATGTTTTGAAATGTTAAGGTGTTCATCTAAAAAAAAAACAACACACAGGTCTGTCAAATATTTGACTTGTGAGAAGGATGTTTGTTTTGTAGGATTGTCGTTTTTTTACGTTTGTTGTGAAATGCACACAGGTACAGTGTATATATGTTTTACCTGACAAACTTCAGGTGTAGTCCAGTTATTTGCATTATGTAACCGATAATTATTCAAATATGGAAGTGACTATTATATAATCTTATTCAGTTAAGGTACCACTACAGTTAGAATTTTCTGACTCCAACCAACAGTCTTTAAAGATTAATTTCTCATTATCAGTTTACTCCCTGTTGTGATATGATAATGACTTTGGGATTTTTACAAACTGTGCAGAATAATACTTAATTCAAAATTATGTGATAAAAAAAAATATCTTCAAATAAAATGCTTCGCTGGGCGCAGCTTGATACGACCGCAGAGGTCGAACCCTGAACAGTTGGGGCAAGTATGGACACAACATTCAAGCTTGATACAGCTCTGAATTTGGATTGTGATTAAATATTTGACACAGCATAAGTTTCTGACACAGAAAGAATGTGGTCTAAGAACTTCAATTTTTTTAATTTACCTATTATGGTCCAATTTCCAAAATCAAAATACATGGTTAGATTCAGCATATCAAAGAACCCCATATATTCAATTTTTGTTGAAATCAAACAAAGTTTAATTTTGGACCCCACCTTGGACAAACTTGAAAACTGGTCCCATAAACAAAAATCTAAACACATGTTTAGATTCAGCATATCAAAGAACCCCAAGAATTCAATTTTTGTTAAAATCAAACTAAGTTTAATTTTGGACCCTTTGGACCTTAATGTAGACCAATTTAAAAATGGGACCCAAAATTAAAAATCTAAAAACACGGTTAGATTTGGCATATCAAAGAACCCCAAGAATTCAATTTTTGATGAAATCAAACAAAGTTTAATTTTGGACCCTTTTGACCTCAATATGAACCAATTTGATAGCGGCCCACAAATAAAAAATCTAAATACATGGTAAGATTCAGCATATCAAAGAACCCCATATATTCAATTATTGTTGAAATCAAACAAAGTTTAATTTTGGACCCCAATTTGGACCAACTTGAAAACTGGGCCAAAAATCAAAAATCTAAATACATGTTTAGATTCAGCATATCAAAGAACCCCATATATTCAATTTTTGTTGAAATCAAACAAAGTTTAATTTTAGACCCAAACTTGGACCAACTTGAAAACTGGGCCCATTATCAAAAATCTAAACACATTTTTAGATTCAGCATATCAAAGAACCCCAAGAATTCAATTTTTGTTAAAATCAAACTAAGTTTAATTTTGGACCCTTTTGACCTCAATGTGGACAAAGTTGATAACGGGGCCCAAAAATCAAAAATCTAATTACATGGTTAGATTCAGCATATCAAAGAACCCCATATATTCAATTTTTGTTGAAATCAAACAAAGTTTAATTTTGGACCCTTTTGACCTCAATATGAACCAATTTGATAGCGGGGTCCACAAATAAAAAATCTAAATACATGGTTAGATTCAGCATATCAAAGAACCCCATATATTCAATTTTTGTTGAAATCAAACAAAGTTTAATTTTGGACCCCAATTTGGACCAACTTGAAAACTGGGCCAAAAATCAAAAATCTAAATACATGTTTAGATTCAGCAATCAAAGAACCCCATATATTCAATTTTTGTTAAAATCAAACAAAGTTTAATTTTGGACCCTTTGGACCTTAATGTAGACCAATTTGAAAACTGGACCCAAAATTAAAAATCTAAATACACGGTTAGATTTGGCAAAACAAATAAATAAATGTGGTCAAAGATTTTACAAATCTAATGCGCATACTGTCCAATTAAAGATTACTTCTTGAAATTTTTCAATATTTGAAATTTGAAAAAAAAATAATATTTGAAGAATAATTCTTTTTAATTTCTGAAATCTGAAATGAGAAAAAATTGACCCCCCACAATTTCTTTAAACCCCCCCCCCCCTTTTTTTCCCCAAAAAAATTCTTTCCCTCAAGATATGGTCATAATCTCAATTCAAATTTCCAATGGAGTTTGCAACCATAATTACCCATTTAAATCTACCATAGTGCTAACTTAATCTATTTTATAATAGAATTAATAAAAATATAGTGTCAAATCTTTCATATGGATTTTTTTGTAAAAAAAAAAGATGAAAACATTTGCAGATATTTTTACTGGTCTTCCTTCATAAATATGCATTTCTTTAAACATAATTTAAAAGCAGTGTAAGGGAAGTAACCAAAACGTTGTATTTGGATTACCTCCCTTACACTGTTTTAGATTATCTTTATTGTTCATTAACCATTACTTTATACATAATTTAAAAGCAGTGTAAGGGAGATAATTTCAATGATGTATTTGATTTATCTCCCTTACACTGCTTTAAATTATGTTTTGTACTAAAGTATTTGTCCATTAACCAGGACAACCTTGTTTTTCCCCCTTTTTTACCCCTAATTCCTAAACGGTTTGAGCCATAACCCCCCAAAGCAAATCCTAACCATCCCTTTGTGGTATGGAAACTTGTAGTATAATTTCAGAGAGATCCATACACCGTTCCACAGTTATTGTCTGGAAACTAGAAAATGCTCATTTTTGGCCCCTTTTTGGCCCCTAATTCCTTAACTGTTGGTACCATAACCCCCAAAATCAATCCCAACCTTCCTTTTGTGGTATTTAACCTTATGGTCAAATTTCAAAAAGATCCATTCACTTAAACTAAAGTTAGAGTGCGAAAACCAATATGTATTCGGACGACGACGCCGGACGACGACGACGCCAGCGTTATACCAATATACGACCACAAAATTTTTTTGCGGTCGTATAAAAACAATAGCCAATATAAGATAGAACTTGACATGCTGTTATTTTTTTTTTTCAAATTACACTTTTACCTTAGCTCTTGAAGTTTTGAAAGAATAACAAAGAACTGCCAACTAGAGGCTTCAATGAACCTGTATCGCTCAGCTGACATCTTTGCATTAAACTGATACAATGCAATAAGAATATTTGAGTTGAATGGAAACTGTTCTAAATTTTTAAGAAAAGTTTAGGGATAAAGGACTATGAATGGACAAATGAATGACACAAAGTGATGGCAAAAGCTCACAAGGCCCTTTAGGCAAGGCAACCTAGATTTGCTTACGTACCACACATTGGAAACCAGAGAAACCAAGAATATGTGTACATAGGACACCATGATGCCCCACTCTCACTGCCACGTTTCCATGCTTAATCTGGGTCAAAACCAATTGATTTAAAAAAGTTCATGTCCTACTGAACATATGTACTATGTTACCACATGTGACCACAGCTTCCATATGTGCCTGTCCCAAGTCGGGAGTCTGTGGTTCAGTGGCTGTCATTGGTTTATTTCTGTCATATTTGTTTTTCGTAAATATTTTTGTTATAAATTAGGCTGTTAGTTTTTCTCAATTGAATTGTTTCATTTTTTTTATGTCTGAGACCTTTTATAGCCGACTATACAGTATGTGTTTTTCTCATTGTTGAAGGCTGCCTATAATTGCTTACATCCACTTCATTTGAACTTTGGTGGATAGTAGTCTCAATGACAATCATATCACATCTCCTAATTTTCAATTGAGATAGAAACTTTATAAGATAAGGTATCTGAATAAAGGGTATGAAGCATCCAAGTCTTCTAATTTTTGAGATAAAAAGCTTTACACAAATTGTTTGCGTTGTCACCACCTTCGCTAGATTGTAATTCCTATGTATTGCATTCTGCGACTTTTGTCAAAGGTGAGACAAAAACCTTTTACTTTTCTGCAACAGCAGCTTAAATTTAGTAATATAAAAAATCAAATATTGGTTGAAAAAAACTTTATTCCATTTCAAATGTTTACCACTTTTTCACAGAAAAAAGAAACAATAAGAACATGATTCAGCACTAATCCAATACAACATAAGTATTTGACAGGTTCTAATTACAATATGGTACACAATTATAACACTATTTACAGGTAATATCCCTTTTAATCAATCTTTATGTTCTGATATATATATATCATACTTTAATAACTCCTGATGCACAATTGAAGAAAATAAACAACACTTAAATGCTTACCAAACTAAACCAAATGTAATAACATGATATAATTAATAACATATTTTACTATCATCGTAATGTTTATAAAATTGTGAAATTTTGTTTAAATTATAAAGAACTTTAATGAATATAGTTACAATAATTTCAACCTAAAAATCTGTCAGTATAATTCAAAATGCCTCATAAATGCTTAATAACATGATAAAACTAAAACCAATTTAAGTGAAAACTTTCAAAAATATTACTAAACTGTTTGTTGTGGTACCATAAATTAATTAACACACATACCAATATGTCAGCATTATTTATTATATAAGTATGTTTCCTACAAATGTATTTAATTATTAATATTAATAATAACTATAATTCTGCAGCATATAACCTAAATTAACTTCCAGTTAGAATTTTACTTTCGTTAATTTGTTGTTATGAAATATACAGCTACTCAAAGGCTGACAGGTTACAATAAGTCAACATTATTTACTAATAGTGTAATCATTGTAATATAACACAATTTTATATAGCAACATCACATTTGGTCTGTCATTCTGCACTACACATCTAAAGTTAAGCTTGGATAGGGAATGAATTTTGTCATTTTTGACCTGGGCATTTGTATCAATAATAACTTTGAGATTTACAAGACACTGTGTTATCTGTACAGTTTGATAGGTCTACCAATAAACATCCTAGAGATCAGTTTTGAAAGACGCAATTTGAGTTTGAGTTATTTCCCTTGGATAAACGTTTATTTGCACACTTACAACATGGTGGCAAAAGGGAAGTAACTCTTGCTCAAATTGTGTCAATCAAATACCATCTATTGTAAATTATGCTTTAAAAAATTTAAGCTACTTCTTATATATTATAACAATATGTCCAAAATTAAAAATCTAATAAAGAATAGACACATATGAAATCAAAAGCTAACTGAAATTGTCAGAAAAGCTAAAAAATAGAAAAGCATAGATTTATTAATAAATTTGCATGTAGACTGACAAAAGTCTAAATAGCAGTGCACACAATTATGCAGTATGAATAACAAGACTGTTTTTAATTTATTCAACAAGCAAACATTTAAGATGAGCACAAGCACTATTTTATCCTTACTTATTATTACACTCATGACTACGTAAAACTCAACAAGCAATATGTTTAAGAATTTTTTTCAACTCAGTTCATTTTACATGTGTGAGGGTAAAAGATTAAGGATTTTTTTTATCATGTAAATTAATTTATGCTGATAATATTTTACATGGTAATTTTTACGTCAAATTCCAGGACTATTGCATTTTTCACAATACTATTGACACAGCTTGTAACCATTGTGTGGAAATAACTACAATGTAATTGTGAACTTAAATCAATGCATGTACATGTATGTATTCATGTAACAACCCATCTTTTAGTAAACAATATTCAGTGATTATTTTAAGCTGATAGTAAACGACTGTGATCTTACGTACATCTGATCTGCAAACAATGATAATGACTTTAACTCATATGTACTAATAATGTAGGGTAGTCATACATTTCATAGTACCAATGTAGTAATATTTGTTAAACAATATAAATTCATAATATAACAATATTAGAATGTACTTGATCCCAAGAAATATCAATATTTAGACTATTAAACTCTTACAATAAATATCATTGATTTGCCATCAGTGATCACATGCTATATGTTTAAAACTTCAATCATGAATCATTGATTTTGTTCAATACATGTTTATCATGTTTATACAAGCATTTTAAACACGTTTTAAAATCTGTTATCTTTTCTAGAATATTCATTTTATCTTTTTGCATTTTTGTTCCTATCAGTTTTAACACCAAGAAAAAATATGTTTCAGATTATCGCATTCACCTGAATTTTACTGTGCTCATCCCTTTGGAAAATATTAAATACTGAAATTTTACATGGATATGTATTTTTTCTTGGTTTTTCGTGTCAGAAATTAAAAAAAAGTTTTATATTTCTAATATTACAATATTACATCAGATCCATTTATAAAAATGCACAAAAAAGTCCCCACTGTTTGAAGATGGTAGACCTTTTAAGGTATCTTTTCCAGAATAGATCAAATGACCATAAAAAATGTTTAAAAAGACCAGGAATTAAGTATAAAAATATTGTTATGACTTGGAAAACTATGGTATCTAACAGTATCAAATAATTTGATTGCAATATTTTGAATAATAAACATGTTCAAAACCTAGCATTTGGGGTAGGGTATGCTATGAGACCATCTATGACGTTTGGATATCTAACGAAGAAAAAAAATCCTTACATAACAGAACAAGAAAACCACTTATAACATACATCTAAGTATCTATACATTCTTTACATGTACACAATCACAAATCATGTTCTAAGGCAGTGAAACTTGTTAATATTGGTCCATTTGACTCTGTGACGACATTATCAGCTAAAGCATCAGAAACTTTGATGATTTTGTTGGGTGAAGGTGATGTATCGTGTCCTTCATGCTTTCCAACAGAACTATAAGAATAGTTTTCGATGGGATACAATTGTTTTTGTTTACGCTTCCTAGAACTGATACGCAATGATTTGTTTGATGGA
This sequence comes from Mytilus californianus, assembly GCF_021869535.1. Lineage (NCBI taxonomy): Eukaryota > Metazoa > Mollusca > Bivalvia > Mytilida > Mytilidae > Mytilus > Mytilus californianus. Next base: position 66,503,559 of record NW_026262679.1, on the reverse strand, counting down.
GGTTTAACAATCAGAGTTCTTTTCTCTAAATCATTTTGTCTTTCAACAATTTGTATTTTAGGTAACCCATTTTGAACTGATGTTATTTTATTGTTATTGAATCGTTTCCTTTTAAGCTGAAAATTGCGCCAAATTTTCTTTTGTGATTCTGATGCATCCCTGAGACTTAAACTTTGTGGATTAACCACGGAAATCAGTTTTCCATCACCCCCATTATCATGCTGATGTGAGAGGAAAGCATCTATTGAAAATATCTTGTTACATGTGCAACAACGAACACATAAAGAATTTTCATTGTTATATAAATCCATGAACACATTGCCTGGCTGTATATTGTTTAAATGACTGTTATTAGGTAAAATATCTTTATGCACAACAGATAATACCTCCCTCTGTTTCTTTTTCTTAATCAAGTTTTTCCGACTTGCTTTGTTAAAAATTGTCCACTTTACTTTTAGTGAACCTGGTTTCTTGACCTTTTTATTCACTTTTAATGGAATCTTTTGCCTTTTTTTACAGAGCCATGTCAGATTTCTATTCTCAATATCATCATCACCCATAGAATCCATTGTCTGACATTCTTCTGATTTCTTTTTGTATATTTCACTTCCTGAATGCAAGCGTTTAACAGTTTTCTTTCCTACATCAACTTTTTTAACTGACGAGTCTGATTTTTTCCAACCGACTGGTGGTTGTACCACTACGACAGAAATGCTTCCTTCTGATTTCTTTTCTTCTACATGTTCCGTAACAGAATTTTCTGTGGAATTGCTGTTAGAATCACCCTTCAGTAATTCAAGAAAATTGATCTTCTTATGACGTGTCCGCCCAAGTGGCACTGGAGGAGGTGGCTCTGCTATAACTGGAGGTTTTTTCTGAGGAACAAGTGTCCTTGTCTTCTCACTGAAAAAAATTTAAAATAAATTCAAGATAAAATTTAAAAGAAACATATCGTTAATACATGTATATTAAAGTTTACACTTAAAATCTTTAATACAAACTTTTTTTATACCATGTCCATGAACTTATTCATTAGAGTAACCAACTGAAAACTTTAACTAGATCTTTGAATATTGTTTTTATTAGTACAAATATTGATTTTCAATAGATTAAAAACCAACTAAATATTATTGTAATACACATATGTATATTCACTGTCCTATAATCTGTTGATACCTATATTTTGTCATTGCACAAGGCATCGTTTTTTGCTGACTATTAACACTTTCCTTACTGATTTGTTTTTTTTCCGCGACTTTATGTGGCCTGTTCAAATTTCGTGCACAGGTTGTCTTGCCTGAATTAATTTGCCAATGTGCAGGGAGAAGAAGTGACGTTTTTGGAAATACGTTCGTATCTTCGTTGTTTCTGTACAAATCGGTGTCAAACTCGATGGTGATACATTTTAGTGTGTAAGGATTGTAGCTAAATGGTTAGTTATAAATGACATTACCATTTTTTGGTGTTTTAAAACCTTTTGTGCGAGAAAAATGACGTTGGATACACGAAATTATCATTTTTTTGTGACCGTTTTTTTATTACTAGTATTGCCTTTCAACTGCTAATTTCACATAAAAAACGGTAGTTAACAATTTCGAGTGTTCCTTAATCAAAGTTGTATGGAAATAACTATTCCACAGTCAAATTTACAACTTATAAGTCTAAATAAACACAACTGAAAATGATCCTTTCAAATTCTGCGAAATGAGTGGCGATGCCTCAAGGCATCGTTCGCCTGGAAAGGGTTAACATATTAATGACGTCTTTGAACTTATTCCATTGGATGTTGGATGTGTACTAATTGATATTGAAGTCATAGATACATAATTTTTTTATTAGTTGTTATTAGCTTTGAACTAGCTTTCAGTAACTGTGAGTATAATCAGATCTGTACTTTGTGTCTTTTGTGTTTTTGTTAGTTTTTGCTATATGTATAATGTAATCATCTGATGAGTTAAGACCTTTTCGAACTGATTTTATGGGGGAAGGTTTGGCATCGTTTTTCTTTTTATCTGCATGGTAGCCATAGCCTTATCTTTTTTCTTTAGTATTTTCTACTTAATATTTTTCCTGGTTTGGTCCAAAAAAGGTCTTTACTAGGCTAAATGTAAATTAAAAACAAGAAGATTTTTCTGCTTTCTGAATTCAATGTGTAAATCACTAAATTTCCCAATTCACCAGACTTAAACTCAAAACAGTGTTTGTTTATACAATTTTTATATATCATCCATGTTTTAATAAAGGTTCATAATAACCACTGAAAGAATAAAATGCTTCGCTGGGCGCAGCTTGATACGACCGCAGAGGTCGAACCCTGAACAGTTGGGGCAAGTATGGACACAACATTCAAGCTTGATACAGCTCTGAATTTGGATTGTGATTAAATATTTGACACAGCATAGGTTTCTGACACAGAAAGAATGTGGTCTAAAAACTTCAATTTTTTTAATTTACCTATTATGGTCCAATGTCCAAAATCAAAATACATGGTTAGATTCAGCATATCAAAGTACCCCAAGAATTCAATTTTTGTTAAAATCAAACTAAGTTTAATTTTGGACCCTTTGGACCTTAATGTAGACCAATTTAAAAAACGGGACCCAAAATTAAAAATCTAAAAACACGGTTAGACTTGGCATATCAAAGAACCCCAATAATTCAATTTTTGATGAAATCAAACAAAGTTTAATTTTGGACCCTTTTGACCTCAATATGAACCAATTTGATAGCAGGCCCACAAATAAAAAATCTAAATACATGGTAAGATTCAGCATATCAAAGAACCCCATATATTCAATTTTTGTTGAAATCAAACAAAGTTTAATTTTGGACCCCAATTTGGACCAACTTGAAAACTGGGCCACAAATAAAAAATCTAAATACATGGTAAGATTCAGCATATCAAAGAACCCCATATATTCAATTTTTGTTGAAATCAAACAAAGTTTAATTTTGGACCCCAGTTTGGACCAACTTGAAAACTGGGCCAAAAATCAAAAATCTAAATACATGTTTAGATTCAGCATATCAAAGAACCCCATATATTCAATTTTTGTTGAAATCAAACAAAGTTTTATTTTGGACCCCAACTTGGACCAACTTGAAAACTGGGCCCATAATCAAAAATCTAACCACATGTTTAGATTCAGCATATCAAAGAACCCCAAGAATTCAATTTTTGTTAAAATCAAACTAAGTTTAATTTTGAACCCTTTGGACCTTAATGTAGACCAATTTAAAAAATGGGACCCAAAATTACAAATCTAAATACGCGGTTAGATTTGGCATATCAAAGAACCCCAATAATTCAATTTTTGATGAAATCAAACAAAGTTTAATTTTGGACCCTTTTGACCTCAATATGAACCAATTTGATAGCGGGCCCACAAATAAAAAATCTAAATACATGGTAAGATTCAGCATATCAAAGAATCCCATATATTCAATTTTTGTTTAGATTTTTGATTATGGGCCCAGTTTTCAAGTTGGTCCAAGTTGGGGTCCAAAATAAAACTTTGTTTGATTTCAACAAAAATTGAATATATGGGGTTCTTTGATATGCTGAATCTAAACATGTATTTAGATTTTTGATTTTTGGCCCAGTTTTCAAGTTGGTCCAAACTGGGGTCCAAAATTAAACTTTGTTTGATTTCAACAAAAATTGAATATATGGGGTTCTTTGATATGCTGAATCTTACCATGTATTTAGATTTTTTATTTGTGGCCCAGTTTTCAAGTTGGTCCAAATTGGGGTCCAAAATTAAACTTTGTTTGATTTCAACAAAAATTGAATATATGGGGTTCTTTGATATGCTGAATCTTACCATGTATTTAGATTTTTTATTTGTGGGCCTGCTATCAAATTGGTTCATATTGAGGTCAAAAGGGTCCAAAATTAAACTTTGTTTGATTTCATCAAAAATTGAATTATTGGGGTTCTTTGATATGCCAAATCTAACCGTGTTTTTAGATTTTTAATTTTGGGTCCCGTTTTTTAAATTGGTCTACATTAAGGTCCAAAGGGTCCAAAATTAAACTTAGTTTGATTTTAACAAAAATTGAATTCTTGGGGTACTTTGATATGCTGAATCTAACCATGTATTTTGATTTTGGACATTGGACCATAATAGGTAAATTAAAAAAATTGAAGTTTTTAGACCACATTCTTTCTGTGTCAGAAACCTATGCTGTGTCAAATATTTAATCACAATCCAAATTCAGAGCTGTATCAAGCTTGAATGTTGTGTCCATACTTGCCCCAACTGTTCAGGGTTCGACCTCTGCGGTCGTATCAAGCTGCGCCCAGCGAAGCATTTTATTCTTTCAGTGGTTATTATGAACCTTTATTAAAACATGGATGATATATAAAAATTGTATAAACAAACACTGTTTTGAGTTTAAGTCTGGTGAATTGGGAAATTTAGCACTATGGTAGATTTAAATGGGTAATTATGGTTGCAAACTCCATTGGAAATTTGAATTGAGATTATGACCATATCTTGAGGGAAAGAATTTTTTTGGGGAAAAAAAGGGGGGGGGGGGGGGGGGGGGTTTAAAGAAATTGTGGGGGGTCAATTTTTTCTCATTTCAGATTTCAGAAATTAAAAAGAATTATTCTTCAAATATTATTTTTTTTTCAAATTTCAAATATTGAAAAATTTCAAGAAGTAATCTTTAATTGGACAGTATGCGCATTAGATTTGTAAAATCTTTGACCACATTTATTTATTTGTTATGCCAAATCTAACCGTGTATTTAGATTTTTAATTTTGGGTCCAGTTTTCAAATTGGTCTACATTAAGGTCCAAAGGGTCCAAAATTAAACTTTGTTTGATTTTAACAAAAATTGAATATATGGGGTTCTTTGATTGCTGAATCTAAACATGTATTTAGATTTTTGATTTTTGGCCCAGTTTTCAAGTTGGTCCAAATTGGGGTCCAAAATTAAACTTTGTTTGATTTCAACAAAAATTGAATATATGGGGTTCTTTGATATGCTGAATCTAACCATGTATTTAGATTTTTTATTTGTGGACCCCGCTATCAAATTGGTTCATATTGAGGTCAAAAGGGTCCAAAATTAAACTTTGTTTGATTTCAACAAAAATTGAATATATGGGGTTCTTTGATATGCTGAATCTAACCATGTAATTAGATTTTTGATTTTTGGGCCCCGTTATCAACTTTGTCCACATTGAGGTCAAAAGGGTCCAAAATTAAACTTAGTTTGATTTTAACAAAAATTGAATTCTTGGGGTTCTTTGATATGCTGAATCTAAAAATGTGTTTAGATTTTTGATAATGGGCCCAGTTTTCAAGTTGGTCCAAGTTTGGGTCCAAAATTAAACTTTGTTAATTTTGGACCCTTTTGACCTCAATGTGGACAAAGTTGATAACGGGGCCCAAAAATCAAAAATCTAATTACATGGTTAGATTCAGCATATCAAAGAACCCCAAGAATTCAATTTTTGTTAAAATCAAACAAAGTTTAATTTTGGACCCTTTGGACCTTAATGTAGACCAATTTGAAAACTGGATCCAAAATTAAAAATCTAAATACACGGTTAGATTCGGCATAACAAATAAATAAATGTGGTCAAAGATTTTACAAATCTAATGCGCCATACTGTGCAATTAAAGATTACTTCTTGAAATTTTTCAATATTTGAAATTTGAAAAAAAAATAATATTTGAAGAATAATTCTTTTTAATTTCTGAAATCTGAAATGAGAAAAAATTGACCACCCACAATTTCTTTTTACCCCCCCCCCCCCCCTTTTTTTCCCCAAACCATAATTATCCATTTAAATTTACCATAGTGCTAACTTAATCTATTTTATAATAGAATTTAAAATATAGTGTCAAATCTTTCATATGGATTTTTTTGTTAAAAAAAAAGATGCAAAATTTGCAGATATTTTTACTGGTCTTCCTTTATAAATATGCATTTCTTTAAACATAATTTAAAAGCAGTGTAAGGGAAGTAACCAAAACGTTGTATTTGGATTACCTCCCTTACACTGTTTTAAATTATCTTAATTGTTCATTAACCATTACTTTATACATAATTTAAAAGCAGTGTAAGGGAGATAATTTCAATGATGTATTTGATTTATCTCCCTTACACTGCTTTAAATTATGTTTTGTACTAAAGTATTTGTCCATTAACCAGGACAACCTTGTTTTTCCCCCTTTTTTGCCCCTAATTCTTAAACGGTTTGAGCCATAACCCCCCAAAGCAAATCCTAACCATCCCTTTGTGGTATGGAAACTTGTAGTATAATTTCAGAGAGATCCATACACCGTTCCACAGTTATTGTCTGGAAACTAGAAAATGCTTATTTTTGGCCCCTAATTCCTTAACTGTTGGTACCATAACCCCCAAAATCAATCCCCACCTTCCTTTTGTTGTATTGAACCTTATGGTGAAATTTCATAGAGATCCATTCACTTAAACTTAAGTTAGAGTGCGAAAACTAATGCGTCTTCGGACGACGACGACGCCAACGTCATACCAATATACGACCGCAAAATTTTTTGGCGGTCGTATAAAAATCAGCTGAATGTTTTAATCACATTCTATTGTTAAGGAAATATTAAGCTTCTCAATGATCAAAATTAGTAATTGTCAAACTGCTATATATCCAATGAAAAATGTGTGGTTAAAATTTTTTGAAATTTGTATATTTTTGTCAAAGGGTCAAGGTTAATATTTTGTCAAAATTTTATGAAAATTAAACAAGTCAAATTAATTTTAGTCAAAGTGTTTGTTACCACCTTAAGTTTAGTCCATACTTTTACGTGTATATAAAGAACAGACAAAACTGTGCTAATGGAATTTAAGGCCTAGTAGGAAACACAAAATGCATATAACTTTTATCATGCGTATATATTATCTACATGTGTAGGTCCAGACAGGCTTTAATACTTTTCCAGTACAGGTTTGTATGTACTCAAGAGCAAATTTCTTGGTGTTAACACAGCTATTTTTGTCAAATGATTTTGATGAATTACTCCTTTTGTTTGATGTTCATTGTAAAATTATTTAAACATTAATTTAATCAAACTGCAAAAAGTAACATAAAATATTTTAAAATCAATATCTATGCAATGTGGTGGATACTTTGTCACATTGGCAATCAAATCACATCTCAAAATTTTTTTAAACCACAGACTGTCCAGATCTTAATGTTAACAAAGGAGACAACAGAACATAAGATCACTATGTCTCGCAAGCTTGACAAGAATCAAATTGATAGTAACATTCGATGATAAGTTTTTTTTTATCTCATAATCTTTTCACACAAAATTTAATATTTCTATGTATTAAAATTTGTGTTTTTTTTAGTAAATAAATTTAAACAATCCTTCTAAGCAAGGATAGATGATGTAGTTTATTACATAATTAGTAAATTGACAATCAACATATTTTTTCATCTTGATATTTTGGTCAAAAAAACTACAAAAATACAAAAATGAACTAACGAGGTGTAAGTAAAGGTGACAGGTGATTACCAAACAATCATGACAAACCCATTTAGTACAGGATACCCAAATTTGTTAAATATCAGTTTTACTAACTGTGCAAAGCTGTATATTGATTTTGTTCATACATTGTCATGTTTGTCATGCTAATGGCAGAATGAAAGCAAAATAAGTAATTTTCAATTTTTCTTCCAAAAATTAGAAAATTTGATTTTGACTTAGACATCTTAAATTTGACTGACTCAAGACCCATGAAAAGCATATGTAATTATCTAGAAAAAGAACTGCTTGAACAAAAAAATGTTGAAGTTGATCTCGTCATGTGTAAAATCTAATTAGTCACAGTGAGATTTTTAATTTGCAAGAGATCATATTTGCATTTACATGTTCTATGGCAGTTCAGCCTTTTCATTACATTTAGAACAATGAATAAACAGCTGTGCAATGTGAGTACAAGGTATCATATGCTCGTCAAATGGATATTGAGTTTGTAAAAAAAAAAGACTTTAGTATAATATTGTAGAGGACATTAATTCATAAGTAAGGAAAATAGCCCTGCAGAAAACTTGCTGGAGGATATCCAATGGCATATAACAATATTAACTTTATTTCACTGATACAAACAACAATGTAAAATTTGAAGAAAATTAAATTTATCCAATATACTCTCAAATTAGTGCACAGCATGTGACAAAAGGCTTAAATTTGAGGGTTAAAGTTCAATAACCTCTAAAAAACCAATCTGATTTTTTTTAAATCGAAACAGAGCTTTCTTAAAAATCAATCTTAAAAGTTTTAAGAAATGGATTCAAGCATACATCACCATGTACTTGATGAGTTTGAGTGTGACATTTTAAATACTAACTCAAACCTGATGATTAAAATCCCTTAAATATTTATATGCCTAACCCTGGAATGACAAATTCTTTATAAACAAGAAATGATTGTAACAGGATGCTGTTACGAAGTCTCCCAAACGAAGCTCCCATAATTCGTAATTCCCAGGGTCGCCTGACATTGGGCCACATCCAGTGAAAATTGGTTTGGTCCAGTAAAGTTATATGCATTAGTGATGCCTGGGGACTAACCTTGTATATCATTCAAATCATCTTGGCATGACAAACCAGAATATATATGGTTTAGGGGTGGGGATCTGGACCATTTACAAGATACTAGAACATTGGGGGTGGGGAGGAACCCCTGGGGACTGGCCCTATACGTCATTCAAATGTTCATTACATGAGGAACAGGAATATATATGGTTTAGGGGTGGGGATCTCAACCATTTACAAGATATAAGAACATTGGGGGTGGGGGGAACCCCTGGGGACTGACCGTATACGTCATTCAAATGTTCGAGACATGACAAATAGGAATATATATGGTTTAGGGGTGGGGATCTTGACCATTTACAAGATATTAGAACTTTCTCAAATGGCAGGGGGTCGGGATGACCCATGGGGACTAACCCTGTATTTCATTTGATGTGCTTTATCATGACAAACCAGAATATATATGGTTTAGGGGTGGGGATCTCAACCATTTACAAGATATTAGAACTTTCTCAAATGGCAGGGGGTCGGGATGACCCCTGGGGACTAACCCTGTATATCATTCAAACCATCTTAGCATGACAAACCAGAATATATATGGTTTATGGGTGGGGATCTTGACCACTTAAAAGATATTAGAACTTTCTTAAATTGCAGGGGGTGGGGGTGACCCCTGGGGACTAACCCTGTATTTCATTTGATGTGCTTTATCATGAAAAACCAGAATATATATGGTTTAGGGGTGGGGATCTCAACCATTTACAAGATATTAGAACTTTCTCAAATGGCAGGGGGTCGGGATGACCCCTGGGGACTAACCCTGTATATCATTCGAATCATCTCAGCATGACAAACCAGAATATATATGGTTTAGGGGTGGGGATCTTGACCACTTACAAGGTATTAGAACTTTCTTAAATGGCAGGGGGTGGGGTGACCCCTGGGGACTAACCCTGTATTTCATTCAAACCATCTTAGCATGACAAACCAGAATATATATGGTTAAGGGGTGGGGATCTCGACCATTTACAAGATATTTGAACTTTCTCAAATGGCAGGGGGTCGGGATGACCCCTGGGGACTAACCCTGTATATCATTCAAACCATCTTAGCATGACAAACCAGAATATATATGGTTTAGGGGTGGGGATCTTGACCACTTAGAAGATATTAGAACTTTCTTAAATGGCAGGGGGTGGGGGTGACCCCTGGGGACTAACCCTGTATTACATTTGATGTGCTTTATCATGACAAACCAGAATATATATGATTTAGGGCAGGCCATAATCTTGCCGGCGAAATGACGATTTAAGTCGCCAAAGAATTTTGAAAATCGCTAAATCTCGCCAGCCGACTGACTTCATAGCGAAGTCAAATCGCTATCAAAATCGGTAAAAGGGAGACAACTTGTGATTGACAAGTCTCACAGGTAAAAAAATGGCGGCTGACAAGGAAAATCGAGATTTTCGAAACGACACAGGACTAATACTGTCAACGATCAAATTAAATAAATACAACGGCGACTTTGAACATCCTCGGATATAACTTTCAAAACTGTTCAAACGGAAAACTGACCGTATGTTTAAGTTATCATTTTACGATGATTTTCATCTGAGGATGTTGCGTAATCACTCAGCTGATTTGTTTTATTTTTATTACTTACACGAGTCGATCAATTTTACTATTCGGTAGGTTAAAGGTGGGAATTAACGGTAGATTTATTATATTCATTGAATAAAAATTGAAATATAAAAGGTAGAAAGACAGCTGATGGATAATGTGATTGCAAACGTACGACACTCGACCAGATTGTGATCAGCAGTGGATTTTTTCTCATGACCACTTCGTTGATATGGATGATATTTCAAAAAAATTATAGAAATTAGCTCTTTATCGGATAATTAATATGCGATTGAAAGATATTTTCATTCATAGACTTACAATCTTTAACGATAATCTCAATTTACAACTAACACAATGTCCTGGACATTCAATAATGATTTACAAAATAATGACAAGTGGTGATGTAAATTAAATTCCCAGTCATGTAAAATTCATCAGGTAAACTGGGAATCATATTTTTCTGGAGTTTTAAAAATAAATTGAGGCAGATGCACATGAATTTAATGCATCAAAATCATGATAATATTACTAGGCTACTCCCTCATGTCCCAATCAACAAATTTTATTTAGAACAGTTCAACACAATGGTATCAATAAATAAATAACAACTATAAATTGTCTAAACCTTTTTATTAAGAACTTTCTATATATACATGGTGTACAATAACATATGAAAAAACTGCAAGTATATCTTTTATTGAAGTTAAAACAATTTCCTTAGTGATAATCATGAAAACACGATGCAACCGAAAAGGTAATGGAATCTCACTTCTCCAAGAAATTGACCACTTCTCCCTTCTCTCTAATGGAAGGAGAAGTCACTTCTCCCTCTTCAAAATCCTAGATTAGGCCCTGATTTAGGGGTGGGGATCTCGACCATTTACAAGATATTAGAACTTTCTCAAATGGCAGGGGGTCGTGATGACCCCTGGGGACTAACCCTGTATATCATTCAAACCATCTTAGCATGACAAACCAGAATATATATGGTTTAGGGGTGGGGATCTTGAACACTTACAAGGTATTAGAACTTTCTTAAATGGCAGGGGGTGGGGGTGACCCCTGGGGACTAACCCTGTATTTCATTTAATGGGCTTTATCATTTAGAACATTTTCAATTAAAAAGATTGTGTCTATCACAAACGGTTTTCAATTTATAATCATTTGAAAATTTTAAAAAATAAAATCCCATAGGGTTCTATAGTAAAACCCTCTTTTCTTTTTGCCCCTCAAAGTACCCCTTTATAAACCCCATTGCACAAACAAAACCCTGATTGCACCACTAGACATGTTAGTCTAACATATTGTGAAACCCTAAGTTAATCTGACAAGCGGTTTTGGAGAACGGGTGCGGACAAGTTAAAATTTAAAAGCGGCGGAAGAAGAAGAAGAAGAAGAAGAAGAAGAAGAAGAAGAAGAAGAAGAAGAAGAATAATAATAATAAGAACTGAGCAAAAACAATAAGTCTTCCCAAACTTCGTTTGGGAGACTTAATAAAGAATGTGTCCATGAGACAGAGCTGATCAATGCCCCCGTTTGTAAATATACAGCAAATTTAGAAATTTTTCCATTTACAAAGGAACATAAGTTACATAACTCTAGAACGGTGAAAGTGACGCCGCCTAAATTCGAACTTGAACTGTGATTAGTGGTAATAAGCATTGTGTAAAAGTTTTATAACATTTGGTTGAGGCAAACTAAAGTAAGAGTGCAGAAACAGCAAATTTAGCAATTTTTTTCATTTATAAAGGGACATAACACGAGAACGGTGAAAGTGACACCATCCAAAGTTGAACTTGATCTGTGTTTGGTGCATTGTGTATAAGTTTCATAAATTTGGTTGAGGCATAACATGTTGGGACATACGGAAGGACGGACGTACAGAGAGACAAGGGTAAAGCTTAATGCCCCCTCCTCTAAGGCTGGGGCATAAAACAAACTTTTAAAATCATAAGGTAGCATACTTCTACCAATCCCAAAAATAGTGTGAAGTTTCAATACTGGATTTAGTATGTGAGCTATCTTCAACCTATTCAAATATTTATTAAATATGATCAAAGCGTTCTCTAGCTATTTTATGATGAATTGGTAGCAGTCAGACAGACGTATACTATGATACATGACGTCATAGATGGGGGTATAAAAATCATCAAATCAAAAGGAGTTACTTTCAGTTCTATTTCTGCCTCTCCCACCTTTAATGATGATGCTGGAAGATTAAAAAGCATGTCCTAATATAATTCAGTAATTTTAACATCAATATTGTCTATTTACCTGTCAGTTCTACTTGGTGGCCTTGATCTTGGTCTGGAGACTTTAGTTGGCTTAACTTTTGGCTGCGGATGGTCTTCTGATGACCTTGGTAATTTAGTCACTGGATTCACATAATATCCAATTAAAAACTCTGCATCCACTTTACTTATTATTAGGTTGCTTTTGGAATTAAATGCCCTTCCATACTGAACAAGGAAATATCTTTGCATTTCTGAACAATTTTTAACAACAATTCCCAAAAGCTGGCATCGTTTTTTCAAAATACCCGTGTCTTTGGCAGGAAGGATTTGTTTATGAATGTCAACTAAACGTAAATATGGTAAGTTTTCCAACATAATTGCAGGCAAGTCATTCCAAAACATGCTGACGGTCACAATCCAAGGTGCATCGGTCTCTTCAGATTTATTTTTGGACACATCTGGAGTTGAGGGAAACAATTTCATATCATCATTTAACAAATCAAGTTGTTCAGAAGAATGGGAATCTGAGTTTCCTGGTAAACTCTTGTCACTTGTTGCAGCTGTGTCTTTTGGAGTCCGTGCTTCTGGAGATCCTGAAAAATATCAAAGAAAGTGCTACTACATTATATCTGCTGAGAATTTTCTCTTGTAAGAGCACAGGAAATACTCATCAAGCTTGGCTCACCAGTAGTCCTTGCCTCAGAGAAGCCTGTGGCAAACTATCTGCTTACTACCTAATTGTATTTTTAAAAGCCCTCATTGGAGTCTTACTGAAGAAATTATCATTTCACCTAGGACAGTCCATGGCAATTTGTTTTCAATCATTAGTTTCATGGTGAAAGCTGTGAGGCGACCTAGAGTTGCTAACAACTGCGTCATTTGTATTTGGTCTTTAGCACATGGCAATCATACTCTATTTTCCATTAACACAACTTACAGTCCAAAGTACATGATGTATACCAGTCTTGTATATGTAGGCCACAAACTTTTCAAGACTGGCATATACAATTACACTTTTAATGTGTCCTTATAAATTAATAAAGCAGACTGATGTTTAAATAATTATCAGGAATAAAGACCATCCCAAGCAATATATTGGTCTTCAGGATTTTTCATCGATGACTATTTAAAACATATCTGTATATGGACTTTTTTTCTAAAAATACTTCAGAGGTTATATTAATAGGTAATGAGTTTCCTTCTCTTTTTATGATACTGAATATACAAGTAAGTTATAATTCAATAGACTTGACAAAACTGTCACATAATGAGCACAAAGTACATTTTGTGTAACCATAAATGTTTTGAAATGTTAAGGTGTTCATCTAAAAAAAAAACAACACACAGGTCTGTCAAATATTTGACTTGTGAGAAGGATGTTTGTTTTGTAGGATTGTCGTTTTTTTACGTTTGTTGTGAAATGCACACAGGTACAGTGTATATATGTTTTACCTGACAAACTTCAGGTGTAGTCCAGTTATTTGCATTATGTAACCGATAATTATTCAAATATGGAAGTGACTATTATATAATCTTATTCAGTTAAGGTACCACTACAGTTAGAATTTTCTGACTCCAACCAACAGTCTTTAAAGATTAATTTCTCATTATCAGTTTACTCCCTGTTGTGATATGATAATGACTTTGGGATTTTTACAAACTGTGCAGAACAATACTTAATTCAAAATTATGTGATAAAAAAAAATATCTTCAAATAAAATGCTTCGCTGGGCGCAGCTTGATACGACCGCAGAGGTCGAACCCTGAACAGTTGGGGCAAGTATGGACACAACATTCAAGCTTGATACAGCTCTGAATTTGGATTGTGATTAAATATTTGACACAGCATAAGTTTCTGACACAGAAAGAATGTGGTCTAAGAACTTCAATTTTTTTAATTTACCTATTATGGTCCAATTTCCAAAATCAAAATACATGGTTAGATTCAGCATATCAAAGAACCCCATATATTCAATTTTTGTTGAAATCAAACAAAGTTTAATTTTGGACCCCACCTTGGACAAACTTGAAAACTGGTCCCATAAACAAAAATCTAAACACATGTTTAGATTCAGCATATCAAAGAACCCCAAGAATTCAATTTTTGTTAAAATCAAACTAAGTTTAATTTTGGACCCTTTGGACCTTAATGTAGACCAATTTAAAAATGGGACCCAAAATTAAAAATCTAAAAACACGGTTAGATTTGGCATATCAAAGAACCCCAAGAATTCAATTTTTGATGAAATCAAACAAAGTTTAATTTTGGACCCTTTTGACCTCAATATGAACCAATTTGATAGCGGCCCACAAATAAAAAATCTAAATACATGGTAAGATTCAGCATATCAAAGAACCCCATATATTCAATTTTTGTTGAAATCAAACAAAGTTTAATTTTGGACCCCAATTTGGACCAACTTGAAAACTGGGCCAAAAATCTAAAATCTGAATACATGTTTAGATTCAGCATATCAAAGAACCCCATATATTCAATTTTTGTTGAAATCAAACAAAGTTTAATTTTGGACCCCAACTTGGACCAACTTGAAAACTGGGCCCATTATCAAAAATCTAAACACATGTTTAGATTCAGCATATCAAAGAACCCCAAGAATTCAATTTTTGTTAAAATCAAACTAAGTTTAATTTTGGACCCTTTTGACCTCAATGTGGACAAAGTTGATAACGGGGCCCAAATATCAAAAATCTAAATACATGGTTAGATTCAGCATATCAAATAACCCCATATATTCAATTTTTGTTGAAATCAAACAAAGCTTAATTTTGGACCCTTTTGACCTCAATATGAACCAATTTGATAGCGGGGTCCACAAATAAAAAATCTAAATACATGGTTAGATTCAGTATATCAAAGAACCCCATATATTCAATTTTTGTTGAAATCAAACAAAGTTTAATTTTGGACCCCAATTTGGACCAACTTGAAAACTGGGCCAAAAATCAAAAATCTAAATACATGTTTAGATTCAGCATATCAAAGAACCCCATATATTCAATTTTTGTTGAAATCAAACAAAGTTTAATTTTAGACCCAAACTTGGACCAACTTGAAAACTGGGCCCATTATCAAAAATCTAAACACATTTTTAGATTCAGCATATCAAAGAACCCCAAGAATTCAATTTTTGTTAAAATCAAACTAAGTTTAATTTTGGACCCTTTTGACCTCAATGTGGACAAAGTTGATAACGGGGCCCAAAAATCAAAAATCTAATTACATGGTTAGATTCAGCATATCAAAGAACCCCATATATTCAATTTTTGTTGAAATCAAACAAAGTTTAATTTTGGACCCTTTTGACCTCAATATGAACCAATTTGATAGCGGGGTCCACAAATAAAAAATCTAAATACATGGTTAGATTCAGCATATCAAAGAACCCCATATATTCAATTTTTGTTGAAATCAAACAAAGTTTAATTTTGGACCCCAATTTGGACCAACTTGAAAACTGGGCCAAAAATCAAAAATCTAAATACATGTTTAGATTCAGCATATCAAAGAACCCCATATATTCAATTTTTGTTGAAATCAAACAAAGTTTAATTTTGGACCCAAACTTGGACCAACTTGAAAACTGGGCCCATTATCAAAAATCTAAACACATTTTTAGATTCAGCATATCAAAGAACCCCAAGAATTCAATTTTTGTTAAAATCAAACTAAGTTTAATTTTGGACCCTTTTGACCTCAATGTGGACAAAGTTGATAACGGGGCCCAAAAATCAAAAATCTAATTACATGGTTAGATTCAGCATATCAAAGAACCCCATATATTCAATTTTTGTTGAAATCAAACAAAGTTTAATTTTGGACCCTTTTGACCTCAATATGAACCAATTTGATAGCGGGGTCCACAAATAAAAAATCTAAATACATGGTTAGATTCAGCATATCAAAGAACCCCATATATTCAATTTTTGTTGAAATCAAACAAAGTTTAATTTTGGACCCCAATTTGGACCAACTTGAAAACTGGGCCAAAAATCAAAAATCTAAATACATGTTTAGATTCAGCATATCAAAGAACCCCATATATTCAATTTTTGTTAAAATCAAACAAAGTTTAATTTTGGACCCTTTGGACCTTAATGTAGACCAATTTGAAAACTGGACCCAAAATTAAAAATCTAAATACACGGTTAGATTTGGCATAACAAATAAATAAATGTGGTCAAAGATTTTACAAATCTAATGCGCATACTGTCCAATTAAAGATTACTTCTTGAAATTTTTCAATATTTGAAAT